>NC_090923.1:10173951-11476951 GCF_040938575.1 Ambystoma mexicanum
CATTCAACCAATATACTCTTCCTATGTACATCATCCAACTAGTACTGAGAAGAGGAAGACAAGCATTCAACCAATATACTCTTCCTATGTACACCACCCACCTAGTACTGAGAAGAGCAAGAGAAGCCTTCAACCAATAAACTCTTCCTATGTATACCACCCACACCTAGTACTGAGAAGAGCAAGAGAAGCCTTCAACCAATATACTCTTCATATGTACATCACCCACACCTAGTACTGAGAAGAGCAAGATAAGCCTTCAACCAATATACTCTTCCTATGTACATCATCCACCTAGTACTGAGAAGAGGAAGAGAAGCATTCAACCAATATACTCTTCCTATGTACATCACCCACCTAGTACTGAGAAGAGGAAGAGAAGCCTTCAACCAATATACTCTTCCTATGTACACCACCCACCTAGTACTGAGAAGAGCAAGAGAAGCCTTCAACCAATATACTCTTCCTATGTATACCACTCACCTAGTACTGAGAAGATGAAGAGAAGCATTCAACCAATATACTCTTCCTATGTACACCACCCACCTAGTACTGAGAAGAGGAAGAGAAGCATTCAACCATTATACTCTTCCTATGTACACCACACAGCTAGTACTGAGAAGAGGAAGAGAAGCATTCAGCCAGTATACTCTTCCTATGTGCATCACCCACACCTAGTACTGAGAAGAGGAAGAGAAGATTTTAACCAACATACTCTTCCTATGTACATCACCCACACCTAGTACTGAGAAGAGGAAGATAAGCATTCAACCAATATGCTCTTCCTATGTACATCACCCACCTAGTACTGAGAAGAGGAAGAGAAGCATTCAACCAATATACTCTTCCTATGTACATCATCCAACTAGTACTGAGAAGAGGAAGACAAGCATTCAACCAATATACTCTTCCTGTGTACACCACCCACCTAGTACTGAGAAGAGCAAGAGAAGCCTTCAACCAATATACTCTTCCTATGTACACCACCCACCTAGTACTGAGAAGAGGAAGAGAAGCATTCAACCAATATACTCTTCCTATGTACATCACCCACCTAGTACTGAGAAGAGGAAGAGAAGCATTCAAACAATATACTCTTCCTATGTACATCACCCACCTAGTACTGAGAAGAGCAAGAGAAGCCTTCAACCATTATACTCTTCCTATGTATACCACCCACCTAGTACTGAGAAGAGCAAGAGAAGCCTTCAACCAATATACTCATCCTATATATACCACCCACCTAGTACTGCGAAGAGGAAGAGAGCATTCAACCAACATACTCTTCCTATGTACATCACCCACCTAGTACTGAGAAGAGGAAGAGAAGCATTCAACCAATATACTCTTCCTATGTACACCACCCACCTAGTACTGAGAAGAGGAAGAGAAGCATTCAACCAATATACTCTTCCTATGTACATCACCCAGCTAGTACTGAGAAGAGGAAGAGAATCATTCAACCAGTACACTCTTCCTATGTACATCACCCACCTAGTACTGAGAAGAGGAAGAGAAGCATTCAACCAATATACTCTTCCTATGTACACCACCCACCTAGTACACCACCCACCTAGTACTGAGAAGAGGAAGAGAGGAAGAGAACAATTCTACCAATAACAACCAATATACTCTTCCTATGTACATCACCCATCCAGTACTGAGAAGAGGAAGACAAGCATTCAACCAATGCACTCTTCCTATGTACATTACCCACCTAGTACTGAGAAGAGGAAGAGGAAAGTCCAAAACCCCTCAGCCTTTATGAGATATTGCAAGTCCCAGAACATCTGTTCCCCTTATGTACCATTCAAGTACTGAGACGAAGAATAGGGAGCTAGGAGGTATGCAAGCTTCCTATGAGAAACCCCATCACGGCACTGGGAAGACTACGCAAACAGAGGCAACCCTATACTCTCAATACATGTGTCACACTAATGAGGTCAGGCACTTGAAGCAGACTACAGTCACCTGCATCTTATCAAACCTTGCTGGGACTATAAAAGCTGGAACCTAGAGCAAGTAGGAGAGTGACTTGGGAGGAGAGCAGAAGGAAGACCAGCTCAACCTGTGAGTGTTTCAGGGAGAACAAAGAGCCGAGAAGGGCAAGTGGGAGTCGCATTGCGAGGGAGCTGTGTCTCCAGGGAGCCAGTGAAAAGAGCCGAAGGGTGCCGCGTGAAGTGGTGATCCCTTGTATGGGGCCAGAGACTGCTCATTACCCGGGCTGGAAGTGCCAGCACAGGGTAGTCTGAGAGGCAGGTGGTGAGACCCTGACCTAAGAACGAAGAACCATTAAAGCTGAGTACAACCGGTGAGTCTGAATGCAAAGGAGAGGCGGTTTGTGAAAGTGCGAGTGAATACTAAGTATCCAAGCAAGCATGTATGAAGAGGGACGCGTCCATTGAAGGGTGATACTGCAGTCGTAAAGTATACCAAGAGAAGGAAGCACACTAAAGATGAGATACTAAGTAACAGAGTGGTCACGTGTATGATTGAACATTCTCGAAAACCTATATATGAATGGAGATGGCTTCTTAAAGTGAAGTGGAGCAGTGTGCAAACTGAAAACCAAGCAAAATAGAAAGCACTGGCAGGAGAGCAATGCTAGTAAGGAAAAGTGAGTGAAATTCCCAGGAAGAGGTGCTGGAAAGAAAGTGAAGTGCAAAAAGTGACTACTTTTTGGAACAAGTGAATAAGTCAGACTGTCAAGAAAGGGCGAAGCTAAGCTCTGGATCCCAGGTTGCGTGACCTGTAATGGGTGGACAGTGTTGTCTGACACAGCGCCACGACCCAGGGAGACCCACTGAATAAGTGAACCATAAAACCAGTTGAAAGAGCTTCTTGACGTGTGGGGAAGGCAACCCTTGATGGATAGAGTTGAATTGTTATGAACTGAACTTTGTGTTTAAGGAGTTGACAAGAAAAGGGAATTTTGGGAAACTATTGGAATATTGAACTTTGGGAAACAATTTGAAAAGGGAACTTTGTGAAACCAAGAGTGTCTGAACCAAAGGGTCTTAATTTTTGGAAAGGGAACCCGGAGAAGCCTGCATACCTGGTGAGAAGATATTTTGAACTTTGCAGAACTTTAGTGAACCTGAGTGTCTTGAACTTGGGAAAGGGAGCTGTGGAAGGGCTCCAGTGCTGTCCTGTTTTACATTTGAAAACTTGAGTTTATCCAGTCCCTTGCACACTGTTATTCTATAGAAGTGAGGGCAAGCATAGGTTTGACACAGACAGCCTTTTCTGTTTTGGACTGACAAACTTAGACTACCCTTAGTTTACTTTCTGGTAGAGACCACTCCCACCTTTGAGTTAGGGACAGTTGGGTATTATCCCATCCCTTTCAGCCAAATCAATGTTTTTGAAACTGTATCGCTTGTTTCTGTGTTTTCTCTTGATACCATGCTTGATTCACAGCACGTATGCCCTGGATGGATTGTGCAATGGCAGACAAGGCTCTGACTTCTTCTTCACATGCACAAACAAACACGCACACACACACATTTTATTTCTTGAAGCTGCAAGAAGGGGGAGCCACAAAAGGGAATTGATAGTATCGCGTTACCTCAAACTAGTGTTTTTCCACCCATACTGGAATGCTCAGTTTCTCGTATATTCTGTTGCACAATAAGTAATCTAGGACTGACTGTCTGATAGACAGTCGGACAGACGGTGGGAGGCCCGCGTATCCTGGGGTGACTATTCATACTATTCACACTACATACACCTTATTCCCAGCCCAATGCCATATGAGACACAAACAACTGTGTGTGAAAATCAGTAAATGGTGCTGATCCCTTCTTGGATATTAACAATGTTGGGGCTGCATTCCCATTGGTTACTGGAGATTTCATAAAAGTAATCCTTACTCACAGTGCAGAGGGTGCAGGGGCACCCTCAGATTCAACCTAGGGTGCAATTATCAGCATCCACAAAATGGGGGTCTGGACCGGGTTATGGGAAACTGGCAAGTAACATACCCATTTACACCCACTCAACAATAAAACTGTATTTTTCTTCCACCTCCTGAACACTACCCAGTGGTATTTTGAAAAGGGATAACAAAAGTGGTCCGTGAACATGCGCTAAAGTGAACAAAGCAATCGGTATGACCGAGCTAGTCAACATAGGTGAAAGAAGTTCTCAATTCTTTTAATCCATGGTCATTGCAGGACAAAGAACTGTGCCGGCACATGGTTCGACCACATCGGTCTTTTTCAAGGCAGATTCCACGTATTACCTTGCCAAATGGCACGAACATTTATCAATTTCTTGATGCTGCTATGCTGCAGGAATCACATAAAGCCATGACGCTATTTTACCAGGTTGTGAAGCTTGCAAGTAAATAGAACACAGTTTCCCTCTATTATAAGATTGAATTGTCGATAATCGTCAGTCATTACAGGACTGTTAGGCTCCCGACCCTGCCCTCGTCCTGCCTTTATCGCTTGTATATGGAAATGTGGCACTTTCAAGCCAGTTTAGTCATTTCTGGAGAAAGTAAATCCATGGCCCTGATGTTTAAATATCTACTTAAAATATTTGTTTAGCCAGTCTGTGCTTTATTCTCACACTATTAGATACTAAAACGGTCTAAATAAAAATGAATCCCTCTATTCCTATCATCAGAGAACCACTACTCTGCCCCGTAGAGTGTGTGTCCCCAATAGATGGCACCCTAGTATTCAACGTCTTATGAGCTACTACGTGAGTAATTAACTTGTGCACATCACTACTACTGAGAACCAGTCTGCCTGTTACATGTCATGCCTGCGATTGAGAATTTGTTGAAACTAATAACGTGCATCTCCTTTTATTTTAACAGGTGATTGATGCCCCAGAAATTCAACAACAGTGATTGTTAGATTCTCTGGACTAATGCAGTGAAAAGTGTCATTATTAGAGTATGCAATTCCCAAGCACCTGAGAAGTGTGCAAGTTTGGGGTCCAGTTGCCTTTTCAGAGTATTCATGAAATGAGATTGAGAAGCCCATTGGCTACACGATGGCTTCTGTCCATGCAACTCCTTCATTGTAACATCTTGTAACCAAGCTTGTTCCTTCTGTAAATATTGAGGGAGAGGGATGTCTGGCATGAAAACAATGTTGATGTGCAGTAAGAAAAGCATTTTTGTTTTCACTCTTATTCCTGAAAGAACACATTTGAGTGCTATTTTATACACATTCTGAATGTAAAGGTAGTTTCTTTAAAGCATTTTGTGAAAAACTTGTAAGTGTGAATGGGAAAAGTGTATCCTTGCGCTGAATATTTTAAAAGCTTCAATAAGAGGAAAAATCGTGTTTGTCACCCGAATTGAGCTTCACACGAGAAAGCTCATTTGTTCTCTGAATTTGGGTATAGATTCAGTGGGAAGTGTCCTCTTATTAAGCACATGACACAATAAACTGACAGGAAACATTACACATGCACAGAATATTGGAAAAGTTGCCATCTTAAAAACATAGTTATTGCCCACATAAGAACATGGGTGAAATACCTTATCAGTTCACTGAATTTGAAAATAATGTCAATTTTGTATGATAAAGTTGGCTGCCCCCAAAAAATGCATACAGGTAAGAAACCTCATGTGTGCACTGAATGTGGGACAGGGTTTGCTGGGAAACGAGAGCTTGCTATCCATCAGAGAACACATCCAGGTGAGAAACCTCATGTGTGCACTGAATGTGGGAAAGGGTTTGCTCGGAAGGGAAATCTTATTCACCACCAGAGAACACATACAGGTGAGAAACCTCATGTGTGCACTGAATGTGCGAAAAGGTTTGCTCGGAAGGAAGTTCTTATTCACCACCAGAGAACACATTCAGGTGAAAAGCCTCATGTGTGCACTGAATGTGGGAAAGGGTTTTCTCAGAAAGGAGCTCTTGTTAGCCACCAGAGAACACATACAGGCGAGAAACCTCATGTGTGCACTGAATGTGGGAAAGGGTTTGCTCTGAAGGGACATCTTATTCGCCACCAGAGAACACATACAGGTGAGACACCTCATGTGTGCACTGAATGTGGGAAAGGGTTTGCTCAGAAGGGAACTCTTACTAGCCACCAGAGAACACATACAGGTGAGAAACCTCATGTGTGCACTGAATGTGGGAAAGGGTTTGCTCTTAAGGGACATCTTATTAGCCACCAGAGAACACATACAGGTGGGACACCTCATGTGTGCACTGAATGTGGGAAAGGATTTGCTTGGAAGGGACATCTTATTTGGCACCAGACAACACATACAGGTGTGAAACCTCATGAGTGCACTGAATGTGGGAAAGGGTTTGCTCAGAAGGGAGATCTTATTCGCCACCAGAGAACACATACAGGTGAAAAACCTCATGTGTGCACTGAATGTGGGAAAGGGTTTGCTCGGAAGGGACATCTTATTTGGCACCAGACAACTCATACAGGTGAGAAACCTCATGAGTGCACTGAATGTGGGAAAGAGTTTGCTCAAAGAGGAGCTCTTACTTGCCACCAGAGAACACATACAGGTGAGAAACCGTATGTGTGCACTGAATGTGGGAAAGGGTTTGCTCGGAAGGGATATCTTACTAGCCACCAGAGAACACATACAGGTGTGAAACCTCATGAGTGCTCTGAGTGTGGGAAAGTGTTTGCTCAGAAGGGACATCTCACTATCCACCAGAGAACACATACAGGCGGGAAAACCTCATGAGTGCCCTTAATGTGGGAAAGGGTTTGCTCAGAAGGGACATCTTACTATCCAGCAGAGAACACATACAGGCGAGAAACCTCATGAGTGCCCTTAATGTGGGAAAGGGTTTGCTCAGAAGGGACATCTTACTATCCAGCAGAGAACACATACAGGCGAGAAACCTCATGAGTGCACTAAATGTGGAAAGAGGTTCATTGTGAATAGTAACCTTTTTAGACACTAGATAAAACATGAGTGAGAACCCATTTCAGTGTAATGAATGTGGAAAATATTCCAGTGTTCTCATCTGCCATATGTGGGAACATGTAGGTGGGGAAATCCCCTTTGCAGTTGTAGCTTCAGAGAGCAGGTGTTGCTTCTTCAATGGGTCTGAGTTTGGCATGGCTATTTACTAAAAATGTGATTAAGCTATCGCCACATCTGTTCCCGTTTTCCTTTGGCATACAAATAGTGGATAATTATGATTGGTTGAATCACTTCTGTTTCAAATGCATCCCTTCTGGAATATGTTAAACGAATACTGTACTTTCTGTACTAGGGTACCCATCCTATGGAACAGTTTACCTAAGGATCCCATGCAGATTAATGGGCGCCAATATTTTGAAAAAGTGCTTTCTCAGTGGTTGAACAAATAACTATAGACACTGTTTGTATTTATTTGGGAAACTGTCCTATGAATTGTTCTCCAAGACGCTGCCTGTCACTAAACGCGTAACCATTTGTGCAGATGGTGCAAGAGAACGTATACAGATGGTGAAGTGAATGTGGGAACCCTTTAATATTCTCTTGGACCTCTCAGTTGCCTTTGACACCATTGACCATTAGATCCTACTTAGTCTGAGAGATGCCTCCCTCAGGGACTCAGGCTTATCCTTCTTACAATGCTTCCAGGGTAATAGAACATTAGCAGTTATGATGCCTCATTTGATATCAGAGTCCCTTATTAGTAGGAGGTGGCGTGCCCTAAGGTACCACCTTGTACCCACATTTTAAAATGTTATGTTCTACTCCTGGCCTGACTAATCTACTCTTACAGATTCTGACTCTACTGTTAAAACACTATGATCCTCTTATGCTTATTTGGGAGCTCAGCAAAGGTATAACTCTACTTTCACATCTGTCTGATCACCGTGAACAAGTGAATGGTTTCTCAATGACTGACAAAACTATATTGGTTGTTATGATTGAACCAGGCACTTGGCATGCTTCCCTGGCATTCCTCTGAGCTTGGTGTTTATGCCCTCTGCCTTGGTCTCAAAATTGACTGTCAGCTCGCACTTGTATCTTAGATGCTGTGGTCGGCAGCAATGTATTCCCACATTAAATTGCTGCACAATAAACTCCCATTTCTCAACCTTCATACTCACTTGCTATAACCCTAATACACTGATGCCTGTCTCTAGTGGAACACTCTTCTCCTCAGGACCCCCTCTAGTGTATTACACTCTTGCCTGTCTCTAGTGGAACACTCTACTCCTCAGGTTCCCCTCTGGTGTATTACACTAATGCCTGTCTCTTGAGGAACACTCTTCCCCTCAGGAACCCCTCTAGCTTATTACACTATTGCCTGTCTCTAGAGGAACACTCTTCCCCTCAGGAACCCCTCTAGCTTATTACACTATTGCCTGTCTCTAGTGGAACACTGTTCTCCTCAGGACCCCCTCTAGTGTATTAAACTATTGCCTATCTCTAGTGGAACACTCTTCCTCCCAGAATCCCCTCTAGTGTATTACACTATTGCCTGTGTCTATTGGAACACTCTTCCCCTCAGGATCCCCTCTAGTGTATTACACTATTGCCTATCTCTAGTGGAACACTCTCCTCTCCAGGATCCCCGCTAGTGTATTACACTATTGCCTGTCTCTAGTGGAACACTCTCCTCTCCAGGATCCCCGCTAGTGTATTACACTATTGCCTGTCTCTAGTAGGGCACGCAAGATTAGTAGATCGTTCATTGGACTGAGATCAGAAATTGGTCTGGTTTGAAGGGTCTGGAGAATATGTCAAGTGTTCCAATAATTTATGTGGACATGTATTTTACTAAAGTGACTTTATATGAATAGAGTAGAGAGGGCAAATGGAATAGAATTATTCACTGATCTATGAGACAATAAAACCCATGAAATTGTGCCTTTCTGTCTGAAATGAAAGTATTGTGGATGTAATGATATCATAGCTGTTCTCTCTGAATTCCAAGAGCGAATTGTGTACAAACATGTTTACCAATTAAAGTTCTCCTGTAAAACTGACGTGCTGAATTCAAACCGTACCCATCTGTGTTCACAAATTGAATGAAATGCTGATTAAAAAAATATTGAGCTTCAGCCAATATGTTGCTGTGTTACATTAAATATGAATGTTTAGTAGTACCTACATTTGTATGTTAAATCTGTTTATTTGTTCTGTCTTTACTCTGGAGTAATCTGCTTCCTGCAACTTATTTGATCGGGAGGCATGGGGGCATGTTGGTGTGGGTCTGGAGGGAGGCATAGGAGTACATTGGTGTGGGTCTGGATGAATACGGGCAAAATGTGGTGGTTCTGATGGATATTAGCACATTGTTGTGGGTCTGGAGGTATAGGGGTATATTGGTGTCGGTCTGGAGCGAAAGGGGCACATTGATGTGGGTCTGGAAGGAGGGACAGGGGTACATTGGTGTGGGTCTGGAGCGATGGGGCACGTTGGTGTGGGTCTGGAGGGAGAGGGGCACATTGGTGTGGATATGTATGAAGGATGGAGGCACATTTGTGAGGGTCTGGACGGAGAGGAGCACATTGATGTCGGACTGGAAGGATAGGGGCACATTGGTGTGGGTCAGGACTGATGGGGGCACAATGTCGGACTGGAAGGATAGGGACACATTGGTGTGGGTCTGGGGGAGAGGGACACATTGGTGTGGATGTGTGTGAAGGATGGAGGCACATTTGTGAGGGTCTGGACGGAGAGGAGCACATTGATGTCGGACTGGAAGGATAGGGGCACATTGGTGTGGGTCAGGACTGATGGGGGCACATTGTCGGACTGGAAGGATAGGGACACATTGGTGTGGGTCTGGGGGAGAGGGACACATTGGTGTGGATATGTGTGAAGGATGGAGGCACATTTGTGAGGGTCTGGACGGAGAGGAGCACATTGATGTCGGACTGGAAGGATAGGGGCACATTGGTGTGGGTCAGGACTGATGGGGGCACATTGTCGGGCTGGAAGGATAGGGACACATTGATGTGCGTCTGGAGGTAGGGATGTGGCACATTTGTATGATTTTGTAGGGTGAGATGGGGCACATTGGTGTGGGTCTGGAGAGAGGGATGGGGCACATTGGTGTAGGTCTGGAGGGATAGAGGCACTTTGGTGTGAGTCTGGAGGGACGGGGGAACATTGGTGTGGGTCTGGAGGGAGAGGGGCACATTTGTGTGGCGGGAGGGGTATGGACACATTTTTGTGGGTCTGGAGGGAGGGATAGGGGTAGATTGGTGAGGTTCTGGAGAGATGGGGGCACGCTGATGTGGGTCTGGAGGGAGAGGGGCACATTGGTGTTGGTCTCAACACTTCCCGTTATATAACTCAGCACTACCATAGGGTGCCGTCATACGTTCTCCCTGCTCGAATCCTATACTCATAGCAATACTTCCATCCTCCAGGTCCACACTGACCTCTTTAAGAACTGATTTATCCAACCTTCTGAGCACATGTCCATGCCTCCACCTTCCTTCCTCTACGTCCTGTGCCTGTCTATTCTCTTCTTCCCATTCTTCACTTCTCTGCTGTCATAACAGCACTACCTCTTCCGCTAGCCTCAGTGCTTCTTCCAATTGTTTCCGCTCCTTTGTCTGTACCACCCTTTGCAGCCTATCCCCTATCATATCGGTAAAATAATCTTCCCTTTCTCACTCATTCTCAACCCTTCATCTACTCTTCTAGCTACTGGCCTCACTTTCTCTTGTTCCTCCACACTTAATGTTTCTGCTAACATAGCAGTCAAGGGAGTTATTCCCTTTCCACTCTCTGTTCTCAACCTTCCTACAGCCCTAACCATTGAAGGAGTTATCCTCCCACTTTCCTCAGTATCCCATTTTCTAGGAACCATAGCTGATGGAGGCGTTATCTGTGTCTGTGTCTCACAACCACTAGAGAAAATGGTGGTTCAAACTCGGAGTCTGTCTGCAGGTGACAAAGGATAGCACCCATATGGGGTTGGTGCAGAAGGAATTCCTGCACCCTCCTTTTTCGGCCCTTCCTCTGAGACTTTAACATCATGCGCTTCATTACGAGTTTGGTGGTATATGGGTGGTAAATCCGCCCAGATACCACCAAACTGAATTACCGTTGCCGGCACTTGGCCTGATGACATTACTGCATGGATTACAAGTGGCGGTGGCATTCTAAATCGACATTTTTTTAGTCCATCGCCAATTTTGCTGATTTTTAGGCAGAGTTGGAGGATTTACCTCCAGTATTTTGCTAGTGGTAAATCCTCAACTCTGTAATATGGCAGAGCGGGAGAAGTGGCGGTAATTCCAGGACAATACCTGTAATATGGCAGAGCGGGAGAAGTGGCGGTAATTCCAGGACCATACCTCTAATATGGCAGAGTGGGAGAAGTGGCGGTAATTCCAGGACCATACCTGTAATATGGCAGAGCAGGAAAAGTGGCGGTAATTCCAGGACCATACCTGTAATATGGCAGAGCAAGAGAAGTGGCAGTAACTCCAGGACCATACCTATAGTATGGCAGAGCGGGAGAAGTGGCGGTAATTCCAGGACCATACCTGTAATATGACAGAGCGGGAAAAGTGGTGGTAATTCCAGGACCATAACTGTAATATGGTACAGCGGGAAACGTGGCAGTAATGTTGTTACTGCCAATCGTTTCCCCCTGGTCCTTCCCACATTTCTCATACATCGTCCACAGCATGTCATGGCCATGGATCCAGAACCTCAGACCCCGCACCATAAGGGCACGAGATCAAGTGGCCACACAACCTTTTTTTTCCTATGGGGACAATACAACTTGGTGAGCCCAACTGGACTCAGACCTGGCACCTTGGGCTGAATGCACGTGTTAGCATCCTTTCAGGAGTGCCAGGGTGGGGTCGATGAGTCATGACTATGGGCATGGCCAGAGCAGGCTATATAAGCCAGCTCTGCCTCCCAGCACGCGCTTCGTGTTATTCTGCTATTGCAGCGTAACTCTCACCGCTTCCTAAGCGCATCTTACCTGTTTTCAGTTACCAGCCAGAGCGCACCTTACCTGTCTTAAGCTACCAGCCAGAGCGCACCTTACCTGACTTCAGCTACCAGCTATAGCGCTTCTTACCTGTCTTCAGCAACTCTCCAGAGTGCATCTTACCTGCCTTCCGCTATCAGCCGCAGCACTTACCTTGCCATCCGCTTCCTTCGGCACGCATCCTTGCGAGTCAGGCATTCATCTTCATCTTACCTGCCATCTCCAGACCTCTGGGTAGCGGCGCTCCAACTTGATGTTGTGACAGACAGTGCCTGCAAGGGAAAAAATCAAAAGCCACAGTGAGAAACCTATAAGACAATACGTTTAAGGTCGCGCTTAGCCTAAACCACGCCAATTTTTAACGTCGATTCTTTCCAAAGTTTTTGCAGATAGTCCACCCAATGACCGCCCTGCTGAGAAAGAAACTGAAAATGACTGGTCCCCTGAAGTAAAGAGCGCCTTACAGGTGTTGAGACTTGCTTTCACCACAGCACCAGTTCTTCGACACCCCGACCCGATCTGCCATACGTGGTCAAAACAGATGTCTCCAGTGTAGCCATTGGAGCAGTATTATCACAGAAGGACCCCGACACAGGATATTTACATCCCATAGCATTTTGGTCCCTTAAGTTTACTGCGCCAGAGTTGAATTATGCGATCACTGACAAAATACTGCTAGCGATTAAGGGAGCCTTTAAAACATGGAGACATATCTTCTGGGGGCAAGACACACGGTCATAGTCATCACAGATCACCGCAACCTACAATACTTGAAGACTGCCAAGGCTCAATCCTCACGCCAGCTTCGCTGGGCTCTCTTCTTTGTGGAATACGATTTTATCATCACCTACAGACCCAGAGTGCGCAATGGGAAGGCAGACGCTCTATCGAGCTTAAGTGAGGATCAAGAAGCCTTTGCCACGTCTGAGCCTGCAGCCATCATTCTGGGAGAACGGATCCAGAAAACAATCGCTGCAACCACCTGTTTGGATGATTTTAAATCCGACCTCCAATCTCAGATGAGCCAAGCAACATGACAGGAGTGGCTATCCCGAGGGCAACAATACACCATTGAAAATAATCTGCCATATTTTCTAGGAAGGTTGTACATTCAGGACAAGAAGCTACAAGACCAAATAATAGCTAATTATCACCATTCACTAGTGGAAGGACATGCAGGAATTGCCAAGACTCAAGCTAAAATCCAAAAAGGGTATTGGTGGCTGACTTGGAGAAAAGACATTGCTCAATTTATCGCAACCTGTGGTGTCTGCGCACAACACAAATCTCAGAAGCTGAATCCAGCTGACCTACTGCGTCCATTGACTGTACCACCAGCACCATGGCATACGTTGTCAATGGACTTTATCACAGATCTTGCTCCCTGCAATGGATTTAACACCATCTTAGTTATTGTAGGTTTGTTCTCCAGAATGGCTCATTTCATTCCACTAAAAGTACCCCCCACTGCTTCTGCCCTCGCCACCGTGTTTTTGGAACAAATTGTCAAACCTCTCAGATTCCCATCAGTACTAATATCAGATCGTGGATCTCATTTCGTCTCAGCACTCTGGAGGAGGTGCTGCAAAATAGCCAAAATTGATCTCTGGTTTTCCACTAGTCACCATCCTCAAACTGACGGCCAAACTAAACGGACCAACCAGACCTTTGAGCAATATCTAAGATGTATGTTGCAACAAACCTAGGAATCCTGGAAAGACATACTTTGGCTGACCAAATTCACCTACAACAATTCCATTCACACTAGCACCGGACAGACCCAATTCTACACGGTGTGTGGTCGACACCCTTGAACGTCCACTTTTGATTCCCTTGACAAATTGGAAATGCCGGCAGTAACAACCTTACAAAAGACTATCATGCGGATTCTTGAAGATGCGGCCGAATATCTGACCAGAGCTAAAGGAAAACAGAAAATGTTTGCAGACTGACACCGAATGGAGGCCCCACATTACCAGGTCGGAGACAAAGTTTGGGTAGTATCCAAAAACATTCCCTTAAAAGGACCACGAGCCTTCCCTCCCTGGTATCTGGGACCCTATTCCATCAAAGCCGTGATAAACCCAGCATCCATGAAATGGGAGTTACCATCCAATATGCGAATCCATCCAGTATTCCATGTTTCACTCCTAAAACCAATGAAATCAGGTACTCGAATTGAAGCCTCACAAGAGCCTAACATCATAGAAGGAGAACCGGAATATGAGGTCAAAACTATTCTGGATTCCAAAATAGTGCGATCTAAACTGTACTACCTTATTGACTGGAAAGGTTATGGACCTAAAGATCGTACATGGGAACCCAGTGAATTCATCCATGCTCCATGGCTGATCAGACAATTCCATCGCAACAACCCCTCCAAGCCAGGGCCAGGAGAAAGAACACCCGTGAGAGGGGCCTTGAGGGGGAGTGCTGTCATGGCCTTGGCTCCAGAACCCCAGACCCCGCACCATCAGGGCATGGGATCAAGGGGCAATACAACATTTTATTGTCCCTTGGGGACAATACAACTTGGAGATCCCAAAGGCGCCAGGCTCATAAATAAATGTGCACTAGCACATTATATTTGCTGCAGGTACTTGGTTTCCCCTGCAGTGGCCCCCATGTGATTTGGGTCGGGTGTGGCTGCTGGGGAGGCTGAATGCACGTGTTAGCATCCTTTCAGGAGTGCCATGGTGGGGCCGATGAGTCATGACTATGGTCGTGGCCAGGGGCAGGCAATATAAGCCAGCTCTGCCTCCCAACATGCGCTTCACGTTATTCTGCTATTGCAGAATAACGCTCACCGCCGCCTAAGCGCACCTTACCTGTTTTGAGTTACCAGCCAGAGCGCACCTTACCTGTCTTCAGCTACCAGCCAGAGCGCACTTTACCTGACTTCACCAACTCTCCAGAGTGCATCTTACCTGCCTTCCTCTATCAGCCGCAGCACTTGCCTTGCATCTGCTTCCTTCTGCATGCATCCTTGCGAGTCAGGCATTCATCTTCATTTTACCTGCCATCTGCTTCCTTCGGCATGCATCTGCGTGGAGTCAGGCATCCATCGTCCATCTCCAGACCACGGGTAGCAGCGCTCCTAATCGACATCATGACAGACAGTGCCGGCAAGGGAAAAAGACAAAAACAAGGTGAGAAACCTATAAAACAATGGGCCTCATTACAAGCATGGTGGTCCGGGAACTACGGTACCGGTAAGCATGCCGATACCGTAGTTCCCAGACCCCCATACTAGGAGCTCTGCTCGCGGGTGCCATCTCACCCGCCAGGTTTTTCCTGGCGTGTGTAACAGCACCCGCGAGCAGAGCATGTCGGATGCACCGGCACAACTCTGAGGGCCTCATTACGACCCTGGCGGAATGGGTTTAACGGCGCTGGTAAAGGTGCCGGCGCCGTTAAACCCATTCCGCCATATTACAAGGTTCCCTTGTGGGACCCACTCTGGACGTCTGGTCAGACCAGACGTCCTTTACAGGTCCCACGAAGGGGATCAGGGAGCTAACAACGGGCCTGCCCGTTGTTAGCTCCCTCCCCATTCCCATTGAGCCCTATGGGTGCTTGAATGGGAATGGGGATGGGTACATTGAATGAGGAATTACCGGGCCCTCCAAGGTTGGAATGGCCTGGTAATTCCTCATTCAAGGGACCTGGACCCGAGTTTGGAGGCAGCCATGCTAATGAGGCCCTGAATGTGCCGGTGCATCCGACGTCCCCATCCCCATTCAGCCCTATGGAGCAGAATGGGGATAGGGAGGCCTTTGATTCCGGCACCCGCAAATGGGCAATTACTGGGTCCGCTGAGCTCGGCATGACCCGGTTCTTGCCCATTCGTGGGTGCTGGACAAAATGCAACTCCGGCAGCAGCCATGCCATTTTTAACGGCACGGCTACCGCCAGAGTTGTAATTAGGCCCTATATGTTTAAGGTCATGCTTAGCCTAAACCTTGTGCTACATCTAAAACCAACACTCATCATTTGTTGGAACATCGTGAACTCCATTCCCTTCCTATTTGGCCTTGCCTCTTGCACCGCAACTACCGCTGGGCCGCATACAACCTACTGGGAGAAAGCAGAAGAAAGACATTGGGCCTCATTAGGACGATGCCGGTACGGGACTAGCACCGTTCATTACGGGTTGCCCTATTACGAGGACTGCTGCAGGACCCGCTAATGAATGCCTGGTCAGACCAGGCATCCTGAGCGGGCCCGCTAGCAGTCCAGGATGGTAACAACGGGCCCGTCATTAACGGGCCTGTTGTTAGCATCCTCCCCATTCCCATTGAGCCCTCTGGGGCTGAAATGGGAATGGGGATTAATTTTTGCCAGGTCCCAGAAAAGGGCAATTACCGGGTCTGCCAAGATCGGAATGACCCGGTTATTGCCATTTTTTGCGACCCGGTAAAAAATCATTACCGGCTGCAGCCATGCCCTTATAAAGGGCACGGGTACCGCCTGGGTTGTAATGAGGCCCATTATTACAAGGATACGGACAATAATCAAGAATCAACACTACAATATTTAAAAGCCAAAAGACACTTACCTTCAGGAGTGGATCAGCCACAGCTGGTCTGGGCTGCCACGCACATCACATGGATCAGTGAAGGAACTCAGTCCATTCAACGTGCCCCTGCTGTGAGAAGCAGGACGGAGAGCTCGCCGTCATCAAACAGGGGCAATGCCAGCAATCAGCGCAGTTCACCGCACACGAGCAGGGGAGGAAGCCTAACAAGGGGAATTCACCTGCAGGGAGGGCTGCGACCGTGCCCCAACGTCCCTACAGAGACCAGGTGAGCGTAACACAGTCCTAAGAAGTTTAACCGTTTCTCTATCTTCGAACCCTTGTGCCTTACAACTAAAAAGTATGCAGGTTTTCCAAGACCCCCTTATCATAGGCCTCTCAGTAGGCCAAGTGTTGAGCATTTTACCCTTAGTTTCCCTCAGTCATTCCCAATGGTACATTAAAATCTTAACCTTATAACCAGAAAGTACCTGACAAAAATGATTCAATCGAGTATCCAGAATCGTTGTAAGTAGACCCGTTGGCCACCCACAAGTCAGCAGCAACTGCTAGCTTCTTAGGGTCCAGGTCATTAGAGTCATCAAGGTTCTGTCTCAGCTCAGGGGAATAGGCATCAAAATACTTCCCAGCATGAAGATACTCCTCATGCCTTCATAAGAGCTCACCTTGTAGCCCTTAATCCACCCATCTCAGTTTTTCAGTCTTTCACAAACCCAAGTGGCCCACAAGTTACCATCTCTCTTCTTCTGGTCTGTAGACCTTTTTAGGTACTGGGAAGGGGTCTTCCCAAGCCTGTCTATGAGAGCAGCTTTTACCAACTGATTATTGGCCCTCATTACGACCCTGGCGCTGGACCATGGTGCTAATAGCACCATGGTCCATGCCTGTAACTTACCGACTCCGCCATGGCGGAATGGGGAATTACAGCCCCATTCCGAGGTTGGTGGGCGGTAATTCCCCATGCCGCCATGGCCCTTCCCCATTCCCATTTTTGCCCCATGGCTCAATGGGAATGGGGAAGGCGCTAAGTACGGTGCCGCAAATTGCGGCACCGTACTTAGCACCAAGGTCCCTTTGCGGGTTGGTTTTTAACGCCTGCAAAAAGCAGGCTTTAAAATCTCCAACCCGCAAAGGGACCTTGTAATCAGGCGTTAAGGGTTTAACGGCGCCGACACCTTTTACGGCGCTGTTAAACCCTTAACGCCAGGGTCGTAATGACCCCCTAAATCTCCTGTTTTGTAAACTCAAGTTGCATTTTCATTTTCTCTATCTCAAGAACCAGCTCAGAAGACATGTTAGATACAAGTAGGGGTGAGGTTAGAGGATTGGGGGGTGGAGCAGCAGTTTCATCATCTTCCTCATTTTCTGGAAGTTGAGAGCTAAGAGTTAAAAATTGACCATCATTGTCGTCTAGAGCTCTTTGGAAGTAGGGGTTATAGGCCTACTTGTAGTTTGCTAATCCAACACGTTTTGGATTACCTATGTTTTTTTTTTCCTTTTGTACCAAGACATTTATCTTTACACATTTCTTTCAGTTTTTCAACAGTAAGAGACATAAGAGCTTCTGTCTTATAGTTTTCCATAGTGGACATAGTTTTAGTACTTTACAGTATAATTACCTTGATGATGAATTATTTGTGTGCAATACAACCAGAAATCTGAGTAGTCCAACCTACACAAATCCTACACAAATCTCACCAGCTGTAACACTAGTGTTCGGGGAGTTTTCCTAAAGTGCTACTGGCAGTAAGACTTTAGTAAGCTATCCAAGTGGTTTGCACATCCCCCAACTCTTAGTATCAGTCTGTACTAGCTCATGACTTTGTAGAGTGGCAGAGCAGTTAGGCTTATCTTAAGAGGAATAGGTGCGCTGTAGGTAAGTACACTGAACCTTAGTTAGACATGCACACCAAAGAAACTCTTACATGTATAATTTATATAAAATTAAATATTTATTATATATACAACAGAATCACTTCAAATATTTTAGACATTTACACTAGAACACTTCGGAATACTTTGGAATACTTGAGAATACACTTCAAAGGGCACTTTCACTTTTGGTTTTGTTCTCAGTTACATTTGTAGCAACGTTAGAAAGGGAAAAGACAATCATATTGTATTATCGGCTATTACGCGCACCTGCGGTTTCAAACAGTTTATATGGTAATATATTTATTCTGCAAACACATACAGTAAAGTCACCTAAAGGGAGGAAAATGGTTAGTTAGTGTAACAGTAGTCTGGTTCATGGTTCTAGAGAGGGTTTCTTCGCCCAGTAAGTCTTTTAAGTCCCAAAACGCAACCCTAGCATTCAGCAGTTCAGAGAGGGCTCCACGTCTTCACAAGCAGCAGAATGCAGAGAGTTCCTGTGGATTTCTTCCAGTCTCTAGTGTTATAGAAGCAGCAAGTTAACAACTAACATGAGAGACCTGTTAAGGACTCGATGAGCGGACACAAGCAGCGGCTTGAGTCGGAGGTGCACTTCAACGCTCTGTAGCGACTTCATGGAATCAGGTAAGCAATACATTTCCCCCCACAGTATCTTACGTTAGAAGAACATGTTTGTGCTGGATGCTCCGCGATGTTGCAGGTCTGGACCCAAACTCCGGATTCCTTGGTCAGATGACTGAAGGTGGGACTATAGATGGGGTCGCTCAGCGGCAGTCTCAAGGGAGGACTTGGAGCATGACTTTTAGCAAATTCTTGGTTCACTCTGCGGTTTTGGTGCCTTTTCTGCAGCTCCAACATAGGACATGGATCGCCTGCTCAATCTTCTTCACTTCCTGCAGTCCCAAACTCTGATGCGGGGGTCTGGGTGATATTGATCGGATCTCTGCAGTGTCCTTACGGTTTCAGCAAAGATTTGGACAGATTCGGCCTTCCCACGTTGATGCACTCGAAATGGGCAGCAGGTCTTCTGGTAATGTGGTTCAGCTGCTTTGGAAACTTCTAGGACCTCAGGAGATGGCTCAATTCAAAGTTTGTCTTGGGTCCGGTTGTTTCCATCAGCCAAAGGGAGGGAGTCATCCTCTTCGGAGCTCCTCAGTCGCATAGAAAACAGGGTCAAGACAGCAGTGGTCGCTTCACTGGGCCTCATTACGACCCAGGCGGTAAGTCACCGCCTGGGCCGTGACTTTACCACCATGGCGTAAACTACGTTTACGCCATGGTGGTTGGCGGACTTACCGCCCCATTCCGAGGTCGGCGGGGCGGTAAGTCCCCAATCCCCATTTACCCTTCCCCATTCCCATTTTTACCCCATAGGGCATAATGGGAGTGGGGAAGGCGTTAACTACGCCACCGTAAATTACGGTGGCGTAATTAACTCCATGGTCCCTTAGCGCCATGGATTTTAACACCTGCTAAAAGCAGGTGTTAAAAGCGCCATGGCGCTAAGGGACCTCGTAATTGGCGGTAAGGGGTCGGCGCAGCTAACGCTGGCGTTAACCCCTTACCGCCAGGGTCGTAATGAGGCCCACAGTGTTGTAAAGGGTCTGCAGGCATCTCTGGTCATCTTCTTTGGTTACTTCAGCTTCCAGTGGTCAACGTGCTTTTCACCCCCGAAGACTCACTTTTTATACAGTTCCAGCACACACTCCTCGTCAATCTCTCTCAGCATTTTACAGAAAGGGGTGTTTAAATGTCTAATCAGGACAGCCAGACCCCCTGTAGGAGAGGATCCTAGTCAGGCACTCTTGCAGACAATGGACAGGGGGTGGAAGACTCTTCCCCCATTTCCTGCCTGCCCAGCCACTCTGGAGCCTAGGCGGGATACCCAAGAGTACCCGCCAAAGGCAAAACACACACACTGACATCCCTCTCCCTGAATGGTAGAATGACTAACAAAGGACAACCACGCTCGTAACGGCGGAAAAAGAAGGCCTCACGTTGGTACTTCGGTGCCCCTATTGTGCACTACTGAGGCTATGGACATAGCCTGCAGTATAAAAATGACACTATCATTGGTAGAACATGTCCACTGCCACCAGCCATAACTAGGAGATTGTCTATGTGACTAAAAAGTCACAGGAGCAGAGAGAAGGGGGATACTAGGTATCCCTTTGGCACGCCACTGAAGGTGGTGCGTGCCAATCTCTCAGACTACAGTGTTTTGGGAGAGATACTAAGTATCTTTCTATCCTTAAGACCTGTAGTTACTCCATGAAATAGACAAATAATCTCAAAGGAGGACCCATAAGGAGCGGGGTGCTACAGACAAACAATAAAGTTCCTTTACTTTCAGGATTCTCATACGCACAATTTTCTCAGGTGATTTACTGTTCACCTTGGATCCCCCTCTGCTGGGCTCAAATCCACTTTCACACAAAGTTTGTTTTTCACATATACACAACTTACTTAGGATTTCCACGTATCCAATTTCTCGGGTGACTCAGTTCACTGCAGATCCCCCTGTGCCGGGCTCAGATCCGTTCTAACACAAAATCTTCAGTCTTCATCTGCTGGGCTCGGAACAATTTATCTGCTTTGCCATCAACTTTCTGAACTGTATGGGGGCATGGCTTGATGGCTACATGAGAGGACGCTCCTTGGAGGAGCTCCCGATGATCCGATTTTGATCCTGGGAAGAAGTGATGGTTTTCGGCGGACTTTCGAGCCCACGGTTCATCCAAGGGTACATGAAAGTGGGGGGCACATGGTGAGTGCCCTCCCCACCAGCGAGACTGCATATCCACAGAACTAGACTTCGAAAAAGGGGGAGGTCGCGCAGTGGAAGGGCAGCACCTAAGATGGCCGCTCGTGGACAAAGGGCCATAAATGGTCCATGGAGCTGAGGAAGACAGAGCCGGCCGGAGCGGGGCGAGCCCAACTAGAGGGACGTGTCGCATGCGTCTCTGGCTGGTGGCAAGAACATAAGTGCGGGCCCCCACTGAGGAGGCCCTGGATTGTGGCGTGCCAGCAGAGCGAACCCGAGTTCAGCGGAGCCTTGCTGAGAAGGGGTCGGCGAGCGGACCCTGCAAGGCGCTCCGCAGCGCCGGAGACACAGCTGGGCGCGTGTGCCCAACCGACGCAGCAGGATGTCCTCTAAGGTGGTGCGACCCCGGATCAAGCAGCCCACGATGGAGGCCTATGCTAGGTCGCCCCCGGGCGCGGAAGGGGGCAAGAGCAAAGAGGCCCCTGCGGCGGCAACGGACCCACCGGGTACTATCCAGGAGGTGCTGGCAGCAATTGCCGACTTGAAGGTGGCTTGGGAAACTAAGTTGGGCCTGGCCATGAAAGAGCTGCAGGAAGGCCTAGACCTTAAGATCGGAGCGGTGCAAGAAGAGGTGAACCTGTTGCGACAGGACGTGCGAACGGTCGCGGAGCGCACTGGGGAACTGGAGAAGGAGTTGGCCCCGACCACAGAGGCGTGCAATGCACATGCTAAGGAGCTTCATGCCCTCGTGCAGCGAGTGGGCAATCTGGAGGACAGAGGAGAGCAGGCAGAGGGGCGCGCCAGGCGCAACAACATTCGCATAGTGGGTGTTCCGGAAGGAATGGAAGGATCAAACCCCACGGAATACGTTGAAACCATGCTCTTGCAGGAGATTACAGGCGGGGAGCTGACCCAGGGGTTTGCGGTTGAAAGGGCGCATAGGGCCTGACCAGGAGACTGGCCCCAGGAGCCCCCCCGTGGCCGTTGATCGCGAAGATCTTGAACTATCGTGACCGCGAAAAGATCCTTGAATTTTTCCGGAAAGGAGGTACGATAGAAAGGGGGTCAGTGAAAATAACGGCGTATCCGGACTATACGCTCCTTGTACAGCGGAGTCGAATGAACTTTGGATCAGTGAAAAGGAGGCTTAGAGAAGCAGGCCATCGCTACATGTTGCTCTATCCCGCTAGGTTAAAGGTGTTTTATAAGAATAGATCCCTCTTCTTTGAGACGCCGACCGAAGCGATGGAGTGGCTGGATATGCAGGGTCGACCTCAGGAACCGGATGCCCAGACAGAAGCGGCTGGAGATAAGTAGCACGTTGCAGAGGCACCCGTGAGGCCATAGTTATGACATTGGGACTGGAATATAGTACGATATTGTGCTTGTGGGGAGGAAGTCATGGTATCTGCCGGCGGGTCCCGTTGAATGCACTCTCCTAAATAGATGACTGGGAGCTCCTGGGAAGCACCCTCTGAACCCAATAGTAGTACATTTAATTAGGTCACTGTTAGATAGGTGACGCCCCACGGGGTCCTTGTCCTCGGATATGAGACAGGTCCAGACGTGGGTAGGCCTGGGATCCAGGGATGGAGCTGGGCTATTGTTGGGGGTTGGCGGGGAGGGGGGAGGGGGGTAGTTGTGTGCAGTGGTGTGAAGTTGGGGGTGGGGGGAGGGGGGCATTGTTTATGAATAGAAGGGGGAGAGCCAGAAAATGAACTAGCACGGGGAGCATTATGGGAAGGGATGGGATGGGGATAGTCTGACCAGATGGCATTGGGTAATCTCAGAATTGTGACCTGGAATGTACGGGGCCTTAACAGCTACCTGAAACGTAATAAAGTGATGCTGTACTTAAAGAGGATGCGTGTAGATATAGCCCTGCTGCAGGAGACTCACCTTACTAGGGAAAGGCTGGAGGTGGTCAGGAGAAAATGGAAGGGCAATGTTGTGGGGGCGGCGTACTCGGCTTGATTGAGCATGCACACAGTGCCGGAACACTCTGTCAAAGGTATCATATATTTTGGCGTCAAAGTTCAATCACTCATCTGCAGTTCACCTTTACTCGTGTTGGTTCTCACACGCGTTTCACTCAATGTTGGTTCCAGCACTCGCCATACAATGTTGCTGCTTGCAACCTTGTCTTCAACACAGACCGGTCTTGTATCAGCCTCCCCAACTCACCAGCTATGTTGCTTTCACTGAAGCAGCTTTGTTTTGGGAGCCAATGACAGTATCACAGTGGCTGGAGATTCCCCCCACCTTTATTACAGACGCGGGAGGTACCCGGGTACCACTGACACACAATGCAGGATTCTTCAGCCTGGTTTCCTGGTCTTATGCTTTCTCTCATGAAAGTAATGGTTCGTTGTCGAAAAGGTCAAGGGAACTTTCCTCTTGCGACCCCCTTCTCTTTCCACATTTTTCTCTTCTCATTAAATTGCCATCTTGGAACCACTGTTTCCTTGTGTGCTTCGCGTTGCTCAGAGTATGCTCTCATCCTCCGCCTTTTATCCGTGTGGGGAACTTTAATGGAAGTCAGGTGTGCGTGATGGTCAGTAATTGCCTGACCTCTCCTGACCATGGTATTGGAACATGTCAGGTACACGGCTCGGGTGTTAGTCTGTGTGGGCCATCAGTGAGAAAGAGTTTGTGTTGTAAAAGGGGGGTGGTAGAGTTGCTAAATATCCTACCGGGTAGAATGGGGTCAAGGTGTTACAAGGAAGTGGACACTGTGTCTCACCATCCAGTGTCCCACTCCCACTCCCCGAAGACCCCTCACCCACGTGATCCTCCCACACTGATCCACCCCCAGGGACTAGATCCAAAAGCCATGGCCGTGTCCTGGCCACCTAGATAACAGATCCCTGGGACTAGTGGGTGGGACACCTTCTGGTTTCTCACAGGTGCTATTATTCGGCTGTCATGACAAAGGTACAGTATTACAAGCTATTACGGTAGAATATCGGAACAAAGCTGATGCTTTCAGTATGGGTCTGTCAGAGGTACTGCCCCCGCATCGGCCCTATGATTGTCTCAATGATCTCTTGGGGAGCCCAGATACCCTGCAGTAGGGTTGATTCTTTATCTCAGAGGAGGATCAGGTATTGCGCGAATACCTCTCTGTACCTCTAAATAAAGGGTTCAAGTGTCCATCACATTCCCCTGCTGCTTCGACATTTGTTTTTGTCTCTCAAAAAGGAAGGGGACCTGAAGCCTTGTATCAATTATCACGCCTTGAATGAGGTCACCATAAAAAACAAGTATCTGCTTCTTAGGCAAAAATCTGTGCAGTTCCCTTAGGGACCACTGCAAGAGATTTAGGACTACAGGTGGTTGGCAGTAAACCCACTTGGTAGCAGTCTGTGCCACACAGATTCACTTGGTAGCTGTGGCTGAGCAGTCAGACTTCTCTCAAGACGAGTTAGGCAGTATACAGAGCATAAACAATAGGTACAGAGACACAGTAGCACAAGCAAACACTGACCAGAGCTTTGGTGTAAAAGTATATAATTATTTATTTAAAGACACACTTATAAATTACACTAGCACTAAAAGGTAAGTAAATTCAACACACAGGGCCTCATTGCACGGATGGCGGTAAGGATTTACCGGTACCAGTAAAATACTGGTACCGGTAAATCCTTACCGCCTTACTACGAGGTCCCTTTGTGGGTTGGGGGATTTAACGCCTGCGTTTGCAGGCGTTAAAAACCAACCCGCAAAGGGACCCAGGGAGCTAATTACGGTACCGCAATTTGCGGTACCGCAATTAGCGCCTTCCCCATTCCCATTATGCCCTATGGGGCAAAAATGGGAATGGGGAAGGGCAATGGTGGAAGGGGGAATTACCGCCCCGCCAACCTTGGAATGGGGCGGTAATTCCCCTTTCCGCCAAGGCGGTGCCGGTATTTTACCGGCATGAACCATGGCGCTAATAGCGCCATGGTTCTCCGCCATCCGTGTAATGAGGCCCACAGTCACTATTATAAATATACAACCCTGATTACTTATTAGACAAGTCTTAGTGAGAAACACCACTTATTTTCAGACAGAGGTGAGCCTTAACCTAAGATGGCACTCCAATAAGTTATATAAAAATGGAGGGAAAAAGGCAGAATTTTGAACGCACACAATCTCAAGACTTTTAAAAGAACCACAGTACAGCAGGACAGGCAGAGTCTACTGGAGAGCAAGGAAGTACAAATGCCAGGCCCACTCTGAGAGGGAGCAAGGAGAAATGTGTCCAGGATCACACAGTGGGGTTATGCCCAAAGAGTCTTTGCAGATAGTTCAAAAAGAGTTGGATCAGTTCAGAGAAAGTTAGTTAACAGGCCAGAGAGTCAAGGATTTACTGTCACCTCGAACAATCAGTTGCAAGGGAAGCCAGGCGGGACACAGTACCTGAAATGGTGAGAACGCTCCAGCGGGGGCAGTTGTTCCTGGCAGCGGGTGCAAGTCGGTGTTTCATCCAGAGGAAGAGGAGGTCTCGACGTGGAGGAAAGGTGAAGGTGTTTGCACTGCCAGGGAAGAAACCAGCCGCTGAGTTTCTCGGTTAAAAGGTACTACCCTTTTATTCGCAGTACTGGTGAAGCGTGGTGAAGCGTGGTTAACAGGCCGCCGGGGTGCTTGGCACAGGCGATTCGACCACGGGACGATCCAGGAAGACGAAAAAAGAAGGCAGACTGGTTATCCCCACCAGTCAAAGGAAGAAGACTCTCCGGAATGGAGATCTTCTCTGTCGTCGGGAAGTGGTGAGGCGATTCAGCAGGGCTCCTCCGGTGGTGTCGTCGTTGTAGGTTGGCACAGCTTCTCCCTCTTCGGATTCTTTGGTCCTGTGGCAACTTCTGAAGTTCCAGTCCCAAAGGCCCTGCTTTTATGCAGCAAACCCCCATTCATCAGTACTAGCTGTCACTCAAACATGCTAAGTGGTGAGCCGGGCGGCTCACCACTGGGCCAATCAGAGCAGAGTGCGACTTGAGTTGCCAAGGCAACGCAGTCCAGGGTGCCTAAACACCCCTCCACCACTCCTAAGAAACCCAGACAGAGTGGCACTACTCTGGGGGCTTCTGTGCAGAAGCCCGCCAAAATAGTGGAACAAAGGGCTCGACCTTTGTTGGAGTCACAGAAGTGAACACAAACGCCATTTTGGAACCAAGTTCTGGCAAAAAATACCAACCGGTGAATCAATATTAAATAAATAAACCGGCGGTATTTTCAAGGCTATATTGATTATATATTAAAAAGTGGTAGCCTCGAACAATGGGAAAAACCCATAGGAATATATTTGCGGTCGAATATAAAAAGTAGTATCCAATGCCATCAGCCAAAACTCGCTCAGGGGGGACTGGACAGTGCCCCCTCGAACAACAGACCCAGGGGCAATCGAATTGCCCCTACCAGTATGCCCACAATATGATGGTTTGCACTGGTTCTGTTCACAATTTAAGACTAGTAAAGCCAATGGTGACTTTACATGCCCTGGGAGACAGTAGTCAGTCCCAGGGTATGGAGTCTATGTTTGGGGGTCACTATGACACCCCCGTGTTACTGCACTGAGGGTGCTGTGTAACACACATACCAAAAACACATGAAGCCCGATGGAGTAAAAGACCCCATAGCCCATAAAACACATCTAAAGTCAAAGGAACACACTTAAATCATGTCCAAGAGTGGGAGTAAAAGAGTCTCACTCTGGGCAGGAGAAAGAAAATAAACCCCAAAACTCCAGCAAAGCTGCTGGGGGACTTACTAGGTTTGGGAAATTAGCCTCTACAGAGAATTCTCCCTAACACTCACCCACCCCAGAGTAAGTGACAGGAGGATTTAATCCACTCCTGGATGAATCTCATACCTCTAGTCGATGACATACATCCTAGAGAGACCATCAGCATTTTGGTGGTGACACCCGAACCTGTGCTCAATGGTGAAATCAAACCCTTGAAGGCAGATTGACCATCTCAACAGTTTTGGATTTTCCCCTTTCATTTGTATTAACCATCTCAAGGGTTGGTGGTCAGTCCGAATGACAAAAGTAGAACCATACAAGTATGGCCTAAACTTCTTCAGTGCCCACACAATGGCAAAACATTCTCTTTCAATTGTTGCCCACCTTGTCTCAGGATCCTTCAGCTTTCTGCTGATGAAGCAAATGGGGTGCTCCCTACCTTTCTCATCCAGTTGGCTAAGGACTGCACCTATACCTACATTGGAAGCATCAGTTTGTACAATGAAAGTTTGGTGATAGTCAGGAGCTCTCAGCATACATGCCAACATTCTGTGACCAAAAATCTGTAGGAATCTTAAAGTTTCAAAAATAGTCAGGCGAGGAGGTAATGATAGGAAAAGGGCACGTCAGCAGCCCATTGTCATTGAAAGAGCCCGCCGCCGCGGGTGCATTCAATGACAATGAGGCGCCTGCCACGCCTTCTGCCATCTCGGTAGCTCGGGGGAGCCCTTGAAAGACTCGCCGGAGTTGACGTGGTGGGGGGCTAATGGCGCCTTTTGTGAAACGCACTTGCGGCGGAGGGGCGCCCTTAGCCCACCGCCGTGGGCGCCTTTTACATCAAAGGCCTGCATGCTGCCCCTTCTCCTGCTACGCCAGCTCGGGGAAGTCCTTGAAAGACTTCCCCCGAGCTGGCGTGGTGGGGGGCTAATGGCGCCTTTGGCCAAAGGCACCCGCGGTGGAGGGGCGCTTTTAGCCCACCGCCGTGGGTGCCTTTGACATTAAAAGCCTGCATGCTGCGCCTTCTCCCGCTATGCCAGCTCGGGGAAGTCCTTGAAAGACTCCCCCGAGTTGGCGTGGTGGGGGGCTAATGGCGCCTTTTGCCAAAGGTACCCGCGGCGGAGAGGCGCTTTTTGTCATGATCTCTGCTTCCAAAAGGTCAGGGTTTTCCCAACTCCCTTGGAAGCAGATCCATAACCCAGGTTCCGAGTGCCAACCAGTCCCAATTGGGACCTTTTGGACCCAGTCCTGGCGCCGCACCAGGCTCATAAATATGCCCAGTCCCAGCGCTGGAAGCGCTGGGCTCATAATGCTTGGGTGGACTTACCTGCAGCAGACCATGCTGCTTACTTGCCTGCCAGTTGAGCCTCTGATCCTCTTCTGTTTGGAACTACTTTTCCTGTTGGGTGGGGCAGGAGCCACTCCCTAGATTCAGAACACTGGAACTCTTCTGGAAAGCAGGAACTCTTTTCTTACCTAGGCGTGGCTGTGGAAGGAGACACCTAAGCACTACAGGAGGCTATTTAAACCACACCCGATGGATGAATCTTGCTTTGCGTTATTCTGCATCCTCTGCAGCAGAACGCTCATCGTGTCTTCTGCATCTGATCCTGGGCCTAACGAAAAAGGCTTACCATCCTGAATCCAGTCTTCAGCAACACCTATAAAGACAAGAAAGAACAGGTTAGCATTACGGTCTTCAGTGACAGCTCTTCACTTACCTGGTCCATCGGCTGTCACCAATGCCTCGCGCTGCATTCCGGCATCTGAAAGACAAAGGCTTACCTACTCTTCGTGCGCTCCGGAGGTCTTCACACTGCATTCCGGCATCTGAAAGACAAAAGCTTACCAACTCTTTGCACGCTCCGGAGGCCTTCGGCGCTGCATCCCGCATCTGAAAGACAAAACAAGGTGCGTTTAAAAACATTGGGGAACTTTAATACTCACGTGCCATTACTCCTTTCCACATCTAACCCAGTGGGTATTCCGGCACCCTGCAGCCGCTCCGAACTTGTACCTGCAAAATAAAAAGACAGTTAGAGCGCATCGTGAAGCAGGCAACAAGCGCTTACTTACGTGCTTCCAGGCGCTTCTATTCATCACACGGGCTCCATCTTCAACTCACTTCAGCCCGTCATCCGCCATCGCCGGAACCCTGCAAAACAAGAGACATCATTACTAAAGACTTTAAAGACATTAGGATTACTCGAAACTTACCGTTCGTGCAGTAAACGACGGACAGCAGTCCTCTGAAGTCAAGAGGCCTGCTCCCCTTATCCAGTGAAGAAACTGGTTACAGCACCCTGCCCCGAGGCAGATGGAGAGCACGGCGTTCACTTACTTAAGGTGAGAGCGTTAACCTTTGGGGTTCTACAGGAGAAGAGAAAGGGAAGAAGAGAGAGACATTCAATAACCCAGTTCCTTAATCCCATATTTTCTATCTGCAGACATCTTACCCTTCGAGTCAGACATACAGTGCACAGAGGTCCAGCCCAAAGAGCCAGCCGTGTGTTACACATCACCTTTGAAGATGCGGTATACGCCCAGTCAAGACCGGCGCCTCTACGGGAATCAGGTGAGCGTTACAGAACGCAAAGCCTACCACAAAACTCCTGTCCAGGCGCTATGGAAACCTCGGATACCGACCAGCTAGCCCAGTTACTTGGGGAACTAAGGGCAGAAGTGCATGCAGCCCGTCAGGAAACGAACGCTCTAAGAAGGGAACTGATTATTTCCAAGGAGCGAACAGATGATCTCGCTAGACAATTGCTACAGTCACAAGCCGGACAGACCCCGTTACCCGCATCTGGGGGAAATCTTCCTTCTACATCCTCTATGAATCCAGTGCAGATCAACCTACCTGGGAATGTACCTCTGGCTCCGCCCGAACGATTTTCTGGTGACCCAAAGAGGTTTGCAGTATTTATCAATCAGTGCCGGTTGCATTTCTTATGCCGGCCAGCAGCCTTTCCAACTGATCAAGCTAAAGTAGCTTTCGTGCTTTCGTACCTTAGTGGCAATGCGGCAGACTGGTCGATCCCTCTAGTAAATCAAGATGATCCGGCCCTCCATGATTTTCAAGCTTTTCAGCTCAGTATGGAAAAACTGTTCGCAAGACATTCACAGGGGCAGGCCTTGGATAATGAGCTTCTTTCGTTGCGACAAGGTAATCAAGACCTTTTGGCTTATATTGCGTCTTTCAACAGAATGATAGTGGAAACTCAATGGCCTGAGGACAAAAGGATTACGCTGTTTTATAGAGGTCTATGTGGAGAGCTCAAAGATGTGTTAGCCCAAGTAGTGAATCCCCCACAAGATTGTTCGGACTATATAGACTTAGTCGTTCAAATAGATCACAGACTGCAGAACAGGAAGGCCGATCGTTCCAAGTTTGATGCTCGAGTATTTTCCAAACTGCCAACTCCTTCCAAAGGAGTAGACTCCGGGGAACCCATGCAAATAGGGGGTCTGAAAGGTCCTCTAACACAAAAGGAGCGGGAAAGGAGAAAACAGTTGCAATTATGCCTCTATTGCGGAAACTCAGGGCACTTTCTTCGAGACTGTCCGGTGAAACCTGCCAAGAAGGCAGTAGGAGCTGCAGTTACCAAAGTTACAAACTCTGAGCAGGGAAACGACCTCGCCCGACAAGAATAGAGGTCCTCTTGCCGAGCGTGAAAACCAGTTCCGTGACCTCGCATTTCGTGATACCTATGGTCCTCATTAGCCCTGATAATCCGGATCGATTACATGCAATTGAAGCTTACGTCGACAGCGGTGCCATCGGCAATTATGTGGATCATGAAATGGTTTTGAGGATGAATCTAACTCTTTGTCCCAAGGCTGTAAAGGACGTCATTACTACGGTGGATGGTACGGAGATAGCCTCCGGGCCAGTAACGCATACCACTCAAGAGGTGACGCTAGTAAGTCAAGATGGACACCATGAGAAGATCGTGTTCGATGTGATCAAGGCCCCTCAGTTTCAGATTATTCTAGGAATACCTTGGTTAGAGAAACACAATCCTCTGATCGATTGGCGAGCAAGAACGGTCCAGTTTCCAGAATGTGTCTCTACTTGTCACCCTCCACCTGGTGTTGCACTGGCAGCAATTTCTTCAGAGACTCCCCAGTTACCTCCCGAATACCTAGAATACCAAGATGTTTTCCGGAAGGATCAGGCTAACTCTCTACCTCCTCATAGGTCTTATGACTGCCAGATAGACCTGATACCTGGATCTACTCCTCCTTGTAGTAGAATTTATGCCCTCACCAAGCCTGAGAACCTTCACCTTCGACAATACCTGGATCAATACCTGGCAAATGGGTTTATTCGTCCTTCCAAGTCCCCTGCTTCTTCAGCTTTGTTCTTCGTTCCAAAAAAGGAAGGAGACCTTAGAACTTGTATAGATTATCGCTCCCTGAACCAGATCACCGTTAAGAATAGATATCCGTTACCTTTGATCCCTGAACTCCTGGACCAAGTCAGAAAAGCATGCATATATACAAAGCTGGATCTTAGAGGAGCTTACCAGTTGGTACAAGTAAAAGAGGGCGATGAATGGAAGATGGCCTTCCGCACCAAGTATGGGCTATTTGAATATCAGGTCATGCCCTTCGGACTTTGCAATGCCCCGGCCGCCTTTCAATATTTTATGAACGATGTCCTCAGAGAGCTCATAGATGTGTGTGTTGTTGTTTACATTGACGACATCCTCGTTTATTCTTCATCGGAATCTGAACATCGGAAACACGTGAAAATGGTCCTCGAAAGATTGCGTCAACACAAACTTTTCGCTAAGTTGGAAAAATGTGTTTTCAACGTGACTGAAGTTGAATTCTTGGGATTCATATTATCACCTGGCGGAGTGCGTATGGATTCAAAGAAGGTCGATGCAGTTCTCAAATGGCCATCACCATCCTCCGTAAAAGGTGTGCAAAGCATGTTAGGCTTCGCTAACTTTTACCGCAGGTTTATCCCCGAATTCTCTCGAATAGTCCAGCCCATCACTGCCTTGTTAAAGAAAAACAAACGTTTTGAATGGTCTACCGAGGCGGAACAAGCTTTCCAGGATTTGAAGACTAAATTTATCTCTGCACCAATCTTAAAACACCCTCGTCCCGAACTCCCCTACATCGTGGAAACTGATGCTTCAAGCCTTGCCATGGGGGCAGTTCTATCACAAAAGGACCCGGTAACCAATCAGTTGCATCCCGTGGCATTTTGGTCCCGCAAATTCTCGCCTCCTGAAATCAATTACACGATTACTGACAAGGAACTTCTGGCTATCAAGTCTGCCTTTAAGGCTTGGCGGCATTATCTGCTGGGGGCCCGACACACCGTTACTGTGATTACGGATCACCGAAACCTGCAATATTTGAAAACCGCAAAAGCCCAATCCTCTAGACAACTCCGTTGGACATTATTCTTTGCCGAGTTTGACTTCATAATTACCTATCGACCTGGTACAAAGAACGGTACAGCTGATGCCCTTTCTCGGATGGGAGTGGAAGAACACTTGATCAACCCTAAACCTGTACCAATCATTCCCGAACAAAGAATTCTGGGTGTAATCGCCACAGAATACATAGAGGAAGTTAAGGATAAAGCCAGGCAACTTGTAACTCCAGCAGACATACAGAATTGGCATCTGCAGGGAAAGGACTTTGCAGTAAAGGACAACTTATTGTATTTCCAAGAACGATTATACCTACCCAGCACAGATTTACAGAAAAAAGTAATCTCTTGTTATCACGATTCTTTAATGGAAGGACATCCCGGTATGGCCAAGACCTCAGAAAAGATCAAGCGCTACTTCTGGTGGCCGTCTTGGAAAAAAGATATCAGAGACTTTATAATGTCCTGTGGAGTATGCGCCCAAAACAAGAGTCAAAAGGAAAGACCAGCAGGCCTCTTACGCCCTATTGACATCCCACCTCGCCCTTGGCATACGCTTTCTATGGACTTCATCACCAATCTACCTCCATGCTCCGGATACAATACGATTCTAGTAATCGTGGACTTATTCTCCAAGATGGCGCATTTCATTCCGCTCAAAGGCTTGCCAACAGCAGCAACTCTGGCCCGAGAATTTTTCGAAAACATCGTCCGACTGCACGTTTTTCCTTCGGTTCTAATTTCGGATCGAGGTAGTCAATTTATTTCTCATTTTTGGCGAAGTTGCTGTCGGTCGGCTCAAATTGATGTGAGACTATCGACCAGTCACCACCCTCAGACCGACGGACAAACCGAGAGGACCAATCAAACTCTGGAACAGTATTTACGCTGCATGCTGCAACAAACGGAAAAAACTTGGAAAGACATCCTTTGGATAGTCGAATATGCCTACAATAACTCTGTCCATTCGGGAACTGGGAAAACCCCGTTTTTTCTTTTGTACGGCAGTCACCCTTGAACCTCGGAGTTGGATCCCCTCCAAGATCTTGAAACACCAGCAGTAGACTACCTGCATTCTACAATCACCCAAGCCTTTAAGGAAGCTGTTTCTCACCTTCAAAGGGCTAAAGAACAATACAAGAAAGGAGCAGATCAACATCGGAAGGAAGCCCCTCAATATCAAGTAGGGGATCAAGTCTGGTTATCCACCAAATATCTACCTCTAAAAGGGCCACGCACATTCAACCCAAGATACCTTGGTCCCTATTCCATCACTACCATAGTAAACCCCGTAGCGGTCAAGTTGGACTTGCCCCCGCACATGAAGATACATCCGGTCTTCCACGTCTCTCTATTAAAACCCGTGCAACCTCAAACCTGACTAACTAAATCTCCAAAACCTATCCTAGTTGATGGAGAACTCGAGTTTGAAGTCAAAAGCATTCTGGACTCCAAGATCTCCAAATCTAAACTATTTTACCTAATTGACTGGAAAGGCTACGGCCCCCAAGAGAGATCCTGGGAACCTGCTGAATATGTCCACGCTCCTCGCCTAATCAAAAGATTTCACCGAACATTTCCTGACAAGCCAAAACCCCCGGAGAAGCCCGGTTTGGGAGGGGCCTTGAGGGGGGGTACTGTCATGATCTCTGCTTTCAAAAGGTCAGGGTTTTCCCAACTCCCTTGGAAGCAGATCCATAACCCAGGTTCCGAGTGCCAACCAGTCCCAATTGGGACCTTTTGGACCCAGTCCTGGCGCCAGTGACACCAGGCTCATAAATATGCCCAGTCCCAGCGGTGGAAGCGCTGGGCTCATAATGCTTGGGTGGATTTACCTGCAGCAGACCATGCTGCTTACTTGCCTGCCAGTTGAGCCTCTGATCCTCTTCTGTTTGGAACTACTTTTCCTGTTGGGTGGGGCAGGAGCCACTCCCTAGATTCAGAACACTGGAACTCTTCTGGAAAGCAGGAACTCTTTTCTTACCTAGGCGTGGCTGTGGAAGGAGACACCTAAGCACTACAGGAGGCTATTTAAACCACACCCGATGGATGAATCTTGCTTTGCGTTATTCTGCATCCTCTGCAGCAGAACGCTCATCGTGTCTTCTGCATCTGATCCTGGGCCTAAGGAAAAAGGCTTACCATCCTGAATCCAGTCTTCAGCAACACCTATAAAGACAAGAAAGAACAGGTTAGCATTACGGTCTTCAGTGACAGCTCTTCACTTACCTGGTCCATCGGCTGTCACCAACGCCTCGCGCTGCATTCCGGCATCTGAAAGACAAAGGCTTACCTACTCTTCGTGCGCTCCGGAGGTCTTCACACTGCATTCCGGCATCTGAAAGACAAAAGCTTACCAACTCTTCGCACGCTCCGGAGGCCTTCGGCGCTGCATCCCGCATCTGAAAGACAAAACAAGGTGCGTTTAAAGACATAGGGGAACTTTAATACTCACGTGCCATTACTCCTTTCCACATCTAACCCAGTGGGTATTCCGGCACCCTGCAGCCGCTCCGAACTTGTACCTGCAAAATAAAAAGACAGTTAGAGCGCATCGTGAAGCAGGCAACAAGCGCTTACTTACGTGCTTCCAGGCGCTTCTATTCATCACACGGGCTCCATCTTCAACTCACTTCAGCCCGTCATCCGCCATCGCCGGAACCCTGCAAAACAAGAGACATCATTACTAAAGACTTTAAAGACATTAGGATTACTCGAAACTTACCGTTCGTGCAGTAAACGACGGACAGCAGTCCTCTGAAGTCAAGAGGCCTGCTCCCCTTATCCAGTGAAGAAACTGGTTACAGCACCCTGCCCCGAAGCAGATGAAGAGCACGGCGTTCACTTACCTAAGGTGAGAGCGTTTACCTTTGGGGTTCTACAGGAGAAGAGAAAGGGAAGAAGAGAGAGACATTCAATAACCCAGTTCCTTAATCCCATATTTTCTATCTGCAGACATCTTACCCTTCGAGTCAGACATACAGTGCACAGAGGTCCAGCCCAAAGAGCAAGCCGTGTGTTACACATCATCTTTGAAGATACGGTATACGCCCAGTCAAGACCGGCGCTTCTACGGGAATCAGGTGAGCGTTATACTTTTAGCCCACCGCCGTGGGTGCCTTTGACACTAACAGCCTGCATGCCACGCCTTCTCCTGCTACGCCAGCTCAGGGAAGTCCTTGAAAGACTCCCCCGAGTTGGCGTGGTGGGGGGCTAATGGCGCCTTTTGCCAAAGGCACCCGTGGCGGAGAGGCGCTTTTAGCCCACCGCCGTGGGTGCCTTTGACATTAACAGCCTGCATGCCACGCCTTCTCCCGCTACGCCAGCTCAGGGAAATCCTTGAAAGACTCCCCCGAGCTGGTGTGGTGGGGGGCTAATGGCGCCTTTTGCCAAAGGCACCCGCGGCGGAGGGGCGCATTAGCCCACCGCCGTGGGTGCCTTTGACATTAAAGCCTGCATGCCGCGCATTCTCCCGGTACACCAGCTCGGGGGAGCCCTTGAAAGACTCCCCTGAGCTGGCGTGGGCAAAAAAAACAATGTAAAAAAATAAATACATTTGTATTTTAATTTTTTTACAAAAAGAATTGGTAGGCGGTAGGACTGCTTAAAAAGCGGTATCCTACCGCCTAAATCGGTAGGCTTGGCAAGTATGTCTCAGTACTGGCGCTTGGCACAGAGCTTCCTTTAGTTTTCAAATGCCTGATTGCACTCCTCATTCCATGTGACCTTTTTAGGGAATTTTGGAGAGGATATCACATTCAGTGGAGAAGCTATGGTCCCATAGTTTTCTATGAAATTCCTGTAATACCCAGTGAGGCCTAAGAAGGCTCTCACTTGGGTTTGGTTAGTAGGTGTTGTCCAATTTTGCACAGCTTCAATCTTGCTGAGCAAAGGCCTTATTTCTCCACCTCCTACCTCATGCCCAAGGTAGACCACTTTACTCTGTCCAATTTGGCATTTACTAGCCTTTATGGTCAGATTGGCCACTCAAGAGCCTGCAAAACATGTCCCAGGTGGTTCACATGTTCCTCCCAGGAGTGGCTGAAGACTGCAATGTCATCCAAGTATGCCATGCAGAAGTCCTCCATCCCAGCTAGAACTTGATTTACCATCCTTTGAAATGTAGCAGGTGCATTTTTCAGTCCAAAAGGCATAACCTTGAATTGGTATAAGCCAACTGGGGTAGAAAATGCAGTTTTCTCCTTGGCATGGTCTGTCAGGGCTATTTGTCAATAGCCTGACGTAAGGTCAAATGTGCTGAGGTTTTTGGCTGAGCCAAGTCTATCCACCAACTCATCTGTCCTTGGCAAAGGGTGGGCATCAGTCTTAGGGCCTCATTACGACCCAGGCGGTAAGTTACCACCTAGGTCGTACCTTTACCACCATGGCGTAAACTACGTTTACGCCATGGTGGTTGGCGGACTTACCGCCCCATTCCGAGTTTGGCGGGGCGGTAAGTCCCCAATCCCCATTTACCCTTCCCCATTCCCATTTTTGCCCCATAGGGCATAATGGGAGTGGGGAAGGCGTTAATTACGCCAACGTAAATTACGGTGGCGTAATTAACTCCATGGTCCCTTAGCGCCATGGATCTTAACGGCTTCAAAAAGCAGCCGTTAAGATCTCCATGGCGCTAAGGGACCTCGTACTCAGGCGGTAAGGGTCGGCGCTGTTTACGGCGCCGTAAACCCCTTACCGCCTGAGTTGTAATGAGGCCCTTAGTGACTGCATTAAAAGCTCTATAGTCCACACAGAATCTCAATTCTTTGGATCCTGCTTTTGGTACTAACACAACTGGGCTAGACCATGACTAGTAGAGGGCTCTATTACCCCGAGATCAAGCATCTTCCTGACCTCTCCTTTGATGTGGGTTCTGACATGTCCTGACATTCGTACCCTCTTCCTTTGACTGGCAGACAGTCACCAGTGAGAATATCATGCTGGCCCCAAGGGGTCAAGCCTGGTGAAAGTGAGAACGGGGGGCAAACTGATTTAACATAGATTTGCACTCCTCATGTTGTTCAGGTGTCAGATCTGAAGAGAGATTAACTCCTTCAATCTTTTCGTCCAAAGGTAAGCCTCTCAGGAGGTCAGGTAGAGCTTCACTCTCCTCCTCCTCTTCTGATGAAGCTAGAAGCAAGGCTCCTACTTCAGGTCTAGAGACATATGCTTTGAGTCGGTTGGTGTGGAAGACTCTGGGAGCTTCCCTGGGTTTGCCCAGATCCACCAAATAGTTGACCTCTCCAAGTTTTCCCACAACCTTGAAGGGTCCCATCCATTTGTCTTACAAGGCCCTCTGCCTTGTTGGAAGCATAACTAGAACTAGCTGGTCTTGAGTGAACTCAACCATGTTAGCCTTCTGATCATGCCAATGCTTGACCAGAGCTTGTCCAGCTTTCAGGTTATCACTTGCTTCTGCCATCATGTGTGACATTCTCCTCCAGAGACCTATCACATAGTCAGTCACTCTGACTGGCTTGGGGGAAGGAGCACTCTCCAACCCCTCCTTGATCAGGGCCAATGGACCTCTGACCGGATGGCCATAGAGAAGTTCAAAGGGAGAATAACCTACTGCCTCCTGAGGGACTTCTCTATAAGCAAAGAGAAGGCATGGCAGTAGAAGGTCCCACTTTCTTTTAGGGGGTTCCTCTAAAGCACCTATCATGCTCTTCATGGTTCTGTTGAACCTTTCTACAAACCCATTTGTCTGAGGGTGGTATGCAGTTGAGAACTTGTAAGCAACTCCACAGGTTTTCCACATGGCTTTCATGTAGTTGGACATAAAATGTGATCCTCTGTCGGAGATTACTTCCTTAGGAAACCCAACCCTGGTAAAAATACCAAGGAGGGCCTTAGCCACACCCAGAGCTGTAATAGTCCTCATAGGAATTGCCTCAGGGTACCTAGTAGCATGGTCTACTACAACAAGGATGAACCTGTTGCCTGAGGAGGTTGGGGGATCAAGGGGACCAACAATGTCAATCCCTACTCTCTCAAATGGGACTCCCACAACTGGGAGAGGCACTAAAGGTGCCACATTCTTGGAACCAACCTTACCAGAAGTCTGGAAGGTATGGCAGCTCTTGCAATATTTATCTACTTCAGCCCCCATCTTTTTCCAATAAAAGTAGAGAGAGAGCCTTTCCTTGGTCTTCTTGAAACTCAAGTGACCAGCCAAAGGTATCTCATGGGTAGTTGCAAGAACTGTTGTCTGTTTTCTTGAGGTACTACAAGTCGTTTATAGTCTCCAGGTTCAGACTCAGTTGGTTCACTGTAGAAGAGGCCATCTTTCCAGTGCAACCTGTACTTCCCAGGCTCTTGCCCATCAGCCTGAGAAGCTGCCTGGTGGCGGAGACCTTCCAGAGTTGGACATTCTCTTTGTCCCTTACAAAAAGCTGATCTGCTGGGTCCACCTTCTGCCAGTAAAGATTGCAACTCAGGATGGTCAGCCGGATCTAGATCTCCAGTAAGGTCTGGGCCTCCTACTAGCTCTTTTTCAGAGTCTAGTTCAACCACACAGGGTTGGACCTCCCTCTCAGCCTCAGCTGGAGGTGGAGTTACTGGTGTAACTTTGGACAACCTAGGGGAAGTCCTTCTTGGAAGCACTGGAGTGCTTGCTGCTGGCTTTTTCCTGGGAGTCTTGGGTTGCCCCTTGGCTCCGGATCTGGTTGAGACTGCAGTAGTTTGCTCCAGTGGAGGAGGAGGAGGGATATCTTTCTTCATCATCTCCAGAGAAGAACCTCTCATGGTTTTCTCTCTTGCAGCTTTAGTTAGCTCCTGTAACCTTTTACTAGGAGGTCTGGGGGTATGTGATTACCCAACAGAACCCTTCCTGACACCTCACATTGTTCACTGACAGGTATCTTTACAGTCATATCATTGCACTGGATGAGAACTGGTAACTGGGGCACATCTGCACAGGCCCTCCAGTGAACTTGGTGAGGCATTTGGGTGCCTTAGCAACATCCTCTGCCTAGAAAAATGATTCATCCACCACAGTTATGCTGGCCCCAGTGTCCCTAATGGCAGGAGTCTCCTGACCATTCACCTGGACACTGTCCTTATAATACTCTTTAGTATTATCTGGGATAGAATTATACACACCTAAATTCTGTTGTTCCCACAACCCCAGAGAGTCTAAAGAAACACTGGCTGAGACACCAAGGGGTTCATCAGCCAGTAGTAGAAAAAGTCCACTTGCCATTTGGACTTCCTCTTCTTGAGCAAAGGCTAAGGAGACAAGCTGGACCCCTGAAGGTTTACCCTTACATCTGGGATCTCCTTTCACATGGTCAGTAGCCTTACAAACATAGCATGATCCAAATGCTCTTTGGAATGGAGGCTTGTTCTGACCTCCTTCTGGTCTGGGACCAGAAGGTACACTAGCCTGATTCGGTTTCCCTTGTGGCTTAGCCTTATGGTTCAGTTTGGGGCCCTCTTTGGAATTTGTAGTATTAGAATTCTCTTTGGAGTCATTTTTCGGCTGTTTCCCCTCATCCTTTTTCTGAGTTACCCCAGAATCCTTGTGAGTGGCCCTGTTGGCAACCCACAAGTCAGCAGCCTTAGCTAGTTTTCTGGAATCTAATTCCTTTGAATCAGCCAAGTGCTGTCTGAGCTCAGGAGAGCAGGCATCATAAATTGACTCCAACATTACAAGATTCCTCAAACCTTCATAAGTATTCACTTTGTAACCCTTAATCCATCCCTCTAAGTTTTTCAACCCTTCACTCACCCAGGTAGCCCAAGGGGTACCATCATGCTTTTTGAGGGTTCTAAACCTCTTAAGATACTGGGAAGGGGTCTTCCCAAATCTAGCTATTAAAGCTATTTTTACACATTCATAATCCTTCTTATCCTCCTCCCCCAACTCCATTACCACATCAGTTGCAACAGGGGGAAGCCTAGAGAACAACCAGGTGATTAAGTCATTTCCTGTGATGTTCTGGAGCCCATGGTTATATTTAAACACAGACAACCAATCCAACACATCCAACTTAGGCTCATACATACCAATCAATTCCTTAGGCATCCAGGGTCTTTTAGGACTGGAACTTCTAGAGGAGCCAGAGAGAGAAGCATTTTCCACAGATAATTTCTTCATTTCTAGCTCATGCTTGAGCTCCATTTCCCTTAGCCTTAGATCTTGATTTAGTTCCTGGTGCCTTTGTTCTGCTTGAGTATTAAGTCTTTTAAACTCTAATTCAAGTTTCATCTTCTCTAGTTCAAGACATTGAGGACTAAGAGTGGGACCTGGCAAAGGTCCAGTAGGTACAGCTGGTAGAGCAGATAGAGGCCTGGGGGGACAGTCACAGCAGCCTCACCCTCCTCTTCTGACTCTTCCTTAAGATTATCAACACTTTGATCAATTTCAATCTCAATACTGTTATCTACAGTTGCTGAAGTGGTAGGTTCCTCTGAACCACCATCCAGACTTTGGTTTGCTAACAATCTTTCTATTAGCTCCATTTTCTTGCCTTTAATCAGGAGATTCTTATGCTTACAGAGAACTCTTAAACAATCAGCAGTTTTTGTAGCAAGGGACTCTTGACTATAACTTTCCATAGTTGACAGGTTTAGAAAATAACTTTTTCAGTGCTAAGCTTTGTGGTTAGTTGCACTAAGGTAGCTATAAGCACTCTAAAATGTATACTCAATACAAGTCCCACCGCTGTACACCAGTGTTAGGCAGAAACCTGTGCAGTTCCCTTAGGGACCACAGCAAGAGATTTAGGACTACAGGTGGTTGGCAGTAAACCCAATTGGTAGCAGTCTGTACCACCCAGATTTACCTGGTAGCTGTGGCTGAGCAGTCAGACTTCTCTCAAGAAGGGTTAGGCAGTATACAGAGTATACACAATAGGTACAGAGATACAGTAGCACAAGCAAACACTGACCAGAGCTTTGGTGTAAAAATATATAATTATTTATTTAAAGACACACTTATAAATTACACTAGCACTAAAAGGTAAGTAAATTCAACACACAGTCACTATTATAAATATACAACCCTGATTGCTTATTAGACAAGTCTTAGTGAGAAACACAACTTATTTTCAGACAGAGGTGAGCGCTTAACCTAAGATGGCACTCCAATAAGTTATATAAAAAGGGAGGGAAAAAGGCAGAATTATGAAAGCACACAATCTCAATACTTTTAAAAGAACCACATTACAGCAGGACAGGCAGAGTCTACTGGAGAGCAAGGAAGTTCAAATGCCAGGCCCACTCTGATAGGGAGCAAGGAGAAATGTGTCCAGGATCACACAGTGGGGTTATGCCCAAAGAGTCTTTGCAGATAGTTCAAAAAGAGTTGGATCAGTTCAGAGAAAGTTAGTTAACAGGCCCCAGATTAACCCACGTTCGAGAGTTAAGGATTTACTGTCACCTCAAACAATCGGTTGCAAGGGAAGCCAGGCGGGACACAGTACCTGAAATGGTGAGAAGGCTCCAGCGGGGGCAGTTGTTCCTGGCAGCAGGTGCAAGTCGGTGTTTTGTCCAGAGGAAGAGGAGGTCTCGACGTGGAGGAAAGGTGAAGGTCGTTGCACTGCCAGGGAAGAAACCAGCCGCAGAATTTCTCGGATAAAAGGTACTACCCTTTTATTCGCGGTAGTGGTGAAGCGTGGTTATCCAGCCGCCGGGGTGCTTGGCACAGGCGATTCGACCACGGGAAGATCCAGGAAGGCGAAAAAAGAAGGCAGTCTGGTTATCCCCACCAGTCAAAGGAAGAAGACTCTCCGGAATGGAGATCTTCTCTGTCGTTGGGAAGTGGTGAGCCGATTCAGCAGGGCTCCACCGGTGGTGTCGTCGTTGTAGGTCGGCTCAGCTTCTCCCTCTTCGGATTCTTTGGTCCTGTGGCGACTTCTGAAGTTCCAGTCCCAAAGGCCTTGCTTTTATGCAGCAAACCCCCATTCATCAGTCCTAGCTGTTACTCAAACATCTTAAGTGGTGAGCCGAGCAGCTCACCACTGGGCCAATCAGAGCAGAGTGCGACTTGAGTTGCCAAGGCAACGCAGTCCAGGGTGCCTAAACCCCCCTCGTAAGGAACCCAGACAGAGTGGCACCACTCTGGGGGCTTCTGTGCAGAAGCCCGCCAAAATAGTGGAACAAAGGGCTCGACCTTTGTTGGAGTCACAGAAGTGAACACAAACGCCATTTTGGAACCGAGTTCTGGCAAAAAATACCAACTGGCGAATTAATATTAAATAAATAAACCAGCGGTATGTTCGAGGCTATATTAATTATATATTAAAAAGTGATAGCCTCGAACAATGGGAAAATCCCATAGGAATATATTCGCGGTCGAATATAAAAAGTAGTATCCACTGCCAATAGCCAAAACCTGCTCAGGGGGGACTGGACAGTGCCCCCTCAAACAACAGACCCAGGTGCAATCGAATTGCCCCTACCAGTATGCCCACAATATGATGATTTGCACTGGTTCTGTTCACAATTTAAGACTTGTAAAGCCAATGGTGACTTTACATGCCCCGGGAGACAGTAGTCAGTCCGAGGGTATGGAGTCTATGTTTGGGGGTCACTATGACACCCCTGTGTTACTGCACTGAGGGTGCTGTGTAACACACATACCAAAAACACATGAAGCCCGATGGAGTAAAAGACCCCATAGCCCATAAAACACATCTAAAGTCAAAGGAACACACTTAAATCATGTCCAAGAGTGGGTAAAAAGAGTAAAAGAGTCTCACTCTGGTCAGGAGAAAGAAAATAAACCCCAAAACTCCAGCAAAGCTGCTGGGGGACTTACTAGGTTTGGGAAATTAGCCTCTACAGAGAATTCTCCCTAACACTCGCCACCCCAGACTAAGGGACAGGAGGATTTAATCCACTCCTGGATGAATCTCATACCTCTAGTCGATGACATACATCCTAGAGAGACCATCAGCATGTTGGTGGTGACACCCTGACCTGTGCTCAATGGTGAAATCAAACCCTTGAAGGCAGATTGACCATCTCAACAGTTTTGGATTTTCCCCCTTTCATTTGCATTAACCATCTCAAGGGTTGGTGGTCAGTCTGAATGACAAAAGTAGAACCATACAAGTATGGCCTAAACTTCTTCAGTGCCCACACAATGGCAAAACATTCTCCTTCAATTGTTGCCCACCTTGTCTCAGGATCCTTCAGCTTTCTGCTGATGAAGCAAATGGGGTGCTCCGTACCTTTCTCATCCAGTTGGCTAAGGACTGCTCCTATACCTACATTGGAAGCATCAGTTTGTACAATGAAAGTTTGGTGATAGTCAGGAGCTCTCAGTACTGGCGCTTGGCACAGAGCTTTCTTTAGGTTTTCAAATGCCTGATTGCACTCCTCATTCCATTTGACCTTTTTAGGGAATTTTGGAGAGGAGATCACATTCAGTGGAGAAGCTATGGTCCCATAGTGCTCTATGAAATTCCTGTAATACCCAGTGAGGCCTAAGAAGGCTATCACTTGGGTTTGAGTAATAGGTGTTGTCCAATTTTGCACAGCTTCAATCTTGATGCGCAAAGGCCTTATTTCTCCACTTCCTACCTCATGCCAAAGGTAGACCACTTGACTCTGTCCAATTTGGCATTTATTAGCCTTTATGGTCAGATTGGCCTGCTCAAGAGCCTGAAAAACATGTCCCAGGTGGTTCACATGTTCCTCCCAGGAGTGGCTGAAGGCTGCAATGTCATCCAAGTATGCCATGCAGAAGTCCTCCATCCCAGCTAGAACTTGATTTAAAATCCTTTGAAATGTAGCAGGTGCATTTTTCAGTCCAAAAGTCATAACCTTGAATTGGTATAAGCCAACTGGGGTAGAAAATGCAGTTTTCTCCTTGGCATGGTCTGTCAGGGCTATTTGCCAATAGCCTGACGTAAGGTCAAATGTGCTGAGGTATTTGGCTGAGCGAAGTCTATCCACCAACTGATCTGTCCTTGGCAAAGGGTGGGCATCAGTCTTAGTGACTGCATTAAGAGCTCTATAGTCCACACAGAGGAGGTCATTACAACCTTGGTGCTAAGTGCACCAACTTTACCACCATGGTGTAAACTACGTTTACACCATGGTGGATGGTGGATTTACCTCCCCATTCCAAGGTGAGTGGGGTGGTAAATCCCCATTTGCCATTTTCCCTTCCCCATTCCCATTTTTGCCCCATAGGGCATAATGGGAGTGGGGAAGGCGCTAATTACGGCACCGTAAATTACGGCGGCATAATTAGCACCATGGCGGGTTAGCGCCATGGACTTTAACGCCTGCCAAAAGCAGGCCTTTAAAATGGGAATCCGGCGTTAAGGGTTAACGTTGTCGTTAACCCTTAACGCCGGTGTTGTAATGACCTCCAGAATCTCAATTCTTTGGATCCTGCTTTTGGTACTAACACCACTGGGCTAGACCATGGACTAGTAGAGGGCTCTATTACCCCAAGATCAAGCATCTTCTTGACCTCTCCTTTGATGTGAGTTCTGACATGTTCTGACATTCTGTACCCTCTGCTTTTGACTGGCAGACAGTCACCAGTGAGAATATCATGCTGGCCCCAAGGGGTCAAGCCTGGTGAAAGTGAGAACAGGGGGGCAAGCTGATTTAACATAGATTTGCACTCCTCTTGTTGCTCAGGTTTCAGATCTGAAGAGAGATTAACTCCTTCAATCATTTCATCCAAAGGTAAGCCTCTAAGGAGATCAGGTAGAGCTTCACTCTCTTCCTCCTCTTCTGATGAAGCTAGAAGCAAGGCTCCTACTTCAGGTCTAGAGACATATGCTTTGAGTCGGTTGGTGTGGAAGACTCTGGGAGTTTCCCTGGGTTTCCCCAGATCCACCAGATAGTTGACCTCTCCAAGTTTTCCCACAATCTTGAAGGGTCCCATCCATTTGTCTTGCAAGGCCCTCTGCCTTGTTGGAAGCATAACTAGAACTAACTGGTCTTGAGTGAACTCAACCATGTTAGCCTTCTGATCATGCCAATGCTTGACCAGAGCTTGTCCAGCTTTCAGGTTATCACTTGCTTCTGCCATCATGTGTGACATTCTCCTCCAGAGACCTATCACATAGTCAGTCACTCTGACTGGCTTGGGGGAAGGAGCACTCTCCAACCCCTCCTTGATCAGGGCCAATGGACCTCTGACCGGATGCCCATAGAGAAGTTCAAAGGGAGAATAACCTACTCCCTCCTGAGGGACTTCACTATAAGCAAAGAGAAGGCATGGCAGTAGAAGGTCCCACTTTCTTTTAAGGGGTTCCTCTAAAGCACCTATCATGCTCTTCATGGTTCTGTTGAACCTTTCTACCAATCCATTTGTCTGAGGGTGGTATGCAGTTGAGAACTTGTAAGTAACTCCACAGGTTTTCCACATGGCGTTCATGTAGTTGGACATAAAATTTGATCCTCTGTCCGAGATAACTTCCTTAGGAAACCCAACCCTGGTAAAAATACCAAGGAGGGCCTTAGCCACAGACAGAGCTGTAACATTCCTCATAGGAATTGCCTCAGGGTACCTAGTAGCATGGTCCACTACAACAATGATGAACCTGTTGCCTGAGGAGGTTGGGGGATCAAGGGGACCAACAATGTCAATCCCTACCCTCTCAAATGGGATTCCCACAACTGGGAGAGGCACTAAAGGTGCCACATTCTTGGAACCAACCTTACCAGAAGTCTGGCAGGTATGGCAGCTCTTGCAATATTTATCTACTTCAGCCCCCATCTAAAAGTAGAGAGAGAGCCTTTCCTTGGTCTTCTTGAAACTCAAGTGACCAGCCAAAGGTATCTCATGGGCTAGTTGCAAGAACTGTTGTCTGTTTTCTTGAGGTACTACAAGTCGTTTGTAGTCTCCAGGTTCAGACTCAGTTGGTTCACTGTAGAAGAGGCCATCTTCCCAGTGCAACCTGTACTTCACAGGCTCTTGCCCATCAGCCTGAGAAGCTGTCTGGTGGCGGAGACCTTCCAGAGTGGGACATTCTCTTTGTCCCTTACGAAAAGCTGATCTGCTGGGCCCACCTTCTGCCAGTAAAGACTGCAACTCAGGATGGTCAGCCGGATCTAGATCTCCAATAAGGTCTGGGCCTCCTACTAGCTCTTCTTAGAGTCTAGTTCAACCACACAGGGTTGGACCTCCCTCTCAGCCTCAGCTGGAGGAGGAGTTACTGGTGTAACTTTGGACAACCTAGGGGAAGTCCTTGTTGGAAGCACTGGAATGCTTGCTGCTGGATTTTTCCTGGGAGTCTTGGGTTGCCCCTTGGCGCCGGATCTGGTTGAGACTGCAGTAGTTTGCTCCAGTGGAGGAGGAGGGATGTCTTTCTTCATCATCTCCAGAGAAGAACCTCTCATGGTTTTCTCTCTTGCAGCTTTGGTTAGCTCCTGTAACCTTTTACTAGGAGGTCTGGGGGTATGTAACACTACTCCAAGAGCTTTCAAGTCATTACCCAACAGAAACCTTCCTGGCACTTCACATTGTACACTGACAGGTATCTTTACAGTCATATCATTGCACTGGATGAGAACTGGTAACTGGGGACACATCTGCACAGGCCCTCCAGCTAACTTGGTGAGGCATTTGGGTGGCTTAATAACATCCTCTGCCTTGAAAAATGATTCATCCACCACAGTATTGCAGGCCCTAGTGTCCCTAATGGCAGTAGTCTTCTGACCATTCACCTGGACACTGTCCTTATAATACTCTTTAGTATTATCTGGGATTGAATTATACACATCTAAATTCTGTTGTTCCCACAATCCCAAAGAGTCTAAATAAACACTGGCTGAGACACCAAGGGGTTCATCAGCCAGTAGTAGAAAGTTTCCACTTGCCATTTGGACTTCCTCTTCTTGAGCGAAGGCTAAGGAGACAAGCTGGACCCCTGAAGGTTTACCCTTACATCTGGGATCTCCTTTCACTTGGTCAGTAGCCTTACAACCATAGCATGATCCAAATGCTCTTTGGAATGGAGGCTTGTTCTGACCTCCTTCTGGTCTGGGACCAGAAGGTACACTAGCCTGATTCAGTTTCCCTTGTGACTTACCCTTATGGTTCAGTTGGGGCCCCCTTTGGAATTTGTAGTATTCGAATTCTCTTTGGAGTCCGTTTTAGGCTGTTTCCCCTCATCCTTTTTCTGAGTTACCCCAGAATCCTTGTGAGTGGCCCTGTTGGCAACCCACAAGTCAGCAGCCTTAGCTAGCTTTCTGGAATCTAATTCCTTTGAATCAGCCAAGTGCTATCTGAGCTCAGGAGAGCAGGCATCATAAATTCACTCCAACATTACAGGTATTCCTCATACCTTCATAAGTGTTCACTTTGTAACCCTTAATCCATCCCTCCAAGTTTTTCAACCCTTCACTCACCCAGGTAGCCCAAGGGGTACCATCATGCTTTTTGAGGGTTCTAAACCTCTTAAGATACTGGGAAGGGGTCTTCCCAAATCTAGTTATTAAAGCTATTTTTACACATTCATAATCCTTCTTACCCTCCTACCCCAACTCTATTACCACATCAGTTGCAACAGGGGGAAGCCTAGAGAACAACCAGGTGATTACGTCATTTCCTGTGATGTTCTGGAGCCCATGGTTATATTTAAACACAGACAACCAATCCAACACATCCAACTTAGGCTCATACATACCAATCAATTCCTTAGGCATCCAGGGTCTTTTAGGACTGGAACTTCTAGAGGAGCCAGAGAGAGAAGCATTTTCCACAGATAATTTCTTCATTTCTAGCTCATGCTTGAGCTCCATTTCCCTTAGCCTTAGATCTTGATTTAGTTCCTGGTGCCTTTGTTCTGCTTGAGTATTAAGTCTTTTAAACTCTAATTCAAGTTTCATCTTCTATAGTTCAAGACATTGAGGACTAAGAGTGGGACCTGGCAAAGGTCCAGTAGGTACAGCTGGTAGAGCAGATAGAGGCCTGGGGGGACAGTCACTGTAGCCTCACCCTCCTCTTCTGACTCTTCCTTAAGGTTATGAACACTTTGATCAATTTCAATCTCAATACTGTTATCTACAGTTGCTGAAGTGGTAGGTTCCTCTGAACCACCATCCAGACTTTGGTTTGCTAACAATCTTTCTATTAGCTCCATTTTCTTGCCTTTAGTCAGGAGATTCTTATGCTTACAGAGAACTCTTAAACAATCAGCAGTTTTTGTAGCAAGGGACTCTTGACTATAACTTTCCATAGTTGACAGGTTTAGAAAATAACTTTTTCAGTGCTAAGCTTTGTGGTTAGTTGCACTAAGGTATCTATAAGCACTCTAAAATGTATACTCAATACAAGTCCCACCGCTGTACACCAGTGTTAGGCAGAAACCTGTGCAGTTCCCTTAGGGACCACAGCAAGAGATTTAGGACTACAGGTGGTTGGCAGTAAACCCAATTGGTAGCAGTCTGTACCACTCAGATTTACCTGGTAGCTGTGGCTGAGCAGTCAGACTTCTCTCAAGAAGAGTTAGGCAGTATACAGAGCATACACAATAGGTACAGAGATACAGTAGCACAAGCAAACACTGACCAGAGCTTTGGTGTAAAAATATATAATTATTTATTTAAAGACACACTTATAAATTACACTAGCACTAAAAGGTAAGTAAATTCAACACACAGTCACTATTATAAATATACAACCCTGATTGCTTATTAGACAAGTCTTAGTGAGAAACACAACTTATTTTCAGACAGAGGTGAGCGCTTAACCTAAGATGGCACTCCAATAAGTTATATAAAAAGGGAGGGAAAAAGGCAGAATTATGAAAGCACACAATCTCAATACTTTTAAAAGAACCACATTACAGCAGGACAGGCAGAGTCTACTGGAGAGCAAGGAAGTTCAAATGCCAGGCCCACTCTGAGAGGGAGCAAGGAGAAATGTGTCCAGGAAATGTGTCCAGGATCACACAGTGGGGTTATGCCCAAAGAGTCTTTGCAGATAGTTCAAAAAGAGTTGGATCAGTTCAGAGAAAGTTAGTTAACAGGCCCCAGGCTAACCCACGTTCGAGAGTCAAGGTTTTACTGTCACCTCGAACAATCAGTTGCAAGGGAAGCCAGGCGGGACACAGTTCCTGAAATGGTGAGAACGCTCCAGCGGGGGCAGTTGTTCCTGGCAGCTGGTGCAAGTCGGTGTTTCGTCCAGAAGAAGAGGAGGTCTCGACGTGGAGGAAAGGTGAAGGTCGTTGCACTGCCAGGGAAGAAACCAGCCACAGAGTTTCTCGGTTAAAAGGTACTACTCTTTTATTTGTGGTAGTGATGAAGCGTGGTTATCCAGCTGCCGGGGTGCTTGGCACAGGCTATTCGACCACGGGACGATCCAGGAAGGCGAAAAAAAAAGGCAGACTGGTTATCCCCACCAGTCAAAGGAAGAAGACTCTCCGGAATGGAGATCTTCTCTGTCGTCGGGAAGTGGTGAGGCGATTCAGCAGGGCTCCATTGGTGGTGTCATCGTTGTAGGTCGGCTCAGCTTCTCCCTCTTCGGATTCTTTGGTCCTGTGGCGACTTCTGAAGTTCCAGTCCCAAAGGCCCTGCTTTTATGCAGCAAACCCCCATTCATCAGTCCTAGCTGTCACTCAAACATGCTAAGTGGTGAGCCGGGCGGCTCACCACTGGGCCAATCAGAGCAGAGTGCAACTTGAGTTGCCAAAGCAACGCAGTCCAGGGTGCCTAAACCCCCCTCCACCCCTCCTAAGGAACCCAGACAGAGTGGCACCACTCTGGGGGCTTCTGTGCAGAAGCCCGCCAAAATAGTGGAACAAAGGGCTCGACCTTTGTTGGAGTCACAGAAATGAACACAAACGCCATTTTGGAACCGAGTTCTGGCAAAAAATACCAACCAGTGAATTAATATTAAATAAATAAACCAGCGGTATGTTCGAGGCTATATTAATTATATATTAAAAAGTGGTAGCCTCGAACAATGGGAAAATCCCATAGGAATATATTTGCGGTCGAATATAAAAAGTAGTATCCACTGCCACCAGCCAAAACTCGCTCAGGGGGGACTGGACAGTGCCCCCTCGAACAACAGACCCTGGGGCAATCGAATTGCCCCAACCAGTACGCCCACAATATGATGGTTTGCACTGGTTCTGTTCAAATTTGAGACTAGTAAAGCCAATGGTGACTTTACATGCCCTGGGAGACAGTAGTCAGTCCCAGAGTATGGAGTCTATGTTTGGGGGTCACTATGATACCCCTGTGTTACTGCACTGAGGGTGCTGTGTAACACACATACCAAAAACACATGAAGCCCGATGGAGTAAAAGACCCCATAGCCCATAAAACACATCTAAAGTCAAAGGAACACACTCAAATCATGTCCAAGAGTGGGAGTAAAAGAGTCTCACTCTTGGCAGGAGAAAAAAAAAATAAACCCCAAAAATCCAGCAAAGCTGCTGGGGGACTCACTAGGTTTGGGAAATTAGCCTCTACAGAGAATTCTCCCTAACACTGCTGCCCTTAATCTCAGTCCTTCTAGACCAGCTCTGGGCCGCTCAATGGTCTTCACTACATTTGATCTCAAGGGCGCCTACACAGTCATTCTAGACCAGCTCTGGGCCGCTCAATGGTCTTCACTACATTTGATCTCAAGGGCGCCTACACAATCCTTCTAGACCAGCCAAGGGCTGCTTAATGGTCTTCACTACATTTGGTCTCAAGGGCACCTACACAGTCCTTCTAGACCAGCTCTGGGCCGCTCAATGGTCTTCACTACTTTTGATCTCAAGGGCGCCTACACAGTCCTTCTAGACCAGCTCTGGGCCGCTCAATCGTCTTCACTACATTTGATCTCAAGGGCGCCTACACAGTCCTTCTAGACCAGCTCTGGGCCGCTCAATCGTCTTCACTACATTTGATCTCAAGGGCGCCTACACAGTCATTCTAGACCAGCTCTGGGCCGCTCAATGGTCTTCACTACTTTTGATCTCAAGGGCGCCTACACAGTCCTTCTTCACCAGCTCTGGGCCGCTCAATGGTCTTCACTACATTTGATCTCAAGGGCGCCTACACAGTCCTTCTAGACCAGCTCTGGGCCGCTCAATGGTCTTCACTACATTTGATCTCAAGGGCGCCTACACAGTCCTTCTAGACCAGCTCTGGGCCGCTCAATGGTCTTCACTGCATTTGATCTCAAGGGCGCCTACACAGTCCTTCTAGACCAGCTCTGGGCCGCTCAATGGTCTTCACTGCATTTGATCTCAAGGGCGCCTACACAGTCCTTCTAGACCATCTCTGGGCCGCTCAATGGTCTTCACTGCATTTGATCTCAAGGGCTCCTACAAAGTCCTTCTAGACCAGCTCTGGGCCGCTCAATGGTCGTCACTGCATTTGATCTCAAGGGCGCCTACACAGTCCTTCTAGACCTGCTTTGGGCCGCTCAATGGTCTTCACTGCATTTGATCTCAAGGGCGCCTACACAGTCCTTCTAGACCAGCTCTGGACCGCTCAATGGTCTTCACTGCATTTGATTTCAAGGCCGCCTACACAGTCTTTCTAGACCAGCTCTGGGCCGCTCAATGGTCTTCACTGCATTTGATCTCGAGGCCGCCTACACATTCCTTCTAGACCAGCTATGGGCCGCTCAATGGTCTTCACTGCATTTGATCTCGAGGCCGCCTGCACAGTCCTACTAGACCAGCTCTGGGCTGCTCAATGGTCTTCACTGCATTTCATCTCAAGGGCGCCTGCACAGTCCTTCTAGACGAGCTCTGGGCCGCTTAATGGTCTTCACTACATTTGATCTCAAGGGCGCCTGCACAGTCCTTCTAGACCAGCTCTGGGCCGCTCAATGGTCTTCACTACATTTATGATATGATATGGCATTTGTAACGCGCCTATACACAAGTGTTTCAAGGTGCGACAAGGCAGGGAGGGGGGAACAAGGGGAGACAGACAACGATCCTACTATGCCAGGTGTCATTCAGATCGCGCAAGTGCATGGGTAGGGGGGGATGAGAAAAGTGCAAGGGGGAAGGGAGAGGGGAAAGTGCAGTACAGGGTTAGTGATGAACAAGATAAATAATGAGGGCCAGCTGGTGGCAAGTGCAAGATAATTGCATACAAGTGCTGGGAAGGGGTACTGTAGGGATACAGAGACAGTCCCGCAGTGCAGGGGTTGCAAGGAAGGCAGTGCAGGGGAGAGTGGCTGGGCCAAGGACTGATATTGGTGAGTGGCCCGGTTGCTGATTCAGTACAGTTTCAGTGATTTAGCAGGGGAGAGGGGGAGAGAAAGCAGAAGCAAAGAGGAAGGTTTTGAGGTGCTTACGGAACCGGAGATGGTTCTCCTCAAGTTTCAGGGAGGCAGGAAGGCTGTTCCAGAGGGAGGCCCCTGCTGTGGAGAGAGATCTCCCCCCAACTCGTTGCTTGGAGAAGCGGCTGACCCTGAGGGAGTTGGAGGCGGAAGAGCGAAGTGCTCGAGAAGGAAGATATTTAGGAAGGGAGAGTTGAAGGTATTTTGGCCCCAGGCCCCAGAAGGACTTGTGGACAATGCAGAGGGTTTTGAACTTAATCCTCGCAGCCACAGGGAGCCAGTGTAGTAATTTCAGTCCTGGAGAGATACGGTCCCTGGGCTTGAAGCCAAGGACAAGTCTCGCAGTCCTGTTCTGGATGAGTTGCAGAGGGCAGAGAGTAGAGGCAGGAACATTTAGATAGAGGCTGTTACAGTAGTCCAGCTTCGAGAGAACCAGGGCTCTGGAGACAGTGAGCTTCTGGGGGAAGGAGAGGAAAGGAAAAATAGCTCTGAGGAGGTGCAGCTGGTAGTGTGACTTCTTAGAAACGTCAGAAATGTGAGGAGAGAAGGAGAGTGTGGAGTCGAAGATGACCCCGAGGTTTTTTGCCTTGCAAGTAGGAGCAGGAAGAGGGCCAAGAGAGGCCGGCCAGAGAGTTGCAGGGAAGGAGGGAGTAGGTGTGCCGATGAGTAGAATCTCGGTCTTACTGGCATTAAGGCAGAGGTCGTTGGCGGCACACCATTCCTGGATAGCAGAAAGACAGTCAGAGATGAGGGAAGGAGAAGAGGAGGCAGAGGGAAGCCTGAAAATGAGCTGGGTATCATCCGCATAGCACTGAAAGTTGGGGCAGAGAGCAGCGATGCGGTGGGCGAGAAGTGCCAGATACTGGTTGAACAGCCAGGGAGAGAGGTTAGAACCCTGGGGGACACCACAGGTAGAGAAAAAGATGTCAGACAGGAAAGACCCCAGTTGGACCTGGGAGGGTCGATTTGAGTGGAAAGAGGTCAGCCAAGCCAGAGACAGACCAGTGATACCCAGGTTATCACGGAGACAGTTGAGCAGGATGGTATGGTTGACAGTATCAAAGGCAGAAGAGAGATCAAGTAAAATGAGAACACATGGAATGTTAGAGTCAAGGTTTGAGAGCAGGTCCTCACGGATGTTCAGGAGAGCAGTTTCCGTGCTTCTGGCAGCTCTGAAGCCAGACTGATGGTCGTGAAGGCTACCAACAGATTCAGCATGGAGATTAAGCTGGGAGATGGCAAGTTTCTCCAGGAGCTTGCCCAGGAAAGGAGTGATAGAGATAGGGCGATAGCTAGCTGGGCAGGACGGGTCGGAAGAGGGTTTCTTAAGAAGGGGCGCCTGCACAGTCCTTCTAGACCAGCTCTGGGCCGCTCAATGGTCTTCACTACATTTGATCTCAAGGGCGCCTGCACAGTCCTTCTAGACCAGCTCTGGGCCGCTCAATGGTGTTCACTGCATTTGATCTCAAGGGCGCCTACACAGTCCTTCTAGGCCAACTCTGGGCCGCTCAATGGTCTTCACTGCATTTGATCTCAAGGGCGCCTACACAGTCCTTCTAGACCAGCTCTGGGCCGCTCAATGGTCTTCAATGCATTTGATCTCAAGGGCGCCTACACAGTCCTTCTAGACCAGCTCTGGGCCGCTCAATGGTCTTCAATGCATTTGATCTCAAGGGCGCCTACACAGTCCTTCTAGACCAGCTCTGGGCCGCTCAATGGTCTTCACTACATCTGATCTCAAGGGCGCCTACACAGTCCTTCTATTCCAGCTCTGGGCCGCTCAATGGTCTTCACTGCATTTGATCTCAAGGGCGCCTAAACAGTCCTTCTAGACCAGCTCTGGGCGGCTCAATGGTCTTCACTACATTTGATCTCAAGGGCGCCTACAATTCTGTCTGTGAGGGGGGTGATGGCCTTCTACACCCATTATGGACTATTCAACTATCTAGGGCTTTGCAATGCACCTGCCACATTCCAACACTTTATGAGTGAAATCTCTCAGGACATCCTTCATTAGTATGTGGTAGTGCATCTGGACAACATACTAATTTCTCCTCAGACCCTGGAATAACACATAGATCATGTACGTTTGCTCCTCCAGTGGCTCTGAGAGAACGCTCTGTTCACTAAATTGGAGAACTTTTTTCATGCTGCCAGGGTGGAGTTCTTGGGTTTTGTCCTGACATCCCTCGGAGTGCTTAAAGTAGTGTTGGAACACACGCAACCAACATCTGTGAAAGCTTTGTAATCCTTTATAGGATTCGCCAAATTTTACAGACAATGGCCCTCATTACGACCCTTGCGGAAATGGAAAAATGATGGCGGAAATGCAATACCGCCATCGAACACTGCTCGTTGCGATCATGACCCGTCACCGTAAAGTACGATGCCATTAGCGACACCGCAGTGAACGGCAACGCTAACTGCACCAAGTACGCGCACGCGCGCCTTGCAAAACCGGAATCACCGCCATGGCGCAACGGTACGCGAATTCTGACCCTAGCGGACATGTACTGAACGCCATCAAGCACGTCGTAAAGTACCATTCCGCCATGGCGAGAAATACGGCAACGCGAACCAACCGTAAATGGCCCACTGAGTGCCTGTACTCCACTCCCTGGCCTCATTGCACAACTCCTGGCAGGCGCAATGTACTCACACTATGCAACCAGTGAAATCCACTATTCACCCATGCATGCCAACGTAGAAAAGCATGCAGGGGCTCAAAGCGCCCCGTGAGTGGGCATCCATGTACGGCATGTCACCATAGCCGTACTGACGCAGCACAGGCATGTGAAGGTACAACACATCAAAATGAAAATCAAGAACACATGACACAAAACAACAGTAGTCCCCCATCGCTTGCCACCAGCGCAAGGCAACATCCACAACAGCATCCTGAGGGGGATTGCACCAGCCCTGTACTCATGCCAGTAAACAAACCAACCATCAGCAGGAGCATGTACCACACAAGTCGGCAGAGTGACTGAGCAGCCAGGCTCATCCCAAGAGGGGCCGATGGGAGCTGCAGGGCACAGATGGCATCAATACAGAAGCTATTCCAATGGACATGACCCCAGTCCCCCTCCAACAAACGCACGCAAACACAGTCACCTGTGACCAGCCACATTCTGAACAACCCATCATTCCACCAATCGACCTGGCTGACAGGCACCAGTCGGCCAAAAGCCAATCCCCCGCCCCTGAACAGCACATCATGTAAACAGACACAATGGCAGCCTCTATCCGTGACCATACTGTGCTACGTAGGCAAACGCGGCCAGTACTGTACCACACAACTCAACTCAGAAGGCGGAACACAAAGCAGATCATCATGCAATACATACCGCCACAAAGCGAAAATCGCCACATCACCTGCAAAGAACAACGCAACACGACAAATATCGGAATACAATTTAAATGCACATCCAAATGACAAAGGCCCCACATCAATTTGCAAAATCCCACCAAAACAACCATCATCACCGAGGGCTGCATCTGCAATAATTGACCGGCTTCCACTTGTGTGACGCCCTGTACCATCATGGCACACAGGGCTTACATCAACGTTCCAAAAGGCAACATGGAAGCGGCAAGAACCGCAGGTCCGTCCCATGAGGCAGGCACTAGTCGAGCTGAAAGGCCGAAATGTTGCACCTAGCCACCAGTACAGCGTAAGGGCATGTGGCCCATTGGCGATCGTCCCATATGATCGAAATGGTGCTCCACTGATTCACCCGAAGCTGCAGGAGTCGAGAGTAAAAACCATCTGGAGGAGTGGCGTAGAGATGGCATCTGCAATAGGGCAGGAGATACCTGTCACCCAAAAGAAACACAAATCAACCGATTGCATTACGGGACTCATGATGCATTACAATCTTCATTCAACACACCAAATCCACACCCATATGCATGCTAGCCCACTCCAAAGGAATATACACACCCCTAATCCAGTATCGAATCACAACGAAACCAATCGAGCTAAATACACCATTGGCAACGTCGGTTACTGTGCATGCGTCCGTCAAGATAGAACCCATGACATGGGATTAGTAACGTGCCTAGACACAAGTGTATGAAGGCGCGTCGAGACAGGGAGGATCCGACAAGGGCAGAGAGACGTATGTCCCACTATGGCAGCCTTGCATCACATAACGCAGGGGAAGGGGAGTGAACCAAAAAACCCATGTACATGGCAGACCCTAAACGGATTCATCAGTCCATGCATCCACACATCATTCCCTCATCCCGCAATGAAAACGCATGAATATTCACTCACATAATATGTGAAACTTCCATCGCGTCTGTGCGTAATGCAGTCCGCAAAAACCACTGTGCCCCTGGCCGGATCTGTAGTGTTGTGAAGCAAGATGGATTTGGGAACGTCCTGCCTCATCGTCCACTACGCTATTGCGCATCCCCTTCAATTCATATCATTCATTGCCTGCTCGTTATGGGCCATGTCCCAAGGACATTCTACAATAGAACGTTACATTTCCAGCCAGACCTGTGGGCGTATCCTCGCCGCTACTTCAAAACCCAAAATGCTGGCCTTCGAATTCCTCACTTGCAACATTACGTCGAAAAGGCTTCTGTGAACGCTTGCATTCACAATTACATCAATGTAGTGCGGCTGTGTGTCATGATGCTAACTGGCTGCAATCACAAATGGGACGCCACGCCCGTCGGTGAAGTACGTTACTGTGCTGCATGAGGGTCGGCCATCGATCGAGCCCTACATACCACTGACTCTTCACAGGTATGTAAGCGGCTGCAATCATAGCATGTGTAACAATGGGAGCATAGCATGAAAATCAGTCAAAGTACATCACACTGCCATCGGGATTTGATACATGATTCAAATCCCAAGATGCCATGCGGCCAAATGCAGCCTTACGTGCGGAACGTGCTCGACCAGAAGGGATTGCATCTGCCACAGATTCATTCAATCAGCACAGGTGGAGGCCATACAGGCCGACAGCACATATATTGCAGACCCAAACCCCTCCCACAACCACTCCCACTCCAAAATGCTACCGGCAGGACTAGCGATGTTGGGCCTGGGGTACCAGATAGCACTGCAAGTGCTACAACTACAAGAAGACGACGAACAACAACAGGTACAACAACCGGGCGCACAGGGGAGACGGAGGAGGAGGAGGAGGAGGAGGGCAAGGCAGGGTCAGCAAGGCCCACAAGCACTGCCACTACCACCACGCAGGCGGCCCGCAATCCCACGCCTCCGAGCCGATCCGTTCAACCTCACTGCTGAGCAGATCCACACCCTCTACCGTTTGGACCGGGACACCATAATCGCCATTGTGGACATGACACATGCTGACCTCGTGAGCATGATAGATAGCCCAACCGCCATCCCACCCCTACTGAAGGTGGTGTCTGCACTCCACTTCCTGGCCACAGGCACCTACCAGCACACAGTGGGACAGTTGCATGGCATTTCACAGCCACTGTTCTCACGGACACTCTTCCAAGTGCACGATGCCCTCCTGAAGCACGCCGACGACCACATCACACTACCACGCACGTACCAGGAGATTACCAACGCTAAAGTGGGATTCCATGCACTTGGCGGCATCCCGGGTTGCATTGGTGCCATCGACTGCACCCATGTTGAATTGGTTGTCCCACATGCCATGGAGGTCCAGTACCGCAACCGGAAACAATTTCATTCAATCAATGTGCAAATGGTGTGTGACTCCAACAAGATATTTACGCATTGTTGTGCCAGATTTCCAGGATCTACCCATGATTCTATGGTCCTGAGGAACACAAGAATACCACGCTACATGGAGCGACACGCAGGGCACAGATCCTGGCTACTCGGTGAGTCTCATTCCATGCATGACATCGTGGCCCATTTGATGCGTCAATGACCTTGCAGGGGGGGGGGGGCTACTTAGCACTATCATTCCACTGACACCCTTTATTCGTCTCATACAGGTGATGCCGGGTATCCACTGAAGAGATGGCTCCTTACACCAATCCGGAACCCACAGAACGAGCATGAGGAGGACTACAACCATGCCCACTCACGTACCCGTGTGGTCATTGAACAGGCATTCGGCCTACTGAAGGCTCGTTTCCGCAGCCTCAGCAGGTCTGGCGGGGCACTCATATACAGCCATGAGAAGGTTTCTAAGATGGTCATGGCATGTGTCATGCTGCACAACATGTGCATACGTAGGAATGTGCCCATGCCCCCTGACGCTGTACTGCATGCACCTGAAGATGATGATGATGATGAGGGTGGGGATGTGGAGGCACCTCAAGGAGTCCATGAGGCACAGGATGCACGTGCAATCCGACAGAGCATCATAGATGCATGCTTCTAGCAACCACGCATGGTGCCTATTACACGGAAAGGGGACCTGTGGCACTGTGTGTGTGTAGTACAGGCACATTGTGGACTGTACGCCTATGAAGGCCTCGTACGCAAATATCAATGTCCACACATGTCATTGGATGATAATGAGGTGCTGTATTGTTGATGTGATTTGATTTATACACCCTATGGACCCGCCACCCAGTGAAGCCCAACACACCCCCTCCACCCTACTACCTCCCCCCCCAACACCAGTGTCCAAATATGCATGCTGTCCGTGGGTAGACGCTATTGCAAGCCCCCTCTACGGGTATCAGGGGCACCCCTGCCCGTGGAGCGCAGGTTCCTGCCAGATCTGCGTTGGGGGCTGCCCTGGACGGAACTTGCCACGGATGAGGTCTCTGCCTGCTCGCGTCCATGCATGTCTCTGAGGGTTTGTGAGAGCTCCGAGAGCACACGGCGCACAGCAGCAAGTTCAGCACAGACGTCTTTGGACGTCGCATGCAGTTCCCCCCTCAGGCTCTCGGTGCTTTTCTCCATTTGTGCTCTCAGGCTCTCGGTGCTTCTCTCCATTTCTCCCCTGAGGCTCTCACTACTTTTCTCTATTTGTGCCCTGAGTGTCTCGGTGGATGTTTCCATGGCTGCCCTGGAACCCCCGCATTCATTTGCATGGTCCTTGAGTAGCGTGGACGCTTCCTGCTGTTGCTCGATCAGCAGGTCGAGGGACTGTTGCCTCTGCTGGGCCATGGACATTTGCGGTGGTGTGACAGGGGGGCTGCTCAACACATGTTGCCTTGGCACAGGACTTGTGGGGGTTGGCCAGTCGTCGTCTTCAGGGTGCCCCTGCGTGGTTTCGTCATGGTGTAGGGGATGGAACATGCAGGGGGATTGGGAAAGGTCATGGATGGTACCTACGTCGCCAGCACTGTTTTCCGTGTCGGAGCATGCTGGCATGACAGCTGTGTCACCTATGGTGCTGCTACCACCAGAGGCAGTGCCATCAGATACGTTCTTTGGGGGGACCTGTGGTGCTGGGGTTGTGGACTTGCTGGCTGCTGGGGTGCCTGTTGCAGTCCCCTCCAGTGTGCTGCCACTTGATTCCTGCTGCTGCCGTGTCTTGATCCTTGCACCTGAGGTGGAGGCTCTTGGGACGTTGGTCCTGGCCCTCTTTGCAGGCGTGCTGGTAGGGGTGTCCTGCAGCTCGTCGTTGGTATCGGACCCTGTGGTGGAGTAAAGAGGGGCGAGCGTTAGTTATGGGTCTGTCGGATTTGGAATGGCAACGTATCAAATGCATTGGGGTGGTACATGAGGCTGATTTGGGACTGGGCCTTGGAGGTGGTCTCATTTTCGTGTGGATTGAGGATGCATTCATTTGGCTGCCTGCAGTTAGGGGGTGCATGCTGCACATGTAGGGGTTGTTTATGGCTTCTTGATTGATTTGTTTGTTCATTCTGACTTTTAGAGGGCGCTGTCAGGGCTAAGTATGTATTGCACTATGGGGTCACATGGTACTGCACATGTTCGTGGTTTGTGGATTTCGCATTGTTTCTCTTGGCCAACCTACCTGATTCTCCGGATGTCGGCACTCCTTTCTCCATCCCTCCGACTCCCTCTATGCTCTCCATTCCTATGGTGGAGGCGCAGATTTCCTCCCAGGGGGTCAACTTGATGGGCGACTCTGAACCCCCCCCGGTAGCTGTGGCGATGTTCCTGTTCGCAGAAAGTATGCTGCGTACGCGGATCCGCAGGTCGTCCCACCGCTTGCGACATTGCTGTGGCGTGCGGGGTGTTGTCCCCACCGCACTTACGCGCTGTGCCACCAGGACCCATATGGCCTTCTTGTTGGCAAGGGCCGTCCTGGTCATTTGACTGGAGAAGACGACGGCGGAATTTTCCTGTAGGGTCTCGGTGAGCACGGTCAGTTCCTCTCGGGAGAAGTGTACCTGCCGCTTGCGGTCACACGCTTTCTTGGCTACCTTTCCCATATTTATTTTTTTAACTGGGGTTGCTAACGGGTTGGGATGTGTGTCAGGGTCGGATTTTTTATGGTTGTGTTGGGATTCGGATTTTATAGTTGTGCGGCGTGCTGTTTCCCGTTCCGGCCACATGCTTTTACTTCCGTTTCCGTATATTTACGGTGGCCGTAATTTGCGGTGCACGCTCGTTACGGTGACCGCTCATTACGGTGACCGCTAAGATGGGTGGCGGTATTGCACCTGGTGCAGCGTACGGCGGCGGTAAGGGCCGTTTTGGGGTCATTTCCGCCATCGCAGCCTTTCGGATTCCGCCATGGCGTAATGCTCGTGCCCGATGGGTCGTGATTGGCCGCACTTTGCTCCTTCGTGCTATGGCGGAAACGCTATTTACGCTGTTGCGGTCCGGTCAGTCAATTTCCGCCAGGGTCGTAATGAGGCCCAATGTATGCACTCGTTTTTGCCCATTGTTGCCCCTTTCACTGATCTCACAGGGCCTTTTAATTGGAATGAGTGAGCAAAAGTCACCTTTCACAGCCTCAAACAACCTTCCCCCACAGCACCCGAATGCGCACTTACCCTTTGAGGTGGAAGCGAGGCTTCTATAGTGGCAGTTGGGGCAATGATTTGTCATATGTGTCCTGTTTCCAAACAAATGCATCTATGGCATTCTTTTCCAGAAATCTCTCGTCAGCAGAGAGACTATACTTGATACTGGAGAGGAAACTTCTGACTATAAAGGCAGCCTTTAAGGAATGGCAAAACCAAGTGATCGGAACACAACATCGGATAACCGTGTTTACAGATCATCACAACTTATAGGCCTTTGCGAGTTATGGCCCAACAAGCATGATGCCACCTGTTTGTCACTACGTTTTACTTTCTTATCAAATTCCAGCCTGCCTCACGGAACACAAATGCCGATGCCTTATCGCGTTCCCAGGAAGTAACTGTCTCTTTGGCTTTTCCTGGAACTATCATTCTTCTTAGGTTTGAACTCGAAAGTTAGGGTACAAACTCTGAAGAATTGCCTAATGCTATAGCTTTGTTAACTCAACCCTCTCTTCGTAGGTTGTGGCTAGATTTGACCACTGTAGTGCATTAGCAAACATACTGTATATACATTGTATACTATACACAAGACTGGATTACTGTAATGTCCTATTTGCTGGGACCTCCAATCAGAACATCAACAAATTACAGATAATCCAGAACAATGCCCTCAGGGCAGCACTGAACATTCCCAAAAGAGACCACATCTCAGCAGCCAGGAAGAAGGCTCATTGGCTACCAATTAGGGAACATATTGTCTTCAAAACTCTTTCTATCACCCACAAATGCCACAACAAATGCCGCGACTTGGGTTGGAGTCACAGAAGAGAACACAAACGCCATTTTTGAATCGAGTCTTGGCAAAAAAATACCAACCGGAGAATTAATATTAATTAAATAAACCGGCGGTATGTTCGAGGCTATGAGAATTAAATAATTAAAGTTGGTAGCCTCGAACAATGGGAAAATCCCATAGGAAAATATTTGCGGTCGAATATAACAAGTAGTTTCCACTGCCACCAGCCAAAACTCGATCAGGGGGATGGAGACGTGCCTCCTCGACTAACAGACCCCGGGGCAATTGAATTGCCCCGACCAGTACGTCCACAATATGATGGTTTGTACTGGTTTCTGTTAATAATTTGGGACTAGCAAAGCCAATGGTGACTTTACATGCCCTGGGAGACAGTAGTCAGTCCCAGGGTATGGAGTCTATGGTGGGGTGTCACTATGACACCCCTGTATTACTGCACGGAGGGTGCTGTGTAACACACATCATAAAAACACATGAGACCCTATGGAGTAAAGGACCCCATAGCCCATAAAACACATTCACAGTCAAAGGAATACCATAAATCATGTCCAAGACTGGGAGGAAAAGAGTCTCACTCCTGGCAGGAGGAAAAAAACAAACTCCAGAAATCCAGCAAAGCTGCTGGGGCTCTCACTAGGGTAGGAAATTCAGCTTAAAGAGAGAATTCTCCCTAACACTCGCCCCCCCCCAGTCTAAGGACAGGAGGATTTAATCCACTCCTGGATGAACCTCATACCTCTAGTCGATGACATACATCCTAGAGAGTCCATCAGCATTTTGATGGTGACACCCTGACCTGTGCTCAATGGTGAAATCAAACCCTTGAAGGCAGATTGACCATCTCAATAGTTTTGGATTTTCCCCTTTCATTTGCATTAACCATCTCAAGGGTTGGTGGTCAGTCTGAATGACAAAAGTAGAACCATACAAGTATGGCCTAAACTTCTTCAGTGCCCACACAATAGCAAAGCATTCTCTTTCGATTGTTGCCCACCTTGTCTCAGGATCCTTCAGCTTTCGGCTGATGAAGCAAATGGGGTATCCCTACCTTTCCCATCCAGTTGACTGAGGACTTGTCACGCCACCTGTCCTGGGGTCTCCTTACCCGTTACGGCGCTCCACGTCTTGGAGGTTGTATCCTCGCTTCCGGCTTCGGGGTTCGGGGGTGTCCCGGGTCTCGGGCGCTTCCGGGTCTCCTGTGCACGCTGCTTTGCGCATGCGCGGGCGTCCGCTCTCCGCGCTTCGCGCATGCGCAGTGCGCAGGATGCTCGATTCTGGGAGGTATGCGGCCCAAGCCTCGTTGTGGGGTATCCAATGCCTGAGAGACGGAACGGCTTGCGTTGCAAGCCTCCCAGGTGTTGTTGGGCCTATTTAAGGAGCCCTGATCCTTTTCCAAACCGCGTCTCAACGCGGTTTGTTCGGATCGTGTCCTTGCTGCCTTGTGTGGAATTCCAGTGTTCCTGCTTGCTTCCTTCTTCCCCTGTTCTGCCTGGGGAACCCCTGTCTCTCTGTCCTTGCGCTCCCTCCTTCTAGTTCCCTCCTGTCCCTGAGTCCTCCCTGGCTTCCCTTGTCCTGGTCCCTGCCTGTCCCTCCTTGTCCGCCTAGCTCAGTCATTCCTGACTCCTTCCCACTCCAGTCCCCGTGCTCTTCTCATTACCAGCCTGCCCTGCTTGCTTCCTTGCCTTCGTTCCTGGTGGTACAATCTGCTTCCTGCCTCCGGATCTGCATTTTGCCGGAATACCTCTGAGGACTTTGAACCATCTACGCAGAGGCTCCCCCTGCCAGTGCTTGCACTGTCCTGACGCCACATTTATCAGGGGTGAGCAATACCGTGGCGTTGGGAGCCGGTTCGCCTCCAATCCGGTTCTATTCGGGCTGGGGTTGGGCTGGTTCCCCGTGCCATTAATCACGTCTCTTCGGATCCTCTGACAGCCTGGCCTCATCATCAAGAAACCCAACCGGACGAACAGGTACGCAGCGTTCTCGTGACGCTAGTTACAACAGGACTGCACCTATTCCTACATGTGAAGCATCTGTTTGCACAATGAAAGTTTGTTGATAGTAAGGAGATCTGAGTACTGGGGCTTGGCAAAGAGCCTTTTTCAGGGTTTCAAAGGCCTGATTGCATTCCACATTCCATCTAACCTTTTTAGGGAATTTAGAAGAGGAGATGACATTCAGTGGAGAAGCTATGGACCCATAGTTCTCAATGAAATTCCTGTAATACCCAGTGGGACCTAAGAAGGCTCTCACCTGGTTCTGAGTAGTAGGTGTTGTCCAATTTTGCACAGCTTTAATCTTACTGGGCAAAGGCCTTATTTCTCCACCTCCTACCTCATGTCCAAGGTAGACCACTTTACTCTGTCCAATCTGGCATTTACTTGCCTTTATGGTCAGATTGGCCTTTCCAAGAGCCTGCAAAACATATCTCAGGTGGTCCGCATGTTCCTCCCAGGGATTGCTGAACACTGCTATGTCATCCAAGTATGCCATGCAGAAGTCATCCATCCCATTCAGAACCTGGTTTACCATCCTTTGAAACGTAGCAGGTGCATTTTTCAATCCAAAAGTCATAACCTTAAACTGGTATAAGCCAACTGGGGTAGAAAATGCAGTTTTCTCCTTGGCATGGTCTGTCAGGGCTATTTGCCAATAGCCTGACGTCAAGTCAAATGTGCTGAGGAACTTGGCTGCACCAAGTCTATCCACCAACTCATCTGTCCTTGGCAAAGGGTGGGCATCAGTCTTAGTGACTGCATTGAGAGCTCTGTAATCCACACAGAATCTAAGTTCTTTAGATCCTGCCTTTGGTACTAACACAACTGGGCTAGACCATGGACTAGTAGAGGGCTCTATTACCCCGTGATCAAGCATCTTGTTGACCTCACCTTTGATATGGGTTCTTACATTTTCTGACATTCGATATCCTCTGCTTTTGACTGGCAGACAGTCACCAGTGAGTATGTCATACTGTCCCCAAGGTGTCAAGCCTGGTGAAAGTGAGAACAGAGAGGCAAACTGATTCAACATAGATTTGCACTCTTCCTGTTGATCAGGTGTCAGATTTGAAGAGAGATTTACTCCTTCAATTTTTTCGTCTAAAGGTAAGCCTCTGATGAGATCAGGAAGAGCTTCACTCTCTTCTTCTTCCTCTGATGATGCTAGAAGCAAAGCTCCTACATCAGGTCTGGAGACATACGCTTTTAGTCTGTTGGTGTGGAAGACTGTTGGAGCCTTCTTGGGGTTGCCCAAGTCCACCAGATAGTTGACCTCTTCAAGTTTACCCACAACTTTGAAGGGTCCCATCCATTTGTATTGCAAGGCCCTCTGCCTTGTTGGAATCATAACGAGAACTAGCTGGTCCTGAGTAAACTCAACCATGTTAGCCTTTTGGTCATGCCAGTGCTTGACCAATGCCTGTCCAGATTTCAAGTTATCACTTGATTCTGCCATCATTTGTGACATTCTCCTTCGGAGACCTATCACATAGTCAGTCACTCTGACTGGCTTGGGGGAAGGAGCACTCTCCAACCCCTCCTTGATCAGGGCCAATGGACCTCTGACGGATGACCATAGAGAAGTTCAAAGGGAGAATAATCTACTCCCTCCTGAGGGACTTCTCTATAAGCAAAGAGAAGGCAGGGCAGTAGAAGGTCCCACTTTCTTTTAAGGAGGTCCTCTAGAGCACCTTTCGTGCTCTTCATGGTTCTGTTGAATCTTTCACCAGCCCATTTGTCGGAGGGTGGTATGCGGTTGAGAACTTGTAAGTAACTCTGCAGGTTTTCCACATGGCTTTCATGTAGTGGGACATAACATTTGACCCCCTGTCAGAGATTACTTCCTTAGGAAACCCAACCCTGGTAAAAATACCAAGGAGGGCCTTAGCCACAGCCGGAGCTGTATCAGTCCTCATGGGAATTGCCTTAGGGGACCTAGTAGCATGGTCTACTACAACAAGTATAAACCTGTTGCCTGAGGAAGTTGGAGGATCAACGGGACCAACAATGTTGATCCCTACTCTCTCAAATGGGACTCCCACAACTGGGAGAGGCACTAAAGGTGCCACATTCTTGGAGCCAACCTTACCAGAAGTCTGGCAAGTGTGGCAGCTCCTGCAGTATTTATCTACTTCAGCCCCCATCTTTGGTCAATAAAAGTAGAGTGAGAGCCTTTCCTTAGTCTTCTTGAAACTCAACGGACCAGCCAAAGGAATCTCATGGGATAACTGCAAGAACTGTGGTCTGTTCTCTTGGGGTACTACAAGTCGTTTGTTGTCCCCAGGTGCAGACTCGGTTGGTTCACTGTAGAAGAGGCCATCTTCCCAGTGTAACCTATACTTACCAGGCTCTTGCCCTTCAGCCTGAGCATCTGCCTGGTGGCAAAGACCTTCCAGAGTTGGACATTCTCTCTGTCCCTTACTGAAGTCTGCCCTGTTGGGTCCACCTTCTGCCAGTAAAGACTGCAGCTCAGGATGGTCAACAGGATCCAGATCTCCAATGAGTTCCTGGCCTTCTACTAGCTCTTCTTCAGAGACTAGTTCAACCACACAGGGTTGTACCTCCCTCTCAGCCTCAGCTGGAGGGGGAGTTACTGGTGTAACTTTGGACAACCTAGGGGAAGTCCTTGTTGGCTGCACTGGAGTGCTGGCTGTGAGGTTCTTTTTAGAAGTTTTAGGTTTCCCTTTTTCTTCTATTTTCTTAGAGACAGCAGCTGACATCTCCAGTGGAGCAGGAGTGGTCTCTTTCTTCATCATCTCCTTGGGAGTACCTCTCATGGTTCTCTCCCTTGCAGGTCTGGTGAGCTCCTGTAACCTTTTACTAGGAGGTCTGGGGGTATGTGACACCACTCCAAGAGTGTTCAAGTCATTACCCAGCAGAACCCTTCCTGGCACCTCACTTTGTATGCTGGCAGGTATCTTCACAGTCATGTCATTACACTGGATGAGAACTGGTAATTGGGGAAGCATCTGCACAGGCCCTCCAGCTAACTTGGTGAGGCATTTGGGTGCCTTAGCAACATCCTCAGCCTGAAAAAACGATTTGTCCACCACAGTTATGCTGGCCCCAGTGTCCCTAATGGCAGGAGTCTCCTGACCATTCACCTGGACGCTGTCCTTATAATACTCTTTAGTATTATCTGGGATCAAATTATAGACATCTAAGTTCTGTTGTTCCCACATACCCAGAGACACTAAAGAAACACTAGCTGAGACTCCAATAAGTTCATCAGCCAGTAATAGAAAGTTTCCACTTGCCATTTGGACTTCCTCCTCTGGAGCGAAGGCTAAGGAGACAAGCTGGACCCCTCAAGGTTTACCCTTAGATCTGGGATCTCCTTTCACATGGTCAGTAGAGCCACAAACAAAGCATTTACCAAATGCTTTCTGGAATGGTGACTTGTTCTGACCTTCTTCTGGTTTGGCACCAGGAGGTACACTAGCCTGATTTGGTTTCCCTGGTGGCTTACCCTTTAGGTTCTGTTTGGGGCCCTCTTTGGAATTGGAATTATTATTATTTTTTTTTATTATTGTGTTTAATCACTTCGGATTTTTTACAAAACAAAAAAAAATTAGTAACTGAAGTTCCCCTCAAATATTTTCAATGTTTAGTGTCTGGTTCCAAGAAGGTATCGAGTCTCAACGAGGAAGGAGGCAAACGGCTGTTAATAACTCGTCTAGAGGCTTGGCAAGCAGGCAAAAACATTGGATCAAGTGAGATCAGGCATGTAACTGGTTTATGTTTGCACGGTCTACAGGCGGGCAGCTAGCGGCTGTGCTTCTACAGAACACATTAAATTGATAATGTGTTGCATAATGTTTACAGTAGCCAAAGCCCAGCCCGGTTTGTCGCCTGCAATCAACTTATTCCAACAGTTTTCCTCGTCGGTTGCTGTGAAGTCCGAGATGCAGTTCTTCAAATAAATATAACGAATCTCTCGAGTCTTAGGGCAATTCAACAGGAGGTGGCGAATCGTTTCTTTTTCTGTTGGGACTTTGCAGTGACGGCATTGGCTTGTGTTTGATCTGCCTCTTATTGCCAAGATCTCGTTTGTCTCCAAGAGATTTAAACGGATTCTCAGAAAATAGAGCCGAGCTGCTCTACTTGGAAAAAGTTTAAGGTATACTTGCAGTGTGTCCTGTTTTTTGAAGAACGGCGGAAGATGGCTGGTAAGTTTGCATTTATTTGCTGATTCTATGGTTTGGATCCAGTCCCACTCTTTAATTTTTTTAGAAGTTTTCACTGGGTTAGTTATCAGCTCTTCCTTGCAACTTTCGGCTGAGTGAAGGAGGGCCAACATAGTTGATTCCCATCTCAACAGTGAGTTGCATGATTTCATTTCCAGTTCCTGGTTTATCAGGCGATAGGCGTATGGGGTCCCTGGCATGATGCATTTCCTGTATAGTAGGACGCTATTCAACGCCACCGAGGTACTTAAAGATAGCAAACCGAGTTCTCTCCTGAGCGGTGCTATCGGTGTCGATTTCGGGAGACCCAGGATTTTCCTCCAGAATAACGCCTCCAATTTAGGCCACCGTTTTGCCGGTAGATTAGGCATAGCATCTGTACCGTAAGTTACTGTAGGGATGACCTTCTTTTTGTAGAAGTCCCTTACTGGGATTATGGAGTAACGACCAAATTTAAGATCGATTGCCTTTCCCTGGATCGATAGGTTCTTGACTTTGTCGATGAGGGTTTCTTGCATTGATTTGTCATTCGCAGAGCTGTCTAGTGTGACTCCCAGATACTTGAAACTATACACCGTTTCAATTCGGGTCGAGCCGAGGCAGAGGATGGTCTTTTTTTACGCCTCTCGATGTTTTTATCTCCTCCGACAGGAGCCCTTGTTGGTTTAGCCTTACTCTCATTGATGTATCTGAGTATAAGGCTTTGATCGGATTCAGGATCTCTGGTGGACATTTCCAGTTGGTTAGTTTCTGCCATAATCTGGTACGGTTCACTTTATCGAAGGCCTGTGTTAGATCGATGAACGTGATGTATAAGTCTGGTTTGCCTTCGAATATCTTGTTTTTCAGTATGTTCAGTATCATGATGTTCGCGTTCGTACCCAGGTTCTTCTTGAATCCTGTTTGAAAATTGTCTTGACAGGGGGCGTTGGTTGCCCATCTGAGGAAGTGTTGCAAGAGGAGGGATCCAAATAATTTCCCTATTGAGTCCAAAAGGGCTATTGGACAGAAGTTAGCTGGATCGGCTCTATTACCCTTTTTATAGATCGGGACTATGTTCGCACGGGTCCACGATGGCGGTATTGATCTGGAAGTTACACAACGCGAAAAGATTATACTCAAGAGGTGTGACCACGCTTCAGGATGAGTTTTAAGATCGACATTTGTAATCCCGTCCGGGCCAGGGGCGCGGGATGGTTTTAATTTCCTTATCTGTGCCAGGATCTCATCTTTGTCGGTGATGTTGATCCATGGAGAGGTGGTCTCGGATGTTTTATTCTCAATAGGTGTTGGCTCTTTGAATAGATTTGCGAAGTGGGCCTCCCATACTGCCGCCGTGATTCCATTTAATTGGTCAGGAAGGACACCCGGAGTAGCCGAGTGGATGAGGGTCCAGAAGTCTCTGGCATGATTGCCATTAATTGCCCTAAGGATATTTTCAGCGTCTTGCTGGAACAAGTTATGTCGATAACTTCTTAGCCAATTTTTGTAGGTTTTTTCAGCTATTAAGGCAGCTACGGGTTGGTTTAATGTCAAGGCGAGTCTTTTAGATCTCCTTAATTCTCTCTTTTTCTCCTGTGTAAGTTTATCGAATGTGTGCCTCCACTGCGGGTGGTTTTCCCTTTTCCTTCCACGTGGTATTCTAAAGGCTACCAACAAAGGCTTGTAGTCAGCCGGTGGCTGCTGATTTTGTGTTGTGAGAGCTTTGTACATCGTTGTTAACGAGTTTATTGCTTTTTCCGTCATTTTCAATCTGGTGCCTTGTGGTGTTAAGTCGATGTTGTTTGGCATCATGGTCTTGTTTGTCGCCACTGAGGTCCAAGTAGTTTCTAGGAGGTTATGATCACTCTCCTCTGTTCTTTTCATGTTGAATGTAGTTACCAGATTTAGTAGAGGCCGCGAGACGAAAATGTGGTCTATTGTAGATTTAGAGTTGGCTCTTTCCCAAGTTGGGGGTCTCTTTAAATCGGGAAAAACGTGGTCAAGGTTTAGGAAAGATCTTGATTCCATTAATTCTAGCCATTTAGATGCCCTTTGGTTGGTAAGTGGATCTTTCGATTCGGCAATAGGTGAATTGTCGAGGTTGTGGCATTTAATATTGAGGTCCCCGCATATAAGAATGTGGTCGATTTTTTGGTTTAAGTGGATCTCATCGATGTTTCTTTCCATTTCTTTAATAAATTTCGAAGTATTAGTCGTGGCCGGGTTCCAATATGTAGTGATGATGACCATCGACTTTGAGTAGCCCTCCGATTGCTCTGTTGCGAATGACCAGTTTAGCTTTATCATCAGCGTATCTTGGGTCTCTTTCAATTTTTCAATATTCGTTAGACCGCGGCCATTACGAATTGCGATCAGTAGGCCGGCGGTTGGTCTGCCTGTTAATCCTTTTTTAGCTGCGGCTATGTGGGTCACGAATCCATCGATGATCGGAGGGTGGAGCAACCAAGTCTCTTGGAGGCAGATGATGTCGTATTCCTGCCAATCGATTGCGCTTGAGGTGGTAAGATGGTAAAAGCCTCTGGTATTCCATGAGCATAATTTTGTTCGGTCGTGCGTCCGAATGAGGTGGTCGTTGGGCGTATCGCCGTTGATGTGGTTCGCTGGTGGCTATTTTTGGCGCTGGGACTTCAGGGCCTTAGGCAACCAGGACCACATAGTCCCAAGAGTAGAGACTGGTGTTGGTTTTACCACATTAGCGTAGGTCTCGTTTTGGACCTTTCTTTGCATTCTCCTTGGATCTGTTGGTTGCCGTTCTTCTTGGATGGTTCTTTGCGATACCGGGGATTTCAAAATCGCTGGGTTTGAGGAATCTTTCCTTCTTCCGATGTTTTTAGTAATTTTTATGCTATCATGCTGCTGTTTGTGAGCATGCTTTATGTCGGTTTTCCCCTTTGAGCGTATCGTGGTAGGTTCAGGTGTTGCGTTTTTACGGGATTTTATTTCCCTTGTAGATTCTCTTAAATCGTACCCCATGTTTTGAAGATCTTCAACTGCTGCTCTTAGTGTTTTATTCGTAGCAGAGGATGAGATATAGAGATGGGAAATTGCCTTGTGGTGCCTATGACTCGGGTCGACTATCTGGATGTCGGCAGATTTCAGCGCACGTAGTTTGGGAATGTAGCTGAAAAGGTCAAGGATTGATCTTCTATTAAGGATGACTTTGTCTTGGTTATCTTGAGTTTGCTCGAGCTTCAGAATCCATTTAATGTGAGGGTCTTTTTGCGATAGGGCTCTGGGTGTCTTCTTCGTTATCAAGTGTCTGTTGTAGGTTCTATTGGGGCGAGCTGGTAGTTGTCCGGCTTCGAAAAGAGCACGGTTTGTTTCGTCATGATGGTGGTTTCGTTTCAGCTGACGATGAGAGCGCGATCGGTCTTCACCTTTTTGGGGTGACGACATTCTCCTTATGTCGTAGTGACCGTGGAAAACGTGATGTTTCCTGTCGTCGTCTTGTTTCTTGGTGATGGTCCTTCTACTGCTCTTTCGGGGAGAGTGTGGGGAGTCGAGTCCTGGGGCCTCTGCGTTCGATCTAGTTTGGTGTTGTGCCAGTGGTGTGGCTGTGTCGAATCTGAGTTTTTCTTTTGTTGGAGGAGATATCAAATTCTCTGTTAAGTGTTGTGTAATATTCATCAGCTCTTCGTGATTTAAGAACTCTTGGACCCCTCTCGGTGAAGGATTAGGTTGGTCGTTTTCTTCCCGGGGTGGTCTTTTGTTGCCTTTCGATATTGGCTGTGGAATTGGTTGAGTTACTATCCGTTTTATCAGTGGTGGTAATTTACCCTTAGAAGATGCTTGGTTTTGAGTTAATGCTTCAGGGTTTGCATTACTCGTGAGTTTTGTTACACTTTCAAGGGGGTCTTTTATAGTTTTTTCGGCCATTAATTGTGAATTGGAGGACGTTGTTAAGTCTATAAATGCTACCGTTTGAGTGGATTTTGCTTCACGTAGTATATGGGTGGGTAGCACGCACGCTTCTTTTTCACAGTCATTTCCTTTGGAAGTTGATGATGAGAGATGTTGTGGTTCCAGAAGGTCTCCCTGTTTCCATTTCGGCTCGCGAGCCATTATATATCCTTCTAAGAGAGTCAATTTAGTTGACATGGTCGCCTGTAGTGATGTTTGGTCCTTCAGGGTATCGCCGATAGTCTCATAAAGTTTAGTAAATGGGGCGAGAGCAATTGTCAATGCCGACATCAAAGTACACATGTCGAGTTTTTTTGGAGGAGGATCATTTGTGGTTATTGAACTTTGAGCGGGGGGGCTATTGCACCGTGTGGTCGATGGGTTTATTGGTGTAATTCCTGAGTTTGACCTTCTGGGAGGGTGATCTAGTGAGTATCTTCTATGGAGGTTGTAAGAATCGAGGTTGGAGAAAAAGGAGTCCAAGGGCCTTTCAGATATTAAGTTGGCTTTGTGCAGAGGAGGAGGCTTTTTCGTCTGCGAGAGCTCGGGGATGAGTTGTACAATCTAGCGCATTCGTCACTCCTCAAAGGAAGGGGCTTGGTCGCTGAAGTTTTCCCTGGTATCAACTCCTCTACTTGACCAGTCTGGACTTGTTTTTCTGGGATTTCTTTTGTGGGAATAGGTAAGGTCATTGGAGATTTGGCTGTGATAGATAGATTTTGGTTAGTCATGGGGTCGTTTAGGAGCGTCTCCTGGGTAGCTCCTTCCTGTTGCAAAGTGACCGGGTGTGTTGAATTTCTCTCTTTGGGGCACGATGGATCGATGTTGACCTCGGTTGGCACCAGCACGACCACGGTAGTGTCTAAGCCGTTTGGCCTCCCCTGTGCTGATGACGTTGTTGTGACAGCTTCCATCGTTGTATTGCAGTTTGTGAATTGAGATGTCAGTTTTGGAGGTACCAACATAGTTGGAGAAAGATCTACGGAGTGGTCGTTTTCTTTGGTTAGTTTGAGGTCGTCTACTGCTTTTGATTGCCTCAATGGTGGAACTGTGAGTAAGGAATTCAATCTACGTTGTTTGTTTGGGGGCGAGCTTTCAGAGGTCGCCTCCAATATTTCCTCATCGGTCAAGTCTTGTCTTAATTTTTGGAGGGCTGTTGAATGTTTGCGAAAGAAGTCCGTCAGGAGCTTCAACGGTTGTTGATGTTGTTTACTTCCCTTTTTCGAATTTTTTGTAGGGTTTACGTTACAGGTCTTGTTTACGTATTCGACCTGGACGTTTGTATCTTGCTTTGTTGGAGAAGTAACCATTTTTTTTTTCGATTTCTTTTTTTTTCCCTGTGTATTTTTATAGTTTATTTTCCGGGGGACACCCGTAAATCGTGGTCTTTTTTTCTGATTAGCTCGAGTAAAAGCTTCTTCCCCCACCGATTCTTGCACCTCCGTGGTTAGAGCTGATGTGAGGTCCGCATTGGGCCAAATCTGCGTGTCTTCCTCTTCGATGACTGCATTCCCCACCCCCTGGTGAATCTGGGCCTGAACCGTCAACACTGACGAGGGCGGGATCTGCAGTGAGGCGGCCACCTGGGTGGCCAAGAGTCGGGCGGGATCGCGCCCCCTCAACAGCGCCGGAGAGGACCGTCGGGCTCCGTCTGGAGCCACCATCACCTCCTCGGCCCCGAGGGGGGGCCCCGTCCGCGGCCTCGCCACCACCTCGGCGTCCGCGCCATCCTCCGACAGCCCATTCCGGGATCTCAACGTCACCTCCCCTCCGGGAGGTGGCGGAGCACCGGTCGTGGCCGGGGAGAGACGCGGATGGGGGGAGGGAGACGGAGCCTCCGTACGCTGTCGTGCGTTCGCTGGATCGTCCACAGACCCCTCCGACTCCTCTCTAACCTCCAGGGGAGACCCCCTGGGCGGCGATATCCGTGTATTACTAGGTAAGTCCTGTGCACTCATAGCCTGGCCCAGGAGAGAATTTATGGTCGTTGATGTCAGGGCTGTGGCGTAGATCTTCTTTGGTGAGTTTGTCTGTGTTGAATCTAGACTGGAATCGTCCTGAGGCAGGCTTGTATCGAGGGGGGAGTTTAGCGTGGCTATAGCTGTATTTTTTTTGAAAGTAGAACTCACGCTAGCACTTCTCAAGCGTCTGCTCATGGCGTCTTCTCGGTCTGACTGTGCCTGCGGTAGAGTGGGCGTCTTTGCCGGCTTGCCTGTCATGACTGCAAGACTGCCACTCTCTGCCACTCCGCGTCCGCTCCGCGGAGGTAGTAGGTTTTTAAAGGCACTGCAGACAGACTGGATAGGCACTGTAGGAAGACTGGAATGAAGTGTGGAAAGCAGACCAAGACTGCCACTCTCCGCCACTCCGCGTCCGCTCCGCGGAGGTAGTAGGTTTTTAAAGGCACTGCAGACAGACTGGATAGGCACTGTAGAAAGACTGGAATGAAGTGTGGAAAGCAGACCAAGACTGCCACTCTCCGCCACTCCGCGTCCGCTCCGCGGAGGTAGTAGGTTTTTAAAGGCACTGCAGACAGACTGGATAGGCACTGTAGAAAGACTGGAATGAAGTGTGGAAAGCAGACCAAGACTGGAATTATTAGAATTCTCTTTGGAGTCCTTTTTCGGCTTTTTTCCCTTATCCTTTTTCTGAGTAGCCCCAGAATCCTTGTGAGTGGCCCTGTTGGCAACCCACAAGTCAGCAGCCTTAGGTAACTTCCTGGAATCTAATTCCTTTGAATCAGCCAAGTGCTGTCTGAGCTCAGGAGAGCAGGCATCATAAATTGACTCCAACATTACAAGATTCTTCATTCCTTCATAATTGTTAACTCTGTAACCCTTAATCCATCCCTCTAAGTTTTTCAACCCTTCACTCACGCAGGTAGCCCAAGGGGTACCATCATGCTTTTTGAGCGTCCTAAACCTCTTAAGGTACTGGGAAGGGGTCTTCCCAAATCTAGCTATCAAAACTAGCTTCACACATTCATAATCCTTCTTATCCACCTCCCCCAACTCCATTACCACATCAGTTGCAAGAGGGGGAAGCCTAGAGAACAACCAGGGAAGTAACTCATTCCCTGTGAGCCCATGATTATACTCAAACATTTTCAACCAATCCAAACCATCCAATCTAGGTTCATACATACCCACTAATTCCTTAGGCATCCGGGGTCTTTTGGGACTGGAACCCGTAGAAGAACCAGAGGAGAGAGAAGCATTTTCTAAAGACAATTTTTTAATTTCTAATTCATGATTAAGCTCTATTTCTCTGAGTCTTAACTCAGCTTGCTTCTGCTCAGCCTGGGCATTCATTCTTCTGAACTCTAGCTCTTGGTTTCTTTCAGATTGAGCTAAAAAAACGTTTGTACTCTAATTCAAGCTTCATTTTTTCAAGTTCAAAATAAGCAGGGTTACATGTGGGACCTGGTATAGGCCCAGTAGGTAAGGCAGACAGAGGCTCAGAGTGGCTAACTTCATTAGGTTCACTTTCCTCTTCTGCCTCATTATCAAGACTTTGATTCAGATCAATACCATCACTGTTTTCTACATTTGCTGGGGGGGTAGATTACTCTGTACCACCCAGACTTTGGTTTTCTAACAATCTTTCTATAAGTTCCATTTTCTTGCCCTTCTCAGAGAGATTCTTATGTCTACACAATACTTTTAAGCAATCAGCAGTTTTGGCAGACAATGATTCTAGGGTATAACTCTCCATAGCAGACATAGGGCCTCATTACGACCCAGGCGGTAAATTACCGCCTGGGCCGTGACTTTACCACCATGGCGTAACCGCCCCATTCCGACCTTGGCGGGGCGGTAAGTCCCCAATCCCCATTTACCCTTCCCCATTCCCATTTTTGCCCCATAGGGCATAATGGGAGTGGGGAAGGCGTTAATTACGCCACCGTAAATTACGGTGGCGTAATTAACTCCATGGTCCATTAGCGCCATGGATTTTAACACCTGCTAAAAGCAGGTGTTAAGTCCGCCATGGCGCTAAGGGACCTCGTACTCAGGCGGTAAGGGTCGGCGCTGTTTACGCCGCCGTAAAACCCTTACCGCCTGAGTCGTAATGAGGCCCATAGTTAGAAAATCAGCTTTTTAGTGCTAAGCTCTGTGGTTAGTTGTCCTAAAGTGTTCAACAAGCACTCTAAAGTGTATACTCAATACAAATCCCACCGCTGTACACCAGTGTTAGGCAGAAACCTGTGCAGTTCCCTCTGGGACACTGCAAAAGATTTAGGACTACAGGTGCTTGGCAGTAAACCCACTTGGTAGCAGTCTGTACCACACAGATTCACTTGGTAGCTGTGGCTGAGCAGTCAGACTTCCCTCAAGAAGAGTTAGGCAGTATACAGAGTATTCACAATAGGTCAACAGAACACAGTAGAACAAGTAAACACTGACCAGGGCTTGGTATAAAAGAGATATAATTATTTATTTAAAACCACATCTAGAAAAACACACAGGCACTAATAGTAAGCAATTCAAAAACACAGTCACTAAAAGATATACACTCCCTTATAAGAATATTAGACAAGTCTTAAGTAAAGCACCACTTATTTTCAGACAGTGGTGAGCGCTTAACGTAGATGGCACTCTAATAGTTTGTTTTAAAAAGGGAGAGAAAAGCAGAGAACAAGTTGAAACAGATCCCAACACTTTTACCAGAACATAACAAGAGAGGAAGGCAAAGAAAAACCGTGAAGTTAGAGTTCAAGAGGCCGGATCCACTTTCAGAGGGTCCAAACGAAATGTGTCCAATGTCACACGGTTGCAGTGCACAAAAGTCTTGTAAAGGTTCAAAAAGGAGTTGGACCAAAGAAAGGGACCAGTTAGAGGGTCAAGGCGGCCAGTCCAGTCCAGAAGGTTAAGGAGTTATTATCACCTTGTAGCAATCTTTAGAAAGGGAGGCCTGGCGGACACGGTACCTTAAAGTGGTGAGAACGCTCCAGCGGGGGCAGTTGTTCCTGGCAGCGGGTGCAAGTCGGTGCTTCGTCCGGGGGAAGAGAGGATCTCGTCGTGGAGGAAGACAGGAGTCTGTTGCACTGCCAGGGAAGAAACCAGCCGCAGAATTTCTCAGGTACAAGGAGCGGTCCGGTGATTCGCGGTTCAGTGGTGAGTGGCTATCCGGCTGCCGGGGTGCTTGGCACGGGCAGTTCGACCACAAACCGGGCTGGCGTGCGAAGAAAGAAAGGTAAACTGGTTGTGCCCACCAGTCAGGGGAAGAAGCCTCTCCAGCCGGGAGATCTTCTCTGTCGTTGGGAAGTGGTGAGTCGGTTCTGCAGGGCTCCACCGGTGGTGTCATCATGGTAGGTTGGCTCAGCTTCTCCCTCATTGGATTCTCAGGTCCTGTGGCGGCTACTGAAGTTCCAGTCCCCAAAGCCCTGCTTTTATGCAGAAAACCCCCATTCACTCAGCCTAGCTGTCACTCAAACATGCTAAGTGGTGAGCCGGCCGGCTCAGCACTTGGGCCAATCACACAAGAGTGCGACTTGAGTTACCAAGGTTACTCAGTCCAGGGTGCCTAAACCCCCTCCAACACCCCCTGTGGTACCCAGACAGAGTGGCACCACTTTTGGAGGCTTCTGTGGAGAAGTACGCCAAAAAGTGGAACAAAAGGCTCGACTTGGGTTGGAGTCACAGAAGAGAACACAAACACCATTTTTGAATAGAGTCTTGGCAAAAAATACCAACCGGAGAATTAATATTAATTAAATAACCCGGCGGTATGTTCGAGGCTATGAGAATTAAATAATTAAAGTTGGTAGCCTCGAACAATGGGAAAATCCCATAGGAAAATATTTACGGTCGAATATAACAAGTAGTTTCCACTGCCACCAGCCAAAACTCGATCAGGGGGGACGGCGACGTGCCTCCTCAACTAACAGACCCCGGGGCAATCGAATTGCCCCGACCAGTACGTCCACAATATGATGGTTTCTACTGGTTTCTGTTAATAATTTGGGACTAGCAAAGCCAATGGTGACTTTACATGCCCTGGGAGACAGTAGTCAGTCCCAGGGTATGGAGTCTATGGTGGGGTGTCACTGTGACACCCCTGTGTTACTGCACGGAGGGTGCTGTGTAACACACATCGTAAAAACACATGAGACCCTATGGAGTAAAGGACCCCATAGCCCATAAAACACATTCACAGTCAAAGGAATACCATAAATCATGTCCAAGAGTGGGAGTAAAAGAGTCTCACTCTTGGCAGGAGGAAAAAAACAAACTCCAGAAATCCAGCAAAGCTGCTGGGGGACTCACTAGGCTAGGAAATTCAGCTTAAAGAGAGAATTCTCCCTAACAGGGACTCAATGTGGGACTGTGTCAGTAGGGGACACACAGGACGGGTCTGGGGACTCAATATGGGACTGTGTCAGTAGGGGAAACACAGTACTGGTCTGGAGACTCAATGTGGGACTGTGTCAGTAGGGGACACAGGACTGGTCTGGGGACTAAATATGGGACAGTGTCAGTAGGGGACACACAGGACTGGTCTGGGGACTCAATGTGGAATTGTGGGGGACACACAGGACTGGTCTGGGACTCCATGTGGAACTGTGGGGATACACAGGACTGCTCTGGGGACTCAATGTGGGACTGTGTCAGAAGGAAACACACAGGACTGCTCTGGGGACTCAATGTAGGACTGTGTCAGTAGGGGACACGTAGGACTGGTCTGGGGACTCAATGTGGGACTGTGTCAGTCGGGGACACACAGGACTAGTCTAGGGACTAAATGTGGGACTGTGGGGACGCACATGACTGGTCTGGGGACTATAGGTGGGACTCTGTCAGTAGGGGACACACAGGACTGGTCTGGGGACCCAATGTGGGACTGTGTCAGTAGGGGACACACAGGACTGGTCTGGGGACTCAATGTGGGACTGTGTCAGTAGGGGACACGCAGGACTGATCTGGGGACTCAATGTGGAACTGTGTGACAGATTATCATTTGACAAGTGTGTAAAAGCCCTGCCTTTTTAGATTTGTATTTCTTAATAAAATGATGCAGGTAATTCAATCTGCTGAACAGATTCCCCTTTCACGAGTTCAACACTAAAAGCATTGTGTGTATCTTTGTCTTCGCTATCTTGATCTGCGGCGCTTTCTCTACCAGTAGGAGTGAGCAGGTTCAGACTTCACAGGTGCCAATTTGACAGCTGTGGATGCAGCCAAGTATATGCAACACAGGGGATGAATGTAGGATCTGCAGCCCAGCTCCACAACTATGATGATAAACGTCACCCAGGCTGGGGGCATGGGAAACTCTAAAGATAAGCTATGCATGGGTTAAGGCATTCTACTACTCATGATCATTGCAGACACATTCAATGTGATGTCGGACGTGTGTCCGCTCCTCTTAGCCAGCTCAGCCATGGAAGGTGATGTGTATTCTGAGCAGACAGGTTGAGTCTACCAACTGACAGGACAGGAACCTGAATGAGCATGACTCTTCTTTGATCTTGTGTTGAGGATAGGAAACATCTTCACCTAGAGATAGGCCCTCCACAGTCAGCTATGCTGGACCCGGGTATCAAAGGAGCACACCCATTCAAAAGTGGTATCCTCACAAGGGTCTGCTTCCTTTCTAAAGGTCTTGTCATCCTAGTGTGAACAAAGAGGGTGGGGTTAGAGGTGACAGGAGGGCTGTTTACAGTGGAGGAAAACTTCCACCATCTTGTTTTTTACTCCCTCTCTCTCTCCTTCCTGTCCACTCCTCTTCCTCTGGTCTAAAGAACTTTGGGCCTCATTACACGGAAGGCGGTGGTCCAGGGTGCTATTAGCACCCTGGACCATGCCGGTAAAATACCGGCACCCCCTTGGCGGAAAGGGGATTTACCGCCCCATTCCAAGGTTGGAGGGGCGGTAAATCCCCTTTGCGCCATTGCCCTTCCCCATTCCCATTTCTGCCCCATAGGGCTCTATGGGACTGGGGAAGGCGCTAATTACGGCACCGCAATTTTGCGGTGCCGTAATTAGCTCCGAGGTCCCTTAGCGGGTTGGTATTTAACGCCTGCAAAAAGCAGGCGTTAAAACTCCAACCCGCTAAGGGACCTCGTAGTACGGCGGTAAGGGTTAACGGTCACCGTTGCCATTAACGGTGACCGTTAACCCTTACCGCCGTCCGTGTAATGAGGCCCTTTGGGTTTGATTACAGAAGGGCAAAGACAACTGATTTCCCAAATAGTGATTGGACCTTTAAGGTAGGCTAGCTTTAGTCCAATCAACTGCAGACGTGTACCTTTAAGATAAGGGGATTCCCGCCACTTATTTGATTCACTCTTGAACATAAACCTGAGGAAGATTCCTTTTACCTCTGTTGGGAGAGTTGATCTCTCCAAAGTCCTCTGCCAGAGAGGTGAAGGTTGAGCAGAAATGCAGTGGTGAGTGCTGTCCTTTAACCATAGCAAAGAATCATTGGGCATGACATTCTGCTGGGATAAGACCTGCCTCTCTCCCAGCCAAGACAGTACCCATGACCTCACCGCATTGTAGGACTCCTGAAGTTGTTGACCAGTATCCTTAGTGATTGGGAGAACACAAACAAGGCCCAAACATTATTATTGGGACCATAGACTCACAGCAACCAGAGGAAGAAGACAGCCAGGAAACCTGTGTTCATAACTTGGCACCAATTAGATCTGTGATTCGAGACCATCCTATGCCCTCAAACCTTTGAATCGCTTATCAAACCTTGTGCATCTTCATTGCCATCGCCACGGACCCGACACTGGTGGCTCATCGAGCCGTGACCATCGTAGACTACATATAGGGCCTCATTACAACTCAGGCGGTAAGGGGTTTACGGCAGCGTTAACAGCGCCGACCCTTACGGCCTGAGTACGAGGTCCCCTAGCGCCATGGTGCTTTTAAGACCTGCTTTTAGCAGGTGTTAAAATCCATGGCGCTAAGGGACCATGGAGTTAATTACGCCACCGTAATTTACGGTGGCGTAATTAACGCCGTCCCCACTCCCATTATGCCCTATGGGGCAAAAATGGGAATGGGGAAGGGTAAATGGGGATTGGGGACTTACCGCCCCGCCTAGGTCGGAATGGGGCGGTAAGTCCGCCAACCACCATGGCGTAAACGTAGTTTACGCCATGGTGGTAAAGTCACGGCCCAGGCGGTAACTTACCGCCTGGGTCGTAATGAGGCCCATAGTTGTTCGAACTTTGCCGTCAAACCAACAATCAAACTGACCCTGATGGCCCTTTCCATCCACAGCTCCTTAAGTGCTTGTTAGGCAGAATCCTGTGAAGTTCCCTTGGGGACCACTGCAAGAAGATTAAGACTACAGTAAGCAGTAAACCCAATTGGTAGCAGTCTGTACCACCCAGATTTACCTGGATGCTGTGGCTGAGCAGTCAGACTTCTCTCAAGAAGAGTAGGGCAGTATATAGAGGATACACAATAGGGCTAAAAACACAGTGGAGCAAACAAACACTGACCAGAGCTTGGTATCAAAAGTATATAATTATTTATTTAACACACACTTTAAGAAATACACTAGCACTATATGGCAAAGCAAGTTCAAACACACTCAGGAAAAGTTTACGCACCTCCCTTAATAATTATTAGACAAGTCAAAACACCTCTATTTGTCAAAACAGATGTGAGCGCGTAACTTAAATGTCACTCCAATAATTTAGTTAAAGGGAGAGAAAAAGGAAAGTCATGAAAAGAAAACAGTTCCCAACACTTTTATAAGACCACAGCAAGTTAGTGAAGGCAGAGTCTGCTGTAGAGCCAAAGTTCATAGGCCAGGCCCACTTTAAATGGAGCAAAGCGAAATGTGCCCAAGATCACACAGTTTAAAAAGCAATCAAGTCTTTGTGAAAATGTTCAAAAGAGGTTGGGTTGAAGCAAAAGGTAAAGTTAGAAGGTATGGGGGCCAAACCAGTTGGAAAGGCAAGGATTTAAGGGTCACCTTTAGCAAACCGTAGAAAGGGAGGCCAGGTGGAACACAGTACCGGTGGCAGTTGTTCCTGGCAGCGGGTGTAGTTCGTGGTTTTGACCAGGGGAAGAGAAGATCTCATTGAGGAGGAAACTTGGAATCGTTGCACTGCCCAGGGAAGAGACCAGCCGCAGAGTTTGTCGTTTAAAAGGTGCATTTCTTTTATTCGCGGTCACAGTGGTGAAGCTTGGCTATCCGGCCGCCGGGGTGCTTGGCATGGGCGATTCAACCAAGAGACGTCCTGGAAGGCGAAATGGAGAACTTGTTGATCCCACCAGCTCAGATGGAGAAGACTCTTCCAGCAGACGATCTCCTCTTGTCATTGGGACGTGGTGAGGTTGTTGCAGCAGGGCTCCACCGGTGGTGTCGTCGTTGCAGATGGCTCAGCTTCTCCCCTCTTCGGATTTCTTAGGTCCTGTGGCGACTTCTGAAGTTCCAGTCCCAAAAGCCCTGCTTTTATGCAGAAAACCCCCCATTCAACAGCCTAGCTGTCACTCACACATGCTAAGTGGTGAGCCGGGTGGCTCACCACTGGGCCAATAAGAATAGAGTGCGACTTGGGTTGCTAAGGCAACGCAGTCCAGGGTGCCAATACCCCTCCCCACACATCCTGTGGAACCCAGGGCAGGACAAAGACTGATATGTTTGGGATATTTCTTCTCTGTGAAAGATAGTGAGCTAAAGACTCTGGGTAAGTCCCTCGTAACCAGGACTAATGTCTGGCAGAGGGACTCCCAGGACCCCCCATGTCAATATGCATATTTAAGTAATTTTGGGTCTCACCCTAAGTTACTAGGGGAATCCAGGCGTGGACCCCTTGCTCACTATTCTTAGAGAGGCACAGCTCCTCCCTACTGATGAGGTCCAACCAGACTGAAACACGTGTCTGGGGATGCTGTTGGTACTCTTGTTCAGGAGAGAATTGCCTAGCATTTTGGTGCTGGACTGCCCCAGGGCAGGACAAAGACTGATATGTTTGGGATATTTCTTCTCTGTGAACAATAGTGAGCTAATGACTCTGGGTAAGTCCCTCCTAACCAGGACTAATGTCTGGCAGAGGGACTCCCAGGACCCCAGTGTCAATTTGCATATTTAAGTAACTTTGGGTCTCACCCTAAGTTACTAGGGGAATCCAGACGTGGACCCTTGCTCACTATTCTTAGAGAGGCAGAGCTCCTCCCTACTGATGAGGTCCAACCAGACCGAAACACGTGTCTGGGGATGCTGTTGGTCAGTGCCTTAAGTGGCACTACAAATCGAGCCGGGGCCCATCGAGGGGCGTGGCCTAACAACGGGGTCTTGATGGGCCGTTAGGCCACGCCCCCTTGACGAGCCCCGGCTCAATGGGCTACTGGCACCCCTGCCAGGCAGCCTTTTGTAGAGATTAGCACCCTCTCCCCTATGTGGCAGAGGGTGCTGATCTCTGCATTTATTTTGTATAGGCTTGCCTGGCAGGGGACAGCGCCTCGCCTATTCAGCCTTAATGGTGGTGCTGCCCCTCGCCAGCTGGGGAGGGGCAGCGTCACCATTAAGGCTGAAAGGTTGAGGCCACTGGAAGCAGAGGCCTTTTTCCTAAAGACTGAAACTCCCGCGAATCCGCGGGAGCTTCAGTATTTAGAAAGAAAGCCCTCTGCTTCCAGCGGTCTCACGTTTCTCCATAATGGTGGCGCCGGCCCACGTGCATCCCTTGATTAAAGGGATGCCTCGCAGGTGCGGCGCCACCATTATAGCTGAAAGGCATTTTTTTCTGAAGCCTGAAGCTCTCGCACACGAGCGAGAGCTTCAGGCTGTAGAAAAAAATGCTTTTTCGTGTAGTGGCCGGGGTTGCCCGCGGAGATTAGTGGGCCCCGGCAGGGCCCCGCCTCAAAACGAAATTTCGGAGCCTGCCGGGGCCCAGCCCCGGCAGGCCCCGGCCCACTTAAAGCCCTGCTGTTGGTACTCTTGTTCAGAGGAGAATTGCCTAGCATTTATGTCTGGCAGAGGGACTCCCAGGACCCCAGTGTCAATTTGCATATTTAAGTAACTTTGGGTCTCACCCTAAGTTACTAGGGGAATCCAGACGTGGACCCCTAGCATTTCGGTGCTGGACTGCCCCTGGGCAGGACAAAGACTGATATGTTTGGGATATTTCTTCTCTGTGAAAGATATTGAGCTAAAGACTCTGGGTAAGTGTAACCAGGACTAATGTCTGGCAGAGGGACTCCCAGAACCCCCGTGTCAATTTGCATATTTAAGTAACTTTGGGTCTCACCCTAACTTACTAGGGGAATCCAACACGTGTCTGGGGATGCTGTTGGTACTCTTGTTCAGAGGCGAATTGCCTAGCATTTCGGTGCTGGACTGCGTCAGGGCAGGACAAAGACTGATATGTTTGGGATATTTCTTCTCTGTGAAAGATAGTGAGCTAAAGACTCTGGGTAAGTCCCTCGTAACCAGGACTAGTGTCTGACAGAGGGACTCCCAGGACCCCCGTGTCAATTTGTACCCAGACAGAGTGGCACCATTTGGAGGGCTTCTGTGGAGAAGCCTGCCAAAAAGTGGAACAAAGGGCCTGATCTTGGTTAGAGTTACAGAGACAGACACAAACCCCATTTTAGAAATGGGTTCTGGCAAAAAGACTCAACCGGTGATTTAATATTAAATAAATAAACCGGCAGTATCTTTAACATTGCACCAAAATGTGGTGCGTTTAAAACCAATGGGAAAATCCCATAGGAAATATTCCGGTGGAATATTTCGGGTGGTAACCACTGCCACCAGCCAGAAACCCAACAAGGGAGGACTGGACAGTGCCCCCTTGAAAACAGACCCTGGGGCAATCTAATTAACCCTTTCCAGTACTTCCACAATATGATGGTTTGTACTGGTTCTTTTCACAATTTTGGCCTAGTAAAGTCAATGGTGACTTTACATGCCAAGGGAGACCGTAGTCAGTCCCAGGGTATGGAGTCTATGTTTGGGGTCACTATGACACCCCTGTGTTACTGCACTGAGGGTGCTGTGTAACACATACACTAAAACAGATGATCCCCTATGGAGTAAAAAGAAAACCCTATAGCCCATAAGCACATAACAAGTCAAAGACATACCTGAAAGCATTCCCAAGAGTGGGAGGAAAAGAGTCTCACTCTTAGCTGGAGAAAAAAACAAACCCCAAACATCCAGCAAAGCTGCTGGGGGACTCACTAGGTTTGGGAAATTAGCCTTATAAGAGAATTCTCCCTAACATTCCCCCCCCCCCCCCGCCGGACTAAGGGACAGGAGGATTGAATCCACTCCTGGGTGAATCTCATACCTCTAGTCGGTTATAAACATCCTAGAGAGACCATCAGCATTTTGGTGGTGACATCCTGACCTGTGCTCAATGGTGAAGTCAAACCCCTGGAGGCAGATTGACCATCTCAATAGTTTTGGGTTCTCCCCTTTCATTTGCATCAACCATCTCAAGGGTTGGTGGCCAGTCTGAATAACACAAGTAGAACCATACAAGTATGGCCTAAACTTCTTCATAGCCTACAAAATGGCAAAACATTCCACTTCAATATTTGCCCACCTTGTCTCAGGGTCCTTCAGTTTTCTACTGATGAAGCAAACGGGGTGCTCCCTACCTTTCCCATCCAGCTGATTAAGGACTGCACCTATACCTGCATTAGAAGCATCTGTCTGTACAATGAAGGTTTGGTGGTAGTCAGGAGCTCTTAGCACTGGAGCTTGACAAAGGGCTTTCTTCAGGTTTCCAAAAGCCTGATTGCACTCCTCATTCCATCTGACCTTTTTAGAGAACTTAGGAGAGGAGCTCACATTCAGTGGAGAAGCTATGGTCCCATAGGTCTCTATGAAATTCCTGTAGTACCCAGTGAGACCTAAGAAGGCTCTCACCTGGTTCTGAGTAGTAGGTGTTGTCCAATTCTGCACAGCTTCAATCTTACTGGGCAAAGGCCTTATTTCTCCACCTCCTACCTCATGTCCAAGGTAGACCACTTTACTCTGACCAATCTGGCATTTACTTGCCTTTATGGTCAGATTGGCCTGCTTTAGAGCCTGCAAAACATGTCCTAGGTGGTCAGCATGCTCTTCCCAGCAGTGGCTGAACACTGCAATGTCATCCAAGTAGGCCATGCAGAAGTCCTCCATCCCAGTCAGAACCTGATTTACCATCCTTTGGAATGTAGCAGGTGCATTCTTTAGTCCAAAAGGCACAACTTTAAATTGGTATAAGCCAACTGGGGTAGAAAATGCAGTTTTCTCCTTGGCATGGTCTATCAGGGCTATTTGCCAATAGCCTGCCGTCAGATCAAATGTGCTGAGGTACTTGGCTGAACCAAGTCTATCCACCAGCTCATCTGTCCTTGGCAAAGGATGGGCACCAGTCTTGGTGACTGCATTTAGAGCTCTATAGTCCACACAGAATCTCAACTCTTTGGATCCTGTCTTTGGTACTAACACAACTGGGCTAGACCATGGACTAGTAGAGGGCTCTATTATCCCGAGGTCCAGCATCTTGCTGACCTCGTCTTTGATGTGGGTTCTTACATTCTCTGACATTCTATACCCTCTGCTTTTTACAGGCAGACAGCCACCAGTGAGTATATCATGCTGGCCCCAAGGGGTCAAACCTGGTGAAAGTGAGAACATGGAGGCAAACTGTTTTACATAGATTTGCACTCCTCTTGTTGCTCAGGTGTCAGATTTGAAGAGAGATTAACTCCTTTAATCTTTTCATCCGAGGGTAAGCCTCTGAGGAGATCAGGGAGAGGTTCACTCTCTTCTTCCTCTTCTGCTGAAGCTAGAAGCAAAGCTCCTAGGTCAGGTCTAGAGTCATAAGCCTTTAGTCTGTTGGTGTGGAAGACTCTGGGCGCCTCCTTGGGATTGCCCAAGTTCACCAGATAGTTCACCTCTCCAGGTTTTCCCACAACCGTGAAGGGTCCCATCCACTTGTCCTGCAAGGCACTCTGCCTTGTTGGGATCATAACGAGAACTAGCTGGTCTTGATTGAACTAAACCATGTTAGCCTTTTGATCATGCCAATGCTTGACCAAAGCTTGACCAGCCTTCAGGTTATCACTAGCTTGAGCAATCATCTGTGACATTCTCCTCCAGAGTCCTATCACGTAGTCAGTCACTCTGACTGGCTTGGGGGAAGGAGCACTCTCCAACCCCTCCTTAATCAGGGCCAATGGGCCTCTGACTGGATGGCCATAAAGAAGCTCAAAGGGACTATAACCTATAAGTCCTGAGGGACTTCTCTATAAGCAAAGAGAAGGCATGGCAGTAGAAGATCCCACTTTTTCTTAAGGGGTTCCTCTAAAGCACCTATCATGCTCTTCATTGTCCTATTAAACCTTTTTAACCACCCATTTGTCTGAGGGCGGTAGGCGGTAGAGAACTTGTAGGTAACTCCACAGTTTTTCCACATGGCCTTCATGTAGTGGGACATAATATTTGACCCACTGTCAGAGATTACTTCCTTAGGAAACCCAACCCTGGTAAAAATACCAAGGAGGGCCTTAGCCACAGCCGGAGCTGTAACAGTCCTCATAGGAATTGCCTCAGGGTACCTAGTAGCATAGTCTACTACAACAAGGATAAACCTGTTGCCTGAGGAGGTTGGAAGATCAAGGGGACCAACAATGTCAATCCCTACTCTCTCAAATGGGACTCCCACCACTGGAGAGGCACTAAAGGTGCCACATTCTTGGAACCAACCTTACCAGAAGTCTGGCAGGTATGGCAGCTCTTGCAATATTTATCTACTTCAGCCCCCATCTAAAAGTAGAGTGAGAGCCTTTCCTTGGTCCTCTTGAAATCACGTGACCAGCCAAAGGAATCTCATGGGCTAGTTGCAAGAACTGGAGTCTGTTTTCTTGAGGCACTAGAAGTCGCTTGTAGTCTCCAGGTGTAGACTCAGTCGGTTCACTGTTGAAGAGGCCATCTTCCCAGTGCAACCTATACTTACCAGGCTCTTGCCCATCAGCCTGAGAAGCTGCCTGGCGGCGAAGACCTTGCAGAGTTGGACATTCTCTTTGTCCCTTACGAAAGTCTGACCTGGTGGGTCCACATTCTGCCAGTAAAGACTGCAGCTCAGGATGGTCAGCAGGATCCAGATCTCCAATAAGTTCTTGGCCTTCTACTAGCTCTTATTCAGAGTCTAGTTCAACCACAAAAGGTTGTACCTCCCTCTCAGCCTCAGCTGGAGGTGGAGTTACAGGTGTAACTTTGGACAACCTAGGAGAAGTCCTAGTTGGAAGCACTGGAGTGCTTGCTGCTGGTTTCCTTCTGGAAATCTTGGGTTTCCCCTTTGCTTCTGGTTGCTCAGATATAGCAGTAAGTAGCTCCAGTGGAGTAGGAGTGATTTTTTTTCCATCATCTCCTTCGGAGAACCTCTCATGGTTTTCTCCCTTGCAGGTCTGGTTAGCTCCTGTAACCTTTTACTAGGAGGTCTGGGGGTATGTGACAAAACTCCAAGAGTTTTCAAGTCATTTCCCAACAGAACCCTTCCTGGTACCTCACATTGTACACTGACAGGTATCTTCACAGTCATATCATTGCACTGGATGAGAACTGGTAATTGGGGAAGCATCTGCACAGGCCCTCCAGCTAACTTGGTGAGGCATTTGGGTGCCTAAGCAACATCCTCTGCATTGAAAAAAGATTCATCCACCACAGTTATGCTGGCCCCAGTGTACCTAATGGCAGGAGTCTCCTGGCCATTCACCTGGGCACTGTCCTAATAATACTCTTTAGTATTATCTGGGATAGAATTATATACATCTAAATTTTGTTGTTCCCACAACCCCAGGGACACTAAATAAACACTAGCTGAGACTCCTATGGGATCATCAGCCAGTAGTAGAACGTTTCCACTTGCCATTTGTACTTCCTCCTCTGGAGCGAAGGCTAAGGAGACAGTGTGGACCCCTGAAGGTTTACCCTTATACCTGGGATCCCCTTTCACATGGTCAGTAGAGCCACAAACATAGCATTTACCAAATACTTTAACGAATGGTGGCTTGGTCTGACCTTCTTCTGGTCTGGGACCAGAAGGTACACTAGCCTGATTTGGTTTCCCTTGTGGCTTACCCTTATGGTTTTGTTTGGGGACCTCTTTGGAATTGGAAATATTTGAATTCTCTTTGGATCCTTTTTAGGCTGTTTCCCCTCATCCTTTTTCTGAGTTGCCCCAGAATCCTTGTGAATAGCCCTGTTGGCAACCCACAACTCAGTAGCCTTAGCTAGCTTCTAGGAATCTAATTCCTTTGAATCAGCTTAGTGCTGGCTGAGCTCAGGAGAGCAGGCATCATAAATTGGCTCCAAGATAACAAGATTTCTCATTCCCTCATAAGTGTTCACTCTGTAACCCTTAATCCATCCCTCTAAGTTCTTCAAACTTTCACTCACCAGGTAACCCAAGGGGTACCATCATGCTTTTTGAGGGTCCTAAACCTCTTAAGGTACTGGGAAGGGGTCTTCCCAAATCTAGCTATTAAAGCTAGCTTCACACATTCATAGTCCATCCTATCCACCTCCCCCAATTCCATTACCACATCAGATGCAACAGAGGGGAGGTATTGCCTGTGTTTGAAGGAGCGTGTTGTGAAATTTAAAACGCTCCAATTTATTTCCTGCATTGACTTCCCTTGGCACAGCACTGCGAGCGGAGCTCTTGCTGTGCTATTTGCTTCCTGAAGGGGGCGGGCCCCTTCGTGGACATGTGAAGGCTCACGTGACTTGCCTCCAAGTGAAATTGCCGGCCCAACTGCCCGAACGGGTTGTATTGCCTGTGTTTGAAGGAGCGTGTTGTGAAATTTAAAACGCTCCAATTTATTTCCTGCATTGACTTCCATTGGCACAGCACTGCGAGCGGAGCTCTTGCTGTGCTATTTGCTTCCTGAAGGGGGCGGGCCCCTTCGTGGACACGTGAAGGCTCACGTGACTTGCCTCCAAGTGAAATTGCCGGGCCAACCGCCCGAACGGGTTGTATTGCCTGTGTTTGAAGGAGCGTGTTGTGAAATTTAAAACGCTCCAATTTATTTCCTGCATTGACTTCCCTTGGCACAGCACTGCGAGCGGAGCTCTTGCTGTGCTATTTGCTTCCTGAAGGGGGCGGGCCCCTTCGTGGACACGTGAAGGCTCACGTGACTTGCCTCCAAGTGAAATTGCCGGGCCAACCGCCCGAACGGGTTGTATTGCCTGTGTTTGAAGGAGCGTGTTGTGAAATTTAAAACGCTCCAATTTATTTCCTGCATTGACTTCCCTTGGCACAGCAATGCGAGCGGAGCTCTTGCTGTGCTATTTGCTTCCTGAAGGGGGCGGGCCCCTTCGTGGACACGTGAAGGCTCACGTGACTTGCCTCCAAGTGAAATTGCCGGCCCAACCGCCGAGCGGGTTGTATTGCCTGTGTTTGAAGGAGCGTGTTGTGAAATTTAAAACGCTCCAATTTATTTCCTGCATTGACTTCCCTTGGCACAGCACTGCGAGCGGAGCTCTTGCTGTGCTATTTGCTTCCTGAAGGGGGCGGGCCCCTTCGTGGACATGTGAAGGCTCATGTGACTTGCCTCCAAGTGAAATTGCCGGCCCAACCACCCTTGCAGCGTTAAGCCCTGGAGGCAGTAAGGGCTGGTGCTGTTTGGCTGTTCGGCGTGGTAGGCTGTTGGCCGCGTTAAGATAAGATTAACTACCGTCAGCGGACAAGTATCTGCCACTTGTTGTCCCCATTCGGCTCACCTACGGTCTGTTCATCTATCTGTTTAGCCGGTCTTTGGGGAGGAGAGACGGACTAAGGCTGCTCCTCAAGCCATCGGGCGTTCCCTAGACGGCTAAGAAACTTATATGTAAATTGTGACCAAGCAAATAATTAAAGTACTGTTAGGCGTATTTGCAAGAATTCAGTTCTACTCTTCATTTTTAAACTTTTTATCCTACTCTTGGACCCTCTCTTTTAAGCAGCACTTACCTATCCTGTTTTAATATCTATTTGTTTAATCATAATTCTTATCTATTTGTATTTTTACTCTGTGATATTATTACTATAAGGTGATATGCGTACCCTAAGAAGTGCAATGCCGAATGGGCCAACTTTGGTTCAGGATAATGCCGAAACCCACAAGCGAAAACAAATGGGCAGTACGCCCCGGAGGCATCACCCTGCTAGTGCCTCGAACCTCAATAGACATACATCTCCAGCTGATATAAAACGTTTCTTCTTTGAGTCTAAACCCTTATCCTGTGACTTCACTGGTAAACCAATTGACCCTTGTTTTAAGTTCACCACGAGTGCCCAAGTCTCGAATGTAAAAAACGTTTTGGGAGTTTCTGATAACACTCTTATTAAAGAGGGCGTAATCCCTCTTTTAAAAGAGCTTCACCCTATGCCTGTAATATGTGAAGCACCTGGATCCCCAGGGTCCAACACCAATTCCAACAGAAATCTAGAGCCTCAAACACTATGTCAGAACTCTTTAGGTCCCGCTGGTGGGGGGAGTCCATTATTACATGACTGTCATGTTCCCTCGCCACTCCCCCTGATCGAAAGCTGCTGTGGTTCATCGGATCCTCAGCCTGCAGTAATTGAGTTAAGCTCGAACTCTTCCTTTTTGGAAGGGGATGATTGTCGGAATTCATTAGAGCTACCTGAAGTTTCTTTCATATATTCAGACACATCACATAGTTTGGTCGCTTCATTTGCTGCTCCCACTCCCAGACGCGTCCCTGACATCTCGGCCAGACCATCTGATGACCCTATTTTGCCTTCAGTCATTTCTCCGTCCTTTTTGATTGAGACCACGTTGCATGCCATGAATTTGGCTATTTCTTCTCTTTTTAAGCTGTTTGAAACGCTCGACCGAAAACTGCAGGCACACGATAAACAGATTGAGAAATTATTACATTGGCAAGCAACGCTTAAACATAGTATTGAAACGAATATCCGAAAAAAACTAAAACCAAACCCTGACAAATCACTCATTTTTGATAAGCCGCCTACCGACCCTATTACACAATCACAAGCTATAAAGTTTAAGACCTTACCTGCCTTTCCGAATGTAATTCACAACGATTTTTCTCTGCCCCAAAACATTGAAAATCCGAAGGACAAATCTTTGTCGGACCCTGTAGTTCCTGGAGACAAACAAGTGTTTAACATATTCTCACTTAATGGAGCTAAGCCACACGAAATAATACTTAAGCCAAAAAAGAACCTGGTTTGTAAAAAAACAAAAAATGGTAAAGATATAACAAAAACGGCAACCTCAGCAACTAAAGCCTTCATTAAAGCCCTATCTTTGCCCAGGAAGCACACCACCATGGCAGCGGAAGCAGTACAAAATAAATATAGCGCCTTGGCTAATGGTAAGAAAGCTAGTAAACAGCTTACGACATGCCCTGCCCAGATAGTAGCTTATGATCCATTAGACGCGCTGGTTGAGGCTGCCGAACATGATAGGGCGGTGAATACACAAGCTTCATTTCCCTTAGTACCCCAATTTGCGGTGGTATAAGTAAAAGAGGGTGCTACCCTTGCAGCTTCATCACCTTGTTCTCCCGAGAGGATCTCAGATAAGAATGTTGAAGCCAGACGGAATGAAATCAGAAAGGAGATTGACTACTATATGACTAAACAAAGACCCTTGAATGCCCAAGTAGAGATGCTGAAGGATCCTAATTTTCGGTAGATACCCCATATAACAGTCCATACAGAAAAGAATCACGTGGCACAGTCACTCATTACGCCCTTGATCCCTGAGCTTTCTTCTTTAAAGAAAATGTCTGCTCCCCTTAAAATTCCTACTAACTCTGTTAATACACCCACCACCAAGCAACTCACATTTGATGCATCTGAAATGCCAATACAACAAGTAATAGAAACTGCGGTGGAAGAATATATGACCAACTTGAACAAAAATGCTACATTACATACGAAGCCAGAGGCTGACCAGCATACTATGCATTCACAAATAACTGATCTGAGCCGTTATCCAGCTGGTCCTGTTGCAAGGGTTGATATACATCCTCAACAACAAAACCACTCACTGGGTACAAGCTGGTTGCACTCTAATAGGTTTCCGTCTTTACCACTAAAAATATCACCCAAACAATCGCTATATCCATTGATTATCCGATGCAGAGATATACCTTATGCAAAGTATGATTTAAATCGCTCTAGTATACTTGCAATACTAGCGGAAATTCCTGCGTTAGACGATCTGCAATCCTCCGATATTGATTTGGTGGAATTTATCTTCGATAACGATCTCTCTGTTGCACGGTTTTGGGTGTCCTCACGAGTTGTGTTAAACACTTTGTGGCTTGCTAAACGAGAAATATATGAATTAGGGTTCGAGCTTCTCACTGCTGTGACAACTCAAGTTCCTATTTCTGCGGTGCAAAACCCTTCAATGCAGACATATGTTTCTAATCAGAGACAGGGTTTATGTGTTCAGTCGATTAACCAAAATTATCATCCAATGCCTCAATCTGTATCAAAGCAGTCGTAACTTACTTTTCAATATCCTTTGCCATCTTTGTCTATGATAAGCTGGAACACTCGAGGCCACGGGCACTTATTGAGGAATGGTTCCAATAAGTTATCGCAGCATGATATTATTTTATTTCAAGAAACTTGGTTCACGGAGCGGCCGGTGAGGGACAACTTTGAAATCGTTTTTAACCCTGCAATACGATCTGTGAAAGGTCGGCCCATGTCCGGTCTCCTTATGGCCTTAAACAAGTCCTCAGAAATTGTTCTAGAACACCAGTCTGCGCCAAATCGATATACTCAATTGATAATTATCACAATAAGAGAACAAAGATATGCGATAGTAAATATATATTGGAATCCAGCTGCAATGTCCACCAAAACATTTCTTAAAGATTTGGAAGAGTTATGGTTAGAGATTATTAAACTCCCTATATACCCGCATGTTATCCTGGCGGGCGATTTAAATTTGCACTGTCTGGATGCTCCCCATAAACGCATGGATAGCAGACTGGTCTCCTGGAACACTTTTATTGAGTCAAAAAACTTGGTTATGTTAAATGGTTCATGCCCGGCCGATAGCCCGCCACAGAACACATGGAAAAGACGACACTTTAGTGCCATTATTGATTTCATTTATGTTAATCGTGAATTATTTTCTGATATTAAGTTGTTTTGTGTGATCTCCACTGAGAACAGTGATCATAACATATTGAATGTGAAATGGCACTGTATGGCTTCACAGGGAAAAAAGGAGATATATAATACATACCACCCCTTATTAGTAAACAAAGGTATGAATAGATTACACTGGACTGAATACAATTTGGCGAAATTCGCCAGGGTATTTGAACAGACAATTGTGTATGAGACGATCTCAGGTACCAATAAGTCACTCGAGTATAGTGACTTATTGCATACATTCGGTACAATAAACAAGGTGAAGACAAAGTACTCTCCCTTGCATTCTTTTGACAGGGAAGTACAGCGACAAAAGTCCTGGTTTAGAAGGGAAAAAAAGGTAGTTTTGTCTTTGCCTATCCAAGTGAAATGGCAAGCCCTTAAATCATTGAAAACAAAACATAAAAATTGGATGAAGGCCCATCGATCTATTCTTTACCAAACTGATGGAGAATGTATGCTCCAAAAGATGGGATCAAAAAACTCTGCGCAAATATGGGCACTAATTAATAAGACCAACCCTAATACGCAGATTTCATTACAAATCAATGACGTAGCAGAGGCTCAATGGGTCGAACATTACACAAATCTGTATGCCTGTCCTGAGACTACAATTTCACCACTTAGTCAGTGTGATCCAGGAGTTTTTACTTTGCAATTCCCAGTAGCAGACATCCTATTTTATATTAATAAATCTAGTAGATCACGTGCCCCTGGTCCAGATGGGATCTCTAGTTACATGATGAAGCAAGATACGAACCTATGGGCAAAGATTTTATATCAACTCTACTCCACAATCATGCACACTCAACAATTGCCTAAATCATGGTCTCTCTCTATTATTGTCCCGGTGTTCAAGAAGGGTAATAGACAAGACCCCTCAAATTATAGACCGATTGCCCTTCTTGATACACCGGGCATGATCTTTGCCCGGTTGATTCTCAGAGACTTGCGGGCATGGATAGAAACCTCTGGTAATGCCGATGTATTCCAAACCGGATTTGTTGCAGGAAAAGGCACGGCAATAAATATCACAGCAATCAATGCGATTAAAGCTAAGTGTGAATGCCTTAATCAGCCCTTGTTTTTAGCTTTCGTGGATTTTAAAGAGGCCTTTGATTCAATCGATAGACATCTTTTAATTAGTATATTGATTAAAATGGGCTGCCCCGGTTCACTAATTAAACTGATTGCGCTTCTCCATACAAATACTGCAATTCAGATAAGAACTACTTTAGCTGGGCATCTAACTACTAAAATTCCGACAGCAAGAGGTCTGAAACAGGGCTGTATTCTGGCGGCCACTATTTTTAACCTGTTTATACTGGACATGGGCAAGAATTTTATTGATATCAACTCAGATGCTCCAAAACTCGGGTCTCATCAAATTGCAGGGTTATTATATGCGGATGATCTTATTTTAATCTCTAAAATGCTGTCAGGTCTACAGCGGCTGATAAAAGGTCTTTCACTGTATGTTCAAAGAAATCATATGGCTATTAATTTAAGCAAAACACAGATCATGCAATGTCATAACAAAAAATGTCCATTTGGACTTTCCAGGAAGAGCTCATTTCTATTACCCCACAATACAAATATTTAGGAGTGATTATTAACAATCTGAAGTGTGATATTCCCTACGTCCAGGATATAAAACAAAAGCTGCAAACACTAACATGCAAGCTAAAGTCCTCTTGCATAAATTTGGTAAATTTACATGTTCTCAGATACCTTTATATTATGCCCCAAAAGTTCTACCGATAATAACATACGGTTCTGAAACTAAATTACCAAGGGACCGTGTGTTTTGGGATCGATTCGAGGGAAAATTTTGGCGAGCAGTGTTTAAGTTACCGAATTCAACTCCAGGTCCTTTGATACGTTATGAGTTAGGAGCTCTTTCAATGTTTGTGTTTTATGCGTGGAAATTGTGTTCGTTAATGAGGAAATTTTTGCTGTGTATAAATTGTTCAGATTTATCTTATATATTGGCTATATACATGCTGAAATCCACACATTTTTTTCCCAATAAGTGGAGAAATTTTGTTACCAATCTTTTAGTAGAAGCTGACATTACTATTGAACTGCTTTTAACCAATCCCAATCGTGCCCAGAGAAAATTATATCAGCATGACTGGATTTGCACTTTAGAGTTTTGCTCGCAGTATAAAGATTATAGCGGTCTGCCTTTCGGTATGAAAAGAATGAGAACTGCAGCCTCTTATTTACTCAAATTCCCCTCGCCCCACTTCAGAAACAACTATCTCCGATTTAGACTCAATCTATGGCCCACTAGAGAAATTTTATCTCGAAGAGGTCAAATAACAAAACAAGAAAATATTTGTCGGTGTTGTCAATTACCAGAGTGTGAGGAAACTTTAAAACACTTGATAGTAGGTTGCTCCTTATTAAAAGAATTACGCTGTACATTTTTTAAAAAACTGTATGAAAATTATAACTGCTTAACTAAAGATGTACTTTGGTTTAGAATATTCTCCTCGCCCCTGCAAGCTGTTCGTATAGCTACTGTCCAATTTATGTTAGCACTAAATCTTGAGATAACTGAATGTATAGCCTAAATTTCCCCTCAGTAGATGATATGTGTTATGTAACTAACGTCCTCTTCATAGGTGTATTACTAGTGGTGTTAACGATGTGGTAATTCGAACCTATTTTAGATTGATTTTTTAGATGATAATTCAGATGATGTATATATATGAGTTGTGTTTTTGCTACCTTTCGCTGTTGTTGTGAAATGATGAAATGTTGAAGTAGAGGGTTTGTAGGTTTTTGCTGGGTACTGATTTTGAGCTTGATTTTGTTTTGAATTTCATTTTGATGTCCAATGTGATTAATTTGTGTTATATATTAAATTGAAAGGTTGATTATCAACCAACCAATTAATTAAAAAAAAAAAAAAAAAAAACAGAAGGGAGCCTAGAGAACAACCAAGGAAGCAACTGATTTCCTGTGATGTCCTGGAGCCCATGATTATACTCAAACATAGCAACCAATCTAACACATCCAACTTAGGTTCATACAAAATCTCTTTAGGCATCCCGGGTCTTTTTGGACTGGAACTCCTAGAGGATCCGGGGAGAGAAGCATTTTCCACAGACAATTTCTTCATCGCTAGCTCATGTTTGAGCTCCAATTTCTCTGAGCCTTAGTTCTTGGTGCTTTTGTTCAGATTGGGCACTAATTCTTTTGAACTCTAATTCAAGTCTCATTTTTTCTAGTTCAATGAATGCAGGACTTAATGTGGGACCTGACAAAGGTCTAGTAGCCACAGCTTGAGGTAGTAGAGCAGGCAGAGGGCCAGTGGGGACAGTTACGTCAGCCTCACCTTCCTCATCTGTCTCTACAACAATGCTATCAAGACTTTGGCCCTCATTACACGGTAGGCGGTAAACCATGGCACTATTGGTTCATGCCGGTAATTTACCGGTACCGCCTTGGAGGAAAGGGGAATTACCACCCTATTCCAAGGTTGGCAGGGCGGTAATTCCTCCTTCCTCGATTGCCCTTCCCCATTCCCATTTTTGCCCCATAGTGCATAATGGGAATGGGGAAGGTGCTAATTACGGTACCGCAAATTGTGGTACCGTAATTAACACCCTGGTCTCTTTGCAGGTTGGATTTTCAACACCTGCAAAAAGCAGGCGTTAAATTCCCCAACCCGCAAAGGGACCTTGTAGTAAGTAAAATACCGGTACCGGTAAACCCTTACCGCCTACTGTGTAATGAGGCCCATAGATTCATATTAACCTCATTACTATTGGTTACATTTGCTGGGGAGGTAGGTTCCTCTGAACCATTACCCAGACTTTGGTTCTCTAACAATCTTTCTATCAATTCTATTTTCTTGCCTTTTACAGGAAGATCCTTATGTCTACAAAGAACTCTTAAACAATCAGCTGTCTTTGCAGAAAGGGACTCCTGGCTGTAACTTTCCATAGTTGACTTGTTAGAAGATAAGCTTTTTAGTGCTAAGCTTTGTGGTTAGTTGCACCAAAGTATTAGAAGCACTCTATAATGTATACTCAATACAAATCCCACCGCTGCCACTAGTTTTAGGCAGAATCCTGTGCAGTTCCCTTGGGGACCACTGCAAGAAGATTAAGACTACAGGAGTAAGCAGTAAACCCAATTGGTAGCAGTCTGTACCACCCAGATTTACCTGGTAGCTGTGGCTGAGCAGTCAGACTTCTCTCACGAAGAGTAGGGCAGTATACAGAGGATACACAATAGGGCTAAAAACACAGTAGAGCAAGCAAACACTGACCAGAGCTTTGTATCAAAAGTATATAATTATTTTTTGAACACACACTTTAAGAAATACACTAGCACTATATAGCAAAGCAAGTTCAAACACACTCATGAAAAGTATACACACCTCCCTTAATAATTATTAGACAAGTCTAAGTCAAAACACCACTATTTGTCAAAACAGATGTGAGCGCGTACCTTAGATGGCACTCCAATAATTTAGTTAAAGGCAGAAAAAAAGGCAGGTCATGCAAATAAAACAGTTCCCAATACTTTCATAAGACCACAGCAAGTTAGTGAAGGCGGAGTCTACTATAGAGCCAAAGTTCATAGGCCAGGCCCACTTTAAATGGAGCAAAGCGAAATGTGCCAAAGAACACACAGTTCAAAAAGCACTCACGTCTTTGTGAAAATGTTCAAAAGAGGTTGGGTTGAAGCAAAAGGAAAAGTTAGAAGGTCTGGGAGCCAACCCAGTTGGAAAGCCAAGGATTTAAGGGTCACCTTTAGCAAACCTTAGAAAGGGAGGCCAGGTGGAACACAGTACCTTTAAAGTTGTTCCTGGCAGCGGGTGCAGTACGTGGTTTCGACCAGGGGAAGAGAAAATCTCATGGAGGAGGAAACTTGGAGTCGTTGCACTGCCCAGGGAAGAGACCAGCCGCGGAGTTCGTCGGTTAAAAGGTGCGTTCCTTTTATTCGCGGTCACAGTGGTGAAGCTTGGCTATCCGGCCGCCGGGGTGCTTAGCACGGGCGATTCGAGCAAGAGACATCTTGGAAGGCGAAATGGCGAACTGGTTGATCCCACCAGCTCAGATGGAGAAGACTCTTCCAGCATAAGATCTCCTCTTGTCGTTGGGGAAGTGGTGAGGTCGTTGCAGCAGGGGTCCACCGGTGGTGTCATTGTTGCAGATGGCTCAGCTTCTCCCCTCTTCAGATTTCTTAGGTCCTATGGCGACTTCTGAAGTTCCAGTCCCAAAAGCCCTGCTTTTATGCTGAAAAACCCCCATTCAACAGCCTAGCTATCACTCACACATGCTAAGTGGTGAGCCGGGTGGCTCACCACTGGGCCAATCAGAATAGAGTGCGACTTGGGTTGCTAAGGCAACGCAGTCCAGGGTGCCGATTCCCCTCCCCACACATCCTGTGGAACCCAGACAGAGTGGCACCAATTGGAATGCTTCTGTGGAGAAGCCCGCCAAAAAGTGGAACAAAGGGCCCGACCTTGGTAGAGTTACAGAGACGGATACAAACGCCATTTTAGAAACGAGTTCTGGCAAAAAGACTCAACCGGTGATTTAATATTAAATAAATAAACCAGCGGTATCTTTAACATTGCACCAAAAAGTGGTGCGTTTAAAACCAATGGGTAACCACTGCCACCAGCCAGAAACTCGACAAGGGGGGACTGGACAGTGCCCCCTTGAAAACAGACCCAGGGGCAATCTAATTAACCCCTTCCAGTACTTCCACAATATGATGGTTTGTACTGGCTCTGTTCACAATTTTGGACTAGTAAAGTCAATGGTGACTTTACATGCCCTGGGAGACAGTAGTCAGTCGCAGGGTACGGAGTATATGTTTGGGGTCACTATGACACCCCTGTGTTACTGCACTGAGAGTGCTGTGTAACACATACACTAAAACAGATGATCCCCTATGGAGTAAAAAGAAAACCCCATAGCCCATAAGCACAAAACAAGTCAAAGACATACCTGAAAGCATTCCCAAGAGTGGGAGGAAAAGAGTCTCACTCTTAGCTGGAGAAAAAAACAAACCCCAAACATCCAGCAAAGCTGCTGGGGGACTCACTAGGTTTGGGAAATTAGCCTTATAAGAGAACAGATCCAACAGAAACGCGGATTCAGTCCCCAACATCTTTGCAGTTCAAATAATTGTTGGACCTACCCTGGTGGCACTTCCAATTCGCTTTTCTCAAGCATTTTGTTGGAAATACGGAGAACCCCTGTTCAAAGCCTGCTCAACACCTCTCCTTGTCTAGAACAACATGACTGCCACTCCTGAACCTCTGAACTGCATCCTCAAAGCAGTTCACCATTGCACGCACCACTTGAGCGTGTCATGGCCCGGCTACAAAAAGAATCTCTTTGTTGCACCCACTGTCCCAAAACCTCCTCCAATTGCGAGCATCTTCATTGCAGATCTTCATAAGCAGATGACATCTACTGCCGGACCTGAACAAAACCGCTGACTCAATCGAACACAGTTTGAACTGCTGCAACAGCACACAAAACCGCTGACTCAGTTGAACACATTTTGAACTGCTGGAACAGCACCCAAAACCAGGTTCGATGCTAATGAACCGACAAGATACCTTAGAAAGTACTATTGATTCTTAATTGCACCCTTGGTTCTGTTTGGGCCCTAGAGACAGGTTATGTTACAAAATCCCTTATTATCTTGGAAAGAAAAAACCTTTTACAAGTTGAGTTTATTTTATTTATATAGCGTACCAGACCCTCAGTTATCTAGGCACATTCAGCGGGAAACATTCAAACAATTACACAAGGTAGATACAATAACACAAATAGGTAAAGTAAAGATACATACAATGTGTACAGTCATGTGGAAATGATGAGTGTCAGCATAATGTACAAAAGAGTTCAATACAGTGACGGCGTATGTGTCATGGAGGCAGTAAAATGCAAGGATGCAAGCCGATAGGCGCAGCTAAAACAGCGTTAAGGCATCTCCTGAGTGAGAAGCCATTTTTTTACTTTCTTTCTGAAGCAGGGACAAGATCATTGTGGTTTTCACTTACCCTACGCCCCTGATTCATCAGTAGTAGTAGTTTTCATTTATGTAGCGCCTTTTACCATTATTATAGACTCGATGCACTAGTGGAGGGAGTGCCACAATGCCAGTGGTAGCGAAAGTGACATCACATGACCCATGACCTGTGATAACATCACAGGACGTGATGTTATTTGACCCCACCTTGAGTGACACCACAGGAAGTGATGGTAAATGACCTTCACATGCGTCTAACACCCGTGTTTCCAGGCAGTCTCATTTCAGCCAGATATAAGAACCGAGGCACAGAGGGAGACGTGATTTGTCCACAATCACACATTTGGGGAATGTCAATTTCCATATTCGACGTGGAGCCTATATGTAAAACATACATAATGCAGTGCTTGTAACAAGGTAACCAAAACCTCTAACGCAAGGTACAGCTAGTGTATGAAACATCTATAGATCAATGGACGTAGAAGTATTCGTTATCTGTGGCATTGATGTGTTAAACAAGCCAAAAAAGCACTGGCCTAGGGAGGCGTGCACGGTCCGTTTACCCAGGAGGAAAATGCTGCACGAACAAGGCCTGAAAATGAAATCATTGACCAGGATTAGGTATCAACAAAATTCCCTGGTTATAAATGTATCTATGAGTCAGCTACCACTGCGATAGAAGAAACCTATTGTGCTGTTGGAAGCTGGGGCCATCTGTCTCTGTGTGCATGTATCTTTAAGTTATGTGACAAGCAACCACATGTTGTCCCCCACAACCCTGAGTCGAACATAACACCTTAATGTCCTAGGCTTTCATACATGCCTCTTCTTCAATCATTTTTAAGTGGGTGAGGTGTGGGGAGGGAGGCTGCACTTTCCTTAAGAGTGGGGCTTAAAGCATCTACGATTTTCAGAGCTCTGTGCGATGTGCATTATTCAATGACCCCCAGGACCGGCCCATGCATGAAGCTTTTACAAGGCCCTTTCCAAGAAGGAGTTTGAGTGGGGAGTGGTTGGTAACTCCACATCTCTCTTACTTCTGAGACTCCTTGTCCAATCAGTGGCATAGCACATCATTTGGGGGCCCCCATGCAAGCCATGCTGAGGCCCCCCCAAAGATCCTTAACAAAGCACAGGGCACACCACACCCTAGGCCGGCCAGGACAATCACGTGTGCGCAGTGTCCATGATGATTATGCTGCTGCAGGGGCATGCACTACTCCAAGAGAAAAATGTAAATATGTTTTTAATCAAAGCTTAAATGTTTCAGTTAGCGTAGAAAGAAGTGGGCAATGCCTTGTCCCCAAATATACCAGCTACCCATTGGCTGGTGTGTTGTTTTATTGGAGGGTGTTAATATTTGCCACAAGTGGGTGATGGCAACCAAGCATAACAAGGGGGCCCGAAAATTTTGGGGGGGGGGGTCAGGAGGAATTCTCCCCCCTCCCATGCAAAAATGTTTTTAATAATGGGTTCAAATGGTGCATTACACAGCACACTGTCTGTAAAAATGTGGGTAAAAGGCCAGACAGTTTGCAATCGGTTTTGTAGGGTGTGGGGTAACTCATAAAAAAAGTACGATAGATGCAAGTCACCAATGCATTGCCATGCCGGTCCCTTCAATATATGCCAATATAAAGAAATATATATTTTCATGCTGGCTGTACCCATACATTTCCATGCCGGCTCAACCAACATATGCTAGTATTCCCATAAAATACCATACTCAATGGCACTATTATTAACAAGTTGGGAGATGAGAATTCTTCCAGAAATCCTACGCCTCCTACAACCGTTGTCTTGTCTGCTGTAGTTACCAATGAGAGTCCAATTACACACACTGCTTTAAACAAAGAATGCAGAGAAAAGGAGTGGCAGCACATGCAGACTGCCGTTAATACAGCTGAGGCCTGCACATTGTTGCAGTGCCATTATATTGGGCCTCATTCCGAGGCTGGCGGTAAGGGTTAACAGTCACCGTTAATGGCAACGGTGACCGTTAACACTTACCACCATATTCCGAGTTCCCTTTTGCGGGTTGGCATTTAACGCCTGCTTTTAGCAGGCGTTAAAAATCCAACCCGCAAAGGGACCTTGGAGTAAATTACGGCACCGTAATTTACGGTGCCGTAATTTACTCCTTCCCCATTCCCATTGAGCCCTATGGGGGCAGGAATGGGGATGGGGAACCGGTATGGTGAATGGGGAATTACCGGTCCCTCCAACCTTGGAATGGACCGGTAATTACTCCATTCACCATGCCGGATTTCCATGGAGTAAATAGCTCCATGGTTGCTTACCATGGTGCTCTTTACTCCATGGATAGCGCCAGCCTCGTAATGAGGCCCATTGTCTCTTGCATGCAGCAGCTTCTAAATATAATGGTTCTGGCTACCTAGACCCATAAGAATATTGCATGCCAGCACTCAATGAGTTAAGCCGATGCCATCCATACTTCATTGGATCACTCAGATGTCCCTGTGAAACTCAGGAAATCTGATGTATCTTTTGAGGTTTGAATGGGTTTGCTTTCATTTGGGGAAGCCACTGCAAACATGGAAACCAATGTATCGTGTCAATGTACATCCAGTTTCCTGACAAATGTCAGCTCCTGTTAGGGGCTGCTCCCATTTAGTGGTGGCAGTACACAATTACAGGACAGAATCAGTGTTTCAAGCAGACGCCTTTTACAGCTCGTGCCAGCCTTACTGGGGGGACTTGCCAAGCGACAAATCGTCCAGCGCCCTGAAATTTCGAACCCTACAACTCCTCTCACATTCATTCACACTGCATTCACCACACGGGCATGCAGCCGCACACTCAGAACATTCACACACACATGCACACACACACTCACATTCCTACTCACTCACCCATAAACCTTTCAGATTCACTTGCACTGCATTCTTCACACAGGCATGCAGCCGCCCACCCAGAACATTCACACACACACAGACACACTCACAGACACACACAGACACACACTCACGCACTCACATTCCTACTCACTCACCCATAAACCTCTCAGGTTCACTTGCACTGCATTCACCACACAGGCATGCAGCTGCCCACCCAGAACATACACACACACACACACACACACACACGCACTCACACTCACATTCCTACTCACTCACCCATAAACCTCTCAGGTTCACTTGCACTGCATTCTCCACACAGGCATGCAGCCGCCCACCCAGAATACATACGCACTCACATTCCTACTCACTCACCCATAAACCTCTCAGGTTCACTTGCACTGCATTCTCCACACATGAGCACCAGTTTGAAACCTTTACAGAACAGGAACCCTGCCAGGAAATCTGCTTTGTGTGCTGTGCTTCTTTGGGCAGGTATTCTGAATGTTCCGTAGCCTGCAGCAACATGCTGATGCTGGCAGAGAGAGGAGAGACCCCTACAAACTCTACCTGCTTTACTACAAGCCAGAAGCCTTCACTGGCACATGTGATAATGGTTCTGTCAGTGCAGAAAGAGTAGACACCCCCTCGATTGTAAGGCAATATACTTTGTTGGCCAAAGACCAACCGCCTCATGTGTTTAGTATTAGAAATGTGTAGCAAAAGCTTAACCACGGTGCGGCCATTTTAAGGTGACTGAAATCGCCATTTTGGTTTCTCTTTGTTTTCTCCAACGTTGCCTTTTGCTTCATGTAAAACCGCTTTGCTGAAATATTATTCTGCTTCACAGCTGCATAATGCAAGGCCGCGGGAGGCATGTTGAAACATAACGCAGTAACACAGACAGAAATGCCCGGTCTGCTCCCTCACATATCCTTGGAGAGTGAGCAGCAAGGCATTCTAATTAGTACAGAAGGTGCCAGCTAGTCTTGGTAACACAGTAGAAATGCTAGGAGTGAACATTAAATGACTTGAATTATGCTCTTCTTTGCGACCCCCTTTCCTGAGCCCTGGAGAGCAAGTTGACCCCCAGCACACAAATAGAAACCAAGAGATAGCAAGGCCTGGAATGTGTCTCTCCCCTACGCACAGCTTGCTTGCAGAAACAGAAGCATCGTGTTCTTTAAAACAAAGACTTGTGTCTGTGGGCTTGCAAAATTGCAAACTGTTACTAAATGAATGTTTGAAGGTGTCATACTCATCACCATTGTCAATCATTGTACCTAGTTCAATGGAAATGTAATAGGGGCTGTATAGGTTGTGACACTACTGATTACTAAATGCTTGTTTTGTATATATGTAACAGTTGTATGAATTCCTCTCTCTTGCGTTCCCCGAGGTCTGGTAGACACACGTCACTTGGCGTGGGACCAGTTGGCCAACTGAGACTATTTGCTTTGCAATAAATCCTAGATTTTGGGAATACAACCTTGTGTCTGGCGTATCAGTTCGTGTGTGGTGATTGTGCCTTGTTTCCATATGCGAGGGTCCCTCAGGGGCCCCTTCAAGATGGCGCCCGAATAGGGACCCTCTCCCACTTGTTCCATCGTGTACGTTGTAAGATAAGGAAGGCGGAGAGAACGGTGAGGATGGGACGATCGAGACAGGATCAAGAGGTGTTCGGGGCACCTCTGCGAAAGCAATGAGAGACTCCTTTGCAGATCTGCACACAACTGATCCCTGATCGATGTGCCCGGCCAGAGAACAAGGAGGCGAGGGTCCCGAAACGAGGCAGAGTGAGCCAAGATACGAAGACACAACGTCATTGGTTGCGTCAGTACACAGACAAATTGTGTCTTGAAAAGACAACTTGATTGATCAGGTGAGTCGTGCCCCGATTCAAAAGTGATCCTGATATTGGTTGAGAGTTGATTTTGCAAAATCAAACACCCAGCGTAAGGTTGATTAGCCGAGGGTAAGGTTAAAACATGCCTGGGGTATTGTCCACCCTAGCGGGATTTTTCCGCTGCGGCGGACTATCTTTGGAAACTGGCCAGGTCGCGCCACCTGTGGGAACGCCGGCGTATGAGATGTATGTGAAGTATGGTGTGGGAGCGATAATGTTTTGTGAGATTTGGCATAGGCAAACCAGAAAACAGGAAGATCTTCAGTGGCCAAATCATGGGAGTTTTGAGGTGACGAGAATAGATCATTTTCTTTTTTTTTATTATAGCATCAATTAGTTTTCAAGAAAACTTTAAATGCATAGGTTTCATTAGTTAAAAAAAAGAAAAGAAAACAAAACTGAAACAACTATATAGGGAAGAAAATTTGAAACAAGAAAGGCACTGTATCTAAATTTGAAATGATGTCTCTCACAAAATTCAACAAAGCCAAAGTCAGAGATACTTTTCCTCCCCATCTTAAAATAGACCACCTCTCGTGCGGAAGTTTGGACTCAAAGTTCTCGAATTGTTTTCCCAACCATTTTTCTCTGGAGGCCGAGAGTAGAACACAACTCGTTACCAAGTGCTGTAGAGTTTCTACCTCCAAGCCACAGCATCGACACAACATTGACCCATCTTCCCTTTTTTTGGACCTTCTCCCCAGCACCTCCCTTGTAGGCAATAGGTTCAAACGAAATCTCAAAAAGAGCTGCCTTTCTGAGTAGGACGGGAATTTATCGAGATATGGAAGCACTGTGCCTCTACTGTAGTATTCGCCAAGTCCCAAGGTTACAGATGGAAATAAACTGAACCTATCCTGGGTGACGATCCAGTCCCAGTACAACAGTTTGTTCTTTACCCTGGACGGATTTTCCAGTAACTTGTCTACATTTTGGGAAATGATGTCCAAAATGCCTGTGCATGTATACTGCCATGTATTTAGAGCTGGTATCTGGCTACCAGACAGTGCTTCTTTTATAGCCAAAAAAACACTTCTTTCCGGAGGAACCAAGCATTTGCTGTGGAGGGTTAGTGATTTCCAAACCATAGCGATATACAGTGAGGTGAGCCCCAGTTCTTTCCTCACGCATTCAATTGGGAGAGATTAGGGTAATCTCAATACCCCTTTCCAAAACTGACTTTCAAGCACACGCCAGACCTCTGGTGCAAGAAAGAAGTTGGCCTCAGCAGCATAGGTCAGAACTGGAGAACTTTGAGTTTGTAGAAGTCGATGAGGGGACAAAATGAGAAGGAACAGTAGCGTGACTTGATTAGAAGCGCTTGTGATGCCAAGTTTTTTGCTTTGCTTCTTAACCTAAGAACACCCGGATCATCTTGGATACTGTCGTTAAGTGTGATTCCAAGGTAGATCATTGACGAAACCACTGGAACGACTTCCCCCGTTAGGTACCACCTGAAGGTGTTAGCAGAGTTCGCTATTCCTAACCCCATGATTTTCAATTTTTTTGGGTTAATTCTCAGTCCGTTTCCCTGAACATACAGTTCCAGAGCTTTTAGCTGTCACTGTAGACCAATCGTGGTCTGATATAATAGAAGGAGGTCATCAGCAAACAACAGCCTACCCACAGGGGTCCTACCAATCTTTGGTGGGAAGCTTCTTACTGCCCAAATGCTTCAAACATATCTGATACAAATAGGCAGAAAACAGCTGGAGCCAAACGACACCCCTGCTTCAGCCCATTTTCAGAGACAACTTGGATAGAGTTCCTTTTCTGTCCAGTCTAATTTGGATGGTTGTTCCTGTGTGGAGTGCCTCCAAGGGTTCCCTCAGGTTGTTTGGGCAGCCCCATTTCCTTAGTTTATTCCACAGAAGTCCACGGTCAACAGAGTCAAACGCCTGTTCAAGGTCTATGGACGCGATGTAGATGGTTTTGTAGTTTTTGCCCTTGACCATACATTTTAGTGTATTGATGATTAGTATGTTCAGGGATGTACCAATACCCTTGCGAAAACCCCAACTGCCAGGGATCCTGGTGGTATGACCGCCAACTCCAAGCGTTCAGATGTTTAAGGAGCACTGAAGCAAATATTTTACCCACAACGTCCAATAGGGCGATCGGTCTGTAGTTCCCAGGAACAGACCTGTCACCCTTCTTGAAGATCGGTACAATTATAGACCTGGTCCAGGAGTTAGGGATCCTTTTGAGTCTAATTATGTTTTTGAACAGGGTTGTCATAAATTCAGCCCATTTCTCTGGATCTCTCTTGAGGATGTCATTTGTAAGACCATCCGGCCCAGCAGCACGGGATGAATTTGACTTGTTAATAAGATCCACAATGTCCTGTTTGTCAAAATTCAGATCCCATGGTTAATCCGATGGTAAGTATTTGTGGGGTCTCCTGGTGTTTCCTGCGGAATAGAGATTCTGGTAGTGCTCCTCCCAGGCCTTTGATGGAACTGGGTTAACGATTTTTGAGTCGACAGGAATAAATATCTCGTTGATTAGTTTCCAGATACCAGAGATGTTTTACCGGTGACTAGATTTAGCATCTTCTCACTGTCTTTTTGCAGTATGAGGTATTTGTGTTGAGTGAGCCAGTTTCTGTAGCTGTTCCTGGTTTCTTTATACAGAACTAGGTCACCATGCATGTTGGATTTTTTCAATTGCCTCCTGGCCCTCTGAACGGCCTTTTTTTTGGCTACAATTTGATGGTCATAGGCATGCCTATAGGTAGAGGGACCACTCCTGTTCATAAACTTTTTTATTGAAAACCTTCAATACCTGAGTGTATTCAATGGGGTTTGCACTTTGGTCGTGCTCGACAGGTTTTAGCCTCAATAGATTGTCCAGTATTGCACCCATATCTTTTCTCTGAATTCTGATTCTATTCCCACCTGGAGTCAGGTCGAGTTGATATTCTGGTAGGTGTTGTACCATTTGTGAGTGATCTGTGTTCCATTCCTCAGTTACAAGTTCCAAGATGTTATGGTCACTCAAGGCCGTTTGAATCACTCTCAACGATTTTAATTTCCCCATCAGTGACTCTGTTATGAACATATAGTCCAATGTACTGCCTTGATTTGCCCGTTTCCAGGTAGTGGCAGCAGGTAGGTCGCCCAATAGGCTTCCGTTTACCATTAAGATGTTTCTACTTGCTAGTTCTTTGTCGAGGTTGACTCCTCTTGATATGTTGTTTGTGGAGTGCAAAGACAGAAACTCAATTTGTCTCCCCTTTTTATCAAAGTATTCCATATTAAAATCACCACAGAGGAGGACCTCCAGGTTGGGACGCAAAATCCTAGCGTTGTCGATCGCTTTAAGCAATTCTTCTTTGAAGTTGTCCTCTTGTCTTTCTGTGGGTCTCCAATAGATGTTACATACGAGCAGGTTCCATTCCAATAGGTCTGACATAGCTCTCAACCATTTATGTCACAAAGGCGGGTGAAAACACCCGATTTTATTTTTGGCGGGTCAGAGGCCCATTGAAATGAATGGGAGTGCAGGAGGCTTGGCGGGTGAGTCAGCTGTTTACAAGGCGGGTGACACCCGCCAAAAGCATGTGAGTTGAGAGCTATGGGTCTGACCCAACCTTGGTGTTTAATTGAACTGTAATTAGTTGTATCCAAGGGTTTTGATTTGTGGACGAAGTCACCCTTAGACCAGATATACGTTTTATACCCACCAGGAGGCCCGAACTTGGTCTACCTTACAGGCCCTTTATGGCCGGGTTTAGGAACATTTTGTATCCATCTATGAGGGGGAAATCACACAGCCACGTCTCTTGTAAGCAAAAGAGGTCGTATTTTGTTAGGTCCCAAGCTTGCTTTCCTAGCAGGTGGGAGAACCCCCTTGTGTTCCAACTCATAATTGTTTTGCCTTTAGCGAAGGTAATTGGTGGAGCACAAGAGGGATCCGGCTGGCATTATGATTTTGCTGCTAGGAACCCCGCCAACCACCTCCAGTCGTCCGAGCTGCTTACAGAGTTCTCCTCGGATGTGTTCGGGGAGCTGCTTGTTAAGATTCCTCGGACATCAGCCTCTAAGTCGTCCTGGGCCCTTTTCACCAAATGCGGTAGACGACCCTGCTCGGGGACTGGTTCATACTTTTGAGATCCTCCTTCGACATGGTCCCTGTCCTTGGTACCTTGAGAACGGTTTTACCAGCCGTTAAAGCAGGGTGCCGCAAAGAGACCTTCGTGCTAAGTACAGTGCCGCAATTTGCGGCACCGTACTTAGTGCCTTCCCCATTCCCATTGAGCCCTATGGGGCAAAAATGGGAATGGGGAAGGACCCATGGTGAATGGGGAATTACGCCCCGCCAACCTTGGAATGGGGCGGTAATTCTGCCATTCACCATGGCGGATTCCGGCATGGCCCATGGTGCTAATAGCACCATGGTCCACCACCTGGGTTGTAATGAGGCTCCTTGAGCGAGAACCCACAGAGATTGGGCCTCATTACACGGAAGGCGGTGAGCCATGGCGCTATTAGCGCCATGGCTCATGCCGGTAAAATACCGGCACCGCCTTGGCGGAAAGGGGATTTACCGCCCCATTCCAAGGTTGGTGGGGCGGTAAATCCCCCTTCCGCCATTGCCCTTCCCCATTCCCATTTCTGCCCCATAGGGCTCTATGGGAATGGGGAAGGCGCTAATTACGGCACCGCAATTTTGCGGTGCCGTAATTAGCTCCGAGGTCCCTTAGCGGGTTGGTTTTTAACACCTGCAAAAAGCAGGCGTTAAAACACCAACCCGCTAAGGGACCTCGTAGTAAGGCGGTAATGGTTAACGGCCACCGTTACCATTAACGGTGGCCGTTAACCATTACCGCCTTCCGTGTAATGAGGCCCATTGAGTTTACGGCCAAGTTTGAGGAGTGCAGATCTTGTCTTCCATTCCCCCATGTGAAGGGCCACACTGTCGTGACGCTGCTCATTGTGGAGTTCGATCAAATCGATGTACTTTGATTTCAGATTGTCCGGTGAGTCAATTGATTGTACGAGACGCATTACGTTGTTCCGGTTCATAGTGAGGTTATCTCCATAGCCAAGAGTTCTCTCTAGAAGGAGCTAAAGGGACCCTTACCGCCCTTTGCCTCCGATCCTTTGTCTTCGATTTTATTATTGGGCCCCAGTCTTGAGCCCGTATCTGTGTTTTCTCCCCAAGACACTGTTCTTCGTGTGCCCTTTACATTCTCGTTTTGGGGTTTATAGTTTGGTTCTTTTCGTACGTTCTTCATTTCCAATGTGATCCTCTTGCTCTCAAGGGTCTTAAAGGCCATAGCACCAGTAGTGTCCTTGGTCTCCCTCTCCTGCACTGGGGCACGAGCCTGATTGACCCTCGGAGAGTGGACTCTGGATTTCCACATGAATTTCCTAGCTGAATCGGCTCCCTGTACATTCAGTTTTATCGCCTGTAGAATGGGATGTACAGCTGGAAAATCTCCACCCACTTCGGACCTTTTGTTGGCCCCTTCCACCTTTTGAGCTGCGTCTTTAGGTTCTGATATTTCCAGCGCATCCTCTTTCTCTGAACAAGATTCAGATGCTGGAAAAGCTGAGCCCACTTCTTCGACCCAGGAGTTGTTCGAGTCTGAATAGACTGATAAATCCATGAGAGAGCTGTTCACGCTATCGTTCTGCCTCTCATTGTCTGAGAGATAGTCAATCTCTTCTGTTGGAGCCTTTGATGGTTTGTTGGGGCCCCTGTGGGTTTCCTTGCACTTCTGTCGTAGATTAAAGGTTAGTCGGGTAAGATCAGATTTCTGGGTAGAGTTAGCCTAGTTGTAGCTTTGGTCCAAACTGATGCTTTTCGTGGAATGGAGGGCACTGAGCCTGTCTGTTTTGTCGACACAGAGGTCGGTTTTCCATAATTTCTGTCACCTTTTTTGTTGAGTTCTAGTTTTTCACTGGCCAACGAATTTACTCCTCTGTTTGGTTTTGTGAACAGATCATACAGTTTGACTCTGTCCTTAGGTTGGGGCGGCCCGGGTGACACGATTGTCACCGGAGGCAAAGGATCCACCACCCTAGGGGTAGTTGAACTTGCATCTTTATGGAAGGTGTCGCCCCTCGTCTCTGTAGTGGGTTTAGTGCCAGTGGATTTATCCTGATGTTTTGGCAGGTTAAGAGTTTCCTCTGATCCCCTCCCAGATGACGGTATAGTCTGGTTAGAACTCTTTGCTGGACTCACCGTTCCCGCCTGAGTACCACCCACTCCTTCTGGAAGAAGACTCAGCCTCTCTGATCTCCTAGTTTCTCTAACCTTAATTATTGGCTCAATGATCCTCTTTAGGATTTCAGCGGTCTGGTCAGCACTTTTGTCCAGACCGTGACTGGATCGCTGTGACAAATCCTTCTACGAAGATCATTTTGGAGTATAGCATGGCGATGGTAGTCGTGTGATCCCGTAGCTGCTCGTTTTGTGACTCGATTAGTTTCATGTATGGAGCCATTACAAGCGCGAATGCTGTAATCATTTCAGTGTCTATTTTGGGCAGATTCATCCGCCTGAGTGGTAGCCAAGATCGTTAAGAGATCTTCGTCCGTCGGTGAGGGTTGTCTTCTGAATCGTTTACCGGGAAACGGTGCCTGCTGCGGAAAAGGTTCTTTGTGAGGCCTCGAGAAGTAGCCTCTAGGTCGATTATTGTTGTCTTGGTGTAAGGTGGCTCCCCCATTTGAGGGAGTTGAGGGTGTTGAGCCCCCATTTGGGCCCTGAGCTGGGGACATGTGCCACCGGTGATCCATAGGTCGTGGGGTGTCTGAAATAACTGGATCAGTTTGAAGTGAGATACCGAAGGGTTTCCAGCCTCGATTTGGCCTTTGATTTTGATACTGAGAATTCTTTGTCCTATTATCAGCTCCAAAGACAAATGGATCGACGTCATGGGCATTACTGGACTTTGTTAAGATGCTGGATTTGTCGTTTGCCGCAGTTTGTTCCTTTTGAGGTCGGGCGCTAGTGAGGCTCTGTAGGTGAGTTTTTTGATGCACCTGGCCAGACACTTCAAGTAACGGCTCTTTTGTCGTTATTTCCTTGCCGGAGCCCATAATCTCGCCACCCACCACTCCAGGAGGAGGTATGTTATTGATGGATTCAGAGGATGGCTTCAGTCAAGATGGTAAATGTCCACCCGTTTTACCGGGCTAGTCTCTTCTACGCTCGCCTCAATTATTTCTACTTCAGATTGCAGGGTGTTAACGTGCAACGTAGTTGTACCGGTGATTGCCACTTCGGGATAAAGTTCGCAGACAAACCTGCCCGTTTTTTCCTGTAAAAAAAAACTGTCTTCCATGTTGAGTTTAAAAGGTTCCTTTGGCTGGTGATGAGGGGGTGGAGTGCCTAGAGGAGTATTTAGCACCCCAGCTAGATCTTTTTTTAGCCAGTGGCCTGATAGATAACAAAGAGTCCGAAGAACCACCCCCGAGAGGTAACCCACCACAAAATTAGTATATTAAATGAAGACCATAGACAATGAGATTTGGTGGTGAGGTTTACCTTCCTGCCTTCATGCCTCGATGCCGTAGACTGCCTGAGACTGCACTTTGCCGCACTTTGCGTCGCTTCGCGAGGGATGCCGGGTTTTGTGCAGTAGAGTCTCAGTGGGGAGGCGGAGCGCCCGCTCAACGATGGCTCCCTTAAAGCCACAAGGTGCTTTTTCTGGTGTTTTCAAAGTCCACAACATGCTGCAAGTTTTGTTGAAAGGGAAAAGAAAGTAAGTAAGTGAATCCGGCAGATTTCTCATGGGGGGACTGTCTGAGACTGCACTTTGCCGAATAGATCATTTGGAGATGGTGTTGATGAAAAAGAAAACGCGCCCTGCAGCATTTGATATCCTTAGGGACTGGAGAAGGGAAGCAATGCTTCGCTGGAAAAGTGGAGAGAAACATGCGCGCAGGCATAAGTCGAAAGCAGAAAGAGCGAAAGAAAAGGAAGAGGAGGAGTGGTATGATAGTTTGAGAAAGTCAAATAGATGCGAGCAATTGAGTATAGCAAAGATATACCCACAACGGGAGTTGCATTCATCAGACAAATTAATAGATAAAATATTGACAGATACAAAGCAAGGTCCAAGGAGAGAGACTAAAACGGCCGCGTCAGAGGCTATTGCTCAGCCCCCTCCAGTTGCTCACCTACTCCCAACTGACCAAACCCCAGCACAGCCACACAATGCACAAACAGCGCCTCCCATTAGCCAGCCAGCACCGCAACAGTCATTTCCCGTTCTCGTTGTCCCATCCGCACCTCCCTTCCAAGAGATCGGTTCTGTCCCATCTCCCCCTCCCGTAATTGAACTTGAACTTGTTGAAACAGAAGAAGGGGCTGGACAAAGTGGATGTACGAGAGTAACTCGTAGTGCGATTAGCAAGGAGAGGAAGCGAGAGTTGCAAGAACAGGCCGAAATTTATATAAATCGGAATGATGAAACGTCAGCGCTGGCTTTGATGTTTGACTTCAGGAGGAGCAGTGAAAGACAGGTAGTGTTGGAATGCATGGGAGAATATTTAGTGGCGAGATGAAAACAGTTAATTCGGAAGCTGCCTCTGCAACGACTGTTGGATTTGAATGCATTGGCACGTTGTAGAGGGAGGGATGAAGAAATAAGGGAACATGTAGACCGACTTTTTGAACTCAAGAATGAACTTGATAATAAATATGCTGAAAAGTTTGCCACACCAGGGTATAGGAGTAGAGATATTAGGAGAGATAGAACTGAAGCGGTGGAACCCTATATACAGCGGCGATATTTGCCGTTGTCAAGACAGACAGGCGACAGACTGAAAGTGTGTATACGAGAGGCGTTAAAATGGATATCAGATCCTAGTATTCCCACAATGGAGATACATGAGATATTTGATGAATACCCCTTGCCAAGGAGAATAGAAGGACTACGAACAATGGTTGGGGTGCTTCTCCAGCAGGTATCGGGACACAATAGAGGGAGAGGAAACACCCAGGGCAGAGGTAATTCGAACATGCATCGAGGGCCCCTGGGACTGAATCAATGTGCGTATTGCAGAGAGGAAGGTCACTGTCGAGTGCAATGTCCACACTTGCAAAATAGAAATGGGTACGGCCAGAGAAGAGAGCATAGGGGGCATCCAGGAGCAAATGGGCATAATAGAAATAACATGCAGCAGCACCAAAATAGTCAAGGGAATGGTGCCCAAAATCAGAATCAAGCTCAGAATCAAACCTCTACTCAGAATCAGAGCCAGCAGAACATGCAAAATGGGAATAGAGGAAGGGGCGGGAACATTTTTGATACTCATGCGAATGCGTACTATAATAACAGCAGCGATTACACATCGGATTATGTGTTGTTTCCCCAATAGGACAGCCCCAGACAGGGGTTGGAACCAGTGCCTATTCCCGTGAATCAGAAAGGACCCTACGTAGAAATGAAAGTCGGGAATAGGGAGCATAGCTTTCTCGTAGATCCGGGGACTTGGTTCCAGAAATACCACTGTCAGGGCAAAGAAATATTTCAGTAGGGTTCGTAGGTACCCCAGTGATTAATCTGGTGTCCCAACCAGTAGCAGTGACATTGGCCCATTGACTGAATACTGTCCATTCCTCTTAACAGAGAACTGTGGGGAGAATATTTTGGGATTAAATTTATTGAAGAAATTGTGTGCAGTAATCCACTGTACACCAGATGGAGTATTTCTGACCATTTCCCCGCAGAATGTACCGGTATCCGAATTTGTGCCCAAACCTTTGCCAGACGAATTGAGTGAGGTACCAACTTGTATATGGGCAATAAATGACAATGATGTTGGATGTTTGAAGATAGAACCAGTGAAAATTGCTTTGAAAGAAGGATTAACGTTACCGCGTATTCTGCAGTATAAAATCTCAGTAGAAGGAGAGAAAGGATTGAAAAGTATTGTTTCTGATTTGGTCAAATTGGGGGTGATTGAAGAGATTACAGGCAGTACATGTAACAGTCCCATTCTATCGGTGTATAAGAAAGGAGGTAATGAGGTACCGTACCGTTTTATAATTGATTTGCGTGCATTACACAAGGTGGTAGATCCCCAATTCCCATTGGTCCCAGACGTTACCACGATTTTGACAATGATTCCTGCCTCGGCTGAGTATTTTAGTGTCATTGGGCCTCATTACGACCCAGGCGGTAAGTTACCGCCTGGGCCGTGACTTTACCACCATGGCGTAAACTACGTTTACGCCATGGTGGTTGGCGGACTTACCGCCCCATTCCGAGGTCGGCGGGGCGGTAAGTCCCCAATCCCCATTTACCCTTCCCCATTCCCATTTTTGCCCCATAGGGCATAATGGGAGTGGGGAAGGCGTTAATTACGCCACCGTAAATTACGGTGGCGTAATTAACTCCATGGTACCTTAGCGCCATGGATTTTAACACCTGCTAAAAGCAGGTGTTAAAAGCGCCATGGCGCTAAGGGACCTCGTAGTTGGCGGTAAGGGGTCGGCGCAGCTAACGCTGGCGTTAACCCCTTACCGCCAGGGTCGTAATGAGGCCCATTGACTTGAAGAATGCGTTCTTCAGTATTCCAGTGCACAAGGAAAGCAGATATCTGTTCGCCTTCATATTAGGAGGACGATCGTTCACATTCACACGCATTCCACAAGGCTACACAGACAGTCCAAGTATTTACAGTAGAGCATTGAAAGAACAACTAGACATGCTGGAGTTACCAACAGGTTGTGTATTGTTACAATATATAGATGATTTATTGATCGCTGCAGATACAGAGGAGATTTATAAAGAGAGTACTGTTTTACTATTAACACACTTGGCAGCGCATGGCCACAAAGCAAGTTTAAAGAAGTTCCAATATTCTCGAAAGAAGGTGATTTATTTGGGTTACCTACTTTCGAGAGAAGGGACAAGACTGACGCCAGAAAGAATAAAAAGCATTTCTGGTATGCCTATTCCAAAAACACAGAAAGGAGTCAGAGCCATAATAGGCATGGCTTCCTATTGTCGGCAATGGATCGGGAATTTTGCATTGATTGTGAAGCCAATGGTGGAGTTGACAAAGAAGGAAGTTGTGATGCCTTTGCAGTGGAATGAAGAATGTCAGAGAGCATTTGATCTGCTCAAAACTGCATTGTGTTCTGCTCCAGTTTTGGGCACACCAAATTATGAAAAGAATTTCTGATTGTTTGTACACGAGAATGAAGGCTGCGCGTTGGCTGTTTTGACACAGGAACAAGGTGGAAGAAATAGGCAGTGCGGCTATTTTTCTTCTGCGCTGGACCCTGTAGCGTGCGCATTACCACGATGTTTGCGAGCTGTTGCAGCTGCTGCTGCATCAGTGAAACAAATGGAAGGGATGGTGTTGGGCACACCTTAATTTTGATGGTGCCACATGCCATAGACGTTCTACTAAATCGAATGCAGACGCAACACCTCACCTCTGCTAGTTTGACTAGATATGAAATTGTCCTTTTCGCGCCACATATCCAAAATTATGAGGTGTAGCGCTTTGAATCCTGCAAAATGAATGCTGCTGCCCATGGAAGAACTTCATGGGAATGAATCACCTCCCCATGATTGCTTAATGGTTACTGAGGAAGAAACGAAGGGGAGAATAGATTTGACAGATACCCCACAAAAAGATGGAGAGTTGTTTTGTCACGGCTCCTGTTTTAAACTACCTGATGGCACATCAACTGCTGCCTATGCTGCCTATGCTATCACCACGTTAAAAAGTATTGTGGCGAGTAAAATAATCCCCTACAACTCTGCACAAGCGGCGGAGATAATAGCCTTGACCAGAACTTGTGAGATTTCTGAAAATATTAGTGTAAACATATATACTGACAGCCAATACGCCTTTGGCGTGGTTCATAACTTTGGCCGACTCTGGGCAGAGAGAGGTTTCTTAACATCACATGGGACTAGAATCCAGCATGGCCCTTTGATTGTACGATTGCTGTCTGCACTTACATGTCTGAAGCACCTGGCAGTAGTGAAATGCGAGGCGCATAAAAAAGTAACATATAAAGTGGGAGAGGGAAACGCATTTGCAGACAGGATTGCGAAACAAACTGCCACTGACTAGAATACCAAAATGTTAACAGTCCAGTCTGTGGAAGTGCCCTGCATGATAGAGAATGGAATTTCCACTGTCAAAGAGATGCAGGCAGAAGCCACTGCTGATGAAATAAAAGGGTGGGCTGAGGGCTCTGTTGAATTAGATCTGGAGGGTTGTTGGGTAGACAAGAAGAGTAGAAACTGGATTCTGCCCAATTCCTATGTAACTGCAATGGTCACGATGGCCCACAGCCCTTCTCATATTTGTGCCAAAAAGATAGTCCAACATCTAGCCACAGTATGGGAGAATGCACACATAAAGAAAAATGCCGAGAGGTTGGTCCAGAACTGTATCACGTGTCTACAACACAATCTGGGGAAGGGAACGGTGACTCCAACAGGCAGTTTTGGCCTTCCCTCTATGCCTTTTGAGGTAATCCATTTTGATTTCACAGAAATGGAGAGATGCCAAAACTTGAAGTATGTCCTAGTGGTCATATGTGCATTTAGCAAATGGGTGGAAGCATATCCATCGACAGACTCTACTACCACGAGCACAGCAAAAGTAATGTTAAAGGAATACTTCTCCCATTTTTGCTTGCCCCGTGTCATATGGACAGACAATGGTCCGCATTTTGTGGGCGCAGTAATAATACAGATTTATGCAGGTCTCCAGATTGATAAGCGATTCCATTGTTCTAGGCACCCTATGTCTGCCGGTCTTATTGAACGCCACAACGGCATCTTGAAATCCAAAATAAGCAAAATACGTACGAGATCGTAATGGGGAGACCAGCAAATGTTTGGTGTGCACCTCAGGCGAAACGACTGAGGGAACTCGAATACCCTGTGCTCAGTATTTATTGTAATCTTTTCATTCAAAAATTGCGTTTGATTCATCAGCAGGTACAGGAGGCATTACCAATAAGATACACTGGCCCGGGACATGCACTGGAGCCAGGAAACTGGGTGCTAATTAAGAACTTTGAGCGGAAGACATCGCTTGCACCCAGATGGCGTGGACCCTATTTGATCCTCCTAACTACGCAAAAGGCAATTCGTGTGGATGGAAGGAAAGCGTGGATCCATGCGACACACGCTAAAAAGGTCCCAACACCGTCTGAAAAACTGACTGATCGAGAAAACCAGAAAGAGACAGCGGTCCCAGAAACGAAAGAAACGATTGCTAGTTCTTTATCACAAAATCTGTCTGATCTTGAAGCGAAGCCTGAAAAGATTGCTGTAAAAGAGGAAGGGCAAGGAGTGCCCCAACGTTGTTCAGCAGAACCTGCATCACGGCTGGCAGACATAAAACGTGTACCACATTGGCGCCCACCCTCTTTCAGTGCGCCGCAGCCTGAAACAAAACCTGCATCATCACTGTGGCGCCCACCATCATCTGCTATTGCGCCACAGGCTGACTCTGAGCTTGAGTCTGGAAGTGCATCTGCACTATTCATTGATCACACGATACCAGGAACAAGGCGATACAATTTGCGGCCTCGGAAGAAGGAGTAATCAAACCTACATTTCTGTTGATCTTTTTGTTGCCTCTATTTCCTATTCTCAGATGAAGTAGGAACCGGAGGCCTAGAGGAGAGCGCCGTGAGGGTTGTGCAAATCGGACAGCCCAAAAACGAGGCCCCTCGGTGCTAACAAAAAATCCATGTGTCCTGAACCCATGCGAACGAACGGGGTGCACATGCTACGAAGGCAATTGATAACTGCTCTGGAGTTCTTTGAGCAATGTGCAAGATGCACATAGATCTTGCCTAACGTATAGCAATCCAGGCTGCTAAGAACAGGCAGAACAGACTGTTGACATTTACCGAACTTATTGACATTCCAACAAGTGCAACGAAGAGAGATACACGACGAACACTGCAGAAGAAGAAGGACCATGAGAGAAAAATGCCAGAACCAGCTTTTGCCCCCTCCTGCACCACTGCTGATAATGAGTTAAACATAGCACATAGAAGGTTACAAAAAGGGAATGGTCGGAAAAATTGTATGCTGAGCATAACAATAATAATGTGTACAATGAGTATATTGGCCCCAATAATGACAGTAATGGTATTATGGTACTTGGAAGAAATGAACCCATTAGAAGTACTCTTGCCTGTTAGAAACATCTACAATACTGAAAGCCCGGTTCATGTGATTTCTTACACCTTGTCCCCAATGGAAGAAAGACATAGGGAGGGTTATGGAAATAACACATTACTACTAATAATGAATATGACACACTCAATATTAAGAAAAAACAATTGTTGGGTTTGTGCCCACTTGCCACAGAATGGTGGTAAGGGGATTGGTTGGTATGTGCAGCCTCTACCATTGAGTTCTGCATATTACGCTTCTCTGAGTGCATTATATTATGGAAAATGGAACGAAAGTGAAACTGGTCGACTAGACTGAACAAATATGAATGAATTTGAAGAGATCATTATGAAACCAGTAGGTTGTTCCATATTTCATAAAGCATGATTGATTACACCAGTAATGATGCCACAAGATAGATTATCGGTACCCTATAAGTCATCTGTGATCACATTTCATTTGAACCCAGAAAGAAATAAAGATACAGTGCCCCCCTCCTATATAGTAAATTATAGTCTACGTTCTGTCCCCTTTTGTTTGAGTAAGAAGGGTTCTTACTTGGTGGGAACATTCACTAGATGCATGAACATAGCATTCCTTGATAAAGCGGTAGAGCCAATTTATGTGGGAGATCCTGTTTATTTTATATGTGGAGAAAAAGTGTATCCCTGGTTACCCAGAAACTGGGGAGGTACTTGTTACTTAGGCTTCCTATTCCCTGGGGTGTTCCTTTAAAGAACAGCAGAAATAGCCAAATTGGCCAGGTCACGACCTCGATGAAATGATGAAGGAGGTTTGATTGTAGAGGATATAGCAAAATCATTCATACCATTCTGGGGACAAGCAATAAACTCTTATAATATAGGATGTCTGTCCAGAATATTAGAGGAAACAAAAAATGGAACAACAGATATATTATATAATATGACCCTCAAGGAAAAAGGAATTAGATTAATGTCACTCCAAAATAGAATGGCTCTAGATGTAATTCTGGTTGATCGTGGTGGTGTTTGCAAAATCGTGGGGTCACCATGTTGCGTATTTGTAAGTGACTCCTCCCCCACGATTTTTGAAGCGATAAGAAAGTTGCACGTTCTGAGCTCTGACCTTCACCCCCCTGAAGGAGGCTGGGAATTGAACATCATTTCCTGGTTCTGGGAAGTGTTACGATCATGGGTATGGAAATTATTTGCGATCCTAGTAGCAGTATTAGGAATATTCATGACATGTTGCTGTTGCATACACTGCTTACCCATAGTATGCACTGAAATCAGCGAGGGATGTGTACAGATGATAGAAAGAAAAAATACTACTAAAGCAAGCACTCACAGTAATCATGAATCAAAGACAGTAAAATAATTCATGTCAATTGATATTGATGACAATGAAGATGAGACCAGTAGTGTGCAAGATTCAGAATCTGATTCAGATACTTGGTCAGAGGAGGATGCAATGTATGGATGACGCGTTTGGCATACGGCCAAAAGGAGGGTTTTGTCAGTCCAGAAAGAGTAGACACCCCCTCGATCGTAAGGCAATATACTTTGTTGGCCGAAGACCAACCGCCTCATGTGTTTAGTATTAGAAAGGTGTAGCAAAAACGTAACCATGGTGTGGCCATTTTAAGGTGACTGAAATTGCCATTTTGTTTTCTCTTTTTTTCTCTAACGCTGCCTTTTGCTTCATGTAAAACTGCTTTGCTAAAATATTATTCTGCTTCACTGCTGCATAATGCAAGGCCGCGAGAGGCCTGTTGAAACATAACGCAGTAACCCAGACAGAAATGCCCAGTCTCCTCCCTCACATATCCTTGGAAATAAGCAGCAAGGCATTTTAATCAGTACAGCAGGTGACAGCTAGTCTCGGTAACACAGTAGAAATGCTAGGAGCGAACATTAAATGACTTGAATTATGCTCTTCTTTGTGGCCCCCCTTTCCTGAGCCCTGGAGAGCCCTGGAGAGCAAGTTGACCCCCAGCACACAAATAGAAACCAAGAGATAGCAAGGCCTGGAATGTGTCTCTCCCCTACGCACAGCTTGCTTGCAGAAACAGAAGCATTGTGTTCTTTAAAACAAAGACTTGTGTCTGTGGGCTTACAAAATTGCAAACTGTTACTAAATGAATGTTTGAAGGTGTCATACTCATCACCATTGTCAATCATTGTACATAGTTGTCATGACCACTGCTTTCAAGGAGTCAGGACCTACCCAACATCCTTGGAAACAGGCTCATAACATGCCTTATCGGCACCAGCAAGTCCCAATAGGGACCTTTTGGACCTTGTCCTGGCACCGGTGGTGCCAGGCTCATAGTAAGGACCCGTCCCGGCACAGGAAGCGCCGGGCTCATATCAAGTGTAAACGTGCTTGGGTGAACCTACCTGAAGCAGACCATGCTGCTTACTTACCAGCCAGATGATGCTTTACTCTCTTCTACTTTTCTTTCTGGGTGGGGCAGGCACCACTCCCTGGATCACTGAGGCTGGAACTCTTCTGGAAGCAGGAACTCTTTTACCTGGGCGCGGCTGCTGTGGAAGAAGACACCTAAGTACTCCTATGGGCTATTTAAACCACACCCGATTGGTACCACATGCTTCGCGTTATTCTGCATCTGCAGCAGGACGCTCACCGTGTCAGCTCCAGCGAATCTTCAGCTCCGGGTCCTGTAGTCACGAAAATTACCTGCTGGGAACCAATCTTCAATCTTCAGCAGCTCCTGCAAAACAAAAGGCACAGGTTAGACAAAGGCAAAGTTAGCGCTTCAACTCACCCGATCCATCGGCAGCATCCAAGTCGTTTTCTTTTCTGCATTCCGCATCCGGCATCGGGCCTGCAAAGACAAAGAACATTGGTTAGTAACGCTCAGTTACAATACTGCTTACCTGTGTTGCGCTTGCTCCAACTTTGTTCGCGCTGCATTCCGGCACCTGTAAAAACAAAAGGGGACACTAAGGTGCATTCTACGGCCCTAAAGCAGTCTTCCTACTTACATGCCTTCGAATTCACCATCTTCTTGTTACGCTCTCTGCCACGAATCTGGGAGAGCATCATCCTTGGCATCGACAGCATCCTAAAGGCAAAAAACATATACATAAGGAAAAAGACATTTAAAGAGAGCAATCTAAAGAGAACTTTAATACTTACAAGTCACGCTCGTGCAGCAAACGGCGGCATCGCTCTCACCTACCCTCTGCAATCAAGAGGCGGAACTCACATCCAGTGAAGTAACTGGACCCAGCGCCCCTGCACAAGACGCAGGATGGAGAGCTCAGCATTCACTTACTTAAGGTGAGCACAACAATCATCTGAGTACTACGGGGAGAAAGGGAGAGAGGGGCTAGGAACTTCTCCCATCTTTCCAGCCACTAATACCTTGATTTTCCACTTGCAGACACCTCACTCTGCAGGTCAAGCTTTCGGTGAGGAAGGGGCCAAATCCGGGAGCCAAACGAACCCTACGCCTAACGTTGAAGACGTTTGCAGCGCCCAGCCCAAGACCAGCGCCTCCGAGGGAACCAGGTGAGCGTTACAATAGTTCAAAAGAAATGTAATAGGGGCGGTATAGGTTGTGACACTACCGATTACTAGATGCTTGTTTTGTATATATGTAACTGTTGTACGAATTCCTCTCTCTTGCGTCTCCCGAGGTCTGGTAGACACATGTCGCGGGGCGTGGGAACAGTTGGCCAACTGAGACTATTTGCTTTGCAATAAACCCTAGATTTTGGGAATACAACCTTGTGTCTGGCGTATCAGTTTGTGTCTGGTGATTGTGCCTTGTTTCCATACGCGAGGGTCCCTCAGGGGCCCCTTCAGTTCCTGCTCTGTTTTATATGGCAGTCACCATTACATGTCTCTTCCATGTGTGTGTATACATGCAGCAGTGATCTGGTGAGATTTACTTACTTTATTTACCGCAAATAAATAAAGTAGGAGTAAAAGGGCAAGTTTACCATTATCTTTAATGTCCTCAATCTGTGTTTTAAGATCAATCAAGGCAGTTTCCGTTCCATGACACAGACGGAAACCTGATTTTCTAAGTCCCAGGAGTTTGTTGGTTTCCAAATAATCTTGGATCTGCAGATAGGCAGCTCGATCAAGAATTTTTAGCAAGAATGGCACTGTAGTGATGGGCTTGTAATTAGTTGGTTAGTTTGCATCCAATTAACGTTTTTTAAGGAGCGGGATGACCCAGGCGTCCATCAGGTTGTCGGGGACAATCCAAGAGGTGAATGAAGAGTTTATAAATGCGGTAAAGAAGGGAGCTATATTATGGGAAGCTTCCTTGATAATAGGAGCAGGACATAAGTCACCTTGGAAGGTTTAAGATTGTTGATAATATGTTCTTCTTCAGTGACAGTGAGGGGCGAGAAGCTAAATGGATTCTGGGAGTAAAGGTTGGTATTAGTTCTGATCTGATGCGATGCGATTTGTCTTGTGGGTCGATCTGCAAGCTAGTTTTACTACTAGGAGTAATGAAAATTACGGTAAGTAACCTGAGTATTACCTCCACATCCCTCTTCCCCATCCCAGTATTTACCTTTCACTTGTACGAAAGCTAGAGGACTTTAAGGTAGCCTATGCCCACCGCAAAAGACAGACACCAAGGGTAATACTCCACCAATCCAACAACCACTTTATTGTGCATCAGCAGGAAGGAGGCAGAAGACAAAGGACCCCCCACCCACAGATCCATGCAACACAGTACCAAGGACTCCAACCCCTTAGGAAGTAGACCGGGTCCCATCTACATTGAGCTGGTAGAGTCTAATGAATGTGTTAGGAGTACCAAGGTGTCTCGTGAACCCACCCTGTATCTGACTGACAGGACAGAGTTCTGAGGACTCATAATGCTGCAGAATCAGTGTCTTGATCTGCCGGCTGATCTTGGGAGTGGATACCATTTGGCCATATCCACCAGCACCAAAGGGAAGCAAAAGATGATTGGTTTTCCGAAAGGACTGCATGCGGCCAGAATACTACAAGACCACCCTCTTACATCAAGGCAATGCCAACCCTCTTCCTCAGGAGAATAAGGAACCAGAAAGAAGGCTGGGGAAAACCAAGAGGAGACCTTAGGAACAAAGGAAAGTCTGTGTTTCAGAACCAGAACCTCCTCCCTGACCACCAGAAAGGCGGGCCCGCACAAATGGGCCCCAATCCCATCCAATTGCCTTGCCGAAGTGACAGCAATTAGAAAGGTCATCTTCAGAGTCAACCACTTCAGTTCGATACTCGCAAGAGAATCAAAAGGAGTCTTCTTCAGCATGGACAGGACCAGGAGGTTGGTCCCAGGGAGGACCCCCACAGGAGGACCCAAAGGCCGAGACCCCAACGCACCCTTCAAAAGCCTTGAGACCAGAGCCTCCCTCTGGACCGTAGGAGACCAGGAAACCCAAAAACCATGAATTGCTGACTATTGAGAGCTGAGAAAAGAAATGGCCAAACCCTTCACAGCCCCTTCATGGAGGAATTGTAAAATGGCCGGAAAATCACACACCAGGGCCTAGAGACCCCTCTGGGTACACCATGCCAGAAAATGTGCACAGTCACAGGTCTTAAGACTAGAGAACCTGCGTGTCGTCTGGACCACCCCAGCCACAACAGCAGAAAGACACAACTCCTGTAGGCCCTTCTGTTCAGTTTCCAGACCCATCGAAGAGAGAGGAAGGGAGGAGGAAGAGCGTCCCCCTGCAGCCGCGATGGCCACCGTGGCAACACCCAAGGAGTAGCCAACAGCATCTCCAGAAGGGTCAGAAACCGAAACGACCCCCTACTGGGCCAGTAAGGAACCACCATGATAAACACACCAGACTCTCCCTGATCTTCCTGAGGGCTTTCAGAATCAAGGGGATGAGCTGTAGGCCAGGCTAAGGTGAGAGCATCCAATCCACAGGACACAGGGGACCGAGCCTGGAAACAAAACTGGGGAAGCAAAGTGTCCATCCAGGGACAATCAAACCTCTCGTAAATAGCCTGAAACACTTTGGGGCGAATTGCCATCTCCTCCTACACTGGAAACACCCTTCTGGGTCTGTCCGCTGTAGTGCTGTCCACCCCCACATATGGACCACTGTGACAATGGGACCACTATAGCAAACCATGCAATAGACAGGAAATTACTGACCTGTTTCCGAATGAGAAGAGTATCTTCTTAGTGGATTAAAGTATATGACGAAGCCTAAGTGACCACTCACTCCTTCGTTAATGAAATGAACATGGTAGTAACCACCAGGCCCTGCCCAGATAGAAGGGGAAAACCACAGTGGCAAAAAAAAAACCTGAAGGAGTGCAGCAGTCCACATTGTGAAGAAGCTGAAAGTCCAGCCGGAATATGGAATCCAGAAATGATGTTCTGTAGCAGCTTGGGAATCCACAGGGAGAACAAAGTGAACTCGGGGAAAGAGAGGAGAATGAAGATGATAACCAGGGAAATGAGAATAAACACAGAGAATAGAGACTCCCAGGAGGAAAAGGAGAGAAATGCAAGCAAGGAGAAGGACCTACACTCAAAGGAGCAATGGCAGTGTGTCGAGAGAGCCAGAACACAGAATGGGTAAATGGCTGCGAGAAGGGAGAATCCCGACCCAGCGGATCCAAGCACTGAGCGCCTTAAGAGACGGAAACCAGGTAAGTGAAACAGCTGCGAGAAGGGAGAAGCCCGACCCAGAGAAGCCATGAGGAAAGCAGCAAGGAGACCGGTAGTGAGAGGGCAAGAGCCTGAGTAGCATACCAGAGCAACGAATGCCGGGAATTACCCAGAACACACAAAGTAAGCCTGTCCGGAGGACTGAGGGAAACCAGAGAATCAAAGGGAAGGGAATGGAGCAGCCAGCAGGCTAGAAAGAAACAGAAGAACACAAAGGGGCGTGGCCAGGGCAGAATGAACGAAGCAACGCAGCAGGCTGAATTGTTTGCATGCTGAAGTAGTCCCAGCTAGGCGTTCCGTTGCCTCGGCAACAAGCAGCAGTGGCCATCTTGGGACAAGCTGAAAGACTGACTGCAAGGTATACTGTAAGTCCCATTTAGTTAGCACCATCTTGAAGGAGCGAAGATGCCCGTAGGGTGTCTGTGCCACCAGAGCTGTCAAACTGACCAGGAACTGGGGAGAGTCCTAACAGTATGCCCCCTCAGCGGCAGGCATGGTCCCGGTTTCCAAGGATACAGTTTGTGAAATCGCTGTAGCAGAATGGGAGCATGCATGGCACAGGCTGGTTCCCAGGTGTGGTCTGCAGGTCCATAACCCTTCCAGTCCAGGGGATATTGTAACTGACCTTTATGATATCTGGAGTCACAAATAGCTTGCACCTCAAATTCAGCACCAGCAAGGGTATCAAGCGGGGTGGTTTGGGATGGATTGTCCTTTGAAAAGGGTCCTTCAAATAAGGCTTCAATTGAGAGGAATGAAAAACAGGGTGAATCCAAGACCATGAAGCCAGGAGTTAAAGTTTAAAAGCTACATGTCCAATCAGTTGTAGAATCCTGAAGGGCCCGAAATAAAGGGGAGAGAGTTTAGAAAGAACCAAATGTTTCGGGAGATATTTAGCTGAGAGCGAAATCAGATCCCCTTTTTGAAGATTTGGTAAAGGAAGTATTTTAGAATCTGCCCTTCTTTTGCTTGCCATTCTAGATTCGGTAAGTACACTCAGGGCGTCTCTGTGTCACTGTTGAATCTTAGACACCACTTCGTTCACAGAAGGCATTTTATCGGAAGACCTAATGGCTGCAGGGACATTTCTTGGGTGGAATCTATAGAAGCAAAAGAAAGGATTAACTCCAATTGTTGTATTCAAAGATGTATTGTATGCAAATTCAGCCGAGGGCAGTAATGAAGCCCAGTTGTCTTGCGAAGCAAAGCATCCAAGCTATTGCTCTAATGACTGATTTAATCGTTCTGTTTAGATTGCGGGTGATAGCCACAAGTTAAGACCTGTTGTTTACCCAAAATTCTGTATAGATGTTTCCAGTAATTTGACATTTATTGTGCACCTTGATCAGAAAGAATGGTCTGAAGGAATACATTGGCCATAACCTGAGCTGTGGGAACCCAGGGTAAAGCGATAAAGTGAGCCATTTTAGTTAGGGAATCCACTGTCACCATTATAACAGTTTGATCCTGAGAAAGCGGGAGATCCACAATGAAATCTATACTAATGTGTTCCCAAGGAGCCGAAGGAAGAGCTGGTTGAGGTAACTTCCCTAAAGACAAAGACGACCTGCATGGAGTCTTACTCTGTTGACAGACGATACAGGCTACTACATACTGTTCCACACCTGACAACACCATGGGCCATCAAAAATAACAAGTGAGGTTTTCCTGAGTGACTCTGATCCCACGATGACCAGCAGTCCTAATGTCGTGAGACATCTGCGAACTTCCAATTGAAGAGAGGGTGAAGGAATAAAGAGGGCACAATCATGAAACAATAACTCGTCTTCCTCTTTCGGATTATAACAGTGCACCATCCTTTGTATGCCTGGGTCATCACACCTGGTAGCCTGCTTAACCCTTTGAAAAAAGGATGAGATCTGAAACATGAACATTGCTTTGAAAAGAGGAGCTCTTTGAACAGGGCAGTATGCTCTGCTAAACAAATACCTGATAAGGCAATAGCCATGTGGTTATCAGCTCAAGGGAAAAATGTGAATAACAGGTCGTATGAGGAGAACAAATATGTCCAACGGGCCTGCCGGCTTTTCTGACACTCCTGCTGCTGCAGGACTTTCAAAGTCTGATGGTCAGTTTGTATGGTAATTGGGTGTCTAGATCTGAGCAAGAGACGCCGCTATTCAAGACATGCCTTTTAAACCTCCAAACGTTCTTTCTCTGGCACCGATGAGGTCAAGGTATTTGACATGAATGCAATGGGATGTTCGACCTGATCTTCGAATCTTTGTTTAAGGATCGCTCCCACAGCCACATTGGAGGCATCGCTCTCTAAGTAGAATGGTTGATTGTGATCTGGCAGGCGTAGAATGGGTGCTCTGGTGAAATGTTCCTTTAAGTCCTTGGATGCTGTCTGAGCCATTTCATCCCACAAAAAACAAACCCCCTTCTTAAGGGGTGTTCAGGGCTGAATTTTCCTAGAGAAATTGGGAATTAATTTTCTATAAAAATTCAAAAATCCCAAGAACCTTTGAATGTATTTGACAGATCTCGGCTCCTTCCAGCGGGTGATGGTCTGTACCTTCTTCGGATCCATAGACGCCCCAGTGGCATACAAAATGAAGCCGGGGTAAGTCACAAAAGCCTTGTGAAACTGACACTCCTCTAACTTGGCGAACAGATGGTTTTCTTGGAGGCGTGACAAACTTCCAAGATGTGTTTCTGGTGTTCAGGGAGAAACTTAGCGAAAACCATATTTCATCTAAATAGACCATAACTGAATACAACATAACATCAGCAAATAGATGGTCCATAAATCTTTGAAACACTGCTGGAGCATTAGCTAAACCAACGGGCATCACATGGTATTTGTAGTGGCCAAAGGGCATGCAGAAGGGCGTCTTCCATTCATCACAACTACGAATCCGAGGCAGATGATAAGCTCCTCTTAGGTCTAGCTTGGTTAAAATAGTGGCCCCATGGAACGCCTCCAGAATATCTGGTATGAGTGGAAGAGTGTACTTGTCTTTACGGGTGACCTGATTTAATCCTCTGTAATCAGTACATGGCCTTAATTCAGCAGTATCTTTCTTAGGAATAAAGAACAATTCAGGCTCCTGAATTAAATTGTTTGTTAGGTTTGACCCAGTCAATGAGCTAATCAATGTTCCGAGGCTAAGAACAAGGTGTCCGCCGACCAATTGATGTAGGGTTTATGCAGGCGAAGCCAGGGGCAGACCAAAATAAGGGGACAGTGCCCTGCATTAATGAGATCAAACTGGATAGTTTCGAATAGCACGCCAGTTTCATGATGAGTGGTGAGGTCTGTTCTGTGATGGGTCCAGAGCTTAAAGGAGTACCATCCACTGCTTCCACTGCATAGATACGGATGTGGGATCCCACCTTAGGTTATGTTGAGAGGCTGAATGATCGTCCATAAAATTCTGGCTGCTCTACATGCAATGAGAGCTGGAATGTTTAGAATGGTTCTGTTTGTATGTTGTAATTCGACTTTCAAAATCACCATGTAGGTCTCATGATGATGTAATGTTTGGGAACTCAGCATTTTTCCTCCAACCGTAGTTCCTTCTAAGGACGAGGTTTGGCGTTACCCACCGAGCGTGGTGGTGCTACAGGGGAGTCTCGAAGCAGATGTTTATTTGACCCACAGTACATACATAAACCTAAAGTTCTGCGACAAGTCTTTTCTTCTGGGGACAAGGGTCCTCCGGCACTGCCAATTTGCATTGATTCATCTTCGGGCATAAGCTTTGGATGGGGTCGAAAAGGATCTGCAAGTTTATGAACCCTTCCCTTCCTCTTCTCAGCATGTTGCTCTTATCTTCGGCAACAAGCAGAGGCAGCCACCCTGGGACAAGCTGAAATGCTGAAAGGTATACTGAAATTCTCATTTAGGTAGCACCATCTTCAAGGAGCGAAGATGCCCATAGGGTATCTGCACCTCCAGCGCTGCCAAAATGACCAGGAACTCGGGAGATTCCTAACAACCCCCTCCAGGGAGAACAAGTGCGATGGACAAAACCAGTTCCTCCAGGGACCAGGACCCCACTCCCCCCTGATCATTCAAATAGGACACGTCAGTAGTATTGTCCATCTGAACCAGAACAGCCTTCACGTGGATCGATTTCTGGAAGAACAACAATGCCCTCAGTCCTTCCAATTAGAGGACCATCTTTTGTCCTCCAGAGTCCACCGGGCCTTATGAGACAAGCCCCAGAGACTGTCTTCTCTCCCCAAGCCCACTCAATGGCAATGGTAGTAAGTATGGTCTGCACCTCCTGGGACAAGACCGCCCCTCTCCGGAGATGAGAGCCAAAGGACCACCACTGTAGAGACATCCGCAGGGCCAGCGTGATCGGGAGCAAGGAGTTGTAAGTATGGACATCCTCTGAAGCTGGCCCTCACTTCTCATTGTGTCATATCTGAGAGCCCCACTGCCAGTCCTCATAGCCCCTGTGCAGCATGCAAAGGCCACGCCTTCTTTGCCCTTTTGTACCAGCAGTCACATGCTCACTGCTCAAGTCCCTACACTCTGTTCCATCACTCACTTGTGCCACCCCTTACTGTTCCCTTGTGCCTTCCTCATTGCCTCATAGAAAGTACTATATTGAAACCGATGCTGCTGGCATACCGCTCCACCTTTCAGGAGAAGAATTTTGTCTTGGGCGGGTAAGAGCCCATTGAAATGAATGGTCGGGTGAGAGTCTTGACGGGTGATTGAATTCATCCCAAAGCGGGTGACACCTCCTAAAGCATGTGAGTTGAGAGGCATGCTTCCTGGATTTAAGATGAGTACAATGTGCCTGGCCCGGTCATGGACACAGTCCAGCTCACTTGCGGCCCCAACACAACTGATGACAAACTTGAAAATAAAATATATAAATTAGTGTTGTCATTTTAGGCATGCCCATGGCTGACTACCTGTTTACTTCCTGCTCAGACCAGGCGTGCAGTCCGGCACCCGCAAGCAGAACTCGTAGTGTGGTGTAGAGGTAATAATGGCACCGGTAGCACTACCAGTGCCGTTGTTGCCTTTCCGCCACGCTCATACTGAGGGCCAGAGTCTCCGCTGGCTATCAGTAACACAAAGAGTATCTCTAAGAATTCTGGCACTAACTCATAAATGCCTCTCTGACCAAGCACCCACCTACCTGGCCAATAGATTTACTATCCACACCTCTAACAGACCCATACTTGCCAACCAGGGGTGTTGCTAGGTCTGGAAAATATCCGGGGCTATGCTAATTTTGGGACTGTCTGGACTTGGGGCAGGCTAGCCTTTTTGGTTGTAACCCCTTAGCTTCTATCCGGGGCTACAACCAAAAGACCCCGGGGCTATAGCCCCCTGAGCCCCCCCTAGCAATGCCTCTGTTGCCAACCCTACCGATTTAGGTTGTAGGATACCGCTTTTTATACAGTCCTCCCGCCTAACGATTTAGTGACTGATTTAAAAAAATATATATTTTTTTAAATTTATTTTTTTCTTTCTTTGGCCTGGATTTAGCAGCCTGTTCAGCCATGGTTGTAGGGTGCATAAGTACACAGAATCCAAGGAACGTTCTTCAGTGGGTATTTGTCCATGTGTCCAAGCTGCTGCTTTTATAATGGTGTGTTCTTACTGGCAGCAGTTGGCAGACCAGTGCGCCAGTGCAACCTCCCAAGACTGTCAGAGGCGCCCGTGAGATCCGCTCCAGCACTTCTGGATATCAACAGCCACATGGTTCACCGTACCTCAGCTCCCCGGTGCCAGTCGTCTACATTCTGGGACGAGCCGCTGAAGCAATGGTGAGCCACTCCTCCTAATGAGTTCTGGCAGGTGTGAGCTGGGAGGGAACCCCACGTTTCAGCCCCGCCCTGCATGAGTCTCTCCACTTCCACCCAACTGCAAGTGCAATATGCTATTTCTTCAGCGTAGCTGCACAATGCTGCACCCCTCTCTCCGGCACGTGCTACATACTTGCCAACCCTACTGATTTAGGTGGTAGGATACTGCTTTTTAAGCAGTCCTGCCGCCTACCAATTTAGTGGCAACAAATACCGATTTTTTCAATATTTGTGGTCACAGAATGTTGGCATGTATGCAGACCTCTCAGAAGTGCCCAGTCTAACTGCCTCTCTATACCCCACTTCAACCTTCAGAGATCAGAGGGGATCAGTTTCCCAGTCCTGGTGGCGAAACTTTGGAACTCACTACCTAACCCTCTCAGAGTGGAACCCTCCTTCCTAGCGTTCAAAAGGTAGGCCAAGGCCTGGCTGTCTGCCCAAGACCACCCACCCCTTGAGTCAGACTGTTCGCTAACCACCCTTATTTCTAGGCCTATTGATTACCTCCTTGTTGTATATTCTTGCACAGATGACAGGAGGCGTGATGGCAGGCTGGATGGCTTTTATTTAACAAATAACAAACTGCCATCAACATGTAAGTAGTGCAAGGCCTGAGGGCTAGGCAGGATTGCCTAATAACAGTTCCTGGGCTGAGAGACAGAAATCAATCTTGCCGCATCCTCTGGTGCTCCCGTAAAGCACGCGAAGCGCGCGGGGGCGGTCCTAGCCACCAACGCGAGATCTTGCGAGAGTAGGATACTCTCGCGATATCTCTACACTCCTGTTGTACATATGTAATTTTTATATCCATATAATGTGAAATTGCATCTTACTTGTAAATGACTCCCTCTTCAGTATATTATCTGTAAATCTGTACTACATTTGTATTCTAAGTGATGCGCCCAGATGCCCTTGGGTCAGGTGCCATACTAGTATGGAATTCTGAAAAAAAAGCAGGCGTTAAATCCCTCAACCCGCAAAGGGACCTCGTAGTAAGGCGGTAAGGATTTACCGGTAACGGTAAATCCTTACTGCCATCTGTGTAATGAGGACCATAGACTTGCACAACAGCACGTGACGACTACGGACTATAAAACACCCCCAAGCACAGCCAACAGTCCCACCGGGCTGAGGCTGCCAACAGCACATCAGTGCTCTCTTGCACTTTTCCAGCTTATTCCCACTAACCCACCCCCTCTCGTCCCCTTTTTCAATGCCGCCAGAGCGCCAGGGGACCACTTTGGTGGTGATAGTGCGTGGTACAAATGTCCTTAAACATTAACATATAAATAAATAAAATACAAAAATACATATACAAAATACTCTTACAGTACGGACGTCTTTGTTTGGATCTACTTAGGAGTTGTGGATAACGTGGAAGGTCATACCTCCTGGTAGGGTAAGAGCGAGGGGGAAATGCTTTAAAAAAAAGAGTTCCTGGGATGGCAACATGCACGCAAATGCAAGTACTGGTACGAGGAAGAGTAGGACAAAGAGTAATGCAGATAACCGGTAAGTAACACAAGCATTCTAGTATTGAATTAGTGTCTCTACTTTTTCTTCGGAGATTTCCGGGTGAATTTCGGAAGTAGAGCTTCACTACCCATGTTCTTTTATTATCCCATTAGTGCGCATGCTCAGGGGATCTTTCTCTCAGCATAGAAGGCGCTTCCTGCATCCTCTGGTAGATGGCGCTACAATCTGGGGCGGCAAGCCATCCGTTCTTGAGGTCACCGAAGTGCGCGGCAGGGTCCACTTTCTGCGCATGCTCAATGTACTATCCACTTCCTGCGCATTCTCCTTCCTTATCAATTCTTGCCGGAGATCCACACTGCGCATGTTCTCTTATAATGCCATCACTGCGCATGCTCAGAGCATCAGTGTCTCAGCCCTGAGCGTGTCTATCAGAGCAGGCATCCTCGGTCATGTGGAAGTGTTGCTCTTTGTGCTGTAAGTCTATCTGATGGTCTGGAAAGGGTAGATCCTCAATGCGCATGCTCCTTAGATTGTACCAAAGGATTACAAATGACATGCTCATTTTAGAATCCAATTTCTGCGCATGCTCCTCCCCGCTTCCCCTTCCTGCAAGATACTTCCCGTGTCCCGTGTCTGCGCATGCTTCCGCATTAACCCTCTGTGAGCGCATGCTCTGTTCCGGACAACGTTTCTGCGCATGCTCAGAGTATCAGTGTCTCAGCACTGGGCGTGTCTATCACCTCTGAGAGGTGGGGGTCGTGTTCCCGGGACCCCCTCCCTGTCTCCTGATCCTTTACATCTCAAGTCCTATATTTTGGAATGGAAGACGCCCCCCAAAGGATGAAGCAGTAATAATGGCATAATTTCCTGCAGGTGAGTGATCTGCAGCTGCTCCACTCTCTTGCAGTGAGAAGAGTCTTCTGAGGGGAAATGGTGACTTGTCTCTGCTTTTCCTTCACTGACCTTCCATTAAGCCTTTCTCCTGTGTATGGGATGGAGGCGGGTGATGCTGGTGGGGCGGGGAGGGGGCTACCTAACCTTCCATTAAGCCTTTCTCCTGTGCATGGGATGGAGGGGGGGGCGATGCTGGTGGGGCGGGGAGGGGGCTGCCTAACCTTCCATTAAGCCTTTCTCCTGTGCATGGGATGGAGGGCGGGTGATGCTGGTGGGGCGGGGAGGGGGCTGCCTAACCTTCCATTAAGCCTTTCTCCTGTGCATGGGATGGAGGGGGGGGCGATGCTGGTGGGGCGGGGAGGGGGCTGCCTAACCATCCATTAAGCCTTTCTCCTGTGCATGGGATGGAGGGCGGGTGATGCTGGTGGGGCGGGGAGGGGGCTGCCTAACCTCCCATTAAGCCTTTCTCCTGTGCATTGGATGGGGGGGCAGGTGATGCTGGGGGGGCGATGCTGGTGGGGGGGGGCTGCCTAACCTTCCATTAAGCCTTTCTCCTGTGTATGGGATGGAGGGTGAGTGATGCTGGTGGGGGCGGGGAGGGGCTGCCTAACCTTCCATTAAGCCTTTCTGCTGTGTATGGGATGGGGGCGGGGAGGGGGCTGCCTAACCTTCCATTAAGCCTTTCTCCTGTGTAAGGGATGGGGGCGGGTGATGCTGGTGGGGGCAGGGAGGGGGCTACCTACCCTTCCATTAAGCCTTTCTCCTGTGCATGGGATGGGGGTGGGTGATGCTAGTGGGATGGGGAGGGGGCTGCCTAACCTTCCATTAAGCCTTTCTGCTGTGTATGGGATGGGGGCGGGGAGGGGGCTGCCTAACCTTCCATTAAGCCTTTCTCCTGTGTATGGGATGCTGGGGGGGGCTGCCTAACCTTCCATTAAGCCTCTCTCCTGTGCATGGGATGGGGGGCGGGTGATGCTGGTGGGGGCGGGGAGGGGGTGTCCATCCTTCCATTAAGCCTTTCCTGTGCATGGGATGGGGGGGCAGGTGATGCTGGGGGGGCGATGCTGGTGGGGGGGGGCTGCCTAACCTGCCATTAAGCCTTTCTCCTGTGTATGGGATGAGGGGGTGGGTAATGATGGTGGGGGCAGGAGGGGGGCTGCCTAACCTTCCATTAAGCCTTTCTCCTGTGTATGGGATGGGGGGCGGGTGATGCTGATGGGGGCGGGGAGGGGGCTGCCTAACCTCCCATTAAGCCTTTCTCCTGTGTATGGGATGGAGGGCGGGTGTGATGGTGGGGGGGGAGGGGGCTGCCTAACCTCCCATTAAGCCTTTCTCCTGTGTATGGGATGGAGGCGGGTGATGCTGGTGGGGGGGAGGGGGCTGCCTAGCCTTCCATTAAGCCTTTCTCCTCTGTATGGGATGAGGGGGTGGGTAATGATGGTGGGAGCAGGGAGGGGGCTGCCTAACCTTCCATTAATCCTTTCTCCTGTGTATGGGATGGAGGCGGGTGATGCTGGTGGGGGGGGGAGGGGGCTGCCTAACCTTCCATTAAGCCTTTCTCCTCTGTATGGGATGAGGGGGTGGGTAATGATGGTGGGAGCAGGGAGGGGGCTGCCTAACCTTCCATTAAGCCTTTCTCCTGTGTATCGGATGGAGGGCGGGTGTGATGGTGGGGGGGGGAGGAGGCTGCCTAACCTCCCATTAAGCCTTTCTCCTGTGTATGGGATGGAGGCGGGTGATGCTGGTGGGGGGGGAGGGGGCTGCCTAACCTTCCATTAAGCCTTTCTCCTGTGCATTGGATGGGGGGGCAGGTGATGCTGGGGGGGCGATGCTGGTGGGGGGGGGCTGCCTAACCTTCCATTAAGCCTTTCTCCTGTGTATGGGATGGAGGGTGAGTGATGCTGGTGGGGGCGGGGAGGGGCTGCCTAACCTTCCATTAAGCCTTTCTGCTGTGTATGGGATGGGGGCGGGGAGGGGGCTGCCTAACCTTCCATTAAGCCTTTCTCCTGTGTAAGGGATGGGGGCGGGTGATGCTGGTGGGGGCAGGGAGGGGGCTGCCTACCCTTCCATTAAGCCTTTCTCCTGTGCATGGGATGGGGGTGGGTGATGCTAGTGGGATGGGGAGGGGGCTGCCTAACCTTCCATTAAGCCTTTCTGCTGTGTATGGGATGGGGGCGGGGAGGGGGCTGCCTAACCTTCCATTAAGCCTTTCTCCTGTGTATGGGATGCTGGGGGGGGGGGCTGCCTAACCTTCCATTAAGCCTCTCTCCTGTGCATGGGATGGGGGGCGGGTGATGCTGGTGGGGGCGGGGAGGGGGTGTCCATCCTTCCATTAAGCCTTTCCTGTGCATGGGATGGGGGGCCGGTGATGCTGGTGGGGGTGGGGAGGGGACTACTTAACCTTCCATTAAGCCTTTCTCCTGTGCATGGGATGGGGGGCGGGTGATGCTGGTGGGGGCGGGGAGGGGGTGTCCATCCTTCCATTAAGCCTTTCCTGTGCATGGGATGGGGGGGCCGGTGATGCTGGTGGGGGTGGGGAGGGGACTACTTAACCTTCCATTAAGCCTTTCTCCTGTGTATGGGATGGAGGGAGGGTGATGCTGGTGGGGTGGGGAGGGGGCTGCCTAACCTTCCATTAAGCCTTTCTCCTGTGTATGGGATGGAGGGAGGGTGATGCTGGTGGGGTGGGGCGGGGTGGGGAGGGGGCTGCCTAACCTTCCAGTAAGCCTTTCTGTTTCCACAAATATACGCTGTGGCACAGTTCATCGAGTGTGGAGCATTTTTTCTTCAACTCTTTCCTCAAGGGGTAGGGGTCAAATGCCCCTTTGTTGCCCCACATCAACTGCAACATCTTTTTGAATTGTAATACTTAACCAGGCGCATGGAAACGTTTTCGTAGTTGGTACAAAGTAAAACCCCACCAGTGCGGCATAATCTGTTTCTGAAGTAACCAACTCTCTGTGCTGCCTAAATTCTGGTATGGCTCAATATATGTTGAATCGGGGAAAATGATGCCACAAATCTGTTCTCCAAAAGAGGAGACACCACACACGTATTTCAATCCTCAGTACCTAGAAGAGAAGATCTGAGATATAAATTTATTAAATTAGAAAGAATCTCAAAAAAAGAAATTGATAAATTCTGGGAAATCATCTCCCTGAAGAACTATTTAGACAATGGATTCATACCTCGAGGCCTAAGGATACGGATCTTCCCTGATTTCTCAAAAGATGAGGACAAAGGCTGAGCGGAAGACTGGGAAAAGAATCTGAACACTAGCTCTACCACAATGCTTGAAATCCTTATTGAACATGCCACAAGGGAACAGAAACGAGCTAAGGAACAAATAGATATCATTACAAAAGAAATTGATGAAACACAAGCATTAGAGACAACTAAGGAGAAACATTTCAACACAATGCACAAAATACTCATGGAATACCAAGATGAGATTAAGATACGGAAAGTACACAAATTCTATCGAGATGAACGAGATTAACCCGAAGATAAGGTTTATACCTTCCAAAAAAAATATAATAAAGTGTCTAAACCATCTTCTAAGGAAAGTACACCGAATACCTCACATGGTAGCTCTGATGTGGATTCCGAGACTGATAAAGAGGAATCAAGGGAAGGAGATCGGAATACTGAAGGCTCTGGTTTTTTGAACCAGATAAGACGTTACAAAAAAGGAAATAGATTTGCCAATACCAAACAAGTCCGTTTTCAGACAATTTCACCATCAAACCCCAAACCAATACCAACTGGAGGAGAGAAAGGAGGGGAGGGGGGTTCAAGACAGCGGAAACCCAGATGCTTTAGAGGATCACAGACGTTGGACAAGAGCCAGAGCTCGGCTAGCTACAGGCACGAACCCAGTGACGACCTTGTAATGAACATCTCATCGAAAGAACTAACAGCAGATGAAATCAAACTACTTAATAAAGGCCTTTCCTTTGCCCCTACGTACAGATATGATCAAATTCAAATACAGATTGACCTGTTCAAATTTACAAGGAAATTAAAACTAAAGAAATTGTTTTGCTACCCAAGTTCAACATTATCGACCTAGAAAAGAAAACCTGTTGCCAACTCCATTCTCCATACAAGATATAGAGAATATCCATCTATTGCGAACCCTTCAAGTAGATGATTTGGAACTACATGAAACACTGCATGATCAGAAAATCAAACCCATTAGCTTCACTACCCAGGAAATGAAGGTTCGATCCAAATTTACTCCGCAATTTGGTCAAGATAACATGATCGACTCCTTCCATCAAGTAGTTCAAATGGAGATTAATAATCTCTTTGAGCGAAAGAACAAGTCAAACATGAGATTCAAGAACAACCTGACCCAAGTGTCATGATCTCTGCTTCCAAAAGGTCAGGGTTTTCCCAACTCCCTTGGAAGCAGATCCATAACCCAGGTTCCGAATGCCAACCAGTCCCAATTGGGACCTTTTGGACCCAGTCCTGGCGCCAGTGGCACCAGGCTCATAAATATGCCCAGTCCCAGCGCTGGAAGCGCCGGGCTCATAATGCTTGGGTGGACTTACCTGCACCAGACCATGCTGCTTACTTGCCTGTCAGTTGAGTCTCTGATCCTCTTCTGTTTGGAACTACTTTTCCTGTTGGGTGGGGCAGGAGCCACTCACTAGATTCAGAACACTGGAACTCTTCTGGAAAGCAGGAACTCTTTTCTTACCTAGGCGTGGCTGTGGAAGGAGACACCTAAGCACTACAGGAGGCTATTTAAACCACACCCGATGGATGAATCTTGCTTTGCGTTATTCTGCATCCTCAGCAGCAGAACGCTCATCGTGTCTTCTGCATCTGATCCTGGGCCTAAGGAAAAAGGCTTACCATCCTGAATCCAGTCTTCAGCAACACCTATAAAGACAAGAAAGAACAGGTTAGCATTACGGTCTTCAGTGACAGCTCTTCACTTACCTGGTCCATCGGCTGTCACCAAGGCCTCGCGCTGCATTCCGGCATCTGAAAGACAAAGGCTTACCTACTCTTTGTGCGCTCCGGAGGTCTTCACACTGCATTCCGGCATCTGAAAGACAAAAGCTTACCAACTCTTCGCACGCTCCGGAGGCCTTCGGCGCTGCATCCCGCATCTGAAAGACAAAACAAGGTGTGTTTAAAGACATTGGGGAACTTTAATACTCATGTGCCATTACTCCTTTCCACATCTAACCCAGTGGGTATTCCGGCACCCAGCAGCCACCCCGAACTTGTACCTGCAAAATAAAAAGACAGTTAGAGCGCATCGTGAAGCAGGCAACAAGCGCTTACTTACGTGCTTCCAGGCGCTTCTATTCATCACACGGGCTCCATCTTCAACTCACTTCAGCCCGCCATCCGCCATCGCCGGAACCCTGCAAAACAAGAGACATCATTACTAAAGACTTTAAAGACATTAGAATTACTCGAAACTTACCGTTCGTGCAGTAAACGACGGACAGCAGTCCTCTGAAGTCAAGAGGCCTGCTCCCCTTATCCAGTGAAGAAACTGGTTACAGCACCCTGCCTCGAGGCAGATGGAGAGCACGGCGTTCACTTACCTAAGGTGAGAGCGTTAACCTTTGGGGTTCTACAGGAGAAGAGAAAGGGAAGAAGAGAGAGACATTCAATAACCCAGTTCATTAATCCCACATTTTCTATCTGCAGACATCTTACCCTTCGAGCCAGACATACAGTGCACAGAGGTCCAGCCCAAAGAGCCAGCCGGGTGTTACACATCACCTTTGAAGATACGGTATACGCCCAGTCAAGACCGGCGCCTCTACGGGAATCAGGTGAGCGTTACACCAAGAAGAATCCAAAGCCTTGAAAAATTTGCAAATGGACCAATCCATAGTTATTAAGGAAGCTGATAAAGAGGGAAAAATAATCTTAATGGACAGTGCTGACTATATACAAATGGCTGTGAATCATCTAACAACCCCCCTTTGTTATGAAGAACTTCGAACAAACCCCACTATGGAAATTAAAAACCAAATAGCTGAGCAAATTCAAAATTGGGAAAGGAAAGGCCTCATCACTGACAGTGAAAGAACTTATCTAACTGTCTCACATCCTGTGGTCCCGACCATATACTTTTTACCCAAAGTACATAAAACATTCAATAAAATACCGGAGGGAAGACCAATCGTCAGCGGTATTGGTTGGGTCACAGAGAAGATTAGTGAGTTTATTGACAATAGCTTAAGCCCACATGTACCTAAAATCAGAGCTTTTTGTAAAGATTCTACTGATGTCATCAAGAAATTACAGCTTATCAAATGGGATGAGTCTTACAAACTTGTCACTTGGGATGTCCGAGCTCTATATACCTCGATTAAACACGAGACAGCTATCAAAACTATAGACTACATTTTTCATGGGGAATCTGCTTCACATTACCATTACATGACCATGCTGAAAGAAATGCTGATATTTAACTTTGGAGAACAATATTTTCATATTTGACAAGAAATATTACAAGCAGAAACAGGGAGTGGCCATGGGTGTCAAATACACACCGGCCCTTGCAAACCTTTTTATGAGCAAGTTTGAGGACAAATATGTCTACACAGATCCAAATGCCCATGACAAAATCGTGATGTGGAGGAGATTTATCGACAATATTTTACTTATCTGGAAAGGTAATGACCAAGAACTACTGGAATTTAGAGATCGTCTTAACAACAATACAGAGGGGATTTTTCTTTCAGGACCATCCAGTGACTCCACCTTGGTTTTCCTAGATCTCACCATTTATGTGATGAACGGCAAATTACTGACAAAGGCCCTCATTACAACTCAGGCGGTAAGGGGTTTACGGCGCCGTAAACAGCGCCGACCCTTACCGCCTGAGTACGACGTCCCTTAGCGCCATGGCGGACTTAACACCTGCTTTTAGCAGGTGTTAAAATCCATGGCGCTAAGGGACCATGGAGTTAATTACGCCTTCCCCACTCCCATTATGCCCTATGGGGCAAAAATGGGAATGGGGAAGGGTAAATGGGGATTGGGGACTTACCGCCCCGCCAAGGTCGGAATGGGGCGGTAAGTCCGCCAACCACCATGGCGTAAACGTAGTTTACGCCATGGTGGTAAAGTCACGGCCCAGGCGGTAACTTACCGCCTGGGTCGTAATGAGGGCCAAAGACTTTCCGAAAACCAACTGAGGCAAATTCAACCCTTTTTGCAACTAGTTGTCACCAACGAACAGTTATAAAAAACATACCGAAGGGTGAATTTGTGAGAGCCTGTAGAAACTGTGGTAATACTAATGACTTTAATGAGGAATGTGATTTATTGAAACACAGATTTCATCAGAAAGGTTACAAAAAGGAACATATAGACACGGCATATGCAAAAGTTGAGACCATGAATAGGGATGTAATCCTAACACAAAAGATTCCTAAATGATCAGAGGAATTCAACAAAGTCAGCTTTATTACAACTTTTTCACATGACAACTTTGAAATCAGAACAATACTAAACAAGAGCTGGCATTTGCTCAAACTGGATGATCATCTCAGAGATCATATCGACGAAAAACCTAAACTAATTTTCAAAAAATCAAAATCTTTGAAAAATATACTCAGCCCATCCCTACTCCCTGATTTACCAACACCAAGACAAGAACTATGGTTGTCGAAGAAAACCGACAGGATTCAGGAAATGTGGATTGTGTAGTATGTGCAAATTAGCACATCATAACACAGAGATTTTTTCAGATTCAAGAGGAACTACTCTCAGGATCAAAGATACCATCAAGTGTCGTAGCAAATACATAGTATATGCCATAATATGCACATGTGCACGCGTATACATTGGGAGCACCATGAGAGAACTCAGGTGTAGAATACGCAAGCATATTCATACTATGAGTAAATCTGATTCCACACTACCACTTGCACAACATTGGCAAACCAATCATCAATTGGATGACAAAATGAATGTGAGGTTCATCGGATTGAGGCAAGCCTCTCTAGGTGAGAGGGGCGGTAACAGAGAGATCCTCCTTCACCAGATGGAAGCTCACACAATTTGTAAATTTAGAGCAACAGAATTTGGCCTGAACCAAGACCATGAAATGGCGTACTTCCTCTAAGGGGGAAATAACACATAATGTTTCTAAAATGTATTCATTTGTTCCTGCTGATATTTTATCTGTATTACAATACTGAGGGCCTCATTACACGGTAGGCGGTAGGGATTTACCGGTACCGGTAAATCCCTGCCGCCTTACTACGAGGTCCCTTAGCGGGTTGGAGCTTTAACGCCTGCTTTTTGCAGGCGTTAAAAACCAACCCGCTAAGGGACCTAGGAGCTAATTACGGCACTGTAATTTACGGTGACGTAATTAGCGCCTTCCCCATTCCCATAGAGCCCTATGGGGCAGAAATGGGAATGGGGAAGGGCAATGGCGGAAGGGGGATTTACCGCCCCTCCAACCTTGGGATGGGGCGGTAAATCCCCTTTCCGCCGAGGCGCCATGGCTCACCGCCTACCGTGTAATGAGGCCCTATATGTTACTCTTTGTTCTCAACTAGCATTTACAATACTGAAGTATTTGGAACTTTTTGGCTTTACAGTTAATTTGTTTATATGCCATTTTTTTCATGTAATCTCAGGGATGTAAACACATGCTTAGCGTGAATGGTATTTTGTTCAGCCGTGCCCCCATCACCTTTGTCACTGTGTCACTTCATCTACTACTGCAGCTTTTTTCTGCTATCTGGCAATATACTGAGATATTTATTTGCCTATTCTTTTTTGCCTTTCCGACCACTCTGCACGATAACAACCGTCCATAGTATTTCACTTGACTTAATTGATCACCTGTAGATTTTAGGTTTAACTTTTTTATAAAACTTCTTCATTTTTAGCACTGCCGTCCTAGCATGCTAAAACTACAGCCCCATGGGGACCCTTTGTCTATTTCGACGATTCGTATTCCCTTTTCTATAATTTGAACTCCTAATATGGCGCTCATTTATTTTGCCTGACTCTCCGAATATTACCTGATGGAAATAGTAGTAGGACTAGGGTTGCCTAGACAACCCTTGTAAACCTGGGAGAAACCGCTTTGCCGACCGACCCAGACGAAAGGAGATTGAGTACAAGCCGGAGGTAAGCTGCAGCACATTTCTTTTGTGCTTTCAGCGCTTTTTTGTTGGCGCGTTCTGTCGCACGGCTGCAACTCGAGTAATGGGCTGGCCGTGCTTGGACCAGAGTAAGCGCATACTTTATACATGTAGCCGCAGCGTCTTTGGACTTAGCAATATTTGGTCTATGAGTACATTATTTGAATTGTTTTGCCGCGCTCCAGTCAAACGCTGTTTATCATATTTAGTATTCCATCATGCTAGGATTTCATCCAGTATTTACATGAACACTTTCTTACAAATAATTACTCATTTGTATAATTGAGGTTATTTTAATTTCGGGTAATTCACTATTGTAGGTTTTTCCACTTAGACATATAGGGCCTCATTACGACCTGGGCCGTACCTTTACCACCATGGCGTAAACTATGTTTACGCCATGGTGGTTGGCGGATTTACCGCCCCATTCCGAGGTTGGCGGGGCGGTAAGTCCCCAATCCCCATTTACCCTTCCCCATTCCCATTTTTGCCCCATAGGGCATAATGGGAGTGGGGAAGGCGTTAATTACGCCACCGTAAATTATGGTGGCGTAATTAACATCAAGGTCCCTTAGCGCCATGGATTTTAACACCTGCTAAAAAAAGGTGTTAAAACCTCCATGGCGCTAAGGGACCTCGGAATCAGGCGGTAAGGGTCGGCGCTGTATACGCCGCCGTAAACCCCTTACCGCCTGAGTCGTAATGAGGCCCATAGTTTCAATAATATGTAATATAGGAGACTTTGACAATATTGGATGTTTTAAATGACGAGTCAAACATATTTATTGTCTAAAATGTGATATTTTGGCATGAATCAAAACGGGGATTTAACCCATGACTTTCTGTTCTACTGAATAGAAGACTTTTGATTTGGAATATAGGTAAGGCCTCCATGGGCAAACCTCTATATCTATTATCTTAAGTAAGATTGATGTTTTTGTCTAAATACTACTAGATAATGACTTATGAGTATGTACTAATATTTTGTTGTTTTTTACCTTTTTGCTTTCTGTTTTCTTACCTTGAACACTCCTGCCCCTTCACCCCTCCCTTTCTCTCTGTGACTATTTTGAATGTAATTTAATTTAATCTTTTGTTTTCATGGTTTACTTCTACATGTGTTTGATTATGCATTATGATCTCTGATATATGTTTTTCACTATGAATTCGGCTACACATTCACTAGTTTTTATCACCAGCCCTGATTTGAAAAAGACACTGGTGTGTCGAAACACGTGTTATCCAAAAGGGCATTATAATCAATAAATTTCATTTTCCACAAATATATGCTGTGGCGCAGTTCTTCGAGTGTGGAGCATTTTTTCTTCAACGTTTTCCTCAAGGGGTAGTGGTCAAATGCCCCTTTGTTGCCCCACATCAACTGCAACATCTTTTTGAATTGTAATACTTAACCAGGCGCATGGAAACGTTTTCATAGTTGGTACAAAGTAAAACCCCACCAGTGTGGCATAACCTCCCATTAAGCCTTTCTCTTGTGTATGGGATGGGGCGGGTGATGCTGGTGGGGCGGGGAGGGGGCTGCCTAACCTTCCATTAAGCCTTTTTCCTGTGCATGGGATGGGGTGGGTGATGCTGGTGGGTCGGGGAGGGGGTTGCCTAACCTTCCATTAAGCCTTTCTCCTGTGCATGGGATGGAGGGCAGGTGATGCTGGTGGGGGGGGGGGGGCTGCCCAATCTTCCATTGAGCCTTTCTCATGTGCATGGGATGGAGGGCAGGTGATGCTGGTGGGGGGGGGGCTGCCTAACCTTCCATTAAGCCTTTCTCCTGTGTATGGGATGGAGGGGGTGAGGCAGGGGGCTACCTAACCTTCCATTAAGCCTTTCTCCTGTGTATGGGATGGAGGGCAGGGAGGGGCTGCCTAACCTTCCATTAAGCCTTTCTCCTGTGTATGGGATGGGGGTGGGTGATGCTGGTGGGATGAGGAGGGGGAGGGGACTGCCTAACCTTCCATTAAGCCTTTCTCCTGTGTATGGGATGGAGGGAGGGTGATGCTGGTGGGTGGGGAGGGGGCTGCCTAACCTTCCATTAAGCCTTTCTGCTGTGTATGGGATGGGGGTGGGGAGGGGGCTGCCTAAACCTCCATTAAACCTTTCTCCTGTGCATGGGATGGGGGGGCGGGTGATGCTGGTAGGGATTAGGGGGCTCCCTAACCTTGCATTAAGCCTTTCTCTTGTATATGGGGTGGGGGGTGGTGGGGCTGCCTAACCTTCCATTATACCTTTCTCCCGTGCCTGGGATGGGTGATGCTGATGGGGCAGGGAGGGGGCTGCTAACCTTCCATTAAGCCTTTCTCCTGTGATTGGGATGGACGGCAGTGATGCAATTGGGGCGGGGGTGGGGACTGCCTAACCTTCCATTAAGCCTTTCTCCTGTGTATGGGATGGGGGGTGGGTGATGCTGGTGGGGTGGGGAGGGGGCTACCTAACCTTCCATCAAGCCTTTCTGCTGTCTGTGTGTGATGGAGGGTGGGTGATGCCGGTGGGGCAGGGATGGGGCTGCCTAACCTTCCATTAAGCCTTTCTCCTTTTCATAGGATGGAGGGAAGGTTATGATGGTGGGGGCGGGGAGGGGGCAGCCTAACCTTCAATTAAGCCTTTCTCCTGTGTATGGGATGGAGGACGGGTGATGCTGGTGGGGCGGGGAGGGGGCAGCCTACACTCCCATTAAGACTTTCTCCGTATGTGTGATGGAGGGCAGGTGATGCTGGCAGGGCGGGGAGGGGGCTGCCTAACCTTCCATTAAGCCTTTCTCCTGTGTATGGGATGGAGGGGGGTTATGCTCGTGGGGGGGAGGGGGCTGGCTAGCCTTCCATTAAGCCTTTCTCCTTTGCATGGGATGGAGGGCGAGTGATGCTAGCGAGGGGGAGGGGGTTGCCTAACCTTCCATTAAGGCTTTCTCCTGAGCATGGGTTGGGGGGCGGGTTATGATGGTGGGGTGGAGAGGGGGAGGGGGCTGCCTAACTTTCCATTAAGCCTTTCTCCTGGTCATGGGATGGGGGGGTGGGTGATGCTGGTGGGGAGGGGAGGGGGCTGCCTAACCTTCCATTAAGCCTTTCCCCTGTGTATGGGATGAAGGCCGGTCATGCTGTTGGGGGCGGGTGATGCTGGTGGGGTGGGCAGGGGGAGGGGGCTGCCTAACCTTCCATTAAGCCTTACTCCTGTGTATGGGATGGGGGTCAGGGGATGCTTTTGGGGCGGGGAGAGGGCTGCCTAACCTTCCATTAAGCCTTTCTCCTGTGTATGAGATGGAGGGCGGGTGATGCTGGTGGGAGCATGGCAGGGGCTGCCTAACCTCCCATTAAGCCTTTCTCCTGTGCATGGGATGGGGGGGGCGGGTGATGCTGGTGGGGATTAGGGGGCTCCCTAACCTTGCATTAAGCCTTTCTCTTGTATATGGGGTGGAGGGTAGAGGGGCTGCCTAACCTTCCATTATACCTTTCTCCCGTGCCTGGGATGGGTGATGCTGATGGGGCAGGGAGAGGGCTGCTAACCTTCCATTAAGCCTTTCTCCTGTGTATGGGATGGACGGCAGTGATGCAATTGGGGCGGGGGTGGGGGCTGCCTAACCTTCCATTAAGCCTTTCTCCTGTGTATGGGATGGGGGGTGGGTGATGCTGGTGGTGGGAGGGGGCTACCTAACCTTCCATCAAGCCTTTCTCCTGTCTGTGTGTGATGGAGGGTGGGTGATGCCGGTGGGGCAGGGATGGGGCTGCCTAACCTTCCATTAAGCCTTTCCTCTTTTCATAGGATGGAGGGAAGGGTATGATGGTGGTGGCGGGGAGGGGGCAGCCTAACCTTCAATTAAGCCTTTCTCCTGTGTATGGGATGGAGGACGGGTGATGCTTGTGGGGCGGGGAGGGGGCTGCCTAACCTTCCATTAAGCCTTCATCCTGTGCATGGGATGGGGGGCGGGTGATGCTGGTGGCAGGGGAGGGGACTGCCTAACCTTCCATTAAGCCTTTCTCCTGTGTATGGGATGAGGGGGGGGTTATGCTCGTGGGGGGAGGGGGCTGGCTAACCTTCCATTAAGCCTTTCTCCTGTGCATGGGATGGGGGCGGGTGATGCTGGTGGGGGCGGGGAGGGGGCTGCCTAACCTTCCATTAAGGCTTTCTCCTGTGCATGGGTTGGGGGGCGGGTTATGATGGTGGGATGGGGATGGGGAGGGGGAGGGGGCTGCCTAACTTTCCATTAAGCCTTTCACCTGTGTATGGGATGAAGGGCGGGTGATGCTGGTGGGGGCGGGTGATGCTGGTGGGGTGGGGAGGGGGCTGCCTAAACTTCTATTTAGCCTTTCTCCTGTGTATGTGATGGGGGGGTGATGATAGTGGGGGCGGGAGTTGGGGTTTGTTCTTTGGACATTTACATTATATGCATTTTCTCTGGATGTGTTGTAAAGGCGGGAAGTATTTAATTTAGATCATTCTTATTCTAGATTAATCATATGATAATGCTTTGTTTTCTCCAGGCCTGAGAATACATAATCAATGTTTGGTCGTGTTCAGCAAAAAGTAAGGAGAAAAGGCTACAAAAGGTAAATTACTGCTGTGATATATGTATGACTCTCTGCACATGTTGCTCTTTGCTTCTGTCCCATGACTTTCGCACCATGCCTTCCCTGTCCCCCTTTCGCTTTCTCTACTCTTTTTCCTCCCCTCGTGCCAAAAGTGACCCTGGCAAAAGCTTTGAAAATTGCCCCATGTTGTGCAGAGCAAAGAGGGATGGCGAGCAATCCCAATACCCCAACAGAGTATTTGAATGAGGGCACACATTTGCATTTTTATAGTACAGCACATTTTAGGGGCCTGTGCAGACAAATATGTCTTTCTATCCATCAAGGAAATATAGAAATCCAATAATATTTTCCCCCGCCCTTTTCACACCTCTTACTACCCTTTATTAATAAGCTGATCCGGCAGCAATCAAAACCAGCTCCATGGAAGTCCCCAGACACCAAATAATGAACAGATGGCCTTTCAATGACAACATTAGCATTCCACAATGCAGGTATTTGTGTTCTAGCATAGGCACAGGACCCAGTCGAATAACAGCAGGTACGAGGCAGATATACAGGCTGTAGTGTAGATGTAGGAATCGGAGCAAGTACATCTAAAGTACATCTACCCCGGCATAGGCACAGAAATCACATTAGCAGCCTCATGGAATGTTTAAGTTCCCAAGTGTGGACACAAGACAGAGGGCCAGCAACATACAAGATACACATACCATGGCATAAGTGGAGGATATGGCAGCAACATGGAATATAAATACAGCATAAGTAGAGGATATGCTGGAACTCAGGGAATTCCTTTCCAGAGTGCAGGCAGAGTGGAAATGCCTGCAGGTGAGTGCCTCCTGCTTTCCCCTCTTAGATATGGCTACAACTGAAGTTACACAGCCACCCCCCCCCCGAGCCGTAGAACAAGCCGTGGAGGTGTCATAGGAGTCATGGAAATAAGAGTGAAGAGACAAGAGCTCAGGGCTTGCAAAATCTACTAGCACACTAGAATTGACGAGTAGTTTTTATGCAGGGCGAGTACCATTTGCATGATACTCATACTTTGCTGGTAGGTGTGCGGATTTTAGAAACTTCTTTTTCATTTACTGCAAACACGCTTTGTTGGTAGTAAATGGCAAATACAGGTATCACTGTGCATGTTTGACAGCATTGCAGCAAATATGAAGTGTGCTTATGGCGGCATGCACCATTTTACAAAAAGCACTGGCATATATTTTGTTACCATTAAGGCAAGTGAAGTTCTCTTAGGTCGAGTATACAAATGAAGGAATTCGCTCTGCAGGTATATTGGGATTTTTAAGAATTTACAAGGCCTGGTGCATGTATAACATTACGTAATACTCGCTCAAAAGCATTCACTCAGGATCTTTGCTGGTTACTAAATACTAAAACATAAGCATTTATTTTCATGAGAAGAGCCGACTGCAGCAAGTACTGGTCAACAGACAATTTTCCGTTGCTGATTAATCAGAGATGGGTAGAAATACGTCACACAAAAAGTTCCAAACTGTTGTCATCTGTTAGTAAGAGTTGGTACATTGAACAAGTTCTTTGTTATTAGTCACAATTAAATAAAGAGGATCAGGATGAACCCAGCCGCTAGGCTGTATAAAACGGGTGTGATCCCCGAGCCTATGTTTCCAAAGAAGTCCAGTCAGTAATGGATCCCTCGGTGGAGCTCCCATTTGTTGGAGTGAATCTCCTTTGGCCAGACTCTTCTGCAGATCTCTGGTAATTTGTAGTGCACTGGTTGATGCTTCAGGTTCATAAGATATGTTATGATATGGCATGTATAACGCGCCTATACACAAGTGTTTCAAGGCGCGACAAGGCAAGGGACAGGGAACAGAGGGAAGACAGAGACAAAGATCTTCGTAGGCCAGGTGACATTGAGATTGCGCAAGTGCAGGTGAGGGGGAATGGAAAAGTGTGAGGGGAGGGGCAGTGCAGTACATGGGATCAAGACTAGATATAAATAAACACAATAAATAAAAAGTACAGCCAGATGATACAGAAAACAGCCCCCAAGTGAAAGGGTTGCCTAGGGGACAGTGCAGGAGTGTAACTGGCGAGGAGGGAACCTGGGCCCGAGATCAGAGGGTAGCCAGGTGACCAGTCGCCTCTTTGGCCAAACACCAGAGTATCTCAAACCGGTGAGGGACCCGGTGGGTTGGCACTATTGTACCAACCCACCAGGTCCGTTTGCTCTTCCAGACTAGGGCTGATACAGGGTCTCACGGTCAAGCGTACCAATGGCCTTAGTAGATATTTTTTCCGCAAAATCGGCTTACTTTTGGAATGCCCTGCCTCGAACTATTGAGTCTCAAACTAGTCTTAAAACTTTTCAGGAAAGCTCTAAAAACTTTCCTATTCAAATTATCTAACAATCTACCCCGTCAACTATCTAACCTCTGCCTGTCTCGTTTTTATATGTTAAGTCTAACTGTGTTCATGTCTGCCCGCGGTGTTCTGGTGCATTACAAATATACAAATAAAATATTTCCAGATGTTCATATTTAACACCAAAAGCATGTATTTTTAGTAGAAGGCAAATGTGACGATGTTGGGGGAGTCTCCCGTGTTGTGTACGTGGTACACAAAGCGCGCATGCGCGGCCCAGCGGGCCGGCGCATGCGCGCCAGTTAATAAAGGCGGTGCCCGGGGCAGTTCGCGCCGGAGCGCCGGAACAGGCAGACGTCTCCGGTGTGTGTTCTTGCGCGCCGCATACGCACGCTGGTGTCCCGATCCAGGGGGGCCCGCACACCACCACAGGGCCTCCCCCAGGGCACAACACTGGCGACGAGGAGGTACGGTCTGCTTCCGTGCCCCGACAACCTCGGAGAGACGGAAGTCTGCCGTATTACGGACCCGCGGAGCGCCGACGGCCATCTTCTTTTCACTCGCTCCCCCTTCACGCGTGGCGGCAGTGGTTGCGGCCCGAAAGGGTGCTCGTGCGCCACTCGCCAGCTGTGTTGGAGGACACTGAAAATTTTTGGAAAGCCCACAGTCCTGCAGGCGCAGGGCTGTGGCAATTAAGAAGAAAGAAGTGGGTTTTTACACCCCAACACTACCACGAGACCAGGACAAGCCGCCCTTCTCTCAGGACAGACAACTGTGAGTACGTGGCGCGGACATGGGTGAAGAAGCTGACGATGAGGGTGCCGCCGCCCCAATCCCCTGCAGAGCTCGCAACTCCCTATCCCCCATGCCGGAATTCGATACTACTGGCCCCCCTTCCAAGCTGGGCCCGAAGTGGCTATTGTGGGTCAAAAGACTAGATATGTTCTTCAGGGCATCTGGGGTGGACGATGATGACACTAAAATCGCGACCATGATCTACTCGGCAGGCGCAGAAGTCCACAAGATCTACGACTCCCTCGTCATCCCCGTGGTCACGTATGACGCAGTCAAGCAGGCACTCAAAGACCATTTTCTCCCCATGGCTAACGTGGATTTTGACAGGTTTGTCATGGGCGCTGAAAGACAATTGGACGACGAGCCCCTAGACAAATTTTGCGCCCGCCTGAGACACCTGGCGACCTCCTGCAGATGGGTCAATGAGGAAGAAATGGTCCGCAACCAATTACTGCAGGGGTGCAGCTCCGGAAAACTTCGGAGGCAGGTATTGAGAGAGCCTGGCCTGACCCTCCAGCAAATTTTGGACCTGGGTAGAGCACATGAGCTGGCGGAAGCCAGAGGTGCGAGAATGGAATGATGAGGATGCATTTGCAGTGGGACGGTCAGCAGCGTGAAGGTCAAGATGGGCGCCGAGAAGGCCCGATACCACGCCCACACCAGGCAACGCCCCATCATGCTCATACTGTGGGTATGACCTCCCCCACAGTGGGGACAGCCCGGCAAAGTCGAGAACATGCGCCCGGTGTGGCACACCGGGGCACTATGCCAGGATGTGCCGAGCTGCTTCCCCCGTTGCAGCAGGAAGGGGACCGGAGAGAGTTGGACGAGGAGGCGCTCGCAGAGTGAGAGGCATCTCTTCGATCGATCAGGGCCTGCAGGACCTGGATATCGCGGAAGAAGAAGAGGAGGAGGAAGAGGTTTTCTTCATCTCCGGCATCGCAAAAGGTCCTGGCACGAGGCGCCAACCCACATGCACTGTCAACATCGATGACGTTCCCACCCCCATTCTCATCGACACTGGGGCTTCGGTCTGCGTGCTAGCCACCAAACATTATGAGGCCCTGCCAGGCCCACCGGAACTGTCAGCGTCCATGGCACGAATATATGCATTTGGGGGGGAAACACCCCTACCCATCCAAGGTGTGTTCGTTGCCCCAGTTTCTCATGGACAAAATACTATCAAAGCAAGGTTCTTTGTCACCAACGTCAGCCCACATTCCTTGTTGAGCTGTGCGGCGTCAGAAGCACTCGACATTGTCCATTTCACGTTTGGGGTATACCACGCCGATCTGAAAAGCATGCTACACAGGTTCGAAACTCTCTTCAAGGGCATTGGCAAACTGAACGCAGAGCCCATTCGCCTACACATCGACAAGTCCGTGAGGCCGACAGCCCTCAAACACCGCCGGATTCCTTTTCACTTAAGCCCAAGTGGAGGAGGAGCTGCAACAGTTAGTCGACCGGGACATCATTGAGAGAGTGGAAGGCCCCACCCCTTGGGTTTCGCCCATCGTAGTAGCCCCAAAGCCGAAACAGCCGGGGGCAGTACGCATCTGCGTGGACATGAGGCTCCCAAATGCCGCCATCAAAAGGGAGCGTCACCTCACACCCACTCTAGATGACATCGTCGGAGAACTTCAAGGCGCCAAAGTCTTCTCCAAACTGGACCTCAGGTCTGGGTACCACCAGTTGGAACTGCACCCCAAGTCGAGGTACATTACAACGTTCACTACTCACGAGGGGTTGTACCAGTACAAGAGACTTAACTTTGGAATCTCGTCCGCGGCTGAGGTCTTCCAGAATGCCATCAGAGGAGCCTTGTCCGGTCTGAAGGATGTCATTAACATGTCCGACGACATCTTGGTCTTCGCCAGGTCGGAAAGTGAACACCTTAAACGGCTAGAGAACACGTTTGAGAGACTACAGGCGGTAGGCCTAACCCTGCACCAAGAAAAGTGCGAATTCCTCAAAGACCGGCTGGAATTCTTCGGGTTCACCTTCCATGCGGGGGGCATATCCCCGGACCCTGGAAAAGTGAAGGACATAAGGGATGCGCCTCCACCCACATCACCGGCGGAGATTCGGAGCTTCTTGGGGATGGTCAACTACTGCGGCCGCTTCATCAAAGACCTGGCCTCTCTGTCAGAACCACTGAGGGCACTTACGAGAAATGACGTGGCTTGGCAGTGGACTGAGCTTGAACAACGATCCTTCAATGCCATCAAGGAAGCCCTGTCAGAGCAGGAGACAATGGCCTACTTCAACCCCAGCCGGGAATCGGAGATTGTGGTCGATGCCAGCCCGGTGGGACTGGGGGCAGTCCTCATGCAGGCAGACAAACTAGGGGCCATGAGACCCATAGCATATGCCAGCAAAGCCTGACCTACACGGAAAGGCGGTACTCCCAGATAGAAAGGGAGGCCCTTGCCATCCTGTGGGGGTGCAGACACTTCAGAATCTACATCCTCGGCAAACCCGTCGTCGTGGTTACGGATCATAAACCCCTGATTCCCATCCTGTCCGGAACGTCTTCCAAGCCGCCTCCCCGCATCGAGAGATGGATGCTGTCCCTCATCGAATACGGCGTCAAGCTAGTATACCGCCCAGGCACTCATAACCCCGCCGACTACCTTTCTTGCCACCCAGGCACGGGGAATGCCCAGAGTCCCGTAGAGATGTCAGACGCTGGGGACGCTGTGCATCTCGTCATTGAATCAGCCCTGCCAGTAGCCTTGTCGAGAGAGGACATTGCGGACGACTCGAACTCTGACGAGGCGTTCCTTAGAGTGAAAAGGGCGGTGGCCACAGGGGAGTGGCGGGACGTCCTCCTAAACAATGCCAGGAGGAACCCAGAGGTACAAAGGGACCTACAACTGCTGTGGAAAGTTCGACACGAGCTCTCGGTGTCCACGGACGGCCTGTTGCTGCGAGGGGACCAGATCGTGATCCCCAGGTCGCTGGTCATGAGAGTCCTCCAGTTGGCCCACACAGGGCACCAAGGCATGGCGAGGATGAAGGCGCGCCTCAGGCTGAAGGTCTGGTTCCCCGATCTGGAACACAGGGTAGCTGAAGTCGTGAGGACCTGCATCCCCTGCCAGGCCACAAGTCCTGCGGAAAGGGGTCCACCCATTCAGGCCATGGAACGGAGCGACGTGCCATGTGGAACAGTGCACGCAGATTTCGGCTCGACCGGAAGAGGTATATATTTATTGGTAGTCACAGACCAGTGGTCGAGGTACCCGGAAGTGGAACTCGTGGAATCCACCGCCAGCGATCACACCATCCTGGCCATGGACAAAATCTTTGCCACCCATGGGTTGAGATCTGCTCAGACAATGGAGCGCCGTTCCAAGGGCAGCGGTTTGCCAGATACTGCGCGGAACGAGGCATCAAGCACCGGAAGGTGACCCCGCTGTGGCCAAGGGCTAATGGAGAGGTTGAGCGTTTCATGCGGACGCTTAACAAAATTTTTCGTATTTCTGTCAATGGAGGGGAGGACCTGCGACACAACCTAATCGACTTTCTCCGTGAGTACCGGTCCACCCCACATCGGTCCACCGGAATCGCACCCGCCGAGGCGCTGTTCAGGCGAATACCCAGAGGGCTGATACCCGAAGCGGGAGACCGACGCCCAGGAGTGATCGATAGCACACAGGTGACAGCAGACAGAGCCACGAGAAACGAGAGCGAAACAACAAGGAGGAGGATGCTGGGGAAAGAGATAGCAGTAGGAGACACCGTCCTTGTCCGGAACAGGAAACCGGAAGGAAAACTCTCGATGACTTACGAAACCCAACCAATGGGAGTAACTCATGTCAAAGGCTCAATGGTCACAGCTGCGAACGCGCGAGGAACGGTGACCAGAAACGTGTCCTTCTTCAAGCGCATAGGACCCATGGCAGCGGAGGAAGAAACCGATCCTGACCAAGGACAAGCGGCAGAGGCGCCGCAGGAAGGCGGTGAACCGCCCGAAGATCCTGGGGGGCCAGAGAACCTCGAGAGAGGCTCGCCCAGGTACCCGCGCAGGGAAGGGCGCCGTCCCCCGCAAAGGTTCCAAGATTTCATCATGGACTCGGCAGCCTGAGTAACTAAGTCTGTTAAGTATAGTTTGCTTTGAGCCACGTTGGCTCCCCATGTTTAATGTGTTTGTTGTTTGAGGGGGAAAAGGAGGGATGTTGTGTACGTGGTACACAAAGCGCACATGCGCGGCCCAGCGGGCCGGCGCATGCACGCCAGTTAATAAAGGCGGTGCCCGGGGCAGTTCGCACCGGAGCGCCGGAACAGGCAGACGTCTCCGGTGTGTGTTCTTGCGCGCCGCATACGCGCGCTGGTGTCCCGATCCAGGGGGGCCTGCACACCACCACAGGGCCTCCCCCAGGGCACAACATCCCGTACACTTTGCCTTATTGCCAAAAATGTCATTCTATCAGTCTCTGTGTTTGGTGCAATATACATTTGCCTAAATGTAAGGAAGTCATCAGTGATTACAAAAAACAGTGGTCAATCTTGTGTCTGATTTGTGGCAAACTACTGACCTAGGGTCAAACACCTTCCTTTATCTTGTGTATATGGAAATGTGGAGCTTTCAATCTGGTTTAGTAATATCTGAAGAAATAATATGGTACAATGTATATGGATGGCCCGATGATTAAATTATCCATTCACCCAGCCTGTGTTTCATTCCTCACACTCTTGGATACTAAAACAGTGTTAATACAAATGAATCCCACTATTCCTGCTGCATATGGCCTCTATCACATTATATGTTATCATCAGAGAACCACTACTCTGCTCCCTAGAGTGCATGTCCCCAATAGATGGCACCCTAGTATTCAAAGTCTTATGAGCTACTACCTGAGTAATTAACCAGTGCACATCATTACTACTGAGCACCAGTCTGCCTGTTACTTGTGATGCCTGCGATTGAGAATGTGTTGAAACTAATAACGTGCATCTCCTTTTATTTTAACAGGTGATTGATGCCCCAGAAAAGCAACAGCAGTGATTGGTAGATTCTCTGGACTAATGCAGTGAAAAGCGCCATTATTAGAATATGCAAATTCCAAGCACCTGAGAAGTGTGCAAGTTTGGGGTCCAGTTGTCTTTTCAGAGTATTCAGGAACTGAGACTGTGAAGCCTATTGGCTACCAGATGGCTTCTGCCCATGCAACTCCTTTGTGGTCACATCGAGTAACCAAGCTTGTTTTTTCTATCAAGCATGAGGTAGAGGGATGTCTGGCATGAAAACGACAATGATTGATGTGCTGTAAGGAAAGCATTTTTGTTTTCACTATTATTCCTGATAGAACAGATGTGAGTGCTAATTCATACATATTCTGAATGTAAAGGTAGTTTCCTTGAAGCATTTTGAGAAACACTTCTAAATGTGAATGGACTAAGCGATTCCTTGGACTGAATATTTTAAAAGCTTCAATCAGAGGCAAAATCGTGTTTGTCACCAGAAATGATCTTCTCAAGAGAGAGCTCATTTGTGCTCTGAATTTAGAAACAGATTCAGTGGAAAGTGTCCTCTTATTAAGCACATGACACAATAAACTGACAGGAAACATTACACATGCACAGAATATGGGAAAAGTTGCCATCTAAAGAACATACTTATTGCCCACATGAGAACATGGGTGAAAAACCTTATCAGTTCACTGAATTTGAAAATGGTATCCATGCGTATGATACACTTGTCTGCCCCCCAAAAATTCATACATGTGAAACACATGTGTGCATTGAATGTGGGAAAGGGTTTGCTCAGAAGAAACACCTTATTTGCCACCAGAGAACACATACAGGTCGGAAACCTCATGAGTGCACTGAATGTGGCAAAGGGTTTGCTCAGAAGGGACATCTTATTCGCCACCAGAGAACACATACAGGAGAGAAGCCTCATGTGTGTACTGAATGTGGAAAACGGTTTGCTCAGAAGGGAGATCTTATTTGCCACCAGAGAACACATACAGGTGAGAAACCTCATGTGTGCACTGAATGTGGGAAAGGGTTTGCTCAGAAGGGACATCTTATTTGCCACCAGAGAATACATACAGGTGAGAAACCTCATGAGTGCACAGAATGTGGCAAAGGGTTTGCTCGGAAGGAACAGCTTAGCAGCCACCAGAGAACACATACAGGTGAGAAACCTCATTTGTGCACCGAATGTGGCAAAGGGTTTCCGCAGAAGGGAGAGCTTAATTGCCACCTGAGAACACATACAGGTGAAAAACCTCATGTCTGCACCGAATGTGGGAAAGGGTTTCCACGGAAGGGAGAGCTTAATTGCCACCTGAGAACACATACAGGTGAGAAACCACATGTTTGCACTGAATGTGGGAGAGGGTTTGCTTGGAAGGGACAGCTTACTAGACACCAGAGAACACATACAGGTGGAAACCACATGTGTGCCCTGTATGTGGGAAAGGGTTTGCTCAGAAGGGAGACCTTATTAGCCACCAGATAGCACATACAGGTGAGAAACATCATGTGTGTGCAGAATATGGAAAGAGCTTCATTGTGAACAGTAACCTTATTAGTCACCAGATAAAACATGAGTGAGAACCCATTGCAATGCAGTGAACATGGGAAAATCCTCAGTGTTCTAAGCTTGACAAAACACACGTGAAAAAGCAATGTTCATCAAGGGGAAAACATGGAGCATCTGGTTGCCAAGAAATGTATGACTCACCTCGACTCTCCTCCTGACTGAACTCTGCAGCGTTTACACTTTTGCAGCACATCTGCAGCACTCGGCTCCTCTTCTCCTCAGGATCCCCTCTACTGTATTACACTATTGCCTGTCTCTAGTGGAACACTCTTCTCCTCAGGATCCCCTCTAGTGTATTACACTATTGCCTGTCTCTAGTGGAACACTCTTTTCCTCAGGATCCCCTCTAGTGTATTACACTATTGCCTGTCTCTAGTGGAACACTCTTCCCCTCAGGACCCCCTCTAGTGTATTACACTATTGCCTGTCTTTAGTGGAACACTCTTCTCCTGAGGATCCCCTCTACTGCATTACATTATTGCCTGTCTCTAGTGGAACACTCTTCCCCTCAGGATCCCCTCTACTGTATTACACTATTGCCTGTCTCTAATGGAACACTCTTTTCCTCAGGATCCCCTCTAGTGTATTACACTATTGCCTGTCTCTAGTGGACCACTCTTCCCCTCAGGACCCCCTCTAGTGTATTACACTATTGTCTGTCTCTAGTGGAACACTCTTCCCCTCAGGACCCCCTCTACTGTATTACACTATTGCCTGTCTCTAGTGGAACACTCTTCTCCTCAGGATCCCCTCTAGTGTATTACACGATTGCCTATCTCTAGAGGAACACTCTTCTCCTCAGGATCCCCTCTAGTGTATTATACTATTGCCTGTCTCTACTGGAGCACTCTTCTCCTCAGGATACCCTCTAGTGTGTTACACTATTGCCTATCTCTGGTGGAACACTCTTCTCCTCAGGACCCCCTCTAGTGTAATACACTATTGCCTATCTCTAGTGGAACACTCTTCTCAGGATCTCCTCTAGTGTGTTACACTATTGCCTATCTCTGGTGGAACACTCTTCTCCTCAGGATCCCCGCTAGTGTATTACACTATTGCCATCTCTAGTGGAAGACTCTTCTCCTCGGGATCCCCTCTAGTGTACTACACTATTGCCTCTCTCTAGTGGAACACTCTTCCCCTCTAGTGCATTACATTGTTCCTGCCTCTGTTGGGGCACGTACGATTAGTAGATAGTTCCCTGGCCTGGGATTGGCATATGGAGGTGCATTTATATAAGGGGGGTGCATGCCCACTGTCAAAGCACTGTCTTATAAAAAGCTGGTCTGGTGTGAAGCGTCTTGAGAAGATGTCAAGTGTTCCATTATATTAGGAGCACATGTATTTTAGAAAAGTGACATTTTATGAATAAAATAAAAAAGGCAAATGGAATAGAATTATTCACTGATCCGTGAGACAATAAAAAACATGCAAATTTGGAAATAAAATGATACCTTTCTGTCTGAAATGAACGTGTTTTGGGTGTAATGATATCATAGCGATGCTCTCTGAATTCCAAGAAGGAATAGTGGACACAAATGTATACCAAATTAAAGTAATCCTGTAAAGCTGACATGCTGAATTTAAGCCTTGTCCACCTGTGTTCGGAAATTGAATGAAATGCTGATTTTACTTATTTATTTATGTATTGTTTGCTTGTTAGGCGCTCACAGGGCAAGCAGGGAGCAAGGGTGGGAAATATATTACAACACAATATTTAAGAGCAGAGGGGGAGAAGAGGGAGAGGGTTAGACCTACTATGCCTTGTGAGTATTCAGATTGTGAAAGTGCAGAAAGGAAGAGGGAAGAGGGGTTAGGTGCTGGGGAGACCAAGCTCATGGTTGAGACATAGACAAAGGGGGTCATTACGACCCTGGATGTAGCCATGGCGCTAATAGCGCCATGGCTACCCCAATACCGCATACCGGGTCCGGGTTCCCTGAGTGGGGAAATACCGGGCCATTCCGACCTTGGAGGACCTGGTATTTCCCCATTCAGGGAACCCATCCCGCTTCCCATTCGATCCCCCATAGGGCTCAATGGGAATAGGGTCCATGCTAACAACGGGCCTGTTAATAACGGGCACGTTGTTAGCATGCTGTTCCTTTAGCGGGTCCCGCTAAGGGCACCTGTTTTTTCCAGACGCCCTTAGCGGGACCCGCTAAAGGACCTCGTAATATGGCGGTAAGGGGTTGACGGCTCTGGCACCTTTAACTTTACTTGTAATGACCCCCAAAGTGCTAGGAATGTTGAGTGCTACACAGCCTGGGCCGCGGGAGGTGTAAGTGCGAGCCTCCAGAGCGGTGGGTGTGCAGATGCAAAGTGCTGTGGATAGACAGGAGCTGGGAAGAATTGGTGTGGGAGGTCAAGGCCCTGAGGATGCATAGGGCCAAGGTCACTGATTCATCAACAGTGGGATTAGCCAAGGAGAGAAGGAGGGAAGGAGGAGTAAAAGAGGGACGTCTTAAGGATCTTCTGGAATCAGAAAAGACCCTACTCAAGGCGCAGGGGTGGGGGAGCCTGCAGAGGAAAGAGTGTGACCTCCAGCCCTCTCTTTAGCAGAAAGCTTTACATGCAAAGAGTTAGTGCCAGAGGGATGAATTGGTCTAGAGGGAGAGTATTTGAAGATAGTGTGGTCCCGGGCCCGGACAGCCTTGTGGATGATGCAGAGGGATTTGAATTTAATCCGTGCAGCAACCGGGAGCCAGTGAAGACTTTTTAGTGCAGGAGAGATGTGGTCCCTGTGCTAAAGGCCAAGGATAAGTCTTGCTGCGCTATTCTGGATAAGCTGGAGGTGTTGCAGCATGGAAGAAGGAAGATACAGGAGGAGGCTGTTACAGTAGTCACGTCTAGAGGGAACCAGGGCTTGAGTCACATTGAGCCTCTGAGGGAAAGAGAGAATAGGTCAAATTCTTTTGAGAAGGAAGAGCTGATAGTTGGACTTCTTGGCAATGTCCTGAGTGTGAGTGAGGAAGGAGAGAGAGGAGTCGAAGATGACTCCAAGATTTCTGGCTTTAGTTGTAGGTGCAGGGGGAGAGCCCACAGAGGAAGGCCAGAGTGAGGGGAAGAAGGAGGAAGCAGGGGTCCCAATGGGAAGGCTCTCCGTTTTACAGGCATTGAGGCAGAGATCATTGGAGTCACACCAGGACTGGATGGCAGACAGGCAGTCAGGGTTGATGGAGAGTGCAAGAGGGTCAGCATGTAGATAGAAGAAGAGCTGTGTGTTGTCTGCTTAAGACTGGAAGTTGCAGGAATAAAGGAAGATGAGGCATGCAAGGAGTGCAAGGTAGATGTTAATGAGCCAGGGGGAGCGTATGGAGCCCTGGGGGACACCTCAGGTGGAGATGGAAGTAGGAGAGGAGAAGGGCCCCAGGATAACTTGGGGAGAGTGGTTAGTGAGGAAAGAGGACAGTGCCCATTCTAATATATCAAGTGTATCATGGAGCCTTTGTATGAGGATGGAATGGTTAACTGTCAAATGCAGAGCAGAGATCGAGAAGTATAAGGACTGCTGGGGAGCCCAGAGATGGGAGCAGTTCTTCACAGGCATTAAGAAGAGCAGTTCCGTGCCTTTGGGTGCTCAGAATCCAGATTGGTGGTCGTGGAGGCCACCAACCAGTTCAGTGTGAGAGTTGAGTTGGTGCAAGGCTGGCTTCTCAAGCAGCTTCCCCAGGAAGGGTTTGATGAAAATAGGGCCATTAAAAGAATATTGAGCTTCAGTGAATATGTTGCTGTTACATTAGAAATACATGTTTAGTAGTACCTCCATTTGTGTGTTAAATCTGTTTCTTTTTTCTGTCTTTACTCTGGAATAAACTGCTACCTGGAACGGAGTTGGTAGATGTGTGAGGGGCGGCGCCTCCCATTCCTTGTCTTACTACTTCTCTGTGTGTGTTTTCTATTTTTTCTGCCAAGGGGGTCCAGCTTGGACCCCCAGCAGTGCAGCTCTTCATTTTACCTTTTGGTTAACAACACACCTGGAATACCCTTATGGCACCCATGGGTGGGGGTTCAGCCCTTTACCCCTAGTGTATGTTTTTGGGTACCTGTGTGTTGCCCACGGAGCAGGGTATGGACTGGTGGCATCTACATGCTGACTTGGCAGTGGCTCTGAGTATTCTCCATTTTGGGATACCCAAGCCTTGCCATAGGAATCAATGGAATCCTGAACAAAGGCAAGGTGGCCACTGTAGCCTCTTGGTTTCTATTGCCTTTACCCCTTGTTTCCCAAAGCCCTGGGAAGCCCTGACTCTGTCTCCCTTCCCCCTCATGGCTGTTGGGTGGAAGGACCATACATTTTCCTGGTGAGCTGCCAATGCCAGACTGCCTGGAGCATTCCCCAGAGACTCTGTGTTGTGGGTACACCCTTGGAGTAGGACCTGTATGAATGGAGTATGGACCCAACTCACATTCTGTGTTGTAGATGCCTGGTTTTGGTTCTGTGACACAATGCCTGGGCCAGCCCTGACTTTAACTGGAGTGAATGCAGTGTAGTGCTCTGAAAGGCTGGGTGATTACACCAATCCACAATCTGTGTTATGGATGTCTGGTTTGTGGTGAATGTGAGCCTCATTGGCTGCCTGCCTGCATGAATGCACTTGTAAGTGATTGGCTCAGCCTGAGTGAATGGGAAACATGTGTATAGTAAGGGACCCCTCACTCGACACATTATTCCTGTCTTTAACTGAAGCTGAAGTTGAAACCTGAAGCTTGCATCTTGGGTCCAGTTGGAGGAAGAAGTCTACTGCTGCATTTCTTCAAGAATTGGGTAGACTGCTAGCTGACCCGAAGACCGAATCAAGAGAGGATCTGGAGAGGCGGCCTCTTCCTGCACTACGAGGGATCATCGTGATCCTGCTGCTCTTCATCCGAAGTACCCTGGAAGCCGGTCCTGTGTGCCTTCTATCCGTATAAGGGGTCTTTGTGAGTCCAGAAGAGGAGTACCTAGACATCTTGCTGAAGAATTTCATTGGTCACCCAGGGTCCGGAGGAGTGTTTGTGACCGCTGGAAGACAAGCTGCTGTGTATCGCCCACGGTCGCTGTGTTCGGAGGTGCAGAGGTGTGTGCAGAGTTGTGTCCGCTAGTGGCGTTCCTACCACCAGAATCGGAAGATGATGTCCTGAGGGTCTAGACTTTGTGAGGGTCTGCAGTCCAGTCCAGTGGTCGAGTCAGGTCAATAGAAGCCATCCAGAGGTCCATGCTGTGGCTGCAGCACCGAAGAACTGAGATTTGGCAGTTGGCAAAATCGCAAAACCTGACACCTTCTTCTGCCACCTGCTTCCGTCGCCAGTGAAATGCGTCCATAGCCACCATGGGTCTTATCATCTTCAGCCTGGCCTTGTCCACAGCACCCACTGCAAAGATCGAAAGGGCTGCCTTTCCGACACTGCTTGGTGCCTCTTTTCTCTTGACATAGACATCGCAGTGGCTCCTTCTTCCAAAGAGGGTCCATCCTTGAGGGGTCTCGTCGAGTAAAGTCGAGTAAAGCCAAGAAACTCCATCACTTCACCTACCAAGGCACCAAAGGTACCGTGACGGGGAAAAGCCTCTTTCAGCCTCTGGAGTCCCCCAGGGGTCCCAGACTTGTCTTGGATCCTGTTCTCCTGCGGCATCTCAGGCACATCGGGGTGGTGAAGTCTTTAAAAAGAAAAGCAGAGCATTATTGAACATTTATGGCCTGGGCTGTAATAAACAAGATAAGGTACAGCCTAACATTTCCTTTACAGATCGCCTCGGCGGTCTTACTATTTGAGTTAAAGAAACTAAATTGCCTTTCTTCCTTGATCTATGGAGATGCATCTTGCTTAACGGTCAGCAGTTGGTGCATTTCTAGTGATTCTAAGTATAGTGTGGTACCACATAGAGTGTATATATTGAATAGTGTTGCCTGGGTACAAAGTGTGTTATTTATATGTATATATTTTATATAAAGAAGCTGTGTTATCACCTAACATGGACAGTCCTTTGTGGGGGCTTTGGGATTCACTGTACTTAAGAACCAGCCTGCATCACCTCCCTTGAGTCTCAGCCTTGGTTTCTTGTCCGTTGGTGCACTTTGAGAGCCTTGGCTGGTGTGTTATGTGGCTTTACCCCACCATATAGGGGGCAGAAGTACACATACCCCCCTCTAGTCTTAACAATGGGCCTCATTAGGACTCTGGCGCTAAACCATGGTGCTATTAGCACCATGGTCCATGCCGGAGTCCGCCATGGTGGAATGGGGAATTACCACCCCATTCCGAGGTTGGCGGGGCGGTAATTCGCCATGCCACCATGGCCCTTCCCCATTCCCATTTTTGCCCCATAGGGCTCAATGGAAATGGGGAAGGCGGCAATAACGGTACCGCAAATTGCGGTACTGTTATTGCCATCAAGGTCCCTTTGCGGGTCCCTACTTTAATGGCTGGTCCCGACCAGCCGTTAAGGTCGGGACCCGCAAAGGGACATCGTAGTAAGGCGCTAAGTGGTTAACAGCACCGCAGCCTTTTACGGCGCTGTTAACCACTTAGCGCCTGGATCGTAATGAGGCCCAATATGTGTTTTAGGTAGTGGGGTGTATCCTTGCACTGACTATTTTAAAAGCTTAAATCAATTGAAAAATAGGGGTTGTCACCAGAAATGATCTTCACACAAGAAAGCTCATTTGTGCTCTGAATTTTGGAAAAGATTCAGTTTGAAGTGTCCTCTTATTAAGGACCTCACACAATCAACTGACGAGAAACCTTACACATGCACAGAATATGGGAAAAGTTGCCATCTCAATAACATACTTATTGCTCATGCGAGAACATGGGTGAATAACCTTACCGTTCACTGAATTTTAGAATAGTGTCCATTTGTATGATCCACTTGTCTGCCCCCCAAGAATGCATACAGGTGAAAGACATTATGTGTGCATTGAATGTGTGAAAGGGTTTCCTCACAAGCGAGAAATTGCTATCCATCAGAGAACACATACAGGTGAATAACCTCATGTGTGCACTAAATTTGCGAATTGAGCGTATATATTGGCTCCATCACTGAATAGTGTTGCCTGAGTAAGAAGTGTGTTATTTATATGTAATATTTATCTGAACCTTTCTTCATATAAAGTAGCTGTGTTATCACCTAACATAATATGTTATATTTATCTGAACCTTTTTTTTATATAAAGAAGCTGTTTTATCACCTAACATAGTGTGTGGACAGTCCTTTGTGGGGATTTTGGGATTCACTGAATTAGCCTGCATCACCTCCCTTGAGTCTCAGCCTTGGTTGCTCGTCGTTGCTATAGTTTGAGAGCCTTCGCTGGGGTGTTATGTGCCTTTATCCCACCATACAGGGGGCAAAATTACAGGTACCCCCCTACACTTTTTACAAGATTTGTTTTAGGTAGTGGGGTGACCGTCTTGATTTCACTTTTATGTTGGAGCAAATGTGATTGCCAACTACTGAAACATTCTAATTCGGTTTGTAGTTCTCTGACTTTTCCATGAGGTTTCCAAGATTCTGACCACAACAGGAATAATGGTATATGCAATGATGATTTCAGACAATGGGCCTCGTTACGAGTTTGCCGGTCTGGAAACAACGGTGGAGGTAAACCCGCTGACACCGTTGTTTCTGGACCGGCAGATTACCAGTTCTGCAGGTGGGTGGTGTCACTCCCCCCAGGTCTGACCTGGCGGGAGGAACGCCACCCACCTGCAGACGGAAATGGAAACACCGGCTCTGTCATATACAGAACTGGTGTTACCATGGTCCCCATTCCCATACAATCTTATGGGACTCTAATGGGAATGGGGAACAACACAGTTACCACCTCCGGAATTACCGGCACCCAGGGTTGTAATACCCTGGTGTTACTGGGTGGTCAGGAGGCAGTAAATGTTCAAGGGTCTGGCAGCTACCTACCGGTTTTTCTGCCACGGTTACCGCCCGACTCGTAATGAGGCCCATTGGGCCTCATTACTAGTTAGCCGGTCCAGATTTAACAGTGCCGGTAAAACCGTACCGGCACCGTTTCCGGACCGACTAACTATGAGTTCTGCGGCCGGTGGTGTTACACCCGCAGGTCTCACCTGGCTGGCGTAACGCCACCGGCCACAGACAGACGTGGAAACACCGGCACCATTACCTCATGGTGCCAGTGTTTCCATGGCCCCCATTCCCGTTGAGTCCTATGGGACTCCACGGAAATGAGGAGTAACGTAATGCCGGCTCCGGAATTACTGGACCACCAGGGCTGTAATGCCCCAGTAATTCCGGAAATTCCAGAGCTGGTAATTCATTCCAAGTCTGGCGGCAATCTGCCAGATTTTCTGGCTCGGTTACACCCGGACTTGGAATGAGGCCAAATGTATGTTTCGTACAACATATAATCAGTCCATGTTTTGGCAATCATTCTGGCTGCCATGGGCTGCGACGCCCCGTACAGCGCGTGGCACACAGCATTATCTCCATCTGTAGTTGTCAGCAGCTGGTTATGTGGGGGAAGGACATCTGAAAAAAGAACCAGGAGAAGAAAAGAGCCAGTCTGAGACACGGCCAGAGTGTGATTTGGGATGATTCGGGCATGTGTGTACATTGCTCTGAATATACAGGGGAAGATGATGCTGTGACATGTCCCGGGTGTCGGCACGCCTCTAAAAGCACACCACAACTTCCAAGAAGGACAGGAAGTGTGATAGGTGAGGCGGAAGTATCTGCAGTGAGAGAAAATGACACACGATGGAGCACACCAAAGCAGGGCTCAGCGGCTACCTATGGCAGATTTACCCACTGGCAAATGATGTAGTGTATAGCTACTGTGGGAAGCACCAGCTGTTCTGGCAGCACCCCTATAGTGTATAACTACTGTGGGAAGCACCAGATGTTCTGGCTGCACCCCTGTAGTGTATAGCTACTGTGGGAAGCACCACAGTTCTGGCTGTACCCCTGTAGTGTATAGTTACTGAGGGAAGCACCCGGAGTTATGGCTGCACCAGTGTAGTATATAGCTACTGTGGGAAGCCCCCGCAGTTCTGGCTGCACCCCTGTAGTCTATAACTACTGTTGGAAGCACCAACTGTTCTGGCTGCACCCCTGTAGTGTATAGCTACTGTGGGAAGCACCAGCTGTTCTGGCTGCACCCCTGTAGTGTATAACCACTGTGGGAAGCACCAGCTGTTCTGGCTGCACCCCTGTAGTGTATAGCTGCTGTGGGAAGCACCCGCAGTTCTGGCTGTACCCCTGTAGTGTATAACTACTGTGGGAAGCACCAGAGGTTCTGGCTGCACCCCTGTAGTGTATAACCACTGTGGCAAGCACTTGCAGTTCTAGTTGCACCACTCTAGTATAGAACTACTGCACCCAAAGCTCCCTCTTAAAAAGAATGACTATTTATATTGCATTTCCATTTCCTTCAAGGTCTTCTGAAGCAGCCCGTGTTGGCCGATGCATTTAAGACTGGGGAGTCCATCATCTGAGCATCCAAGTGTAAACAATGATAATACAAACAAATTAACATATAGGTCTCCTCCATAGGAAACCATTTGCCAACAGCAGCCCTGTATACAGGTCTGAAACATGCCACATAAAACTAGCTAAACTAGAAACGTTCTCAGACAGACAGGAAGTCATAAATAAATGTCCTGGTGTACATCAACTATTCAGAAAACCAATAGAAATTGTGCCTAATGCTGAGTGATATGGGATATATACACATGCAGGAGCACAGGGGTGAGTGCTCCAGAACCCTGATGCAGGTCAGTCCGGAACACAACCATCAAGCTTGCAGCCAATCCTGCTGCAGGTCACACATGTGAACCTAAGACTCACATCTTCCTGGTGTCGGTGCTGTGCAGTTATTCTCATTAGAGACCAGTGCTGATGCATTTCAGACCCCAATCTCCATTCTCGGGGCAGACTCTACCAAACGTAGAGCAGAAATGACTTACTTGGCTATTCAGGACATATTAACCAACATTGGTCTTAAGTGACATGTATATGATGATTTAGTCATACCTGTCCCTGTGTGGCTGAAGCACCTGTTGAGATGTTTGGGTTTTAGGTAAAACATCTGAAAATCATAACAGCAGTTTATAGAAGCACTGATAAACATCAAAGATGTAAATTGCAGACACTGCTGTTGTCAGTGTGATTAGAGACGGTCCCCCTGATTAGATCAGTTGTTCTGGTCGAACAGTGAAAGGTTTCGCCATAATATTGTTGTCACACCTCTGATAGCTTAAGATGTGTTTTACAAGTAGGCTGTGAGTAATACTAAAGAGGTAATAAAGAACGTGTAAATGATACTGTGTATCGAGGCCACAGGGATCATACCTGCTACTTACATCTGTGATGTGTTATTGATGGACCGCTAAGGTTATAGACCTTAATACACCGAAGGTTAGTTGTGCACTATCCATAACAGAAACGGGTAAGTTCATGTGGGATGATGAAAATGTATTCCAAGGATGGCATGTTTCAAAAAAACGTAAACGTAGATTGGTAATGGTGGGAATTATCAACTCATACACGATATACTGCAAACAATCCTAGCACAGTTAACTCTAAGCTCTATGAGGCGACCTTATTATTTTCACTGTGAGAATCACCTTACCATTAACCCGAAAGCTGTGGACTCACGCACCAGTGTCCCAGCATCTACCTACCACTACCCAACGCTTTAAATAAGGTCCATGTATGCCACCTTGGCACCAACATGGCTGACTGTGCCTGTGACATCACAATGGGCCTCATTATAAGGATGCGGTCCGGGAACTACGGCGGTACCGGTAAGCATGCCGGTACCGAGGTTCCTGGAGCGCCATACTACGAGCTGTGCTCGCAGGCGCATGTCAGCTGGTCAGCTCTGTCCTGGCGGGCAGTGGGGCACACGCGAGAAGAGCACGTCGAATGCACCGGCACCATTCTGAATGGTGCCAGTGCATCCGAGCTCCACATTCAGCCCTATGGGGCCAAACGGGGATGGGGAGTCCCTTATTGCCAGCACCCGCAAATGGGCAATTACCGGGTCCTCCAAACTCGGCATGACCCGGTTCTTGGCCATTCGCAGGTACCGGTAAAAATGCAACTCCAGCAGCAGGCGTGCTGGTTTTGCCGGCACGCTACCACCGGATTTGTAATGAGGCCCAATGTGTCTGACCTCACCACACGGAAAGTCGCTAAGTGGTTCCGCTCTTAAAAAAAGGTTAAACAGAATATGTATGGGAGAAAATACATAAGCTTCAGTTTTGATTGGAATCAGTCTACGCAAGCTTGTGTTGACATTAGGAATGAAAAGCCGTTATGTTACTGCAGTAATGGTGCAAATTCAGCACTGCCAATGTGGGCACACCTCTCCGTTGTGGGAGTAATGTGGAAAGGAGGAGGAGCCTTGCGATAGGAAGGAATATTGATAGATACACATGTACTGATGCGATGTGTGTCCATGTGCAGCTAGAGAAGTCCATGGGGAAGAGAGGGGTGGGAAACCCAGGAGGGATAGAGATCCGAGGCAGGGGCAAAGGGTGGAAGGGGTAGTATAGTACAACATGAACCACAAACTAGCCGTTTTGGGATACTGGCTGCAGGTAAGTAAACAACTTGTCTTCGCGCACCCACAGGCTCTGTATTTCAGGGCAGACATGAATTTCTTGAAGCAGTCTGCCACAGCAGTGTCCTGAAGAATTGTTGTAAGGTGACCGTTCCCAGGAAACTGTAGTTGCTGGGACATGGGTTCAGCTGATACTATTGAGGCCGACCAGCGAGGCACCTGGGCTCTCTCTGGGAACTGAGGGGATCCAACTAATAAGTACGGGAAAATTAGAGGAAAGGCACAGATCATGGGGTAAACAGTTTCAAACCACCACCTGGCAGGTGGGTCTGGGAAGAGAGCTGGGGGTTGAGGGGGTGAGCCAGGAGGGTGCTGGCGTCCCTAAGGTGCAATAGTGTTTTTGTGTCCTTGCCGATGTCCATGGGGCACCTCATTGGTAGATGCCGTGTGAATGTCTCTCATTGCCAAACTCAGACTGTCTTGTGTGTCTCATGAGAACTGGCCACTGGCCCAAACTGCATCTGGACCTGTAATAAATTGCATTACTTCCAGCTTTATGTACGCTTCTTTTTGGATTACTTTGGTGTACCAGTCACTACCTGCTTTTGGAGGACCCCTGATACATTTGGAGGCAAGCGAGATACTCAATTCCCTTGGGCAGCTGAGGGTATTCTGGCTGCCCTCCCGGGGGCACAGGCCAAGCGGGCACACACCAGTCTCAAGTGCACAACGAGAAGGCCCCACAGATGCTGAGTTCATAAAGGTCTGCCTGCTCCCGAGAGCTGCCCGCGCTTAGGTGGAGGGGCGAGCTGCAGGGAAGGTTCAGTGCCGGTAGAACTCGGGGATATTTAGGATGCGTGAGTGTACCCTTGCATGAACGTGCAACCCCGTGGTTGCATGCCCCCTCAGTGGACAGGGATTTTCTTTTATGGTATTTAGGATGCATCCTACAGGGGGAGGAAGATCGGTCATAGTAGTCTTAGAGTTAGGTGAACCTGTCCGATAGGGAATGGGTGTGTGGCAGGAACATCTGCATTAGAGCAGAAGAGTGTGTAGAAGGTGGTGAACGTCATTAGATGGGTGTTGCACATAGTGCAAATGATTGTATAGTTGCATCATTGTTTGGGGATTGGGGTGTTTGATTTGTTGAGTCAGTGAAGGAAGGCACGCGATAGGGTTGTATATGTTGGTGTGTCCATTGGCTCAACGTTTTGTGTTATGTTTTGGTCATAGTAATTGGTATCTTTATTGGTTTATGTGGAGCTTCCCAAGGTGGAAGGGGCAACACTGTCGATAAGTTGTAAATAATTGCACTTGGCGTAGTAGTAGCAAATGTAGGGCCACAGGAGGTGCATGGCTAGGTGTTTGCTTATTAACATAGAGGAATCAAGAACTAGGTGAGCCTGTAGAGAGGGCCAGACTTGCACTAACACAGAGTGAGTGGGTGGGTGTGTCTGAGAAGCAGGCCAGTGAGCATGACAGGTGTGCGTGGGAGGGCCTGTGGAGAGAGCCAGTGAGTGTGGGTAGGTCACAAGCTGAAGAAATGGTAAGTATGGATGTGTGAGAAGAAGGTGGGGGTGTGTGCGTGTGAGGAGAGTGAAAGGTGGGGATTTTGGAGGAGGTGAGTAGGGTATAAGGGTACTTTGAAGTTTGGGAAAAGTCTGAATTGAATAAGGTGGGAGGAACTCCAGACACAAGTATATTTGAGGTACGTAAGGGTTGGGAATTGCATTTAGGATGGACACGCCCCTGGATCCCTTATGTAATAAGGTGCCCAAATATTGTGATAAAATATTGAAGTACCACTTTCAGTGGGTTCGGAACACTGCAAGGACAGTGCATCCATGAGTGGACAGGGAAGGGAATGTTCAATAGTGGAATAATAGAACATATGTTCTCGTACCTGTTAGTAACATGCAAAGGATCAAAGCTCAAGAGCTGGCAAAGCATTTCAGGGTTCTGGAAGCTCTGAGGAGAAAAAGGATCCCGGGAAGTGGGGCAGACAGGACCACCTATTGCTCTGCCCCCAACTCCCCATATGGGTTGTATCCCATGTTGAAACCTGGTGGGTTCACCAATACCCGGCATGTGTCCCAAGCAGGGGGGAATTAGAAAAGGGTAGAAAAAAGTCAGAGGAAAGCGGAGATAGAGACCCGAAGGAGAAAGGAGACAGAGAGTGCCTGTCAGTCATAGAGAAAAGCATACAGCGACAGTTGGACACTATATTCAAGGAGAGAGAGAGGGTGCTAGAAAAGAAGGTGCAGAAAAAGCAGAAGAAAAGGGTGGTAGCTGGGAATGAAGAGGGGTGGATATCAGGGAAGATAAAGTTCAAATTGAATAATGAGGAGTCCGACAAGGGGGAGGACGGATCGGATGCATCTGACAAAGACTGCAAGTTCTCAGGCAAAGAGATGGAGGAGGTAGAGTTAATTACGGGGGATGAATATTCTTGGGCGACAGACAATGAAAAGAAAGGGGACAGAGTTAGAAGAAAAAGAGGGGAAAAGATGAGACACGCCAAAACTGGTCAACAAGCCTCTGTAAGAGGAAGGCAAAGATAGTGATGGCAAAGGTCACGAGAGGTTGACTGGACCCTGAACTGCCAAAATAACCCTCTTACAGAAAGGGGGGGAGACGTGCATTATGTGCCGTGACAGACGATGGACAGAGAATTTAATATACAGCTTACCCTCCCTTATAGCAGGAGCGAGCAAATGGATATATGCTCATGAAAAAGAGACAGTAGGGGTCTACATAGCTATCAAACATATGAAAAGCTAGTTTGCAGTAATAAAAGGGGACCAGGGACAGAATATGGGAGCAAGCCGGGTACCACAGGGTCAAGCTGAATACGAATATACACGATGGAGTGCCCTTTAACAAATTCCGAGCCCATGTGTGGAAGGTACTAAGAAGCATGTAACCTGATACCTCAGATTAAGGAGCCGTGATGGCCCTCAAGATGAAGCCTGATGAGGACCTTTCAGAATATACATGACAAATACTGGTTGCTGGAGAAAAAAAAGCTTGGAATGAATACATACCCATTTTCTATCATATTGGTCCAAGGGCTACCCTCAGACATGCAGGCCTACCTAGTTAAAATAGTAGGGATAGAAGCAAAGGAGTGGCCAGAGATACAGTCAACCATTGTGCACTATCGTAAAAGGAAACTAGAAAGTGAGGGGGAGTCAGCGGATAATGCCACAAAGGCAGAGAACAAGCTAGTACAGAAGAAGCTAGCAAAGCTCTCCATGGAGAGGGCAGTGCTCACCCACGGCCCCATAGATGTGACCCCTGCAACCAACAGGGGGGGTTCCCGGTAGGGAATGGGCCACTGCAAGGATGGTATGTACATCAAAAGTACATCCCACCATGGGCGGTCCAGCAGCCCGGCTCATACTCACAAGTGGGACCTACCAGCAGAAGTTTAATACCCGCAAAGGAAGAGTCCCCATTGAACCAAACGCACACTCGTATACATGAAGAACATGCTTACACAGTTCAGTAGATAGATGACAGATACATATACATACTGTCAAAGCTTTTTATTATTTTCCTCAGCCAAGTGGAGCAATGCTAAAAGCAAGGTAAAGAAGAGATCCAGAACAAGCTTGCAGATGCTTATGACAAATTAACCCTATGGAACTACAGGAGTATATAAAGAGCCTGGTAGGACCACGTACGACTAACCTATTGGAAACATGGCACAATATAAGTGTATAGAAATCATATTATAAGTCTAATGAAAATCCCAGAAGGCCTCAAGCTGCAGAACACCAGATGAGGGAAGCAAACTCAGGCTGCACAAAGCGGGACGACCGAGCTCACAGCCAAGGTCAAAGATAAATAAGCACATTCCAAACTTCAAATAACAAGGGACCAGCTGCAGAAAAACAGAATAAATCTTCATAATTGCAGACAAAAGAGAGCTTGATTTTGTCGTCCACAACCATGTGATACGGCTGAGCTAGACAATGAACATTGTGAGAAACCTGAAGGTGTCTCACCCGCTAGTCCCATGGGATCTGGCATACAGGTGGCCAGGACACAGCCATTGCTTTTGGACCCAGTTCCTGGGGGTGGACCAGTGCGGGAGGATCACCTGGATGAGGGGTTTTCGGGGAGTGGAAATAGGATACCAGATGCTGAGACGCAGTATCCCCTTCCCTGTATTACCTTTACCCCATCCTAGCAGGTAGGATACTTAGGAATTCAACCTCCCCCTTTTCCAACATGACCACTTTCCCACGGACAATTCCTTGTGAGTGAAAACGGACAAACACTTGAGCCGTATGCCTGGCATGTTCCAATACAGTGGTCAGGCAGGGTTAGGCAATTACTGAATGGAGGATAGGAGAGGGGCAATGCGCTGGTCTTGGAAGCAAGACCACGCAGAGCAACAGAGGTTGATATCCCGGATCCGCAATTCGAAACCAAACTCAGGTATGGTATTATACACATTATTAAAAAAACAATAACATTATATAAATAAATCATTACACACACCTGACTTCCATCACAAAATGTAATACCAAAGACAGAGTGGTCTGGCGCCACGTGGGTGCTCATTCGAAAGTCTCTGTTAGGTATTCAACTGAAAGGTTGCAAACATAAGAGAATTGTAAAATCGAAGTGGTCCTGCGATGGGTCAAGCCAAATCCCATGTACATGCAAAGCTCCTTGATACTTGTAAAATTAACATTGGTCCGAGCCCGGCTGAGGGAGACTAAGGGCCTCATTACACGGAAGGCGGTAAGGGTTAATGGTCACCGGTAATAGTACCGGTGACCGTTAACCCTTACCACATTATTACGAGGTCCCTTTGCGGGTTGGTACTTTAACGCCTGCTTTTTGCATAATAGCGCCATGGTTCACCGCCTTCCGTGTAATGAGGCCCTAATTGTGTTAATGGAATCTGGGTCTGGCTGAGGAGGATCTGGGGTGAACTGTGAGTTACCTGAAAAAGAATAACCACTGACCAGCGCCAACACGCCCACTGACGTTAGTAATGGCCAAACGCTTAAAACTACCACGCTATGCACCCACATTGCTAAAACCTCGCCCATAAGTAGCTCCTATCCGGTTCAAGGCACAGCCAGATACAACAGACTTAGATCATTGACTCACATCACTCTATCCCATTCAGACTTAGGGCCTCATTACACGGTACCATACCGGTACCACCATGGCGGAAAGGGGAATTACCACCCTATTCTAAGGTTGGGAAGGCGGTAATTCCCCCTTCCTCCATGGCCCTTCCCCATTCCCATTTTTGCCCCATGGCGAAAGCGCTAATTACGGTACCGCAAAATACCGCAACCAGCCGTTAAGGCCGGGTCCCACAAAGGGACCTCGTAGTAAGGTGGTAAGGGTTTACCGGTACCGGTGCCCATACCGGTACCGGTAAACCTTTACCACCTACCGTGTAATGAGGCCCTTAGACTATACTAAATCTAAGCAACCTAAACTGATCCCTTTACAGGGCAGCACCAGAACCCAATGGCTCAGAGCACGGACATTACATTGTTCTGGCATTGATGCCCTTGCCACTACTACCACCATAGATACTACATCTATATAAGAGCACCAAGGAAAATTGCCCATAATGGCCCCATAACCACTAGTAAGCAACAGGCCACTCCATATGATGACACAAGTTCATGTTCAACACCTATAGCTCAGACTTCACCTCCCACGCAACTCAAAGCAGCCCTTATCAATGCACGCTATATAGCTGCCCATGCCCCAGAAATGCCCCAGAAATACACGATTATATTATTGATCAGCAACTAAACTTGCTCGTAGTGACAGAAACTTGGCTCCACCACGCTTCGGTACCAATACCCACAGATTGCCATGTGTGAACCAAGAGTAAGATTGCCTTGTGTAAACCAAGAGTAAGATTGCCATGTGTGAACCAAGAGTAAGATTGTCATGTGTGAACCAAGAGTAAGAATACTATTCATATTTAGGAAATTACAAATGAGAAAGCTGGAAAGACCATCTGAGAATTAGTCTATACAGACCTTGATTTGTAAAAACATGCTTCTTATTGAAGAAATTGATGATTCACGGTTTGAAATGTATTATGATGAATGCTATTATATTGCATTTTATGAAATATTTTTCTAAAAAAAAGTTTTTTGCATTAATAAATAAAATTGAATAATGATTAATCTAAGCATACCGTTGTAGCCTCTTGTCTCCATACCCTTTCCCTTTTATAAAGAACACTAGACTAAGGTTGTTCTTTTTCTCAGGACATCACACCTGTTTAATACAATACTCACTATCGCCATCCCTCCAGATTACACCATCCTTAGGACTGATAGAACTAAGTCAGTAGGTGGGGAGTAGCCATTATTGCTAAAACCCACCTCAAAATAAGAGCCTGCCCAATTGACAACCTAGATGGGTACGGAATTCTACTAGCAAAACTAGCTACAAACCACAAAACTACTATTAATCTACTAACCATATACAGAGCACCCAATACCAATTCACTGCCCAAGTTAGATATACCATTATTACTAACTCCACTCATCAAACCGAAGACACAATGCATCATTCTTGGTGAACTGAATCTCGGCTTTAATGATAGCCAAGATTACAAAGCAGAAACCTTACACAATGCCCTGAAAGACATGTTATTCACACAACTCGTGAATGTGCCTACCCAATAATAAAGTTAGGACGCTCGATTTGATATTACCCCTTAATACCACAGTATCCATAGAATCTATCAATCTGCTATTCTGGACTCGTCACCATAGTGTTAACTTCTCCATCATATGTTATGAACCTGCCTTACCTAAATACACCACGTTGGACCCTTATGTAACCAGGAATATTCGCAAACTCCCAGCTGAAAACATTAACTCAATTCTAAAAAAAAAACCCTAACAGACAAGACGATAATGAATGATAACCCTTGTTCCCTTGCAGATATCTACCATAACTGCCTCACAAATACGATAGATGCTTTAGCACCATGCGTCACTAAAACCAGACAAAAAAAATCCTCTTTTTTGGATCAATGAGTCAACTGTTGAGATACAGGAGGATATAGTGTCCAAAGAGGATGAATTTGACAGGAAGGCAAACAAACTTACAAAGAAATTTTTTCTGAGAGGATATGATCCAATACAAATTCAACAGGACCTTACAAAGGTTAAGAGTATGTCAAGATCGGATACCTTGCAAACAAGTACTAAAAGTGAAGTGGACAACTTGGTATTTGTGGCCACGTATTCTCAACAAAGTCAACAGATTAAGAAGATAATTAACAATTGGGAGACTGCAGCTGTGGATCCGAAGCTGTAACAACGTTTTCCAACTGTACCTTTCTGTGCATCCAGTAAAAGCAAATCCATAGGAGACCTTCTAACTAAATCAGACTTTGGGCCTCATCACGAGTTGGGCGCTAATAGCCCTACCGCCAAACCCCCTGGCGCTATTAGTGCTGGATCACGGGTTTGGCGGAAGTGTTATTGCCCATTCCCCATTGTGCCCATTCGGGAATTCCTCATTCCCCATTGGGCCCAATGGGGAAAATGTGCGCTATGACCGCCGGCGGATTTCCCACCGGCGGTAATAGCTCGAATTTTCGGTGGATTTCCCCCCAGCTCAGAGCTGGGGCGAAATCCGCCGAAGTCCTGATTTGGCGGACCCTTAAATCCGGCGGTAATAGCGCTACCGCCGGATTTAAGGATTACTGCCAAAGTCGTGATCAGGCCCTTTGGCTACAAAAAAGTGAAACCAACTTTGCTTAAGGGTACCTTACCTTGTAACAATTGTAACTACTGTCACAACATCATTAGAGGTCATTATATGCATCATACCCATAATGGGGATAAGATCCTCCTTCGACACACCCCAACCTGTGACACAAAGAGTTTTGTATATGGTATAAGATGTCTGTGTGGACTATATTATGTAGGCCTCACGGGCAGAAAAGCCAAACAGAGATGGGTTGAGCATTAGTCTAATGTAAGGACAGGTTCGGTTAAATCTCCAGTTGGACAACACTTTAAAGATCTAAAGCACTCTGTGGCTCAATTACAATTTCTTATCCTGGAACATGTGGTACTACCTAGACGAGGAGGCAATCTCCAGAGACTCTTACAGCAAAGAGAGAGTTATTGGATTGAACACTTGGACTCCATGCACCCTAGGGGAATGAACCTTGAATGGGACCTGTATTGTTTTTTGTGATCTGGTATGTTGTAAAATTTTAAATTTAGAGGTTTGGGAAATTCATGAAGCTGAAGAGAACATTTATTCATATACAATACTTTTTTATGTGTGGGTGAAATTTATCATTGTTTTTTTACGTGTATGAAGGATTGGCACTTATTTATGAATGACCATAATGATGTTGTTGAATTTCTGTGAATTAAGAAATATTTTGAAATTGACTTTGTTAAAAAAAAAACTGTATGTAGTGGAGGAAACACAATTGTCATCTTTAGTCACTTAGGTAACTATTAATTGTTTTGGTAAATAACCTTGATGAGATTGTATGACGTAACTGATGTATGGACCCTTGAGCTATACGATACTGCTTCATTTTTGAGTTATGTTTAGTATAGGACGAATAACCTTCTAAATTTGATTTGCAGTAACAATCCACCTGTCATCTATTTTGATGACAGATGGTGTCTTTAAACAAAAGTCATGAAGGACAATATTCGTATACCACAGGGTTCTAAAAATCTGCATTGCCATTTTTTATTCAAAGATGGCTGCCAGTAAACAAGTCTAGTCTTCTAATACCTTCACTAATAGACCCATCGCCATTTTTCCTACAAAGATGGCAGCTTGGAAAGAGACATAGATAGGTCGAGTTTTTGTAAATCTACTCAGGACGCACGGATCGGAATTGCCTCCACGCGATGGAACAGGAAGGAGTGCAGTTTACCGGCGTCCTGCGATAGAAGAGTGGCTACTTCCAGAAAAGTATTTATTTAGGAAGTTAAGTAAACACTAAACGTAAGGACTATTATATCGATTATCCTAAATGTACTGTGTAACTTTTGATCCACAGTACGTGACAACAGGAAATTGGGATTACTTGTGGCTCGGACACAGAGACTAGTCCGTCGCTCGGAAGGTAAGTCCTGACTCTTTACAGTCCCCTCTAGGATTAAACACAATATTAGTTAGCGTGTAATGACATATGGCAGAACTGCAACATTTATCCTTGTGTATTCAACAGGGACTAACAACGCTGAATCACTGCATGACATTAGACAATTGAGGGTTCGAATTCGTAAACATCTGCCATTTTTTCTTTTTTAAACGCCAAGTAGGTGGGAACCAGCAGATTTACCCACAGCTATGCCTTTCCATATTGTCCAACAGATTATTAGTTAAACAACTATATAATCCAGAGACGTGATTGTTATATATTTCTTTTTACAGTGAGAGTGTTTCAACACATAGAGTGCTTGGTCAATTGAGCATCTCCTTTGAGGACTGTCTGACTAAGTATGACTGATACCTAGAGGTGAGTCTTTATTAAAAAATAGTGATTAATTGACAATCACATGTATCTCTTGTACACATGAAGATCTGTTTACTGTGCGGGACACCGCGCCTTGTAGCAAAATGTCCCGCCTCAGATCTTCTGTTTAGTACTCTTAGTATATCTGAGTTAAGTATTGTACTTTGAAGGCTAACGCCTATTAGCTCACTATTTCCCTTACTTTGATTGTACCTTAGGAGTGTTATCCATGCATCTTATATTTCTGATTGGTCAGTTTAGAAGACACAGGTTAGTGTATAGAGCCATGCTATGATTCATTTTGATTTAATATATAGTAATAACAATGAATGCTCAAGTAGTACAATTATTTACATTATTACCTATTTTTATTGACCCATTAGGAAGACTTACAAAGATATCAATACCTGAAGGTGCTGCTGACCCCATAGCTGTCCTCATAGGAGTCGCCCAAGGACCATCGCGCCTTGAAACACTTGTGTAAAGGCGGGTTATAAATGCCATATCATATCATATCATGCTTTCCCCCACCCTCTATAATGCCTATACAAAACTCCTATTCTCAGCACTAGACGATATGGGTGTCATCTACACAAACTTTGTAAATGACACCCAAATCCTTATCCCCATCACCGGGGACTATGCTCAAGACACCCAGACCATTAACAAAGTTTACGCCATCATTCAAAATTGGATGGCAATGAATAGCCTTTGCCTTAACGATGAGAAGACGAAGATCCTCATCGTGGGCTCCCAATCAAGAATAGGCACCTTCCACCCAGACCAAACACACATCAATATTAACGGTACCTTGATCCAAGTACTCAAGCAAGTCAAACCTCTGGGTGTATATCTAGATGCTAATCTCACCATGAACAAACACATCTGAGCCCTCTGATCCTCCAGAGCATACACGGCCAAACTCATTGCACTAAGCCGCCAATTCCTCACACCCTCCAACTGTATCACGTTGGCCAGAGCCCTGATTCTAACCAAGCTCGACTACTGTAATACCCTTCGGCTAAGAAATCTCAATACCAATATCAATAAGCTAGAATTACTGCAGAATAAAGCCCTTAGAGCTGCACTAGGTATAAAGAAACCAGAACACATCTCCAACATTAGGCTAGAAAACCACTGGCTGCCTATCAAAGCTAGAGTCATTTTCAAAACACTATCGGCCTCATCATGAATTTGGTGGTAACCCTTAAATGCGACAGTAACGCTGTTACCACCACATTTAAAGGTCAGCCAAATCACAGGCTGGGCGGATTTTCCTCCAGCTCTGAGTTGGGGGCAAATCTACTGCGATTTTGCTGATTTTCAGTGCTATTACCACCGACGGTAACCAGTAATACCGCCGAGGATAGCGCCAAACTCGTGATGAGGCCCTATGTGTTGTACACAAATGTTTTACGAATAAAGCCCCTAGCTACCTCACCAACACTATTATGAAAAAAATACCTAGTAGGACCCTTAGATGAAACAAGCAGGCACGTCTAGAAATCCCGCGATACGAATGCACTAGAGCAGGAGGAAGTAGCTTCAGATTCCTCGCCCCGACTCTCTGAATTCACTACCACTTAGTATAAAAAATGAGGAAACAATCTCAGGTTTCAAAAAAGCTCTGAAAACTTGGCTGTTCAACCAATATTGACAATCCGTGCCATCCTGCCAGGTCCCAACCAACACTGCCATTGGATTGCCTAGACCTGAATATCTGCAACAACAAGTGAATGTCCTCCTACATATCCTTTATGTATGTTAACTTGGTATTATGGTGTAATTAGAGCCGTCAGGCAAAATGTTATGTTACTAGTTGACTGTAATACTGTATAAGAAACACTATAAGCTGCCTGTAACCTCGCCGTGATACCCAAGGGTCTGGGCGTGTAACAAATGCAAAACATGAATAAAAAGAAATAAATAAATAAAAGTAGCTTGCTCCCATCTGTAGATTTAGGATTAGATAGGCGTTTATCTTATCCTTTTTGAAGTTTAATAAACACCCGTGAACTGTGATCACTTGTGTCTGTCCTATTGTTGATACCATGCCTTCCTTGCAGAACACGAACAGTTCTCAGCAATCAAGACGCGAAGTGAAACATGTTTACACATACAATGTTTCAACATGGAGCGCACTTTCATAGGCAAAAGTGGTGCTACTACCTACACTGGGACACATTCACACCACCTTGAGGTCCACAGAGGGATGAGAACCGATCTGGGTCCCAGGCATGGGGAGACCAGTTCTAACCAGTGGCAGAGGGCAAAGGCCAACGGTAAGTCTGCGACCCTGCAACAATGTAATAGATATTGCCTCGGGGATGGGGCAGGTCAGCCACCTGACATGGAAAGTCCAGTAGAATTAGAAGAATACTGACCCACAATAGGGTCTACTAATCCAAGCATCCAATAGACGTAAGTGATAGGTTTTTGGGGGAGAGCCCAGGTGAAGACGCAATCTGGTATCAAAACAGGGAGACACGTTTTATGGAACTGGAGCTTCTGGAGAATTGTGATTGTCCTTTATGATCCATGTAGGTTTTTGCAATAAACGACAGTTCTAACTTGCCCTTGGCTGAGTCCTCCATTTATTCTGGGGAAAGGGTTGTTGGGCCCGTGGGAGCTGGACGGGTATGCTCGTATCAATCCCCACGCCCTTGGTATACTGGTATCTACTCTAACAAGTGGAGAAGGGCCTATATTCTTTGGGCCATGCTTTCTCTGTAGCCAACAAGGCCATTTCGCATGAATGAGCCCCATGGTGCAGCAAGTATATTACACTCCAAGGGGACCACAACTAGGGAGCCAACCGACACAGTAGCAGGCCCCACCTTCGCAGCAGCAGATGCTGCCACAGAAAGTGCAGATATTCGCCAAAGCAGGCCTGGAACGCACACAAATGCATTGCAAACACCCACGCGAACACATCTGCAAGGGGACAGTACACTGTAGGGTCAGAATGTAGTGCCCTACTACACGGGAGTGCCTGTTCTAGGAGGTGTGAGAAACACATGGTGACAACAAGTAAGATAGACACAAGTGATCACAGTTCAAGGGTGTTTATTGAACAATGAATTATGTATGCAGGTTGGAAAAACGCCTAATCTAACCCTGTATTTAAGATGGGAGCAAGCGTCCACCATCAAATGAAAAATAAGGCAGTTCTAGTGGTGTTCTCTCAAAATAAAAAAGGGCCTACACTAAGAAACCTATTGCCAAACCTCACAACTAATACAAAAAGGGGTGTGGGCTAATTCTCAAGAAAAAAAAGAAGTGTTCACAAATAATATGTCAGGATGGGGTAGCCTGGGTCTCCCTTCCCCACATTTTGAACATGGTGTAAGATGGGAGCTTGGGGCACAGTGCGGTCTCAGGCTTAGACTAGACAATAGTTCTAATGGCAGCTCTCAGGACACACTCTTGAGCTTTCAGCTATCAGGGTCGTCGATGGCCAAGTCTTGTTTCTCTTGAAAGTCTCTTGCCTTCGAGTACCTGTACGTGTTCAACTAACAAAACAAATACACTGGGCCTCTTTACGACCCTGGCGGCAGTGGGTTAACGGGGCCGGTAGAGCTGCCGGGCCCGTTAACCCCTTACCGCCTCATTACAAGGTCTGCTCGCAGGGTGCTGAAATGGGAATGGGGATGTACCGGGTCTGTGTTCCCTGAATGGGGAAATACTGGGCCCTCCAAGGTCAGAATGGCCTGGTATTACCCCATTCAGGGAACCCGGACCCGGTACCCGGAATGGGGGTAGAAATGGCGCAAAAAGCGGCATGGTTACCTCCAGGGTCATAATGAGGCCCACAGTCTCTTTGCAATGGGAATTGGGTGATGACTTTCACCCCAGGATTCCCCTCTTCTGGGCGCACCCTGACTCTTTAAAGATTTCGAGACCCCCAGATAGCTATGCTTTCTCACTTTCGAGGTCCTCTCCGGTTCCAAAGAAAAGTTCCTTTAACAAATTAAAGTGTGTTTCCAATGTTCACTGGGTGATGGGTTCACCCCTGAGTCCCCCTGGGTGCTGGCCCTTATTTCAACCTCCCTTCTCTGGCTTCACTATGGCTTCTCCTTTGCTTGCAAGATCCCTCTTTCACAAATCATAATGGGCCTCATTACAAGTGTGGCGGCCACGGAATGAACGGTGCCGGTAAGGGACCAGCACAGTTAATTCCGGGCCGCCACATTACGAGGTCTGCAGCGGGACCCACTGAGGATGTCTGGTAAAACTAGGCATCCTTAGCGGGTGCCGCAAGCAGACCAGGATGCTAACAATGGGCCCGTCATTAACGGGCCCTTTGTTAGCATCCTCCCCATTCCCATTGAGCCCTATGGGGGTTCAAATGGGAATGGGGATGTACTGGGTCCGGGTCCAGGGAAAGGGAATTACCGGGCCCTCCAAGGTCAGAATGGCCCAGTAATTCCCTATTTCTGGAACCCGGACCCGGTACCCGGTATGGGGTAGCCATGCCACTAAAAGCGGCATGGCTGCCTCCATTCACATAATGAGTCCCAATGTCTTTTCAAACAGTTCCAATGGACAAGCCTTCACCAGGTTCACTCCTGTCAACACACAGTTTTTTGGGACTTTAGACTTGCCCCCCTTTCACCAGCATACCTCCGCTGAGTTCACTCTTGCCAACTTAACATTTGCTTGTATTTGCAGGATTCACTTCCCTTGCTTTCACACAGGTTATAGATCAAAGTCTTTCGATTGTACAAGGATTTTGCTTGACCCTCAGTATGCCCACTTGGACCTATTCCGTTGGCTCTCCTATGGCCTTCTAGTATCTGTGGTTTCTCTCATATGGGCTCGACAAGAGTCTCTCGAGTTAGCACCCACGTGGTGCCGGTTTCCCTCTACAGCTGGTCTCCCCTTCAATACTTGTTGCAGTTCTTTACACAGTTCATTAATCCTGATTCAAACTTGCCACTTGCGATTCTCTCACTCAACACAGCCAGGTTCTTATTGATTCTCCCCTCGACTCACTGGCTGTGATGAACCGCTTGGCTTTTGGCTTTCCCAGAGTCAAGGCTGGTACCACGGGCACAGAAGCTTCCCTTGGTCCTGCTTATCAGTATACGCTTGCCCTGTGTACCATAGACATCTGTTACAAGCTATTGTGCTATTGTTAGCGGTTTTAGGCATACTTCCTCGAAGGTTCTCGAAGGTTCTGTGGGTCTGGGATGAAAAGGGCAAGGTCACTTCTCTCCTCGCAACCCTCTAATTCCTGCCACTTTCTCCTACATTTGAACTGCCATGCCTGCTTAGCTGTTTTGTCGTGCTGTCTGCCGTTCTTGTCTTGCCTGTACTGTGCTCTCTGGCTCCACCTTTTATCCCTGTGGGAAAGGGAAAGGGCCATCAGGTGTGAGTGATTCTGATCAATTGCCTGACATTGCCTGACTCTTGTATTGGGACATGTCAGGTAAACAGCTCCCGTGTTAGTCCATTGCCCTTTGTGTTGTGCGATAGTGTTAGTGATGGAAAAGGGGGGTGGGCAGTGGTTTTGGAATGTCCTACAAATACCTATATGGAGGACAACTGGTTAGAAATAAACAAATCTAAAACAAAAATCTTGGTACTAGAGAAAATGAAGGTAAAGGAATCTTCTAAGCCCAATCTCTACTTGGACAATGAGCATATAGAAGTGGTCACCAATTTCAAATATTTGGGGATACAACTAGATACGTCTAAACTAGACCTCAGTTTTCAAACTCAACTCTGGGCAAAAGCAAAATGCCTAACGGCTCAAATAAGGGCGATCGACCGCAAGTTTGGAAAGTTCTCTTTGTTGCCAGCCATCTTGTTCTATAAAACGAAAGTAGTGCCGTCCTTGATTTACGGAGCAGAAGCTTCGCTATATCTTCCGCCGCAAATCTGGCCGAAACTAGAAGGATATGTGTGGAAAACACTGCTGGGCCTCCCTAAGTCCACTGCAATAGCCGTCATCAGAAGGGAGCTAGGACTGGTTTCTTTAACATCCCTAGTAAACCAAAGCGCAATGCGCTTATATAGAAAAATCATCTCAGCTGACACACTACCGATTTTGGACACCATCCACGTGGAAATTTCTACCGGTAACTGTCTCGCACTAAAAAACTGGGTGAACAGGAGACGTGAAGATCTAGAAACGATTAAATGTTCCCCGATGGACCTAAAGGACAATCCTGACCGCATCAAAACAAAAATGGAAGACATGGATTGGATCACCACAATGGAGCAAGCTGCAAATAACAAACTATTGATCCATCTTCCACCTTCTTTTAATAAGTTGAAAAAACCCTTAAATTACTGTGCAAAGTTTCCGGAAAAAAAGCTGAGGAACGTGATCATGAGAGCCCGTTTTAATTTGCTACCAACCAGAGAGATATTAGCGCTTAGAAACCAGGGTTCGGTAACATTTTATCGTCTCTGTAAAAACCGTAACACAACTGAAACACTAAAACACTTGATAATGGACTGCATTGCCATTAATGAAATAAGAAACGCCTATCTACTCCCTCTCTTGGATACCCTATGGCTCTGGCAGAAAGACGATATATGGAACAGACTAATTTCCGGGGAGAATACCAAATGGTCTCAGGCAATATCGAAATTGATCGACGTAGCGTTTACAAAAATCATAGAGACCAATGCCAACGACTTCGCTGAAATTACTTCCCCATTGGCTCCAATCATGGTGGAATGATATCCTAGAAGCGGTCTCTTTTTCTGCCTTCTCCTCTTCCGCTGATCTCTGAAGATTTTAACGTTTAACGCTTTCGTTGACAAAACGCAGTTTTAACTGTGTAAAGTTCAATAAACAAAAAAAAAAAAAAAAAAAGAATGTCCTACAAAAGAGGAGGAGGAAAATGTGGTAAAGGTAGGGGGATACCACTTCTCACCCATCGATGTCCCACCCCCCATTCAGGTGATCCTCCCTCACTTGTCCACCTCCAGGAACTGGATCCAATAGCAATGGCCTTGTTCTGGCCACCTGGATGACAGATCCCCGGGGACTAGCGGGGGAGACACCTTGAGGTTTCTCACAGGGGAATCCCTTCCCGATCCCACAGAATATAACATCCCAATTGAAGTGCCCACAGAAAGTGCTTGTGTGTAAAGACCCCGAAGAGGAACCCAGGGTAGCAGTGAAGATGGGACAGAAAGATTTCTCCTTCTTGATGGATAAGGGGGCAACCACATCTTTCATAAAGGAGGCCGGGTTCCCACAATCGAATATAGTGATGGACACACAGGGCTTTTCTGGGGCAATTGTCACGGTTCCATTCACACAGGATTTACCCTTAATGATAGGCACACAAAACCCTGTAGCTCCCTGACTGTACTCAAGAGATACTCCCCTAAACATATTGGGGAGGGACTTGATAAGCAAGCTAAATACAGCCATTTCATTCACAGAAAAGGGACTGGTGTGCCCAACTCCTGGCATGTATCTAGCAAGGGTTGCAGCCATCATGCAGGCCTAATATGCTCACAGCACCATACGTCTGCAACCCATGCACTCTGAGGTGTTCCTATATGGGGTTCAAATACTATTGACATTCTGACTCTTCTCAGAGTTTCTGTTCAGGCCCTCGTGGCACAAGTATATTGTCCCGGGTACACAAATATTGTTGTACTTAGAGGAGGTGATTTCATGAAAAGACATGGTGATATTATGCAGGACAGATGACAACGACATTGAGTAGCATGCAATACTCAGTAATAACCACACATTGGCATTGACTGAGGTGACTGATGTACAGCTTTTTTTTCAGATGGGGAACGGGAGGAAGAGGGACAAGTGATGTTTCATCCTGTGCCCCAATACGATTGATAGAGAGGCTAGTGCCACAATTGACACAGATTGTGAAAAGGCAGGCCAACTACATCAGGTAAGATTTGAAGAAGGTCCCAGAAACACTATGGACAAAAGGGCCCCATGATGGGGTAGTGCACAAAGGAGCTGGGGTGGTTCTCATAAAAATAAAGGAATGGGCATTGTTGCCCCGGGCAAAACAGTTCCCACTCTTCTGCGAATCAGATGCGGGTATTTAAGATACACTCCTCGCATTAGACTTCATCCACCCCATGCAACACAGCCATATATCCAATCAAGAAGGCAAAAGGGGGAGCATGGCGATTCATACAGGCCCTCTGCCCCTGAACAATGTGGTGGAGGCAAAGTTCCTGTGTGTTCCTAACCTCACTACAATATTGTGCAACACACCAGCAGACACAAATTATTTCACAATCACTGATCTCAAGAACGCTTTCTTTTCAATCCCTTTTGCAGCGCAACTCCGGGTATCTCAGAGTGTTCACATATCGTAGGGTCCGGTTTGAACACACAATGTTACCCAAGGGGTGTTGCTCAGCAGAGTGACCCAGGTGGATCTGAGCATTCTACAGGTACCTAGTGCAGTGATACAGTACAAGGATGACCTCCTAGTGGGCAGTATTACAGAAGAACAGTGCAGGGTTGTTCTCTGCTTGCTGTACAGTGACAGGAGGGCGTAGTGATCTATCACAAGGGTGAACTTCTTTCCGATAACAAAATTGTGGAAATACTCACCCTCCGATTCCGCTGCCAGGCTCTCTTTCTCCGACTGTGAATATGCACTCTCAGACTGGGATAGGGATCTGCTCACATAGGCCACAAGATAGCTTGTGGGGGCATCCAGCAGCTCACATTATGCCAGGATGGCTCCCAGGCCAAATGGGCTGGCATCAACCACCAGTTCTGTGTGCACCTTGGGTGGAAATATGCTAGGTGCGTTGCACTTGCTAGTTCCATTTTGATTGTGTCAAACGCCTTCTGGCATTCTCTTGACCATCGGAATGGTTCATCCTATCGTAGGAGCTATCAGAGAGGCTTGGGGGTGATGACGCATTTCTGTAGATATCGGGCACAGAACCCAGCCATCCCCAGGAAGGATCTTACTTCTCCCACATGGGTGGGCTCCTGTAGCTCGTGGATGGCGCACATCTTTTCTGGGTCAGGCTGCATTCCTTCCCCGACAAGATGTAGCTGTAGAACCTCAACTTGTCCCTGCTGGTATTGCATTTATTGTAATTTCGGGTAAGCCCTGCTTTCTTCAGTATATTGCACACCTCCGGTAGCAGTCTATTGTGTTCCCCTCTTATGGTGCTAGGACAGTAGGCGAAGTGGAGTTTTGTAGACCTTTATTACGCAATGTCTTAACCAAGGTAGTTGGACTCCAGGTTGACCCCACAGTTACTTCACTGTGAGTAAAAGGCACCAGGAGTTCCTCTTCTCCTTGAGTGTCTCCTACTCTCACGGACCCGGATAGGCCCACCAGTTGCTCTCACTCTCCTCTCCTTCTCCCTGCAAAAAGCAACAAAAACGCCATTAGGCCAGTCCCTTTTATACCGGGGGTTTGGAGGGAAAAAGGGCCAATCGGGGACAACTTCCCTCCCCCCCTGTCTGATTGGTGGGGACCCTAGGCACCCACCCTCTATGAATAGTGCTGCCACCCCCTCCCCTCCTCCTTTATTCTGGCTGCCTGGCACTAGCTTCACCTCCCTGCTGTCAGCCACACCCTCTCCATTGGCCCCGCCCCCCCAACATTGTGTCTCCCTCGAGGCATGTCTCCCGGAGGCCCGTCCTGCTTGAGGCCCCATGCTACCGTTCTGGGTCTGCCCTGCATGAGGTAAGGAGTGGGTTCTGGTTGGCTGCCCCCGATGGGTCCTTGCCCAGCTGTCTGGCGCACCTCCGACACCGAGCGGTCGGCACGAGTCGGGCTCTCTAGTTCCTGAGCCTCGCCGCTGCTCGCCGCCGGAGGCCGCCGAGGTACGTTGTGCTCGCGGGTCTCCCAGCCGCAGCGCCAGTGAACCCGGTCCTCGTGGGCACACGCGGCGCTGCGGCTGTGAGCACCTGCGGCGCCGCGGCTGCAACGTCGGCACCGTCGCGGGACGCCGACAAGGCTCTCCCTTTAACAGGGACGCCTTCCCGGCGCCCGCGTTCAGCGCCGCACATGCCCGCGGCACAGCGGACTCCTCAGGCCGTGCGTCCCGCCCTCCCTCTCCGTCCACCCTCACATCCCCACAGGTGCCATGCACTACGATATCGTCCGATAAATTAAGGCCATTTTGACTGGGAGGTGTAGGTTCCTGATGGTCTCCTGGAATATCTCTGCGGCTGAGGTGGTCCCAAAGTTCAGCCGCTTGTACCTGAAGAGGCCATTGTGGGATGCAAATGTTGTTATCCCTCTGGAGTCAGGGTGCAGCTGCAGCTGATGGTCCCCTTGATTTTAGGTCTAATTGCGAAAGCTTTGTTGCATAGTTTAGGCTGACGATCATGTCCTCTATCTTGGGCCCCAGGTGTCTCTCTCTCTCTCTCGATGGCAGTATTTGCCACTCTCATGTCGACGCAGAGTTGAAGTCTGTTGCCATTACCAGGGGTGAGATCCATGGCGTGGGCCCTGTTGCGTGTTCACTAATGTCGTTGTCCAAAAGCTGTTGTAGTTCACTTTTAGGAAAGATTTCCTTTATGTGCCTTTTCCCCTTCATTTATGGACCCCCCACACTTTTTGCTTTTGTTTGGCTTTCCTATCATTACTTTTCCAGTGGAGCACAGCCTTCAGCAGAACTCCCCTGGGCTGTTGCTCACTTGTTATGGGGAAACTGACACATCCTACAAGCTGTCAGTACTGGGAAACTATGTTACGCTTAGTCTTTGACTATGTTGCTGTTTCTTGGTAACCTTTTAACAGTGCACAATGTACCTTCCAGTACTGTGAGCTGTGATCCTTTTTGTCTTATGGCCCTAGACACCCTCAAAGGATTCTTTGGTGATTGTACAAGTGTGCCTGGGATGAACTTTTGGCAGCAATTACTTTTTATAATGTGTTACTCATTTTTACTGAATCATATCCCGTTTACTGTGTTTGGTTCAAGACTGTGGCCAGGTCTGAAAAGGGCCGAGCCACAAAGTCTCTTGTTCTGTTCCATGGCCATTTTGTCCCTTCCCTTCACCTAGGTGAAGTAACCCAGGTTTTCCTTATTTGGGCATGCAGCCTCCTGCAAATACTGATCTCTTTCGCAGGCTTCTGCCTGTCACGTGTGTGTGCCCAGGAAGCGGGTTTGGACTGTCAGGTCCCAATCCACACTGCTGGTTCCAGGATGTCTGGAGTGCCTGAATGAGTGAGACCACTATGGGCCTTGATTGGTCCAGGAATGGGATCCCTGCAAGAGAGCAGATCTTCCATTGGAAGTACTCAATTTTGTCGCAAAGATAATTCTGGATAAGCGAATGGGCTCTGAATCAATTCCAGGTCAATCACCTGTGTTCTCAATGAACTACAGAAGGAGCAAAGCCTCCTACATGAAGAAACAGACTTGTGAAACCACCAGAGATCCTTTGGAAGGTTTTGGCACCCTTTGCTCTCTGCTGTCCCGTTGGACTCCTAATTTCTTCTCTGATCAAGAAGGCCTGCCAAGGCACTTCACCCCTTTGGAGTAGTGGGAACAACTACGCTCGGTGCCCACTGCTTCACCATCGAACGAGCCCCTTCAGAAGTGTTCCTGGGCCATCCAGTGAACTGTCCAACTCTACCTCAGGGTATCCCGCAGAACCGCTGCCTTCTCGAGTGCAAACCCGAGAATTGGGACATTGTTTGCTTGTGGTCCTGTGCATTCTCATGCCATATTCCGCAGGCCTAGCTCCTCTGGGTCCCAAATTAGGAGAGTGCTTAACACTGCCCACATCTGTGATTCCCACATCATTACCTGGTGGTGACGGTTGCTGTAGATCTCCTGCTGTTCTGCTCTCCTATGGCTTGAAGCCAGCTGCACCAGAATTTTCTTCATACCTTCATTGGAAGCTGAAAAAAGGCAACTGTCAAGTCATGGACGATCGTTCTTCCACGCAGCCTCTGAGAGCCGAAGCGCTGCAAAACTGCAGGACTCGAACCTACTAGTGACCTCGTCTAAACTGGCAAAGTTTACTGGTCCGGACTGTGCCGAGGGTTGGTGAGTACTTTCATCACTTACCGCTGGCCCCCTGGCACAACCGATTACTTTTATGCATGAGTATCCCTTAAAAGTTAGCCTGCGCTCCCTAGCTATTCTCGCCATTTAAACACTGCTTTGCCCCCCAGGCAGGGCCTAATTGAATAGTGGAAACCAATTCTTCATTGCTGCAAGCCCCTTCCTGACTTGCTACAGCCCTCCCAAGAAGACCCACTTTTTGCTTCACATGAGTGATCGTGCGTTTGTACGCACTACTGTACTGTTCCATTCTTCTTAGGTTTGAACTCGAAAGTTAGGGTACAAACTCTGAAGAATTGCCTAATACTATAGCTGTGTTAAATCAACCCTCTCTTTATAGGTTGTGGCTAGATTTGACCACTGTAGTGCATTAGGAAACGTAATGTATATATATTGTATAGTAAACGCATTATACGATCACCTGGAACCCACAGGGGTGTCGATCGGACCCAGACAGCTGCGGTATACGTCAACGAGATGCGTAATGCAGAGATGACTGTCTGGACTGGCCCGCCTAGTCTTGTCTGCTGGACCCGAAGAAGTATTTTCCTGCAAGTGGAGACAGGGATTAGCCACCTGTGGGTTTTAGTGATGGCTTCCCAACTGTTCTCGCTCTCCCCCACTAATCACCTCCGATATCCCCTTAGTAACCTCACCTTATGTTTGCAAAAAATGAGCTCTCCATCCTGCGTGTCTTGCAGGGGGGCGAAGATACCAGTTACTTCACTGGTTTGAAGGCGTTGGGAGAGTTCCGGTAAGCATTGACTCTGAAGTCCCAGGCGGGATTGGTAAGTATCAAGTTCAAAGAGTTCAATGTGCCCGATTTTCACTCTTGTCCCCTTCCTTCCTTAAGTTGCAACTGAGTTCGTGAGAAGAAGGTCTCGTAGCTGCTGCTGGCGTTCAGGTAAGTGTCTGTGTTACCCAACGCTGTCTATTACATGCGTTAACGTGTTGTTTTTCTCCCTCTTTACAAATGCGGCATATGAAGATATGGAGAATAATACCGCCGGTGGTAAATCAGGTAAGTCTATGGTGGTAAGAGGTATTTGTTGATTCTCTTGGCTCACCTTGTTATTCTTGTGCCCCTAGGTGCCGGAGTACTGCGAAGAAATGATGGAGACAGTACCGGATCGAAAGATGCTGTGAGAACTGGTGAGTATGGCGCCGTGCTGGAGCTGGCGAAGCGACGCGTGCAGGACTGATGTACTTCCAGGTCGGGAGATGAAATGGATCCGGAATCAGTTGAGGAATTTGAAATAAGTTCATTTTCTAACCTTGTCCTTTTCTTCCTCTTTATTCTAGGAGCTCCGGATTCGAGGCGGGCGTGGCAGAAGACTGGATGCTGGCTGCAGGCACGGTGAGAGTCACGCTGCAGGATGCAGAATAACACGAAGCATGTGCTGCTGTTCGGTCGTGGTTTAAATAGCCTCCAAAGTAGTCCCAGGAAAGAAGTTCCCCAGGACCACACCCGAGTAAAAAATAGTCCCTGTAGTAAAATAGTCCCATACAGGCTTCAAGTTGGCTTGGATTTCTTTGCAGCATGGTCTGCATGAGGTAAGTAATGTCTATGAGCCTGGCGCCTATGGCTCCAGGACTGATTTTTATTATGAGCCTGGTGCCTACGGCGCCAGGACTGATCCCAGACAGCCCCTAGCTGGGGCTGCTGGGGTTTTTGTAAATGTCTGGATGCCTGCTCCCGGGGCTGATGGGCTTGATCCGGATGCCCGGGGGTAGGCATCATGACAGCACTCCCCCCCCCCCCCAAGGCCCCTCTTAAAGTTGTTCTTCCCCTTAGCCCTAGTTTGTCCAGGAAGTTCCGATGGAATTTCTTCACCAACCGAGGTGCATGAACGTGGTCACTAGACTCCTATGACCTTTCCTGTGGTCCGTAACCTTTCCAGTCGATTAAATAAAAAAGTCTTGATTTAACCAACTTAGAGTCCAGGATATTCTTTACCTCAAATTCAGGTTCTCCATCTATTAGAATGGGGTCAGGTGGTTTGGCAAGTCTTGTCCCGGGTTGAACTGGTTTCAGAAGTGAAACATGAAAGACAGGATGGATCCACATATTAGAGGGTAATTCCAACTTGACGGCCACCGGGTTGATAATGGCCTTAATAGTGTAAGGTCCCAAATACCTAAGATTAAAAGTCCGAGTTCCTTTTAGAGGTATGTGTTTTGTGGCCAGCCAAACTTGATCCCCAATCTGATATCGTGGAGCATTGCTTCTATGTTGATCAGAATTTTTCTTATATTTCTCTTTCCTTTGTTTCAAATGTTTGGTTGCCTCCTTAAAGGCTTGTGTAATAGTAGAGTGTAAATGGCTAACTGCAGGCATTTCTAAGTGCTGAGGCGAATCGAGTTCTGAGGTTTGAGGGTGATGTCCGTATATGGTATAGAAGGGGCTTTGTCCGGTTCCAGAATGTACTGAGTTATTGTATGCATATTCAGAAATCCATAAAATATCCTTCCAATTGCTTTCGGTCTGGTGCAGCATGCAACGTAGGTACTGTTCAAGGGTCTGGTTGGTCCTCTCCGTCTGACCATCGGTCTGGGGATGGTGACTGGTTGATAACCTCACGTCGATTTGCGCCAATTGACAACATTTCTTCCAAAATTGTGAAATGAATTGACTGTCTCGGTCAGAGACCAATACGGAAGGAAATCTGTGTATTCGAACAATGTTTTCGAGGAACTCCTTGGCCAAAATTGAAGCGGAAGGTAATCCTTTTAAAGGAATAAAGTGGGCCATCTTGGAAAAAAGATCCACAATAACTAGGATGGTGTTAAATCCATTATATGGCGGTAGATCTGTAATAAAGTCTAAAGACAAGGTGTGCCGTGGTGTAGGTGGAATATCCAAAGGTTGTAAAAGGCCAGCAGGTTTTTTCTTCTGGCTTTTGTTTTGGGCGCAAATGCCACAAGACATCACAAATGACTTTACGTCTTTTCGCCAGGTGGGCCACCAGAATTGTCTCTTAATTTTCGCTTCAGTTTTTGCGATACCTGGGTGCCCTTCCAACAGGGTGTAATGGTAATTGGAGATGACTAGTTCTTGTATTTCCTTGTGTGGTAGAAATAGTCGTCCTTGATAGTAAGGTAGGTCATTGATGACTGAGTAGTCCGGGCCTTTCTTTACCCAGTCCTGCAGGGTTGCTGGATCGAAGAGTTGTTGGATTTTTGAATGAATATCTTCTAATGTCTGTAGAGTAGTTATGCCGAGAATTCTTTGCCCGGGAATTATTGGCACCGGTTCCGGGTTTGCATATGCTGCTCCCATCCCTATTCGGGATAAGGCATCTGCTTTGCCATTTTTGCAGCCTGGTCGATAATTGATCACAAAATTGAATTCGGAAAAGAACAATGCCCATCGAAGTTGTTGCAATGATTGGGCTTTGGCTGTTTTTAAATACTGCAGGTTCCGGTGATCAGTGATTACGGTAATGGTATGCCTGGCACCAAGAAGGTAGTGCCGCCAAGCCTTAAAGGCGGATTTGATAGCTAATAGCTCTTTATCGGTAATCGCATAGTTTAACTCAGGTGCTGAGAACTTTCTGGACCAAAACGCTACTGGGTGAAGTTGACCGGTTTCAGTATTTAGTATTTAGTATTTATTTATTTGTAATGCGCACCTAACCCAAGGGTAGCCAGGCGCAAAGGCAGCAATAGGGTTGCAAAGCTTAGTTACATACAGTGAGGTCAGGTCCAGCTAGGGTTACAGTGCCGGACGTATCACGCCAAATAGGAAGGGTAGAAAATGTACACTAAAGGCAATACTATAAACATATTTACATTCAATGAGGAGCCACATGGTAGTGGCGCATCTGGGTATCTGAGAGTCGTTATGAGTCGAGAGATTTCAGCCAGTGGACAGTCCTGGCTCTGAACTGGTGGTAGGGTAGGTCCTCCCTGCAAGTAGGAGGGAGGGAGTTCCAGAATTGCGCTGCTTTTACTGGAAAACTGTTGCCTCCAGATGTAGTACGTTTGAACCTGGGCACCAGGAGAAGGTTGGAATTGGCCGTTCTCGAGGGGCGGGAGAAGGTAGGTCTAGTAAATCTGGCGATGAGGTATTGGGGGGCTGCTTGGTGGAGGCATTTATGAATCAGAGACACAGATTTAAGGAATATCTTGTCCTTGGTGGATAGCCAATTGTCAGATCTTCTGGAATCTGAAATATGGGCTTTCTTCGGGATACTGAGGGCCGCTGTAAGGGCATTATTTTGGAGGATTTGGATTTTGTTAGACATATATTTGTTGCAGCCTACATATAAGGCATTGCAATAGTCCAACTTGGACAGGATCAGCGCCCTGGTCAAGGTGGTACAGTTGTTGGGGGGAGAGAAAGGGTTTGGCTGCCCTGATGAGTTTGCAAGTGTAGGAGGTGGCGGAGGCCATTGCATTCACTTGTTTGTTGAAGGTAAGGGTGGAATCTAGATAGAAGCCGAGGGTTTTAACCTCCTTAGCTACCTTGATTTTGTTATCGTCAATTATGAACGATGAGTATTTGTGGCCCAGTTTGTTGAGGTAGTGTGTAGATCCTAGAATGAGAAGTTCCGTCTTGTCATCATTCAGGCATAGACCGTGTGAGGCCATCCATGCCTGGATGATGAGGTACACTCTATTAACAAAGGCCAAATCCTTGTCATAATCCCCCGACAACGGTATGAGGATCTGGGTATCATCAGCGTAATTAGTGTAGGTGATACCCAGATCGTCTAGATCATCAAAAAGGGGCTTTGTGAAAATGTTATAAAGTGCAGGGGAGACGCAAGATCCTTGAGGCACGCCGCACGTGATAAGGGTAGGGTCGGCTGCTGCTGATAATGAGAAGACTCTCATCGTACGGTTATTAAGGAAGGATTGGATCAAGTTGGTTGCTTCTTGAGAGAAGTGGGCAGCTATTTGTAGGTGGTTGCACAAGATCTCATGGTCAACCAGATCGAAGGCCGCAGAGAGATCAAGGAGAAGCAATAATGCTGTCTTCCCCTGGTCTCTCAACTCGTCTATCTGTGCCTTGAGATCTATGAGTGCGGTTTCGGTTCCGTGCTGTGGCCTGAAGCCCGATTGTCGGACGCCTAGGGGATGGAAGTGCTCAAGGTAGTGTTGGATCTGTTGGTATGCTATTTTGTCGATGATTTTAAGAAGGAACGGTATTGTGGTAATAGGGCGGTAGTTAGTTGGGGTAGAAGGGTCGAAATTTGTTTTTTTAAGCAGAGGGAAGACCCAGGACTGTTTTAAATTATTAGGTACGGTGCCTGATGTGAAAGACGCATTTATTAGTTTGGTAATAAATGGTGCGAGATCACGGGCAGCATCCTTAATCAGTTGAGCGGGGCATAGGTCTCTGTGGCAGTTTGAGGGTTTGAGGGTGAGAATGGTATTTTCTACCTCTTTGGTGGATACTTTGTGGAAGTTAAAGGAGGGGTTGTGCGCTGGGGGGAGGATTGAGCCAGGTGAATCTTTTTATGGGAGACAGTACTCTGCTTGGTGGAGGAGAGCAGAGATTCTTTTTTAATGCTTATCTTGGTCTTAAGGGAGGAAATTCTGTTCGCTGGGGCATTTTGAATGCCCGTGCACTAATTTTTATCTATGATACACAAATCGGGTACTTGGATCGGGGATTAAACCTCTTTAAGTATTGTGAAAAGCTCTCTAGTGTTAGATTTAGCTTGTGAGATTTGCGTGCTACATGACGTTTGTTTGGCCAGTATAATTTTTTTTTTATATTGGGAGGCTAGACTACTCAAGTATTTTTTGTTATTTTCTGAGGGGGAAGCTCGCCAGATTTTTTCACAGCGTCGCTTTTCCTGTCTGAGGGCTTTGAGATGAGGCGAAAACCAGGAGCTAATGTGTTTCCGGGGCTTGCTCTTTTTTAGCTTCAAAGGGGCTATGGCGTCAAGGGATGAGAGCATGATTTTATTATAGATGTCCACCATAGTGAATGGATCATGTGATCCGGGATGGCATTCAAGGTTGGCGGGATCAGATTTTCGGGGGTGATGTTTTTTTTATTTCGGGATTGGTCAGGCGGATCTATGCTGTTAGCTTGTGCTGGGGTTGCCTTTAGGGTAAACGAAATCAAGTAGTGGTCTGTCCAGGGCTGTGGGAGTATGGCAGAGACCAGGACTGGGCAGTTGTGCACAGCTAGCCAGTCCAGAGTTCTCCCTTTGATATGGGTAGGCTCGGTGATCTTCTGGGTAAAGCCCAGTTCCTCTAGGGTGTTGTTGATTGTACTGGCATTGGCGTCTGCGGGGTCGCTAAAACCGAGGTTAAAGTCTCCTAGTAGGATGCGTTGTGAGGAGTTTTTAAGATTGTTTGATAAGATGTCTGTGAGGTCTTCTTCGAATGATCCTAGAGGGCCCGGTGGTCGGTATATAAGGTGAATGGAGATGGATTGAGTACTAGATAGTGTTAACTTGGCTGTTAGAGATTCACAGGAGCGAACATTGGTGGGTGATTCTTTGTGATAGTAAATTTAGTTTTGGCTATGATGGCAAGACTTCCACCTCTAGAAGTGGTACGATCAAGTCTTAATAGCGTGTAGTCATCTGGAACTGCTAGCATAATTTCAGGGCCTGCCGTGCGGTAAATCCAAGATTCGGTGACTGCTAAGAAGTCCAGGTCTTCATTGTGTAGCAGGTCAGCAATGTCTGATGCATGGGCTACCATGGAGCGGGCATTTATTAGTGCACCCTTGGTCCCGAGATCTACTGGGTTTAGGGGTGGTGGCACAGATTCGTGCGTACTTTTCTGGTCACGGATGGGCTCACGGTGGAGTCTACTGTTCGGTTGAAGAGGGTGTAGGGATGGATTCCTGGTCCCCTTGTTGCGGGCTGGTTTAGATAGGGTGTCATAGAGTCTTGCAAGCCTGGCACGTAGTCTAAGGTTCCTCGTGAGAACAGGGCAAGGTGTGGAGTTCATTTCAGTTAATATGTATGGGTTATGTGCGGGCTCAAGTGCTGGTGAGTTGGGTAGCATGATTAGGTATTGGCTGTTCAAGATGTGCAGCATTGATCTCAGTAACACTGTATAAAGCGCATGGAGATACATTGGGCCTCATTACACGGATGGCGGTAGGGATTTACTGGTACCGGTAAAATACCGGTACCGGTAAATCCCTACCGCCTTACTACGAGGTCCCTTTGCGGGTTGGGGGATTTAACGCCTGCTTTTAGCAGGCGTTAAAATCCAACCCGCTAAGGGACCTCGGAGCTAATTACGGCACCGCAAAATTGCGGTGCCGTAATTAGCGCCTTCCCCATTCCCATAGACCCCTACGGGGCAGAAATGGGAATGGGCAAGAGCAATGGCGGAAAGGAGATTTACCGCCCCTCCAACCTTGGAATGGGGTGGTAAATCCCCTTTCCGCCAAGGTGGTGCCGGTATTTTACCGGCATGAGCCATGGCGCTAATAGCGCCATGGCTCACCGCCTACCGGGTAATGAGGCCCATTGTAATGTTGGGCAAGATAGACTAGTGCAGTGTAGTTGTTGTCTGGTAGTGTAGGCCTAGTCTAATGAGTCACCTAAAGTCGATTTGAGCAATCAAGGCACAAAAGCAAAGGTCACTAGCATAGTGCAAAGGCAATGGGTCACCTAAGTTCATTTTTTAGCAATCAAGGCACAAAAGCATAGGTCACTAGTAGGGTGCAAAGGCAAAGGGTCATCTAGATTCGATTTTAACAATCGGGACACAAAAGCATAGGTCACTGGCAGGGTGTGTAGGCAATGGGTCACCTAAATTCAATTTTTAGCAATCAAGGTACAAGAGCACAGGTCACTGGCAGGGTGCGTAGGCAATGGGTCACCTAAATTCAATTTTTAGCAATCAAGGCACAAAAGCATAAGTCACTAGCAGGGTGCGTAGGCAATGCGTCACCTAAATTCTATTTTTAGCAATCAAGGCACAAAAGTATAGGTCACTGGCAGGTTGCATAGGCAATGGGTCACCTAAATTCGATTTTAGCAATCAAGGTACAATAGCATAGGTCACTGGCAGGGTGCGTAGGCAATGGGTCACCTAAATTCAATTTTTAGCAATCAAGGCACAAAAGCATAAGTCACTAGCAGGGTGCGTAGGCAATGCGTCACCTAAATTCGATTTTTAGCAATCAAGGCACAAAAGTATAGGTCACTGGCAGGGTGCATAGGCAATGGGTCATCTAAATTCGATTTTTAGCAATCACGCCACAAAAGCATAGGTCACTAGCAGGGTGCAAAGGCAGTGGGTCACCTAAATTTGATTTTAACAATCGGGACACAGAGGCATAGGTCACTAGCAGGTGCAAAGGTAGTCAATACTAGTCACAGATATACTGAATGCAGTTTTGTGCGCAGGGCATATTTAAGCTAGTCAATGTTAATCACAGGTGTGCTAAATGCAGTTGCAGGGCATATCTAGACTAGGCAGGACACAATTGAGCTAGGCACTGCTATGCACAAGTGCAAGAGGTTTAGTACAGTGACTAAAATGCAGTGCAACTCCAGGGTGTGGGCGGCGCAGTTCAGTTAGGTTAAGGTGCTATAGACAATGACAGAATTAATGTGAGAGCAATACAAGTGCATTACATAGGCAACCGTCAATGGAGGTGCGTTTGGTTGGTTGCAGTTCTTCAAGATGCAATAAGTGACTATGTAGCTCACACAGTAGACATGGTTTCAGATATAGGGGCATACATGAGAGCAAATGGCAGAGGCTGTGTAATGGGAAGCAGTAGCAAAGCGGCACTGTGCTCAGAGTCAAGTTGGTCCCTGGAGGTGATGGTGGGGAGGCTCTGCACGTACGTTTAGGTGAAGAAGTTAGAAGAAATAGGGGGTGGTGACGGTACTCAGGCAGGGACAAGGTCGAGCAAACAGGTTACGTAAAAATAGCAGCTCTTTCTGCACATATGTGCCGTATGGTAGAATTGACCCCTTATGTTAGAGCAGCGGCTGGGGAGGGTGTACCTTGTATGAGATGGGCCAGGGGGACTGGCACACGGTCCTCACGGCTCCAAACAGGCTCGAAACAGGAGACAGCCTTGCCTCCGTGGGCCTTGGAGCGAGTGGGCCGGCTTCGCCTGCTGGCGCCAAAATGGCGGAAGAGATACGCCAGTAGGCCAATCAGGTGGCTGCTTGGAGGCAGATTAGGTGGAAAGGGCAGCAGGCATCGGGTGGGCGGCCATCTTCAAGTGGATAGGTACCTCATGTACCTTAATGGCGGCGTGGGCTAAATTAGGTGTTTCAAGGCGAGGATTGTGCAAGTAGAGCATTTTGCATTTCGAATTGAAGCGCCTGTAATAAAACAGGGGCTGATTTGGCGCTTTTAGGATCGTTGCGCGGATGACTTCGGTGCTTTCCGAGAAGCACGTAAAATGCATCAGGGCATGTAGGAGTCCTCCGTGGGTCCTCTGCTCCAGCAGGGACGTAGCCTGGTTTCAGGATCCTTCTGGGACAGGACAGCCCCCATGGCTAAACTGGATGCATCAGTTTCTACTATGTATGGAAGCTCAGGGCGTGGATGCTTTAAGACAGGTGCTGATGTGAATTTCTCTTTCAGCTCTTCGAAGGCCTTTTCAGCCTCTTCGGTCCACAAGAAGCGTTTGTTTTTTCGCAAAAGTGCTGTGATGGGGTGAACAACATGGTAGAAGTCCGGAATGAATCTGCGGTAGAAATTAGCAAATCCAAGCATGCTTTGTACCCCTTTGACTGAACTGGGTGATGGCCACTTGAGAATTGCGTCCACCTTTCGAGAGTCCATTTGGACTCCCTTTGGAGTCCGGATAAATCCAAGAAATTCAACTTCCGTGGTCATGGTCTGATTCTGAGGGGGAGTACACTAGAATATCATCTATGTATACGACGACACAGCCGTCAATGAGTTCACGAAGGACATCGTTCATAAAATACTGGAAGGCTGCTGGTGCATTGCACAACCCGAAGGGCATCACCTGATATTCGAATAATCCGTACTTGGTGCGAAAGGCAGTCTTCCATTCGTCGCCTTTCTTGACACGTACCAGATGATATGCCCCTCGCAGATCTAACTTAGTGTAGATACAAGCATCCTTTAGCTGGTCAAGTAATTCGGGGATCAGAGGCAATGGGTATCGGTTTTTTACTGTAATCTGATTTAATGCGCAGTAATCTGGTAATCTATGCACGTTCTAAGGTCACCTTCCTTTTTTGGCGCGAAGAATAACGCTGAGGATGCAGAAGACTTGGAAGGACGAATAAAGCCATTAGCAAGGTATTGGTCCAAGTATTGCCGTAGGTGAAGATTTTCAGGTTCCGTGAGGGCGTAGATTCTACTGCATCGGGGTTGTGCACCGGGTAGGAGGTCGATTTGACAATCGTATGATCTGTGAGGAGGTAATGTATTGGCCTGTTCTTTTTGAAAAACATCCTGAAATTCTTGGTATTCCTGAGGTAACTGCACGGTTGGGTTAACGACTGTAGCCAGGCCTTTGTTCAAAGTTTTCTCCGGGTAACAGGTGTGTGCACAATCCAGGAAGGTTATTCTCTTCTCTCGCCATTCTATACAAGGATTATGTGTTTCCAACCATGGCATCCCCAGTATTATCTGGAACTGTGGGGCTTTGATTAGATCAAACACAATAGTCTCTCGATGCCCATCTTGACTCAACAGTGTCATCTCTGTAGTGGAATGAGTTACAGGCCCTGAGGCAATCTCAGTTCCATCAACTGTGGTGATGACATCCGAAGTGGTCTTTTTGCAAAGAGGTAGATTCATCCTTGACACCAATTTGTGGTCCATATAGTTACCTACGGCCCCGCTATCTATGTATGCCCTTACTGCGTGCATACGTGATTGCTGCCTGGGATCAAGTAGGACCATTGGGATGATCAGATGTGAGGTCTGAGTGTCCTTCTTTAAGCTCGGCAAGCAGACCTCTACGCTTGTCGGGCATGGTCGTTTCCCGAATCAGGCTCTATGTGGCTTTTATCAGCAACTCCTACCACCTTCTTGGGTGGTTTTGAAGGGCAATCCCGTAGAAAATGTCCTGAGGTTCCACAGTACAGACACAACTGCATTTGTCGTCTTCTTTCTCTTTCCTTTTGAGTTAAGGGTCCTTTAACCCCCCTGATCTGCATAGGTTCAGATGCATCTGTTCCTTTGGGGGCAACGTTGGGTTTAACCAATACCCGATTCTCAAACTTAGCTCGATCAGTCTTTCGGTTCTGAAGTCGGTGGTCTAGCTGGACCACTAAGTCTATAAATTCTGTGCAATCCTGAGGTGGGTTCACGACTTGAGCCAAGACGTCTTTGAGTTCTCCCCGAAGTCCATGATGAAACAATGTAATTCGTTTTTCCTCCAGCCACCAGGTTTCCACCACCAACCTATTGAAGGTTGCAATATAGGTTACCAGATCCTGGTTACCCTGTCGTAAGGATAAAAGTTTGTTGTCCAGGGCTTGACCCTGTGAGTGTCTGGCGAATAGTTTTTCCATGCTCCTTTGAAAATCCTGAAAATCCCGGAGAAGAGGATCATCCTGTTTGACTAACAGAATGGACCAATCCGCTGCGCTGCCACTAAGATATGACAATACAAAGGCTACTTTGGCTTGGTCATTTGGAAAGGCTCACGGTCTGCATAAAAAGTGCAAGCGGCATTGGTTCATAAACACTGCGAACCTTTTGGGGTCCCCAGCAAAGCGTTCGGGTGGAGCTAACAGAATATTTCCTGGTAAAACCACTTGCACAGGATTGCTTGATGAAACGGGGGTTGGGTTTCCCCCATATCCAGGTAGGGGCGTTTGCCCAGCTTGGTTTTGCAGTAGTTGCCTAGCCAGATCATCCGTGCGCTCCTTTGAGACAATCAGTTCTCTCCTGAGGGCATTAGTCTCTTGGTGAGCGGCATGTACTTCCGCCCTAAATTCCCCCAATAATTGGGCCAGTTGGTCGGTTTCCGAGGTTTCCATAACACCCGGGTGAGTATTTTTAGAAAGGCTTTGTGTTCTGTTACACTCACCTGGACCCCACAGGGGTGTCGATCGGACCCGGACAGCTGCGGTCTCCGTCAACGTGATGCGTAGTGCAGAGATGACTGTCTGGACTGGCCCCCCTAGTCTTGTCTACTGGACCCGAAGAAGTATTTTCCTGCAAGTGGAGACAGGGATTAGCCACCTGTGGGTTTTAGTGATGGCCTCCCAACTGTTCTAGCTCTCCCCCACTAATCACCTCCGATATCCCCTTAGTAACCTCACCTTATGTTTGTAAAAGATGAGCTCTCCATCCTGCGTGTCTTGCAGGGGCGCGTAGATACCAGTTACTTCACTGGTTTGAAGGCGTTGGGAGAGTTCCGGTAAGCATTGACTCTGAAGTCCCAGGCGGGATTGATAAGTATCAAGTTCAAAGAGTTCAATGTGCCTGATGTTCACTCTTGTCCCCTTCCTTCCTTAAGTTGCAACTGAGTTCGTGAGAAGAAGGTCTCGTAGCTGCTGCTGGCGTTCAGGTAAGAGTCTGTGTTACCCAACGCTGTCCGGTAACTATTACATGCGTTAACGTGTTGTTTTTCTCCCTCTTTACAGATGCAGCATATGAAGATATGGGCCCTCATTACAAGAAAGGCGTTAAGAGTTTAACGGCGCCGTCGACGCCGTTAACCCTTAACGCCTAATTCACACTTTAACGCCTGCTTTTTGCAGGCGTTAAAGTCCAAGGTGCTAAGCGACCTTGGTGCTAATTACGGCACCGTAATTTACGGTGCCGTAATTAGCGCCTTCCACATCTCCATTATGCCCCATGGGGCAAAAATGGGAATGGGGAAGGGCAAATGGTGAATGGGGAATTACCGCCCCACTCACCTTGGAATGGGGCGGTAATTCCGCCATCCACCATGGCGGAATCCGGCATGGACCATGGTGCTATTAGCACCATGGTCTACCGCCTGACTTGTAATGAGGGCCATGGAGAATAATACCGCCGGTGGTAAATCAGGTAAGTCTATGGTGGTAAGAGGTATTTGTTGATTCTCTTGGCTCACCTTGTTATTCTAGTGCCCCTAGGTGCCGGAGTACGGCGAAGAAATGATGGAGACAGTGCCGGATCGAAACATGCTGTGAGAACTGGTGAGTATGGCGCTGTGCTGGAGCTGGCAAAGCAACACGTGCAGGACTGATGTACCTCCAGGTCGGGAGATGAAATGGATCCGGAATCAGGTGAGGAATTTGAAATAAGTTTGTTTTCTAACCTTGTCCTTTTCTTCCTCTTTATTCTAGGAGCTCCAGATTCGAGGCGGGCGTGGCAGAAGACTGGATGCTGGCTGCAGGCACGCGGGCGTGGCAGAAGACTGGATGCTGGCTGCAGGCACGGTGAGAGTCACGCGGCTGGATGCAGAATAACACGAAACATGTGCTGCTGTTCGGACGTGGTTTAAATAGCCTCCAAAGTAGTCCCAGGAAAGAAGTTCCCCAGGACCACACCCGAGTAAAAAATAGTCCCTGTAGTAAAATAGTCCCATCCAGGCCTCATGTTGGCTTGGATTTATTTGCAGCATGGTCTGCATGAGGTAAGCAATGTCTATGAGCCTGGCGCCTATGGCGCCAGGACTGATTTTTATTATGAGTCTGGTGCCTACGACGCCAGGACTGAACCCAGACAGCCCCTAGCTGGGGCTGCTGTGGTTTTTGTAAATGTCTGGATGCCTGCTCCCGGGGCTGATGGGCTTGATCCGAATGCCCGGGGGCAGGCATCATGACAACACAAGACTGGATTACTGTAATGTCCTTTTTGCTGGGACATCCAATCGGAACATCAACAAATTTCAGATAATCCAGAACAATGCACTTAGGGCAGCACTGAACATTCCCAAAAGAGACCACATCTCAGCAGCCAGGAAGAAGGCTCATTGGCTACCATTTAGGGAAAGGATTGTCTTCAAAACTCGTTATAATACCCACAAATGCCTGAGTAACACAGCCCCACAATACTTGGCGCAGAAAATTGAAAGGGCCAAATCCATCAGACGGTAAGGTCCTTCCTTGGCCATTGTCTGGTCCCGCTTAAAGTAAAAAGAGCTAAAGGAGGATGAGTACGTTTCCCTACAGTAGCGGTAAACCAGAAAGCCCTGAAAATGTGGCTCTTTGCATAACAGGGCCTGGTACCTCACTTTCACACCTCTGATCACAGACATCTGCCCCCTGAGTAATTTCATGTTCTATGGTTCTGTCTCTGGGCCATATTACGACTTTGGCTGTAGCCATGCCGCTATTGGCGGCATGGCTGCCGCCGAAATCGGGTCCGGGTCAGGGTTCACAGAATGGGGAATTACCGGGCCATTCTGAGTGTGGAGGGCCCGGTAATTCCTCCCTCCAGGAACCCGGGCCCGGACCTTCCCCATTCCCATATGAGCCCAAATAGGGCTCAATGGGAATGGGAGAGAGAGCAAACAACGGCCCGATTACGAGCGGCCCGTTGTTTGCTCCCTCTTCCCCTCGCAGGACCCGGTAAGGACGCCTGGTTTGACCAGGCGTTACTTACCGGGTCCCGGAGGGGAGCTTGTAATGAGGCGGAACGGGTTTAACGGGTCTGCCTCCTTTAGCGGAGCCCGTTAACCCGTTCCGCCTCACTCTTAATAAGGCCCACTGTGTGTAATGGTATGGTTTGTCTCCACTGTGATAAGATATTGTATCAAGTAACTGGTTGCGACAGCGCTCTGATGCCCCTGGGCTGAGGCGCTTTACAAATGTAACATTAATAAATAAATAAATAAATAAATAAATAAATAAATATGGATTTTGTATGATGACTTTTTTTGCATTATGATATGATATAATGCATTTATATTGCGCCTATACACAAGTGTTTCAAGGCGCGACGAGGCAAGGGAGGGGGAACAGAGGGAAGACAGACAATGGGCCTCATTACGACCCAGGCGGAGGACCATGGTGCTACTAGCACCATGGTCCATGCCGGTGTCAGCCATGGCGGAATGGGGAATTACCACCCCATTCCGAGGTTGGCGGGACCGTAATTCCCCATGCCTCCATGGCCCTTCCCCATTCCCACCGTACTTAGCACCAAGGTCCCTTTGCGGGTCCCTACTTAAACGGCTGGTAAAACCAGCCGTTAAGGTCGGGTCCCGCAAAGTGACCTCGTAATTAGGCGCTAATAGGTTAACGGCGCCACAGCCTTTTACGGCGCCGTTAACCCATTAGCGCCTGGGTCGTAATGAGGCCCAATGATCCTACTAGGCCAGGTGTCATTCAGATTGCGCAAGTGCATGGGGAGGGGAAAGGGGGAAGGGACAGTGCAGTACATTGGATAATAGAATAAATAACAATAAGTAAAGTACAGCAGCAGTCGGCAAGTGCAGGGGTAAAGGGTAAGTGCAGGCATCAGGTGTCAAGTTCTTGTAGTGGGCTTGTAGGGATACAGAAAACACTCCCCAAATGCGGGGGTTTCCAGGAAGGCAGTGCAGGTGTGCGACTGGCGGGGGAGGAGACCTCAGCCCGACATCAGAGGGTGGCCAGGTAATCAGTGCAGTTTCAGCCAGAAAATCAGCAGAGGAGAGGAGGAGAAAAATCAGAAGCAACGAGAAAGATTTTGAGGTGCTTCCGGAACCGGAGATACTTCTCTTCAAGTTTCAGGGGGGCAGAGAGGCTGTTCCAGATAGAGGACCTAGCCGAAGAAAGAGATCTACCACCAACTCATTGCTTGGAGAAGCGACTGACCCTGAGGGAGTTGGAGGCGGATGAGCGAAGAGCTGATATTTAAGAAGAGAGTTGAAGGTATTGTGGCCTCAGGCCCCAGAAGGCCTTGTGGACAATGCAGAGGGTTTTGAACGTAATCCTTGCAGTCACTGGGAGCCAGTGCAGAGACTTCAATCCTGGAGAGATACGATCCCTGGGCTTGAGGCCAAGGACAAGTCTCGCAGTCCTGTTCTGGATGAGTTGCAGAGGGCGGAGAGTAGAAGCAGGCAGATTTAGAAAGAGGCTGTTACAATAGTCCAGCCTAGAGAGAACCAGACCTCTGGAGAGAGTGAGCTTCTGCGGGAAGGAGTGGAAAGGAAGAATACCTCTGAGGAGGTGCAGCTGGTAGTGTGACTTCTTAGAGACATCAGAGATGTGAGGAGAGAAGGAGAGTATCGAGTCGAAGATGACCCCAAGGTTTTTTGCCTCACAGGTGGGAGCACGAGGAGGGCCAAGCAAGGCTGGCCAGAGAGTGACAGGAAAGGAGGGTGTGGGTGTGCCGATGAGGAGCATCTCTGTCTTACTGGCATTAAGGCAGAGATTATTGGCGGCACACCATTCCTGGATAGCGGACAGACAGTTGGAGATGAGAGAGGGAGAAGAGGTGGCTGAGTGTAGCCTGAAAATGAGCTCAGTGTCATCCACATAGCACTAGAAGTTGGGGCAGAGTGTGGCAATGCGGTGGGCAAGAAGTGCCAGGTATCGATTGAACAGCCAGGGAGAGAGGTTAGACCCTTGGGGAACAGCACAGGTAGAGATAGAGATGGAGGAGAGGAAGGAACCAAGTAAAACCTTGGAGGGTTGATCAGAGAGAAAAGAAGTCAGCCACGGCAGGGCCTGACCGGTGATCCCCAGGTTATCACGGAGACGGTTGAGCAGGATGGCATAGTTGACAGGATGGCATTGCTAAAATTACTTGTGTCTATTGGACCGGCCAACAATAAATGTATAGATATTTTTCATATACACTTGTCTAAGAGTCATTTGTGGTTCATTGCTGTGTGGCTCATTATGGGCTTCCAATCACTCTCACCCCATCTGAGACTTAGGGCCTCATCATGAGTTTGGCGGTAAACCTTAAATCCGGCGGTAGCGCTGTTACCGCTGGATTTAAAGGTCAGCCAAATCAGGGCTTTGGCAGATTTCTCCCCAGCTCTGAGCTGGGGGGAAATATGCCGAAAATTCGCGCTCATACCGCCAGCGGGAAATCCGCCGGCGGTATGAGAGTGAAATTTCCCCATTGAGCCCAATGGGGAATGGCGCATTCCCGAATGGGCTCAATGGGGAATGGGGACTTCCAAATCCGACAAACCTGTGATCCGGCGCTAATAGCGCCAGTGGGTTTGGCAGTAGGGCAGATAGCGCCAGCGCTATTAGCGCCGGCGTTACCGCCCAACTCCTGATGAGGCCCTTAATCTTGATCACCTGCCAAGCTACCTAGATTGTACTGACTTGTCCAGAAAGTTCCCCTCTTTCACTAAACCAACGGTGGCCTCCATATCTTCTGCCCACCAGGTCAGAGTTTAAAAATCCATCTTAAAGTTAACGTGACACGGCTTCCTGACCGTGGAACCACACCCTTTGCGGGTGTTGTGGGACGAGCTTCACTTGATTGTTTATGTGGAGGCTAATCACTGTGCCATTCAATTTACCCTGTCCTTGAAACAGTTCAGGGAATGCATCTCTGAACACCTCCTTGGTCAACAGTGACCCCACTAGGTGGCATATGGACTTGTAACCATACTGGCCTTCCGTGCATTCCTCTACATCGTCGTCCCTGAATTTAATGTCTATCAGGCTGAATGCTTTCACTGTGCGGTAGCTGAGCAGTCATTTTCTTTGGACTGAGCTCCGAAGAACGTGGATATTGGTGTCGATCTTGGTGTCGATCTTCCTCCCTTTGAAAGAGAATGTTTTATTGAATTTCCCTATCGATGGGAGTGGTACACTGGCCCCCCCATTGAAAAATTCTTGCCTTCTACGGTATTAGCTCTTGAGTGTTCCCTGCGAGCAGGAATTCCTTATCCCCCATAATGCTGACGGTTGCCCCAGTGTCAATTAGGAATGTGTGTGTCACTGGGTCCATCATCACCAGTACTCTCGGCGCGTCACTGCCATATTGAGCCCCATGTATGAGATTTACACATCTGTTGGGGAATTCTGGGCTCTGTCCGTATGAGAATTCATCCCAGTTTGCGTATGGGTCGTCTGGGTAGCCATAGGCATCTGCATTGTACTCTGACCGTGTCAGCGGGTCATTGACGGGTGTCTCTAAGTATTCCATTCCTTGTTCCATTGCTCTCACCATTCTCCTCGGCTGTTGTGGGTAAGACTGGGTTTGTCTCCACTGCAGGGCTGACAGAATTGGTCTGTATGGCTGTCTCCAGTTGAGTTGTGCTGCCTGTTGCTGGCGGGTCAGCATGATTGGCATCCCTTCTTGGCAGACCACCTGGAAGTGTCCTTCTCTCCCGCACATGGAGCATCATTAGCTCACTGCTGGGCATGGACCTGCGTGAGGAAAAAGCTGCCTACAGCAGTAGGACAGCCTATTGGGGTGTGGCCCTGGTCTCGGTTGCGAGTGCCCTTCCCTTCTCGGTCCTCTTGGCGGTGCCTTGTGGTCCAGTGCACTTCTGTCCCTGTTTCTACCACTTATAAGGTCTGCTACTGTGTCGTCCCTTTCCATTTTCTTCTTTGGGGTCTCTATGGCGGAGGCCTGTATCTCCACCCTCTCATGAACTCTTGCCATATTCATAACTTCATCGATCATCAGAGGCTTCTTCAGGAGCTGTTTGAGGAGCACTGATGACGTGCATTCTTTCGATGACATGAAGCTGGATCGCTTTGTTTGAGAAAACTGAAAATTGACACGTTTTTGGTGAAACCTTCTGATGAACTCTTCCACCATCTCATGAGATGCTTGTTGGCATTCATTGAACACATAGCGTTCATAGTCCCTATTTGGTTGTATCACCAGTTTCTTTTCCAGGGCTGCCACAAGGGCTTGGTATGTGTCCCTGTCTTCGACCAGGATGGTCTTAATGATGCCATTCTCCTCTGTCCCTGCCAAATTCATAAAGATGTCCTTTAATACCGGCGACTTCTCCTCCCCTGCCGCCTTAATGAAACCAGCAAAATCTTCAACCCACACTGTCCATCTGGATCCTCTGTCCGACTGAGGTTGGAGGCTGAATGGGGCAGGCTTCGTCAGGAATTCGACACTGCCAGAGATGTGTAGTGATGCGCCCTGCCCTGCAGCCTGGTCTACCATGGTTGCTGGACCTCAAGTCGCTTGGTCTGTGCTGTGTGTTAGGACTTTACCGCTGTTGGCGTGGTGTGCACGTCGATGCACCTGTCTTATCACGTGGGGGCGCTCCTGTGTTCAATGTTAGATGTGGGCCCTTACTTGATTGTGGACCTGCCTCCACAGTTCCCATTGCTCTGTGCAGGTGTCCAAGTGGTTGATTGTGGGGCCCTGACTGCACTTCCCTTGCTGTTACAGTAGTTGGGGGCTGGGGCTGTTAAATGCTTTTTGCCTGCTTACACAGGAGCGTGCAGGCTCCTTCTCTCCTCCTCCCCTCGTTTGTAATTCCATTGGGCGGGGCTTAATGCTGGGCTGCAAACGGTGGCGGTGCTTACTTCTGGGATACGCGGGCAGCGATCTGCAGGCCTGCTTTCCTCCTCGAGGCACGCACAAGGTCCTATGACTCCTGGGCCGTCGGGCTGGTGTGATTCTGGCACACGCCAGGAAGTGGGATACTATCATGTGGCACGACGGCAACGTTCTGCCGTCACACATCCGTTAAAATAATGGGGGCAGTCCCACGACACAGGCAGTGCGTGCCGAAGCCCGAGTCGAGGGGTTCTGTGTCCGTGTCTCTCATTTCAGAAACTGGGGGCAAGACCTTCTCACGGGAGTCCTGAGGCTATTATAACCATCACATTGGCGACGAGGATGCAGCTGGGCAGAGGGAAGGTGCTCCGATGCTGTGTATATCTTCGGTAGCCCGATCCAACGGCTGCCAGAGGCATTAACCCTCACGGGGAGAACAACCACCGCCATTTTAGGTCCCAACGTCAGTGGCTCCATGTGTGGAGTGCTCGTGCTCCATGAGGGCAAATTTTGGACCAATTTTTGGACCAACTTTTGTGGGCCAACATCAAGCAAGAAAAGGGGCCACAACAGGGCCAGAGGGGCCTTTCTAAAAATACAAAAAAAATGCCTTCACAGAAACATGTTTCTTCTCTTTTTCCATCGCAGTGTACTGTGCAAACAACTAACATTTCATCAACCATCCTGAGGGGGTCCCTGGAAGGGCTGATGTGCCAAGTGGCCCACATGCAGGGGGTCCAAGAAGCACAACTACAGGTGCCTCTGTGGTTTTGCTACCACCAAAGTGCGTTAAGGGAAGCAGAATGCGGCCTTCATTCACATAGAAGGTGCATGTGCAGTTTTTCCGTCATGAGTGAAGCAGAGGACTCCCAGGAAGCCGGCCAAAATATGGAGGGGCACCGCAAGCAAGAAAGGCCCCATGCCAACAAGGTACACTGGCCCCAATGCCGGAGTTCGACACCTCAGGCAATCCCTCGTAGCTGGCGCCGAAATGGCTGCTATGGATCGAGAAACTAGACATGGGGCCTCATTACGACCCAGGCGGTAAGTTACCGCCTGGGCCGTGACTTTACCACCATGGCGTAAACTACGTTTACGCCATGGTGGTTGGCGGACTTACCGCCCCATTCCGAGGTCGGCGGGGCGGTAAGTCCCCAATCCCCATTTACCCTTCCCCATTCCCATTTTTGCCCCATAGGGCATAATGGGAGTGGGGAAGGCGTTAATTACGCCACCGTAAATTACGGTGGCGTAATTAACATCAAGTTCCCTTACCGCCATGGTTTTTTACACCCGCTAGAAGCAGGTGTAAAATCCGCCATGGCGGAAAGGGAACTCGTGATTGGCGGTAAGGGGTCGGCGCAGCTAACGCTGGCGCTAACCCCTTACCGCCAGGGTCGTAATGAGGCCCATGTACTTTAAAGCAACTGGTGAAACCGATGACAAAGCCAAAGTTGCAATCCTCATATACTCATCCGGGTCGGAGGTTCACAGGATATTCAAGTCACTTGCTCCAGTCAACAGCTCCTACCAGGCTGTCAAAGACTGCCTAAAAGAACACTTCATGCCGCTAGTCATCCAAGACTTGCAGAGGTTCATCATGGGCAAAGAGAAACAGAAAGAGGAGGAATCCCTCGACGAGTCCTACAGCAGGCTTTGTCACCTGGCAAGTACATGTGACTGGGAGAATGAGGATGGTATGGTAAGAAACCAGTTAATACAGGGGTGCAGCTCAGGAAAACTGCACCCACAAGTTCAACGTGAGTCTGGGCTGGCCAGCATTCTAGAAATGGGGAGGTCACATGAACTAGCAGATGGCCGTGCCACCTAAATGGACGCTGCGATTCGATCACAAAAAGTGGAAGATGCATACGCGATAGAGTGACCACAATATACTGGCCCGTCGAGGCCGAGATGGCCCCCAAGGAGATCTGAGACACTGCTGCCGTACCCTAAATGTGGCTACAACCTTCCACATGCAGGGGAATGCCCAGAAAAAGGTTGAGCATGTGGACGCTGTGGAGCAGTGGGGCATTTTGCGAGGATGTGCAAATCCCCAACACCAGTCATCATTCACAGAAGGCCCAGCAGAACGCCAAGTGACACACCGTGATGGCAGAAACAGGTGGCAATTGTTGAGCAAGATATGCCGAGTCACGACCTGGCAGAAGAGGAGGAAGAGATATTCTTTATCTCGAGTATTGACTCTCTCAAGAAGAAGAGGAGGCAGCCCATGTGCACAGTGGTCGTAGGGCAATGACACCTGTAATTGTGGATACCGGGGCATCACTATGCGTGCCAGCAACCCGCCACTATGAGGCACTACCAGGGCCCCCAACACTATTGAAATCACAGGCCAAAATATTTTCATTTGGCGGGACTCAACCTGTCAAACTAGAAATTATATCGTGCCTCCTATTGCTATGAATATATGTATATTGGCCTACGCGAAGCGGCTAACAAGCTGCTTATAAACTACATGCGAATAAACTCGCATTGCAAGGTCTTGACCTTAGAATCTATGTAAACGGCCATTTTGGGTCAAGCCGCCATTTTAGGTTTTCTTGCTCTATAAAGTCACCATGTGAGCTAAAATGGTGGCCTATGTTATTCAGAACAGAACTCGATTGTCATGACCTCTGTACAGCTAATGTATAACTTGCCTGCAGGCCACTTGTTAGGGTCATGAGCTGAGACCTTGTCCTTCTGCTGACCTGTGTGTAATGGATTACCTGTATCACCGAAACTGATCTATAATTGAATGAGAACACCTGCTTAACTATATTGTATAAATTAAGTCCTGCATTGTAATGTTAGGCCTAGAGCATACATTATTACCATTTCTTCTTGTTAATGTATAAACCTAAGATGAACTAGATTTGACCTGGCAAGGGACCCTTATTAGGGTAACTTATTTATGGAATGGTTAACCTGAAGAAAGGCTGAACAACAGGCTGGAGAAATGTATAAAAGCCTGACTGTTTCAATGAATATTTGCACTCACTGAGCACACCGAACCACGCCGGAGTTTGCTGTGTTGTACTGACGGTCGATAGCTATCTGAATTTTGTTCTGTTCTTTTGTAACTGGATTCAGTATAAAATAAAGTGCTTTGTATGTCCCTTTGCAACCTGTGTTTGGTGTGTTTCCTTTTTGGTTACCCTGCCTCATATTATTTCCTTGTTTTCACAGTTGGCGCCCGGAATAGGGACCCTCAAGATTGATGCCGGATTATTGAAGGTTGACGCACGCTATCGGACCGGGATCGGACGGTGTGACATAACGGGCCCGACTGAACGAGACGCGACACCTCAACAGCGCTGCACGATCCGTTCCCTGGACGATAGCCGTGTGGTCTGAGACGGCATCTTGACGGGGGTCAATTTTTTGAGGCGGGCAGATTTGCCGAAATCACCGGCAGATTTGCCGAAATCACCATACACAAGGTAACATTTGTTAGGTAAGTCCTTTGTAAACCGATCGATCCTCCTTAGGTTTCGTCAGGTGAGTCGTTGTAACGCTCACCTGGTTCCCACGGAGGCGCAGCGTCGAAGGCGCAGAACTCTGAAGATGGACAGGAAGGGCCCCTCTATTCTGGCTTCCCTGGCTCGTTGGATACCCTCCTGTGCGTGAAAAGGGAGTATTACCAACTGTGGAACAATGCTCAAGCCTCCCACTCCCTTCCAACCCTCCACGATACCTCCTCCACGATTCCCCGTGAAGCCTCACCTTAGGGTTTGGAAGGATGAGCTCTCCATCCTGCTTCTGATGCAGGGGCGTGTTGAAACCCAGTTACTTCACTGGATTGAGGATTGATGGGAGTTCAGGTAAGCTTGACTGTTCAGGTAAGGCGCTGTAAAAGTTCTGTTCAAAAGTTCAAGCTTAATAATAATGTTCGTTGTCTAATTGCAGCAAGCGCTAATGCTTATGTCTTTTTCCCCATAGGGGCCAGGTCCGGAGATGCCAGGAAGCGGCAGGACCCGAAATGCAGTGGGAATAATCCAACAGGTAAGACTTAAAAGGAAACTGAGCTTTCCTTATTCCTTTTCTCCCTCTCATCTTTGTTCTTGTCTTTTTTCCTCTAGGCGCCGGGGCGTAGCTGAATCCCGAAGATCGCTGCTGAAGATGGAAGCGCCTTGCAAAGGTGAGTAAAATGCAGCGCTGCTGCGATCGAAACAAAATGCCTTTAAAATGATGTCTTCCTTTTCAGGGCCGTTGGAGAAATGACTCGGGGATGCAGATTTAGCAGGTAAGGGCTTTTCTTCTCCTATTCTCTTCCTTTATTTTTATTTATTTATTTTTATTTATTTGCATTTGTTAAGCGCACTTGCAGCCCATGAGGCATCGAGGCATTCTCCCCTTGCAGGTGTTCCAGGGTGCTGGCAGGCGTGGCTGAAGTCAGGATGCAGGAGCTGACACGGTGAGCGTCCAGCTGCTAGGTGCAGAACAACGAGAAGCACGTGTGGCTGTTCAGGTGGGGTTTAAATAGCCTTGGAAGAAGTTCCTGGTATGTATCCTTCCACCAATCAGGTATGTATCCTTCCCCGACCACACCCGGGTGGTGAAGTAGTCCTACAGGTAAAGTAGTCCCATTCAGGCCTCAAGAGGGCCTGGATGAAGCAGCAAGGTCTGCATCAGGTAAGTGTGCACCCAAGCACTTAAACACATATCCTCTTCTATGAGCCTGGCGCCCACTATGAGCCTGGTGCCTAAGGCGCCAGGACTGAGTCCAAAGGGCCCCGACTTGGGCCCGCTGAGACTTCCCTGGGGAAAATGATGTCTGCCTCTGGGGTTGCTGGGCCCGGCCTGGCTCTTTGGAGGTAGGCATCATGACAGTACCCCCCCTCAAGGCCCCTCCCAAGGTCTTTTCCTCCGGGGGTTTTGGTTTGTGCGGGAATCTTCGATGGAATCGTTGAATTAATCGTGGTGCGTGAACATAGTTACTGGGTTCCCAAGATCTTTCCTGAGGTCCATATCCTTTCCAATCAACAAGATAGAAGAGTTTCGACTTAACTATCTTGGAATCTAAAATGTCTTTCACTTCGAATTCTAATTCTCCATCAATTTGGACAGGGCCTGGGGGCTCAGACAGTCTGGTTCCAGGTTGTACTGGTTTTAGAAGAGATGCGTAAAAAACGGGATGAATCCGCATGTTGGATGGTAAATCGAGTTTAAAGGCCACTGGGTTCATAATAGCTTTGATGGGGTAAGGCCCAATGAATCTGGGATTAAAAGTTCGCTGACCCTTGAGGGGTAGATGTTTAGTTGCTAGCCATACCTGATCTCCTACTTGGTAAGGAGGAGTTTTACTTCGGTGCAAATCAGCGTTTTCTTTATACTTTTTCTTGGCTTGCTGTAAGTGGGTTGTAGCTTCTTTGAAGGCTTGGGTTATTGTGGAATGTAGGTGATTTACTGCAGGCATCTCCAGGGTCAGAGGTGGATCTAGGTCAGAGGTCCGAGGATGGTGACCATACAGGGTATAAAAAGGAGTCTGTCCAGTTCCAGAATGCACTGAATTGTTGTATGCATATTCTGCAATCCAATGGATGTCTTTCCAATTTAACTCGGATTGGTGTAACATGCACCGCAGATATTGCTCGAGAGTCTGATTGGTTCTCTCGGTTTGTCCGTCGGTCTGGGGGTGGTGGCTGGTGGATAACCGCACGTCTATTTGTGCTAGTTGGCAACATTTCTTCCAAAAGTGGGAGATAAATTGACTTCCACGGTCTGAGACTAATATGGAAGGGAAACCATGTAACCGCACTATATTTTCCATAAATTCTTGGCCAAGGTGGAAGCTGACGGCAATCCTTTTAAAGGGATAAAATGGGCCATTTTGGAGAATAGATCCACTATTACGAGAATCGTGTTGTAACCACCACAAGGAGGCAGGTCAGTTATAAAGTCCATTGACAAGGTGTGCCAAGGTGCTGGTGGAATGTCCAAAGGTTGAAGTAGGCCGGCTGGCCTTTTCTTTTGACTCTTATTTTGGGCACAGATTCCGCAAGACAACACAAATGACTTTATGTCTTTTCTCCAAGAAGGCCACCAGAAGTGGCGTTTGATCTTTTCTTCTGTTTTCGCGATACCAGGGTGTCCTTCCATTAATGATTCATGATGACGGGTAATGACAAGTTCCTGCAATTCTTTACTTGGCAGAAATAACCGCTCTTGGAAGTAGGGTAAATCATCCTTAACGGTGTAGTGAGGACCCTTTTGACTCCATTCCAGTAAGGCAGAAGAGTCAAAAAGCTGTTTTACTTGAGCTTGGATGTCCTCAATGGTTTGCAATGAAGTCAAGCCCAGAATTCTTTGTTCCGGTATGATTGGCACAGGTTCTAAACTCGAATTGGGTTCTTCCATGCCTATCCGGGATAAGGCATCTGCCTTACCATTCTTGCAGCCAGGGCGATAGGTAATTACAAAATCAAATTCCGCAAAGAATAAAGCCCATCGGAGTTGTCGCGAAGATTGAGCTTTGGCCGTCTTTAAATACTGCAAATTTCTGTGGTCCATAATTACGGTGATGGTGTGTCTTGCACCGAGAAGATAGTGACGCCAAGCCTTGAAAGCTGATTTAATAGCCAGTAGTTCTTTGTCGGTAATTGCGTAATTTAGTTCAGGTGGAGAGAATTTTCTGGACCAAAAGGCTACAGGGTGTAGTTGGTTAGTTTCTGGGTCTCTTTGCGACAGGACAGCTCCCATGGCCGAACTGGATGCATCGGTTTCCACGATGTAAGGGAGATCTGGGCGCGGGTGATTCAATACAGGTGCAGAGGTGAATTTGGTTTTCAGGTCCTGAAAGGCTTGTTCAGCCTCAAGAGTCCATTCAAAGCATTTATTTTTCTTTAGGAGAGCTGTGATGGGTTGAACAGTTCGAGAAAATTCCGGGATGAACCTTCGATAGAAATTGGCAAAGCCAAGCATGCTTTGCACTCCCTTCACAGAGCTAGGAGATGGCCATTTGAGAATGGCGTCCACTTTACGCGAGTCCATTCGGATTCTTTGAGGTGTCAGGATGAATCCGAGAAACTCCACTTCTGTGGTATGAAAAACGCATTTTTCGAGCTTGGCAAATAATTTGTGCTGGCTCAATTTCTCAAGAACTGCCCTAACATGGTTTCTGTGATCAGATTCTGAGGAGGAATACACCAGGATGTCGTCAATATAAACGATGACACAAACATCGATAAGTTCCCGAAGAACATCATTCATGAAGTACTGAAAGGCGGCAGGTGCGTTGCACAAACCGAAGGGCATTACTTGATATTCGAAGAGCCCAAATTTGGTGTGGAATGCAGTCTTCCACTCGTCGCCCTCTTTTATACGTACCAGGTGGTAAGCTCCTCGGAGATCTAGCTTGGTGTACACACGAGCATCTTTTACTTGGTCGATAAGCTCAGGTATCAGGAGCAAAGGGTAACGATTCTTAATCGTTATCTGATTTAGGGCGAGGTAGTGAATACAGGCCCTAAGGTCTCCTTCCTTTTTAGGTACGAAGAACAAAGCGGAAGAGACTGGTGACTTTGATGGGCGAATGAAGCCATTGGCCAGGTATTGATCCAAATACTGGTGCAAATGCAGGTTCTCAGGTTCAGTAAGAGCATAAATCCTACTACAAGGTAGTTGTGCATTGGGTACCAAGTCGATTTGGCAATCGTAAGATCGATGGGGAGGTAAGGTGTTAGCCTGCTCTTTCTGAAAAACGTCTTGGAATTCTTGGTATTCAGATGGTAGCTGTACAGGTGTGGAAGTTACAGAGGCTAGACCCATAGCTGGATTCCTTGGGTAACAGGTTGGTTCACAATCAGGAAAAGTTATCTTCTTTGCTCGCCAGTCTATTCTCGGATTATGTGTTTCTAACCAAGGGATACCAATAAGTACTTGAAATTAGGACCCAGGCGGTAAGGGGTTTACGGCGGCGTAAACAGCGCCGACCCTTACCGCCTGATTCCGAGGTCCCTTAGAGCCATGGAGGATTTAACACCTGCTTTAAGCAGGTGTTAAAATCCATGGCGCTAAGGGACCTTGTTTTTAATTACGCCACCGTAATTTAAGGTGGCGTAATTAACGCCTTCCCCACTCCCATTATGCCCTATGGGGCAGAAATGGGAATGGGGAAGGGTAAATGGGGATTGGGGACTTACCGCCCCGCCAACCTCGGAATGGGGCGGTAAGTCCGCCAACCACCATGGCGTAAACGTAGTTTACGCCATGGTGGTAAAGGTACGACCCAGGCGGTAACTTACCGCCTGGGTCTTAATGAGGCCCACTGTCTTAGGCCTTTTTTCGTATTTCGAAGAAACTCATCCTTTAGAGTCTTTGCTGCCGACTGAAATTGTACCCACTGTTCCTACAGCTTTTGTACATTTGCATACTCTGTCACCTAGGGACTCACAGCATAGACAGAAGTATCACAATAATACCTTGTTGCTTATAATGAATGCAACACATGACATTTTTAATAAGACTAATTGTTGGGTCTGCTCACATTTACCGCAACATGGGGATAAGGTGCTAGGTTGGTATATTCACCCTTTACCTTTGACAACTGCTTGTTATGCTTCACTTAGAGCACTGTTCTTTGGCTGATGGAATTATAGCATCTCGGGGAACTTTGATGGAACTAATTTGAATAGTTTTGAGAAACGTGTTCTGACTCCCCTGGAATGCTCGCTTTTCGCAAATAGGAGTAAGCTCAATATTGTTTCTATTAGGCCTTCAGATAGACTGTCTCGTCCTTTCCAATATTTGATTTCCTTTAAAATGGCTCTGATAGGCAATAAGGATGCCGTGCCTCCTTCTTATACTGTTGACCATAACCCTGATTCAGTTTCTTTCTGCATCCAGAGGAATGGCACCCGGTCAATGGGAGATTTTAAAGGTTGTGCCAACGTTGCAAATTTGACTGGGGAAGACAGACCTTTGTATGTAGGCGAACCTATCTATTTTGTTTGCGGTAATGTAGCATTTCCATGGTTGCCCAGGGATTGGCAGGGAACTTGTTATCTAGGAATCCTGTTACCTGGGGTGTTTATAGCAAGTACTGTAGAGGTTTCGAAGGCTCGTCCACGGCGGGACGAGAATGGCGACACTCCAGCACAGGTTTTAGGAGATGTAGCGAAATCATTCCTTACATTCTTTGGGCAGATAGCGAATTCCGAGGATATCAGGAAACTAGCGAGAGTACTGGAGAGAACCATCAACCGGACCACAGATATACTCTATAATATGACTTTAGAGCAGAAAGCGATCAGATTGGTAGCGCTTCAGAACCGGATGGCATTAGATGTCATTCTGGCTGAACGTGGTGGAGTATGTAAGCTAGTGGGGTCCGCTTGCTGTGTTTTCGTACCGGATTCCTCCCCAACTATTTTGAAGGCAATACAGAATCTGCACATTCTTAGTTCAGAAGTGCATGTTCCCGAGGGAAACTGGGATCTTAGCGCTTGGTTCTGGGACTTCTTGCGGTCCTGGGGTTGGAAAGTGCTTTCAGTCTTGCTGATTATTTTGGGAATTCTGCTATTTCTTTGTTGTTGTATCCAATGTCTACCAAGTATATGTTCAATGCTAGGGGGATGTTGCGCTCAGGCGATAGGTACAATAGGACATAAAGTGTATGCCCCGGATAAAACCTCTAAGGAGTATGTACTGAAAGAGATCTTAGTAAAAGATCTAATGGCGATAGATATTTCTGACAGCTATTCAGGGTGTATGGACGATGACACATGGAGTTATTTGCAGGGAGATCAGAAGTAGTTTAGCACTTGGCATAGGCCAAAAGGAGGGTTTGTCAAACTAGAAATTATATCGTGCCTCCTATTGCTATGAATATATGTATATTGGCCTACGCCAAGCTGCTAACAAGCTGCTTATAAAGTACATGCGAATAAACTCGCAATGCAAGGTCCTGACCTTAGAATCTATGTAAACGGCCATTTTGGGTCAAGCCGCCATTTTAGGTTTTCTTGCTCTATAAAGTCACCATGTGAGCTAAAATGGTGGCCTATGTTATTCAGAACAGAACTCGATTGTCATGACCTCTGTACAGCTAATGTATAACTTGCCTGCAGGCCACTTGTTAGGGTCATGAGCTGAGACCTTGTTCTTCTGCTGACCTGTGTGTAATGGATTACCTGTATCACCGAAACTGATCTATAATTGAATGAGAACACCTGCTTAACTATATTGTATAAATTAAGTCCTGCATTGTAATGTTAGGCCTAGAGCATACATTATTACCATTTCTTCTTGTTAATGTATAAACCTAAGATGAACTAGATTTGACCTGGCAAGGGACCCTAGAGTAGTAACTTATTTATGGAATGGTTAACCTGAAGAAAGGCTCAACAACAGGCTGGAGAAATGTATAAAAGCCTGACTGTTTCAATGAATATTTGCACTCACTGAGCACACCGAACCACGCCGGAGTTTGCTGTGTTGTACTGAGGGTCGATAGCTATCTGAATTTTGTTCTGTTCTTTTGTAACTGGATTCAGTATAAAATAAAGTGCTTTGTATGTCCCTTTGTAACCTGTGTTTGGTGTGTTTCCTTTTTGGTTACCCTGCCTCATATTATTTCCTTGTTTTCACAAACCGTTACCTCTCAGGGGCGCGTTTGTGACCAAAGTTGCCCATGAAGGAAAAGAAATTAGAGCGAAATGCATTGTCACAGACATAAGCACGCACTATTGAGCAGCGCCACAGAGGCCCTCGGCATTGTACACTTCACCCTCACTGTATATGCTGAGGATATAAATGAGGTTCTCGAGAGGTTCACAATAGTGTTTCAAGGTGTCGGCAAACTAAAGGGCAAGCCCATTAAGCTACACATAGATGAGACCATACGACCAACGGCACTAAAACATCATCGAATACCGTTTCACCTCCGACAACAGATGGAGAGTAAATTGCAAGACCTGGTGGACATAGACATCATAGAAAGGGTGGAGGGCCCCACCACATGGGTGTCCCCCATCATTGTGGCAATCATGCCAAAGCAGCCAGGATGTGGCCACATCTGTGTCAACATGAGGCTTCCCAATCTAGCCATCAAGCGCGAGAGACACATCACACCGACTCTGGATGACGTGGTGGGTGAACTACAAACAGCAAGAGCATTTTAAAAACTAGACCTGCGGTCCGGGTATTATCAGCTGGAGCTAAACTGGGACTCACACTACATTACTACCTTCACAACCCACCAAGGATTGTACCAGTACAAACGCTTAAGTTTCGGTGTCTTCTCTGCAGCTGAAGTTTTTAAAAACATCATTCAGGGAGCTTTAGCTGGTCCTAAAGGGGTCATAAACCTAAGTGACGACATCCCGGCGTACGCCACATCAGAAGCGGAACACATGGCTCGCCTCGAGAAAGCTCTAGAAAGGATTCAGAACCTTGGACTCACCCTTCACCGTGAAAAGTGCGAGTTCCTGAAGTACAGCATTGAATTCATTGGTTTCATCTTCCACCAGAAAGGAATCTCCCCAGACCCGAAGAAGATCAAAGACATTCAGGAGGCGAAACCACCAGGAAACGTGTTGGAGGTCAGGAGCTTCCTAGCTATGGTGACATACTGTGGAAGGTTCATACCCAACCTGGCGACCCTCTCCAAGTCCCTCAGGATGCTGACAAGGAATGACAAGGCCTGAGAATGGTCCGGCAAGGAACACAAAGCCTTCCAGACCATGAAAGACCATCAAAAAGGCACTCACTGGGAAAGAATCAATGGCATTCTTCGCCCCGAGGAAGGAGTCTGAAATCACTGTAGACACCAGTCTGGTCGGACTGGGAGCAGTTCTGTCACAGCCGGATGCCCAAGGACAGATGAGGCTGATTGCTTATGCCAGCAAGGCACTCACCAGCATGGAACACTGATACTCCCAGATAGAGAGAGAACCCTTGGCTGTCCTATGGGGATGCTGGCACTTTCGAATATACATACTGGGGAAACCCGTCACTGTAGTGACTGATCATAAACCGCTATTCCCTATCATGGTGGGGTCATCGTCTCAGCCGCCCCCAGGATCGAATGTTGGATGCTGGCCCTAATTGAAGATGGGGTGGTGCTGACCTACAGACCCAGAGCCCACAATCCTACTGATTACTTATTGCGACACCCGAAAAGTGGAGGAGAACAAGAGGAAACGGCACCTGAAGAAGTCGAAGAGCATGTTCGTCTGGTGGTAGGAGCAGCAAAACCCGTGACTCTCACCATTCAGGAAGTGGCAGACGTCTCAATAGAGGATGAATGCTTTCAAGTAATCCGGGCAGCCATGATCAGTAGTGAGTGGAGAACTGTTCTATCTAATACCGCTCACAGGAGCTGAGAGACGCAGCAAGATCTAGAGCAGCTGTGTTGAGTCAGGCACAAACTGTCGGCAAAGGCCGACGGATTGTTACTAAGAGGACACCAGATAGTGATTCCACACGCACTGGTGGAAAGAGTACTGGAGTTGGCACATTGAAGACACCAGGGAACAGCAAAGACGAAAGCGCGACTACCACCAAAGGTCTGTTTCCCAGGTCTGGAAGTGAAAATGTATGGACACGTTGCCAACTGTGTTTGGTGTCAAGGGATCGCCCCAGCCAACAGAGAACAAAGGATTGAGTCCATGCCCCGGAGTGACCAACCATGGGACGTTGTCCACCTCGACTTCCGGTCCACAGGAAGAGGGATGCATTTCCTCATAATGATAGACCAATGGTCCAGATACCGAGAGGTCGAGCTGGTGGAATCCACCTCATGTGATCAGGTCATACAAGTCATGGACAAAATATTTGCTACTCATGGCTTCCCCAGGGTTATCTGCTCGGACAATGGACCGCCATTTCATGGGGGAAACTTCATGGAATTCATGGCGGACTGTGGAATCGCACACACACGAGTCACACCAGGATGGCCTAGGACCAATGGAGAAGTTGAACGCTTTATGCGAACACTGAATAAAGTATTCTGCATGTCTCAAAGCCAGGGAAACGAGCAGAGGCAAACACTTTATCAATTCCTAAGAGAATACAGAGCCACACCTACCCAATCTACGGGCGTGCTCCCAGCAGAGGCACTCTTCTGGAGGTGCCCACAAGGTCTCCTCCCGGCGGTGGAGGGTTGATCTCCAGGTATCATTGATGATGATAAGACGTCTGAAGATCGAAGAACTCATAACGAGGGGGAAAATGTTCAACAGCACTTTAAAGCACCAGACATAGGGGGGGGGTGACACTTTATTGGTGTAAAATCGTCATCCCGAAGGGAAGTTGTCCCTCACCTACGAGCCCTCTCCCATGGGAGTGGTCAAAGTCAAAGGGGGTCATTACGAGTTTGGAGGTAGCCATGGCGCTTTTAGCGCCATGGCTGCCTCCAAACCCGTGTCCGGTGTCACTGAATGGGGACTTACCGGGTCATTCCGACCTTGGAAGACCCGGTAAGTCCCCATTCAGTATACAATTCCCCATTCCCATTTGAGCCCCCATAGGGCTCAATGGGAATGGGGAAAGCGCTAATAACGGGCCCGCAAATTGTGGGCCCGTTATTAGCTCCAAGGTCTCTTAACGGGTCCCACTAAGAATGGCTGGTCAGACCAGCCGTTCCTGCTGGGACACGCTAAGGGACCTCGGAATAGGGCGGTAAGGGCTTTATGGCACCGCCATCCTTAACGGTGCCGTTAAGCCCCTACCGCCCAACTCGGAATGACCCCCAAAGGCTTTATGGTGAGTGCTGCCAATCAGAGTGGGGCAGTGGGCCTCATTCCAAGAATGGAGGTAGTCATGGCGCTATTTGCCCCATGACTACCTCCCATACCGGTACCGTGTCCAAACCATTCCCCATTCCCATATGAGCCCCCATAGGGCTCAGAGGGAAGGGGGAAGTAGCTAATAACGGTACTGCAATTTGAGGTACCGTTATTAGCTCTGATTTCCCTTAGCGGGTCCCGTCCTTAACGCCTAGTAAAAGGAAGGGACCCGCTAAGGGAACTCGTAGTAGGGTGCAAAGGGATTACCGGCGCCAATGTCCTTAACGGTGCCTGGTATCCCTTTGCGCTCTACTCGGAATGAGGCCCAGTGACTCAGAACTCCAGTTTCTTCCGAAAGATGGGAGGAATAGAGGGGCTGAGAGAACGAGCGGGAGAAGGTTCCCAGGTCCGAACCACAAGCGCAGAGCGAACACCAGAAGAGAGTGGTGAAGATGCAGAGCCCACACCAGGTGGGGCTGAAGGAGAGGCCAAGGAGGCGCCGGCAGGAGAAAGATACCCCCGCGAAGAGGACAGGAAATACCCAGTGTGATTCTGAGAATACATAATGGGCGACCAGGCCTGAAAGGACCAAGTCACCTACTTTTGCCCATGTTGGAACCATCACAGTTTGGTATGTTACCATGTTCAAGTCTGTCCTGTTGACATTGACTATGGGACTCATTATAAGATGTGCGGAATGGGTTTAACGGCGCCGGTAATGGTGCCGACGCCGTTAAACCCACTTTGGACGATTACGAGGTCCCCTCGCGGGACCCGCTCTGGACGTATGGTTTTACCAGACGTCATATGGTTTTACCAGACGTCCAGAGCGGGTCCCGCGAGGGGACCAGGGAGCTAACAACAGGCCGGTCGTAATCGGCCTGTTTTTAGCTCCCTATGGGGGCTGAAATGGGAATGGGGAAGGTCTGGGCCTGGGTTCCCTGAAGGGGGAATTACTGGGCCCTCCGAACTCGGAATGGCCCGGTAATTCCCCATTCAGGGAACCCAGACCCGGACCTGATTTTGGAGGCAGCCATGGTGCCAATATCGCCATGGCTACCTCCAAAGTCGAAATGAGGCCCCATGTCTGAAAAGTTATGTTTGCTATTGTTATGAAAAAGGGGGAATGTGATACTGTCACGTGGCGCGATGGTAATGTTCAATAAAGGGGGTGGTCCAGCAACACAGGCAGTGCGTGCCGGAAGGCTGAGACGAGAAGTTCTGCGTCTGTGTCCCTCATTTCAGGTACTGGGGGCAAGGCCTTCTCACAGGAGTCCCAGGGCTATTATAACCATCACAGGAAGGATGCTGGCGCACTTGCGCAGCAAGGACGGGCAGCTGCCCAAAGTATGCCGGATGGCGGTCAAGGACCGTGTAGGATGGCGTCCCTCCACGTCGGCAAGGAATGAGGCTAATCGGTCTCTGTTTACTTTCATCGCCAGTTGTTATATACAATGTCCCAATGTCCCTTCACGCCAGGACGACAGGACACATCTTGGTTTAAGGCATACTTTATTCTAAACTGCTACCTCTTCCTCCCTGATGCCCCTCCTCTTCCTCATGCCATGCCTGGTTCCCTTTAACCCTTTCAGTCCTGCTGTCTGTTGGGGGTGTGTCCTGGCCCCCATGCGTGCCCGTGAGCCCCCCCACACTAGACAGACCACACTCGACACACGTCTATCTAGTTCGGGCTCCCCGGTCGCTCTGTTGTGTCCGGGAACACCCCGTTTATTTAAACCACATGCAGTGACGTGCAACGTCACGCCGCCGCGTGCGCGTCCCACACGGGGCAACTCCACACTCCTCCTTTTTCGGGAGGAAACACAATTGCTTTTTCTTAAACACTGCAAACCACACACACAAATAACACCAGTATTCTGAGCCCATACCCCTTTAATGTCAGCCAACCGGGTCCCCTCAATCCGGTTGATTCTCTAAATGTCCCACCACGTATTCTCTGAGATAAGCGGGTTTCTCTCACCCGGACCTCTGGGGGTACCTCCCGCTTACCTCCGGCACGGGAAGTCCATCAGCCACAGCTCCCCGGACTGGAGAGTTCTGGGTGCAAACGGGGACTCCAACATCCTCAGGCACCTCCGCCACGTCAGGGTCCAGGGGTGGTTCAGTCTGGGGATGGCTCCGGTGCGCAGGGGAGCAAGAGCGTTCCATGGGGGTGTCTGTTGCGAATGATCACCTCGTCCCCTGGTTCCAGCCGCTGGGGGCGAAGACCCCTTCGCTGGTTCACCTGTTCAATCCTGGCCCGCCTATCGGCCTCAACCTGCTGGTTGTCAATCACCCCAGGCTCCTTCTCCCGGACCTCGGGCAGTAGACCCCTGGGGCATCGCCTGAACACAGCCTCCGCAGGGGCGACCCCGGTGGAGGCATGTGGAGTGGTTCGGTACACCCGCAGGAATTGATAAAGGGCGCGTTGGAGGGGCTGCCCTTGTCCCTGAGCAATCCTGAAGGTCTTATTAAGTGTCCGCATCAGCCTTTCGGCGTCTCCATTAGCTCGAGGCCACAACGGGGATATCTTCCTGTGCTTGACTCCGCAGCTCTCCATGAACTCCAAGAACCGCTCACTTTGGAATGGCGACCCATTGTCCGAGCACAGAGTCAAGGGGAATCCATGGGCCGCAAATACCTTTTCCACCGCTATGACCACATGCTCGAAGGCCACCGACTCCACGAACTCCACCTCTGGGTACCGTGAGTACTCATCAACAATTATGATGAAGTTGGTTCCCACGGACCTTGACCCAAAGTCTGCATGGACGAACTCCCAGGGCCGGGTCCCCCGGGGCATCGCCTCGATGGTCAGCTCTCGTTGCACAGGGGAAGCCGCCTGGCACCACACACAGGTCATCCACCCTTCTCTCCAATTCTGGGAACCAGACCTTCAGCCGCAGCCTCGCCTTGGTCTTGGCGGCGCCCTGATGTCCATGGTGGGCCAGAGTGATCACCTCCTGTACCTTAGACTGGGGGACCACGATGCGAACACCCCGGAGCAGCAGACCCGACGCCGAGAAGGACAGCTCGTCCTTAACCTTCCACAATTGCTCGAGTCCAGTCTTGGCCTCCTGGGTCCACCCTGCCAGAGCCTCCAAGATGGACTTCCAGGAGCCGTGCAACATGGAGTGCTTTAAGATCTGGAAGCACTCGTCCGCTGACGTTGCAGCCTCCAGCTCCGACAGGGGCATCGCATTTGGCGTGGCACCTTCCACCACCATCCGAACATGGTCATCGGCCTCCTCTGCACAGGTGTCATACTCCTTTCCCCCGCGCACTCCGGGATGCCGGGAGAGGTAGTCCGCTGCATTTTTGGCCCCCGGCCGATACACCAGGGTGACTCCATACTCGAGCAGGGCGAGCATCCATCTCTCAATCCTGGCTGGGGGCTTCGAGGATAAACCAGCCAGAATCGGGAGCAGGGGCTTGTGGTCAGTCACCACGGTCACCGGACGCCCCAGGACATAGAGTCGAAAATGTTTGCAACCCCAGAGGACAGCCAGGGCCTCCCGCTCAATTTGGGAGTATCTTTGCTCCGTGTCCGAGAGCGCCTTGCTGGCATACGCCACTGGGCGAACGCTCCCCTCCCGGTCCACCTGAGTCAGAACCGCCCCCAGGCCAAATGGACTCGCGTCCACAATGATCTCCGACGCCAGCGCCGGGTCGAAAAACACCATGGTGTCCTCCGCTTTTAGGGAGCTCTTGATGTCCTCAAAAGCCGACTGCTCCAGTGGACCCCAATGCCAGACTGTCTCCTTCTTTGTCAACGCCCTGAGCGGCTCGGACCTCAAGGCGAGATTTTGAATGAAGCGCCCGCAGTAGGTCACCATGCCAAGGAAGCTTCTCACGTCCAACACCGACTCCGGGAGCGGCGCCTTCTTAATGTCCTGGACCTTCCTTGGATCTGGTGACACCCCCCCCTCCTTGAACAAAAACCCGAAGAACTCAATGCAGGGGTGCAGAAACTCACATTTATCCCTGTGAAGAGTGAGGCCCAGCGACTGCAGCCTCTCAAAGGTCTTTGCCAGCCTCCTCAGATGGTCCACCTCTGTCTTGGCAAATACCAGAATGTCATCGCTAATATTGAGGACACCCTCCAGATCGGCGAGGGCGCCCCGTATGATGTTCTGAAATACTTCAGCAGCCGATGACACCCCAAAACTCAGCCTCTTATACCTGTACAGCCCCCGGTGGGTGGTGAACGTTGTTATGTACCGGGACTCAGGGTGGAGGACAACCTGATGGTATCCTGCTCGTAGGTCTAGCTTGGAGAAAAATCGGGCCCCCTGTACCTCGGCGATAATGTAATCGATAGTAGGGGTGAGATTCCGCTCCCTCTTGATGGCCTTGTTGGGAAGCCTCATGTCCACACAGATATGAACAGAGTCAGGTTGTTTCAGTTTCCTCGCCACAACAATAGGGGATACCCACGGCGTCAGGCCCTCGACTTTCTCAATAATATCCAGACTCACCAGGTTGTCTAGCTCCTTGTCGACCTGCTCCCTCAGATGAAACAGCACCCTCCAGTGTTTTAGGGCAATGGGTTGTACAGACTCATCGATATGCAGCCTGACCGGGTCACCAGTCATCATTCCAATGCCGTTGAAGAGGGCAGCGTACTTATCGAGCAGGTCATTGATGTCCTCCAAGTACACCGAGTACGCGAAGGTGACAATTCCAAGGGCCTCCGCAGTGGCACAACTCAGGAGCATGTTGTTACTCACAGGGGTGACATAGAACCGAGCCTTGATCGTCGAGCCCTCATGCTCCACCTTCGCCACAAATGCACCGTCCAGCGGTATAGGCTCCAGTTCTCCAAAAGCAAATATGCGGGCTCTCGGCATGGCCAAGTCTGGTGGCGGGTCCATAGCATCGTAGTGTCCCCTCGCCATGACATTGACTGAGGCCCCCGTGTCCACCAGCACCGGAACCGGCGAGTGGTTCACCTCCACCACACACCTTGGCTGCCTCCTGCTCTTCCCCTTCAGGACCCCCACGCTCGAAACAAAGAAAACGTTCTCTTCCTCCTCTTCCTCTGCCTCATCCACCTGGGCCTCCTCCTCACCTTGGTCTACCTGGGCCACATTTGGTGGTCGGTTCTGGCGTGGAGTCCACGTCCAGGCCGGACCTCTCGGTACCATCACTGGCAGAGCCGCTTTGCACACTCTTGAGAAGTGGTCAGGCAGGCCGCACCGGCCACAAATTCTCCCCGCTGCCGGGCACTCTGTCAGGTGGGGGAGGTCATAGCCACACTTCTGGCACGACTCCCCTGATCTTCCTGCCCTGTCCTGGGGTCCTCCACCAGGTCTTCTCATTGCTCTGCCACCCCGCCAGACAGCACACATCTCCTCCGACTTCATCGAGCGTGACCCCGCTTCCATCTTGTTGGCCCGAGCCTCGGCCACCTCATGGCACCGGCCTAGTTCCAATATGCGGGGTAGAGTGAGGCCCGGCTCTCTCAGGACCTGAGTTTGCCAGAGGAGCATGCCTGAATCAGCATCGTGCGCATCATGTCCTCCGCATCCCCCATGCACATCCCTGGGAGAGGCGGCGCAGGCGACCATAAAAGGTATCCAGAGTCTCATTGTCCTTTTGCTTGGCCGACAGCATGACAAATCTTTCGTAGTCCACATTGGCAAGGGGCAGAAAATGAGCAAGCAGAACTGCCTTGGCCGCATCGTAAGACTGGTCCACCGGGGTGAGCGACTCAAAGATCTCCTGGACCGCAGGTCCCGCCGAATACAACATGGTGGCCACCCTGCTGTCATTGTCCATCACCTGAGCAGCTCTGAAATACATGTCCAGGCGGGCAACCCACCTCCTCCACCGAGGCCCCATGCTGGAAGGTGGACCCGATGCATCAAATTCAGGGATGGGCTGCAGGGCAGCTTGGGCAGCCTGGGCTCTAGCCTGAGCCATGATGGGAAGTCCTTGTGGAGTACCTAGCTGTGCCACGGGTAAAGCCTGGGGTGCAGGTGCCAGACCACCTCCTTGCGGGGGCTGCTGTGGGGTCTGCTGAGGCTGTGCCGCTGGTTGCTGTACTAGAAGCACTGGAGGCTGTAGGGCCTGCTGAGGCTGTGCCACCTGGTTACCGTCCTGAGGATCTTCAGCAACTGCGGCGGCCCCACCCTCGAGATCATCAATGTCACTCATGGGCTTGAGCGCACAGGCACCCCCACCTTGTGTCCTGAGGGCCACAACTCAATTACCCACCAGCACCACACCAACAGATCTCCTCCCCCTCTCCAGGCACAATGGCAGTCCAAACTGGGGGAGAGGCGGTGATGACTAGTCCCCAAGCTCACCTGGGATAGCTTCCAACCACGAGCCACCAGAAGAGAAGAAGAGCATCCACTGCAGCCATCCTCGTGATGATGAAGGAGACAAAGAAGAAGCCACAGCGTCCTGATGATGAAGAGAACAAAGAAGAGCCGTGTCTCCACCTTGCTGCAGGCCACAGTGGTGTGGATGTCCCAAAAATTAAGCTATGACAGTGGAGTGGACTAATCAGGCCCAGCCATTTTAGTCCTTCCCCTAGCTTTCACTCGACGTAGGAATCCCAAAACTGGAGTAAAATACACAAACCAGGCATCACCAAATCAGAATATCCCAAAATTAGACCTGGATCACTTTCACCCTCCAAACCGGAGCCTGGTGAAGTTCCACGACCTCATGAACAAAATGGCCGCCAGCCGCGTGTACGGTTCGCAGCCACGGCGTGAAACGAAACACTCCAAAAATTCTGGAATGCCTTTCACCGCCGGGCCCGGGCATCCGTCTGCACTCGTCGCCACTGTTGGGGGTGTGTCCTGGCCCCCATGCGTGCCCGTGAGCCCCCCCACACTAGACAGACCACATACTTGCCAACCCTACAGATTTAGGCAGTAGGCTACTGCTTTTGAAGCAGCCCTACCACCTACAGATTTCAGTGACAGATCCTACTGGTTTTTACAGTGGCACGTAATTTATGTGATTCTAAGGCAGACTGCTTGAGACCAGCCCAGGACAAAGCATGCAACGCATTAATTAGTCTGTCTGTACAGCAGGTTAGTAGGTGATTACTTTGATTGGGCTCAGACCAATCCACTTACCTGTCAGCTACGTGACTCTCTCCTGCACTCTTGCCAGTACAAAACTTAGGTGAACCAGCAGTGAAAGCAAGTGGCAGAGTGTAACACCATCACACAGCATCTGACAACAATTTGGTGTTAGCATTCAGAATTGTACATTTTTAACATTTCAACATCTTTCCATGTTGTGCTGTTTGTATGTTTTGTATTTTCCTGTGATTTGATTGTTACGGGAATTTTTATTTTTCAAACTTGAAAAATCCTACATCTTTTTGGTCAGAGACTGTTGGCAAGCATGAGACCACACTCGACACACGTCTATCTAGTTCGGGCTCCCCGGTCTCTCTGTTGCGTCCGAGAACGCCCCGTTTATTTAAACCGCACGCGGTGACGTGCAACGTCACGCCGCCGCGTGCGCATCCCACACGGGGCAACGCCAAACTGTCTCTCCCCTCGCAACAGATTACATCTGTGAAACAGTAGAAAAAGTCTCTGAATATCTAGCATGTTGTCACAATATAAAGCACAAAAGACCCTAATCCATACAGGTCATATTAGTTAACATTATGGACACAACTCAAAGCAGAAGTTCTCCTGAATTATTTAAATAATAGTGACCAAATATGAGCACCATTTTTAGTCATGCTAATAAAGCATTAATGTCTTTTATTAGGGTCCCTTCTCTGAGCATGCCCTTATTTAGAGATTTCTGTGAATACCTCTCAGAGTTCTAATAAATAATTGTGCTCTACATTGGGGAAGTCTCTTCCTTAGGAACACCTGTTCTAGTTCTCCTTCGTGCGCATGCTCCAGGGATCAGTGTCTCAGCAGTGAGCATGCTCTTTTCAGTGTCCCGTTTATGCACATTTTCCTTGTCCTTACTCTTTCTGCGCATGCTCCTCTCTGTATCCCCTTTTTGCGCATGTTCAGAGGATCAGTGTCTCAGCACTGAGCGTGTCTATCATATCTACAGCCTCCCACAGTTGAGGACTAGGAGCTCAGGCATTCTCAGTCACTCTGGGGGGCTCTGCAGCCCCTCCACTGATGAGGACCGACAGCTCAGGCATCCTCGGTCACTCTGGGAGGCTCCACTGATGAGGACTGACAGCTCAGCCATCCTCAGTCACTCTGAGAGGCTCCACTGATGAGGACTGACAGCTCAGTCATCCTCAGTCACTCTGAGAGGCTCCACTGATGAGGACTGACAGCTCAGCCATTCTCAGTCACTCTGAGAGGCTCCACTGATGAGGACTGACAGCTCAGCCATCCTCAGTCACTCTGAGAGGCTCCACTGATGAGGACTGACAGCTCAGCCATTCTCAGTCACTCTGGGAGGCTCCACTGATGAGGACTGACAGCTCAGCCGTCCTCAGTCACTCTGGGAGGCTCCACTGATGAGGACTGACAGCTCAGCCATCCTCAGTCACTCTGGGAGGCTCTGCAGCCGGCTCCACTGATGAGGACTGACAGCTCAGGCATCCTCAGTCACTCTGGGAGGCTCTGCAGCCCCTCCACTGATGAGGACTGACAGCTCAGGCATCCTCAGTCACTCTGGGAGGCTCTGCAGCCCCTCCACTGATGAGGACTGACAGCTCAGGCATCCTCAGTCACTCTGGGAGGCTCTGCAGCCGGCTCCACTGATGAGGACTGACAGCTCAGCCATCCTCAGTCACTCTGGGAGGCTCTGCAGCCGGCTCCACTGATGAGGACTGACAGCTCAGGCATCCTCAGTCACTCTGGGAGGCTCTGCAGCCCCTCCACTGATGAGGACTGACAGCTCAGGCATCCTCAGTCACTCTGGGAGGCTCTGCAGCCCCTCCACTGATGAGGACTGACAGCTCAGGCATCCTCAGTCACTCTGAGAGGCTCTGCAGCTGGCTCCACTGATGAGGACTGACAACCAGGCATCCTCAGTCACTCTGAGAGGCTCTGAGCGGTGGGGGTCGCGTTCCTGGGACCCCCTCCCCATCTCCTGCTCCTTTGCATCTCAAATCCCATATTTTGGAATGGAAGACGCCCCCCAAAGGATGAAGCAGTAATAATGGCATAATTTCCTGCAGGTGAGTGACCTGCAGCTGCTCCACTCTCTTGCAGTGAGAAGAGTCTTCTGAGGGGAAATGGTGACTTGTCTCTGCTTTTCCTTCACTGACCTTCCATTAAGCCTTTCTCCTGTGTATGGGATGGGGGCGGGTGATGCTGGTGGGGCGGGTTAGGGGGGCTGCCTAACCTCCCATTAAGCCTTTCTCCTGTGTATGGGATAGAGGGTGGGTGATGCTGGTGGGGCGGGGAGCGAGCTGCCTAACCTTCCATTAAGTCTTTCTCCTCTGTATGGGATGGAGGGTGGGTGATGCTGGTGGGGGCGAGGAGGGGGAGGGGGCTGCCTAACCTTCCATTAAGCCTCTCTCCTGTGTATGGGATGGAGGTTGTGTGATGTTGGTGGTGGGGGGGGGGTCTGTCTCACCTTCCATTAAGCCTTTCTCCTGTGTATGGGATGGAGGGACGGGTGATGCTGGTGGGGGCGTGGAGGGGGCTGCCTAACCTTCCATTAAGCCATTCTCCTGTGCATGGGATGGAGGGTGGGTGATGCTGGTGGGGGTAGGAGTTGTTTGGGGGGGAGGGTCATCAGCAGCTCCTTCCTTAGACACATATTCAATGATATATTTTCTCTGGATATCATGTAAATGCTTGGAGTATTTCATTTAGATAATTCTTATTATAGATTAATAATCATATGATAATGTTTGCTTTCTCCAGACCTGAGTACTTTAGTGGTGTGTCGCTGTGTTCAGCAAAAGGTACGGAGCACAGACTACAAAAGGTAAATAACTGCTCTGATGTATGTCTGCCTCTCTGCACATGTTGCTCTTTTCTTCTGTCTCCTGACCTGGATACCAGAGCCCCCTCTCCCCCTGCGCTCTCTCCCCTTTCTCTACTCCTTTTCCTCCCCTCGTGGCCCATGTAAAGTTTTTAAAGTGGCCCCATGTTGCGTTCAACAAAGACGGATAACGGAGAGGTTGTATGAGGATTAAAGTTTGCATTTTATAGTATGTTCAACTGTAAACAATGATTACAAAGTCACGGTTTAAACTTTTTCAACATGTTTTATGCATCGTGTGCATGCAAATGTGTCTTTCTATCCAGTCTAAAGAAATGTTCTTTGTTTTTTTTAGGGGAATATGAGTAGTATCCTGTGATACTAGGTTTGTGTTGGAATGGAATGTGAGAATGTGTGGAATGTGTGGAGTGTTGTGGAATGTTGTGGAATGAGGATTATCTAGGGGTCGGTTGGGACACTCTAGGAGGGATGCAGGATCCAGAAGGATGCTACTTACCACTCCCCTACTTCTTTATTTGTATTTTGTATTTTATTTATTTATATAGCGCAGCCAGTCCCAAGGGCCACCGGGCGAATATCTTGACAAGGTAATATAATACAGTGCTGGTTACATTTAAAGTGGAACGTTAGCACAGCATATACATACAATAAGGTTATACATGGTATACAATATAATGTACAGGAATATCTACAGTCACGGTAAAGCTGTACATAGTTTACAATGAGCTGTGCACAGTATCTACAATTTGCAGGAATGCAATTAGCAAGAATACATACAGGCGAGGGCAGTTGAAGAGCCGAGAGAGAGTCCTGACAGGGAAGCTGATTCCACGGCTTTCTGCCGTTTGTATCTGGGGATGGTCAGACAATGTGCTTGAGCCAATCCAAGTAGTCGGGTAGGCATGTAGTGGGAGAAGCGAGAGGAGAGATATGTAGGGGCCTGATTGTTGAAACATTTGTGTGTAAGGGTAAGAGATTTCAAGGGTATTCTTTGTGTCACTGATAGCCAGTGTAAGCTTCTCCTTGTCTCGGAGATATGTGAGGATCGAGGGATGTTGAGGGCAGCTCTGATTGCATTATTTTGCGTAACCTGTAGTTTGTTCAGGTTACGTTGGCTAGTTCCAAGGTATAAGGCATTACAGTAGTCTAGTTTGGACATTAGCAATGTCCTGGCCAGGATAGTACAATTCTGTGTGGTGAGGAAGGGGCGACATGCTGTAATAAGCTTACATGTGAAGGTGGATGACGAGACAACTGCGTTAGTTTGTCTATTAAGTGATAGGGTGGAATCGAGGTAAATTCCTAATGTTTTGGTATCGGATGAGACTTCAATAGTGTTACCATCAATGTTGAACGTTTTGAAGGCAGGGTCGAGTTTATTCAGTCGCTGTTGGGAGCCCAGGATGAGGAGCTCTATCTTATCATCGTTAAGACAGAGCTCATGCTGGGCCATCCAGGCTTGGATGACTTGATAGATGTCATTCAAGGCTTTAGTGTCCACTAGATAGTCGCCTGCGTCTGGGATGACTTACAGGTAACTTCTAACGTTACCTGTAACTAAGACACTATAAAGAAGCATTCCTTTTCTACATTACCTGGTCTGGAGTGTTTCCTGCTTCCTGCTTCGTGATTAGTTGCATTAGGCGACAAAGATGGAGGAAAATGAATCCAGGACAGTAATGCAGCTTTTTCTGCATGAAAAATGCAGACCATGAAGATCCTGAAGCAGCAGCAGCAGGAAAGACCCCAAAATCCTGAGTATACAGATGAAGATAAGTCCAGAGTCGGCAGGAAGGCCAGATGCTGTTTGTCCCCATGACCATGGAGGTTAGGAGGATAGTGGCCCCTGTGGTATATGCTGTGAGTGAAGAAGTTTGTTCCCGCTGCAGAAGTCTGTGACGGCTGCAGGGAAAATCCAGGAGAATGCATCTTCTGAATTGTAACAGTGCTGCAGTGCTGAGAAAGGGCTCTCTGGTCGTAGAAAAGTGCGGTAGCGAAGTGCAACATGGGACATGTAGTCTGTTCCTGGATATTCTGGGAGTGCCGATGAAAATAGGGTTATGTGACGTCCAGAGCAGAAATTGGGAGGCCTTGGGTGGCATGCGGCCTATGGTGCCCTGCATGTCAGCATTACAGTTAAGTTGGAACGCAAGCAACTGACCTGTGCCATTGTCCCTTTGTCAAGTTCGTTGGAGAAGAGCTGTGGAAGAAAGGCCTTTTCACAACTTGTGTTAAAATGGATTTCTGAAATCTACCTAGTGGGCACAGGTTCAGAAGGCCAGCCTAGTTTCGTGGATCAGAGTAACATTCTGGACAAGCCAGAGCAATCAAGATAGCATTGGCAGCGGTCAAGAGTAGGTCTCAGGAGGGGTGAGGGTGACTGAATGACCTCAATGAGCACACAGAGTAAAGGACACTTACAAACCACTCCCAGTCAGGTGTATATACACAACTTATATGTACATTTATTTCAAGGCCTTTTTAAAGTTAACCACACAATAATAATCACAGTAATACATTTAGATCAATACAATCCTATCTAAATACTAACATCAGGTCCGTCATTAACGGGCCCGTTTTTAGCATGCTCCCCATTCCCATTGAGCCCTATGGGGGCTCAAATAAGTATGGGGATGGACCGGGTCTGGGTTCCCTGAGTGGGGAAATACCGGGCCCTCCAAGGTCAGAATGGCCCGGTATTTCCCCATTCAGGGAACCCGGACCCAAGTTTGGGGGTAGCCATGCCCTTGTTAAGGGCATGACTACCTCCAAATTCGGAATGAGGCCTATTCTGTCATTACAGGTTGAGGGCTGTGGCACGGGGCTGTTGGCCTCATGCGCAAGCCTGGTCTGCTTGCACCTGGTAGCGGATTGCCAGAGATGGGGCTGCATGCTGGAGAGGGAGCTCTTGGTGATGTGAATTTGCTCTGGTGACATGGCAGATGTACATTGCTGGCATAACAGTTGCTTGTATCACATGCTCCTGATCCCCAGGGCCAGCTGGACTGTTGCATATGGTGCTTGGGGGGCTGGTGCTTGTCACTGCTAGCCACCAATGGGGCACCGTTGTGCCCCCGCCATGGCTTTGTGGTATATGGTGCTTGGTTGCGTCCCTTTGCTGCCCTCCCCACTGCTCTGCCTCACAGGGGTGGCCTAGGTGCACTGGCACATGGGTGCTGTCGTAGGGGCCTGTGGTGGCTTCCATACATTGTTCCTAAATCCCAATGCCCAGCTCATGGGTATTTCCACTGGGGGATGCTATGGTTGGCTGTTGTCATTACATTTTGAAGGCGGGGGAGGTATGACTAACCTTCTTCCTCCTGGGTGCCAGTGCCAGCCTCGGCTCCCCCAACTCCCTCTCTCCCCTCCATGTCGATCAGAGTGCTGCAGCGTTCCTCCCAGGGCGTCAGGTTTAGCTGTGGTGGTGAGCCTCCCCCTGTGGCCATGCTGTCCGTGCAATGCTGCGCCAACATTCCCTGGACTTGCAGGTAATTTCATCTTTTACGTCAGTCTTCCCTGTTCCGGGGGACACGGCCGACTGCTGACACCTTCTGGCTCAAAGCCAGCCTGATCTGGGTGCGCCGCTGGGAGGAGGTCTTTTTTTGCCTTGCCCCGTACAGCTGTGGCTGGTGGACCACAACTTCATTCACCAGTGCATTCAATTCAACCTCTGTAAACCTAGGTTTCCTGAGCCGATCTTGGGCTGCCTTGCCTCTTGACCTCTCCTGTGACATTTTTGATGTTCAGGAAGTGTGGATGACTGCCAGGGACTCGGATTTTGAATGGATCGTGATTTCCAAGATGGCTGCCGCAGTCTTTCCCGTTCCCGGTAGTGACGTATTTCCAACCGGCGCTATTACCACATGCTAATAGTGCGTGCTAATAGCGTGGGCTAATAACGCGCGATGATGGCGCTGGCGGCGATAGCGCTATTTTCAATGGTTTTTCAGGCAGTAGGCCAATTCCCGGCACTGTTTACGTTGGACGCAATTAGAGTTACCTCCGGGGCTGTGTGCACGTGCCTGCATACTTGTGATGCAGCGCTATTTGCACCATGGCTTCCTGCGGTAATGCTAATTCCGCTTGGCGGAATTAGTGCCCCATTAACGTCCAACTCGTGATGAGGCCCACATTGACTTTAACACATAAATATCTCAAAGGCTCTGCGTCTAAATATCGTTATCAGGTAATAATATCGCCATATATATGGTCGCCGTAAATAATATCGCTGGGAAAATGTCGTGGCGATATTATTTGGGTGACCATATATATGGGGACAGGGGCAAAAAAAAAAAAGATTTTTAAAAAAGAAAAAAAAAAGTTTGGGGGATGCGGGGGTGTCCCCCCCCATGCTCCATGCAATAATGTCGCCACAAAAAACGGCCATTTTTCGGCGATATTTTTGCATGGCGAGATTTTTGTGGCGACATTATTAAATGGAACCTAAATATCTTCCCGATCGGCTCATGAAGGCTCCAGTCAGAAGAGCATTACGATCTAATGATGCTGAAGTCTAGCCTTGCCACGATGCAAACTGTGGAAATTTGGCAGCATTGGCTTTAACGTTTGGGCACTCTTGGAAGGAACTTCCACTGGCTCTGAGGACCATCCCCCGTTTGGCACACTTTAAAAAAGGCATAAAAACACACCTCGTTGACAAAGGAGTAGATTAGCTTCCTTCTTCCATGATCTGTCGCACACTTACTTCGTTGTGTTTGTACCTTGTTATTTGTGTGCTTTGAGGCCTCCAGGCATGCGGGGCGTTATTAAATATACAGGGCCTCATTACACAGGGTACCTTATATTGAGGGCCTCACTATACAGGGTACCGGTAAACCCTTGCCGCCTTACTATGAGGTCCCTTTGCGGGACCCGACATTAACGGCTGGTGTAGACCAGCCGTTAAAGTTGGGACCCGCAGAGGGACCTTGCTGCTAATTTCGGTACCGCAATTTGCGGTACCGTAATTAGCGCCTTCCCCATTCCCATTATGCCCTATGGGGCAAAAATGGGAATGGGGAAGGGCAATGGAGGAAGGGGGAATTACTGCCTTCCCAACCTTGGAATAGGGCGGTAATTCCCCTTTCCTCCATGGCAGTACCAGTAATTTACCGGCATGGACCAAGGTGCTAATAGCACCTTGGCTTACCGCCAAACGTGTAATGAGGCCCACAGTAAATTAAGGATGGATTTAAGACCACACTTTTCCATTGCAATTAACTGAGGTATATGTTTAGTGGCCCAAATCCCAGCTCCATACAGCATCACTGGGTGAATTCTGATTTTATGAAGTTAAAGGAGAGTAATTAAGGAATAACGTGCATGTTCTCTGGCAAAATTCAGTATCCCCCCCAGATAGCTGTTGAACCATCACATCCTACCTTTTGTATATGCGATGCCCATGTCAGATGATGGCCAATTGTTAGGCCAAGGTAATTACATGTAGTCACCTGCTCAATGGGTTGATCACGGATCTTCAATACAAGTTTCTTCATGACCTTAGTATATCTGGAATAAAAGACCATTGACGTAGTCTTGGCTATGTTCATTGAAATTCCATTAAGGTCAGAGTAGGAGCCTGGTCTGTTCTCTATGGAGCTTTGCAGGGCACTAGGTGTATAATCGAAAACGATGAGATTGATGAGATTGCCCGCATACCCGAGCCATGGCATCCTGGAATTTCCCAGTCTGGGCCGAAAGGCCTTACTCGAACTGAAAGCTTCTGGTAAGTCACCGAGATATAAGTTAAATCATGTAGGGGCAACGATTCATCCCTGTTTTAGGCGAACATGTGTATTGATATGATCTGTCATAACTCTTGTACTAGATAACCTAATTTTCACTTTACAGTCAGTCTACAAAGAATTGAGCATTTGAAGTAAAGCGAGAGGAATGCGCCTTTTGTGTATTTTTTGCTGTAGAACCTTGCAGCGGACTTTGTCGAAGGCAACGCTGAAGGCGATAAAGCCAGCATAAGTGCGCTGACCTCTTGTAGCCCATGAGTATTCTATCAGGATTATCAATGTCAGTATGTTAGTTAAGGGATACGCACCCTTGCCAATACCAGTTTGATATAGAGGTATAAAATCAGTATCGGCAGCCCATTTATTTAACTCAAGCAATAGGACTCTCGCAAATATTTTGGCAGGTGAGTCCAATATGGTGTGTAGCCTATGCTTTTTTTACTCTAGTCTTGATTTATGACTAATGGCTGTAAATAAGAAATATAACAAGTGAGCTCACCTGGCCGGATAGAGTTTAATGAGGGCATTTCATATGCCATCTGGTCCTGTGGTTTGTGAACTTTTCATAGATTTTATGATCTTGATTAAGCCAGAGGCAGTCATAGTAAAGTCCCATGTCCCAGGTCGCTTCTGTCAGATCTTGGTCAAAATGAGAATTGGGCTCTTTACCAATGTTGGACTCAATAAAATCTCCCAGTCGTCCTTATGAACGTTAGCAGTAGTAATGGAGGATCCTACAGGAGGTCTAACGAGCTGCCAAAAGAGTTGACTCTTATTGTTTTTTGATGGCTGTCGTCAGAACTTACCATTGCTCGAGTTTCTTGACCTTTAGATGATGCTGAAGCCATGAGGAGTAGGTCGTTTTTCTTTCCCTTATAAGGCCAGCAAGAGCGGTTTCCACATGGTTATGAGCAGTGATATTACGTAAATCTCTTCTGAACCCCCTTTTGGCTTCACATATTTCTTTTTCGTATTTATGTTTGTGTACCACTATAGGGCTACTTGTACTAGTTGGCAGCAGCAATAGGTAGTGAGGCTAGAATATCAGAGATTACCATAGGATAAAATTCAAGCGCTATCTTGTCCATAAGGGTCCAATCAATACCATGAATCTCTTGATTCTGGTCCAATGTATGAGGATAATGAGTGCTATTGTTGGTAGTGGAATTCGTTTATATTCCAGTAAGAATGTTGATGGCCACAAAACTCGGTAGTGTGAGAAACCGAATGGTGTCTCACTTACTAGTCCCCGGAGGATCTCTCTCTCTCTCAGGTGGCCAGGGCACAGCCATCACATTTGGATCTAGATCCTGGGGGTGGACCAGTGCTGGAGGATCCCGTGGGTGAGGGATCTTCATGGAGTGGGGGTGAGACAACCGATGGTGAGACACGGTATCCCCTCTTTCCCGTGCTCATACACCATCCTATTTTATAGGATTCTCTGACTGTTATGCTCACCTGGTCTCTGCGGAGGCGTTGGGGCACGGTTGCAGCCCTACCGGGGGTGAGGTCGCTCGGGTCTGACTTCACCCTCTGCGCTTATGTGGAGACTGGTGGTAATAGGTGATGCTACTCGGGACTGCTCCTGCGTGGAGAATAGGGGGCGTGAATATGCCAGCTTGTGCGCCTGATCCCCTTCCTGATCCTTTCACCCAAACCGTGGTACCCGTGGGATGCGCTGTCCCTGGAAAGCTCACCTGTTGATTAGTTTTGGCGAGCACTCCGTCCTGCGGCTTCTGTCAGGGGCACTTGTATGATCTGGACCGAGTTCCTTCACTGGTCCCATGCACGTGGTAGTCCAGTCCTGTTGCGACTAAGCCACTATACTTCAGGTAAGTGTTCCTGTTTGCCTTTGTCTTTCCTTGTCTGTTTTTGTTGTATTGTAAAGTTTGTTGTCTTGTATTGCTGTCCGTTCCGCTTTTGATGTTTGCTCTTTTGCTTTCTTCCCTTGCAGGTGATGTTGCAGGCCCGGCAGAAGCTGCAGAGCTCGAGGTGACAGCCGGAGGGAATGAGGAACGAAGCGGCAGTGGTACACTAGCTGGTAAGTTGTTAACTCAGGGGCGCGCAGGGCTCAAATGCGGCGCGGCCCTAGGACGGATGTTCTAACCTTGGGCCTCATTACGAGGTGGCCGGTAAGGGATTACCGGCACCGATAAGAGCACCGGTGCCGGTAATCCCTTACCGCCCTACTACGAGTTCCCTTTGCGGGTCCTTCCTTAACGCCTGGTGTTAAGGACGGGACCCGCAAAGGGTTACCGGGGTCAATAACGGTTCTGCAATTTGCGGTACCATTATTGCCGCCTTCCCCCTTCCCATTGAGCCCTATGGGGGCTCAAATGGGAATGGGGAATGGCCCTGGTGAATGGGGAACTACCGGTCCCGCCGACCTTGGAATGGACCGGTAATTGCTCCATTAACCAGGCCGGAGTTGGAACGAGTTTGGAGGCAGTCATGCTGCAAATAGCGGCATGGTTACCTCCAAACTCGTAATGAGGTCCCTTGTCTTTCTTCTCCTTCACAGAGTCCGAGTTCATGGATGCGGAGTGAGGTGCTGCAGGGTCGGGATCAAGATCACTGGATGTCAGGAGATGAGTCTGCCGATGAAGCAATGAAGGACCGGTTTCCTGGAGGTGAGTATGCAGGAGAACGCCTGGTTTCAAAGGTAAGTAAATTGGTTCAAGCGGCGGTGAGCGTCACGTTGCATGTGAGTGCACAGTAACGCGAAGCACTGGCCTTCAGGATAGAGCAGCTTATATAGCTGAGCTTCTGAAGCCACGTCCACCAGGTTCAGCCTGCCTGCCACACCCTGCCACACCCAATGAGTCTGCACATGATGACCAGGCCTAGGGAGCCACACCCAATGAGTCAGCACATGAGGATGTTCTCTGAAATAAAGGCTTTCAGCTCCTGGAAAGTTCTTGTAAAATAAAAGCATTCCTGCACTGAAATAAAGTGTTCCTGCTCACATCTCTTTATGAGCCTGGCACCAAATGCGCCAGGACTGAGTCCAGCCAGGGCCCCTGTGTTTATAGGTCCCAAAGGGACTTAAGTGAGACAAGTGACCCATTGCCCACATCACTAGATGGTGTGTTTTGTGTTTTCTGCGGCCTGTGGCCATGACACTGACGTTCCAACTCCCCCACTCCCCTGTCTACACAAACGGTGGGCCGAGGAAGAGGAGGACTGAGAGTATAAAGGCTAACACTTGCGTGTCTCATTGGACATGTCCTGTTAATAACATCAGGTAATTTCAGGCATTTGACCTTAATCGCATACATCTGACACCCATTAGCTCCCCCACAGAGATTAAAGGCAGAACATTGACACACATTCTTAGGAAGGTGACACACGAGAAGGAGCAGATCTTCCTGGGCGAAGACAAACCCACTGGAGCAGGATGACCGATCGAGGGACCTGAGCGAAGGGTAGGGAAACCCTGAAGATCCTTGCAGGAGGTTGTTGCCTCTGGGTAACCGCGAGGATATGTGGAGAAAGACAAATCCCAGACAAAAGAGCAACCAACGGGTGGCGACTAAGTGCAAGAGAGGGGACTGTACGGTTACAGATACAGACCACGCTTGCAGGGGAGCCCAGAGGCAGTGCGGGATTGCAGCTGGACAGGCCGGGACCTGGGTCCGAATTCAGAAGGTGACCAGCTGACCAGTGCATGGATCAGGCAGGTAATCAGTAATGGAGAGGAAGAGAGAGAGAAGGCAATAGCAAAGAGAAAGGTCTTGAGTTGCTTCCAGAACCAGAGATGGTTCTGCACAAAGTTTCAGAGAGGCTGTTCCAGAGGAAGACCCCAGGCAAAGAAAGATCTGTCGCCAACTCTTTGATTGGAAAAGCGACTGACCCTCAGAGAGTTGGAGGTGAAGGATCAAGAGCTTGAGAAGGAAAATATTTAGGAAGAGGGAGTTGGAGTTAGTGTGGTCCCAGGCCCTAGAAAGCCCTGTGGACAATGCAAAGGGTCTTGAACTTGATCATTGCCACCACTGAGAGCAAGTGAAGGGATTTGCTTGGCCTTGTCTGAGGCCAAAGACAAGTCTCGCAGTCCTGTTCTGGATGAGTTGTAGAGGACAGATAGTAGAGGCAGGAAGATTTAGAAAGAGGCTGTTACAGTAGTCCAGCCTAGAGCGGACCAGAGTTCTGGAGACAGTGAGCTTCTGGGGGAAGTGAGGAAGGGAAGAATACCTCTCAGGAGGTGCATCTGATAGTTTGACTTCTTAGCTACATCAGAGATGTGAGGAGTGATGCAGAGTGTGAGCCGAAGATGACCGCAAGGTTATTAGCCTCACAGGTCGGAGCAGGGTGGTCGGCCAGAGGGCAAGAGGAAAGGAGGGAGATGGTGTTTCGATGAGGAGGATCTCAGTCTTACTGGCATTAAGGCAGAGATCATTGGCAGCAAACCACTCCTGAATTGCAGAAAGACAGTCGGGAATGAGAGAAGAAGTAGAGGCGGCACACAATTGACCACTGGGAATGTACAAAAGGACCACACCCACACTAAACCCCCCTCCCAACACAACCATGCTGGCAGTCGCTGTGTAGTGGGGGCGGGGGTACATAGGCACTTACCAGAGGGCACCTGACTGTTGGTTGAGTAGAATTACCAATGCATTACCTCTCTGTAGTGGGGAGGTTAAATGGGCACTCACCAGAGTGCACTGTTAGGCAGAAACACCTGCAGTACCCTTTGGGAACACGTCAGGTAATTAGGACTACAAGTGTAAGCACAATTTCACCTTTCTTGGTAAAATAATATACATTTATTTACTCAGTCAGTTATAAAGCATTACTCTAGCACAATCATTTCAATACCACAAAAATTCAACCGGTAAGTAAATGAACAAGTTTAGCTCCAAAATGAAGTGGGAGCAAAATGGCAGATACTTAATAAAGGAGGGAAAGACAAGGTTATAAGAATAGATGGCCCAAATACATTTATAGGCAGGTCAAAGGGTTTCAGTTAAATACAACCAGCAATTCTTCTCAATAGGCCTGAGCCAAAGTCAATGGGCCTCATTCCGAGTACGGCGCTAACCAATGGCGCTATTAACGCCTTGGTTGACGCCGTACCCGGACCGGCAGCGCCTTGGTGGATCGCGGAATCACCGCCCCATTCCAAGGTTAGCGGGGCGGTAATTCCCCATTCACCAAGGCTCTTCCCCATTCCCAAATGAGCCCCCATAGGGCTCAATGGGAATGGGGAAGATGCAAATAACGGTGACCGTTTATTACGGTCACCATTATTGGCTTGGAGGCCCCTTTGCGCCCTCGACTTTAACACCTGCTCAAAGCAGGCGTTAAGGACGAGGGCGCAGAGGGAACTCGGAGTATGGCGGTAAGGGAATACCGCCACCGGTCTCGTTACCGGTGGCCGCTATCCCTTACCGCCATACTCGGAATGAGGCCCAATGGTTCAGAGTCTTTTGTATAGGATAGCACAGTTCTGGTATATAATGGTTAAGTCTTTGGCACAGATTGTTAAAGGATTTGGCTAGGCAAAATGTTTGACAAATGTTTAGGGAAGGACAAGCCTTCGTAGTGGAGGAAAGATTCACCCACTTTCTCGATGGCCGAAAAGATTTCCGGACGGCGTTTGCACAGTACCTTGTCAATGAAGAAAGCTGTCCTTCCCTCTGGCTAACCGGTTTTCAACAGCACTCTGATGAAATTTCGACCAGAATAGGATGGTGTCCAGGTAGCTTGCGAGTTGGTTGTTCCCACCAAACTCAAGGGAAGAAGTTAACCTTGAAGGGCTTCTCTGTCGTCGGAGTTTCAGGCAATTCGGACCTGCAGAAGGACTTCACCGGTCATCCAGGATTTGCAGCAGTCCTCTTCCTTTCTCTCCTCTTCAGTTCATTTGTTCCAGTGATCGACTCTGCTTTCCAAGTCCCAGAGACCTGCTTTTAAACAGTTTTCCCCATTCATTCCTGTCTGGCTGTCACTCACACAGCAGGGTGGCAGTCCTTGCCGGACAGCCGCCGGCCAATCACGCCAGAGTGCATTCAGGTCTCCTAGGAGACTAAGCACAGGGAGTTTTGGGCACCTCCCTCACATCCTGTCCACCCCAGACACCCTGGCGCCAGAGGAGGGCTTCAGCACTGAAGCCCACTAAAGGCCAACGAACAAAGGGAGACAAACACAAGAAGGACCTTTCCTAAAAGAAATGGCGAGAAAAGATGACCAGAGTCTGTTTTTACAGATAGGTCAGCTACCGTTGTTAGTGTTAGTGGTCGGGAAAAATCACGGTAGATGATCTAAACTACTGCCACCAGCCATTTAAAGTAGGAAAGGGTAACATTTTACTGTTGAGTGTTTTGACTCAGGGGAAGCTAGGCAACCCCTCCAGGACTCTATAGTAAGATAGGGTGTGCTGGGTCAGTAAATTTAAAGAGACTAGTAAAGTCAATTTAACTTTACATGCTCTGGGAGACGGTAGTCAGTCCCAGAGAAGGTATTTAAACCTTGGGGAGTCTGAAAGACACCCTGTGCCACTGCACTGAAGGTGCTGTGTGACACACAGAAAAAGATGATGCCACTGGAGTTGTTTTAAAACTCCATAACCAAAGAACACAAACGTAAAACACACATCAAAATAAACGAAAGAGTGGGAAAAAAAGGCTCACACTCTTCCCAGGTAAAAAAATAAAATCCCATAAATCAAGCAAAGTTGCTGGGGGTCTCAAAAGGTAAGGGAAATTAGCACATTTGGAGAATCCTCCCTAAAATGCACCTGGCTTACTGGTCCCACAGGGCCATTACAGGTTGGTGTGGCCCAGAAAGCCAGGTGCCGGTAAAATGTGTGTCCCCCTTACCATGGAGTGCCATAGTACGCATGGTGCTATGGACACGGGAGGATTGGCACCGTTGTAAGCATTGCTGGTGCTCCCGTGAGCTCACTGCCTATCGGGGCAGCAGCGCACAGCAGTGGCAGGCCGCTGTGGCTGAGGTAGGCGGATTGTTAGCACCGTACCAGATACGAGGCTCCTAGTAGGCAGCCACGCACCCTTTTGTCCATACCAGCAAAAGTATGCGTAGAAGGATACGAGGCCATTTCATTGTATGACTGCAGACATTGAGCACACAGGACAGTCTCAGATCAAATGACTGACCAACCATTTGAATGGGGTTATGGCATTATGTGTGACATTGCACCAATCGCTAGGGTCATCTGTGCCATGTGCTACGTCTTGTGCTAAGTAAATGTGGGAAATGGGTAGATGCACACTTCACTGACATGAAATTGGCACACCAGTGATTCCATCCCCTTCTGTCACTCCCATCCAGTTGATACTGGATACCCCCTCACGCCATGGCTGATGACACCCGTCAGACGGCCACGGGACATGCACGAAGAGGCCTACAACCATGCACATGTACCTACACCATACACCACACAGGGCACTATAGAACGGACATTTGGACAAGGTTCCGCAGCCTCAGGAAATCCAGCAGATCTGGCGGTGCCCTTATGTATAGCCCCATAAAGGTGGGCAAGATCGTCCTGGCCTGTGCAATGGTGCACAATATGTGTATTAGACGCAACATTGCACTGAACCCCGGACATGGACCCTGCCTAGGAGGATGGCAATGACGACGAGGATGGGATGCCATTGCCACCCAGCCGGGAGGCCATGGATGGACAACATGCATGTCATACACTAATACACAACTTTTTCTCAAAACTAGCCACCACCACATGATTTGTATGCAGAACCAAGTGTATTGTACATGAAGTATTGTAACAGCAGGTGGCCCATTAACACCCTACCCAACTTTCCCTCCTGCTCCCTCTCCCCAACTATCACTCCCAACTATCACTCCCACCTCCCCAACTATCACTCCCAACTATCACTCCCCCTCCTCCTTCCCAACTTTCCTCCTCCACAACTTGTCACATGTGGTGCAAGTGTTCAATGGCTATGTGTGATCCTTGGCATGTCCATGGTTACGCCCTACTTGCGCCCATGCTTGGCACCATGTATGGACTTGTGTGCCATCCCAGACAGGCACATGGATCATCTCCTAAGGCTGCTCAGTTGGGAGCTCGCAGGCGTGGAGCTAGTGGAGGCCAACGGTGTGTGGTTGCTGGCACATCGGCCCATGCATGCCTGGAGGGCCAGTGCCATTGTCTCAGCTATTGTGGATTGGCTGCTGTTCGCCTCATGGACCCTCCTGGCCAAATGTACAGTGGCTGCAGTTGACCGGCCAGTGCACAGGCACATCGACGCCCAATGGCTCCTCCATGCATCTGAGACGTGCATTCATTTCCCTGACAGAGGGGTAGGGTGAGCGCTGTGGGCTTGATAGGCCCATGGAGCTGAATGGCTCCCCCACATCTGGCGTGTGATTGGTGTCGGCCCCTGTGTCAAGTCCAACGTCTCCAGCTGTATCCCCATCACTGGTGTCAGTGCCATGGTAGTCGGGCAGCAGGGGTGGGGTTGGTGCCCGTCCCCATACCGTTCCCCTTGTATGTGCTTGTGCCACAGTGGCTACTGCCAGGTGGTCCGTGGCACCTGGGGTGTCCTCCAAAGGGGCTGCCTAGTGCACAGTGGTAGTTGTGACATGCACAGTGCCGGATTAACTGTCACAGGAAGTTGATGGGCATTGTGATGTCCGCCTTGCATGTCTGGTGCCCCTCGATGTTTCTGGTTGCCCGCCGTCCGTGTCAGATGATGTGCCTGTGGGTCAATGAAAGGCATGATGTCAGTGACCAACCTGGCTAACAATTGCCCAGTTACATGCAACATGGTGATTGTGCAGCATTACATTGTGGGGACATGCAGTGCTGCATGGTATGCCGTACTCATGCCTGTGTTGTGTGGCCACAGCTGCAGGCACTGTGCAGGCGGCACATGCAACACAGCTGTACTGGGACTGCTGCCATGTACACCTGCATTTGGCTGTGGGTAGTGACATGCTGGTCTACCCATGTGCAGGTCTTTGGGATGTGATGAGGGGGGTGATGAGGGGGTTTTTGGAGGGTGCGTGCCTGGTGTTGATGTGTGACCCGGTTGCATGCCCAGTATGTGTGTGGGGGTATCGTGGTAGGACTGGCAGGGTCATGTAAGGGACATGCACTCCCGATTGGATGGGTGGGTGCCCATGTGTGCGTGCAGGTGAGGGCTACCAGTGGTGTGGTGTGGTCGCATTGGCGGCACAGCAGGGACAACGTGCCTATAAGGTGTTCATCAGGGTTCCCAGGTGCTGGTTATTGCAAGGGTGGGGGGGCTGGGTGCATGATCAATGCCATACCCATGGTGTCCATGCAGGTGTGTATGGGTGTCCCTGCAGGGGGTGGGTGTGATGCAGTGTGCAGGTGACACTGGGCCTCATTGTGTGGTTGGCTATATTCTGCTGGTGCATCCGGCGGGTGTGGCTGTTCCTGTGCCACTTGATCTGCTGCCTGACTCACCGGTGCAGCAGGGTCATTGCAAGTCCCAGCAAAGCAAGTGTTCAGGTGGTGTATTTGGGCAATCCCATTCCCATGGAGTCAAATTGTCCAGGGGTAGAGACCACCAGCTTTGGTTAATTAGTGTAGAGGTCCCACTCGGCCTGGTCATTGGGTGAAGAGCCGGAGCACTTAACGATTGAAATAGTGGTGCATCCGAGTGAAATAATTGATGAATGTCCTCCAGGATGACTGAGTCATCCTTAGAATTATGTTTGGTTGTTTTGCGTTTGAGGTTTGTAGAGCATTATAGAGCCATTAATATGTACAGCCTCTAACATGGTGCGGATAGTGTGCAATGCTGGTAGATTTACTCTCATGGGTATGAGAAGCACTGGCCCTGTTTTATTTTTATTTCTCGTTCTCTTAGTTTTGAAGCCAAGAGTTGCCTTAATAGATTCAACAATTGAAGGGAGCTGAGATGGAGAACGGGCAGACGTGATGCATTGACTGTCACCATTCTTGCCCGGACCCTTTGGATTAGCAATACTCCTGAATCGTTTTTTATGCCTCTTAGATTTCCACTCATGATGGTTGTGGAGTTTGAGATAATTACAGGAACAGTAGTAACCGTACCAATATCTACGGATTCAGTTATGTCACATGCATCACTGGTCAACTGGCCATTCACGGAAGTATTGGCGATTGATTCAATGATGTCCAAAAATACATTTGGACTATTCACGATAGGAGCAGGCAAAGGTGATGGAATTGCATCAGTGGAGAAGTCATGATGATATGCAACGTTGGTAATGGTATCCGGTCATTGGTATGGCATTAGATGCTTTGGCTGTCGATGGAATGATTATAAACCGTTGGTAATAGATCTGGGAATCCGAACCAACTCAAGAATTTGGCTAAGGATGAGTGAATGAGCAGTGTTGTTTCATTTAGAGTATCACCTTTTTCCATCAATAGGTTTAATACATGTTCTAATGCTTGGAATTGCATATAGGATGAATCCGGTTTCAGTGAGTCACTAGAGCTAATGGCCAGTTGAGGAGCAGAATCCATGGTCACAAAAGCCATCGGACCGTTATTTTCATCCTCATCCGAAGTTTAATGAAGTAGTGGAAGTTGAGGAGTACACAACAAACTCCTATTAAGGGCTTCTTCTGGATTGTGATGCACAACTTAATTGTCATGAGTTAATTCTCTGGTAGCTTTGGTGTGAATAAGGGGCTGGTCAGAGCCTTCAATTACAGTGTTCTGATTGGTTGTTGAGTTAGTAGAAGCCATATTATCTGTGAGTTCATCGGAGTCAGAAAGGGGCATGCTAATTGCTTTGGTTACTGCTCACTGTGCTTAAAGAGGTAAAGCTTCACCTCACTGATGAGGCCCAACAAGGCTGAAACACGTGTATGGGGTTGCTTTTGGTACTCTTGTTCAGAGAGGAATTGCCATAACATTTCGGTACTGGACTGCCTATGGGGGCGGGACAAAGACTGATATGCAAATGGATATTTCCCATCTGTGAAAGGCACAGTGAGCAAAAAGCGTGTGCTGCAAACTCTTACCTCAGAACAGGTTATCATGCCATGTTCTTTCTGGAGAGGAGAGCCAGCTACCTTTTTTGAAATATTTGCAAGGAACTTGGGGTTGGGCACCCTGAGTTACCTGGGGGCAACCAGACGTGGACTCCCTGCTCACTGTGCTTAAAGAGGTAAAGCTTCACCTCACTGATGAGGCCCAACAAGGCTGAAACACGTGTATGGGGTTGCTTTTGGTACTCTTGTTCAGAGAGGAATTGCCATAACATTTCGGTGCTGGACTGCCTATCGGGGCGGGACAAAGACTGATATGCAAATGGATATTTCCCATCTGTGAAAGGCACAGTGAGCAAAAAGCGTGTGCTGTAAACTCTCACCTCAGAACAGGTTATCATGCCATGTTCTTTCTGGAGAGGAGAGCCAGCTACCTTTTTTGAAATATTTGCAAGGAACTTGGGGTTGGTCACCCTGAGTTACCTGGGGGCAACCAGACGTGGACTCCCTGCTCACTGTGCTTAAAGAGGCAAAGCTTCACCTCACTGATGAGGCCCAACAAGGCTGAAACACGTGTATGGAGTTGCCTTTGGTACTCTTGTTCAGAGAGGAATTGCCATAACATTTCGGTGCTGGACTGCCTATCGGGGCGGGACAAAGACTGATATGCAAATGGATATTTCTCATCTGTGAAAGGCTTAGTGAGCAAAAAGTGTGTGCTGCAAACTCTCACCTCAGAACAGGTTATCATGCCATGTTCTTTCTGGAGAGGAGCGCCAGCTACCTTTTTTGAAATGCTTTGGTTACTCGTTCGAGCATTTTCGTACCCAAAAACCTCAGGGAGGAAGATAATTGACTGTTGAGCACAAGCAGAAGGTAATTTTCACCAGGAGTTCACAGAGGAAAAAACCTTGGGATCTTAGCCTTAGCATCAGTACTGGAAATGGTAGAAACTTTAATAATTTTAAGCGGGCAAGTTCTGAGGTGCCGAAGATCATATGAATGTATTTGATGATTGGATGAAGCAAAGACTTTAGTTCTTACCGGGTCGTCCGTGGAATATTGCGTATTATCGAGCGCAGCCCTAGCTGCGTTGGGTTCCAATGGGCAGTTCTCGTAGAAAATGCATATTGCTGAGTCCGGCACTCAACAGCCGCTGATGCGCAGCTTCAGTGCTGACAACTGCTTAAGTAGCAAATCAAACGGCTCTTCCGCCCCAAAGTCTCTGCCTCGAACTACGAGGTATCTGGGGTTCGTAGTCCAGCTGAGAATCAGATTTCCAGCAATCACTTTAACCAATAAGTGTCAGGAGTACAATAAAAGCAGTTCAATATATATTTCTTATCATCAACTTCCAGCTTGCTCTTATGCATAATATTAAGAACATTTGACTAGAAACATAAATCCTTTCTATGCATGTGAAATTTATTTAATTGAGCTCAGCTTCAAAAGGAGGCTTTACTGCATAACTCACTCTAATGGTCCTGGAAGTGCACACACATTTTGGACATGATTGAAACTGTGTGTGGGGGGGTCTTTAAATTGGAAATGTTCCATCAGTGTCTATTGTCTAAGCATTTTAAAATAAGAAGGTTTTGCAGATAACAAAAGAAATGCAGAACTACAGCAACTGCTGGTCCTTAAGTTGATGACAGCTCGGTCTGGATGTTGCATGTGTTGGCCTCGAAGTGATGTGAGCAATAGGCATTCTGAAATTATTGGAAGCCCAAAACAGCAGGTGTGCTACAATAACCAGACAAAAACTGCAACAAGTGACCTCTAAATATTAGAATCTATTATGGGCAAACAAATACGCCGAAAGTCACTTCCAAAAAGTAACATGTAACGCTGACCTAGCCTCGAGCCTAAGATCGCTCTCAGGGCACCACCGGTCACACGGAACTAACTAGGTGATCATGGCAACACTGCCCAAGCCATGAGTATAAGATCATTCTTGGGCACCACCAGCCACATGGGACTATTGAGTGAGTCTCAAAAGGTGAACATGGCAACACGGCTCAAGCCTCAAGCATAAGATCACTCTCAGGGCACCACCGGCAGGACTGGAATAGCGAGTGCGTCTTCCATTGGTGGCTTCTCAAAGAGCTGGATGATGCCTGCAGAGAAGGCACCAGAAATGACGTCACAGCTCGATGGCTGCTTCCCTTTAGGCCCCAGGTGACAAGGAGCTCTTGTGAGTCTGTGTTGCCAGAAAGACATCTGCAATTGTAAAACAAAATTTAAAAGCATCACTAGTTATGTATTAACTTTATTCCTCTCAGAGCAAAGGGTATCTGAGTGCCCAAGAATGAATAGATATTACTTTTACGGCTTTCCCGTTGGAAGTAATTGATTTAACTGTGGTTTAAATCAGTATATGAGAACACTTTCTTTCATTTTCATAGTACATATATATCAATCTGAAAGAATAATTTAAATATAATCAGAGGTCCATTTCTGAGCTTATAGGAAATCGTTATATTCCATACTTCCAACTAAAACACACAACAGTAATAGATTATATGTAATAAAAAAAAATTGGGGTCAACAGAGAATATTTAGTTTTTAATAATGTATATAATTAATAATGTAATCGTTTTTAATTTACATAAAAATACATTAATTTGAGACCAACATTAATAAAAATTCTCTTTCCAGATGTCACCCCAGTTTTGTTTAACACCTTCCAGCTTCTCCAGTAACCTTAATGCTCACCGCTTATTGTAAGTTATGATTTGGACTTCATACATACCATCCCTTAAAAGCTTCATACTTTTATATGCTTAGACTTGATTATATTCTGGCTAAAATGGAGATCCCAAGTGAGCCTGAACAGACCCCCACGCCTTCCAGTACTACCCAGGAGATGAATGTCTGTAAGGCAAGTGGGTGCCACCATCGGGACTGGAGAGGAATATGCCTCTTTCCTCATGCATACCACATGTAGGCAAGGAGGGCTTGGGCAGATAACTACACAATAGATCACCAGCGAGGCTGATGAGAGAACTAAGGACCCATCAATAGCTAGACTTCCCAGAGTCCTCCCACCAACCAATTGCTCAGGCTTCTTGCAGGTTCAGGATACCATGGTGGCATGGTCCGGTGGGCAGCATTGACGATGATAGCCAGGCACTAGACTACAGAGAGATGGGCATGGCTGAAGGCAGTAGTAAGGGGTGTTTGACAAGACCGAGCACTGGCAGGCAGTCATCCACAGTATTACGGCAGGCTAATGGAATATTAATGATGATGGGAGGCAAAGGGCCTGGGTCATGTGAAGGCTTTACTCCTGCTAGAAGTACATTGCCAACTTGTGGGAGAGAATTCAGCCGTAGGTTCCTGACAGCTCTGATCGAAGCAGTCCCCAAACATGTGGAACAATGCAAGAATCTGACGAACCTTCCCTGATAGGAGATCATCTTCTCTTTATCTGTGAAATAACTCTCTGGACTGACTGAATAAATGAATGAACAAACGAACGAACGAACGAACGAACGAACGAACGAACGAACGAACGAACGAACGAACGAACGAACGAACCTACGAACCTACGAACCTACGAACCTACGAACCAACGAATGGATGGACTTAGCTGTGCTGGGAGGGGGACTGGAGCAAGGTCAGGGTTGTAGCTCTTGCTTAGTGATAGAGTTTGCAATGCTTTTTCACTCATTGACTTAAGCAGCAAGTGTGGAGAGACTGGGATGGAGGGGGCTGATGTACAGCAGGGCATTCTTCTTTATATTGCGATCTCTGTTTATGATACGTTTTGGTCAGATAAAAGGATTGGTGGTGCGTGAAGATGGGGACTCAAAGGGGACTCAAGACTGATACACGCCACCCAAGGAAATGGTTAGACCTAGGTTGTTAAATGTTATGAACCTTTACACCCTGAAAAATAGGTGTTGCTTCTGGAGGGTAAATTGGTATATAGAGCCTGGGAACAGATAAGGGGAGGTTGTCTTCTAGGGATTATCCCCCTCAGAACTTGGCAGCGCTCACAAAAAGGGCTGGTTTGACCATCTTGCACAGAAATGTGTGTCCTATGTGATACTTCTGCATTTTGAAGGCCGAACACGTAAAGATTTTTTCAGCTGATTTTGTGCAGCCTTCAAATTCCAGAATTATCAAACTTCTAGTGTGGGTTTCACCACATCGCCAACCCCCACGAGAAGTCAATGACCCCCATCCCCACCCTCTCCCATGCTGGTGGGATTTCATAGAAGTTAGGAGATTCAACCCCCATACCTCCCTCACTCCACTACATACACACAGACACTCAAACATGCAAGCACACTCACATTGACCTACCCCCTACCACTCCCTTCCCTGTAACAAACATTCTCTCTTCTGACAGACACACACACACACACACTTGCACACACTTACCTAAGCCTTCCCCGACTTCTACTGGCCTTTTAACAAATGAAATGTATCCAAACACATATCAAATTTTCTTTTTTTGGGGACGGGCCTAAAGCCTCCATTTCCTCATGCTTGTAACCCCAACCTGAACCACGCCCACACCTTTTAACCCTTTACCTCAACCCCCTATATATTTATTTTCTGTTATTTATTCGATAACATTTAATTTGTTATTTTCTTTTCAATAACATCACTGGATACCCCACACACACACAAACACTCATACTCATTTTATTTCTTGAAGCTGGAAAAAGAGAATTGATTTTATCGGGTTACCTCAAACTGGTGTTTGGCCCCCATACTGGAATACTCATAGTTTCTAGTATATTATTTTGCACAATAAATAACCTAGGACTGACTGTCTGACAGACAGGTGGACAGATGGTGGCACACACATTCTAGGATGACTATGAATACTCTTCAGACATACATATATCAAATTCCCAGATCAATGCTATATGGGACACAAACAACAATGTGTGTAATCGGTACATTGTGGCAATCCCTTCCTGGATAGTAACCATGTTGGGGCTGCATTCCCATTGGTTACTGTAGATGTCATGAAAGCAATCCTTGCTCATAGTACAGACGGTACAGCAGCATGATGAGATTGAACCTAGGTCGCAATTATCAGAATCCCCCTGTCGGCTATATCCACATCAGGCGGGGCCTACTGTAACAAGCGCCACACCGGTATGCCCCAACAAATCAGAAAACATCGAAAAAGTATTGCATCCGCCCCAGGAGGTAAGCACTGCTGTGTGCGCTCACCCCCCTGACCCAGTGATGGTTGGACTGGGCTCTGGTGTCTGCAGTGCTCTGCAATCCAGCTCATTGCCAGACCTCGAGCTCCCTTCCAGAATGGCTGCCACCATAATTCTTCAAGGGCCTGAGCCAAGCCTGCCATCTTACTTTGCTACAGATTGGCTGCAGCCCGACTCTAATGAGCCTACCCAGGGGAGCTGGCAGGTGAATCTGGCCCCCATCAGAGGCCCTCTCTCAAGGCTCCTTCCTGTCCGGCCCTGTCAGGCCACTGGAGGCAAGGGACCAACTATCTTCACGGGACATGTTTCACACCATGAGGGTAAACTGATTCAAATAGCTGCTCTAACAATGTCGATCTCTCTACCCAACTCTGAGGTACTGCCATCTTTTTTTCTGCCTGATGCCTCGCTGCACTGCAATATGCCTGATAAAGAAGCAGCCTACATGGTCCACAACAACTTCAGAGCGTCCAACTCGTGCTCCCTAATGCATAGGAATATGCGCCTTGCAACATGCAATACTTTGAGATAACCCCTGGCTACCTACCCACATCACTTCAGGCATACAACCCAGTGCCCTTCAGGGTGTTACAAACATGTGCACTTACGCCCTCGCCAGAATCACCAAAGCAATCAAAAAAGTCGACACACATCTAACATGCCACCACAACCTTAGTCAAGGCCCCAACCCAACTTGAGCCATTGACCTATGCACTGATCAAAGCCCCTGGTGCCCACCCACTACTGGCCACTGTAAACACTAATCCCGGAAGACGCCACGCTCCATGCACAATGGAATCCACCCCCTTTGTCATCACCAAGCCTGTGCACACCTTGGAGCCTGATACACTCAAAGCCATCAATGCCACTTGCACACTGGCATTGGACCCTTCTTTTATGACTGTCTCATGTATTTCAGAGCATGTCGCCCCCTTTATGATTGCCTCTTGTATTTCAGAGCCTATTGCCCCATCATGAGTGCCTCATGTATCTCAGAGCCTGTTGCCCCCATTACGAATGTCTCATGTATTTCAGAGCCTATTGCCCTCATTATGAATGCCTCATGTATCTCAGAGCCTGTTGCCCACGTTATGATTGCCTCATGTATTTCAGAGCCTGTTACCCCATTATGAATGCCTCATGTATTTCGGAGCCAGTTGCCCCATTACGAATGCCACATGTATCTCAGAGCGTGTTGCCCGCGTTATGATTGCCTCATGTATTTCAGAGCCTGTTGCCCAATTATGATTGCCTCATGTATTTCAGAGCCTGTTGCCCTCATTACGGATGCCTCATGTATCTCGGTGCCTGCTGCCCCCATTACGAATGTCTCATGTATTTCAGAGCCTGTTGCCCCCATTACGTATGCCTCCTCTATCTCAGAGCCTGCTGCCCGCATTACAAAATGCCTCACATTTCTCAGAGCCTGGTGCTCCCAGTATGAATGCCTTATGTATCTCAGAGCCTGTTGCCCCCATTATGACTGCCTCATTTATTCTGGAACCCGCTACCCCCACTTTGACTAATGCCACTTATATATCGAAACCTGTTGCCCCCACCTTAACTAATGTCACATGCATTCCGGAGTCTGCCGCCCCTACTACTCCTAATGCTATAGACTCTGCGCATCTCACAACCTTTGCAGCCCCAAGCTCTATTGAGCTGGATGCCCAAGCAATTGCCTATGACCCACTGGCCCTCGAGCCTTCCACCCCTGCAACTAGCGCTGTGACTAGCGACAGTGCAATAACAGCCCTAGAAAGCGACCCCCAAGCACTAGGCAAGCTTAGTCCCTCAAACAGCAAGGCCAACACAGATATGCCTACAACAAATATCAAAGGAGCACTTATCAATGCCAGATCTCTCCTATCCCATGCCCTCGATATATGTGAACTCGTCACTTCTGATAAATTATAGCTATTAGCCATCACGGAAACATGGCTGCATGAAGCTGCGGGCCCATCCCTTACTCCTGCCGTCCCGGACATCTGTGCCATCCTCAGGAAAGACACACCTCTCGCTAAAGGAGGAAGTGTGGCCATCATTGTCAAGGATCACCTGACTATCGGAGAGATGCCTTATCAAACATTCCACTCTGGAGGAATGCTTTCCATCAAACTATCCCGCTCTAACATTGCCACACTAACCATCCACATCATTTACAGACCACCCGGGCCCCTGCTATCCTTTAAAGAAGATATTGCATTTCTCCTCTCTAGCGACACCAAGCCTTCCTTCAGAATCATCCTCATGGGTGACGTAAACCTAGGCTTCAATGACACCACCAATGACAATGCACTGTCCTTAAGCAACACGATAGTTACCCAGCACATCACTTACCCTACGCACAACAACGGTTGCATGCTAGATTGGTTGGTGGATATGAACTGTAAGACTAACATCATATCCAACACCTCATACCCCTGGTCCGATCACAATGTCATTGCATTCTCCATCCCCAAATACGACCAAACCAATGCCACACCACAGCTGGTCTCAGCCTCCTGGTCAGGCAATACCCACAACATCACCCCAGCTAACATGCTCCCGCTGCTGACGCCATTATGGACTATCAACATTCAGTCAGTGATCCCAACTCCATGGTAGAGCTTTACAACCAAACTCTCCTACTAGCTAATGACAAGGTAGCTCCCTTGAGCACGCGCAAACGTAAACCATTCACTCACCTGAACTCCTGGTATACCCCAAATCTCAAAGCTCTATGCTCCTCTAATCGAGCCTCCCCGGCCCTGTGGAAAAAGTCTCTGTCAGCTGCCAACAAAGAACAATTCATCTCCTCGGCAAAAGCTTACAAACAGGCCTTCCTCTGTGCTAAAAGCCTAACTTACAATAAACGAATAACAAAAGCGAAGTCTGCCCTAAAGAACTCTTCCTTCCTACGAGTACTCCAATCACCAGTCACTCCCCCAGACAGATGCCTTAAAGACACCGGGCCTCATTACACGGTAGGCGGTAAGGGTTTACCGGTACCGGTATTTTACCGGTACCGGTAAATCCTTACCGCCTTACTACGAGGTCCCTTTGCGGGTTGGAGAATTTAACGCCTGCTTTTTGCAGGTGTTAAAAACCAACCCGCAAAGGGACCAGTGGAGCTAATTACGGTACCGCAATTTGCGGTACCGTAATTAACGCCTTCCCCATTCCCATAGAGCCCTGTGGGGCAAAAACGGGAATGGGGAAGGGCAATGGTGGAAGGGGGAATTACCGCCCCGCCAACCTTGGAATAGGGTGGTAATTCCCCTTTCCACCAAGGTGGTGCCGGTATTTTACCGGCATGAACCATGGCGCTAATAGTGCCATGGTTTACCGCCTACCGTGTAATGAGGCCCACCATCTCTAATATGCTTTGGTGTTCTAATATTCAAAAGAACTTACTGGATAAAATCTCTCTACTCCAAACAAAAATTGAAAGAAACAAGAAACAATTGTTATTTGAAACACCCCTTGCCACCCCACCACCACCACCACCCCAACCCCCTAATCTATTCAATTTCAGACCAGTGTCTATTCTAGATGTCACCAAAATCATCAAAGGCCTGAAGCCACCCAGATGCCAAGGGGATGTCTGCCCAGCACCCTTCATTAAAGACTGCATGCCAATATTTGCCTAATTCATTACATCGTTCATTTAGCAACTCCTTCGCCTATGGTATTATCCCCACCAACCTAAAAGATTCTTGGGTCCTCCCTCTCTTAAAGAAGCACTAGACCCAAATATCCCCACTAACTACCGCCACATCACCACTGTCCCCTTCCATTTTAAAATACTGGTCAGAGCTGCATACCTGCAAATACAAAATAATCTCGAATCCAATAACCTCCTCGGCCTTCACCAATCGGGTTTCCGCCCTAGACCTGGAACAGAATCTGCTCTCCTAGACTTAAAAATCCAAATGGTTGAAATCCTAGGCAAAGGGAATCTAGCCATCCTCCTCCTACTTGACCTGTCTGCGACTTTTGATTTAGTGGATCACAAAATCATATGCCAACACTTCTCATCTGCAGCCCACTACTCCACCAAATTCATCGCCCGGATCGAGTCCTTCCCGTCTAACCGAACAATGAGGGTTTTCTCCAATTCAGCAGCTGCATCCCCAGTGGAAAGACTGGAGGGGGTTTCTGTATTCCTGCCCTCTATATGGCAGAGTAGAAGCACAGAGGACCCCAGCCAAGATTCTCTATATGGTAAACCTGGATGAGCAATCAAGGCTTAAGCTCTCAGGAGGTGATGCGGGCTGGTTCTTAAGTACAGTGTAGTCCCCAAGCCCCCCACAAAGGAATGTCCAAACACTATGGTATGTGCTAACACAGTTCTTTATATAAATAAGGTTCACGTTATATACACATACAATAACACACTTTGTGCTCAGGCAATACTATAATGATAAATGTACAATTTCTATGTGGTACCACAATTACTCTTTGACTGCATTAAAATGAACCAACTGCTGACAGTTTTAAATGGCACACAAATCATATATACAGTGAACCAACACTAGACTGATGGAGGAAGACAAGTTGGTTAAACAAATGGGCAGAATACTGGGCCCCTACCACTAGGCACAGTTCTGTGTTAGGATCCCCCCACTTGGGCAACCTGTAAATAAGATATATTGACAAGCCCCGTCCATATATTGTTTAGCAGAGTCGTATTTCCTTCTACAAATGCACCTCTACGACGATAGTTTGTGGCCGTAAAGAGTCAAATGAAGAATGTAGGCCCAGCAAGGGCATCGGGTCGTCGGCATTCTCGTCGAAGATCGGGTCTCGACCATGGCTGGCTTTCGAATCTTCATCAGCGTCTTTGAGGACTTCGGGTGGTGGGAAACCAACCGGCAGATTCACCTTGGTTCTGCGGCGACTTTGACTTTCTCCGGCAGGACAAATCGGTCGACGGTGATGAGCAAAGGAGTCCTTGATTCAAAGTGTTCTTAGGCAATTGAGCATTGCGGCTTCGGTCGACGATGATGGTCGTCTACGGTGATGGACAATGTACGGGCGCTTCGGTTCGGATTTCTCGCCAGTCCCCGTCTCCGGTCGGCAGCCTTTCGAGGACTGTCTTCCAGGGAGCCTTGTTGAAGGTTAGCTGATGCACGATGGTCCCTCGTAGCTCTGAAAGAGGTCTCCTAGCCAGGTCCTCTCTTGGATCAGTTCTTGGAGACACGACAGCTTTCGGATTGCGTCGAAGGAACACAGCAGACGGACCTTCTTCTTCCAGCTGGGCTTCAAGGTAAGCATCAAGTTTTGACTTCAGCTTCTGAATGATTTCCATCAGTGAGAGATCCCCAGATATACTGTTTGATCTCTCATTCACTCTGCTGGGTCACATTCAGGCAACCAATAATTCAGGACATTTAGGCAGGCAGCCAATCAGGCTCACAGTGCATTCAGGCCATTCACTTCCCTCCAGACGTTCACAACAAGGAATGTGTATTGAGACCCAGTACCCAACCATTCAGCACTCTACACTGCATTCATACCAGTTTGGGGCACGGCTGTCTCATTCTTAATGTCATCCACACAGAAACCAGACACCCATAACATGAAGTGCATATTGGTCACAGACTCCATTCACACAGGTCCCACCCCAAGGGTGTACCTACAACATACAGTCATTGGGAAGGCTCCAGCCAGTAGGCCTGGACTTCCTCACAATACCATATATGGAACTTCCACCCAAACAGCCAGTCAGGGTAAGGGACAGAGTCAGGGCTTCCCAGGTCTTTGGGAAAACAAGGTAACAGGCAATAGAAAGCAAGAGGCCACAGGGGCCATCTTGTCTCCTATCAGGAATCAACTGATTGCAACGGCAGGGCCTGTGTATCCCAAATTCAGCATGTAGCTGCCACCAGCCCATACCCTGCTCTGTGGGCCACACATAGGTGCCCAAAAACATAGACCAGGGGTACTGGGTTGTACCCCCACCCATGGGTGCCTTAAAGGTATCCCAACGGTTTGTTCACTACGACCAAAAAGAGGAAGAGCTGCACTGCCAGGTGTCCCACATGGACTCCTGTGCAGAAAACAACATGGAAACACACATGAAAAAGGAGTACAGGACAAGGACAGGGAGGCCCTGTTCCTCCAATGCATTTCCAGCATCACACCCAGCCCCAGTCAAATGTAGAATTCCACAAGGCTCCTGTATGTCCCTGACATTGTACAATATATTTACAAAGCCCCTCTTTGACCTTCTGAACGAACAGGGTGTCTCCTACACTAACTATGCGGACGACACCCAGATCCTCCTTCCCATCTCTTGCAATTACAACTCTGACACTAATGCCCTGAACAAAATATATCAAATTGTCCAAGCTTGGATGGCTCAACATGAACTTTGTCTAAATGACAAAAAAACAGAGTTGTTCAAACTCGACTAAACAAACTGAATGACAACTACAAATCCTTTGTCATAGACGGGAACTTCATTCCTGCCAACACGTGTAAACTTATGAACGCCTGCAAACTCTTCCTGACTGTCTAAAGCTGCATCACCTTAGCGAGAGGACTGATTCTATCCAGGATAGATTATTGAAATGGCCTATTCGCAGGCTCGAACACTCATAACATCAAACAACTCCATGTCTTTCAAAGCAATGCTTTAAGAGCTGCACTGAATATTCCTAAAAAAGAGCACTTCTTGTCAGATGGAATGCCCACTGGCTGCCGGTTAGAGATCGCATTGTGTTCAAAACTCCCGCTATTGCTCAGAAATGCATGGCAAACACAGCCCCCAAATTCCTCTCTAATACATTTGCCAAATCACAATCTAACAGACCCACCCGGGTTGCTCACTCGCACCTCCTCTCCATGCCCAAATCTAAACTAGAAAAGGCAGGGAGACGCAGTTTCCCAGTCATGGCTGCAAAACACTGGAACACCCTCCCACTTTCTCTAAGATCAGATTCATCTCACTGGTCCTTCCACAAAAGCCTAAAAACATAGCTCTTCACGCTAGACCCTTAGGTCATGATGCTGTCGCCCAGGACGCCTCCAATAGCTATGCATGCTAACTCTTCATGTGTGTACGGAATGGGTATTACCCAAATAGTTTGTTTACAATTGTTCGAATGAACAATTGACCGAATTTAAAGGGTCACAATTGACCTTTTCACAATTGACCGCATATATATATATATATATATATAATTTTCAGTGAAAAAAACTTTGTTAAAGGGACGTTATGGTTAAGTTGCGCTACTAAAAACCTATGAAATTCAGAGAAAAAACTTTGTTAAAGGGACGTTATAGTTCCAAGTAAAACCGAAAAACCCTTGAAATTCGCCAGTTATGGTAAGCTAAGCAACCATAACTCGCGCCACCACCGTGCACTGCTAAGACTAATACCCAGGACATCAAAGATGACATCACAAATGTCATTGATGACATCACTGATGACATCACATGTCTGGCTCACTATTTTTTCTTTTGCTGACATATCTAGGCCACATGGTTTTCTTCAGTAACAGTCAGAAACTAAGAATTTTATTTTATTTGTAGACATATCCTTCTAGTAGGTTCTTACAGTAATTCCCTTAGAGTACAGTCACATTATATGAAACATATACATATGGGAAAACACAAGCTTGAAAGACAGCAATCCTTTTTGTGCATAAAGATAATCACTAGACTTATGAGCACTTTCTGATAGTTCTGTTTTTTTTTTATGGCTGCACTTTCCCTGTATATGGTCATATTTGTATACATTGTACTCACACTACTTTCCTTAGGGTCCAATCACATCAAGTTATACATATACATAGGGTAAATAGCAGCTTTGAAACAGAGCAATCATTTATTTGCATGAAACTAATCAGTTAAGTTATGAATTGTTTCTGCTACTACTTGTGCTTTTTTGCTAACTTCACTTTCCCTGTATATACCCATATTGGTATGTGTTCTTGTGTCTTTGTGTTTTGTCTATAGTAATGCAATTATGTAATACATGGGTTTTATTAGCTACTTATTACATATTTCACAGTACACAAAAATCTGTTAAGAAAACAATTATCATTTCATTATTCAACATATTAACATTACGAATATCATACCTTCATCTTGTACGCTGCACACAATGCTATGTTTCTGTATGAGTAGCTTAGTATACTAGATAGAACCCCATAATAGGATGCTATTTATATCAATGCATCGTTCAATGCACTTATTAGGGTATATTTCCTTCAATGATTCTTGACACTTTTTTCGCAACATAATAAGAATCCCTTCTACACATATTTCATGAGAAGTACATACACATGTGATGTCATCAGTGATGTCATCAATGACATTTGCGATGTCATCTTTGATGTCCTGGGTGTTAGTCTTAGCAGTGCACGGTGGGGGCGCGAGTTGTGGTTGCTTAGCTTACCATAACTGGCGAATTTCAAGGGTTTTTCGGTTTTACTTGGAACCATAACGTCCCTTTAACAAAGTTTTTTCACTGAATTTCATAGGTTTTTAGTAGCGCAACTTAACCATAACGTCCCTTTAACAAAGTTTTTTCACTGAATTTCATAGTTTTTAGTAGCAAAACTTAACAATAATGACTTTGACTTTATATACATGTCATATGGAACTGACTAGATCTCTTCTTATGAACGTGATGTCCGCGAACTTATTTAATGTTCGCGGACATGTTCGGAGAACAGTACCACTACCTAAAAACTGTGGTGGGGGGGAGTGGTGGGGTATGTTTGATTGTTATATCATAATATAGGAACATTTAACAAATTCAAAAAGCAGCACACAAACACATCATATATAGTAATACATAAGAAATGTAACCCATATATGTAACACACTAACCATTCATTTAAATACAATATGTTCTGAAATGGAGTATACCACAGGAAGATAAATTGGCTTCCAACATAATTACCTCACATACACAACAGAACTGAGAACAAGACCAGACCCACTGAATACATAGGACTTATCTTACCAGAAATAGTAAGTGTACTTCATTTTACTCATATATTTATAAACTTTCTGTATTAGATTAAAAAATATATTATCTTTTTTTTTTTCTCACAGAAATGTCTAGTGCTCTGGAATGGCTAGAGGACAATTTCCCACATGCAAAAATGTCACAAGATAGTGAAACTAATGGTAAACACTTTATAATATAAACCATTTATTTATTATTTTTTTTTTATATACATTTAACATATATATTATTTTTTTGTACAGAGCATACCAAAATAGAAAAACTTCAGAAAACCCTGTTATGGATAACAGTCTTCACAATATAGAAGAAAAAATGGATGTATTGTTGGCTAATTTTAATAATTTAAAAACTTTTGTAGAAAATCATTTCGAACCAAAAACCTTGTACCATTGCCCCACGTGTACTTGTCTCTCCTCACCAAATCCCAGTCAATTATCCCCAAACCCTCTCCATAATCCAAAACGTTTTGATGAGACTTCCATCCCTTCTTCACCTAATACCAATCATGTTGAAACCCCAAATTCTCCTGTTTTTGTTTCTGTTTCTACCTCACCTTCTCTGTCATAAATTATTAGTATATGTTAAATAAAGTTTAATTTTTATATTGTATTGTGAATAGTTTCCGTTTTTTTTTTTTAAAAAACAATAAAAGTGTCCGCGGACAGTGCGAGTGTTCTGAAATGTTCATACATAAACGAAAATGGAGGTGTCCTGAAGAACACCACACCTGTTCGTACTGTTCACTAGCAAGTTGAAACTGTTCACACGTGGTGGCCTGAAATGTTCGTAAAGAAACAAAAATTAAAGTGTTCTAAAGAACACTATATCTGACCGTAATGTTCGCTATCAACTTAAAACTGTCCTAAGAACACAATTGGTGTCCTGAAATGTTCGTAAATAAACGAAAATGATGTGTCCTGAACAACAGTACAACTGTTCGTAGTGTTCGCTAGCAACATGAAACTGTACTAAGAACACACGCGGTGTCCTGAATTGTTCGTAAACAAACAAAAATTAAAGTGTCCTAAAGAACACTATACCTGTCCGGTACTGTTCGCTAGCAAGTTCAAACTGTTCTAAGAACGCTATTGGTGTCCTGAAATGTTCGTACGTAAACGAAAAAATGGAGGTGCCCTGAAGAACACTATAGCAGTTCGTAGTGTTCGCTACCCAATTGAAACTGTTCTAAGAACACAATTGGTGTCCTGAAATGTTCGTACATAAACGAAATTACACGTGTCCTGAATAACACTATGGGCCTCATTACACGGACGGCGGTAAGGGTTAACGGTCACCGTTAATGGCAACGGTGACCGTTAACCCTTACCGCCGTACTACGAGGTCCCTTTGCTGGTTGGAGTTTTAACGCCTGCTTTTTGCAGGCGTTAAATACCAACCCGCTAAGGGACCTCGGAGCTAATTACGGCACCGCAAAATTGCGGTGCCGTAATTAGCGCCTTCCCCAGTCCCATAGAGCCCTATGGGGCAGAAATGGGAATGGGGAAGGGCAATGGCGGAAAGGGGATTTACCGCCCCTCCAACCTTGGAATGGGGCGGTAAATCCCCTTTCCGCCAAGGCGGTGCCGGTATTTTACCGGCATGGTCCAGGGTGCTAATAGCACCCTGGACCACCGCCTTCCGTGTAATGAGGCCCTATATCTGTCCTTACTGTTCGCTACCAAGTTTAAACTGTTCTAAGAACACACGCAGCGTCCTGAAATGTTTGTTTCACGTGTGACGCACTTTTAATTACTTCAGAACCCGAACAGTGTCCGTAGGACATCAATGCGCATGCGCTAACCAATCTCCGTGCACTTGGTGTCCTGCGGACAGGCGCTTCCTTCGCGGACTAGTTCGCGAACGGACCATGTGACCGCGCCCACGCTCATCGTGTGTCCTGAAATGCGGACACTGTTCGTGTCCCCAAACAATTTAAAAGTACATTTTCAGTTAATCCATAATATTTTTCAATAAAATCTCACCATGGCACAAGTCCCACATAGCAATCTTGAGTTTCTACATACCTTTTGAAACTTTCTGATCCTTTTTTTGTGTTCGATCTGTCCGCGGACAGTGCGCATGTCCGCAAACCGCGCACAAGCACCCCTATAAAAGAACACGCCCAAGAGCTTATTCCCATTGTGTTTCTGGCTATTCTTCAGAACACAGTGATTTTTGCTGCCACCTGCAGACTACACCATCATCGAGATGGCATCCTTGGCTGCTGAACTGCCACTTGGTGCTGCACCTGCTTCAGCACCACCCCTACCCCCTCCACCACCACCACCTCCCCAAGGGGCTGAAGAGGGGAACAGGAGTGAGGATGCGGAGGAGGAAGAAGAGGATGATGAGAATGAGGTAGAGGAAAACCCTACTACCCGCACTAGGCGTGAGTCTTGGGTGTGGCGGTTATTTACCATTCATGGGAATGTTCCTAAGGTTCGTGCAAACCGTGTTACCTGCAATGAGTGCAAAATGATACTCAGTCGCGGGAAGCACGGTAAGTAAAGCTTTGGGACCACTACTATGAAGCGACACCTGTGGTCATTTCACTCTGGGGCTATTCGCAGGGTTTATCTTGCGAAGAACGTAGCAGGTTGATTTCCTCTACTTCATCCTCTGTTTCTGATCCTGTCACCACAAGGACCACCTCTGTGGGACAGCGTCTTCCTCAAGCTGCCTCACAGGCCATACAGAATGCTGATGACCCTTACCTTTCGAGGGTCACAGTTGTATGTATATAATGTGACACAGTACTCTGCAGCGGGGAGCGACTTCGGAGTGCTTTTGAGACTATCGTCTCAGAGCACGAAAAGACTTGCTCACTACCCAAATAAAACCCACTCTACATCTTCCTCTCTCAGCTCGCCCTTTCTTATACCTGTGGTTGGTGTCCCCCCTTTACCCTCCTCTCCTAGTGTGTTGTGTCTGAAAAGCCAAAAAAAATACAAAATTACAAAAATCAAAAAAAAATAAGGCTCTTTTCAGAGCCGCCTTTCCCAGTTAAAAAATAGAAGTGAAAATAAATGAAGCAGGGCTCTTTGTATTTTTTAGAAGTCCGCAGACAGTTCGCGAACATTAAAAAAATTGGGTTGCTACTCCATCACAAACATTGTAATTTTCTCTGGAAAGAAGTGGTGGCTCTGAAAAGAGCCTTTGTTTGGGTGGTGTTTGTAAGTCAAAAATTGTAAATGCTTAACATCTACTTCAAAATCGATGCTGTAATTCCAAAAAAGGTTGCAATGCATTTTGTACATTTCTCCGAAAAATTTGATTGCCAGAATAAGTAAGATGGACTCCATCTCTGCGAAAAATGTATGTACTACAAAACATAATATTTTCATTGTGAAAAGAAGACATGCCAAAATCACTTAGAAAGGCACAAACAGCCTTATTAACATTGCGCCTTGCTTTTTCCATTTGTGGACCAAATGAAGAAGAACAAAGCCACATTTGTCTCTGCGCAATCCGTGAAAATATCACTTGAGAATTAGGAAACATGTCCATAACCTTCCTAAGTCCTTCTTTCATAGCAAATTGCAAAAAAAATCCAGTCACATGTCCTAAACTGTTCCCTCCACAATGAATTACAATTATGTCTGGATGTTGCTCTGTCTCCAAAGTAGCACAGAGAGGTAGCAAGTCCAACCACTTCATTCCACGTACTCCATGCCAGTGTACTTCCACATGTGGGAATCCAAGATCTACAGCTACTCCACAGCTTTCTGCATGCACCTTCAACCAATGTATCCACGAATCTCCTAAAATCCAAACAATCTGTTTTCTGAAACACACAGCCATAGCTATCTTTTGTTCTCTCAGCAAAAAGAGTATCTCAGAAAATCTCTCCTGGCACAACACACCCACCAAACTTTCCTGACCAATCCCTTTCAGTGCTTATTCTCATTTGCATGACTTCTGAACCCAAAAATCCCCGGATGTAACTCCCGATGTCCTGGAACTAGCGCCATGTCCGCGGACATATCGTAACATGAACAGCCCTTCTACCATTTCCACTACACTCTCTCTGCCATTCACTCATTGGATGTACCTCAAAAATCACATGACCATGCACCAATCACATTCAAGACCTCTAGATCTAACTGCATCATCATAGATCAGCACTGCAAATGTACTCTGAATCTCTCTGAGTACAAGTGTCATATCATTGGCGAGCAGCATCTACCACAAATACTGTACAAGTCTTCAAGATTTCTACTTGCAGCTCCATGCATATCCATATGCATGAACACAAACTTCAGGTATGCATATTTTCTGTATAGTAGATGACATAGCTCTCAACCATTTTTGTTTTAAGGCGGGTGAAATCACCCGATTTTGTTCTTGGCGGGTGAGACGCCCATTGGAATGAATGGGCGTGCAGGAGGCTTGGCGGGTGAGTCTGCCCTTTACAAGGCGTGTGACACCCGCCAAAAGCGTGTGAGTTGAGACCTATGGTAGATGAACACATTTTCAAACAGACTTTTACCTTGTAAAATCTGTAAAATGAATTTACTGTACTTTTTTCAATTTCCTAAAATCAACTATCACTTATACACCTTTATACTTTTTACTTTCTTTATACACACACTCAAATCATGTTAAACTAACATTTTTTAAATGCAATATATAGACTACATATATTCAAACAAAATTGCATGCAAACACAATCTATGTTTAAACCTTAATAAAAATACTTATACAATTTCATATTTTTTGTTTTTATTTATTTATTTACTTAATTACTTTAAATTAGACATGACATTGAGGCGCTATTACCTAGAACAGTTTACTTACAGAAATAGTGGCATTCACTAATATATTATAAATTTCATAAGACATAGTAAAGATATTTTTTTTTTGCTACAGTCATTCAATACAATTTGTTCATTAAGAACATATCATATGTACTGAACTGATGCAATGTATCTTATGTAAATAAATTAGTTTAATGGTTTTACAGAAGGCACTGAGGATTTCAATTAAAAAAATCAATATCTAAATTAAAAACAGTGCTATATACAAACAAAGTTACTAATTTGAAGCTTTTACAGTTGCAGTGAAGAGCAGTTTCCTGAAAAGAAGCAGCCGAATTCGAAGAAGAAGGAAAAACTAAGAAGTTACCTGTTAATTTAAAAAAAAAAAGTAAGTAAAATATCACCATAATATTTATATTATTAATCAAATATACTATAACATTAATACCAGCTATTTTGGTTTCTTAAAATAGAGATTTTGTACCATTTTGTCCAAAAATGTCCATGTCGTAAACAGCGATTTACAACCAGAATGGCCCACAAATTTCTATTTTTGGACACACAAATTAGCCAACTGAACCACTACAATTTTCATATTATAGAACAAACAACTGTTTTAATTGTATACATTAGATTTACTATTTGTACTTTTCCACACCACTAGCTTACTTTTTATGTTGTCATCTGAACCCCAGTTTAGTGACACATAAATTCAAGAATACCTATCCCTACTAGTTTTAGTTCCCAATGCACAATCACACACCATTATATACATCTTTATCATCTTACTCAAACACTCATGCACACAGCACACATACATTCCAGAACACCCCAACCCATATCTTCTTTATTTTTTTCAACAGACCCTAAAGAATGCCTACCAAAAGACAACTCTGTAGAAAGCAACGCAAAATTAGAGCAAATGAAAATAAAGGTGTCCAACATAAGCATCCATCTCTAGCAGAATTTGTAAAAAAAGTTGAAACAAAACAGCTAATACAATCATTTAGTGAAACACAAGAAGTTTCAAGTACAACAACTTTGCTTCCTCTATCAAAATGTAAAACAAACCAAAAAACAATTAACAGAAAATCAGCTATCAGTACAGATAAAACTACTTCTTCAAATTTTAATATAGTGCAAAGTAAGCATACCAAGAAAAGTATTTTAGCCAAAATATACCGTCACAAAGTCCTTCAAAATCTTATAAAAACAGGAGAGAAATCAGGTTCAAAGCTTAAAACCTATCGTAGGAAATTAATCTTAGAAGCATTGATGAACAGTGCAATTCTTCTCAAATGAAATTTATTTATTTTACTGTTAAACAAAATGAAACCACTAACAAAACTAATAACTAAATTACAAAAAAGACTTTTCAATAAGCGAAATGTCAACAGAAAGAACTTCTTAAGTATCTGCGGAGGTGAATGGAATCACACTACGAGCACAGAACCATGTTTTAATGAAGAAGCGTACAAACAAAAGCAAACAAATACAATTGCCATAAATAGCAGTGGTCGAGGTTATGAAAAAGTGAATAATACCATAATGGAAAAAGAAGTACTCCTTACAAAAATGTGCCCTGAAAACTTAGAATTACCCCTCCATTCAACTGAATCAGAACGTCTAGTGTACACATGGCCAGGCACGTCAATGTGTAACATTCCCAAACAATGTTTCAAATCTTTACACCAATTCCTCAATAAATATGTAAAAAGCAAAGACAAAATCAAAATTAAATTACTGCAAAATATAGATACCTGTCCAGTGCACAAGTACACAGGACTACAAGGACATTCACTGGCCTGCATTACAGGACCTACTTGTAAAACCACTTTCCATGATATCAAAAGGATATCAACACATCATTCAACTATAAGAAATCTAGTCTATAAACTGTACTATGCTAAAAGTCCTGCTTTAGCACTAGCAAAGTTAAATAACATCCTTCTACATGGTACAGCAAAAGACCTACTTGAAGAAATTCACTATATCCAGAAAAAATATTTTGGAAGTGAAAGCCATTTACAGAATGAAATAGCTTTAAACCAATTAAGCAACAATTCTACACATGGCAACCTTTTGCTAAACACATACAAAAAAGAAATACTAAAATTTAAAAGTACATCAGCTGAAGTACCAAACCATGTATGTGTATGTTGCCGTAGAATTTTTTATAAAAGTAACACAAAAACTGTGGACCTATCATACAAAATAGAAGACAGTGAAGATTCTAAATGGTTTGAATTAGCTCTCTACCTTCTAGCAGAAAACAAATATGAAATAACTGAGCCCTTAATACTTTGCAGTTATTGCACTACAAAACTTGACAACAACCAAACTCCTTCACGTTCTATCACAAATAATTTGGCATTATACCTAGGTCCAAAACCTCTACAACAACTTAATTTATATGAGAGCATCATAATTCAAACAGTACAACCATTTCAAGCAATAATACGCCTTCAACCAAAAACAGCAAAATTACCTCCCTCTGAATTGGTAAAAGGCATTCGTGGAAAAGTAGTTTATTTACCATTAAATCTAAAGAAAATGTGCATACTCTAGGAGTGCAACGTCCAATGCAGCAATCTTTAATTATATTAGTAAATGGAGTACCTACAAAAGACAAAAAAATATGGCAACAGCTGGTAGATTTATATAAAGTTAGACAAGCCTTCCAATATCTTAAAGAGAATAATGAATATTACAAAGAAATTAATATTGAAGAAAACTTGAAAGATACAACTGAAATAATTCAAGAAACACAAGAAGCTGGTCAATTTGAGCTACTAGATCCTGCTACAATATCAAATACTTTAGACCATTATACAATTCATCCTTTGCACTGTAATGACACCGTACAAGATGTACTAGAAACTTACCAAATGCGTCAAACAAGAAGATCGCCAATCAGTATATGGGAAAAAAGTATAGAAGCACGTGCTTTTCCTCTACTCTTTCCTACTGGCAAAGGAGGAAGGTATGATAGGCCTATTAAAATATCAGCTTCAGAATACCGCTCATTACGGATGTATTTTGAAGATTCCAGATTTAGACAAAATGTGGAATACATATTCCACCTACTCTTTGAAAGTGAACTAGCAACTTTATGTTACGGAGTTGCACACATATTAAAATCAGGATCACACTTTCAAATATGACAGCTACACAATTATTAGAGAAAGTGCAACAAAAGGATGAGGTTTTACAATCAAATATTACAAATCTATTAGCAAATATGCGTGGTACTAAAGAGTACTGGTTTCGACGTCATGGAGATGTACGTTGTATGATCAGAAACCTTGGCCCACCCACTTGGTTTGTTACATTAAGTTGTGCAGAATATGCATGAGAGATTTACATGATTTCCTACGCATATCAAATAAAAACAAAACAAACATAGATATTCTAACACCTGGAGAACTTTGTTCTTTGGATCCTGTTAATGTTTCAAGATATTTTCACCATCGCTTCATTGCTATGCTACATTTTATTTGTAATAAAACTGTTCCTCCCCTTGGAGAAGTGCAACACTTCTTTTGGAGAAAAGAATACCAAGCCAGAGGAGCACCACATATCCACATGCTTTTATGGATTAAAGATGCTCCTAAATTTGGTCAAGACAGTGATGCCACTTTTTTAGAGTTTATTGAAAAATATGTCACTTGTGAAATTCCATCAGAAGCCACAAATAGTGATCTTCGTGCACAAATTTTACAATTTCAAAGACACAAATGTGGAAAATATTGTTGTCGCAAATACAAAAACAAAGGCAAATACTACACCAAATGCCGATTTCGTTTCCCTAGACCAGTTACAAATACAGGTCAAGTAAACAACCTCATGTCTTCAGTTAGACATACTGTTAAAGGAAAGTCACCTAAAAATACATATTACATAAAAAGAAAAGAAGAAGAAAAATATATCCATGATTATAATGCAATCATTGCCCACTTATGGAATGCAAACATTGCAGACAATTCTACTGCAGTTGCACGATATGTCACAGCATACTTAACTAAAGCAGAAAAGACAGAGCTCCAAGACCTCTGGAATGACCTGTCATCAGATAAAACAGTATCTCAGAAATTATATAGCTCGGGCATAAAAATGCTCACCCACAGAGAATGTGGATCTTATGAAGCAGCTGATCGTTTAACTGGTACTTCATTGTATGGTAAATCTGAAAATATAGTATGGCTAAGTCTTGGTCCAGCTAAAACTAGAAAAAGAGTTCTAAAATCATATGAAGATATAGAAACAATAGCCAAACATGATCCCAACAGCCAAGACATTTTAAAAAGCAATTTATTGGACACATACTACCCAAACAGAAGTAATACTTTGGAGAACATGTGTCTATACCAAATAGCCCAAAACTACACATACAACAATAATATGAAACCCGATGAAAAAAAAGGTAAATATAGAGTGACAGACTGTGAAGGCAGCTTAGTTAAACTCACTAAACCAAATTTAATTAATCATATCAAATTGCCATTGAAGACTCCTCAACATAAAGAAGTATATTACATGTCCCTGCTACAACTCTTCAAACCATGGAGAAAAGAAGAACAATTACTAGATAACTATGACTCATATGAGGATGCTTTCAAAGCAAATGAAAGCACTATAACTGATGTAAACTTTACACAGTGCAAAACAATGTTGCACAATGAACAGCAACATGAAGAACTCCAAGCCCAACTAGATAAGGATACTCCTGACAGTAGTCAACCTTCTGTAACAGGAAGCCAAGAACCACTGGGAGAACCACTAATAACAAATGAGGCAGAATTAGCTATGATAGAAGTAGAAAACACCATGTGTCAGTATGAAGATAAGGAAGACTTAACTATACTACAATCAAAACTAAACAATGAGCAAAGTAGCATTTTTCAAGAAGTAACAAAACAAATTGCACATGGTGTAAAACATGAAAATAAAGAATGTTCCTGCCATAATTATAAACCTATACTACTGTACGTCAGTGGTGAAGCTGGTTCTGGCAAAACATTCCTAATCAAAATCATTAGTTAGTACCTTCAACAATTGACAAACAACAAACTGGCAGCTGTTGTCACTGCCCCCACAGGTTTAGCTGCCTACAACATAGGTGGTGTTACATTACACCGATTACTACTATTACCAGTAGAACACCAGAACAAATTAGACTATTACAAACTTTCTGCAGAAGCTGCAATGGAATTACACATTATTGTATTGAAACAAATGAAATTGCTACTAATAGATGAAGTGAGCATGGTCTCCAACCTGATGTTAGCTTTGATTCACCTCAGATTACAAGAAGTACTCAAAACAGATTATGAAGAGCTCTTTGCAGGAAAACACATTATTGTTTTTGGAGATCTGCTTCAATTAACACCAGTAAAAGGTGAACCTATTGTTAAAACATTAGGGCACAAACTCTGCCGTAAAACTGTTGGCAGCATTGGAAATGTCAACCTTTGGCAACATTTCCAATACAGAGAATTAACAGAAAACATGCGCCAATCTGCAGATCTCACTTATGCCAACATTTTAAAAAATTTGAGAGTTGGTATACTTTCTAAAGAAGCAGAAGCAACATTGAAAACCCGGCACATTAATGCACTTTATGGCGATAATGCATGTGCTACAGATGTTATGGAACAATTAGCCCACAAACATGTCAATTGTATGGCCTTAATGCCAACTCTTGCAAGCTGTTTCAAATTCAATGAAATCATGCTAAGTAAAGAAATGCAACCAATAATGGAAATTCGCGCCACAGACAAACTAGATGTACATGGTATGACACTACCCATGTGTGACCAAGCCACAACAAGACTAAATCATTTAGAAAAATCAATCTCAAACACAGCAGGCTTAGAAAAGATGTTGAAATTATCCTTAAATTGCAGAGTAATGCTTAAACGTAACCTTGACGTGGACCAAGGACTAGTTAATGGAGCACTGGGTACAGTTGTTGGCTTTCAAACATAGCCACGTGACAACAAAATTCAGTTTGTCAATATACTCTTTGACAAACCTTCAGAAGTAAAACGGATAGGACGCTCAACAGCTAGATTCCTTCTCTTCAAAGATATGTATGTACGCAGAGAACAATCTTCTCTAACTCTTGCATACGCAGTCACAATTCATAAATCACAAGGTCTTACCCTAGACAAAGCAATGATAGATATTGGTAACACGGTCTTTAAAGAAGGCATGAGCTACGTAGCACTATCACGCTTACGTACACTTGACGGTCTATTTCTAATCAACTTTGATGCAAGTAAAGTAAACGCTGATATTCCTTGCATTTTAGAATATAATAGACTTTGCTCACTATACACTCCCCATCTAAACACATATTCTGTTCCACAAAAACTAAAACGTTGTAAAAGAAAACTAAATCAAACAGAAATGCAACAGGACGTCACTGTAAATCCTCCAAAGAGAGTAAAAGAAACAAATACTTCATCAAGTACCACAAACAAAAAAGAATCAATTAGAGAAAGTAAACAAGATACTTCTTTAAAGAAGGAAGACAAACTCCAAAAAAAGCAGTTAGATACAGAACTACCTCGACCATTTAAATTCTCAAATATAGTTGGTGTAAGTTGCTATGCAAATGTAGCAATGAATATTCTATTTCAATTACCACCAATTGTTGACAACATTTACTCACACAGTACAAATCCATTGTGTTTGCAAATGTTAGTACTTCACAGAAATGCAGCAAACAATCCTGACAACACATATAGGGCCTCATTACAACCTTGGTGCTAAGTGCACCAACTTTACCACCATGGTGTAAACTCCGTTTACACCATGGTGGATGGCGGATTTACCGCCCCATTCCAAGGTGAGTGGGGCGGTAAATCCCCATTTCCCATTTTCCCTTCCCCATTCCCATTTTTGCCCCATAGGGCATAATGGGAGTGGGGAAGGCGCTAATTACGCCGCCGTAAATTACGGCGGCGTAAATAGCACCATGGCAGGTTAGCGCCATGGATTTTAACGCCTGCTAAAAGCAGGCGTTAAAATCAGAATCAGGCGTTAAGGGTTAACGGTGGCGTTAACCCTTAACGCCTGAGTTGTAATGAGGCCCATAGTGTTTTTGGAATAAGACGACAATTGGACTACTGTGCTGGAATGGTGAAATTCACTATAAACTCACAGGAAGATCCACAAGAATTTCTAATGTACTTACTACAAGTACTGGAAAACAAAAACATACCTATAAATGAAATCTTTCAGATTTCATACATGTGGAAACATACATGCACTCTCTGCAACAATGTGACACAAGAAGAAATCCCCAATGAACACTTCATATATATATATCAATACCAATTGTGAATCCATTCCATTTCAGCAACTTGTACAAAATGCAAACCATGGTAGATTATGCTCTACCTGCAATTCAGATAATCGCTCCACGTTAGTAATACAAACACATAGTAAATACGTAATACTAATGCTTCTACGTTACAATGCAGATGGTACCAAAAACAACTGCAAGCTGACTGGATTCACAAATGGTCAAATATCACTTGGTAAGAAAACCTTCACAACAATAATCTACCACGCAGGAGTCACAACCAATTCAGGGCACTACACTGCATACATAAAAAAGAAATGTGGATGGTTTGAATGTAATGATAGTACCATTACTCTAAAGCAGAGATTACCAGCAAATCTTACAAACGCTTATTTGATGTTCTTAAAACCAAAATTTGATAAATAAACTGTATTTAAACCTTTAAGTAAATTTGTGTTACAAAAATATAAACTGTTAGAATACTCCAAAAGCTATCTAACTGCTCAAAGATTCTACAACAACTAATCAGATAAATGAATACCACTAAATTAGGCCAAAAAATACACTGTTAGAATACGCCAATTGGTATCTAACTGTCCCAAAATTTAACAATATCCAAATAGATAAATCAAAACCACTAAAATATATTAAAAAAATAGACAGTTAGAATACGCCAATTGGTATCTAACTGCTCCAAAATTTTATAATATCAAAACAAATGAAGAATCTGTTACTGCTCCAAAAAAAATACAACAAAGCAAAGTATAAAGCATTAGCCAGAAACAACAAGTGAACACTGAAAACAAACAAACAAATAAACTGTAGCATAACAGAAAAAGTTTTTTTTTTTAATCCAACATGGATTTTTTTTTCTCCCACAGACCCAATGATTTTAGCAACAAATACAGAAACTGAGCAAATTGCACAGTACTCTGATTTGTACTGTACTAAATATGAGGGTCGAAAAAAAATAAAAGTATATTCCTTATACAATGTAATAAGTCATTACAAAATACTAATACTAACATGCTATTTTCTTTTATCACAGAAATGAAGAAGAAAAACATGGACTCCCATTACTAGACCAAACAGTAAGTATACAATAATAAGGATAACCATAGCAGCACATCACATCCATAGTATCTAATACCTTTGTTCCTTGTACATTTGTTTTTCACCCAAAGTTATAAACAAATATGAATGTGATATGCTGCGGTGGTTGTTGCCAGGGCATAGAGTCTTGGGTGCATGGCCAAATGTCCATGCACCCAAGACTCTATGCCCTGGCAACAACCACCGCAGCATATCACATCCATAGAGTCAAACATTTCAACTATGATCTATGGGAAATTTTAATGTGTCCGCGAACAATGTGAGTGTTCTTAGAACACTTTGAACTTGCCAGCAAACAATACGGACACCGTTTTCAGGACACTCCCTACGAACATTTCAGAACAACGCGATAGTTCTTAGAACACTTTCAACTTAACAACGAACAATACGGACAGCGTCCTAAGGACACCCCCTACGAACATTCCAGGACACCTGGAGTGTTCTCAAAAACGTCTTCAGAACACCCCCATCTTGTTTATTTGCGAACAATTCAGGACACCGCAAGTGTTCTTAGGACACATTCAACTTGACAGAGAACAATACGGACAGCGTCCTCAGGACACCCCCTACGAACATTCCAGGACACCGGGAGTGTTCTCAAAAACGTCTTCCGAACACCACCATCTTGTTTATTTGCGAACATTTCAGGACAACGCGAGTGTTCTTAGGACACATTCAACTTGACAAAGAACAATACGGACAGCGTCCTCAGGACACCCCCTACGAACACTCCCCGGACACCGCAAGTGTTCTTAGAAGCGTCTTCAGAACGCCCCCATTTTGTTTATTTGCGAACATTTCAGGACACCGCAAGTGTTCTTAGGACAGACTCAACTTGACAGAGAACAATACGGACAGCGTCCTCAGGACACCCCCTACGAACACTCCCCGGACACCGCGAGTGTTCTTAGAAGCGTCTTCATAACACCCCCATTTTGTTTATTTGCAAACATTTCAGGACACCGCGCGTGTTCTTAGAACACATTCAACTTGACAGAGAACAATACGGCCAGCGTCCTCAGGACACCACCTACGAACACTCCCCGGACACCGCGAGTGTTCTTAGAACAGTTTCACTTTGCTTGCGAACAAAACAGACACATTTTGACTCCTTAGAACACCCCCTAGTCAGTTTATTTAGAAAATTTCAGAACACCCGTGATGTCCGCAAACAAATCGAACACAAAAAGAACATCTAACACATAAAAAACACAACTTTCATCCTATCTCACACACTCCCACCCTCCCCAAACACTCCTACACACCAACACACTCTACAAAATACACATTTTGAACAAAGTTTCACCGCGCTGTCCGGGGACGTCCGCGAATCCAATTGCGGGTGCTACCGAAAAATCTGACGCGCTTCACGCTCCACGCCGTCCAATCAGCAAACACTTTGCCTGTCCGCGAACATCACGCAAGACAATTGGCCAATCAGGACACTTTCCGCGGAGCGAACAGGGAAGTGTATCCGCAAACCGAACACAGATATCACTAATTTTTTTTTACCTACTTTTTGGTCATTTTAAAAAAAAACTACTGGATGAATTTTCACCAAATTTGCAAAAGCACGCGTGGAAATCCGTCCAGCGGTTTGGGCTGTAGACGCGAGCAAAATTTTTTTCCCATTCACTCTATGGAGAGTGAGTATAATGTATACAAATATGATCATATAAAGGGAAGGTAGAGTAATAAAAATAAAACTATGACAAAGTGCTGATAACCATAATGATTATCTTTATGCACAGAAAGGATTGCTCTCTTTCAAGCCTGTATCTTCCGCTATGTACATGTTTCATATATGATGTGACAGGACCCCAAGTCTACAAATATAGTACCTTTTCAATTTTTACTTCCTGACTGTTACTGTAGAAAACTATGTGGCTTCGATATGTCAGTAAAGGATAAAAAGGGAGAGGCAGCCATGTGATGTCATCAGTTATGTCATCAATGACATTTGTGATGTCATCTTTGATGTCCTGGGTGTTAGTGTTAGCAGTGCACGGTGGCGCGAGTTATGGTTGCTTATGTTACCATAACTGGCGAATTTCAAGGGTTTTCCGGTTTTACTTGGAACCATAATGTCCCTTTAACAAAGTTTTTTCACTGAATTTCATAGGTTTTTAGTAGCACAACTTAACCATAATATCCCTGACATGTAACATAGAACATACTAACCCCCTCGTAGTGATTTTCATGTCCGCGGACTACCGCCATGTCCGCGGACACATCGAAAATCTGAGCATGGTGAATGTAAATTTAAATAGTGTGCCCCATTTCCCCTTTGAAGTTGGCTCTGAAAAGAGCCGTTTTTTTTTTTTTTTTTTACAGATGCTTGACAGACACCTGTTATTTTATATTTTTTTTCTTGTTTTTTTTTCTTACTTTACTCCTAAAATCTTCACCTAACCTTCTCCAAAGCAACCCTTAGATTCCAAAATAAAAAGGCATTTCCGGTAAAAGATAAACAAATGCCATCTTCTTTAAAATTAACAGCATTACTGGCATCAATATTCTCATTGTTACAGAAGAACATACCAGCTCTAAGCATGAAGGCACACATGCCTCGGTTGATGACACACCTAGCAATGTTTTGCTGAGGACAAAAAACTGAACTATTGTCCCATATTGCCCTAGGTAGTAATCCAGAAAAAATTACTTTCGCATTTGGAAGGATCTTCACTACGGCTTGAACCAAGCGTTCCAAATCAGCCAACAAAGTAGGGGCACTGACGTTGCCCAAATGGAAAGCACCTTAGTGCAAAACTACCACATGCAGACTGTTCATCGTGGCCATATCCACACAAACTTGTATAATTCCCTGTACATTGCAATCAGGCACAGTGCTCCACACCACCTCCACTCCTTTGACATCAAAGTTCTTTGCAACATGCCTGCATTCAGTGTACTGCTGTAAACCATGCACAAACATATGTCCGAGCACCAACACCCTGACTTTCTCCACTTCTGCCATCTTCACCACACACAGTCTCTTTCAACACAAATCCACAACCTCGACATCTGATTGGCTGATCCGTACAGTCTTCTTTCCATGTTGGATTTCCTGGAAAAACCCGGATTTACCACGCCCTGTCCACGAACAGCCGCGGTGTCCGCGGACGGCGTCCACTTTACTCTCTGTACCATTCCCTCATTGCATACAGCTAAGCAATCACACAATACGAATAACGTCCTCAGAACACCCCCATTTTGTGAATTTTCGAACATTTCAGGACAATTATCATTTCATTATTCTACATATTAACATTACAAATATTATACTTTTATCTTGTACTCTGCACACAATGCTATCTTTCTCCATTAGCAGCTCAGTATACTACATAGAATCCCATAATACAATGCTATTTATTGATATAAATGCATCGTTCAAAGCACTAATAACGGTATGATATTTATTGCAATATCCTTGACGCTTTTTTCGGAACATTATAATGAAAATCCCTAGTACACAAATTCCATGAAAAAGTACATACACATGTGATGTCATCAGTGATTTCATCAATGACATTTGCGATGTCATCTTTGATGTCCTGGGTGTTAGTCTTAGCAGTGCATGGTGTTGGCACGAGTTATTTTTCATAGCTTACCATAACTTGCTATTTTCAGGGGTCTTTCGGCTGTACTTAGAACCATAACGTCCTTTAAACAAACCTTTTTTAATATCACGCAAACAATATACAAACATGGCGTGCAAAAACCAACTTCTACAGATGGCTTTACACAGAATGTTGCAAAGTAAGAATTTATGCTCGTTCACAGTGAAGGTCAGCTGCTTCCATTTTTTTCTCGGGCCCCGGAGAGGCTCACGAAGCGGACTATAAGGTTATATTGTGTTTTGACCTTGACAGACAGAGATTGTGATGAAAGACTTCTCTTGAAGGAGTGTTGCTAAAACGTAAGAGAAGATAAAGATGAAATTTCTGAAACAAAACCACTTTTATATATTATATCACTATACGAAAGATCGTTGGCACACGCGGAGTTGTATCTTGGGACTGCACCACTCGTAGACAATGGAAATTGCAATTGTTCTGTAAGTAACCCTTTAGATTACTTTATACCAAATATAATTACAATAGCGTAGCATTAAAGACCGCTCAAGTTGAACTTGTTCGTTGAAAGTGGCATAATGTTTTCTACCGCGCACTATCACCGCCAAATTGATCCCCTGTCGTTTAGAGGGCTCTGAAAAAGGCAGACGACACAGGGTGGGTTAATAGAAATAATTTAACCGGTCTATAGGCGGTCAAGCGCTCTACTCGCTGTGCCACTTCACTGTAGCCTGTCAAGTGGCACAGCGAGTACAGCACTCGCTTTGACATCCGTGCACAGCTTGCTAACGCAAGTTTGAATCCCGGCAAGGCGAAACTCAGCCTTTCATCCTTCCGTGGTTGATAAATGAGCACCACACACCGTGGTTAATAATAAGCACCGCTTACATACCTCACGGTTCTTAGCGCTATATGAATGGGAAAATATTATTATTTTATTATTAACATACTCTGTTGCACTATCTTCGATAGCAAATAGTTTCACGCCCTAATAAATAAAATGATGATTTTTAATTTTAATAAGATTGGCTGGTGAGACTAATTTATGTTTTTTAAAACAGGTACGTGGCCCCATTTTGTCTATGTCACGATTTACAGACTCCAGCGGATGGGGTCTTCAACTGCCAGGTGCAAGTCCAAATATGCAACTTCATGACCCTCACCATTTTATGGGACAATCGCCAAGGACCAATATGCCCTTACGCAGTACTAGCGGCTACAAACAAAATACCAACCAATAGGGTGGTCTAATGGCTCTTTGTTGGAGCAATCTTCCGATTATTAGAGCGACCATTTACTGCTTTTATCATAAACCAACAGCCTATCTACCGCAAAGGAACAACGTGTGGCTCCAAATAAACTTTTGCTGATCGACAGCAGAGACAATAGCAAATCGCTGAATATTCACTAAACATTTCATGTGAAATAAATGTACTTTACCAAATGTACAATCTTGCTGTTTACTTTTAAACCACAGTTTCATATTCCGAATTGTAGCGCACTGAGTTGTAAGCTGATCTAACACTCTCTGTACCGCAAAGGAACATTGCGTGTCTCAACATGAACTTTTGCGGATCGACAACAAAGACAAATTCAAATTGCTGAATATTCTCTAAACATTTGATGTCAAATAAATGTACTTTACAACATTTACAATCTTGCTCTTTGCTTTTAAATCACAGTTTCATATTCCGAATTGTGGCGCGCTGTGTTGTGACATTATGTGTGTTGTCTTCCGGGTTCTGTGTAAAGTCGCGTAGTACTGGAGACGACTGGGCGCGTTTCATTACGCTCCCTGTAACGTCACGGAGAAAGGCGGGGAATATAAATGCTTTGATAATATCAGGCTTAGTGGCGGGAGATATGATTTAGTGTCGCAAAAGCAAGTCAGCCAGGTCAATAGCGCCAGTCATAGGATTATCACATAATGTCGGCGCACACCAGCTGGATTTATCGTTTCTTTAGTGGACAAAAAGTCGGTTGACGCCCCTAGGAAATTGTACTATTAGCGAACAAAAGGAGTGCTCTTAAAACACTTTCACCCTGACAACGAACAATACAAACAACATTCTCAGAACACCCCCATTTTGTGTAATTGCAACCATTTCGGGACACTGCGAGTGTTCTTAGAACACATTCAACTAGACAGATTACAATACGGACAGCGTCCTGAGGACACCCCCAGTTTGTGTATTTACGAACAATTAAGTACACCGCGAGTGTTCATAGCTCATTTTTACCTTCCTTGCGAAAAAAAATGACACATACTCCGTCCTCTAAACACCCCACCATTTAGTTTATTTACAAAATGTCAGAACAGCCGTGTTCTCCGCGGACAAATCGAACGCAACAAAAAGGTCTAGCACATGAAAAAACAAAACATTGAACCTATCTCATACTCCCCCACCCTCCCCAAACACTCTTACACACCATCACACAGCACTAAATACAATTTTGTATCCACGTTTCACTGCGCTGTACGCGGTCGACTGCGAATACAAGATGGCGGGCGCCACAGAAAATCTGACGCGCTCCACGCCCCTCGCCGTCCAATCAGCGAACATGTCGCATGTCCGCGGACATGACGCAAGGCCATGGGCCAATCGGGGTGCTGTCCGCGGAGCGAACAGGGAAGTCCGTCCGCGAAGCGAACGCAGATATCACTAATTTTTTTACCTTACATTTTGGTCATTTTTAAAAAAACTACTGGACAGATTTACACCAAATTTACGAAAGCACGCTTTTGGGACCAGGCCGCCGATCCTGCTGCAAATTTGGTGTAAATCCATCCAGGGGTTCCGGCTGTAGCTGTGCGCAAAGTTTTTTCCCATTCAGTCTATGGGGAAAAAAAAAGTTTTGGGACCCCCTCTATAACTTTTCCCCCCCTGGACGAATCCTCACCAAACTTTGCAAAAAGATTTAGAGCGACCCAACCACTTTTTTTGCAAAGTTTGCAAAGTTTGGTGAGGATCCGTCCAGGGAGAGCGAAGTTATGAGCCGCCCAAAAAGTGCTCTTCCTATGGAAACAGCAACTTAACCATAACTACAAGTTCAAAGTGTTCTAAGAACACTCACATTGTTCGCGGACATTAAAAGTTTCCCATAGATCATAGTTGAAATGTTTGACTCTATGGATGTGATATGCTGCGGTGGTTGTTGCCAGGGCATAGAGTCTTGGGTGCATGGCCATTTGGCCATTTGGCCATGCACCCAAGACTCTATGCCCTGGCAACAACCACCGCAGCATATCACATTCATATTTGTTTATAACTTTGGGTGAAAAACAAATGTATAAGGAACAAAGGTATTAGATACTATGGATGTGATGTGCTGCTATGGTTGTCCTTATTATTGTATACTTACTGTTTGGTCTAGTAATGGGAGTCGATGTTTTCTTCTTCATTTCTGTGATAAAAGAAAATAGCATGTTAGTATTAGTATTTTGTAATGACTTATTACATTGTATAAGCAATATACTTTTATTTTTTTTCGACCCTCATATTTAGTAGAGTACAAATCAGAGTACTGTGCAATTTGCTCAGTTTCTGTATTTGTTGCTAAAATCATTGGGTCTGTGGGAGAAAAAAAAATCCATGTTGGATTTAAAAAAAACCCTTTTTCTGTTATGCTACAGTTTATTTGTTTGTTTGTTTTCAGTGTTCACTTGTTGTTTCTGGCTAATGCTTTATACTTTGCTTTGTTGTATTTTTTTTGGAACAGTAACAGATTCTTCATTTGTTTTGATATTATAAAATTTTGGAGCAGTTAGATACCAATTGGCGTATTGTAACTGTCTATTTTTTGGCCTAATTTAGTGGTATTCATTTATCTGATTAGTTGTTGTAGAATCTTTGAGCTGTTAGATAGCATTTGGAGTATTCTAACAGTTTATATTATTTTAACACACATTTATAATTTTGGGACAGTTAGATACCAATTGGCGTATTCTGACTGTGTATTTTTTGTCTAATTTGGTGGTATTCATTTATCTGATTAGTTGTTGTAGAATCTTTGAGCAGTTAGATAGCTTTTGGAGTATTCTAACAGTTTATATTTTTGTAACACAAATTTACTTAAAGGTTTAAATACAGTTTATTTATCAAATTTTGGTTTTAAGAACATCAAATAAGCGTTTGTAAGATTTGCTGGTAATCTCTGCTTTAGAGTAATGGTACTATCATTACATTCAAACCATCCACATTTCTTTTTTATGTATGCAGTGTAGTGCCCTGAATTGGTTGTGGCTCCTGTGTGGTAGATTATACCTATTGTTGTGAAGGTTTTCTTACCAAGTGACATTTCACCATGTGTGAATCCAGTCAGCTTGCAGTTGTTTTTGGTACCATCTGCATTGTAACGTAGAAGCATTAGTATTACGTATTTACTATGTGTTTGTATTACTAACGTGGAGCGATTATCTGAATTGCAGGTAGAGCATAATCTACCATGGTTTGCATTTTGTACAAGTTGCTGAAATGGAATGGATTCACAATTTGGTATTGATATATATATGAAGCGTTCATTGGGGATTTCTTCTTGTGTCACATTGTTGCAGAGAGTGCATGTATGTTTCCACATGTATGAAATCTGAAAGATTTCATTTATAGGTATGTTTTTGTTTTCCAGTACTTGTAGTAAGTACATTAGAAATTCTTATGGATCTTCCTGTGAGTTTAAAGTGAATTTCACCATTCCAGCACAGTGGTCCAATTGTCGTCTTATTCCAAAAGCTCTATGGGCCTCATTACGACCCAGGCGGTAAGTTACCGCCTGGGTCGTACCTTTACCACCATGGTACCACTATGTTTACGCCATGGTGGTTGGCGGGCTTACCGCCCCATTCCGAGGTGAGTGGGGCGGTAAGTCCCCATTAACCCATTTACCCTTCCCCATTCCCATTTTTGCCCCATAGGGCATAATGGGAGTGGGGAAGGCGTTAATTACGCCACCGTAAATTACGGTGGCGTAATTAACAACAAGGTCCCTTAGCTAAAAGCAGGTTTTAAAACCTCCATGGCGCTAAGGGACCTCGGAATCAGGCGGTAAGGGTCGGCGCTGTTTACGCCGCCGTAAACCCCTTACCGCCTGGATCCTAATGAGGCCCTATATGTGTTGTCAGGATTGTTTGCTGCATTTCTGTGAAGTACTAACATTTGCAAACACAATGGGTTTGTACTGTGTGAGTAAATGTTGTCAACAATTGGTGGTAATTGAAATAGAATATTCATTGCTACATTTGCATAGCAACTTACACCAACTATATTTGAGAATTTAAATGGTCCAGGTAGTTCTGTATCTAACTGCTTTTTTTGGAGTTTGTCTTCCTTCTTTAAAGAAGTACCTGTTTTACTTTCTCTAATTGATTCTTTTTTGTTTGTGGTACTTGATGAAGTATTAGTTTCTTTTACTCTCTTTGGAGGATTTCCAGTGACGTCCTGTTGCATTTCAGTTTTCTTTTACAACGTTTTAGTTTTTGTGGAACAGAATATGTGTTTAGATGGGGAGTGTATAGTGAGCGAAGTCTATTATATTCTAAAATGCAAGGAATATCAGCATTTACTTTACTTGCATCAAAGTTGATTAGAAATAGACCGTCAAGTGTACATAAGCGTGATAGTGCTACGTAGCTCATGCCTTCTTTAAAGACTGTGTTACCAATATCTATCATTGCTTTGTCTAGGGTAAGACCTTGTGATTTATGAATTGTGACTGCGTATGCAACAGTTACAGAAAATTGTTCTCTGCGTACATACATATCTTTGAAGAGAAGGAATCTAGCTGTTGAGCGTCCTATCCGTTTTACTTCTGAAAGTTTGTCAAAGAGTATATTGACAAACTGAATTTTGTTGTCACGTGGGTATGTTTGAAAGCCAACAACTGTACCCAGTGCTCCATTAACTAGTCCTTGGTCCACGTCAAGGTTACGTTTAAGCATTACTCTGCAATTTAAGGATAATTTTAACATCTTTTCTAAGCTTGCTGTGTTTGAGATTGATTTTTCTAAATTATTTAGTCTTGTTGTGGCTTGGTCACACATGGGTAGTGTCATACCATGTACATCTAGTTTGTCTGTGGCGCTAATTTCCATTATTGGTTGCATTTCTTTACTTAGCATGATTTCATTGAATTTGAAACAGCTTGTAAGAGTTGGCATTAAGGCCATACAATTGACATTTTTGTGGGCTAATTGTTCCATAACATCTGTAGCACATGCATTATCGCCATAAAGTGCATTAATGTGCCGGGTTTTCAATGTTGCTTCTGCTTCTTTAGAAAGTATACCAACTCTCAAACGTTTTAAAATGTTGGCATAAATTAGATCTGCAGATTGGCGCATGTTTTCTGTTAATTCTCTGTATTGTAAATGTTGCCAAAGGTTGACATTTCCAATGCTGCCAACAGTTTTACGGCAGAGTTTGTGCCCTAATGTTTTAAAAATAGGTTCACCTTTTACTGGTGTTAATTGAAGCAGATCTCCAAAAACAATAATGTGTTTTCCTGCAAAGAGCTCTTCCTAGTCTGTTTTGAGTACTTCTTGTAATCTGAGGTGAATCAAAGCTAACATCAGGTTGGAGACCATGCTCACTTCATCTATTAGTAGCATTTTCATTTGTTTCAATACTCTGCGTAATTCCATTGCAGCTTCTGCAGAAAGTTTGTAATAGTCTAATTTGTTCTGGTGTTCTACTGGTAATAGTAGTAATCGGTGTAATGTAACACCACCTATGTTGTAGGCAGCTAAACCTGTGGGGGCAGTGACAACAGCTGACAGTTTGTTGTTTGTCAATTGTTGAAGGAACTTACTAAAGATTTTGATTAGAAATGTTTTGCCAGAACCAGCTTTACCACTGACGTACAGCAGTATAGGTTTATAATTATGGCAGGAAGATTCTTTATTTTCATGTTTTACACCATGTGCAATTTGTTTTGTTACTTCTTGAAAAATGCTACTTTGCTCATTGTTTAGTTTTGATTGTAGTATAGTTAAGTCTTCCTTACCTTCATACTGACACATGGTGTTTTCTACTTCTATCATAGCTAATTTTGCCTCATTTGTTATTAGTGGTTCTCCCAGTGGTTCTTGGCTTCCTGTTACAAAAGGTTGACTACTGTCAGGAGTATCCTTATCTAGTTGGGCTTGGAGTTCTTCTTCATGTTGCTGTTCATCGTGCAACATTGTTTTGTACTGTGTAAAGTTTACATCAGTTATAGTGCTTTCATTTGCTTTAAAAGCATCCTCATATGAGTCATAGTTATCTAGTAATTGTTCTTCTTTTCTCCATGGTTTGAAGAGTTGTAGCAGGGACATGTAATAGACTTCTTTATGTTGAGGAGTCTTCAATGACAATTTGATATGATTAATTAAATTTGGTTTAGTGAGTTTAACTAAGCTGCCTTCACAGTCTGTCACTCTATATTTACCTTTTTTTTCATCGGGTTTCATATTATTGTTGTATGTGTAGTTTTGGGCTATTTGGTATAGACACATGTTTTCCAAAGTATTACTTCTGTTTGGGTAGTATGTGTCCAATAAATTGCTTTTTAAAATGTCTTGGCTGTTGGGATCATGTTTGGCTATTGTTTCTATATCTTCATATGATTTTAGAACTCTTTTTCTAGATTTAGCTGGACCAAGACTTAGCCATACTATATTTTCAGATTTACCATACAATGAAGTACCAGTTAAACGATCAGCTGCTTCATAAGATCCACATTCTCTATGGGTGAGCATTTTTATGCCCGAGCTATATAATATCTGAGATACTGTTTTATCTGATGACAGGTCATTCCAGAGGTCTTGGAGCTCTGTCTTTTCTGCTTTAGTTAAGTATGCTGTGACATATCGTGCAACTGCAGTAGAATTGTCTGCAATGTACTGCACATCTATGTTTGCATTCCATAAGTGGGCAATGATTGCATTATAATCATTGATATATTTTTCTTCTTCTTTTCTTTTTATGTAAGATGTATTTTTAGGTGACTTTCCTTTAACAGTATGTCTAACTGAAGACATGAGGTTGTTTACTTGACCTATATTTGTAACTGGTCTAGGGAAACCAAATCGGCATTTGGTGTAGTATTTGCCTTTGTTTTTGTATTTGCGACGACAATATTTTCCACATTTGTGTCTTTGAAATTGTAAAATGTGTGCACAAAGATCACTATTTGTGGCTTCTGATGGAATTTGACAATTGACATATTTTTCAATAAACTGTAAAACAGTGGCTTCACTGTCTTGACCAAATTTAGGAGCATCTTTAATCCATAAAAGTATATGGATATGTGGTGCTCCTCTGGCTTGGTATTCTTTTCTCCAAAAGAAGTGTTGCACTTCTCCAAGGGGAGGAACAGTTTCATTACAAATAAAATGTAGCATAGCAATGAAGCGATGGTGATAATATCTTGAAACATTAACAGGATCCAAAGAACAAAGTTCTCCAGGTGTTAGAATATCTATGTTTGTTTTGTTTTTATTTGATATGCGTAGGAAATCATGTAAATCTTCCCATGCATATTCTGCACAACTTAATATAACAAACCAAGTGGGTGGGCCAAGGTTTCTGATCATACAACGTACATCTCCATGACGTCGAAACCAGTACTCTTTAGTACCACGCATATTTGCTAATAGATTTGTAATATTTGATTGTAAAATCTCATCCTTTTGTTGCACTTTCTCTAATAATTGTGTAGCTGTCATATTTTGAAAGTGTGATCCTGATTTTAATATGTGTGCAACTCCGTAACATAAAGTTGCTAGTTCACTTTCAAAGAGTAGGTGGAATATGTATTCCACATTTTGTCTAAATCTGGGATCTTCAGAATACATCCGTAATGAGCGGTATTCTGAAGCTGATATTTGAATAGGTCTATCATCATATCTTCCTCCTTTGCCAGTTGGAAAGAGTAGAGGAAAAGCATGTGCTTCTATACTTTTTTCCCATATACTGATTGGCGATCCTTTTGTTTGACGCATTTGGTAAGTTTCCAGTACATCTTGTACGGTGTCATTACAGTGCAAAGGATGAATTGTATACTGGTCTAAAGTATTTGATATTGTAGCAGGATCTAGTAGCTCAAATTGACCAGCTTCTTGTATTTCTTGAATTATTTCAGTTGTATCTTTCAAGTTTTCTTCAATATTAATTTCTTTGTAATATTCATTATTCTCTTTAAGATTTTGGACGGCTTGTCTAACTTTATATAAATCTACCAGCTGTTGCCATATTTTTTTGTCTTTTGTAGGTACTCCATTTACTAATATAATTAAAGATTGGTGCATTGGACGTTGCACTCCTAGAGTATGCACATTTTCTTTTAGATTTAATGGTAAATAAACTACTTTTCCACGAATGCCTTTTACCAATTCAGAGGGAGGTAATTTTGCTGTTTTTGGTTGAAGGCGTATTATTGCTTGAAATGGGTGTACTGTTTGAATTATGATGCTCTCATATAAATTAAGTTGTTGTAGAGGTTTTGGTACTGGGTATAATTCCAAATTATTTGTAATAGAACGTGAAGGAATTTGGTTGTTGTCAAGTTTTGTGGTGCAATAACCGCAAAGTATTAAGGGCTCAGTTATTTCATATTTGTTTTCTGCTAGAAGGTAGAGAGCTAATTCAAACCATTTAGAATCTTCATTGTCTTCTATTTTGTATGATAGGTCCACAGTTTTTGTGTTACTTTTATAAAAAATTCTACTGCAACATACACATACATGGTTTGGTACTTCAGCTGATGTACTTTTAAATTTTAGTATTTCTTTTTTGTATGTGTTTAGCAAAAGGTTGCCATGTGTAGAATTGTTGCTTAATTGGTTTAAAGCTATTTCATTCTGTAAATGGCTTTCACTTAAAAAATATTTTTTCTGGATATAGTGAATTTCTTCAAGTAGGTCTTTTGCTGTACCATGTAGAAGGATGTTATTTAACTTTGCTAGTGCTAAAGCAGGACTTTTAGCATAGTACAGTTTATAGACTAGATTTCTAATAGTTGAATGATGTGTTGATATCCTTTTGATATCATGGAAAGTGGTTTTACAAGTAGGTCCTGTAATGCAGGCCAATGAATGTCCTTGTAGTCCTGTGTACTTGCGCACTGGACAGGTATCTATATTTTGCAGTAATTTAATTTTGATTTTGTCTTTGCTTTTTACATATTTATTGAGGAATTGGTGTAAAGATTTGAAACATTGTTTGGGAATGTTACACATTGACGTGCATGGCCATGTGTACACTAGACGTTCTGATTCAGTTGAATGGAGGGGTAATTCTAAGTTTACAGGGCATATTTATGTAAGAAGTACTTCTTGTTCCATTATGGTATTATTCACTTTTTCATAACCTCGACCACTGCTATTTATGGCAATTGTATTTGTTTGCTTTTGTTTGTACGCTTCTTCATTAAAATATGGTTCTGTGCTCGTAGTGTGATTCCATTCAACTCTGCAGATACTTAAGAAGTTCTTTCTGTTGACATTTTGCTTATTGAGAAGTCTTTTTTGTAATTTAGTTATTAGTTTTGTTAGTGGTTTCATTTTGTTTAACAGTAAAATAAATACATTTCTTTTGAGAAGAATTGCACTGTCCATCAATGCTTCTAAGATTAATTTCCTACGATAGGTTTTAAGCTTTGAACCTGATTTCTCTCCTGTTTTTATAAGATTTTGAAGGACTTTGTGACGGTATATTTTGGCTAGAATACTTTTCTTGGTCTGCTTACTTTGCACTATATTAAAATTTGAAGAAGTAGTTTTATCTGTACTGATAGGTGATTTTCTGTTAATTGTTTTTTGGTTTGTTTTACATTTTGATAGAGGAAGCGAAGTTGTTGTACTTGAAACTTTTTGTGTTTCACTAAATGATTGTATTAGCTGTTTTGTTTCAACTTTTTTTACAAATTCTGCTAGAGATGGATGCTTATGTTGGACACCTTTATTTTCATTTGCTCTAATTTTGCGTTGCTTTCTACGGAGTTGTCTTTTGGTAGGCATTCTTTAGGGTCTGTTGAAAAAAATAAAGAAGATATGGGTTGGGGTGTTCTGGAATGTATGTGTGCTGTGTGCATGAGTGTTTGAGTAAGATGATAAAGATGTATGTAATGGTGTGTGATTGTGCATTGGGAACTAAAACTAGTAGGGGTAGGTATTCTTGAATTTATGTGTCACTAAACTGGGGTTCAGATGACAAAAAAAAGTAAGCTAGTGGTGTGGAAAAGTACAAATAGTAAATGTAATGTATACAATTAAAACAGTTGTTTGTTCTATAATATGAAAATTGTAGTGGTTCAGTTGGCTAATTTGTGTGTCCAAAAATAGAAATTTGTGGGCCATTCTGGTTGTAAATCGCTGTTTACGACATGGACATTTTTGGACAAAATGGTACAAAATCTCTATTTTAAGAAACCAAAATAGCTGGTATTAATGTTATAGTATATTTGATTAATAATATAAATAATATGGTCATATTTTACTTACTTTTTTTTTAAATTAACAGGTAACTTCTTAGTTTTTCTTTCTTCTTCGAATTTGGCTGCTTCTTTTCAGGAAACTGGTCTACACTGCAACTGTGAAAGCTTCAAATTAGTAACTTTCTTTGTATATAGCACTGTTTTTAATTTAGATATTGATTTTTTTAATTGAAATCCTCAGTGCCTTCTGTAAAACTATTAAACTAATTTATTTACATAAGATATGTTGCATCAGTTCAGTACATATGATATGTTCTTAATGAACAAATTGTATTGAATGACTAACTGTAGCAAAAAAAAAATCTTTACTATGTCTTATGAAATTTATAATATATTAGTGAATACCACTATTTCTGTAAATAAACTGTTCTAGTTAATAGCGCCTCAATGTCATGTCTAATTTAAAGTAATTAAGTAAATAAATAAATAAAACAAAAAATATGAAATTGTATAAGTATTTTTATAAAGGTTTAAACATAGATTGTGTTTGCATGCAATTTTGTTTGAATATATGTAGTCTATATATTTTATTTAAAAAATGTTAGTTTAACATGATTTGAGTGTGTGTGTTTAAAGAAAGTAAAAAGTATAAAGGTGTATAAGTGGTAGTTGATTTTAGGAAATTGAAAAAAGTACAGTAAATTCATTTTACAGATTTTACAAGGTAAAAGTCTGTTTGAAAATGTGTTCATCTACCATAGGTCTCAACTCACACGCTTTTGGCGGGTGTCACACGCCTTGTAAAGGGCAGACGCACCCGCCAAGCCTCCTGCACGCCCATTCATTCCAATGGGCGTCTCACCCACTAAAAACAAAATCAGGTGATTTTACCCGCCTGTAAAACAAAAATGGTTGAGAGCTATGTCATGTACTATACAGAAAATATACATACCTGAAGTTTGTGTTCATGCATGTGGATATGCATGGAGCTGCAAGTAGAAATATTGAAGACTTGTACAGTATTTCTGGTAGATGCTGCTTGCCAATGATATGACACTTGTACTCAGAGAGATTCAGAGTACATTTGCAGTGCTGATCTATGATGATGCAGTTAGATGTAGAGGTCTTGAATGTGATTGGTGCATGGTCATGTGATTTTTGAGGTACATCCAATGAGGGAATGGCAGAGAGAGTGTAGTGGAAATGGTAGAAGGGCTGTTCATGTTACGATATGTCCGCGGACATGGCGGTATTTCCAGGACATCGGGAGTTACATCCGGGGATTTTTGGGTTCAGAAGTCATGCAAATGAGAATAATCACTGAAAGGGATTGGTCAGGAAAGTTTGGTGGGTGTGTTGTGCCAGGAGAGATTTTTTGAGATACTCTTGCTGAGAGAACAAAAGATAGCTATGGCTGTGTGTTTCAGAAAACAGATTGTTTGGATTTTAAGAGATTTGTGGATACATTGGTTGAAGGTGCATGCAGAAAGGTGTGGAGTAGCTGTAGATCTTGTATTCCCACATGTGGAAGTACACTGGCATGGAGTACGTGGAATGAAGTGGTTGGATTTGCTACCTCTCTGTGCTACTTTGGAGACAGAGCAACATCCAGACATAATTGTAATTCATTGTGGAGGGAACAGTTTAGGGCATGTGACTGGAATGTTTTTGCAATTTGCTATGAAAGAAGGACTGAGGAAGGTTATGGACATGTTTCCTAATTCGCAAGTGATATTTTCACGGATTGTGCAGAGACAAATGTGGCTTCGTTCTTCTTCATTTGGTCCACAAATGGAAAAAGTAAGGTGCAATGTTAATAAGGCTGTTTGTGGCTTTCTAAGAGATTTTGGCATGTCTTCTTTTCACAATGAAAATATTATGTTTTGTAGTACATATATTTTTCGCAGAGATGGAGTCCATCTTACTTATGCTGGCAATCAGATTTTTCTGAGAAATGTACAAAATGCATTGCGACCTTTTTTGGAATTACAACAACGATTTTGAAGTAGATGTTAAGCTACTGACTTACAAACACCACCCAAAGGCTCTTTTCAGAGCCACCACTTCTTTCCAGAGAAAATTACAATGTTTGTGATGGAGTAGTAACCCAATTTTTTTAATGTTCGTGAACTGTTCGCGGACTTCTAAAAAATACAAAGAGCCCTGCTTCATTTATTTTCACTTCTATTTTTTAACTGGGAAAGGCGGCTCTGAAAAGAGCCTTATTTTTTTTGATTTTTGTAATTTTGTATTTTTTTTGGTTTTTTAGACACGACACAGTAGGAGAGGAGGGTAAAGGAGGGTAAAGGGGGGGGGACACCAACCACAGGGATAAGAAAGGGCGAGCTGAGAGAGGAAGATGTAGAGTGGGTTTTATTTGGGTAGTGAGCAGGTCTTCTCGTGCTCTGAGACGATAGTCTCAAAACCACTCCGAAGTCGCTCCCCCCTGCAGAGTACTGTGTCACAGTACATACATACAACTGTGACCCTCGAAAGGTAAGGGTCATCAGCATTCTGTATGGCCTGTGAGGCAGCTTGAGAAAGACGCTGTCCCACAGAGGTGTTCCTTGTGGTGACAGGATCAGAAACAGAGGATGAAGTAGACGAAATCAACCTGCTACGTTCTTCGCAAGGTACAACCCTGCGAATAGCCCCAGAGTGAAATGACCTCAGGTGTCGCTTCATAGTAATGGTCCCAAAGCTGTAGTTACCTTGCTTCCCACGACTGAGTATCATTGTGCACTCATTGCAGGTAACATGGTTCGCACAAGCCTTAGGACCATTCCCATGAATGGTAAATAACCGCCACACCCAAGACTCATGCCTAGTGCGGGTAGTAGGGATTTCCTCTTCCTCATTCTCATCATCCTCTTCTTCCTCCTCCGCATCCTCACTCCTGTTCCCCTCTTCAGGCCCTTGGGGAGGTGGTGGTGGTGGAGGGGGAGGTGGTGGTGCTGAAGCAGGTGCAGCACCAAGTGGCAGTTCAGCAGCCAAGGATGCCATGTCGATGATGGTGTAGTCTGCAGGTGGCAGCAAAAATCACTGTGTTCTGAAGAATAGCCAGAAACACAATGGGAATAAGCTCTTGGGCGTGGTCTTTTATAGGGGTACTTGTGCGCGGTCCGCGGACATGCGCACTGTGCACGGACAGATCAAACACAAAAAAAGGATCGGAAAGTTTCAAAAGGTATATAGAAGTCAAGATTGCTATGTGGGACTTGTGGCATGGTGAGATTTTATTGAAAAATATTATAGATTTACTGAAAATGTACTTTTAAATTGTTCGGGGACACGAACAGTGTCCGCATTTCAGTACACACGATGAGCGTGGGCGCGGTCATATGATCTGTTTGCGAACTAGTCTGCGAAGGAAGCGCCTGTCCGCAGGACACCAAGTGCACGGAGATTGGTTAGCACATGCGCATTGATGTCCTACGGACACTGTTCGGGTTCTGAAGTAAATAAAAGTGCGTCACACGTGAAACGAATATTTCAGGACACCGCGTGTGTTCTTAGAACAGTTTAAACTTGGTAGCGAACAGTAAGGACAGATATAGTGTTCTTCTGGACACATGTAATTTAGTTTATGTAGGAACATTTCAGGACACCAATTGTGTTCTTAGAACACTTTCAATTGGGTAGCGAACCCTACGAACAGTTGTACTGTTGTTCAGGACACATCATTTTCGTGTATTTAGGAACATTTCAGGACAGCAATTGTGTTCTTAGGACAGTTTTAAGTTGATAGCGAACATTACGGACAGATATAGTGTTCTTTAGAACACTTTAATTTTTATTTCTTTACGAACATTTCAGGACACCACGTGTGTTCTTAGAACAGTTTCAACTTGCTAGCGAACAGTACGAACAGGTGTGGAGTTCTTCAGGACACCTCCATTTTCGTTTATGTACGAACATTTCAGAACACTCGCACTGTCCGCGGACACTTTCATTGTTTTTAAAAAAAAACGGAAACTGTTCACAATACAATATAAAAATTAAACTTTATTTACATATATTAATAATTTATGTCAGAGAAGGTGAGGCAGAAACAGAAACAAAAACAGGAGAATTTGGGGTTTCAACATGATTGGTATTAGGTGAGGAAGGGATGGAAATCTCATCAAAACGTTTTCGATTATGGAGAGGGTTTGGGGATAATTGACTGGGATATGGTGAGGAGGGACAAGTACATGTGGGGCAATGGTATAACGTTTTTTTTTTTAAAATGATCTTCAACAAAAGTTTTCAAATTATTAAAATTGGTCAACAGTAAATCAATTTTTTCTTTTATGTTGTCAAGCGTGTTTTCCATAACAGCTTCTTCAGAGGTAGTTTCTATTTTGTTATGCTCTGTTAAATGTATACAAAATAATAATATTTAAATGGTTTATATTATAAAGTGTTTACCATTAGTTTCACTATCTTGTGACATTTCTTCATGTGGGAAATTGTCCTCTAGCCATTCCAGAGTACTAGACATTTCTGTGAGAAAAAAAAAAAAAGATAATATATTTTTTAATCTAATACAGAAAGTTTATAAATATATGAGTAAAATGAAGTACACTTACTATTTCTGGTAAGATAAGTCCTATGTATTCAGTGGGTCTGGTCTTGTTCTCAGTTCTGTTGTGTATGTGAGGTAATTATGTTGGAAGCCAATTTATCTTCTTGTGGTATATTCCATTTCAGAACATATTGTATTTAAATGAATGGTTAGTGTGTTACATATATGGGTTACATTTCTTATGTATTACTATATATAAGGTGTTTGTGTGCTGCTTTGTGAATTTGTTAAATGTTCTTATATTATGATATAACAATCAAACATACCCCCCCCCCAAAGTTTTTAGGTAGTGGTACTGTTCTCCGAACATGTCCGAGAACATTAAATAATTTCGCGGACATCAAGTTCATAAGAAGAGATCTAGTCAGTTCCATATGACATGTATATAAAGTCAAAGTCATTATTGTTAAGTTTTGCTACTAAAAACCTATGAAATTCTGTGAAAAAACTTTGTTAAAGGGACGTTATGGTTACGTTGCGCTACTAAAAACCTATGAAATTCAGTGAAAAAACGTTGTTAAAGGGACGTTATGGTTCCAAGTAAAACCGAAAAACCCTTGAAAACCCATTTTTTTCACTGATACATACATACATATATATATATATATATATATATATAGGGTTTTGGACGGGTTTGGGAAGGGTGGGGGATTGTGGGGGGTTTCCCCCGCATATATCTTACAATTGACCTTCACAATTCGGTCAATTGTGAAAAGGTCAGTTGTCATTCGAACAGTTGTAGTACGAACAATTCGTATACAACCACGGAATGTGGTGTGGTCCCAATCTGTTCCGACTGTCTGTCCTGTTTCATGCCTTAAAATGTAATTAGTGCCCACATGCCCTTGATTTCTGCACGCTCTACAAATGTCAAATGAATAAATAAGGGTTCTGGATAAGATTGTGGGAAACTGGCAAGTAACAGACCCATTTACACCAACACAACAAGAACATACTGTGTAGCCCCTCCTGAACACTACCCAGTTCTATCTTGAAAAGGCAACAAAATTGGGTATCACTTTGGACAATAATCCTCAGTACACGGCAACAGGGCATATGCATAAACAATTAGGAAGGCAAAGGATACGATGTGGATGGAAGACGCTTTGCCTTATTTCCAAAAATTGAGTTCTATCAGTCTCTGTGTTTGGGCCAACGGCTGACATAGTGTCAAACACCTGCCTTTATTGTTTGTATATGGAAATGTGCAGTTTTCAAGCTGGTTTATTAATTTCGGAAGAAGAATGAATATGGACGGCCCGAAGATTAAAGTACCCACTTCAAATGTTTGTTCACCCAGCCTGTGTTTCAATCTCCTACTCTTGGATACTAAAACGGTCTTAGTAAAAATGAATTCCACGACTCCTGCAGCGTTTGGCCTCCATCACATAAAACTTTATTATCAGAGAGCCACTACTCTGCCCCCTAGAGTGCGTGTCCCCAATAGATGGCACCCTAGTATTATGAGCTACTACGTGAGTAATTAACTAGTGCACATCACTACTACTGAGAACCAGTCTGCCTGTTACATGTCATGCCTGTGATTGTGAACGTGTTGAAACTAATTACATCTCCTTTTATTTTAACAGGTGGTTGACGCCCCATAAATGCAACAACAGTGATTGGTAGATTCTCTGGACTGATGCAGTGAAAAGTATCATCATGAGAATATTCAAATTCCAAGCATCTTAGAAGTGTGCAAACTTTGGGGTCCAGTTGTATTTTCAGAGTATTCAGGAACTGAGATTGAGAAGCCCATTGGCTACCAGACGGCTTCTGTCCATGCAACTCCTTTGTGGTAACATCCAGTAACCAAGCTTGCTCTTTCTATCAATCCTGGGGTAGAGGGATGTCTGCCATGAAAACGACAATGTTTGATATGCTGCAAGAAAAGCATTTTTGTTTTCACTGCTATTCTTGATAGAACATATGTGAGTGCTATTTTGTACACGTTCTGAATGTAAAGGTAGTTTATTTAAAGCATTTTGAGAAACACTTGTAAATGTGACTGGACAAAGTGTATCCTTGCACTGAATATTTTCAAACCTTCAATCAAAGGAGAAATCGTGTTTGTCACCAGAAAGGATCTTCACACAAGAAAGCTAATTTGTGCTCTGAATTTGGGAAAAGATTCAGTGGGAAGCGTCCTCGTATTAAGCACCTGGTGCAGTAAGCTGATGAGAAACTTTAGACATGCACAGAATATGTAGAAAGTTGACACCTTAAAAACATACTTATTGCCCACATGAGAACATGTGTGAAAAATGTTATCAGTTCACTGAATTTGAGAATATTGCCCATTTGAATGATATACATATCTGCCCCCAAAAAATGCATACATGTGAGAAACGTCATGTGTGTATTGAATGTGGGAAAGGGTTTGCTCAGAAGCGAGCGCTTACTATTCATCAGAGAACACATACAGGTGTGAAACCTCATGAGTGCACTGAATGTGGAAAAGGGTTTACTCAGAAGGGTGGTCTTATTTACCACCAGAGAACACATACAGGTGAGAAACCTCATGTGTGCACTGAATGTGGGAAAGGGTTTGCTCGTAAGGCACAGCTTATTCTCCACCAGAGAACACATACAGGTGAGAAACCTCATGAGTGCACTGAATGTGGGAACGTGTTTGCTCAGAAGGGAGGTCTTATTCACCACCAGAGAACACATACAGGTGAGAAACCTCATGTGTGCACTGAATGTGGGAAAGCGTTTGCTCGGAAGGCACAGCTTATTCTCCACCAGAGAACACATACAGGTGAGAAACCTCATGTATGCCCTGAATGTGGAAAAGAGTTTGCTTGGATGGGAGATCTTACTATCCACCAGAGAACACATACAGGTGAGAAACCTCACAAGTGCACCGAATGTGGGAAAGAGTTTGCTCAGAAGGGACATCTTAACCTCCACCAGAGAACACATACAGGTGAGAAACCTTATGTGTGCACTGAATGTGGGAAAGGGTTTGCCCAGAAGGGAACGCTTACTAGCCACCAGAGAACACATACAGGTGAGAAACCTCATGTGTGCACTGAATGTTGGAAAGGGTTTGCTCTTAAGGGACATCTTATTATCCACCAGAGAACACATACAGGTGGGAAGCATCATAAGTGCACTGTATGTGGGAAAGGGTTTGCTCAGAAGGGAGATCTTATTCGCCACCAGAGAATACATACAGGTGAGAAACCTCATGTGTGCACTGAATGTGGGAAAGGGTTTGCTCGGAAGGGTGTTCTTATTCACCACCAGAGAACACATACAGGCGAGAAACCTCATGAGTGCGTAGAATGTGGAAGAGGGTTTGCTGAAAAGGGACATCTTACTATCCACCAGAGAACACATACAGGCGAGAAACCTCATGAGTGCACTGAGTGTGGGAAAGGATTTGCTGGGAAACAAGAACTTACTCGCCACCACAGGACACATACAGGCGAGAAACCTCATGAGTGCGCAGAATGTGGGAAGAGGTTCAATGTGAAGAGTAACCTTATTAAGCACCTTATAATACATGCATGTGTAGTGAATGTGGAAAATACTCCAGTGTCCTCATCTTCCATGTGAGAGGACATATAGGTGGTAAAATCCCCTCTGCATTTGATGCGGTGCTTCTTCAATAGGTCTGAGTTTGGCATGGCTATTTACTAACACTGTGATGACCTTATCGCAACAGCTGTTCCCAGTTTCCTTTGGCACACACATGGTCGATTATGATTGGTTGAATTACTGTTGTTTCAAATGCATCCCTTCTGGAATATTTTAAAAGGAGACTGTACTTTCTGTACTAAGGTACCCATCCTATGGAACACTTCGCCTAAGGATCTCATGCAGATTAATGGGCAACAACATTTTGAAGACTCGGTGGCTGAATAAATAACTACATACACTCTTTAGATATAGGGGGGAAACTGTCCTATGAAATGTTTTTCAAGACTCTGCCTGCCACTAAATGAGTAATCGTTTGTGTATAAGGTGCCAGAGAACATATACAGATGAGAGGCCACGTTGGTGAAGTGAATGTGGGAAACATTTAGTATTCTCTTGGACCTCTCAGTTGCCTTTGACGCCATTGACCATTAGATCCTATTTAGTCTAAGAGATGCCCGCCTCAGGGACTCAGCCTTCTCCTTGTTACAATCCTTCCAGGAAAATAGAACATTAGCATCTGTGATGCCTCATTTGATATCCGAGTCCCTCATTAACAGGATGTGGCATGCCCCAAGCTTCCACCTTATCTCCTCTCCTTAACATTTTATGTTCTACTCCTGGCCGGACTAATCAACTCCTGTAGATTCCGATTCTTTGGTTACAAAAGTCTGATCCTCTTATGCTTATTTGTGAGCTCAGCAAAGGTATCACTCTACTTTCATAGTTTTCTCATAACCGTGAATGAGTTAATGGTTTCTCAAAGACTGACAAACCCATTTTTGTTGTTGGGGTTGCACTGTGCACTTGGCATGCCTCTACGGCCTTCCTCTGAGCTTGGTGCTCACACCATCTACATGGGTGTCACGATTATTCCCTACTTAAGTTGCTGCACAATAACCTTTCTTAACCTTCATACCCACTTGCTGTAAACCTAATTTTTTCCAGCTGTCTGATATCATTGAACGAATCAATAGTTTCTCAATGACTGACAAAACTATATTGGTTGTTGGGGTTGCACCAGGCACTTGGCATGCTTCCCTGGCCTTCCTCTGAGCTTGATGCTCACGCCATATACCTGTGTGTCAAAATTGACTGTGAGCTCTCACTTGTCTCCCAGATGCTGTGGTTGGCAGCAGTTTATTCCCACATTAAGTTGCTGCACAATATCCTCCCATTTCTTAGCCTTCATATCCACTTGCTATAAACCTAATTTTTTCAAGACTTGTCTATGGCGATGCCATTTTATTCTGGGCTCCCTGGCATATGTAACTAACTTCAAGTGGCCCAGAAAGTGCCAGCCTGCTTCTTTCAGTCGTTCAGAAATGTGACCTTATCACAACCTGCACTGGCCAATGTGAGAAGTCATGTGACCTCTCAGATTGGGTTTAAGGCGCTGTGTGTAACCCATTGTGCCCTTTATGGCACATGTCCCCCTTTTCTGCAGTCCATCCTTCCACCCCTGTCCTGCCTGTACATATAGTTCTATCCCTCTAGACGAGGATTTCCGGGTTCAAAAGGTAGCCAGGTGGTGTAGCTTGTTTGGTACCTACTCCCCATACCATGTGACCTTTGGATGAATAAGTACCATAAAGAATGCATTTTTATTTTTTAAAAGAAGGCATCTCTTAATCCCAGAACTACAGATAAGCGGTGTATTGATCACATCTACTCCCCAAGAATTGTCAAACACTCCCATCGTACAAGGAGCAATGCACCCAGCTATAACATTGGAAGCAGTGGACACATAACTCCATGGATATGTTCAGGCAAGTGATACCAGCCACGCTTCACCACTGGGACGTGTTCTCCAAGTATTACTGACTCATATGCAGAGAAACGAAAAAGGAAAAAAGCATGTTTTATTTTGCATGATTTGCTAGATACAAAGATGCAAGAAAAACAAAGAGTGACATTCTTTTCTACAAAACATTCCAAAATGTAGCCCTCCTTAAACTGGGGGAAAGTTGCATTCTCACGTGGCTAATTAGACTGAGCTTGGCAAAATGCATGTAAAAAGGCAATGTTTATCAAGAGGAAAACATGGAGAATGGAATACATAAACTGGGATCTCCAGTTTCCAAGAAACACATGACTCACGGCAAACATCCTCCTCACTTAACTATGCAGCGTTTCTGCTTTGGCAGCACATTCTGCAGCACTCGGCTTCTCTTCTCAGGATCCCCTCTAGTGTATACACTATTACCTGTCTCTAGTGGAACACTCTACTCCTCAGGTTCCCCTCTGGTGTATTACACTATTGCCTATCTCTAGTGGAACGCTCTTCTCCTCAGGATCCCCTCTAGTGTGTTACACTATTGCCTATCTCTAGTGGAACACTCTTCTCCTCAGGATCCCTTCTAGTGTGTTACACTATTGCCTATCTCTAGTGGAACACTCTTCTCCTCAGGATCCCCTCTAGTGTGTTACACTATTGCCTATCTCTAGTGGAACACTCTTCTCCTCAGGATCCCCTCTAGTGTGTTACACTATTGCCTGTCTCTAGTGGAACACTCTTCTCCTTAGGATCCCCTCTAGTGTATTGCACTATTGCCTGCTCTCACCCCTCAGCTCTATGGACACTTTAACACTGGGAGGTGTTCTACAGGTATTACTGATGATCCGTAGATAATTTGCGGAGGAAAAATGCATATTTTATGTTCCATCAATTGCTAAATACAAAGATGCGTGGAAAAACAAAATGTTATATGTTTTCTGCTTAAGTAAAAATGCCTCTACTGGGAATGAGAATTATACTTTTACACCCCATAAAGAAATTTCCCTTTCAACTTCCAAACATGGGGATTCTAACCTTCCAAATTTAAATTATCTGGAGCCCTTTTTAATACACCTGGAGAAAGTTGCATTCTCACGTGGCTAATTAGACTCATCTTGGAAAAACATATGTGAAAAGGCAATGGTCATCAAGAGGAAAACATGGAGAATGAATCCATAAACTGGAATCTCCAGTATTATTCTAGAAGTCGGTGTCCAAGAAACGCATGGCTCGCCTCGAGCGCCGTCCTCAATGTTGCCTGTCTGTGTTGGGGATTAGTAGAGAGTTCCCTGGCCTGGGATTGGCATATGGAGGTGCAATTACATAAGGGGGGTGCATTCCCACTGTCAAACACTACTGTATAAGAGACTGGTCTGGTGTGAAGGCCTGGACAAGATGTCAAGTGTTCCATTGAAATATCTGGACATGTATTATAGAAGTCGGACATTTTATAAATAGAGTAGGAAGGGCAAATGGAGTAAAAGTAGTCACTGAGCTGTGAGACAATAATATTCATGCAAATTTGTAAATTAAATGGTGTCTTTTTGACTGAAATAAAAGTGTTGTGGATGTAATGATATCATAGCTGTTCTCTCTGAATTCCAACAAGGAATTGTGGACCAAAATGTTTACCAAATTAAAGTAATCCTGGAAAGCTGACATGCTGAATTTTAACCTTACCTACCTGTGTTCCTTTTTCTGTCTTTACCCTGGAGTAAACTGCTTCCTGGAACAGAGCTGATGGATTTGTTTTAGATAGTGAGGTGACCGTCTTGATTTCACTTTTATCTTAGAATGAATGTGATTGTCAACTTCTTAAATGTTCTTATTATGTTTGTATTTCTCTGAATTTTCCTTGAGGTTACATGATTCCGATCCCAACAGGAGTAATGGTAAATGCAATGATGAATTCAGACAATCTAAGTTTTCTACAACATTTAATCAGTCTATATTCGGACAATCCTACTGCCAGCCATGGGCTGCGTTGGCCGGTACAGAATGTGGCACACAGCAGTATCTACATCTGTAGTTGTCATAAACTGGTTATTTGGGGGAAGGAAATCTCCAAAAAGTGTAATTAAAATGCAAGTTCAGCGCAGCAAAAGGGTGCAAACTTACCAGTTACGGGAGTAATTAAAAGACATGCTGATTGAATTCATTGATGGCTGCGCGGCTACGTTATGCGCTAGCTGGAGAATGCATGTAATGATTATGCACCCAAGATCTATGTCACGGGCACAAATACACTCATATAAAGTAGGTGCTAACACGTGTTACAGGTTAAGTATGTGTTAAGACGGATTTCTGAACTCTGACCTGGTGGGCAGATGTTCAGTAGGCCAGTCTAGTTTCTTTGAACAGGGTAACCTCTGGACAAGCCAGACCAATCAAGGTAGCTATGGTCTGCTGCCAAGACTAAGGGCCTCATTAAGAGGTTGGAGGTAACCACAGAGCTATTAGCTCCATGGCTGCCTCCAAAACCCATCTGACTCCTCCCTGGTGAATGGAGCAATTACCGGTCCATTCCAAGGTTGGAGGGACCGGTAATTCCCCATTCACCAGGGCCATTCCCCATTGCCATTTGAGCCCCCATAGGGCTCATTAGGAATGGGGAAGGAGCTAATAACGGCACCGTTATTAAGGGTACCGTTATTAGCTCCAGAGTCCCTTTGTGGGTCCCGTCCTTAACGCCTGGTAAAACCAGGCATTAAGGGAGGGACCTGCAAAGGGTGCTCGTAGTAGGGTGGTATGGGATTACCGGTACCGGTGCCCTTACCGCCCACCTCGTAATGAGGCCCAAAGTCTCAGGAATGGTGAGGGTGATTGAAGGACCTCAATGAGCACACAGAGGGCCTCATTATACGGTAGGTGGAGGACCAAGGTGCTATTAGCCCCTTGGTCCATGCTGGTAAAATACTGGCACCACCTTGGAGGAAAGGGGAATTACCGCCCTATTCCAAGGTTGGCGTGCGGTAATTCCCCCTTCCCCCATTGCCCTTCCACATTCCCATTTTTTCCCCATAGGGCTCTATGGGAATGGGGAAGGCGCTAATTACGATGCCGCAAATTGCGGTACCGTAATTAGCACCCTGGTCCCTTTGCGGGTTGGTTTTTAACACCTGCTAAACAGCAGGCGTTAAAGTGCCAAACCGCAAAGGGACCTCGTAAGTAAGGCGGTAAGGGTTTACCGGTACTGGTGCCCTTACCGGTACCGGTAAACCCTTACCACCGTCAGTGTAATGAGGCCCAGAGCAAGGACACTTACAAATTACTCCCAGACAGGTGTTATATCAAAAAAAAATATAAACACATTTATTACAAGGCCTTTATAACTCAGACCATAGAAAAGGAATCACAGCAATACTAATTAAACCACAGGTACTGTAAGACATGGGGCCTCATTACGAAACCCGTTCCGCCTCATTCCGAGGTTCCCTCGCGCGACCCGGTAAGGAACACCTGGTCAAACCCGGCGGCCTTACCGGGTCCCGCGAGGGGACCAGGGAGCTAACAACGGGCCGGCAGTAATCTATGGGGGCTCAAATGGGAATGGGGATGGGTTCCTGCAAGGAGGACTTACTGGGTCCTCCTATGTCGGAGTAACCCGGTAAGTCCCCATTGCAGGAACCCGGTAATGGAGCCTGGTACGGAGGCACCATGGAGCTAATAGCTCCATGGCTACCTCCATACTCGTAATGAGGTCCTAAGTCTCAGGAGGGGTGAGGGTGACTGAAGGACCTCAATGAGCGCACAGAGCAAGGACACTTACAAATTACTCCCAGACAGGTGTAAATATTACAAGGCCTTTGTAACTTAACACACAGTAAAGAATCACAGCAATACTATCAAACCAACACAACACAATCAATACAAGATATATACAAGACCATTGGGGTCTAAAGGGTTAAAGGCACGAAATATGTTCACATCCTAGAGGGGAAGGAAAATAGGCAGTGCAGATAGTCTTTAGTCCCCTTCAACATCAAACACACACCTAACTAAAAGGCAGTCCAAACCCTAAGAAGAGAGGAGCCTTATGCTCAATAGTACATGCAGTGCAGGTGCACGCGGTTGTTCCAATGGGCAAAACAGGGTTTCTTCAGGGGTCTCTAGCAGCTCAGGAAGGTGGGTGAGGCAATGAAGAATAGATTCCCACTATTCGAGGAGGGCCTCTACTTGAAGCAGAGGTGATTCCAAGGTTCGGGAATAGTTTGCTAGTTCGCACTAGCAGTGGAAAGGAGAGGGGCCCCCAGGGGCCACTTGTTCATAAAAATGGATGGAGGTGCTAGGGGCCACTGGTTAGGGTTAGTACTCACCGGCCCCAGGCGCACTCCATACCAAACATTGCCAGTCGCGTCCACTGTGGTTGCAGGTTGGAATGCGACAAAAAGGACGTCTCTGCGGCTTTTAGTTCCGAAGATACAGCGATGATTCCCAAACGGGACAGTGGTGATTTATCTGCTCCTGATGGATGGATCAGGCCAGTTTCACTGCAGCAGGCTTCAGGGGCAAGAGGGTCACAAATGCAGTGCACTTGGAAAGATTGTTGCTGTGGCCTGGCAACAGGGTAGCCGCGTTTTCTCTGGTCCTGGCACACTCGTTTCACTTCAGACCTGGGAACGCCAAGTATACTAAATTCGGTGTGAGGGTGCCGTGGACACAGAGCTAGCAGTATACCAAGTTTTGAGGGCCTCCTTGAAATGGCAGAGGAGAAAGAGCAAAGGTCCTGCGCAAGCAGGTCAGCCCACTCTTTGGCCCAGGGACACTTCCAAGAAGGCTTACGTGCAGTTTTTGTTGAAGGTGCCGAGAATAGTTGATCCCACTATTCTAATGGGTCGAAGCGTCTTCGCAGTCCTTGTAGGACGAACAGATGCAGAGGGGTCCCACGGGACGACAGCGGGCTCAGGTTGCCAAACCTTCCAGTGGTTCACCAGCGGTTCCTCGACTTGGCTTCTTAATTACAGGATACTTGGATCCTATCCTTTGTTCAGTGAGAACTCAGGAGATCGATATGGTAGTGGTGTTTTCAGCCTCCTCTTATCCAGAGTCTCCTTCGTGCCAAAACGAAGAGGACTAATGGGAGATCTGCTCACAAACACACACTCCATATGTGGACCAATCACGGACCACGGTGGTCCCAGGCATTCACAGCACTCCAGTCTCTCTGGCACCCAGGATGTGTATTGGGGACAGACACCCCAACCCACATCCTGGAGGCACACACACAAGGCATGTAGAAGCCTGCGAAAGCTGGTGTTTTGCGGGAAACTGCATGAGCAAATAAGGACTGACCAGGGTCGGCTCAACCTGGGGAAGGCAAAGGGACAAGATGGCCAAAGGACAGGACAAGGAACCTTGTGGCATGGTCATTTTGGAGCCAGGCCACCTATTCGTGCCAAACACGGTTAACGCGGCTTAAATGGCAGGAAAGGGTTAAAATGATATGAAAAGATAAGCTTCCACCACCCCTGTCCATCACACATCTGCACATCTCCTAAAAAGTCCTACAAGAGTATCTAGGGTCTTTGGAAATGACTAAGAGACCCAAGTGCACTCTACTGTAAGGTACATTGGGCACTTGTTACATGTTGCACAAAAGTTGCAACATTGGAAAGGACTAAGGGATACAAAGTCTCCCAGCACTGACTGTCTTAAGGGCATGTCAGTTTCCCCATAAAAAGTGAGCGAAAGCCCAGAGGAGTGAAGCAGAAGGCTGTGCTCCCCTGGCAAAGTCAGACTAAGGTCAAACAGCAGCAAAACATTTAGGGGTGCACAACTGGAGGGAAAATGACATATAAAAGGAATTCTTTCCTAACATTGATTTATACAAAGGTAGAGGTGCTCCAAACAGGCCTCAGAGCTTGCCTTCTTGGTTAAAGAAAGCCATTCTTTTTTAACGTGTTCAGTAGCTGCAAAAGCTTGAAGGACATTAAAATGGACACACTCCCAGGATACTACGGTGAGAAACGAGCAGCCTCAGATACATTCAGGGGCAGAAAGCAAAGCTCATGGTGCCAAGAGAGAGAAAGTGAAGTACAAAGTTTTATAGTTCAGTAGTTCAATTCAACAGGCCTGGGCCAAAGTCAATGGATCAGTGTCTTGGATAGAAAAGCTCAGTTCTGGTAGTCAACGGTTAAGTTTCACAACCTTTCACTGCGGCTAAGAGGCGTTCTCAACCACATTTGCACAGTACATTGGTTATGAAAAAATGCTGTAACTGAGGCAGTTGTTCCTGGCAGTTCCTGCCGATCTCGCTGTTCCTGGGCCTCAGTCGTGGGGACAAGAGGGAGGACATCGGGAGGTTCCTGAACTACACAGGGATGGAACCACAAGCTTGTCAAAACATCGGTTTACGGTGTGAGTGCCTTAAAGTCCATAAACTGGTATCCCTCTCCCTGTTTGTCCAGTTTTCAACAGCACTCTTAAAGTTCGACCAGTATGGAGATAGTATCTAGGTGGGTTGCGAGTTGGTTGTTCCCACCAGCTCAAGGGAAGAAGTCGTCCTTGAAGGGGCTTCTCTGTCGATGGAGTTTCAGGCAATTCGGACCTGCAGCAGGGCTTCACCGTGTGAACCAACGGTCTGGGAGTTGCAGCAGTCGTCTTCCTTAAGCTCGTCTTTTTTTGTTCTTTCGTTCCAGTGGTCGACTCTGCCTTCCAAGTCCCAGAGATCTGCTTTTAAACAGTTTGCTCCCATTCATTCCAGCCTAGCTGTCACTCACCCAGCAGGGTGGCTCGCCTTGCCGGACAGTCAGCCAGCCAATCACACCAGAGTGCATTTGGGTCGCCTAAGAGACTAAGCACATGTGTTTCGGGCACCTCCACACATCCTGTCCACCCCAGACACTCCGACGCCAAAGGGCGGACTTCAGTCCTGAAGCCCGCTAAAGGCTCACGAACAAAAGGACAAAACCTGGTTTGGCATGCAGAGACAAACACTAGAAGGACCTTTCCAAAAAGAAAAGTCGATCGGAACCTGGTTTTACAGACTGGGCTCAGACGCCATCTTGAAAATCATGGCTCTGGTGGATTTCAGCTACCGGAGCGTTTAAGCGGGTCGCGGTCGGAAAAATCATGGTAATACCACTGCCACCAGCCATTCTGAGAGGAAAGGGTAGCTTTTGAGGGCTTTATCAGTTTTCTAGGCATAGGGAATACTAGGTATTCCCTCCAGCACTCTGCTGTAAGGCAGTGTGTTCTGTGTCTAGCAATTTAAAAAGACTAGCAAAGTCAATTTAACTTTACATTCACTTTGAGACAGTAGTCAGTCCCAGAGAAGGTATTTAAACCTTGGGGAGTCTGAAAGACACCCCTGTACCACTGCACTGAAGGTGCTGTGTGACACACAGAAAAAGATGATGCCCATGGAGTTGTCTAAAACTCCATATCCAAAGAACACAAAAGTAAAACTCACATCAAAATACATGAACGAGTGGGGAAAAAGGCTCACACTCTTTCCAGGTAGAAATTAAAGTCCCAAAAATCCAGAAAAGTTGCTGGGGGTCTCAAAAGGTAAGGGAAATTAGCACATCTATGAGAATTCTCCCTAACACTCACTGATGCTAACATTTTGAAAAGCATTTGGATTGGTGTTCTTTCTAAAGAAGCAATAATAATATAGAGCAGACGCAGCCATGAGCCACACGCGCATAACATATCTGCTACTGATGTCATGGAACAATTAGCACACACAAATATAAAACGTATGTCATTAATGCCAACTCTTGCAAGCTGTGCACAATTCAATGAAACAATGTTGAAAAAAGAAATGCAACCAATACTGGAAATTTGCTCCACAGACAAACTGGACGTGCACAGTATGACAGTACCTATGTGTTAACAAGCCACAGCACGACTAAATAGCTTAGAAAACTCTATCTCCAACACATCTGGTTTGGAGAAAATGTTGACATTGGGCCTCATCACGAGTTTGGCGGTAACCCCGGCAGTTTACCGCTGGGGCTATTAGCGTTACTGCCAAACCTCCTGGTGCAATTAGCAACGGATTACGGGTTTGGCGGAACGGTAAATTCCCATTCCCCATTGGGCCCATTCGGGAATTCCCCATTCCCCATTGGGCCCAATGGGGAATTTTCAGCGTTATTATCGCTGGCGGTATTACAGCTTGCGGTACTACTGCAAAAAATCAGCAACATCGCAGGGCTTTTGCCCCAAATCCGCCAAGTCTGTGATCTGGCGGACCCTTAAATGCAGTGGTAATAGCGTTACTGCCGCATTTAACGGTTACCGCCAGACTCATGATGGGGCAGTTTATGTTTAAACTGTAGAGTAATGCTAAAGCGTAACCTTGACGTGGAGCACGGTTTAGTTAAAGGAGCACTTGGTACAGTTGTTGGCTTCCAGACATACCCACGTGACAACAGCATTCAGTTTGTCCACATCCACTTTGACAAAATTTCAGAAATTAAAAGGATAGGACACTCAACAGCCGGATTCCTTCTTTTCAAAGACATGTATGTACGCAGAGAACAGTTTTCTCAGTCTCTAGCATACGCAGTCACCATTCATAATCATAAGGTCTAACCCTAAATCAAGCATTGATTGACATTGGCAGCACAGTCGTTAAAGAAGGCATGAGTTACGTAGCACTGTCATGCCTACGCACACATGAAGGACTATTTCTAGTCAATTTTGATGCAAGCAAAGTCAAGGCTGACATTCCTTGCATCGTAGAGTACAACAGATTACATGCACTCTACACACTCCATCTCAAAATGTACCCCAAAGTTTGTAAAAGAAAACCAGTGCAAACATAACTTATACGTGATCTCCCAACAGCATCACCAAAGGAATTGAAAGCAGCTGGTACTCCATCGATTACCACAACCACAGAAGGATGTACTTTAAAGGCAAATGCATACCCAACGGCACGCAAAAAGAGAACTACCTCTTCAAAAAAAGCATTTGTACTTCCATCAAATTACTCAGACACTGAACTGCCTGGTCCATTCATATTTTCCAACACAACTGGTGTAAATTGCTACGCAAATGTAGCAATGAATGTTCTATTCCAATTGCCACCAATTGTTCTAAACATTTACTTAATCGGCGCGGACCATTTGTGTTTGCAAATGCTACTGCTTCATAGAACATGCAACAAATAATCCTGAGAACACTTACAGTGTCTCAGGAATAAGGCAGGAATTGTACTACTGCGCAGGAATGGTGAGTTTCACTATAAACACACAAGAAGAGCCACAATAATTTCTAATGCACTTACTGCAAGTACTGGAAAGAAAAAACATACCTATAAATGAAATTTTCCAGATTTCATACATGTGGAAACATACATGCACTCTCTGCAGCCATGTGGGGCAGGAACAAGTCCCTAATGAGCGCGTTGTGTATGTATCCATACCTAACTGTGAATCCATTCCATTTCAACAGCTGGTACAAAATGCAAACCATGGCATATTATGTACTACTTGCAATTCAGACAATCGTTCCACCTTACAGATCCAAGCACATAGCCAATACGTATTAGTAATGCTTTTACGATACAATGCAGATGGAACCAAAAACAGCTGCAAGCTTACTAGCTTCACACACGGGCAAGTATCACTTGGCAAGAAAACCTTCACAACAGTAGGCATCATCTACCACACGGGCGCCACAACCACTGCAGGTCACTATACTGCATACATTAAAAAGAAATGTGGGTGGTTTGAATGCAAGCCGATATTACCAGCAAATCTAACAATTGCCTACTTAATATTCTTGAAACCAAAATGTACTCGCTGATCTACAAAAGTAGCATAGCCTACTGCCCAATACCCACCAACAGATATGTAATTGCAAACAAAAAAAACTTTCTACGCCGTGAAACTGGAACAACTTGGCATACACCAACTGGCCCATGAAGACATCAGTTGCAATGTTATACAGTTTGTTCCTCAATGACCCAATGATTATAGTCACAGAAACAACAACTGTGAAAAGGACACACTAATATTGTTTCCCACATAGCACTAAATATCCCTAGGAAACAACATATCTCCGAATCGAGGTGCAGTCTACACTGGCTCTCGGCCTCTCAAAGAATCTGCCTCAAAACTCTTGCGCTGATGGACAAATGCCTGGCTAAACAGGCCCCAGAATATTTGGCAAACCGTTTCACACCTCATACCTCCACCCACCCTTAGAGATCAGGTCAAGTACACTGGGCCTCATTAGGACTGTGGCGGCTGCAGAATGAACGGTGCCGGCACCGTTCATTCTGGGCCGCCACATTACGAGGTCTGCTGCGGGTCCATCATTAAAGGCTGTTGTTAGCATCCTCCTCATTCCCATTGAGACCTATGGGGGCTCAAATGGGAATGGGGATGTACCGGGTCCGGGTCCCAAGAATGGGAATTACCGGGCCCGCTAAAGTCGGCATGGCCCGTTAATTCCCTATTTTTGGGACCTGGTACCCGGTTTGGGGGTAAGAATGGCATGGCTACCTCCAAACTCCTAATGAGGCCCACTGTCTGGTATTGCCAAGGTTCAAACTTCAGAAAGCAGGGGGATCCAGCTACTCTGTTCTCGCCTCCAAATTATGGAACTCACTCCCCAACCTACTCAGAGCTGAACCTTCTTACGACTCTTTCAAGAGTAAAGCCAAAACATGGCTCATTGCGCAGGATTCACAAAGCACACAGCTGTCCCTTGTCGGGCAATAATTAACACTAATTGCCAGTTACTTGAATGGCTGGGTCAGCCAACTCTGCAAACTCGAGCTTCATGCTGTAATTACCCTCATTCTGTAATTAATGTATAAATACCTTGTTTATTCACACTGTAATATATACTGACTTTGTCCTAACACTAAGCTGTGTAATTAATGTCTATATGCCCTGTATGTAGACCTTTTTATATATATTTTTTTTATATATATGATCTGTATTCCTTGCTACCTGTAACCTGAAGACATGCGCCCAGATGCCCACGGGCCAGGTGCGCTATATAAATAAATAAGTACAAATACAAATACAGAAGTGGACTCTGGTGGATGTAGAGAGTCCAGACCCCTGCGGGTGTGTAACCTATGAGTATGGTCCAGAAGCAGCTGAGACTTCTCCATGTGTGGTAGGAGGGTTTGGAATAGGTCCCCTATGTATTCAGCCAGGTACCGGTCTTGTACTGATGAAGGAACCCCTCTGATCCGGAGCTTATTTCTCTGGGCCGTTTTCCAGGTCTTCCTGTTTATACTCCAAAATCTCGTTCTGATATTTATTTATTTATTTGTACTTGGCTCAAAAGAGCCTTTACAAACACCTACATAAACCAGTTACTTTTTTTTTTCTTCCTTTAAGATGAATAAATACAAAAAAAAACTTAAATTACAATAGAAGACATTGGGGGTCAATCCGAGTGAGGTGGTAAGGGGTTAACATCGCCGGTAATGGTGCCGGAGCCGTCACCCCCTTACCGCCTCATTACCAGCCTGCTCGCGGGAACCCGCTAAGAACGCCTGGTTTCACCAGGCACCCTTAGCGGGTCCTGCGAGCAGACCAGGGTGCTAACAATGGGCCCGTTATTAAAGGGCCCGTTGTTAGCCCCCTAGGGGGGCTCGAATGGGAATGGGGAATGGTTCCTCGAATCAGGAATTACCGGGCCCTCCAAGGTCGGAATGGCCCGGTAATTCCCCATTTGAGGATCCCAGACACAGTACACGTTAAAGGGGTAGCGGCATGGCTACCTCCTACCTTGTAATGACCCCCATAGAATTGTAATTACAATATAAAACAGACAGTTCAATCACAATATAAAAGACAATGGGCCTCATTACGACCCTGGCGGCTGCTGTATGAACGGTGCCGGTATGATACCGGCACCATTCATACCGGGCTGCCACATTACGAGTTTGCTTGCGGGGGGCAGTATGCACGTCTGGTCTGGCCAGATGTGCATACTGACACCTGCAAGGAGACCAGGATGCTAACAACGGACCCGTCATAAACGGGTCCGTTGTTAGCATCCTCCCCATTCCCATTGAGCCCTATGGGGGCTCAAATGGGAATGGAGACGTATCGGGTCTGGGTCCCGAAAATGGGGATTACCGGGCCCGCAAAAGTCGGAATGGGCAGGTAATTCCCTTTTTTCAGGACCCGGACACGAGTTTGGAGGTAGCCATGCCGGTAATGACGGCATGGGTACCTCCAAACTCGTAATGAGGCCCAATATGATATTCAGTATAAAACTCAATATAAGAAACGTTGTAAAAAGCTATTGTTGCGAAGTGACTTGCAGGCTTTCTTATGTTACTTCTTAAGTTTATTACAAGCACTCAAGTTACATTTAACATGAAGATAAACACTAGAGAGTATGGACTATAATCAGCACTGGCCCCATCACCCAGGCAGGAGAGCTCTAACTCCTCAGTGTGGAACCCTCAGATCAACAATCCATCATTCACACAACACTCCATGTGACATCACAGACTCACAGCATGACACAGACCGTCACTACATAACACAACTCCTTCCTTTACCAGACCCGCACTCACACGGGCGGTCACTACATAACACATCTTCCTTTACCAAACCCACACACACAGAAACAGTCGCAACATAACACATCTCCTTCCAACAACAAACACTACTCACGCACTCTTACTCTACATGGACTCAGCCTATCGGGTGCAACCAACTGAGCCAACATATTCCAATACTCAATTCTGAGACATTGGCCAGACATCCCCAAATCCATCTGCGTACCTGGCATTTGACCACTGATGGCCCGATGGCAGTGTTGCAAGAGTCTGCCATGCCAAACCCCATACCCTGGACAAAGCACAGGCTTTGGCAAATCAACATACAAGAACATCTAAGGAGGCGCTACCTCCTTTAAACATCGTGCCATCACTCCGACCTGGCACTCACCCACTCAGATTTCAGGCGCTACCTCTTATAAATGACCGTATACCACAAACAGGAGTCGCTACTTCCCTCTAATACCCTGGTGACACGCACAATAGAGGCGCTACCTCACTCAAATCTAATTGTGCCTCTCACACCAGAGTCGCTACCTCCCTTAAATACCATTGTGTCACCCTCACCAGAGGCGCTACCTCTCTCAATTATGACGTACCTCTCACTACTACCACAGTGTCACTCACACCAGAGGCGCTACCTCTGCAGTGACACCTGACTTGAAAACCCTAGTGACACGCACATTAGAGGCGCTACCTCTCTTAAGTACCAACTGTGCCACATAAACCGGAGGCGCTACCTCCCTCAAATACCTTTGCGTCACCCTCACCAAAGGCGCTATGTCTCTTAATCATGACACACACACAGCGTGCGCTGCCTCACACTACTACTACAGTGTCTCTCACACCAGAGGCACTGCCTCTGCAGTGACAGCCTGACTCGTACCACACTTCATGTTCACCCTTGTACGCTAATTTCACAGCATACCTCATCCGAGTCAGGTACAAAACATTTTGCATAGCACTAATTCTAAATGCAAAGTTATAACTGTAGTATAGATAAATGACACAAATGTTTGTCCTACAAGTCCATGGTCATGTTTTGACCCTAAAACACGACTTTGCGCCTAAAAGTCCATGTTGCTATAGCAACTAAACTCCTGAAAATCCTCAAAAGGTTATACTACCTCATTCTTCCATGGATACACCTTTTCATAGCAACACAGGCAAACTTCAAACACTTCACTTCTAACACACAAACTTCAGTCTGCATATTAAAAGTCCATGGGTGGACACCCTTAACCTGCACATCTTTCCTGTGTTACCTCCATCTCATAACATCTTGCACACACATCACTATATGAAAATGATATATATTTCATCATGACACAGACTGAGTTAGTTCAAAGGATACACAGCTAATTCTACGACGCTCTCGACCAGTTCTATATCCTTTTCTCTTCCACTTCATCACTTGCCAATATTCTCCTTGCTGCGTTTACAAGTGACAAGGCTATTATTTGCTTTCATTGTTGCGAGAAAAAAACATTCAGAAACAGTTTGCTGGATCGTGGCTCTCAAATGCTAACTCACCCATTGGCCACTAACCGACACCCCAGGGGATGAGGTGGAGCGACTTGCTCTCTCCTACGCAACACATTTTATCCAATGCCTTCCGGATATCGCAAGTTGCTACTCAATCCCATGCTGTCACGTCGCGCAGCCTCTTCTTCTCCCCTGTGATCCCTTTTATTTCCAATGCCTTCCGGATACCGCCATGTAATCCTTTACGTCTTCTTCACTTTTGCTTCCGGATACCGCCACGTGACACATCACGTCATACACACTTAATTGAAAATGTCCTTTACTCAACACCTGCATCCTCAATCTCATTTCGCTGTAGCATTTCCGCGTATCATCCGCTCGCAAACTTCAGATTCTTGAGCAACTGCCAGTAAACTACGCCTGCTATGACCACACACACAACGTTGGTTTTCTCGTTCCTTTTCTTCACCAACTCCCACTGTAGTTTGCGTGACGCCACCAGTCATATCTTCACAGCAGAGCAACGCTGAGCTCCTGCTTATCAACAGTCATCTCAACAGTGAGACCCAATTACGGGACTGCAAAACTGTATAATCTCACATTCTCCTTATACCAATTTTCTGTAGTCTTCATCTTGAGCTGGTAATACTCTTATGCGTACCTCAGTACTTCAGCTTCCCCTCTTATGAAGACAGCTTCCCTTGTAAACTCCTTATGGTAAGATTGAATGCAGCTCTGGCACGGAAACCCTAAATCTTCCTTCCCACTTCTACAGGCTTACTTAGCCCCGCCTGAGGTCTTCTTCACCCTAAGGACCATACTCCTTTCCCTAGCTTCCCTCTAAGGCCCTGCTTCTTCCTTCAACTTGCTTGTGGGCAGCTGATCCCTCAGGCCGTGGAACTTTCTTACTCTTCCCCTCCTTAACCCTGGGTGATGGGTCTTGTTTTACTTGTAATTTGGGGGCAGTGCTGACCACCACTTTGTCCTCCTCTCTCCTGCACCCTCCGCAGCAGGTTCCTTCAGACTTCAGCTTCTTCTTCTTGTGTGTCGATTCTTCTCTAGAGACCAACTCATCACCAATGTTGCGAAGTGACTTGCAGGCTTCCTTATGTTACTTCTTAAGCACTCAAGTTACATTTAACTTGAAGATAAACACTAGAGCGTATGGACTATAATCAGCACTGGCCCCATCACCCAGGCAGGGGAGCACTAACTCCTCAGTATGGAACCTTCAGATCAACAATCCATCATTCACACAACAACACTCCATGTGACATCACAGACTCACAGCATGACACAGACAGTCACTACATAACACAACTCCTCCCTTTATCAGACCCGCAATCACACGGGCGGTCACTACATAACATATCTCCTTCCTTTACCAGACCCACACACACAGATGGTCACTACATAACACTACAAAACGTAATTAAAAAAAAACATGATATAGAACATTAACGACATAAAATATCATTACATTATTGACTGCGTCACACAAAAACATATTTGCCAAAAACGCAACAGAGCATAAGGATTAAACAACTGCCACAAGTACATATAAAGGTTACATGAGAACAAGGAGTCTTCACATAGATGTTTACCAAGGAACATTTTTCTATCGGTTTCCAAATATTCACAAAATATCACCAAATGTATTAGTGTTTCCAGAAAACCATTGTGTTTTAAAAATCTACAAGTGCTATCCAACTGGCTGCCCTTCATTGTCCGCCATCTTGTTAGCCGAACATTTGTATGAAACAAATCAAGTTCGAAACAAAGGTAGGTTTTTCTTGCCTTATTGCGTGGAAAACGTTGAAGATAAGGCAAGCGAGGAACTTGGGTATGGGTAAATCACACATATTCTTCATACGATTTATACTTCTCATTACAGTCACTGGTGACCGCCCAATCAAGCTGAAAGTATTTTCTTTTAGCCAAACTTGGGCGTCAAAGAGATCGATGGGATTCATTGCTATAAGACAAAGTAAGGATTTAATGTTCTTATCATATCGACTAATAGAAGCAGGCTGTGCCTTAGCAAACATTTTTGCAAGTTCCTCATATAATGAGTTGGCTGGTGGCTGCAACATTTTGGCATAATTTGTTAGCTGCCTCCAATAAAATTTAGATCCAAGCGAATTTAGGGGAAACTCATGTAATACGTTGGAATTAGGCAATGATTTTGGAAGTCCCAAGACAGTTTTCCATATTTTCCCTTGTAATTTGTTCAAGATTTTGGTTAAGTCCAAAAGACAAACATCCAAACCATACAGTATAGTTGATTCCATCTTCAACACATAAAAGTCAAGTAAGGGAAGTAATGAGAATTTGCAGTGTCTATGGTAAATAAGTTTTGTTTGGGAGATCAACTGTACTACCTTCAAATGAAGAGAGCTTTCCCACATTGCAAGAGAAGAAGTATTACAAAGGTTGTAGCCCAAATATCGCATTGATAGGACATGTTGGATTGGACAAATATTAATCTCCCATACAAACTTGCAAATTCTGTTTTTTTTACTTGAACATATCATTATGTTGGACTTCAAACGATTGGTAGCTAGGTTATGTACATCCATGTAAACAGCAAACAATATTCATTTATTTTGAAGGCCGTATGGTGAACCGTCAAAGAATATCACATCATCTGCAAACGCTAACTAATTCAAAGAAAGCCCACCAAGTTTAACAGGAAATATATTGGGACTATTCCATATTTTATCGATGTCGCATATGTATAAATTAAAAAGAGTTGCTGCAAGGTTGCAGCCTTGCGTAACTCCAATTTCTGTTGAAATAACATTGGTCAAGAGACCACATTGATTAATGCGCACACAGTATTTGGTTTTGTGATGAAGCAAAGCCATTATTCCTACCACATGCTAGGGAAAGCCAAGCGCCAGCATTTTCTTCCAAAGAACCTCCCTCACAACACTATGAAAGGCGGCTGACATATCCAACAATGGGCCTCATTACAACTCAGGCGTTAAGGGTTAACGCCGCCGTTAACCCTTAACGCCTGATTCCGATTAAAAGCAGCCGTTAAAATCCATGGCGCTAACCCGCCATGATGCTAATTACGCCACCGTAAATCCGCCATCCACCATGGTGTAAACATAGTTTACACCATGGTGGTAAAGTTGGCGTAATTACCGCCTGGGTCGTAATGACCCCCAATGTCATGTAAATAGGGGCGCCGTGAGCGTTGCGAGAGGATTCTAGAAAATGAGCTAGAATCATGACATTTAAAGTGATGCCCATAGCTTTGCGAAAGCCAACTTGGCATTGGGAGAATCATTGATGTACTTTGATGTATTGCTCCAATTTGTTTAAGATCAAAATTGCTAAAACCTTCGCAGAGACATCAATAAGAGCAATTGGACGATAATTGGGTCCTTCCGATATAGAACCTTTTTTATGTATAGGGATTATAATTGAAATTAACCATGACGGTGGGATAGTTTTGTCTTGTTAGATCGAGTCAAATGTTTTTTAGGGCTTTAGCCCAAAACTGGGGATCATGCTTCAAGACGCAGGGAGGTAAGCCGTCGGGACTGTCTGCTTTTGAATAATTCTGCTTTTTTATAGCCCATATACCAATGACCAAGGGGATCTTAGTGGTATATTTTACAAAAATCTGGATGTTCACAGGGAGGAATTCCTTTGGTTCGAATACATTAAATCTAAATCCTCCTTACCTGACGTCCCCTGATATTAAACAATCAAATGTGGCACAAGAGTCTGAAGACGGACTCCTCATAATTAGCCAGATGCTTCTAACATTGCTTTTGCACAGGTGCTTAATCATACATTGAATGTCCTTCAAATATTGTGCACATCTAACCCCTTTTATTTTGTTCTCATACTTAGATAGTATTTGGTTTTTAACCTTATGATAGGGAAGAGAGATGCCAAGTTTTTTTTTGTTGCCAATCTTATTTCCTTATTTCTACGGGTTTTAAGGTCAGCAATTTCTTTGTTGTATTTGAAAGGGTGACCGTTTATAGTGCTCATGGATTGTTGCTTTGACAAATTCCTCAAATGATATTGTGTCATACATCTGTTCCAATTTTCAAAAAATTGGATAGATGGTCCCATAGTATGGTCACGACTGACAAAGGCAGATAACTGCCTACATAGCTTAGGATGCCAACATATTGAAAGAGTATGACAATGCAATTCAACCATTACCAAAGCAGAGGATTGATGAAAAAGATGAACCGGGAAGTTGAAATTAGAGCTTGATAGCATATGATCGCTGATCCCCAAATTAAGAATATAAGTAGGCATACAGGCTCCAACTATATTACAAGAAGCCCCAATATAATCAATATTTGAGCTGTGTGAGGCCCTTCTCCACGTACATTCTGCTTGATCAGCAGCTCTTGGAATTATATGAATATTCCACGCTTCCAATAATTCAAGCCAATTGGTACCTCTCATTCGAGACAATAAGCTATACAATGAGTTGTCCACTTGTCTAAAGGAAGCATTGTCTAGTGCAAGGGTGGAATTGAAATTGCCACCTATAATAATATCGTATTCAGGATTACGAGATAAAGATTCTTGTAGTATTGTACTCAACATTTCTAGACAGGCTGGCTGAGGGGTTACATTTGGGTTCCAATATACTGATATAATTAAGAAATAGTGTTTAGGAGCACTGTGCGTACATACCTCAACAACCAACAATTCATCAGTGGAGTGGAGAAGAGAATAAGATAACCTGAGGCTGTTATGGATCATGATAGCAAGACCTCCAGCAGGGCGTCCACATAAGCCACCTTTGGCAGGATGGGAAAAGACTGTAAATCAATCTATTTCGATATGTCGAACTGCCATAGTTTCCTGCACTAGAACAATACAGGGCTCTTTGGAAAAATTGGACTGCTTATGCCAAGTCAAGAGGTTATGAAAACCACAACAGTTCCAAGTTTTTATTGAAAAAGATACCAAAGTATTTACTGGTTCAGAAAAAGAAACTGAATCAGGCTTCACACCTTTTTTAGTTTTCTTATTTTGCTGTAGGAGTTCGATAATTGGGTCTTTATAGACTAAAGGGTGCGAAATTGCAGTATTAGAAAAATGTGATTGATTGCCTCCAACATCCAAAAGAGGGACATCGGCAGTACATGCAGCATTGGTGCCAGTTGCGGGACCTTTCGGTGTAGTATTGCTATTCAGAGAAGGTAAAGTTACCTTTTTACTGCTGTCACCCTCTTTGACTTGTAAAAGAGACTTGCTCTCTTCATCCAACTGGTTTAAGTGAAGAGCAGGCCCTTCCAAAGAAGTGTTAAATGATTTTGTTTGTTTATTATTATTTTGTAATTGCAAAGCGGTCCGTCTTCTTTTTTGAGCTCTGAGCTGCATTCTTTTAGCCCTGCGAGACATGAAGTGATTAGAAGAACTAGAATTGTCCTTGGTAGGAATAGTTTTGTGACAATCCAGTTGTTGGGCAAAAACGGCAGTTAAAGCTGAAGGACTGCCCGGCGACTCTTGAGAAGGAATGTCAGAACCAACCATAGTAGTTTCATCGGGGACCAAAACAATAGGAAGCGGAGGACATATATTAGCCTTAATCAAGAGATCTTCAATATGGACCATCCTATCATGTTGCAACTTTGCCACTTCAATTAGATCTATACGTTGGATTTCCTCAATAGACGGATGACAAGATTTCTGTCCTTTAAGCACCTCCGCATAAGATCTAGATTGCTCAATGTCGGTAGCCATTAATCCATAGGTTTGTGTTGATTGATTGATAGTAAAACCGGGATAAGACGTCGGGGTAAGGACATTCCTCTCATCCAGGGGAGGATTCACCCCATAAACAGAATGCAATTGCAGGAACGACTCATGGGCTAAGATAAACCCTTCAATTTTATTTAATTTAGCATACATATCAGCCATTGACCCTTTCATTTCTCTGATCGCATAGTGAGTAAATTCATGGCCTTTATCCAAAAGGTTTAGAATATACGTCAGGAGAGGAAAGGATTGGAGGTTCTGCTCATTCAGGTCAAGCATTGATTCCTCAAAGGGAGAGGGAGGAGCTTGTGCTTGAGCACTATTGGGGGCAACCTCCTTGGGCAACTCCAGTTTGATATCAGTCAAGGAGTCGAGGGGGCAGAGCTAGTCATAATTTGCCTTCTTTTTTAAATCAGAAAGTGTTGGAGAGCTTGCACCACGTCAACGTTAGAAAAGTCCCCACAAGGCGAGACAATAGAGGACAACAGAGGTCTTTGGGCCTCATTCCGAGTATGGAGGTAGTCATGCCCTTAATAAGGGCATGGCTACCTCCATACCGGGTTCCAGGTCCGGGTTCCTCCAATGAGGAATTACCGGGCCATTCCAACCTTGGAGGACCCGGTAATTCCTCATTGAAAAAAACCCGTCCCCATTCCCATTTGAGCCCCCATAGGGCTCAGTGGGAATGTGGAGGGAGCTAATAACGGGCCCGTTAATAATGGTCTGACCAGACGTTCTGAGCGGGTCCCGCAAGGGGACCTCGTAATAGGGCATCCTGTAATGAACGGTGCCAGTCCCGTACCGGCACAGTTCATTACAGGAGCGCCAGGGTCGTAATGAGGCCCTTTGAGTGCGGGGACTATTAGAATGGTGCAGGTGGACTTGTTCCGGGTGGATGGCAAATCTAGCAACAAGGGTCGAAGGTCCAAAGGACATGCAAACTCGCTACTCAAGTTCCGCCATAACTACTGGGGCAAGCCTCGAGTGGTCCGCTATGAAGTCATGAGATTGTTCTTCTGAATGCTGTATCAAATAATTATTGTCAGTGCAGGTGTTATGGAGAGGAAGGGCCTCATTATGACCCTGCCGGTCCAAAATAAATGGTGGCGGTTAACCAGCCACCACCGTTGTCTCCGGACTGGCAGATTAAGAGTTCTGTAGGCGAGTGGTGTCACTCCTGCCAGGTCTGACCTGGCGGGAGTAACGCCACCCGCCTGCAGATGGAAATGGAAACACCAGCACTGTTATTAATGGAATTCCGCCTCCGAAATTACCGGGTCACCAGGGTTGTAATGCCCAGGTGATTCCAGCAATCACGGAGGCAGTAATTCACTATGAGTCCCGCGGCAGCCTGCCGGTTTTTAGAGCACGGCTACCGCCAGTCTCGTAAAGAGGCCAAAAGTGACATAATATGCAGTGCATCGTTAACGTCTTTGGTAGGAGATCCAGCAGTATGCCCCAGTGCTGAGGGGCCATCAAACGGAGGCGCTGGCGTTGCTAGAGGGTCCATAGCATTTGTCAAGAGACCCTTATGTGATGTAACCACCACTCAGCTTCCAACATAAGAACTGGACGTTCTAAAGGCTTGTACGATATTTTTGGGGGAAGTTCCTTTCATCCTCAGACTTTTATCCATTTTCCAATTACAATACTGGAGTATGTCAGAAGTGTTTTGGGCGAGGCCAAGATTATATGATTAAGGCAACAAGCACAACCGTCACATTAAGTTCAGGTGAACAAACACATTACTGAGTCTTCATAACATAATAAACGATCATACACAATGCACAACCCCACAATAGGAAAAACAACTACCCTTACCAGCCTGGCATTAACAGCGCTGCTTCCCAATACCGCCCATATACCTGGCTAGAATTCCATTCAGTAAAATACGCGCAACACAACTATCCCGTCGGCTTTGTGTTGTGATCAGTTTTTCAAGATTTGGAAAGCACACGTGTAATAGATGAAAGCAACCACACATCTTCAACAAGATAAGTGAAAACTATTGGTGAAGTAAGGAATAACTAATTAATATAAGCCAACTAGAGGAAAGTCGCCAAACAAGGCCAACGTAAATAAGATTGCCCGCAGCCACAACATACCATTAAAGCATGAAAGGCATGATGGTCAAATGAAGGGCAGTATATGCAATTGTAAGTACATCAAAAAAGAAATACAATGATGAATTAGAAGTACCAGGGAGTGCCAAACGCCAAGCCACACAGAGCCACACAGAGCCAGGCAGGCACGACAGGCACGACAGGCAATTACAGAAGGCACTTCCTGGAGGCGCGCGCGCAGACGCGTGCCCGTTGTTTATATAGAGGACATGATTCACAGAAGGCGGGGCCAATGAAGCTCTAGTATTAAAAAAAAAACCTAGAAAAAGTATGTGCTTTTGCAATTGAGTCCAAAAGCAAAATGAGTCCAAATGAGTCCATGCAGAGTGAACAGTTAGCAAGCAAAGACCCTTTGCCAAACGCACTGTTGCCACCAGTTTCAAGACGTAGATGATCACAAAGCAGAGGTTGCCATTGATACAGGACACTCCACACTCGACAGGCTCGACAGGCACTTACAGAAGGCACTTCCTGGGGGCACGCTTGTTCCGGTCAGCCAGGGCCCGGATCTTCTGGTGTACTTCCAACAAGGAAGTTGCTTGCTCTCGAGATTGCTCCTCGATTTCCCCCAGTCTCTGTTCCAGTTACGTCCCTCTCTGGTCCGTATGCTCAATTTTGGAGGTCAGCTCTGTCATGCAGCTACGAAATTCAGTTTTGATGTCGAGCATAAATGCCTGGATATCGTCTTTGGGAGCCAGTTGTCCTGGAGGGCCGGGAGAGGCTTGAAGTGGGGACTTTGTTGGTTCAGATTTCTTCATTCTCTCAGCTGGAAGCAGCATGGTTGTGCTTTGGCGTGTTTGAGCTTGATGGTGGGTCTCACTCGTGTAGAATCCAAAAGGCCCTGTCTGAGTCTGTATGGAGTTTTCGCTTCTAGGGGTTCCAAGTGGATACTGTTGGGGGTGATATGGGTCTTATCATGTCATTGTCCAGGGTGCCAGGGCTAGGATGCAGATAGAAGCGAGCCTGTGGGTCCGTTAGGAAGCCAGTCCTTCATAGGTTGTTTGTCAAGAGGTCCAATTCCAGGGGCGCAGGTGGACTGCTCCCTCTCCCTCACCCCCACCCCCTCAGGAGGCAGTTCCTGAGTATTCAGTTATGGTGGCGAGGAGCCAGTGCCGAGACCCACTGTTTCTTGATCTTAGTAGGGTGAGCTTGTTAACCCAAAAGCTAGCACCCAAGGCAAAAGAGCTCACTGACCTCCTTGTGCTCTACTCCTATAGCAGAGCTTGGGGAGTTGCTTGAGGGACAGTCCGGATCCAGGCTAATCAGCTATGGCAGGAGGGGGCTTGCCGTGTGAGTTCAATTTTCCAGGTTTCAGTGCGCATCTCTATTCGGAAGCATGGGAACCACAAACCCACCACTGCGGGGGGTGGGGGAAGTGTTCTCCTCACCCAATGCCAGGCAGTGTGCTGCAGTCTGTGCCGTAGTGTAGATTAATTAGGCGTGGGCTCCCATTTCTGCTTTATCCATTATTCCCAGGGGGAGCCACAGGCCTTGGGAGACTGCCGCCATTGCATTCAGCCTGTGGGGAGCCGCTGCACACTGTCTGGAACGGCGGGGATGTGCAGGGGAGAGTGCCACCCCAATTCAGTGTCTGGTGTCAGGTGGGAGGCTGTGAGACCACAGCATGGCCGAATTTATGGCCGGAGACTAGCGGTGAGGTGGGGTGTCAGGGCTGGATGCACCCCCAGCATGTAGAAACGCGCAGATGATCTCTGACGTGCACACAGCTCTGACTCACCCGGACTCTTCGAGTTGGCCATAGGGCCTGTCCCTCACTCGTCCGACCGATGGCTGCCCACAGGGATGGTGATCTCCGCCTCTTGGCTGCTGGCTCCTTTACGTGGGGGGTGGGGTCTCATCCGGGGAAGCCAAGCAGACCCTCCCTTTTCCACTAGATACTGGGGGCTCCTCTCTCAGGTGTTCTTTCTCATCGCTGGGCCATCTTGGGAGAACGCTTCTGAACTCCGCCGCACTGCTGCCTCGAGATTCTAGCTAGTATTGGAGAGGCTAGAGTTTATGCAAGCCGGGGGAGACTTCTCTGTTCATTCCGGTGACTGATGATTCTTTTCAGCACTTCGGCATCAAGGAGAAACCGCTCTTTCAGTACATTACGACAGGCTTCACGCAGAGGCCATCAGCAGAGCTGCCACATCAGTGGCGCTGCTGGCATAACCCCTATCAAACCCTTTTTGAAGTTCAATAAATACCCTTGAACTGTGGTCACTAGTGTCTGTTTTACTGTTGATACCATGCCTTCCTTACAGCACAGACCTTCATTCGAATTCCGCAAACAGGGGCACAAATGCAATGCAAAGAGAGTGTAGAGATGTCAAAGCGCACACACCTAAAAACAAATTTAAAAAGCAGTGGCACAAATGCAGTGAGAGAATAAGGTTAGGTGAGGCAAGGAAGGCAGAGTGAGTTGGCATAGTAATTGCTTCAGACACGTGTGGAGGAGGCATTGGGAGAGTTAAGCCATCATTCACTGGTCGAACTGCAGGGAGCACAGAGGTCCAGGGGAGGTTTGTGTGTTAGCAGTATGTAAGTCTGGAGACTGATTCATAGTTTGGGAGGGGGGCCAAAAGGTGGGGGACCTCTCGGCCCTCCTCAGCCCAGACAGGCTCAGCCAAGGGCCTTAGATGTGGGCCTTTGGAGAAGGGGACGGTTAAAGCCTGCTGGTTCCCTGATAGGCCCCAAGAATGCTGTGCAGCCCAATTAGAGTGCAGGAGGTGGAAGAAAGGGACCGCGGGGTACCTTCCTAGTGTGGGCTAGAGGCGGCAGCCATCTTGGAAGTACTGCATGTGCCCGTGATTCCATTAGGCTCACAGGTTTCTTCTTTTGATCAGCCCACTGGTTGCTGTGCAGTCGGCCCAGAGTAGATCTGCCTTCAAAAGTGCCCCTCAGCCATCAAACATTTAAAAATAAAAAAAAAATTTGGGCTAAAAGCAAGGTACAAGATTATGCTAAATGCAAAATATGGCTACCGTACCTAAATAGGCTAAATTCAAGATATGGCTACATTATACGATTAAGCTAAACGCAAAACATGGCTACCTTACATGATTAGGCTAAATGCAAAATATGGCTACCTTACACGATTAGGCTAAATGCAAAATATGGCTACCTTACACGATTAGGCTAAATGAAAGATTACGCTACCTTACACCAACTAGGTTAAATGTAAGATATGTCTAACCACAAATGGGCTAAAAGCAAGGTATGGCTACCTTATACAATTAGGCTACATTCTAAATATGGCTACCTTACACAATTGGGCTGTATTACAATAGGTAGGGGGAAGGTGGGAGCGGGGAGGAGCAGGGGACGATGGGATGGCAACAGGGGTTGGGAGTGCCGGAAAACAAGCAGATATGGCATCGAAGTTAAAACTGAGAATGGGGCTCCTGGGGAGGCAATTTACTGTGCTGCTGGAAAGCACATGAGCACAGCACAAAAAAGAAAACACATGCTTGTATGTGCTTTTTTAGGGAAAGCCTTTCTTTCAGGGACTAGGAGCCAATCAGGGAGGGGGAGAGCGTGAGTGGGGTGGAGCGGGTCTGGGAGGGGGCAAGCGGATGGCAATGGGGATAGGAGTGCCGGAAAATAAGCGCCAACCTGGGAGTTTTCATAGCATCATCTTCCCCAGTATTTTCAAAGCACTGTCAGAAACATGAAGGTTTCTCAACCGCTAGTCCCTGGCGATCTGTCATCCAGGTGGTCAGGACACAGCCATCACTATTGGATCCAGTTCTTCTGGGTGGACCAGTGTGGGAGAATCACATGGATGGGGGGTCTTCGATGAGTGGAAGTGGGACACCGAAGGCTGAGATGCGGTATCCCCTTCCTTATGACACCTTTTCCTCCTGCTTCCAGGTAGGATACTTAGAAACTCAAACCCCCACCCCTTTCCCGACACAAACACTTATTCATGGACAGTTAATCGTGAGTGACAACGGACTAACACTATAGCCGTATACCTGACATATCACAATGCAAGAGTCTGGCAATTACTGATAATTACGCACACCTAACTTCCATCATTCTTCCCCACATGGATAAAAGGTGGAGCACAAACGCACACTATGAGCAAGGCCAAACGCACGAGGAAGCAGCTATTCCAGGATGGTAGTTTAAACCGAGGAGAAAGGAGGGAGTTACGCTTGCACGTTTCAAGAAAGGATCGCAACTTTCAAGAAACCTTAAGGAAAAGAAACATAAGACCAGGAAAAACAGCTGACGAACAGTGTAGCATGTGTTAAAGGTACACAGGGCTCTCCTGCATTGATAGCCAAGGCGGGGAGAAGTGATTGCCACTGTCCTTGACTCCGGCAGCAAAGCAACGTCAATGAGTCGTGAGAAACTGATAGTAGACCGGACTCTGTTATGCTCAAGGTTGCAAGTGGAAACAATGTATGAACAAAGAACTTGTGTGCGATTGAACTTTAAGAAACCAGAATAGGTACCAGATACAGAGTGGGCCGGCACCACTTGGATGCTCACTCAAAGGTCTCTGTTTGGTAACCACTGAGCGTGTTAATACTGACGGTGAAATCAATGTGGTCCTGCAGTGGGTTAAGTTAAATCCTCTGCACATTCAAAAGACTTTGATTTCCTACAAACTGAAATTGGTCTGAGCCCGGAAGAGGGGAGACTAATTGTTGAAAAGGTGAACTAAGCCTGGAAGAGGGGCATCCGGGGTGAACAGTAAAACTCACCCGCACAGACATTGTTGTGGCAAATGTGAACCCGACTGAGGGATGCCTATGAACTGAAATTGGTCTGAGCCCGGAAGAGATGGACTAATTATTTAAAAGGACATCTGAGACGGAAGAGGGGCATCCGGTGGGGAACAGTAACACTCACCTGTGAAAATATGGTTGTGACAAATGTGAGCCTGACTGAGGGATGCCTGCAAATTAAAGTTTGTCTGAACCCGATGTAGGGAGGCTAACAGTGAGAGAAGGATCTGAGCCCTGCTGAGGGGGATCTGGGGGACGACAAGTCAAGCGCCCGACTTGAATATTTGGAAAGGAACTTTTGTTTGTTGTTTTGGTGCTTCAGACCCTCTGAAGCAAGAGACTTTGAATGAAGGAGATGTGCGGAAGGAAGGCCAACAGCCTAAATATCCTAACTTATCATTCATTTGTGTCTGTCTTACTTTGACAGCATTCCATCCTTACAGCACCCACTGTTCATACAAGCCCGAATCATCCCAAATCACTCTATGGCCCTCATTACAACACTGGCACTAAACCATGGCGCTATTAGCACCATGGTTGGTGCCGGTATTGTAACGAGTACGCCAATGTTCAATGGGGAATTACCACCCCATTCCAAGGTTGGCGGGGTGGTAATTCCCCATTGAACATTTGCCCTTCCCCATTCCCATTTTTGCCCCATAGGGTTCAATGGGACTGGGGAAGGAGGTAAGTACGGTACCGCTAATTGCGGTACCGTACTTACCTCGAGAGTCCCTTTGCGGGTCCCTAATTTAACGGCTGGTCAATCCAGCCGTTAAGGTCGGGTCCCGCTGGGGGTACACGTAGTAAGGCGCTAAGTGGTTAACGGCGCTGCAGCCTTTTACGGCGCCGTTAACCACTTAGCGCCTGGGTCGTAATGAGGCCCTATGACCGTGTCCCAGACTGGTTCGACTGGTTCTTTTTTTAGATTTCCTTCCGCCACATAACCAGCTTCTGACAGCTACAGGTGGAAACATTGCTGTGTGCCACGTGCTGTGTAACGGCCGTCGCAACTCAAAGCAGCCAGCATGATTATCTGAATACAGACTGATTAAATGTTGTACGAAACATATACTGACTGAATTCATCATTGCATATATCATTACTCCTGGTGTGGTCAGAATACTGTAGCATCTAGGAAAATTCAGCAAAATACAAACAAGTTAAGAACATTTAAGAAGTTGACAATCACATTCATTCTAAGATAAAAGTGAAATCAAGACGGTCACCCCACTACCTAAAACACATCCATCACCCCTGTTCCAGGAAGTAGTTTACTCCAGAGTAAAGACAGAAAAGGGAAATAGATTTAACACACACATGTAGGTACTACTAAACATTTATTTTTAATGAAACACAGCAATTTATTGGCTGAAGCTCAATATTCTTTTAATCAGGATTTCATTCAAATTCTGAACACAGATGGGTAAGATTAAAATACAGCATGTCAGCTTTCCAGGACTACTTTAATTTGGTAAACATTTGTGTCCACTATTCCTTCTTGGAAATCAGAGAGCACGGCTATGATATCATTACACCCTCAAAACTTTCATTTTTGACAGAAAGACACAATTTAATTTCCAAATGTGCATGACTTGTATTGTGTCACAGCTCAGTAAATAATTCTTTTCCATTTGCCCTTTCTACTCTATTCATAAAATGTCACTTTTCTGAAATGCACGTCCACATAATATAATCGAACCCTTGACTTCTTCTCCAGGCCCTTCACATCAGACCACTTTCTTATAAGACAGTACTTTGACGGTAGACACGCACCCCCTCCCCTTATATAATTGCACCTCCATATGCTGATTCCAGGATAGGGAACAAACTACTAATCCTATGTGCCCCAAATAGAGACAGGGAACAGTGTAATACACTAGAGGGGTCCTAAGGAGAAGAGTCTTCCACTAGAAATAGGCAACCGTGTAATACACTAGAGGGGATCCTGAGGAGAAGAGTGTTCCACTAGAGACAGGCAATAGTGTAATACACAAGAGGGGATCCCGAGGAGAAGCGTGTTCCACTAGAGAGAGGCAATAGTGTAATACACTAGAGGGGATCCTGAGGAGAAGAGTGTTCCACTAGAGAGAGGCAATAGTGTAATACACTAGAGGGGATCCTGAGGAGAAGAGTGTTCCACTAGAGACAGGCAATGGTGTAATACACTAGAGGGGATCCCGAGGAGAAGAGTGTTCCACTAGAGATAGGCAATAGTGTAATGTACTAGAGGGGATCCTGAGGAGAAGAGTGTTCCAGTAGGCCCCTCCTAACCCCCAGAGTAGAGTCATGTATACACCGGTGGTGACCCACCAAAACCAGGCCAGAGGAATCAGATCCCCCTCCCCCACACCATCTACACAATCTATTAATCATTTAGTGACAGCAGCGTCTTGGAAATTAATTCATAGGACAGTTTTCCTTATACCTCCAAAAGGTGTCTATAATTATAGATTAAACCAATGCATCGTGCAACATTTTCACAGGATGGGTACCTTAGTTCAGAAGGTATAGTCTACTTTTCGAATATTCCAAAAGGGATGCATTTGAAATAACAGTGATTCAACCAATCATAAAAAGACATTTGTTTGCCAACCTGACAACCTACATGTCCTCTTGTAGTGCAGATGAGAACACTGGAGTATTCTCTATGTTCACTACACTGCAAACGTGCCTCATGCTTGTTTTATCTGGTGCCTAATAAGGTTATTGTTCACAATGTAGCTCTTTCCATATTCTGCCCACACATGATGTTTCCCACCTATATGTGTTCTCTGGTGGCTAATAAGATCTCCCTTCTGAGCAAACCCTTTCGCACATTCAGTGCACACATGAGGCTTTGCACCTGTATGTGTTCTCTGGTGGCTAATAAGATGTCCCTTCCGAGCAAACCGTTTCCCACACTCAGCACACTTATGAGGTTTCTCACCTGTATGTGTTCTCTGGTGGCTAATAAGATGTCCCTTCTGAGCAAACGCTTTCCGACATTCAGTGCACTCATGAGGTTTCTCACCTGTATGTGTTCTCTGGTGGCTAATAAGATATACCTTCCGAGTAAACCCTTTCCCACATTCAGTGCACTCATGAGGTTTCACACCTGTATGTGTTCTCTGGTGTCTAATAAGCTGTACCTTCTGGGAAAACCATTTCCCACACTCAACGCACTCATGAGGTTTCTCACCTGTATGTGTTCTGTGGTGGCAAATAAGATGTTCCTTAAGGGCAAACCCCTTCCCACATTCAGTGCACTCATGCGGTTTCTCACCTGTATGTGTTCTCTGGTGGTAACCTAGACTTCCCTTCCTAGCAAACCCTTTCCCACATTCAGTGCACACATAAGGTTTCACACCTGTATGTATTCTCAGGTGGTAAGTAAGTTCTCGTTTCCCAGCAAACCCTTTTCCACATTCAGTGCACTCATGAGGTTTCTCATCTGTATGTGTTCTCTGGTGTCTAGTAAGACCTTCCTTCGAAGCAAAACCTTTCCGACATTCAGAGCACACATGAGTTTTCTCACCTGTATGTGTTCTCTGGTGGCTAATAAGATGTACATTCCAAGCAAACCCTTTTCCACATTCAGTGCACTCATGAGGTTTCTCATCTGTATGTGTTCTCTGGTGTCTAGTAAGACCTTCCTTCGAAGCAAAACCTTTCTGACATTCAGAGCACACATGAGGTTTCTCGCCTGTATGTATTCTCTGGTGGTTAATAAGATGTACCCTCCGACCAAACCCTTTCCCACATTCAGTGCACTCATGAGGTTTCTCACCTGTATGTGTTCTCTGGTGTCTAGTAAGACCTAACTTCGAAACAAACCTTTTCCTACATTCAGAGCACACATGAGGTTTCTCACCTGTATGTGTTCTCTGGTGGCTAATAAGATCTCCCTTCAGGGCAAACCCTTTCCCGCATTCAGTGCACTCATATGGTTTCTCACCTGTATGTGTTCTCTGGTGGTGACTAAGAGTTTCCCTCCGAGCAAACCCTTTCCCACATTCAGAGCACTCATGAGGTTTCTCACCTGTATGTTTTCTCTGGTGGTAAGTAAGCTCTCGTTTCCCAGCAAACCCTTTCCCACATTCAGTACACTTGTGAAGTTTCTCACCTGTATGTGTTCTCTGGTGGCTAATAAGATCTCCCTTCAGAGCAAACCCTTTCCCACATTCAGTGCACTCATGAGGTTTCTTACCTGTATGTGTTCCTTGGTGGCGACACAGACTTCCTTTCTGAGCAAACCCTTTCCCACATTCAGTGCACGCATGAGGTTTCTCACCTGTATGTGTTCTATGGTGTCTAGTAAGATGTCCCTTCCGAGAAAACCCTTTCCCACATTCAGAGCACACATGAGGTTTTTCACCTGTATGCATTTTTTGAGGGCCGGCAAGTGTATCCTGCAAATGGTCACTGTTCTCAAATTCAGTGAACGGATAAGGTATTTTATCCAGGTTCTCATGTGGGCAATCAGTATGTTCTTGAGATGGTAACTTTTCCCCTATTCTGTGCATGTGTGAGGTTTATTGTCAGCTTATTGTGGTGGATGCCCACTGAATCTGTTCCCAAATTCAGAGCACAAAGGTGCTTTCTCTTGTGAAGAATATTTCCAGTGACAAACAAGATTATTCCTCTGATTAAAGCTTTGAAATTATTCAGTGCAAAGATATGCTTTGTCCATTCACATTTACAAGTGTTTTGTAAAATGCTTCAAAGAAACTACCTTTACAATCAGAATGTGTATAAACTAGCTCTCACATCTGTTCTATTGGGAATAATACTGAAAATAAAAATGCTGCCCTTACAGCACATCAAACATTGTCCTTTTCATGCCAGATATCCCTCTACCCCAGGATTGACAGAAAGAAAAAGCTTGGTTACTGGATGTTACCGCAAAGGGGTTGCATGGCTGGAAGCCATCTGGCAGACAATGGGCTTCTCAATCTCAGTTCCTGAATACTCAGAAAAGACAACTGGACCCAAACTTGCACACTTCTCAGGTGCTTGGAGGTTGCATATTCTAATAATGACGCTTTTCACTGCATTAGTCCAGAGGATCTAACAATCACTGTTGTTGCATTTCCGGGGCATCAATCACCTGTTAAAATAAAAGGAGATGCACATTATTAGTTTCAACGCAGTCTCAATCGCAGGCATCACATATAACAAGCAGACAGGTTCTCAGTAGTAGTGATGTGCACTAGTTAATTACTCACGCAGTAGCTCATAAGACGTTGAATACTAGGGTGGCATCTACTGGGGACAAGCCCTCTAGACGGCAGAGTAGAGGATCTCTGAAGATAACATATAATGTGATAGAGGCCATATCCAGCAGGAATAGTCGGATTCAGTTTTACTAAGACCGATTTAGTATCCAAGAGCATGAGAGTAAAACACAGGCTGGGCGAACACAAAATTTAAGTGGATAATTTAATCATCAGGGCCGTGCATATACAGTCTACCAATACATACATATGCAAAGGTTCATTTGGATTTTACAAACGGAGACACTTCGTGTAGCTACTCTCCATGGCATCAGTCTGTTTTTTGTTTCTACTGCCCGGATCCCACCTCCGCCAGCGCACAGCATTTAATCACTGGTGCTAGCGCACCCGCGCGCACACCCGGAAGTGGCATGCAAGTGGGCTGTTGGGCTGGGAGACTCTGGAGCCACACTGCTTTTCGCTGCTTCGTTTGGACAAGTCAAAGTGAGTGAGTCTGCAAGAGGAAGCAAGAGGAAGCACAAGTGGACATTTGGCTGCGTAACACGTAGCCGCATGGTGAAATATTGCAGCCCATGCGCTGAGGGACTTTCTTTGGGACCTGTTTGGGGAACAGGGACTGGAACTGGGACTGGGACTGGGACTGGGACTGGTATTGGGATAGGGATAATAGGGGAATCCGTTTGAAATACTCACTTCCTCTTTTTCTATTGTTCCACAGAGTCTGTTTTTTGTTTCTACTGCCCGGATCCAGCCTGCGCCAGCGCACAGCATTTAATCACTGGTGCTAGCGCACCCGCGCGCGCACCCGGAAGTGGCATGCAAGTGGGCTGTTGGGCTGTTCGGCTGGGCGGAGGTGCGGAGTCAGTGAGTGAGTCCCCCCTCTTTCCTATAATAGGGGTTAGATCCTAAATAGGCCACCATGGCAACGGTGTTGCGCAATGGGAAAATATGCGCCATAAAAACCCCCGGGCCAATCCCGGACATAGACACACAGGCCATACAGAGTGGCGGTATTGAGATAAAATCTAGTACGGGGGTGGATGTTAATCATGAAACCATGACCTTGGGTGAAGGACATACTGATCAGAAAACCATGATTCCCCCCCGTGCTATTATTACCCAAGCAGAGATCTTAGAGGGGGGGGAAGGTGGATGAGGAAACAAAAGGTAAAAATGGCTGCTATTAAACAGGAAGTGGAACTTGCCTATATGCACTCGCAAATACAAACAAAAATGGGTGCGCAATGTTTAGGGGAAGAGGATATCTCTTTCGTGCCTGCGGGCCTCTCATTTGAGACCCAAATACCAGCTTAATCAAGTCTTTTGAGTGTAAAAGACCTATTTGATCAAAAAACTATTGAGGGGACAGAGAATATGCCAGAGGAAATAAATATCGATGTATCTATGATGGGGCAAGCAGTAAGAACGGAATTGGGGAGGCGAGCTAGGCTCTCAAGGTGCCCCTCGACACCTGTAAATGCCTCCAGAAATGGGATTGACCAAGTCCATCTATTTAATGCACTTCCGAAATTGAGTTCGGCCACATCACATAGATTTTTCTCCTCAAATGCTAAATTCCTGCTACCATCTGCCTCAATTTTCACTAATACCCAACAAGGTTGGGGGGAGGAAGAGAATAATGTTATAGAGGTGCAGGGGGCCACCACACCAAAGGGGAATCTGCCGATCCTTGTACTGTCAACCCATACTAACACTTCACCAATTTTGGGAGCCTCCCTCACTAGTGCGCCCATTAATGACAGTAATGCCAAATTTGAGGAGTCACTACCAGTATTATCTAGAATATTAAACCTCCTAGATAAAGGCCATGAGCTTACCCATTGGGAGATAAAAGATCTGAAAAGGGTTGCTTTTGATACTCAATTAAAACTAACTAGAGTAAAAGGTTTTCTCATGGGCAAAGATGAAAGGATGGCGTCCTCAAAATAGAAAGAACCCATACAAATCCCGAAAACAAATAATTCACAAAGCACTCAAACCCTGGTTAGTGGAAAGGAGACTGTGAGCTATGCTAGTGTGATACCTGTGGGGATTGCAATGAACCTACCAAAGGAAAATAAAATGAATGATGAGAAAAAAGAACAGAAATTGGAGCCAGAAGGGGAAAAAAGGATCTTGGAGGCCCTGAAAGAGCTATCAACGAAAATCTCTATTTTAGAAAAGGGCCTGTTAGATCTACCTGGAAAACTGGTACCCTTAATCCCTGTGGGACCAATAAGGTCCCTACAGGATGAAAACCCTATTCTCCCCTCTCCACCTGACAGTCCATCGGCACTTGTAAAATTGATGGAACCTGTTGATGGTGCGGGGGCCCTGGCCGATGAGAGGGAAAAGCAAAAGGAGGAGGGGAGTCCGATGGGGAACGACTTCTTCCTCTCAAGAAAAACAGAAACGACTGGCATTAAAGGCAAGCAAAAGGCTGATGAAAAAGGGACGGATGCATGCTAGACCCGAACTCCGCAAGCTAGAATCGAAGGCTTCCCCGAATGAAGTTGCACTATCCGATTTAAGACAACTCAATGAGGAAAGTAGGATGGCCTTACAATTAAATGCTGCTGACACCTCAAAAAAAATAAAAATAATGGAAATATTGTAAACGGGAAAAACTTGAATAAAATGGGAAAAACAAACCCGACTCAGTGGGAAGATATCAGATCTAAGACAACTGACAAAATTGTCGAAACTGACAACGAGAAAGTACAACCATTACAAATGGATTGGGAAAATAAAGAGATAAAACAATCACAGCTGTCTAACTTTTATAAGGTTTTGGAGAAGTCGACAGATCGGCAGATATTACCCCAAGACCTCTCTAACCGTTTGGCAGAAAACCCTACCACCTCAGCAGAATCTAATAGATTGGGTTTTTCCTCCCTAACTCCTACACCATTGGAGATGGCTAAGACCACTGGTGAGGATGCGATTGGGGTGAAAACAAATTTCCATCACGGGATTCACCTATTAGATGGTTCCAAGAAGGAGTGCCCAAAACTACCCCTGAAAGAAGTTCAACAAACCCGGTCCGGGGTTGATGGGGCCATTGCAAATCTTCCTGACACCATAAAAAAGATTATGATGGACCTCCTTCCCGATTTGTCTCGGCTCTACAACAAGGATCTGGGGGGGGGGTGGATATGAGACAAAAGAAGACCAACCACGGACCACGAATGAGATACCCACTATTTCCCTAACTAGGGAAAGGGGGACAGAAAATGCTCCGCAGTCACGGTGGGAGCAACCAGAAAGAAATTCCGAGGCATGGACCCCCTTATTCTACCGAACCCCATGACTCGAGGAACCCCACTCAATATGAATCAGCTAGACCCCTACATGTGAAGGAGAGTGATCTCAGGAATGTAGCGTGGCCAGACATTCCATTCCCGGAATATCCGAGTATCCTCCTCTATAATCTCTGTGACATTGGTGGCCCTTCCTCGCTGAATAGACCACGCATTCTCTCACTATTCAATTAGGTCCCTCGACTCAGGGTGATTGGAACAGAGGACATTTGTCTGGTGGATTTCATCCATCCCTCTCGTCATGACCATGTCCGCATTGTTCCCAATTCACAAAAGATTTTTGAAATGATCATTCAGGAGGTGGAACAATTTAATAGAATGGGCTATGATATCCTGATCTTTAGCAATGGTTGGGAGAGGGGAAGTGCTTGGGAAATTGAAAAAGTAAACCCTAATCCCTGTAGGGATGAGGTAGAGATACGAAAAGAAAATATTCAAACCTTTAAAGGAGGGGAGGGGCAGGATTTGGCTTGGTTAGCCCAAACACTTAGAGAATCTTTATCGGAAATGCAAAAAATGAAACAAATACTTTAATGTCACTAAAGTGGTGGCCCATTGGAAATTCCTTTCATGGAATTCAAGAGGCCACTCGAATCTGATGAACTCTGGGGAATTGTGTGCAATACTTACATCATTTAACATATTTTGTATACAGGAAACGTGGTTGACTGCTCCGATACAACTTGACGGTTTTATATGTAAACATCTTTTGGCCAAAGCTGGATCACGTGGAAGACCCACGGGTGGTTTGTTCGTCGCAGTCAAACTCGAATTAGGTACTTGTATTCTGGAATCGATTGAATTAATGAATTTTGCACTTGCCATTGTAGTGAAATATGGAAGTGGGCCTCATTACAAATCAGGCGTTAAGGGTTAACGCCGTCGTTAACCCTTAACGCCTGATTCCGATTTTAACGGCTGCTTTTAGCAGCCATTAAAATCCATGGCGCTAAACCGCCTTGGTGCTAATTACGCCACCGTAATTTACGGTGGCGTAATTAGCGCCTTCCCCACTCCCATTATGCCCTATGGGGCAAAAATGGGAATGGGGAAGGGTAAAATGGGAAATGGGGATTTACCGCCCCACTCACCTTGGAATGGGGCGGTAAATCCGCCATCCACCATGGTGTAAACATAGTTTACACCATGGTGGTAAAGTTGGCGTACTTAACGCCTGGGTCGTAATGACCCCCAGTGACTCTGTTTTTGAATTGATGCTTGTTTTAAACATTTACTGGAATACTCAAGTATCTCTGGGCAATGCCATCCCGTACTTGAACAACTGCCTCACTGCCATGCTGCTTAAATACAGAGGAATTGATATTATAATTTCGGGCGATTTTAACTCCGAAATTAAATACGGCAAGGAATTGGGAAAAAGATGGGCGTATCACTATTAAGGCCCACGCCTAGCATGGAGAAGGGGGTCGCTGTTGCCTGTGCTATCAAACAAAAGACTATTAATGGTGAAATTTGGAGGAACTTCTTTGAATATTGGGGAATGGACCATGTTAATGGCCTATTCAATTCCTCTTTGTATGAGCATACTTGGTCGAATGGACATTATAAATCACACATTGACCACATCTTTATGTCAAAATCTATATCAGCACTATGCTCGGAATTTCATATAATTGACACTAATATGAGTGACCATAGATTCTTGGAAATTATTATGGCAACAAATAACAGGATCTCTAAACAAAGTCCAATGCAGATAAACTCGATAGTGTCATGCGGTGGAAACCACATAACTTGGCACGAAGGAAATGTTGGCAAACTTAATATAGTCTTCGTTGAAGACTTTAACAGAATGTCTCTGTCTACCAAAACACAGTGTTATTCGGTCCTGCATTTTACTGACCTTATTAAAAACTTGATAGGGAGATCAGTTAAACCTAATAAATATGGCTCTTTGAAACCAATCCATTCACATATGTATGATCCGCTGATAAGGCAAAAAAAAATCTTAAAAATAGGCAAATAAGATCTATCTTGAGAACCAACTTGACTGAGGTAGAAAAAAAGAGAAAAATTACACAAATTAAACAAAACAAAAAAAAATGGATGAAAAATCATAAGTGTGTACTACAAAATAATGATAATATTGCTATGTTAGCACCCCTAAAGGGAACATCGGGTCGGGAATTTTGGGGATTAATAAATGCGCTTGAAAAAAGACAGGTCGTGCTGCAATCTGTTAATGTACAGTCAGATACCTGGGGAAAACATTTCTCAACCCTTTACAAAGGAAAAATGGCCATGACGTCTGAACTCTTACTTATAAAAGAGGGGTCTTGGGGTTTCGACTTTATGATTAATAATATTGAAGCCCAGATTAAGAGGTCTAACAACTCAAGAGCGGCCGGCCCGAATGGGCTAACAAATAATACCTTGAAGAAAAAACCAGAACACTGGGCAAAATCGCCTTTTATCCTCTTTAACTCCATTATACAGACCAAGACAATTCCCCAATCATGGAGGCTATCCTACGTTGTGCCTATATATAAAAGGGGGGACAGAACCTGTCCGACAAATTACCTCCCGATTTCAATTATGGACGCTGATTCCAAGATCTTTGCAAGTCTATTACTACAGAGAATTGAGGAATGGGCGAACCAAAACAATATCTTACCCCCCCCCCAGCAGTTTGGTTTTCGTAAAGGGATGGGAACAGAAATAGGCAGACTGATTATTTGTTTACTCTTAGAAAAGGCATGTAAAAAAATTGCAACACCTATATACCTGGCTTCAGTAGACCTGTCGCTCGCCTTTGACAAGGTGGACAGGGTGAGACTTTGGACAAAATTATCCCAAATGGAGCTGCCGTCCCATCTACTGACAGTCCTTATTAATCTCCATGAAGACTCGGCAATTCAAGTGAGACTAAATATGTCGGGTGATCTCTCTGAAATAATTCACACTAAGAATGGTCTCAGACAAGGGTGTCTATTTGCCCCCACTCTTTTCAATCTTTACACCAGAAATGCTGATCTCCCTCTCACGAATTTCTCTTTGGTCTCTCCGCAAATTGAGGGCATTAAAATATGTTGGAATGCCTATGCGGATGACCTGCTTTTGGTCGATAGTACCCCAGTGGGTTTACAGCGAAAACTTAGGGCCTTTTCTATATACGCACAAGAAAATGAACTGGTGATGAATAAAAAGAAGTCTGTCATCATATACTTTACCAACAGGAAGAGAACTATAAAATTTAAATGGCGAATAAATACATGTTTGCTAGCAAAAGTAAGTTCACTCTGTTATCTGGGGTTCCCTATATTTGGGAGCATCTCGATATACTCTTATTGGAATTTCTACCTGGAGAAAACAGATAAGTTCATCCTCCTAATGAGGAAGATCGCAGGTACATTTTGTAAATTCTCTATCACTCCTCTGATTAGATTTTATAACCTGAAAATTGTTCCAAAACTGATATACGGCATGGAAATCTTACCGTTTTAAATATATTGTTTGGTACAGAAAATGGAATCGAAGATCTGCCCCAATGTGTTCCGATACCTGCAATCTGCTACGAATTAGGCCTCATCTCATTAAACATGAGAGTAAAATGGAAAAAAATTGCATTATATCGGAATCTAATGATATCTAAAAATAATTCCCTTTATATATTATTGGGCGGTAGATTAAGAAGGGGATCCAGTGATTCAGTATGGATGCTAAATTTACAAAAAGACTGTGCAAACCTCCTCAATACCATAGATGTTTCCCATGAAATGCTATTCACTAATCCAATGGAAGTGAAAAAACGGCTGCAGTGGTCAGACTGGGCCATCACCACGGAAAAAGTGGCCTCCTCAAAGATCTATAAACATCTGGTCACTGAGGGGAAAAAGCTAGGCACTTTGGAATCCTATTTAATCAAATTCCCTGACCCTGTAAGGAGAGCAATCTACTTGCGCTTCCGCCTCAACGTGCCCCCTACTGGGGAAATCCTCGAGATCAGATCTGCTATGAGCCTCAAAATTCCCTGTCACTTTTGTTGTTGTGCTGACACGACCGAATCACTTGAACATCTTCTTTTAAACTGTTCAATAATAGCGCAACAGAGGTTACACGTGTTTGAAAAATGTGTTCATGATCCCTCTAGGTTCCACACTGAATTAATATGGTGGTACATGTTACACGGAAAGTCAAACAGACTAAAGCTAGCAGTGGTCACCTTCCTAGTAGAAGTGTGTGGTTTGGCTACCCTGGAAAGAACAAATTAATAACCTAAAATTTACGCTAGAATTTGAATTACTCACTAAAGGACAAACAAGGCCTTTCTTTTTCTTTTTGATGTTCGACTGTTATTTACGAAGTCTGAAAGATGGAAATGTCGTTTTTATGGTCTGTAATATGAACTGTATAATATGATTAATGAGTTTTACATTTGGAATAATGTTGTAAATGTATTCTCTTTTTTCTTTGTAATATTGTGAAAAATGTTATTTTAAAATTTTGTAAAGATTTAACTTTGTTTAAACCAGATACAAATAAAAAAAATAAAAAACATACATTACCATACATCTAACATATGCCCTGTTGTCATGAACTGAAGATAATTGGCCAAAGAGATACCATTTGTGTTGCCCTTTTCAAAATAGCACAGGAGGTGGAAGACACACTCCGTTTAATTGTTGAGTGGGTGTAAATGGGTCTGTTACTTGCCAGTTTCCCATAACCCCATCCAGATCCCCTTTATCTGTGGACTCTGATAATCGCACCCTAGGTTGAATCTCAGCAAGCCCCTGCACCCTCTGCACTGTGAGCAAGGATTGCTTTCATGACATCTCCAGTAACCAATGGGAATGCAGCCCCAACATTCCTAATATCCAAGAAGGGATCAGCACCATTTACTGATTACACACATGGTTTGTGTCTCATATGGCATTGATCCTGGAATAAGATGTATGCATTTATATATAGTATGCATGGTCAGTCACCCAAGGATGCATGGGCCACCCACTGTCTATCACACAGTCAGTCAGTCCTAGATTTTTTATTGTGCGAGCATTGCAGTATGGGGCCCAAACACCAGTTTGAGGTGACCCGATACAATCAATTCCCTTTTTTGTCTCCCCCTTCTTGCAGATTCAAGAAATTACATGTGTGTGTTTGTTAGTGTTCACACATGCATGTGCATGTGAAGAAGTCAGAGGGCCTCATTACGAGTCGGGTGGTACGGGGTTAACGGCACCGGTAAATGTGCCGGTGCCGTCAACCCCGTACCGCCCGATTACGAGTTCCCCTCGCGGGACCCGTTCTGCACGTCTAGTTTTGCCAGACGTGCAGAGCGGGTCCCGCGAGGGGAAGAGGGAGCAAACAACGGGCCATCTCGTAATGGCCTGTTTGCTCCCTCTCACATTCCCATTCAGCCCTATGGGGGCTGAAATGGGAATGGGGAAGGACCGTGTCCGGGTCCTTGGAGGGAGGAATTACCGGGCAATCCAAACTCAGAATGGCCCGGTAAGTCCTCATTCCGAGGACCCGGACGCGATTTCGGCGGCAGCCATGCCGCCAATAGCGGCATGGCTACCGCTGAACTCGTAATGAGGCCCAGAGTCTTGTCTGCCATTTCACACTTTATCCAGGACATACCTGCACTTACGGACAGCTAAAACCGTCTATCAAAAGTAAAGATGAAATTTCGATCCTCAGTGAATATTGGAATAATATTCTAACAAGAGGGTGAGGGTTGAGGACCCATAGAGGGTGGGCAGAGGTTGGGAGGGAAGGTGGGAATTGGGGTCCCGGTGAGAAGGATCTAAGCCTTACTGGCATTAAGGCAGAGATCATTGGCAGCACACCATGCCTGAATAGCAGTCAGACAGTCTGGGATGAGAGATGAGGAAGAGGAGGCAGTGGAGGGAAGCTTGAAGGAGAGCTGCGTGTCGTCTGCATAACACTAGAAGTGAGGAGAGGAGGAAGGGATCAGGTGGGCCAAAGGGGCAAGGTAGATGTTGAAAAGCCAGGGTGAGAGGGTAGAGCCTTGAGGGACACTTCAGGAAGAGAGAGTGATAGGAGAGGGAGCAAAGGGCCCAGTTGAAACTTAGAAGTACGGTTAGGAGGAAGGTCTACCAATCCAGTGCTAGGGCTGTGAAGCCAAGATTGTCACAGAGCTAATTTGTAAGGGTGACATTATTGACTGTGTCTGGCACATCTACGCAAGTATGTGGTCTATCCACAGCAGGGTATGTTTCAAGATTCATCAAAGAGTTATTCGATTAAATTGTGTGTTCCTTTGTTGATCCGCTTTATTTCATACCTGCGCTTCGACATTTTGTCAGTACTGGCTAATACTGGAGCATGGGCAGGTATTCCAAGGGACACGAGGGTTTGTCCCCTGTCCCAGGTGGAATCTATTTGTCACATACTCACTCAGTGTGTTGCATTGCGTGAGTACTACCAGACGGGCTATTCCAAGTTTAAGACATACAGGTCTGACCAGTTCTGGAGTCATTGGTGGTCACAGCAGCAGCTTTTCATATATGGCAAAGGGCCAACATTAGATTAGAAGCTGTTATAGTGTGAATGGATTTTGTTTAAAAATAATTATATGATAATATTGTTATTTTAGGTTTTAAATGTATAGTGTTGGCCTAAAGTGATCGTTCTTCTTTTTTATGATGGCATATGTATACTCTGGCTACAATAGTGTATTAAAATTATAATGTGTACTTTTACATATATGTGATGCATGTTTTTATGTGTTGTACTCTTGTTCGAAGGAGGATTGCCTAGGATGTCGGTGCTGGACTGCTCAAGTGGGCGGGACAAAGACTAATATGCAAATGGGTATTTCTCCTTTGTGAAAGGTACAGTGGGCTAAAATGTGGCTGCGTACTCTCCAGGGGCCACATTCCCATAGAACAGGTTATCCAGCTCTGAAATCTCTTCACTGGCTCCTTGAGGCTTCAAGGATCAACTTCAGGACCTTCTGCATCATACACAAGGCTTTCTGGGGCCTGGGACCACTCTACCTCCAACTTTCTCTGTCAAAACATCTTCCTTCTCGTGCTCTCCGCTCATCCACCTCCAACTCTCTGAGGGTCAGACGTTTCTCCAAGCAGAGATTTGACGGCAGATCTATCTCTTCGGCTGGGGCCTCCCTCTGGAACAGCCTCCCTGCTCTCACAAACTTCAGTTCTGCTAGTAACTCAAGACGTTCTTTTTCGCTTCAGCTTTCTCTCTTCCTCTCTCCTGCTGATGCACCAGACTGCTACGTGCACTGGTCACCCCCTGAACTCGGGCCCAGGCTCCTGCATGTCCAGTTGCCCTTGCACTGCCTCCGGGCTCCCCAGCACTTAACGGTCTGAATCTGCAACCCTAAAGTCCCTTCTCACTGCACTTGTGAGCCACTCACTGGCTGCATTTGTCAGTTAACTGCACTTCCCGCTTCCCCTGGCCCCAGGCGCTTCTCCCCTTCCCTCTTCCCTTCTCTTGCGCAATCTGAATGACACAAGGCATCATCCGATCATTATTTTGTCCTCCCTTTGTTTCCCCCTCATTGTATTGTCACACCTAGAAATACTTGTGTACAGGCATGTTTTAAATGCCATATCATATCATGCAAATGTGTGCCCTGACCACTTTTTGTATGTAAAATGAACTTGTGGTTGCTCACCCTAAGTTACCTAGGGTTATCCAGACGTGGACCCCTTGCTCACTGTGCTCAGAGAGGGACAGCTCCACCTCACTGATGAGGCCTGAGTAGGCAAAATAGGTGTCTGGGTTTGCTGTTGGTACTCTTGTTCAAAGGAGGATTACCTAGCATTTTGGTGCTGGACTGCTCAAGTGGCAGGACAAAGGGGGTCATTGCGACCTGGGCGATAAGGGATACTGGCCACCGGTAAGTAGACTGGTGCCAGTAATCCCTTACCGCCCTATTTCAAGGTCCCTTGGAGGGGACCGCAAGGAACGTGTGGTCTGACCACACGTCCCTTACGGGTCCCGCTAAGGGACCAGGGCGCTAATAACGGGCTTGCAAGTCGCGAGCCCGTTAGTAGCACCTTCCCCATTCCCATTGAGCCCTATGGGGACTTTTTGGTCCCGCCAGGGTCAGACTACACCGGTAAGTCCCCATTGAACGAGACCGGACACGGGCACAGTATGGGAGGCAGCCATCTTGTAATGAGGCCCAAAGACTGATATGCAAATGGAAATTGCTCCGTTGTGAAAAGTACAGTGAGCTAAAACATGTGGCTGCAGACTGTGAGTGGGTACATTGTACATTTTCACAGAACAGGTTATCATGCCGTGTTTTTTCTTACAAAGGGGCGCCCTGACCTCTTTTTGGATATACACCCCTTTCCCCTGCACTTGCGTAATCTCAATGTCACTTGGCCTAGTAAGATTGCTTTCTCTGTCCTCCCTCTGTTCCCGCTCCCTTGACATGTTGCACCTTGAAACATTTGTGTATAGGCGCGTTAGAAATGCCATATCATACACTAGTTCATCAAAACACAGTAGGGGGTTTACCACTTCCTTTCCTCCTCAACCTTCTACCACATTGTAGTACCTCAAATCATCTTCTTCCTGGTTCACTCGCCTGCCAGGACAAACCAGTATTTGTCCCTTTCCTGGTGTACTCGCCTGCCAGAAGAAAACTCCTATTACTACTACTTGTACTCTATGGCGAGGTTTGTTCTAAACTTTCCACACTTACATCTACAAAAGGGAAAGTTGAAACAACAAGTGCTTCTTGAGTCAGTCTCTTCACTTTTAACACACTTGGTTCACAACTTCTTCTACATGTATATTGTATACAAGAACAATGCTTTTCTTAATGATTTGTTTGTCACATGCAATGGAGATTACACTTCGCTCCCGCTTAATCCTTTCTCCTGCAAAATCCAATTTCTTTCTACACAACTTATTGGCTGCTGGTAACAAATTTTACAACTTTCTCCTACAGGGTATCGTGTTCTGGAACTATTACATTCAAAGGGCCTTGATGTCACACTTAGCTTTGTTGGCTTTGGTAATCCTGGTCATAAGGTCCCCATTTGGGATATCCCTCTTTAGGCCAGTTGTATCCCCTTTGCTTCATTATTGCCTCCAGCTGATTTTGGCAATGTGTGTTATAATGTTCTCTTATTCTACCTCTCCCTTTTAGGATGTTGCATTCACTTTGCTCAGTTATTGTCCATTCTTGGCTTTGGCAAGCCAGGGTACAATGTTCTCCCAGTCAGCCTCTCCCAATAGGAGAGTCACGCCCAACTTGCTTCAAGTCAAAGGTTCGGTATTCAAAATGTGTATTCTTACACAGTGGTCTACTCCGTCGCACCTGTCAGGCCAACTCAATGGTCTTTCCTGGCGTCTCTTTCTGACTCGCTGCTTCTTTTTTTTTGTTTATTATTTATAATGAGCGCCAGAGCCAGGGGTATCAGGGCGCAGCAGTTGCAAGACAATGCAAAGCTTAGTTACAGGGAGTCAAGAGTATGAAACATTATTTACAGAGCAGGGTATACTGCTATTTACAAATACTACAGGCATTATTTGCAAAGTTATAGTTATCTCCATGGGGTAACAAGTGGTGAGTCATGGAGTAAAACACATTGTTTACAATGGCAGAGTATACAAGTATTTACAATGTTATAGACAGAGTACACCAAGTAGGGGTTGCCGACTTGGGATGGGCGTTGTTAGTTACCATTCAGTTACGCAGGCAGGTGGTTATACATCATGTGACTTAATGGTGATTGGATTTCAGCTATAGGATGGTGTTGGTTCTAAAATTAAGATAGGACTGGTCTATTCTCAGTGGAGGAGGCAGGGAGTTCCATAGTTTAGCCGCGTTAACAGGGAAACTGTTACCTCCAATCGTGGATAGTTTATATCTAGGGATGGACAAGCGGCCCCTGTTTGCTGATCTGGTGGGTCTTATGGATGTCTGTTTGTGGAATCTCTCCGAGAGGTAGATAGGGGCTGCGTTATTAAGAGATTTATGTGTAAGCAACAGCGTTTTTAGGAGAATTTTGTCATTAGTTCGGAGCCGGTTATTCTGTCGTCTACTCTCAGAGATGTGGTTACTTTTGGAAATACCTAGAGCCGCTCTAAGGGCATTGTTTTGTAAGGTTTGGATTCTTCTAATAATGGATTTGTTGGAGCCTATATACAGGGCGTTGCAATAATCCAGGCAGGACAGGATAAGGGCTCTGGCCAGGATAGTACAGCTGTGATTAGAGAGAAATAGCTTACCTGTTCTTATAAGTTTATACGTATAGGCCGTAGAGGACGCTAGCGTGTTGACCTGTTTGGAGAATGAGAGCATAGAGTCGAGATAGAAACCCAAAGGTTTTACCTCCTGTGCTACCTTAATGCGGTTGCCATCGATTAGAAATGTAGAGTAGTCAGGTCCCAGTTTTTTTAAGTTGGTGGGGGTACCCAGGATGATGAGTTCTGTTCTATCATTATTCAGGCATAGTCTGTGCGTGGCCATCCATGCCTGGATTATGATGTACACTCTGTTCACCAAGGCCAAATCCTTGTCATAATCCCCTGAAAGTGTGAGGAGGATCTGGGTATCATCTGCATAGTTAGTGTAGGTGATACCAAGATGGTCCAGATCATCAAAAAGGGGCTTGGTGAAGATATTGTACAGTGTGGGCGAAATACAAGAAGCCTGTGGTACGCCGCAAGTGATGGGTATTGGGTCTGCAGCTGCAGAGGGCGAGAAGTGTGCTGCTGTGTCGAGATGGTTACTTAATATTGTATGATCCACCAGATCGAACGCAGCTGATAGGTCTAGGAGGAGGAGCAAGACTGATTGGCCGCTGTCTCTAAGCTCATCGACTTGGGTCTTGAAATCAATGAGGGCGGTCTCCATTCCGTGTTGTGGGCAGAAGCCTGATTGTCTAGCTCCTAGCAGGTGGTGTAATTCCAAAACAGTTTGTATTTGCGTGTAGGCCACCTTGTCTAATATTTTTAGAAGAAAAGGGACTGTTGTAATTGGCCTATATGTCATGATGCCTGCCCCCGGAAGACCAGACCAGACCAGGCCCAGCAGCCCCGGAAGCAGGCATCATGCCACTTGGAGCATGCCCAAAAGCCCCAGATAGGGGCTGTTTGGGTACAGTCCTGGCGCCTATGGCGCCAGGCTCATAAAGATAAAGTCAGTCCTGGCGCCGTGGGCGCCAGGCTCATTATTGATAACTTACCTGAAGCAGATCATGCTGCATACTCACCTGAGGCAGACCATGCTGCATGAAGACTCAAGCCAAAAGAGGCTTAGGAGGGACTATTTTACTGAAGGGACTATTTTGTTACTTGGGTGGGGCTGTGGAAGAATACTTACCTGGATCTTCTTCCAAGGCTATTTAAACCACGCCCGGACAGCCACACGTGCTTTGCGTTATTCTGCTTGCTGCAGCGTAACGCTCACCGTGTTTTCAGCAGCTCCAGTCTTCAGCCACGCCCGCTTCAGTCCTGGGACTCCTGAAACAAGAAGACAAAAATGATAAGAGTTAGAACAGGAGTTTTAACTTTAATCCTTACCTGAATCCTGATCCATTTCGCCACGGAACTGAAAGACAGAAGTCTTTGAAGCATCGCTTTGCATTCCTGCGGTGCCGCGCTGAACTCACCTGCTTGGCGGTACTTCAGCATTCCATCACGCTCTCTCCATCTCGCGGTCGCCCTCCGACACCTAAGGAGACAAAGACAGCAAGGTGAGCAAGGGGACTCTCTAAGGCCATACAAGCTACCCCCAAGAACTTACCTGATTTACCACGGGAGGTACTCACCTCATTTCGGGTCGGCGCAGTCAAGTCTGCTTCATCGCCGTACCCCGGCCCCTAAGGGGAGAAAGCAAGGACAATACCAGTTACCCCCCACAAAACTTACCTGATTTACCACGGGGGTCTCACCTCATCTCAGGTCGGCACAGTCAACTCTGCTTCATCGCCGTACCCCGCCCCTTAAGGGGAAAAACACAATAGACTTACCTGAATCTTACCGAGTGCCATTTGGAAATCTTCGAGTGGATTAATCGGCAACTTGCAAGGAATCGGACAGAGTGAAGAGCAGACATTTGAACTCTTATGAACAATTGGACTTTAGAGTCAATACTGCAACTCACCAATTCCTCTACGCCCGTGAAGTAACTGGTCATCAACGCGCCCCTGCGGTCGATGCAGGATGGAGAGCTCATCCTTCCAAACCATCAGGTGAGACTAAGGAGGGGACATCAAGAGTGATCAGTGGGAAGACAACGGGAGTGAGGAAGGTGGGTTGACACTCAATTCCATGGGTGGTCCAGTCCAGTCAGTCATCTCGGCGCTACACGTCATGCTGGTGGAAATAACAGCGGCCCAGTTCCGGTTGACGCCCCCGTGGGAACCAGGTGAGCGTAACACTATAATTGGTAGGTGTTAAGGGATCTAGCGTTGTTTTTTTTAAGAGTGGAAGTACCCATGATTGTTTGAGGTTAGTGGGGCTAGTGCTGGTGGCAAAGGAAGCGTTGATAAGCTTGGCTATGAAGGGTGATACGTCTCGAGCTGCATCCTTAATGAGCTGTGCAGGGCAAAGATCGCCCTGACAATGGGATGGTTTGAGGGACAGAATAATTCTTTCCACCTCAAGGATAGATACTTTGGAGAAGTTGAATCGGGTGGGTTGGGCTTCGGCTGTGTTCCTTGTTATTTTGGGTGATGGTGGGTTCCTCAAAGAGTCTTTTTTTTGGGATATTTTATTTTGTAAGGTAGATACTTTATTAGCAAGTGCATGTTGGATGTCTGAGCACCATTTTTTATCTTTGTTACAAGTGTCTGGTATAGCGATGGGGGTCTCTAATTCTTTGAATTCTTTCATATTGGAGTTAGCTTGGGAGATACAAGTGTCGTAGGATGCCCGGTTAGCTAGGCAGATTTCTTTTTTGTAGAGGGATGAGAGTTTGGTGAGCTTTAATTTGTTGGCTTCCGAGGGTAGTATTTTCCAGGCAGCCTCGCAATTTCTTTTTTGTTGCCTTAGGATTTTTAGGAAAGGTGTGAACTATTTGTTCAGATGCTTTTTTGGCCTACTTGACATGAGTTTGAGAGGGGCGATCTGGTCCAGGGAAGAGGCCATAATTTTGTTGAACTCCTCAAGGAGACTCTGTGGGTCAGCGCTGTCAGGAAGTGAGTTAAGGGTAGGGAGTAAGGCAGGGATAAGCCTATCCGCAGTGATACTCTTTTTTCTTCTGTTTAATGTAGGAGGAGCCATGTGGGCAGGAGGGGGCGGAGGTCTATTGGTGGAGAACGTAAATGATAGTAGGTAGTGGTCGGTCCAGGCTAGCGGTGAGATGGAAAGGATGTTGGCATGGCAGTTGTGGTCTGCCACCCAATCTAATATTCTACCTTTATTGTGGGTGGGGGTTATGCTTCGTTGGGTGAAGCCTAATTCTAGTAGAGTATTTGCCATTGCCAGGGCAGGCTGATCCGAAGGGTCATTGAAACCCAGATTAAGGTCACCCAATAGTAATACTTGCAATGAACTTTTGAGGTTATTAGCTTGGATCATATTAATGTCTTCTTCAAATGTCCCAGTTGGGCCCGGGGGGCGATCTATCAAGTGAATATTAAGGGTATTTACTTCTACTTATTTGTGTGTCGGGACTTCCCTGGCATTTGACAGCTCCGGTCCGCCTTCTGTTGCTCGCACGGTCTGTCAACGGAGCTACCACTGCACCACACACGCTCTGGTGAACATCGGGGCAAGATGCAGGGCACAGAGCTTCTCTCTCCCTCGGGAAAGCAGGGCTCCACACCGCATCCCACTGTGCGTCCTCTGCATCACCCAGAAACCCTGACCTCAGCCACGTTCTTTGCAGAGCGGTGGCTACCACATCTGCTTTCTCTTGCTGATTCTGCTGCTCCCACTGCTTTCTACTGGCCTGCACCTGAAAGGCATTTACATATTTAAAGGTGCCACTCAGGTGAGCTCATTAGAACAACTAGACCGCTCTCTAAGGTTTAGTAACTCTGTGCCCCTCTTCCTCGACTCAGTACTAAGAGCATTATGGGACTTGAAGTCCATAATGTTCTTAGTAGTTTTAAGATCATTGAATCTACTCTGTTTGAGTGGTGCATAGGATGTATTTTTAAGGGAAAATTTTAAAGGGGCTAATGCTTTTCTCTTAGGTTGATCCAAACCCAATGTAGAATCATAAATACTAAAAGTAGTTATATTATTTCCCTGTTGCCTATATACATCATGTTATTGTTTACAAAGGGACCTCATAGCTGGGACCTCGGTAATGTCTGGGAGGGGAAGCCTCGCGATGACAAAATCAGATAAGTCTAATGGCCATTCGATATTCCGGCATTTGGGGAACTTCCACCTCAGAAGTGGATAAGTACTGCATCTCTCCTGAAGGGAGTCAGCACATTCCCTTGATTGCCTTCTCCTCCCATGTGATCGACCCTCTAATACCACCCCCAGGGTTAGGATCAGGTAGGGGCTTCCTTCCCCTGGCCACATGGGAGCAGACTTCAGGCTTGGCTTCTGTGAGGGCTCTGCAGGATTCATCACAGTACACACAGCTCAACCATCTCTGGCCCAGATGGAAATTGGGTGGAAAGGCAGTGAACAGACTAAGGGGCAAAAGCCTGCGTTAGGTTGCGGGTAAAGTATTATTGTACATCAGTCACCAGTCCAAGATGTTGCTGCATTAAACTTTTTATAGAAACATATGCCAAGGACTAGTCTGTCTTGGGATTGCACAGGAACCTCTCACTGTCCTGTTCCAGTGGCTAGACTAGTACACGGTCTGTTTCTTTAGATTTTCTTGGTGGTCTAGGCTGTTTCTTTATCCCCCTTCTGGGTCAGTGTCTTGTTCTACTTTACTTTTCTCAGTTTCCCCTCGATTTCTTCATTTGGCTGTCCTGCTCTCACTGGCTGCAGCTTTAGGACTGTCAGAAACCACAGAGTGTAGGAAAGTGGACTAAATTAAACTCATAACACATATGACTAGAACTCCGCTGCACACTGCTTACATTTTATCGAATTCAAAATATATACAATTTACAAAACATTTAAACATAAATGCAAATGTTTTATTGTCACCATCAATCAGCAGAATTTGACAGTAAAACATGTAAAGGTATTAAGAACATGTAGGTGAACAGATTTCAAGCACAAAATACACCTTCAGCTTGTATTAAACAATGCAAGAGTGTGAGTTTGAAGCACTTAATATATGACACATTTCATGTGAGGGTACAGAATAAGCGGCCCTACGTGTTTTTCGACTAAAGTACCATCTTCAGGGGTTCACCCTCAATATACTTCTGAAAAACGTTATACAAAATACAGTAAGCAAGCGATTTAAAAATAAAGAAATCAGTAGAGGCACAACAGAAAGCTTATTGTACTGATAATCAATCATCAACAACCTAACCTTGAGTGGTCAGAAGGCTTCATTTTCTAAATGAGACTCAAATTCTGTAAATAACATGTGATAACTGAATCACAAATTTGAAGCGAAAGTTAAAATGCAGTTAGCAGTAAGACATATAAAGAAAAATCCATGTGAGAAGGAAGACATATTCAAAAAACACCCAGCACCCATAGTGGTGCCCCAAATCTGTGTAGCACCTGACTGCGATTCAGAGCACAGAAAAGGGGAATCAGTCTAAGATTTGTGTTGTCTGAATGCTGAAATAGTAGAGAAATGTGTCACTATAATGTTAGTAACAGCCATATGGTCTGTATACAGCTTCATATTAAGAGTCGAAGAATCTTCCCAAAATGGTTTGCTGAATCAAGTGTTAACCTGCCTCAACACTGGATGTGAGGAAGTCAACTGCTAGCCCTGTGCCTGCGGCACCCTCACACTGAATTTCGTACACTTGGCATTCCCAGGTCTGAAGTGAGATGAGTGCACCAGGACCGGAGTAAATGCGGTTACCGTGTTGCCCCGCCGCGGCAATGAACTTTGCAGGTGCGCTGCATTTGTGACCCTCTTGCCCCTGAAGCCTGCTGCAGTGAAACCGGCCTGATCCATCCATCAGGAGCGGAGAAATTGCCACTGTCCCTTTTGGGAATCATCGCTGTATCTTCGGAACTGAAAGCCGCAGAGACGTCCTTTTTGTTGCATTCGAACCAGCAACCACAGTGGACTTGACTGGTGAAGTTTGGTCCGGAGTGCGCCTGGTGCCGGTGAGTAATCATAACCTTAACTGGTGGCACCAAGTACCTCCATCCATTTTTATGCACGAGTGGTCCCTGGGGGCCCCTCTCCTTTCCACTGCTAGTGCGAACTAGAAAATTATTCCTGACCCTTGGACTCACCTCTAGCTTCAAGTGGAGGACCTCCTCAAATAGTGGGAATCTATTCTTCATCGCCTCACCCACCTTCCTGAGCTGCTAGAGACCCCTGAAGAAACCCTGTTTGCCCATTGGAACAACCGCGTGCGCCTGCACTGCATGTACTATTGAGCACAAGGCTCCTTTCTTCTTAGGGTTTGGACTGCCTCTTAGTTAGGTATGTGTTTTGATGTTGAAGGGGACTAAAGACTATGGGCCTCATTGCGACCCTGGTGGGCGGGGGGTTAACGGCACCGGTAGAGCTGCTGGTGCTGTTAACCCCCTACCGCCTCATTACGAGACCAGGATGCTAACAACGGGCCCGTCATTAATGGGGATCCTCCCCATTCCCCTTGAGCCCTATGGGGGTCGGAAAGGCCCGGTATTTCCCCATTCAAGTAACCCGGACCCGGTACCCGGCTACCTCTATAGTCGTAAGGAGGCCCTATGTGTACTACCTATTTTCCTTCCCCTCTAGGTTGTGAACATATTTCGTGCCTTTAACCCTTTAGACCCCAATGGTCTTGCATATATCTTGTATTGATTGTGTTGTGTTGGTTTGATAGTATTGCTGTGATTCTTTACTGTGTGTTGAGTTACAAAGGCCTTGTAATATTTACACCTGTCTGGGAGTAATTTGTAAGTGTCCTTGCTCTGTGCGCTCATTGAGGTCCTTCAGTCACCCTCACCCCTCCTGAGACTTAGGACCTCATTACGAGTATGGAGGTAGCCATGGAGCTATTAGCTCCATGGTGCCTCCGTACCAGGCTCCATTACCGGGTTCCTGCAATGGGGACTTACCGGGTTACTCCGACATAGGAGGACCCAGTAAGTCCTCCTTGCAGGAACCCATCCCCATTCCCATTTGAGCCCCCATAGATTACTGCCGGCCCGTTGTTAGCTCCCTGGTCCCCTCGCGGGACCCGGTAAGGCCGCCGGGTTTGACCAGGTGTTCCTTACCGGGTCGCGCGAGGGAACCTCGTAATGAGGCGGAACGGGTTTTGTAATGAGGCCCCATGTCTTACAGTACCTGTGTGTTAACCCATCATAGTACGTGCGCACGGATTAGGCAGTCCGAGCAGGCTAACAGAGTCTGGTATTGAATAATTGTCAGTTGATGTAGAAGGTTCTGGCACTGGAGGATGTTCAGGCTGTGACTTAATATGTGATTGGTGCTTACCCTCTATAGTAATGGAGCAGGTTAAGGCAGGGACGAGACATGGGCGCTGCGGTAGAAGAAATCTTTTAGGAGCTTGGCCATAGCGGACACAGAGCGCAGACAGGGCCTTTTACCCGGGCCTTCTACAAACGGCCAGCTTCCTACTGCCGGCGGACACGATCGGGCAGTAAAATCAATGCGGTCCATAAAAGTCAAATCCAGCATTGGCCACAAGACGGTGATGGGGACACCAGAATGTATCAGGACAGACTCCTGCAAAAGTAGGCTGGAGGGGGTGAGAGGGAGCAGAGTAGAAGAATCAAGTAAACAGGCAACACCTGTGTGCGAGAAGGGTTGGGGACACAAGGGAACATCCCGAGGGACCAGAGGGGATGGGGATGGCCTGTGGGGATAGAGGGAGTAAACACATGTTGGTGCATGCTTACCTGCTGTCTGAGCAGGAGGTCGGGCCCTGGGTCCTCCTGGTCCGAACAGGAATTGCCCTTTTCGTCATCTGCCCTTCACTTCGGACGCCCAGACAAGAGACACCCTTGATCTAAGAGTTAAGAGGAGGAAGGAAGAGGCAGGGCTAACAAGGTGGGTGGTGCTTAGGCCAGGTGACCTAGATCCACTTGCATCTGCTCCCCATCAGCAAAACTTATGCTGTGGATTGTGTATCTTCCATGTTGCTGCCATATGCTCTACTTATGCTGTGGATTGTGTATCTTCCATGTTGTTGCCATATCCTCTACTTATGCTGTGGTATCTGTATATTGCTTGTCGCTTCCATCCTGCCTCCTGTATCGATGCTTGGACACTTACACATTCCATGAGGCTGCTAACCTGGGTCCTGTGCATAGGCTGGGGTAGATGTACCTGCTCTGTGCCCTACAGCTATACTACAGCCCGTACACGTGCCTCACACCTGCTATGATTAGACCGAGTGCTGCCCCTATGGTGGGGCAGATGTACCTGCTCTGTGCCCTACAGCTGGGGTAGATGTACCTGCTCTGTGCCCTACAGCTGAGGTAGATGTACCTGCTCTGTGCCCTACAGCTATACTACAGCCCGTACACGTGCCTCACACCTGCTATTATTAGACCGAGTGCTGCCCCTATGGTGGGGCAGATGTACCTGCTCTGTGCCCTACAGCTGGGGTAGATGTACCTGCTCTGTGCCCTACAGCTATACTACAGCACATACACGTGCCTCATACCTGCTATTATTAGACCGGGTCCAGTGCCTATGCTGGAGCAGATGTACCAGCTCTGTGCCCTACAGCAGGGATAGATGTACCTGTTCTGTGCCCTACAGCTATACTACAGCCCGTACACGTGCCTCACGCCTGCTATCATTAGACTGAGCGCTGCCCCTATGCTGGGGCAGATGTACCTGCTCTGTGCCCTACAGCTGAGGTAGATGTACCTGCTCAGTGCCCTACAGCTGGGATAGATGTACCTGCTCTGTGCCCTACATCTCTATTACAGCCCGTACACCTGCCTCGTACCTGCTATTATTAGACCGGGTCCTGTGCCTATGCTGGGGTAGATGTATCTGTGCCCTACAGCAGGGGTAAATATACCTGCTCTGTGCCCTACAGCTGGGGCAGATGTACCTGCTCTGTGCCCTACAGCTGGGGTAAATGTACCTGCTCTGTGCCCTGCAGCTGGGGTAGAAGTACCTGCCCTGTGCCCTACAGATATACTACAGCCTGTACACGTGCCTCGTACCTGCTATTATTAGACCGGGTCCTGTGCCTATGCTAAAACACAAACACCCTAATAGGGGACTTCCAGGGAGCTGGTGTTGAGTGCAGCCAGGTCACCTTATCAAGCTATGGGTTGCGGCGGGTGTAAACGCTACATTTCTTTTATTTGGATGGAAAGACAAATGGATGTGCACGGGGCCCCTAAAATAAATTGAACATGTTTAAAACATGACTTTTTAACCACTGACATGAACTTTAAAATGCACACTTTTACCCTCATCCAAACTCTCTTGAGGCGCTGGGGCTGCTCGTTATCCTTCTTTGCTCTGCAAAACATTTTGGACACTTTTGGTTCCTAGTCCACCCCTGTGCATGATGGGGAGGAAGAGGAGTAGAGAAAGGGGAGAGGGGACGGGTTGGGGGGCACAGGTGCGTAGGTCAGGAGACAGAAGCAAAGAATAATGTGTGCAGGAAGGCAAACATATATCAGAGCAGTTACTTACCTTTTGTAGTCTGTGCTCCGCACCTTTTGATGAACACAGCAACACACCACTAAAGTACTCAGGTCTGGAGAAAGCAAACATGATCATGTGATTATTAATCTACAAAAAGAATTATCTAAATTAAATACAGATTTTACATGACATCCAGAGAAAATAATAACAACAATTTGTGTCTAAAGAAGGAGCGGATGATGACGCGCCCCCCCAACACCTCCCCGCCCCCACCAGCATCACCCGCCCCCATCCCATGCACAGGAGAAAGGCTTAATGGGAGGTTAGGCAGCCCCCTCCCCGCCCCCACCATCACACCCGCCCTCCAGCCCATAGACAGGAGAAAGGCTTAATGGGAGGCTAGGTAGCCCCCTCCCCGCCCCATCCCATGCTCAGGAGAAAGGCTTAATGGAAGGTTAGGCAGCCCCCTCCCCGCCCCCACCAGCATCACCCGCCCTCAATCCTACACACAGGAGAAACGCTTAATGGAAGGTTAGGCAGCCCCCTCCCCTGCCACCAGCATCACCCGCCCCCATCCTACACACAGGAGAAAGGCTTAATGGAAGGTTAGGCAGCCCCCTCCCCGCCCCCACCAGCATCACCCGCCCTCAATCCTACACACAGGAGAAACGCTTAATGGAAGGTTAGGCAGCCCCCTCCCCGCCTCCACCAGCATCACCCGCCCTACATTCCATACACAGGAGAAAGGCTTAATGGAAGGTTAGGCAGCCCCCTCCCCCACCACCAGCATCACCCCCCCTCCATCCCATGCACAGGAGAAAGGCTTAATGGAAGGTTAGGCAGCCCCCTCCCCCACCACCAGCATCACCCCCCCCCCCCCCATCCCATGCACAGGAGAAAGGCTTAACGGATGGTTTGTGAAGGAAAAGCAGAGACAGACAAGTCAAGATTTCCCCCGAAAATACTCCTCTCTCACTACAAGAGTGTGGACTATGTTGGAAGGTGTCGGAGGCAGATGTCAGACATAGAGGTGGCATTTATATGACGTTTTATTAAATTCCAAGAAAACAACCTAACTGACCCTAACTCTAAAGGGGTAGCCCTACCTATCTAAGGAAACTAGAGGACTTGCCGTCAGGATAACTGAAAGGTCTGTCCTCTGACCCACTCCCATTCCGATCCTACCACTAACAAGCCAAAGTAAAAAACTAAGGATAATTGGGAGGATGACTCCCTCCTCCGACAAAAAGAAAAGGTTTTGGTTTCAAAGACGTTCCAGTTCCAACAGGTACCTTCCTCGGGGAGAAGAGGAACTTTCTACTGATTTCCTCGGGTGAAGAGGAGCTGCTTTCTACTGATTTCCTCGGGTGAAGAGGAGCTGCTTTCTACTGATTTCCTCGGGGAAAGGGAGCTTTCTACTGATTTCCTCGGGTGCAGGGGAGCTTTCTACTGATTTCCTCGGGTGAAGAGGAGCTTTCTACTGATTTCCTCGGGTGCAGGGGAGCTTTCTACTGATTTCCTCGGGTGAAGAGGAGCTTTCTACTGATTTCCTCGGAGCTTTCTACTGATTTCCTCGGGTGAAGGGGAGCTTTCTACTGATTTCCTCGGAGCTTTCTACTGATTTCCTCGGGTGAAGAGGAGCTTTCTACTGATTTCCTCGGAGCTTTCTACTGATTTCCTCGGGTGAAGGGGAGCTTTCTACTGATTTCCTCGGAGCTTTCTACTGATTTCCTCGGGTGAAGGGGAGCTTTCTACTGATTTCCTCGGGTGAAGAGGAGCTTTCTACTGATTTCCTCGGGTGAAGGGGAGCTTTCTACTGATTTCCTCGGGTGAAGAGGAGCTGTCTACTGATTTCCTCGGGTGAAGAGGAGCTTTCTACTAATTTCCTCGGGTGAAGGGGAGCTTTCTACTGATTTCCTCGGAAGCTTTACCAGATAACAGTTCAATGACCTTTAAACGCCTGAACAACCAGTAGCTTTGTTAGAGCCAGTGGGACAAGAGAGATTGCTCCCGATGCACAGCTCACCAGCTTCATAGTCGAAGCTTTGTTGGAACCAGTGAGACGAGGGGGATTACTCCCGATGCACAGCTCACCAGCTTCACAGCCAGCAGCTTTGTTGGGGTTACTGGGACGAAGAAGATTACTCTCAGTGCACAGCTCACCAGCTTCACAGCCAGAAGCTCTGCAGAGGCTACTGAGACATGTGCGGTTGCTTCAGGTGCAGTTCATCTGCTTTAAAACCAGCAGCTTTGTTGGGATTTCTGGGATGAGGAAGATTACTCCTAAATTGAGGTTGGCTGTTCCCACTCCCATACTGGTTTTCCCATGTTCTTCGTTACATGTACTTGTCGCGGGACATGCCACCGGTTCGTCCAAGGGCAGTGGGTCTTGGCTCAGGCCTTCTTGGTTGGTCTCTCCTTCCGTTGGCTCCCGCAGCGGCTCTGCAGATCCTTCTTCACTATGACAGTTTTATCACCGTTCTGGGACTGGACGGTTCACCTCCTCGAGGTTGCAACACTGTTACTTGAACCACTTCTTCCCAAAACGCCCGCTCTCAGTTGGGCTCCACTGGACTCCGCTAGTTCCACAGTCGGGTTCTCCAAACTCCACCTCAAAAGGATAGCTCAGTGATAATGTGCTTGTCTTGGAAGCAGGATACCGCAGAGCTACACTGGTCTGACTCCTGCTTCCGCACTTAGACACTAGGCTCTGTTATAATATATTAATTAATTAATGAATTACTGTCAGACTCAGCTGTAGCCGGCTGTGTATCGGTTATGTCCAATTCCACCCCCCCTCGTCCTCACCTGTTTCTTCGGGAGAGATTCCGTCTTGATGGGGTCTTCTTTTGATCCTCTTTTTCGTGAAGAGAAACGGTCTTCCGCGGTAGGAAGCCACCCTGATTTCCTGAAAAAACAGGGAAGCTGGGGACCCCCCTCCGCAGAAACCAAACGAAGAGGAAAAAAGCCAAAGCTTAAAAAAACCTCTCGGAGTGAAGCACTGGAGTGTGGTGAGGTAAGAAGTTCCAGGACCACGAGGAGCAAAGGCGTGGAACAGGTTGGATCAAGCCTCAGGTTACGAGTCTGAAGAGAGTAGCTGACAAAGCAGAACCAGAACTGCAGCGAGGAACTCTCCAGTGAACAGGGTAGATCCAGGAAGATGTCGATTGTGATCCGAGGAGCGGAAGCGCTAACAGCAGCGGAAGGAAACTCCAAAGAAAAAAGGTAAGAACCTGGAGGAAGCCAGTAGCGATCCGAGGAGCGGATCCGCTACCGGAGAAAAAACAAAAAGGGCAATAGACAAAGAAAGGAGAGGGGAAGAAAAACTACGAGAGTGAAACAGAGGAGGAAAAAAAAGAATAAAGGAAAAAACAGGCGGAACGAAAGCTGCCTACAGAGGACTCTGAAAGCGGAACTCAGCGAGGAAGCTAGCTCCAAAAGGGCAGAGAGTGGGTAATCAGGAAGCAGGAAACTAAGCGGAGCACGGCAACAACAGAAAGCGAAGTTGCAACGCACCGACCCAGAAACAGGGGTGGGATTAAATAGAGGATGAAACAGGACAAGAGACTAGAGCGATAACCAGGAAGTAAGCTGTAGAGTGGAACATTCTAATGGCGGTGCCAGCGCCAAACCTTCCAAAGCTGCCAATCACGCCTGCGGTTCGGCAGAGGTGTGACAGTATGCCCGTGTTAGGTAAAATTTCCACAGGGCTGGTAAATCTTCCTTGCCTGGTTCAACTCCAGAACTTTTTGCTTTTCTAGTGAGATATTTTCCATTAATACCTCAGTGAGTGGGAACCTTTTTCCACACTCACCTGTCTTTAACTCTTTTTATGGGTGTCATTTTTAAGACTCTCCATAGTGTCTTTTTAAAGTTATCATGTCTAACAACTTATTGGCAATAAGTGCCTGTTGTTGCTGGGTTGCCCTAGGGGCTCCCCCTTTAACTTTCTTGTGCTAACCTTGAGTGAACTACAGTTCCCAAGGGTAGAAAGGATCTTTGGATCCCTTTTACATTTTATTCTGTGAAACCAGCACACCCCACCTTATGTGGAGTGCAGGGGAGATACAATGTATCCCCTTTCACATTTAAACTGTAACAATTCTGTTACAGTGACAAGCTTACCTTTAATGGCTGGTGGCAGTGATACCTTTTACTAATTTGGTGCACCTTTACCGCGTGCTGTAATCACAGCTGCAGTAAAGGCACCTAAGGGTGCTCATTTTTACCAAAATGGCCCCTGTCTTTTCAGTGTTTCTTGTCGTTTCTTGTTCCTTCCCCTGACATCCAGGGCGGGAAAATCCTTTGTTTGAGTTTTGTCTTTGGCGGGAGTCTCCTGGACACCCTGCCCAGGCTCCAGTCAGTCTGTAAGCACAGGAAGTGGGGGAGGGGTCCCAAACTTCCCCCTCCTTTGTCTTAGGTCTTCCTTCAACTGGGCCAAATCCCAGTGGGGGGTTGGCTGTCCTGATTGGACAGCCAAACGCCCCTTTCTTGTAAAATGCGGGGAGAGAATGCAGAGGTTGTGTTGCAGTTCCTGATAAATACTGGAAACCTGGAAGCTGAAGTGATGTCGACCACTGGAACAGAAAACCGAAGAGGATGACGAAGGAAAAGCGGCGGGAATGATTTCCAGCAGCCGGAGAGCCTGCTTTGTAACCGGAGCCTGCTGCAGCCCTTCCTTCCGATCGACCTGGGGTCTCCAAAAACGACGACCCGAACCCAGAGCCTGGTGAGACCCACTAGACTCAGGACGACCTGCATTTTGAGCCATCCCACGGGTTGCTGCGTCCTTGCGTTCTTGCAATACCCCAATACCCTGGGACCTCCAGCCACTGTGCGGTGCACGGTCTTCCGAATTCCGAATCTCGCTGAAACTTCGTGGGCATCTTGGTCTATTTCCAGAGACACGAATCGAGTCCAAAAAGTCCCCTCACAAGAGTGCTGGACCTTTTAAACGACGGGAATTCAACTGCGATTTTCTGTCTTCTTCTGTGCTCCTTGAAAAGGCGCCAAACCCGCAGAACCGCATTCAGCCACGAGAGAAATCTTGCCTAGAGCCTTCTTCATCGATCCCTGCTGCAAAGTCCCTTCTGAGGTCTTGTGTTCAGTCACCAGGACAAGGAATCCAGTGACCGGGTATTTGGCTGCAGTCCCTGAAGTTCTCCTGCTGCAATCTCTTCTTCATTGCTGAGGTACTGTGTTGGCTTGGGTATATACTTACCTTAAGCCTGTTGGGATTTCTGTGTAGTCCTGGGGTGTTTTCTGTTATTGGGAGGTCCCTCGTGCAGTACACCCAGTCCCACTGCTAGAATCCTGCTGGGGTGTCTTCTGTGAAGCCCCTGGACCCTCTTCTAACCCTAGAAGTAAAGTACTCACTTGTTTGCCCAGTTTTCTTAAGGAAACTCTGACTTTTGCTACTAAAGAACTTATTCTAACACTGCCTGTTGGTCACTAGTCCTAGTGACCCCCCTTCTGCCACTGAGAACACTCATGCTCTAAGGGAAAAGACTTTGAAGGGATTGGGACTTCTGCCTAGAAAAGAAATCAAGTGTTTTTACTTACTTGTAAAGAGTTGGTTGGTAACTGTAATTCTAAGAGTGAACAGTTACAAAAGTTCTTACTGATCTTGGATGTGTGATGCAATATTCTTAAAAGTATGGTTAACATCTTTCCTTCCTTAGCCACCGTTTTTCCAGTCTAAAAGAAAGTAGATGTGAAGGTATTTTACTCTCCTGTGATTAGGTTGTGCCTCTTTACAAAAGTAATGTGTTGGTTTCACCAGATTATTCCTGAAGGGTAATTGTATGAGTGTCCTCCAACTGTTGGTATCACCAGGTTAGTCCTGTTAGGATAACTGTATGAGTGTCCCCCAACTGGGTCTTGCTTCCCCTGACTTGCTGCTAGCCTGTCTTTAATAAGTCTACATTAGGTTGTTGCCTACCTAGAATATCTATTCAGTAAAGTGTGACATTGGGTTTTACATTCCCCTTCATTGTGAAGTTAAAGTAAGTGGGTTTTACTTACCTTGTGTTAGCTGTGTGCCATCCAAAACAAGTTACAAGAGTTATTGCTTATCTCCATCTGGGGTTCCCTGATTGCCAAAGCATCTGTAATTGTATATTACATCCATTAGGTTTTGCTCACCTGGTATAACTGTGTGTTATGACAAAAGTAGTGATAGGTTTTTACTGCACCTAGAATAAGTGTTTCACTATTCACCAAAAGTATATTGTCCAGTTGACTGTTTATGTGATTTGTTCCAAGAGTCACTGTACAACTGGAAGGGCCTACTGTCCTTGTATTACCAAAAGTAATCTAAAAGTAACCATTGGTCTTTTACTCCCAAAGAATAGGCTTGGCCTATACTAAATGTGTATAACAAGGTTTTGACTTCCCTAGAACTACTGTTAGGTGTTCCAAATAAGGTCTATACTTGGGTCTGTGTACTTTCAAGTATAGTGTTGTGTTTTATATTGTGATTTCATATAATGTTTCAGTATTTGCTAGATTTATCTGGGCCTACTTGTATTTAAATAAATCCTTTATTTTTATAATACACAGTGTTTCAGTGTTTCTTTGGATCATTTGTATTACAATTTTCACTTGTACTGTATCTACTGCCTTCTCTCCCTCCTAAGATAAGCCTGGCTGCTCTGCCTACGCTACCATGTACTCAGGTGGTACAGTCTTATACTAAGAGTGGAGTCTTGTACTGCCTCAGTTGAATGGTTTTACTAGGCCCTTAACTGGACTTCAGAAAAACTATCCTAACACCCCCTTCCAGGGGACACTCCACCCGGTTTGCCAGGAAAGACGCGATGGAATTTTTTCACCTAAACAGGGGCATGTATGAATGAAACCGGCTCCCATGAATCTTCAGAGTGAGGATAACCCTTCCAGTGTACCAGGTATTCTAACCGACCCCTTCTATAACGGGAGTCGCGGATGGACTTCACCTCATACTCCGCCAGAGGAATAATATCAGGATCAGAGGTGCGGGATAAAGGGCGGTCAAAGGGGTCCCCCCTATATTCCTTTAAGAGTGAGGCATGGAACACCGGGTGGAGCCGACGCATATGGCGAGGCAATTGAAGGCGAAAGGCAACAGGATTAATCTTGTGAGTGATGACAAAAGGACCTAGATAACGAGGGGAGAGCTTAGATGGACGTAACCACCGGGGTAGAAATTTGGTGGCCAACCACACCTTGGTGCCCTTTTGCCAATCAGGGGAAGGAAGGCGTTTGCGATTGTACTGAGTGCGGTAGTGGAGACTTCTTGCTTGCAAACCCTCCGTAGCAACTCTGTGAGCCTCAGTTACCGTACACAAAAGTTGGTCAACAGAAGAAATGTGAGAGGGAGCAGAAAGAGGCAAAGGGATAGAGCTGGGATGATAGCCATAAGAACAGAAAAAAGGACTGAGTTTGGTGGCACTGTGTGTGGCATTGTTATAGGCGAACTCTGCTGTTGGTATCAGGCTAACCCAGTTGTCTTGCTGAGAATTACTGAAACATCGGAGGTATTGTTCAAGGGAGGCATTTGTCCTCTCAGTCTGACCATTTGTCTGAGGGTGGAAACCAGACGACATCGCCCTTTCGATGCCTAATTTTTTGCACAGTTCTTTCCAAAAGTGGGAGGAATATTGAGTGCCCCGATCGGAGATGATCTTATCAGGGATTCCATGCAGATGGAAGATGTCTCGTGCAAAGACTGTCGCCATTTCAGCCGCGGTGGGTAAGCCCGCCACCGGTGACAAATGAGCCATCTTGGTAAAGCAGTCCACTGTCACCATAATGCAAGAGCATCCTCTGAAGGAGGCAGGTCTACTATGAAGTCAGTTGAAATAACACTACAGGGCCTCTTGGGTATCTCATCTTGTTGCAAATATCCAATGGATTGGGTGCGGTATTTGGAGCGGCAGCAAACAGGACATGCTTGAACATACTCAGTCACCTCCTTAGCCAGTCCTGGCCACCAGAACCGACGGCGCACCAAATCCAAGGTGCTCTTAACCCCCCGATGCCCTGCCAAAGGGTCGTCGTGACACCATCGAAGAGCAGTGCGCCGTGTCTGGGTGTTTGGCAGGAACAAGCTCTGCTTGTGGAAACGTAACCCATCCTTAATCACCAGATCTTTGGATTACTTCATGGGTAGTTCTGAAGAGAAAGAAGCTCTGTGGACCTCTTCCAGAAAAGACTCAATGGAATAGATAACTCGGATATCGGGAAACATGAGACTGGTGACTTCTAAATGGGTGACGCCCGGGTAAGGTCTTCTTGAGAGGGCATCAGCAAGGATGTTCTTAGAACCAGGTAAGTATGTAAGAGTGAAATCATATTGAGTGAAGAAATGACCCCACCAGAGTTGATGCATTCCATGTTCTGTATTGCCTTAAGGTTTTTGTGATTTGTTCTTATTTCAAAGGGAAAGAGACTTCCTTGTAAAAGGTGGCACCAATCTTCACAAGCGGATTTTATAGCCAATAGTTCCTTCTCGATAACTGAATAATGAGTTTGGCAATCTTTTAAGGTTTTGGACAGGTAAGCTATGGGATGCTCAGAGCCCTCATGCTCCTGAAGAAGAACGGCCCCTATGGCAGCCGCGGAGGCATCTGTCTCGACAATAAACCTCACACCTTGGTCCGGTTGACAGAGGATGGGAGCGGTGCAGATATCTTTCTTCAAGAGCTGAAAGGCTTGATCGGCCTCTGTGGTCCAAGAAAAAGGAGATGAGGACTTCTTCAACAACTGCGTGATGGGCAAGACCCTGTTAGAGAAGCCTGTGATGAATTTGCGATAAAAATTAGCAAGCCCCAGAAATCTTTGCACATCCTTGACTGATACGGGAGCAGGCCAATGCAGGATGGCCTCAACCTTGGAGGGATCCATCCTGATTCCTTCTGGAGAAAGAATGAACCCAAGGTAAGGTACTTCTGAAACACTGAAGACACACCTATCCGGGTTGGCCTTTAGATGGTTCTCTCGTAGACGATGCAAAACCTGTTGAACATGAATATCGTGAGATTGAGAATCCTTGGAAAAGACCAAGTTGTCATCTAGATAAATGATGGTACAATGGAACAACAGATCAGAGAATGTGCGATCCATAAAGTGTTGAAACACAGAAGGAGCATTCACTAACCCAAATGGCATGACACCACTCGAAATGCCACTCATCTCCGGAGTGGATACGTAGTAGATGGTATGCTCTTCTGAGGTCAATCTTAGAAAATACCTTCGATCCTTGAACAGCATCCAAGATGTCTTTGATAAAAGGCATGGGGTAACGATCCCTGATGGTAACCTGGTTAAGTCCGCTGTAGTCTATGCAAGGCCTTAACTCACTTGATCCCTTTTTGGGGACGAAAAACAGGGAGGCACTGGCAGGAGAACGTGAATGGCGGATGAGGCCGTGTTGAAGGTTGGAATCCAGATATTCCTTAAGCGCCTCTTTCTCCCGTAAGGATAGGGAGAACATGCGTCCAAAGGGAACTATGGCATTAGGTGTTAACTCTATAGCACAGTCCTCTGGCCTATGAGGAGGCAACTCTTGATGTATCTCATCCAAAAACACCTCCTGGTATTGTTCGAATTTCTTGGGTATATTGTTGACCTTCAGAACTTCACTAGTAATGGACGGCTCAGGAAGAGTATGTACAATAGCCGGATGGTCGACTGTAGAACAGGATGGTCGACAAAACTCGGAAGAGAATGAAAGCAGGTTCTTTTTCCAATCGATATGAGGGTTATGCCTTCTTAGCCAGGACACTCCCAGGATAATGGGGAAGTGAGCTGCCCTGATGAGGTCGAATTGAATCGTCTCGGTATGGTGAAGAATCTTCATGGTGAGGGAAGAAGTAGTGTGAGTAATGAGCCCAGAGCTCAGCGGTTTATCGTCGACTCCTTCCACTTTCTGGTCTTGCTCCTTTTCCAGTCTGCTGATACCAATCTTGTTAGCCCACACAATGTCCATAAAGCAACCTGCGGCCCCACAATCCAGAAGAGCAAGTGCCTCACAGGTCTGGCGTGGGGGACACAACTGGACTGCTATCACCATGAGACGGTTATCCTCGGTAGTGTTAGCTGGAGAGACAGACAATGAAACATAGGGACTTGGATGTCCTCCTCAGTAACTTGTCCCAACTAGTTCCGAGGGGTGGTGTTTCCCGACCGTCGGGGAGGGACATCAGGACAATCCCTCAAAATGTGTTGCTTCGACCCACAATACATGCATAGATTATTGTCCCTGCGCCGTTGGCGTTCCTCTGGAGAGAGAGGTCCTCTGGTTGTTCCAATCTGCATTGGTTCTTCCTTACTGTGACAGGTGGGAGTAGAGGTGGACGCACTAGGTTCCAAGGGAGGAGGAAATCCTCGGGTCTTTCGGCGCTCAGAGCGCCTCTCGGATAGACGAAAGTCCAACTGGAGGACAGTAGACCAGAGGTCGTTCAGTGTAGCGGGCCGTGGCATTCTTGCTAGTTCGTCCTTCAGGTCCTCTCTTAGACCTAGACGGAAAATGGTGAATTGAGCATTTTCCTGCCAGCCTGCATCAGCCGCCACTCTCTTGAAACGAGAAATATAGGATAGTGAATCAGTGTTTCCTTGACGTATATCTAATAGTTGTTCACTGGCGACCACTGCAGATTCCTGTCGTTCAAATGCCGTTTTGAACTGGGCTGTAAGTCCGGCATAATCCTGCAGTAATGGGCTAGCACTAATCACCAGAGGGGCTGCTCATGATAAGGCGTTTCCAGTAAGATTGGAGATCAGGAATCCAATGCGAGCCTGGTCTGTGGCATATGACTGTGGCCTAAACGTAAAGTGTATAACGCATGCTTCCATAAACTCCTTGAATTTATGGGGGGAACCGTCGTATTTTCCACAGGACAGCGGCATGGGAGGTAATTCGCTATGAGACTGTTCATAGCGGTCGACTCTTTGTCTAAGGGCTGTGTTCTCGGTCTTGACGGTCTGCAATCCTTGAGTCAAGTTGTGAACTGCGGAGAGGAGTTCCTGGACTTGTTCCGGAGTAGCCATGATTGGAATTCTTGGGCGTTGCAATCTGTCAGACTCAGCTGTAGCCGGCTGTGTATCGGTTATGTCCAATTCCACCCCCCCCTCGTCCTCACCTGTTTCTTCGGGAGAGATTCCGTCTTGATGGGGTCTTCTTTTGATCCTCTTTTTCGTGAAGAGAAACGGTCTTCCGCGGTAGGAAGCCACCCTGATTTCCTGAAAAAACAGGGAAGCTGGGGACCCCCCTCCGCAGAAACCAAACGAAGAGGAAAAAAGCCAAAGCTTAAAAAAACCTCTTCTCTCGGAGTGAAGCACTGGAGTGTGGTGAGGTAAGAAGTTCCAGGACCACGAGGAGCAAAGGCGTGGAACAGGTTGGATCAAGCCTCAGGTTACCTCAGGTTACGAGTCTGAAGAGAGTAGCTGACAAAGCGGAACCAGAACTGCAGCGAGGAAATCTCCAGTGAACAGGGTAGATCCAGGAAGATGTCGATTGTGATCCGAGGAGCGGAAGCGCTAACAGCAGCGGAAGGAAACTCCAAAGAAAAAAGGTAAGAACCTGGAGGAAGCCAGTAGCGATCCGAGGAGCGGATCCGCTACCGGAGAAAAAACAAAAAGGGCAATAGACAAAGAAAGGAGAGGGGAAGAAAAACTACGAGAGTGAAACAGAAAAGCCGCCTACAGAGGACTCTGAAAGCAGAACTCAGCGAGGAAGCTAGCTCCAAAAGGGCTGAGAGCGGGTAATCAGGAAGCAGGAAACTAAGCGGAGCACGGCAACAACAGGAAGCGAAGTTGCAACACACCGAACCGGAAACAGGGGCGGGATTAAATAGAGGATGAAACAGGGCAAGAGACTCGAGTGATAACCAGGAAGTAAGCTGTAGAATGGAACATTCTAATGGCGGTGCCAGTGCCAGACCTTCCAAAGCCGCCAATCACGCCTGCGGTTCGGCGGAGGTGTGACAATTACCTCCACAAAGACAGAAGCCATTTAGCTCCCCACCTCCCACCCCCCCCCCCCTTTTCTGTTTCCCCAAGACCTGTTAGCTTCTCCTTGGACATTTGCTCTACTCCTTGCTCCTGCTGGTAAAAATATTCAACGTTGCCACATGCGCTCTATAATCTCCCACGCGTATCTCCCACTTCCGAACAATGTATCTATGCTGGTTTGATCTCTTTAACAAGTCAACCCCTTTCCAAATGGTTACAGCTTGTATTGAAATGCATCCACATCTCCTCAGCTGACACTTTCGCTACTCTCCTAATCTCAACCTCTGCTCTGACAACCTTCTTAGTCTTACAATTCCCTTATCGCCCTGTGCTTCTACCCACTTGCATTCCTTATCCCTCATTGCTCAGACCACTGCAATGTATTACCCACTGCAAAGTCCAACACTACCATCTACTCCATTCATTTGCACTACAGCTCCACCTTGAGTCAAGAAGAATCACCCGTTGGCATAGATCACTGAACCATCGTGAATTACACTGAATTCAGCCCCCTCTCATGGCATTTGTAGCCTGTGTCCCTCTTCCTGTTCCGCCATCCCTCCCCTGACTCCTGATTGGATGTTACTGCGCTACTTTAGCAAGCCCTCAGGAAAGCGCCACTGCCCGTTGCAGCCCCCTACAGCGAAGGGCCGTAAGGCAAAGGATGGCTCCTGAAGCAGTTCCAGAAGGTGTCAGCTGGTGACGCCTGCAGCCGTCAACCTGCTGCGACTGCTAATGTAAGTGTGGTGGGTCAGGGGGTGCAGCAATCACTGCTCCCCACTAATACTGTCCCACCCTCAAATTACTCTATTACCCACAGTGCACCACTCCTAAGCATCTCAGTGAACTGTATTGCTTGGCCATCTCTCCAGGAAAGTCCACTTTCCTTTTTTACATTGCTGTTTGTGTTGAAACCTGGCCTTTTTCCCTATTTTTAGGAAAATCAAATCTGGGTGCTTTACAGTGTGCTACTCACACCTGCAACCTCTTGTCTTCTGTCCACACTGCTCCTGCGTTCCCCTGGGGTTGCCTGCTTGGTGCCTCCTGTGTGCCTCCTTCTGTGTGTACCCTCTCCTCTGCTCCCTTCTGTGGTGCTCAGCTTTTGTCATGTGCTTCATTCCCCCTCACACTCTCCTCTTGCCTCATCGCACCCTCTATGGGGCTCTCAATCTCTCCCATCTTCTCAAACTGCTACTCTATCTCTTATCCTATCCCTCTCCCTAAGTCAAGTAGGAAAAGGTTCAAGAGGAGTATCCTGGTTTCCAAACCTGGCCTCCCTATCGCTGATACCCACATCAGCGCTTCCTCCAGACATACCCTAAATGACACCCTCTTTGCCGTTTCTTCTCCAGATTTATGAACCCCTCATATTTTCTCAGCTCTCTCTCCTACCTCTGCCTCTCCCATTAATGGTGGCACTCGATGAGAGGTCCTATTGGCCTTCTTCGCCCCTTCCAAGACCATATTAATGTCTATCTGAATGGCACTGTCTTGGTCCAGGGCCCTCAGCCCAATCGCCTCCTTTTCGATAGGCGTCTCTCGCGTCTTATGATGTGATATGATATGATTGTTTATTTGTATAGCGCACATACGCGTGTTTCAAATCACTTCACGGCAGAGGAGGCAGCAGAAGAACATACAATACATTCTTACAATTAATGGGTAATTAACTATCGTACTACGCCTGACGACATTTCTGATAGTGCATGGACATTGACAATGATGAAGGGAAGGGGGGGGATGGGACAATGTAAAGACTGGTAGGGGGTGTCTGTACTTCCACTCTCTATATGGTAGAGGAGAGGCACAGAGGACCCCAGCCAAGATTCTCTATTATTGGTAACGTAGCCGAGCAATCAAGGCCTAGCTTCTCAGGAGGTGATGAAGGCTGGTTCTTAAGTACAGTGTAGTCCCCGAACCCCCACAAAGGAATGTCCACACACTGTATTACTGAAAACACAGTCTTTATATAATTAATATTCAAAGGTATGTACACGATCACAATAACGCACTTTGTACTCGGATTTCAATAATGATAAATATATACAATTCTAAAGTTGTACCACCAATGTTATCAAATCTCATTAAAGTGCATCAACTGTACGGTTAAAATGTCAAACAGATCAATAACGAGAAAACCAGCAATAGAGATAGGAGGGAACGCAAGATGGTTGAAACAATAGGCAGAATGCTGACCCCTACCGCTAGGCACAGTTCTGTGTGGAGATCCCCTCACCTGGGCAACCTGTAAATAAAGATATATAGCACAAGCCCAGTCCTTATAGTGTTCAATAGTCTTACTTCCTCCTATTAAGGGTTTACCCCCCCAATGTACCTGGTGGAGTAGAGTTCTCCGAAGATGCGTCGACCAATCCTTCTTGAGTGACTCCCTTTAAGGCAGGAGCCACGGATCGTCGAGAGGCGTCGAGGAACTCGGCGTTCGGTGTTGGGGAATCGACGGCTCTACTTGAGTGCCCTCCCTTTAAGGCAGGAGTCACGTGTCGTCGAACATCCGACGGAGAACACGTTGAACTACAGCAGTGAAGTGGCCGCTTCGTTCCTAGCGGTGCTCGTCGACGACAGAGCTTTGGCGTCCTGCAAGGAAGAGGCGTGCGGGGCACCTCGGTGACGATAGTTCTGTACCGCAAAGAGATGATAAAGAACTGTGGCCCAGCAGGGGCATCGAGTCGTTGGCGTCTCTGCGGTCTTTAGGTTTTCGGGAAACCCACCTGCGGATGCTCCTCGGCGCGTCGACGGTCGGGCCTTCTCCAGCAGGAGAAAAGCGGGCGACGATGCAGACGCGAGCGTCCGATGATCAATTGAAGGTCTTAGGCAAACGGGAGCACGGTGGCTCCGGTCGGCGACAGCGGTCGTCGACAGTGGCGGACAACAGTCCGAGTGCTTCTCTTTGAGATTCCGCGGCAGTCCCAGTCTTGGGTCGGCAGCCTGTCGAAGGTCTGTCTACCAGGGAGCTTTGGCAAAGATCAGCGGTGCACGATGGTCCCTCGTAGCTCGGGAAGAGGGTGCCTTACCAGGTCTTCTCTGGGTCAGTCCTTGGAGGCACAGCAGCTTTCATATTGTGAAGGAGAGCAACAGCACTTCTTCTCATCCAGCGGGGCTTCAAGGTCAAGCTTCAGTTACTCCAGTTACTCGTCGTAGTGGACTTCAGCTTCTGAACATGATTCCTAGCAGTGAGAGGTCCCCAGATATACTGTTGATCTCCCATTCATTCCGCTGGGTCACACTCAAGCATCCAATCACGACTAAGGGCATTCATGCAGGCGGGCAGCCAATCAGGCACACAAGGTATTCAGGCCATTCACTTCTCTCCAGACACTCACAACAAGTTATGTGTATTGGGACAAGTACCGAGCCATTCAACACTCCAAGCTGCATTCATACCGGTTTCGGGCAGGGCTGTCTCAGTCATTGTGTCAACCACCAGATACTAGACATCCACAACACAGAATGCATATTCGTCACACACTCTATTCACCCAGGTCCCACCCACAGGAGGTACCCACAACATACATCATTGGGAAGGCTCCAGCTAGTCTGGCCAGGCCTTCACAACAACACCATATATGGCATTTCCACCCAACAGCCAGTCAGGGGGAAGGGACAGAGTCAGGGTTTCCCAGGACTTTGGGTAAACAAGGTAATGGGTAATAGAAAGCAAGAGGCCACAGGGGCCATCTTGTTTTCCATCAGGAATCAACTGATCCCAATGGCATGGCCGGGGTATCCCAAAATGGAGGATACTCCGCGCACGTGTCAATTTCAGCATGGAGCTGCCACCAGCCCATACCCTGCTCTGCGGGCCACCCACAGGTGCCCAAAAACATACACTAGGGGCACAGGGTTGTACCCCCACCCATGGGTGCTATAAGGGTATCCCACGGGTCCATTCACCAAACCAAAAGAGAGAAAGCTGCACCGCCAGGAGTCCCACATGAACTCCTGCACGGAAAATATGACAGAACACACGATAAAAAGCAGTAAAGGACAAGGACACGGAGGCCCTGTCCCTCCGATGCATTTCCAGCATCACAGACAACACTGACTGTCGTACTGGGCCTAACGACACTTCTGATATTGCATGGACATTGACAATAGGTAAGGGAAAGGAGGGAGTGGGGAGGGGGAAAAAGGGAGAGGGACAAGCCATGACTATCGTACGAGGCCTGACTACATTTCTGATAGTGCAAGAGCATTGGCAGTGATGGAGGGAAGGTTGGGGGGAGAGGAACAAACAATGACTATCGTACTAGGCCTGACGAAATTTCGGATAGTGCATGGACATTGACAATAGGTGGGGGAAAGGAGGGAGGGAGGGAGGGGGAGCAGGGAGAGGAACAAAAACAGTGACTAACATACTAGGCCTAAGGGAAATTCTGGTAGTGCAAGTGCATAGGTTATGGTGAGGGAACAGAGGAGAGGAGAGAAGGTAAGGCAAGGAAGAAGAAGAAAGGACTGAGAAACAGTGAGCAAGGTGAAGAGACGCAAGCAGATAAAATTCGGTGTTAAGCGTCAAAGACAACCAGGTGGAATGACCACCGCCATGATACAAAGTGAAAACTGAGCAAATGATGACGCAAGAGTCCAGAATGTTCATGCCATGATGCAAAGTCAAATCTGAGCAAATTATGATGCAAGAGTCCAGAATATGCATGCCATGATGCAAAGTCAAACTTTAGCAAATTTTGATGCAAGAGTCCAGAATGTGCAGGCCATGATGCAAAGTCAAAACCAGAATGTGCATGCCATGATGCAAAGTCAAAACTGAGCAAATTTTGATGCAAGAGTCCAGAATGTGCATGCCATGATGCAAAGTCAAAATTTAGCAAATTTTGATGCAAGAGTCCAGAATGTGCATGCCATGATGCAAAGTAAAAACTGAGCAAATTATGATGCAAGAGTCCAGAATGTGCATGCCATGATGCAAAGTCAAAACAGAGCAAATTATGATGCAAGAGTCCAGAATGTGCATGCCATGATGCAAAGTAAAAACTGAGCAAATTATGATGCAAGAGTCCAGAATCTGCATGCTATGATGCAAAGTCAAAACAGAGCAAATTATGATGCAAGATTCCAGAATGTGCAAGCCATGATGCAAAGTCAAAACTGAGCAAATTATGATGCACAAGTCCAGAATGTGCATGCCATGATGCAGAGTCGCTGGTGTGTGCAATAGGATTCAGGATCACAATGATTATGTAGTGCTAAAAAAGGTCCAGCGTGAGAATGTTAAGATTCTGGTGGGAGGCGTGGGGGAGTGAACCAACGTCAATCAATAGCATCAGCAACATAGCAGTGATAGAACCTCCATGATGTGGCCGTCAGATTCAGACTTCGGTCAGGGCGGGGTTTGTTCCAGCAGAAGAGTTATCACAGCTGCTGTATAATGAGTAAGAGGAATGAACGGTGTGGTGGCAGAGATGCTAAGTTGCCAGGAGGGACAGAGCCAAGGGAGGGAGGGGGCGGGAAGGGGAGGCAGAGAAGGGGGTGGGGAGAGGCAAGGGGGTATGAGAGGGAGGGAGTGGCCCAACACACCATCAGTGCCGGTTCAGGGAAGGTTAAATACAATTTTTCAGACATGCCAGCACATCCATAAACCAAGGGGGGTGCAGCTAAATACGATTCACAGGCAGGTAATCACATACATACACCAAAGGGGGGATGGCTAAAACACGATACACAGGCAAGCACATCTATACACCAAGGGGGGAGGGGGACACAGCTAAAAATATGATATGCAGGCAGGCAAGCACATCCATACACCAAGGGGGACAGCAAAATACGATACACAGGCAGGAAAGCACATTCATACACCAAGGTGGAGGGTTAAAATATGATACACAGGCAGGCAAGCACATACATACACCAAGGGGGGTGGCTAAAATACGATATGCAGGCAGTCAAGCGCATCCATACACCAAGGGGGAGAGGGGGCAGCTAAATACGATTCATAGGCAGGTAAACACATCCATACACCAAGGGGGACAGCTAAAATACGATACACAGGCACGCGAGCACATCCATATACCAAGGGGGGGGGACAGCTAAATATGATACACTGGCAGGCAAGCACATCCATACACCAAGGGGGGGACAGCAAAATACAATGCACAGGCAGGCAAGCACATCCATGTACGAAGGGGGGCAGCTAAATAGATACACAGGCAGGCAAGCACAGCCATACACCAAAGGGGGACAGCTAAAATACGATACACTGGCAGGCAAGCACATCCATACACCAAGGGGGACACAGCTAATATACGATACACAGGCACGCAAGCACATCCATATACCAAGGGGGGACGGCTAAAATACGATACACAGGCAGGCAAGCACATCCATACACCAAGGGGGGGCGGCTAAAATACGATACACGGGCAGGCAAGCACAGACATACACCAAGCCTGGACAGCTAAAATACGATACACAGGCAGGCAAGCACATCCATACACCAAGGGGGGACAGCTAAAATGCGATACACAGGCAGGCAAGCACATCCATACACCAAGGGGGGACGGCTAAAATACGATACACGGGCAGGCAAGCACATCCATACACCAAGGGGGGACAGCTGAATATGATTCACACGCAGGCAAACAAATCCATACACCAAGGGTGGGGGCAGCTAAATACGATACACAGGCAGGGAAGCACATCCATACACCAAGGGGGGGGCAGCTAAAATATGATACATATGCAGGCAAGCACATACATACACCAAGGGGGGCAGCTAAATAGGATTCACAGGCATGCAAGCACATCCATATACCAAAGGGGGGCAGCTAAAATACGATACTCAGTCAGGCAAGCACATTCATACAACAAGGGGGGAAGGTTAAAATACGATGTGCAGGCAGGCAAGCACATCCATACACCAAGGGGGGAGGGGCAGCTAATTACTATAAACAGGCAGGCAAGCACATCCATACACCAATGGGGGATGGCTAAAATACGATACACAGGCAGGAAAGCACATCCTTACACCAAGGGGAGGGGACAGCTAAATATGATTGGCAGGAGGCAAGCACGCCCATACACCAAAGGGGGACAGCTAAAATACAATACACAGGCAGGCAAGTACATCCATACACCAAGGGGGGATGGCTAAAATACGATACACAGGCAGGCAAGCACATCCATACACCAAGGGGGGCAGGGGACGGCTAAAATATGATATGCAGGCAGTCAAGCCCATCCATACACCAAGGGGTGGATAGCTAAATATGATCAATGGGCAGGCAAACACAGCCATACACCAAGGGGGGACAGCTAAAATACGGTGCACAGGCAGGCAAGCACATCCATACACCAAGGAGCGGGCAGCTAAATACGATTCACAGGCAGGCAAGCACAGCCATACACCAAGGGGGACAGCTAAAATACGGTGCAGAGGCAGGCAGGCACATCCATACACCAAGGGGAGACAGCTAAAATATGATAAACAGGCAGGCAAGCACATCCATACACCAAGGGGGAGGGCTAAAATACGATATGCAGGCAGGCAAGCACCTCCATACACCAAGGGGGGAGGGGCAGCTAATTACGATACACAGGCAGGCAAGCACATTTGTACACCAAGGGGGTATGGCTAAAATATGATACACAGGCACGCAAGCACATCCATATACCAGGGGGGGACGGCTAAAATACGATACACAGGCAGGCAAGCACATCCATACACCAAGGGGGGACGGCTAAAATACGATACACGGGCAGGCAAGCACAGACATACACCAAGCCTGGACAGCTAAAATACGATACACAGGCAGGCAAGCACATCCATACACCAAGGGGGGACAGCTAAAATGCGATACACAGGCAGGCAAGCACATCCATACACCAAGTGGGGGACAGCTGAATATGATTCACACGCAGGCAAACACATCCATACACCAAGGGTGGGGGCAGCTAAATACGATACACAGGCAGGGAAGCACATCCATACACCAAGGGGGGGGCAGCTAAAATATGATACATATGCAGGCAAGCACATACATACACCAAGGGGGAGGGCTAAAATACGATATGCAGGCAGGCAAGCACCTCCATAGACCAAGGGGGGAGGGGCAGCTAATTACGATACACAGACAGGCAAGCACATTTGTACACCAAGGGGGTATGGCTAAAATATGATACACAGAAAGGCAAGCACATCCATACACCACGGGGGTGGGGGAACAGCTAAATATAATACACAGGCAGGCAAGCACATCTATACACCAAGGGGGAATGGCTAAAATACGATATGCAGGCAGGCAAGCACATCCAAACACGGGGGGGGGGCAGCTAAATACGATATACAGGCAGGGAAGCACAGCCATACAACAAGGGGGCAGCTAAAATACAATGCACAGGCAGGAAAGAACATCCAAGCACCAAGAGGGGGGGGCAGCTAAATACGATATACAGGCAGGGAAGCACAGCAATACACCAAGGGGGGACAGCTAAAATAAGGTGCACAGGCAGGCAAGTACATCTGTGGTGTCACATGACCCTGCGCGCGCAGGCACGTGACACCAGTTTAATAAAGGAATCATCGGAACTGACGGGGCCGGCGTCAGTCCGGGTTTAGGCACCAAGCCAACGAGTCGGTGCTTTATTACGCGCAGCTGTTCCCGTGCTACGAAGGCCATCAGCCCGCCCCCACGCATCGGCGGAGGCCTCAGCAGACACGCCGAGGCCCCGGCAATCTGCTAACATCACACTGGCGACGAAGTGATCGACATCCACACCAGCTACAATATCCTGCAGCTGTGCATAACGCTGCACACACGGTGGTTGAAGCCCCACTCTCTGATCAGGACAGGGGCTCCCACACACGGCTGCAGCTGAACCACCCTACAATCCTGGGAGAATCCAGCAATCTTCAACAGGTACTGCACAGCGGTAGACAGACTAACCGTGACGACCCCTCCAACGTCGAGGTGCCACACGCCACACCGCCACCCTAGGCCCACGTCCCAACGCTTAAGAGACCACACATACATCTAGAATGTCGAGTCCAAGCACCAGCCCTGGGAGAGCTAGCATGAGCCCGTCTTCCAGGAGGAGTATCTCCTATGAACATCCCGACCCAACGCAGACATCATTTATGCCGCCATTTGACCCGTTCACTTCAGGCGCCGCCATCAGATGGGAAATCTGGCTCCAACAATTTGAGATGCACCTCGAAGCCAGAGATATCACCGTGCCAAAGAAAATGCACACGTTCCTCCTACTCAACATTGGAGCAGCGGCCCTGCGACTCTTCAACGCAACACCCAACCACGGCAACGCAGATAATTACGACGCAGCGAGATCGGCACTCACGAACATGTTCAAGCCTGACCTCAACCCAGACTACGAACGGTTCCATTTTTGCATGACGAGACAGAGAGAGAGAGAGACAGTGGACAAATTTCACGCCCGCCTTCGCGAAATGGCGGTAGGCTGTGAATTCCCAGACGAAGAATTCGCCATCCGTCTCCAGATCATCAACGGGATATCCTCCGAAAAACTGAGACGGGCCATATTATCGGAACGCAACATATGCCTCTCACGCATCCTCGAAATGGCGCGTCTCCACGAGCAAACGGAAGACCAGGTAGCAGTCATGGAAGCAGCAATCCAGAAACTACCTTTGGACAGCCCCGGACCTGCGGAAGACGTGGCAGCCATTTCCAGATGCCAGAACGCCCGCACGAGGCAAGATTGGAAGCCCCACCCACCACAAGGGCGAGACAGAAGCTGCAAATGGTGCGGAGGCCCGTGGCACAAAGGCGACTCCTGCCCCGCATGGGGATCCACGTGCAGGAAATGCATCCGCATCAACCATTTTGCCGCAGTCTGTTTAAACCCACCAGACAAAGACCCTGCCCCGCGCCAGACACAAGAACGCCGGAAAAAGTTTGCACTCAGAGAATCCTCACAACTCCAAACACGAAAAGGCAAGGCCAGAGCCGTCGATGAATCCCAAAGGTCCCCAGACTCGAGCGACAGCGTCGACAGCGATAGCAGCACGTCCCCCGAAAGAGGTGATAAAGGTAGACGGAAGAAGGGAAACAAATGGATACACCGAATACATCTCATATCCGCAGTTGATCCACGTCGATCACGGCAGAGGAAAAGACCGTCGTGCACCGTCCTCTCCAATGGAGAACCACTAAAAGTGGTCATCGACACTGGCGCGACAGTAAACGTCATGCCGGTGGCAGCATTCAACAGACTTCGCCCAAAACCCGACCTCCAACAAAAAAGAGTCAGGCTATATGCCTACGGTTGCAAGAAACCCCTCCCCGTGCGAGGGTCATTCAAGTCAAACTTCGCCCACGAGAACACCAATTGCCATGCACGCATATACGTAGTAGATGCCGGCTGCGAGACGCTACTGAGCTGCAGGACAGCAGAGAAGCTGAAGCTAATACACTTCGCGTTCAGCCTCCAACAAGACGAACTCAGCAGCCTACTGAAACGACACAAGAAACTATTCCAGGGCATCGGGTTCCTCAAAGGGAGAACCATCAAACTTCACATAGACCCCACCATTGAACCGAAAGCAGTTCGACACCGATGGATCCCATTCCACCTAAGGAGCGCGGTAGAAAAAGAACTGGCCAAGCTTGAAGAAGAAGGGATCATCGAGAAAACATCTGGACCAACCCCGTGGGTCTCACTCATGGTGGTAGCACAAAAACCCAAACAGCCGAGCGCAGTAAGAATATGCATAGACATGAGGCTTCCCAACGTCGCAATCGGAAGAGAATGCCATGTAACCCCCACGATCGTCGAACTCATCGTTGACCTCACTGGAGCAACTGTCTTCAGCAAGCTCGACCTCAGATCAGGCTATCACCAGCTACGCCTATCCAAAGAATCGAGGTACATTACCACCTTCTCATCTCACCTCGGCCTGATGAGATACAAAAGGCTCAACTTTGGAATATCCTCTGCAGCGGAAGTGTTCCAACATGAAATCCGCAAGGTCATCACGGGTTTAGAAGGGACCACCAACATTAGCAATGACATCCTAGTACACGCCCCAAACAAAGATGTACACCATCAACGCCTAGCGGCGGTCTTGAAAAGGCTCGAAGATGCAGGCCTAACACTCAATGCAGAGAAATGTGAATTCAACAAGAGTGAACTGTGTTTCTTTGGCTACATATTCAGCGCAGAAGGAGTATCCCCCGACCCGTCGAAAGTGCGAGACATCAAAGACTCCAAAGCACCACAATCAGCCTCCGAAGTGAGGAGCTTCATGGGGATGGCCACCTACTGCGCACGCTTTATCCCTGACCTCGCAAGCGTCGCAAGTCCGCTCAGAGAGTTAACAAAGAAAGACCCGAAGTGGGAGTGGACCGCAGTTCACCAACAAGCGTTCCAACAAATCAAGGACACTCTATCTACCTCCACCACCATGGCATTCTTCGACATAGGAAAACAGACCGAACTCCTCGTGGATGCCAGCCCTTGTGGCCTAGGAGCAGTGTTGACCCAAACAGACAATGAAGGCAGAGTGTTCCCCCATCGCATTTGCCAGCAGAGCCCTCACAAAACCCGAACAAAACTATGCGCACATAGAAAAGGAAGCACTAGCCATCTTGTGGGGATGCCGACACTTCAAGGTTTACCTGCTAGGCAAGCAAGCAAAAATATTCACGGACCACAAACCATTGATCCCGATCTTCCGAGGCTCAACCCCCCACCCACCGGCACGCATAGAGAAATGGATGCTGCAGTTACAACCGTATAACATTGAGGTGGAATATCGCCCAGGATCGGACAACCCAGCAGACTACCTGTCCCGTCACCCAAGGCCAGCTACTGACAGTGAACAACACCACGCGGAAGAGACCGACGAGCATGTATGTCAGGTAGTCGCCTGCGCGAGACCAAGAGCCCTAACTCTACAAGAAGTTGTGCGCGAAACAGAAGAAGATACCGTCCTACAGCACACGGCGACAGCCATCCAGTCCGGCAACTGGAAAAACTATCTCATGTCCATTGCCCAACGCACAACACCGGCTCAGACCAAACTCAGAGCGCTATTTGGGATCAGGCACAAACTCTCAATAGCTCTGGAAGGAGTACTACTGAAGGGGCACCGCATCATAGTACCAGAATCCCTAGAGGAAAGGGCTCTCAAGTTAGCCCACAGCAGGCACCAAGGAATCGTAAAGTCAACAGCCTACCTCAAGTCCAGGATGTGGATGCCAAACATGCAGCAAAGAGTGGTAGAACTAGTTGAATCATGCGCGGCCTGCCAAGCATCCAGGATACCCGAACACCCTGAACCAATCAGCAGTACCCCAAGGAGCTGCACACGCTGGGACGCGGTCAGCATGGACCACTGCACCATTGCTGGAGAAGGATACCTGCTCGTAGTGATCGACGAGTTTAGCAGATATCCCGAAGTCGAACACGTAACCTCGACTAACGCCGCAACCACCATCCTCGCGCTGGAGAAGATATTCGCCACCCACGGAATCCCGAGGAAAGTGAAAAGCGACAACGGGCCCTCCTTCACCAGTCAAGAACTACGGGACTACTTTAAAGAGGTGAACGTCAAGCACCAGCGGATCACCCCGAGATGGCCCCAAGCAAATGGAGACGTGGAGAGGTTCATGGGGTCACTTAACAAGGTCATCAGAATTGCCAAAGAACAAAAGCACCCGTGGCTGAAAGCCGTATACCGGTTTCTGCAGACACACAGACAGACCCCGCACTCGGCCACCGGGATCAGTCCCGCCGCCCTCATGTTCGGGGTACCGATACAGGCAGAACTACCCGTACACCCCCACTGGACAGCCCCAGAACCTGACATCCCAGCGATAGACGCCAGGCGGCTAAGGAGAAACGAACAGGAGAGCATCGCCAGGCGAGCCAGTCACCGAGAACTGACCCCAGGAGATACCGTTATCGTCAAGAACCGCGCACCGCCCAAGAAAATGTACCTTAACTTCGAAGTACGACCATGGACAGTCAGCGCAACCAACCACAGCATGGTCACCGCCACCCGAGAGGGAGAGACCGTGACACGCAACGTGTCACACTTCAGGAAGGTACCGCCGGAAATGTGGGAAAAGCCATCAACACCCCCAAGGGAAGGCGAAAGAGAAACACAGCAAATTCCTCGAGGGCCGGCACCAACGGAGAGTCGTGCTACACCAGGAGACATAGACAGATCGCGCTCACCCGATGGGAGAACGAAGCGGAGACCACGGAAAAGGACGTGCCGAGAGAAAGAAACACCCGCTACCGTCTGAGAGAAAAACCCAAGCCGTCATGCCGTCTCCGAGGGTACATCGTAGACGGAATCTACAAGCGATCGCCAACGCCATGATGAACCCCGAAGAATGAAAACAAGAACTTTAAGTCGCATGTTATTGTGCAAGTCAGAACAGTTTATAAGACCCCGTGTTGATTACAATGTTGTTAAATATAATGCACAAATATCTCCAAGTTGGGGAGGAATGTGGTGTCACGTGACCCTGCATGCGCAGGCACGTGACACCAGTTTAATAAAGGAATCACCGGAACTGACGGGGCCGGCGTCAGTCCGGGTTTAGGCACCAAGCCAACGAGTCGGTGCTTTATTACGCGCAGCTGTTCCCGTGCTACGAAGGCCATCAGCCCGCCCCCGCGCATCGGCGGAGGCCTCAGCAGACACGCCGAGGCACCGGCAATCTGCTAACAACACAACATCCATACACCAAGGGGGGACGGCTAAAATACGATACACAGGCAGGCAAGCACATACATACACCAAGGGTGGGGGGGCAGCTAAATACGATTCACAGGCAGGCAAACGCATCCATACACCAAAGGGGGACAGCTATATACGATTCACAGGCAGGCAAGCACATTCATACACCAAGAGGGGGCAGTTAAAATACGATAAAAAGGCAGGCAATAACATCCATACACCAAGGGGGCCCGGTTAAAATACAATATGAAGGCAGGCAAGCACATCCTTACACCAAGGGGGGACAGCTAAAATACGATACACGGGCAGGAAAGCACATCCATACACCAAGGGAGTGGGGCAGCTAAAAACGATACACACACAGGTAAGTAAATCCATACACGGGGGGGGGTACAATACGATATACAGGCAGGCAATCACATCCATACACCAAGGTGTGGACAGCTAAATACGATACACAGGCAGCCAAGCACATCCATACACCAACGGGTGACGGCTAAAATACGATACAGAAGCAGGCAAGCACATCCATACACCAGGGGGGACGCTACAATATGATACACAAGCAGGCAAGCACATCCATACACCAGGGGGGATGGCTAAAATAGGATACACAGGCAGGCAATCACATCCATACTCCAAGGGGGGCAGCAAAATTATGATACACAGGCAAGCAAGCACATCCATACACCAAGGGGGGACAGCTAAATACGATTCACCGGCAGGCAACCACACCAATACACCAAGTGGGGGACGGCTAAAATACGATACACAGGAAGGCAAGCGCATCCATACACCAAGGGGTGTGGGGGTGGGGACAGCTAAATATGATACACAGCATAGCTCTCAACTCACACGAGTTTTGGCGGGTGTCACCCGCCTTGTAAAAGGCTGACTCACCCGCCAAGCCTCCAGCACTCCCATTCATTTCAATGGCCGTCTCACCCGCCAAAAACAAAATCGGGTGATTTCACCCGCCTTTGCAACACAAATGGTTGAGAGCTATGACACAGGCAGGCAAGCACATCCATACACCAAGGGGGGACAGCTAAAATACAATGCACAGGCAGGTAAGCACAGACATACACAAGGGGGGGACAGCTAAATCGGTGTGGTTGAGGTGGAGGGGAAAAGGAATGAAGGAGTCTGTCACGGAACTGATCTTGGGAGGCAGCAGCCACAGAAGCCCTGTTCAAGAACCCAACCATTTGTGATTTCTGTACCTCTTCCAATACAATCACCTTTAGTTGTGCAAAATTATGTTGCTGTTCAGAAAAGTGTCTCTCTACTGGGGGACGTACATTCTCAGTTCATATGCTGCTTTTTTGTTTGTTCTATCGTTCCTTCACTTTCCTCGTTGTCTGGCCTACACAAAAGACCCCACATGGGCAGGTAAGTCTGTACATGACTGATTGGGAATCGCATGTGGTGAAATCCATTAGCCTGATTTTAGCCCCTGTCCGGTTTTTGCTTGGAATTCCGGGACTTGTAGTTTTCCTAAATTCCAAGTGGGGGGAAAACTTCAATTTATGAATCCAAAAGCAAAGAAAGACAGGACAGGGTGGTGTTCTCACACATGGCACAGTAACCTCAGCACTCTGATAATTATATTTGCCAAAATACATATTAAAGCATCCTGGCAATATGTCAATTGTTGGAGAAACCTACTCAGCCAAATGATTATTGGTTTAGCTTTATTTTTCACTTAATAAATGGAAAACTAGAAGTCCCAGAATGAAAAATAATTCAGACCTGCAATATTTATTTTTCGTTACCCTACTGCATTGTATCCACTTTGAGAATGGCCCATAAAGGTTTGTGTAGCAACATTACTTGGATAAAGAGCGGTTATCAGGAACGTCTGCCTTGCTATTGTGCAATGCAGAGCATCCATGTTTTGCATGCCAGTGTAGTGACAGCATGACTAACCTTTCAAAGGGAGCTTTCTCTTCTGCACATGTGTAGGCATTGATGGGGCACCTATTGATCAGAGCAATCTGTGGGGGGCCTTTCAGATGCGAATGTCCCATCAGTGCCAAATGCCTAAGCATATGCAAACGGGGGAGCAAGAGAAAGGAGGCCATAAAGGGCTGCCAGCAGCCCAGTGCGGGAAGCTCTGTGGGGCCAGACCCCGGTAATGGGCTCAGCTGCAATGTAAATAAGCCCAATTAAACATGCACATAGGGTTAAACAAGCGGCCAAAAACCACGACAAATGACCTCAAAATGTAACAAGCGACTTTGGGCAAAACAAGCCCAAAGTCGCTTATAATAAGTGGACCTGGCACCTCTGATAAGAAGGTGGGGGCAAGAGGAAGCATTCGGCATCCCAGATGGCGCGTGATGTACATGTGAGTGTGGCGTTGGGATTGTTAGCGCAGTGGCCATTTCTACAGGGGTCTATAACATGCTCCATCCATGATAAGGGAGTATTCCTATGAAATTACAAGCTTTCTCTGATAAAATACTACAACAGTATGTGAAAGTTAAGCTTTTTTCTAAGAAAACATTTAACAATATTTTTATTAAGAATAATTATACTATAACAGTATACAATATTTCAGTTTGGATTCTCAAAAAAGGTGGGACGTGGCTTGCCAGAAAAATGAAGACTCAAGCAGGAGCAGCTCCCACTACATCTCTAGATTTCCAATGCCAGTAGGGGAGAGGGATGGTCTCTCGAGATGAATTGGGAACATCGCCCGAGTCTCACGAGACCAACAGTTTGATTAAAGCAAGCTCAAAGAATTCCCAAGAGGAGGTGTTTTGGGTGGGAAGAGGCAGGAATGGGTGGGAATGGCATAGGGGATTAGGATTGCCACTGGCAGGCAATGGGTGGGCAGATAGCCAGCACCCACCAGGCCCTCCTCATATGCCCTTCCTCCCTATCTGTACTCTATTGCAACAGTTTAGACTGATAATGGCCCATACTGAAAACACCCTCCATCACATACACAGGAGAAAGGCTTAATGGAAGGTTAGGCAGCCGCCTTCCCACCCCACCAGCATCACCCGCCCTCCATCCCATACACAGGAGAAAGGCTTAATGGAAGGTTAGGCAGCCCCCTCCCCGCCCCCACCAGCATCACTCACCCTCCATCACATTAACAGGAGAAAGGCTTAATGGGAGGTTAGGCAGCCCCCTCCCAGCCCCACCAGCATCACCCCACTCCAAACCATGCACAGGAGAAACGCTTAATGGGAGGTTAGGCAGCCCCCTCCCCACCCCACCAGCATCACCCGCCCCCATTCACCCGCCCCCATCCCATGCACAGAAGAAAGGCTTGATGGAAGGTTAGGCAGCCCCCTCCCCACCCCACCATCATCACCCACCCCCATCCCATACACAGGAGAAAGGCTTAATGGAAGGTTAGGCAGCCCCCTCCCCTCCCCACCAGCATCACCCGCCCCCATCCCATGCACAGGAGAAAGGCTTAATGGAAGGTTAGGCAGCCCCCTCTCCGCCCCACCAGCATCACCCGCCCCCATCCCATACACAGGAGAAAGGCTTAATGGAAGGTTAGGCAGCCCACTCCCCGCCCCCACCAGCATCACCCCCCTCCATCCCATGCACAGGAGAAAGGCTTAATGGAAGGTTAGGCAGCCCCCTCCCCGCCCCCAGCATCATCACCCGCCCCCATCCCATACACAGGAGAAAGGCTTAATGGAAGGTTAGGCAGCCCCCTCCCCTGCCCCACCAGCATCACCCGCCCTCCATCCCATACACAGGAGAAAGGCTTAATGGAAGGTTAGGCAGCCCCCTCCCCGCCCCCACCAGCATCACTCACCCTCCATCACATTAACAGGAGAAAGGCTTAATGGAAGGTTAGGCAGCCCCCTCCCCTCCCCACCAGCATCACCCGCCCCCATCCCATACACAGGAGAAAGGCTTAATGGAAGGTTAGGCAGCGCCCTCCCCGCCCCCACCAGCATCACCCGCCCCCCATCCCATACACAGGAGAAAGGCTTAATGGAAGGTTAGGCAGCCCCCTCCCCACCCCACCAGCATTACCCCCCCCCCCCTTCATCCCATACACAGGAGAAAGGCTTAATGGAAGGTTGGGCAGCCCCCTCCCTGCCCCCACCAGCATCACCTGCCCCCCCATCCCATGCACAGGAGAAAGGCTTAATGGAAGGTTAGGCAGCCCCCTCCCCACCCCACCAGCATTACCCCCCCTTCATCCCATACACAGGAGAAAGGCTTAATGGAAGGTTGGGCAGCCCCCTCCCTGCCCCCACCAGCATCACCTGCCCCCCCATCCCATGCACAGGAGAAAGGCTTAATGGAAGGTTAGGCAGCCCCCTCCCCACCCCACCAGCATTACCCCCCCTTCATCCCATACACAGGAGAAAGGTTTAATGGGAGGTTAGGCAGCCCCCTCCCTGCCCCCACCATCATTACCCACCCCCCCATCCCATACACAGGAGAAGAGCTTAATGGAAGGTTAGGCAGCCCCCTCCCCACCCCACCAGCATCACCCGCCTCCATCCCATACACAGGAGAAAGTCTTAATGGATGGTTAGGCAGCCCCCTCCCCGCCCCCACCAGCATCACCCGCCCACCTCCCATACACAGGAGAAAGGCTTAATGGAAGGTTAGGCAGCCCCCACCCCGCCCCACCATCATCACCCTCACCCCCTCATCCCATGCACAGGAGAAAGGCTTAATGGGAGGTTAGGCAGCCCCCTCCCCGCCCCACCAGCATCACCCGCCCACCTCCCATACACAGGAGAAAGGCTTAATGGAAGGCTAGGCAGCCCCCTCCCCGCCCCACCAGCATCACCCCCCCTCCATCCCATACACAGGAGAAAGGCTTAATGGAAGGCTAGGCAGCCCCCTCCCCGCCCCACCAGCATCACCCGTCCTCCATCCCATACAAAGGAGAAAGGCTTAATGGAAGGTTAGGCAGCCCCCTCCCCGCCCCCACCATCATCACCCTCACCCCCCCATCCCACGCACAGGATAAATACTTAATGGAAGGTTAGGCAGCCCCCTCCCCACTCCCCATCCCATACACAGGAGAAAGTCTTAATGGAAGGTTGGGCAGCCCCCTCCCCGCCCCACCAGCATCACTCACCCTCCATCCCATACACAGGAGAAAGGCTTAATGGGAGGTTAGGCAGCCCCCTCCCCTCCCCCACCAGCATCACCCGCCCCCCTCCCATGCACAGGAGAAAGGCTTAATGGATGGTTAGGCAGCCCCCTCCCCACCCCACCAGCATCACCCACCCCCATCCCATGCACAGGAGAAAGGCTTAATGGAAGGTTAGGCAGCCCCCTCCCCACCCCACCAGCATCACCCACCCTCCATCCCATGCACAGGAGAAAGGCTTAATGGAAGGTTAGGCAGCCCCCTCCCCACCCCACCAGCATCACCCACCCCCATCCCATGCACAGGAGAAAGGCTTAATGGGAGGTTAGGCAGCCCCCTCCCCGCCCCACCAGCATTACCCGCCCCTTCATCCCATACACAGGAGAAAGGCTTAATGGAAGGTTAGGCAGCCCCCTCCCCGCCCCCCACCAGCATCAGCCGCCCCCCCATCCCATACACAGGAGAAAGGCTTAATGGAAGGTTAGGCAGCCCCCTCCCCGCCCCACCAGCATCACCCGCCCCCATCCCATACACAGGAGAAAGGCTTAATGGAAGGTTAGGCAGCCCCGTCCCCGCCCCACCAGCATCTCCCCCTGCCCCCTACATTCCATACACAGGTGAAAGGCTTAAGGGAAGGGTAGGCAGCCCCCTCCCTGCACACCTCCCATGCACAGGAGAAAGGCTTAATGGAAGGTTAGCCAGCCCCCTCCCCCTCCCCACCAGCATCACCCCCCTCCATCCCATACACAGGAGAAAGGCTTAATGGAAGGTTAGGCAGCCCCCTCCCGCTCCCACCAGCATCACCCCCCTTCCATCCCATACACAGAAGAGAGGCTAAATGGGAAGTTAGGCAGCCCCCTCCCCCTCCCCACCAGCATCACCCCCCCTCCATCCCATACACAGGAGAAAGGCTTAATGGAAGGTTAGCCAGCCCCCTCCCCCTCCCCACCAGCATCACCCCCCCTCCATCCCATACACAGGAGAAAGGCTTAATGGAAGGTTAGGCAGCCCCCTCCCCCGACCTCCCCGCCCCCACCATCATCACCCGCCCTCCATTCCATACACAGGAGAAAGTCTTAATGGAAGGTTGGGCAGCCCCCTCCCCGCCCCACCAGCATCACTCACCCTCCATCCCATACACAGGAGAAAGGCTTAATGGGAGGTTAGGCAGCCCCCTTCCCCACCCCACCAGCATCACCCACCCCCATCCCATGCACAGGAGAAAGGCTTAATGGGAGGTTAGGCAGCCCCCTCCCTGCCCCCACCATCATTACCCACCCCCTCATCCCATACACAGGAGAAAGGCTTAATGGAAGGTTAGGCAGCCCACTCCCCGCCCCACCAGCATCACCCGCCCCCATCCCATACACAGGAGAAAGGCTTAATGGAAGGTTAGGCAGCCCCCTCCCTGCCTCACCAGCATCACCCGCCCCCATCCCATACACAGGAGAAAGGCTTAATTGAAGGTTAGGCAGCCCCCTCCCCGCCCCACCAGCATCACCCACCCCCATCCCATGCACAGGAGAAAGGCTTAATGGGAGGTTAGGCAGCCCCCTCCCTGCCCCCCACCAGCATCAGCCGCCCCCCCATCCCATGCACAGGAGAAAGGCTTAATGGAAGGTTAGGCAGCCCACTCCCCGCCCCACCAGCATCACCCGCCCCCATCCCATACAAAGGAGAAAGGCTTAATGGGAGGTTAGGCAGCCCCCTCCCCGCCCCACCAGCATCACCCACTCCCCATCCCATACACAGGAGAAAGGCTTAATGGATGGTTAGGCAGCCCCCTCCCCGCCCCCACCAGCATCACCCACCCTCCATCTCATGCACAGGAGAAAGGCTTAATGGATGGTTAGGCAGCCCCCCCCCCCCACCAGCATCATCACCCCCATCCCATACACAGGAGAAAGGCTTAATGGAAGGTTAGGCAGCCCCCTCCCCCGACCTCCCCGCCCCCACCATCATCACCCGCCCTCCATTCCATACACAGGAGAAAGGCTTAATGGGAGGTTAGGAAGCCCCCTCCGAGCCCCCACCAGCATCACCCGCCCCCTCATCCCATACACAGGAGAAAGGCTTAATGGGAGGTTAGGCAGCCCCCTCCCCACCCCACCAGCATCACGCGCTCCCATCCCATGCACAGGAGAAAGGCTTAATGGAAGGTTAGGCAGCCCCCACCCCCACCAGCATCACCTGCCCCCCCATCCCATGCACAGGAGAAAGGCTTAATGGAAGGTTAGGCAGCCCCCTCCCCACCCCACCAGCATTACCCCCCCTTCATCCCATACACAGGAGAAAGGCTTAATGGAAGGTTGGGCAGCCCCCTCCCTGCCCCCACCAGCATCACCTGCCCCCCCATCCCATGCACAGGAGAAAGGCTTAATGGAAGGTTAGGCAGCCCCCTCCCCACCCCACCAGCATTACCCCCCCTTCATCCCATACACAGGAGAAAGGCTTAATGGAAGGTTGGGCAGCCCCCACCCCCACCAGCATCACCTGCCCCCCCATCCCATGCACAGGAGAAAGGCTTAATGGAAGGTTAGGCAGCCCCCTCCCCACCCCACCAGCATTACCCCCCCTTCATCCCATACACAGGAGAAAGGCTTAATGGAAGGTTGGGCAGCCCCCTCCCTGCCCCCACCAGCATCACCTGCCCCCCCATCCCATGCACAGGAGAAAGGCTTAATGGAAGGTTAGGCAGCCCCCTCCCCACCCCACCAGCATTACCCCCCCTTCATCCCATACACAGGAGAAAGGCTTAATGGAAGGTTGGGCAGCCCCCTCCCTGCCCCCACCAGCATCACCTGCCCCCCCATCCCATGCACAGGAGAAAGGCTTAATGGAAGGTTAGGCAGCCCCCTCCCCACCCCACCAGCATTACCCCCCCTTCATCCCATACACAGGAGAAAGGCTTAATGGAAGGTTGGGCAGCCCCCTCCCCCCTCCCTGCCCCCACCAGCATCACCTGCCCCCCCATCCCATACACAGGAGAAAGGCTTAATGGAAGGTCAGTGAAGGAAAAGCAGAGGCAAGTCACCATTTCCCCTCAGAAGACTCTTCTCACTGCAAGAGAGTGGAGCAGCTGCAGGTCACTCACCTGCAGGAAATTATGCCATTATTACTGCTTCATCCTTTAGGGGGCGTCTTCCATGCCAAAATATGGGATTTGAGTGACTGGGGAGGGCTGAGCTGTCAGTCCTCGTCGGTGGAGGGGCTGCAGAGCTGATAGACACGCTCAGTGGTGAGACACTGATCCCCAGAACATGCGCAAGAACAGGATAATGGGAGGACCATGCTCAGGAGTGTACACAGAAAAGAGCATGCGTAGAAAGAGGAAACTGGAAGGAGCATGCGCAGAGGGAAGACACGGATAGACACGCTCAGTTTTGAGATACTGATCCGAGGAGCATGCGTAGAAAGAGGATTCTGCAAAGAGCATGCGCAGAAAGGGAAGCCCTGGACAGAGAGGACCTACTCCCAAAATAGACACGGAAATTTGTAAAGAAAGAGAGAAGACCCTAATACTAAAGAAGGATGCTCGGATTAGTTACCTGTAATCTGCATTACTCCTCGTCCTTCTCTTCCTCCTCCTAGTAATTACCTTGTAGTGTGCTCTGCCCTTGCAGGTGTTATGTGTGTGCCCATGCCTCTGGCCACCTCACTCAAGCTTGCATACACGCAGGCGCGCACAAGAAGACACGGGACGCGCTGTGTGCCCTTCCGCATCCCGGCGGCAACTGTCCGCACGGGCGTGATTTATTCTAACACGCATGCGCGCAGCCCAAACGAGGTTCGCGCATGCGTCATTCGTGACTGGCAGGTCACATCCATTTTTTTTCTTTAACGAAAAACACAACATAACATTATGTTACAACAACAGTACAAACTGCGAACACAAAACGATTAACCCAACCAGTTAGAAGTCTGTTGTTACCTCAGCTCAGTCTCCCGAGTCCAGGACGTAGTCCTTGAGGTGAGCAGGCGGTCTGCGGTCTCTTCGCACTGGGTACCTCGAGGTACTTGGCGTAGTTCCGCTGGGACTGTCTCCAGATGGGACGGCAACCCTCGGGCGTCCTCGGCTGGACCCTCTGGGATCGCTTCTGAGTAGGGGCTCCACTTTTTTGAAAAAAGATCTGTTGCGGGTGACAGCCACGTTCACAGGCCGACGTCACCATGGTCCCTTTCACATGCGTGACCGTCCACGGGTGAGACTCATATGGCAAAGACAGTTTGCCCTCTGGGTGACGGTTCCGGACTAACACTGAATCACCTACACATACTTCTTTGTCTTGTAGACCTCTTCTCTCACTCTCTCTCTGATTGCGTACGGCGCGCTCCTCTCTTACTTTCTCGTTGTCGATGACCCCTGGTCCTCGGCCCTCCATTTCCGGTATCATGCCACGGGGACAGCGTCCAAACAGCGCTTCAGCGGGAGCAAACCCTGTTGACTGGTGGGGGGTGGTCCGGTACTCTCTTAGGAACTCCACGAGCTTCTTCGGGAGGTCCTCACCCCCATTAGCGGTTATCCTTAGCACTTTGTTCAACGTATGCATTAGCCTTTCGGCTTCCCCATTAGCGCGAGGCCACAGAGGTGATACTCTGCGGTGATGGATGGATGCCCCTTTCCTTGAGGTATTGGGCGAACTGACTGCCGGTAAATGGAGGTCCATTGTCGGAGCATAGTATTTCCGGGAAACCGTGTGTCGCAAACATTTTGTCTAGGGCTCTAGTGGTATACTCCTTTGCTGTGGATTCCACCACCTCCACCTCAGGATACCTTGACCATTGGTCTACCGCCACTAAGAAATACATGCCCCGACCTGTCGAATCCAAAATCCATATGGAGTTCCCCAGGGCTTTTTGCTCAGTTCCATGGAGCTGATCGGTGGAGCCTTTCCCCTGGAGTTGCTGCTTGACATGGAAAACACCTTCTCACAAAACGCTCGACCATCCCTTCCAGATCAGGGAACCACACCTTGGGTCAGAGCCTCGCATTGGTCTTAACAACCCTTTCCAATGTCCAATTGATATCCAATGTGCGCTAACTCCAGGACACGATTCCTTAGTGCCTGTGGGATCACAATTTGCCTCCCTCTCAGCAGGAATCTGTCATCAGAAACGGACAGCTCATCCCTTACCCTCCAGAGTGCTTGAAGGTCCTTTTGGGCATCTGCCTGCCGCCTGGAGTTATTCCGCAGTACCTCTCTCCAGTCGCCACTTCTCACTGCCGCCTTGATGATGTGGAACAGCTCATCCCTGGACGATTCAGTCGCTATGGCGAGTCTCGAAAGCGCCACCGATAACACACCCTCCACCACGTGACAGAGTAGCCCTTGACAGTCAGAAACCTCCTCGTTCTTTTCCACACTCCCAGTGCTGGGGTGTCGTGATAGATAGTCTGCCGGGTTATTGGTCCCTGGTCTGTACACAAGTCGAACCCCGTATTCCATCAGGGCCAACATCCATCGCTCAATTCTGGGCGGCGGCTTCGATGACACGCCCGCCAGGATTGGCAGCAAAGGCTTATGGTCGGTCACGACCACAACAGGCTTACCCAGGATGTAGAGACGAAAATGGCGACAGCCCCATAGAATGACCAGAGCCTCTCTTTCTATTTGCGAGTATCGCTTCTCCGTGTCCGAAAGCGCCTTGCTCGCATAAGCGATGGGTCGCATGTCCCCTCTCTTGTCTGGCTGCAGCAGCACCGCCCCAACACCCATGGGACTGGCATCAACAACGATCTCAGATTCCACCGAAGGGTTAAAGTACGCCATGGTGTCCCCATCGGATAGGGCATTCTTGAGGACCTGAAATGCCTCCTGTTCTTTCCTTTCCCACATCCATACGGCGTCACTCCTGGTCAACGCCCTGAGGGGTTCCGACAAGGAGGCCAAACCCTTAATGAAGCGCCCACAGTAATTTACCATCCCCAAGAAGCTCCTCACCTCCGTGGGGGATTGGGGTGCTGCGGCCTCTCAAATGTCCTTGTTCTTAGCCGGATCGGGCGACACACCGCTGGCATGAAAGATGAAACCAAAGAACCCGATCCTATCTTTGAAAAACTCACATTTTTCACGGTGTAGTGTAAGTCCCAAATCATCCAACCTCTTCAGTGTGCACTCCAGTCTCTTCATGTGCTCTGTCTCAGATTCGGCAAACACTAACATTTCATCACTCATATTCAAAATGCCTTTGAGACCTGCCAGCGCCCCCCCTTATGGTGTTCTGGAAGACTTCGGCAGCAGATGAAATGCCGAAGCTCAGGCGCTTAAACTGATAGAAGCTCTCATGCGTCGTAAAGGTTGTGATAAATCTTGAGTCTGGGTGGAGCTCAAGCTGGTGATAGCCAGCCCGTAGATCTAACTTCGAGAAAACTCTTGCACCCTGCAGTTCTCCTATGATATCATCAAGAGTAGGCGTAATGTGTCTCTCCCTCTTAATGGCGGCATTGGGGAGGCGCATATCTACGCAGATGTGCACCGCTCCTGGCTGTTTTGGCTTGGGGGCGACCACGATGGGTGAAACCCAGGGCGTCGAGCCTTCCACCCTTTCAATAATGTCCATCTGAACAAGTGAGCGGAGCTCCTCCTCCACCTTCTCTCGGAGGTGAAACGGGATCCGATGATGCTTGAGAGCCGTAGGCCTGATGGTGCCGTCAATGTGCAGACGTAACCGGGGGAGCCTTCAACTTTCACAGTCCTTTAAAAATGCCTGGGAATCTGTCCAGCTGCTGCTCGATGTCCACTTGGTAGACCTCCCATGCAAAATACACTACGTCCAGGGCCTCTGATGCCGCACAGCTGAGCAGAGAGTGAGGGCTCACGTCTGTGACGAAAAATCAGGCTTTTATGGTCTTGCCGCCCTTGGACACAGGCGCAACGAAAACGCCCTTGATGGGGAGTGGTGTATCTCCGCCAAACGTGAACATTTTCACAGTCGAAGCATCCAGCACCGGTGGTCCCGGTATTGACTGGTAATGATCGGAGGCAAGCACGCACACTGAGGCCCCCGTGTCTATCAGCACTTGTGTCGGCACCCCCTCAATATCCACGACACATTTGGGCTGTCTCTTTTTCCTCGCCCCTGTGGCTATGCCCGAAATGAAGAACACTTCATCTTCTTCATCTTCCTCCTCCTCGGCCATATTAAGCCTCTGCATCTCCTGTTCTAATGCCGCAATGCTCCTCTGCCCCCTTGAACCACAACCACGTGCCCTGGCCGGGCCCCTCTGTACAGTCACTGGAGCGGGAGTGCGACACATCCGGGCATAGTGTCCAGGTCCGTTGCATCTGCCACAGGATCTTGATTTGGCGGGACACTCTTCAGAGTGTGGCAAGTCATATCCAATCCACCGTATTGGCAAATAGACGCCACTCCTTGCAGCGAACCAGCTTCCTGGCGTTTCTGGCCCCACTTGGCTTTGGACGTGAACTGTTTTCCAACTGCAAACGCTTCTTCTGACTTTCCCGGACGCACTGCCGCGTCCATTTTAGCACCCCTCGATTCTGCCAGTTCATAGGTCCTTCCACTGTCCAGGATCTGTTGCAGAGTCCAACCAGGCTCCCTCAACACTTGCCTACGTAGCTTGCCTGAGTCACAGCCTTGGATTACCTGATTTCTGATCATCGACTCTTCGTTGTCCCATCGATAAGTTGTGGCCATTTGTCGCAGGCGAGCGCAGAACTGGTCAAGTGACTCTTCTTCCTGCTGTTTTTCACCACAAAACAGAAATCTCTCGTAGTCTACGTTGGACAAAGGAATGAAATGATTCTCTAAGGCAGTCTTGACAGCATCATAGGTGACTACCTGCAGGTTAAGGGACTCATAAATGCGCAGAACGTCCATGCCCGCAGAGTACAGGAGAGTGGCCCTCTTTGCGTCGTCGTCCGTTTCCCCAGTTACAGTAAAGTACATGTCCAATTTTTTTTATCCACAACAACCATCTTGGGCTCAATTTTGAGGGGGGACCCGACGTGTCAAATTCTTGCATGGGTAACAAAGCCCCCTGTTGTCTCCTTACTACCACTCTCGCTGTTTCTGCTTCACCGTCACTTTCCGCCATGTTCACAGGTCGCACAGGCACCTCCTGGTGGTTCAGAGGCCGCAAACCTGACTTGGATGGACAGTAGACGTACCTTGGGTCACTGCGCAACCGTGGAACCTTCCAGTTGTTGAGGGCCTTCCCCTATGCTTGTGTTTCCTTCCAGTCACCCCTTGTGTGGTGGCCACTGGTTCAGGTGCAGTCCTCTTGGATGATGAAGACTGCCGAAGTTCCAAAAATTGTTTTGGTGTAGCTTCTTTCCGGTATGAGCAGCGCACAAGCACCTTTTCAGGCCGCTACTGCCTCATACCATCTGTGAAAACACATCCGCTCTGCTCACGCCGGGTTCGTGATACGCAACGGTGTAATGTTACGAAGATTGACACGCAGCGTTGTGTCAATAAACGCTCCGCTTGCATCCAGCCTCGTCGCCAGATGTTATGTGTGCGCCCGTGTCTCGGGCCGCACCTCACTCACGCTTGCATACACGCAGGCACACAAGAAGACACAGGACGCGCTGTGTGCCCTTCCGTGTCCCGGCGGCAACTGCCCGCACGGGCGTGATTTATTCTAACACGCATGCGCGCAGCCCAAACGAGGCTCGCGCATGCGTCATTCGTGACTGGCACGTCACAGCAGGAACTTTTTATCAAGCTTTCTTACTCTGGCTCTTCCCTTCCCAGCAAATATAACCTCACACTTACCCACAACCCTACATGTCAGTCCTCCCGATTTAGGCGGGAGTCTTCTGATATTTCAGTGAAAAATATTTCTATTTTTCACATTTTCCCACCTAAAATAATTCTAGCCCAAAGGATTCCTATGGGGAAATTAATTTCTTCCGATTTTTCTTACAGAGTCTCCCACCTAGGTGGTTTAGAATGTTGGCATGTATGTCACAACTCCTCAGTAGATCTAAAGTAGAGACATGGGCACCTTCTCCCCCAGAGCTGTAGAGGTGAGGCGCATGTGCTTGGCGAGGAAGAGGAAGAGTATGACTAGGAGTAATGAAGATTATGGTAAGTAATCCGAGCTTTACCTGCACGTCTCTCTTCCTCGTCCCAGTATTTGCGCTTCAATTGTACCAAAGCTAGTGGACCGGAAGGTAGCCCATGCCCACCTCAAAAGACAGACACCAAGAGTAATGCTTCAACAAGCCAACACCCTCTTTATTGTGCAATAGCTGGAAGGAGGCACTAGACCATACCTGCCTAACCTCCAGATTTTTCCCGGAGAATTTTAACCATTTCTCCGGGTCTCCTGGAAAGACCGTGGAATCTCAGGAATGTTGATGGGGAAATCTTTCAAGGAATGTATATTCTTTTTTTTTTGGTCCTGCTTGCAGGACTGGGCCGCTGCGGACTCCCTGCCTGAATGTGGCTTTATCTCTGCAGCAATTTCTGTAAGGCTTCCAGCACATTGGCAAAAAGAATTCAGGTGAAGCAAAATAACGCATGTTTATTTTGCTTCAACTTTCATTCTATTTTGCCGACTTTCAATGCGCACGCCAGTTTTTTTTGCTTTCGTTATTTTTGCCCAGGTTAGAGTGGACTCAGCCCCATTGAACCACAGCCATCAGGTTTGCATTCTAGACAACTCACCGCTGCACTACATAACATGATGAAAAACAACTAAGGTGAAATGACCAATTTCGGTACTGCAAAATTCAGGGAAAACCTTTGTATTGGTTCTTGGAGTTTTCATGTGCACATTTTAACTTGTTGATTTTATGGAAGGCGAATGCCTTTTGTCCTATGCAATTTGGGTGGTTGTGAAAAGTCAATTTAATGAAATATATATATTTCAATTTGAACTGCAAATTTCTGATGTCACATCACATTACAACAGAGTTTACCTTTTTGACATGTGGGCAGTGCCATATGAAAATGGGCAGAGTTTTGTGTGACTGTGGGCAGGGAATTTTGATTTTCAAATGTAGGCAGGTATGCACTAGACAAATTACCCCGAGCGACAAGTCAATGAGAAGCCATAGCTCTCAACTCACCCGCTTTTGGTGTCATTCAGATCGTGCACATGCAGGATTTGAGATGTAAACGAGCAGGAGACAGGGAGGGGGTCCCAGGAACACGACCCCCACCGCTCAGAGCCTCCCAGTGTGACTGAGGATGGCTGAGCTGTCGGTCCTCATCAGTGAAGCCAGGCTGCAGAGCCTGCCAGAGTGACTGAGGATGGCTGAGCAGTCAGTCCTCATCAGTGGAGCTGCTGCAGAGCTGATAGACACAATCACTGCTGAGACATTGGGCCTCTTTACACGGTAGGCGGTGGACCAAGGTGCTATTAGTACCTTGGGCCGTGCCGGTAAAATACCGGCACTGCCTTGGAGGAAAGGGGAATAACTGCCCTATTCCAAGGTTGGCGGGGCAGTAATTCCCCCTTCCCCATTCCCATTTTTGCCCCATAGGGCATAATGGGAATGGGGAAGGTGCTAATTACGGTACCGCAAATTGCGTACCAAGTACCAACCCGCAAAGGGACCTCGTAGTAAGGCGGTGCGGTTTAACGGTCACCGGTACCATTACCGGTGACCGTTAACCCTTACCGCCTTCCGTGTAATGAGGCCCATTGATCCTCAGAACATGCGCAGAAAGGGGATACTTGGAGGAGCAGCGTAGAAAGAGGATACTCGGAAGAGCATGCACAGAAAAAGGAACTAGAATGAGCAATCCCTAGGAAGAGACTTCCCCAAGGTAGACCACAGTTCTTTATTAAGACTCTGTGAGGTAATCACAGAAATCTCTAAATAAGGGCATGCTCAGAGAAGGGACCCTAATGCAGGACAATAATGATTTATTTGCAGGACTAAAAATCATGCTCATATATGGTCACTATTATGTAAATAATTCAGGAGAATTTCTGATTTAAGTTGTGTCTATATTTTTAAGTAATGTGAACTGTATGGATTAGGGTCTTTTGTGATTTATATTGTGACAAAATGCTGGATATTCAGACACATTTTGTAATGTTTCACAGATGTAATCTGTTGCGAGGGGAGAGACAGCAGGACTGAAAGGGTTAAATGGAACCAGACACCGCAGGAGAAAGAGGAGAGGCATCAGGGATGAAGAGGCAGCAGTTTAGAATAAAGTATGCCTTAACACAAGACGTGTCTTGTCGTCCTGGCGTGAAGGGACATTGACATGTATCTAACTAGCATGTGCTAGTCCTCAGCCACCTGTGTCAGTATTCAGGGATGCATTTGCTAGTCCTCTGAGCCACCTGTGTCAGTATTCAGGGATGCATGCGCTAGTCCTCTGAGCCACCTGTATCAGTGTTCAGGGATGCATGCGCTAGTCCTCTGCGCCACCTGTGTCAGTATTCAGAGATGCATGTGCTAGTCCTCAGCCACCTGTGTCAGTATTCAGGGATGCATGTACTAGTCCTCTGAGCCACCTGTGTCAGTATTCAGGGATGCATTTGCTAGTCCTTTGAGCTGCCTGTGTCAGTATTCAGGGATGCATGTGCTAGTCCTCAGCCACCTGTGTCAGTATTCAGGGATGCATGTGGTAGTCCTCTGAGCCACCTCTGTCAGTATTCAGGGATGCATGCGCTAGTCCTCTGAGCCACCTGTGTCAGTATTCAGGGATGCATGTGCTAGTCCTCTGAGCCACCTGTGTCAGTATTCAGGGATGCATGTGCTAGTCCTCTGAGCCACCTGTGCCATTATTCAGGGATGCATGTGCTAGTCCTCTGAGCCACCTGTGCCAGTATTCAGGGATGCATGAGCTAGTCCTGGGGCTACATGTGCCAATATTCAGGGATGCATGTGCTAGTCCTGGGGCCACCTGTGTCAGTATTCAGGGATGCATGCGCTAGTCCTCTGAGCCACCTGGGCCAGTATTCAGGGATGCATGTACTAGTCCTCTGAGCCACCTGTGCCAGTATTCAGGGGTGCATGTGCTAGTCCTGGGGCCATCTGTGCCAGTATTCAGGGATGCATGTGCTAGTCTTGGGGACACCTGTGTCAGTATTCAGGGATGCATGTGCTAGTCCTGGGGCCACCTGTTTCAGGATACAGGGATGCATGTGCTAGTCCCGGGGCCACCTGTGCCAGTATTCAGGGATGCATGTGCTTGTCCTGGGGCCACCTGTGCCAGTATTCAGGGATGCATGTGCTAGTCCTGGGGCCACCTGTGCCAATATTCAGGGATGCATGTGCTAGTCCTGGGGCCACCTGTGTCAGTATTCAGGGATGCATGTGCTAGTCCTCTGAGCCACCTGTGCCAGTATTCAGGGATGCATGTGCTAGTCCTCTGAGCCACCTGGGCCAGTATTCAGGGATGCATGTGCTAGTCCTCTGAGCCACCTGTGCCAGTATTCAGGGATGCATGTGCTAGTCCTGGGGCCACCTGTGCCAGTATTCAGGGATGCATGTGCTAGTCCTGGGGACACCTGTGTCAGTATTCAGGGATGCATGTGCTAGTCCTGGGGCCACCTGTGCCAGTATTCAGGGATGCATGTGCTAGTCCTGGGGCCACCTGTGTCAGTGTTCAGGGATGCATGTGCTAGTCCTCTGAGCCACCTGTGTTAGTATTCAGTGATGCATGTGCTAGTCCTCTGAGCCACCTGTGTCAGTATTCAGGGATGCATGTGCTAGTCCTCTGAGCATCCAGTGTCAGTATTCAGGGATGCATGTGCTAGTCCTCTGAGCCACCTGTGTCAGTATTCTGGGATGCATGTGCTAGTCCTCAGCCACCTGTGTCAGTATTCAGGGATGCATGTGCTAGTCCTCGGAGCCACCTGTGTCAGTATTCAGGGATGCATGTGCTAGCCTCAGCCACCTGTGTCAGTATTCAGGGATACATGTGCTAGTCCTCTGAGCCACCTGTGTCAGTATTCAGGGATGCATGTGCTAGTCCTCTGAGCCACGTGTGTCAGTATTCAGGGATGCATGTGCTAGTCATGGGGCCACCTGTGTCAGTATTCAGGGATGCTTGCGCTAGTCCTCTGAGCCACCTGTGTCAGTATTCAGGGATGCATGGGCTAGTCCTCTGAGCCACCTGTGTCAGTATTCAGGGATGCATGTGCTAGTCCTCTGAGCCACCTGTGTCAGTTTTCAGGGATGCATGTGCTAGTCCTCTGAGCCACCTATGTCAGTTTTCAGGGATGCATGTGCTACTCCTCAGAGCCACCGGTGTCAGTATTCAGGCCTGCATGTGCTAGTCCTCTGAGCCACCTGTGTCAGTTTTCAGGGATGCATGTGCTAGTCCTCTGAGCCACCTGTGTCAGTATTCAGGGATGCATGTGCTAGTCCTCTGAGCCACCTGTGTCAGTATTCAGGGATGCATGTGCTAGTCCTCTGAGCCACCTGTGTCAGTATTCATGGATGCATGCGCTAGTCTTCAGAGCCACCTGTGTCAGTATTCAGGGATGCCTGTGCTAGTCCTCTGAGCCACCTGTGTCAGTATTCAGGGATGCATGTGCTAGTCCTCTAAGCCAGCTGTGTCAGTATTCAGGGATGCACGTGCGAGTCCTCCAAGCCACCTGTGTCAGTATTCAGTGATGCATGCGCTAGACGTCTGAGCCACCTGTGTCAGTATTCAGGGATTCAGTGCTAGTCCTCCAAGCCACCTGTGTCAGTATCCATGGATGCATGTGCTAGTCCTCAGCCACCTGTGTCAGTATTCAGGGATGCATGTGGTAGTCCTCTGAGCCACCTCTGTCAGTATTCAGGGATGCATGCGCTAGTCCTCTGAGCCACCTGTGTCAGTATTCAGGGATGCATGTGCTAGTCCTCTGAGCCACCTGTGCCAGTATTCAGGGATGCATGTGCTAGTCCTGGGGCCACCTGTGACAATATTCAGGGACGCATGTGCTAGTCCTGGGGCCACCTGTGTTAGTATTCAGGGATGCATGCGCTAGTCCTCTGAACCACCTGGGCCAGTATTCAGGGATGCGTGTGCTAGTCCTCTGAGCCACTTGTGCCAGTATTCAGGGATGCGTGTGCTAGGCCTTTGAGCCACCTGTGCCAGTATTCAGGGATGCATGTGCTAGTCCTGGGGCCACCTGTGTCAGTATTCTGGGATGCATGTGCTAGTCCTCAGCCACCTGTGTCAGTATTCAGGGATGCATGTACTAGTCTTCGGAGCCACCTGTGTCAGTATTCAGGGATGCATGTGCTAGTCCTCAGCCACCTGTGTCAGTATTCAAGGATGCATGTGCTAGTCCTCTGAGCCACCTGTGTCAGTATTCAGGGATGCATGTGCTAGTCCTCTGAGCCACGTGTGTCAGTATTCAGGGATGCATGTGCTAGTCATGGGGCCACCTGTGTCAGTATTCAGGGATGCTTGCGCTAGTCCTCTGAGCCACCTGTGTCAGTATTCAGGGATGCATGGGCTAGTCCTCTGAGCCACCTGTGTCAGTATTCAGGGATGCATGTGCTAGTCCTCTGAGCCACCTGTGTCAGTTTTCAGGGATGCATTTCCTAGTCCTCTGAGCCACCTATGTCAGTTTTCAGGGATGCATGGGCTACTCCTCAGAGCCACCGGTGTCAGTATTCAGGCCTGCATGTGTTAGTCCTCTGAGCCACCTGTGTCAGTTTTCAGGGATGCATGTGCTAGTCCTCTGAGCCACCTGTGTCAGTATTCAGGGATGCATGTGCTAGTCCTCTGAGCCACCTGTGTCAGTATTCAGGGATGCATGTGCTAGTCCTCTGAGCCACCTGTGTAAGTATTCAGGGATGCATGCGCTAGTCCTCTGAGCCACCTGTGTCAGTATTCAGGGATGCATGTCCTAGTCCTCTGAGCCACCTGTGTCAGTATTCAGGGATGCATGTGCTAGTCTTCAGAGCCACCTGTGTCAGTATTCAGGGATGCCTGTGCTAGTCCTCTGAGCCACCTGTGTCAGTATTCAGGGATGCATGTGCTAGTCCTCTGAGCCAGCTGTGTCAGTATTCAGGGATGCACGTGCGAGTCCTCCAAGCCACCTGTGTCAGTATTCAGTGATGCATGCGCTAGACCTCGGAGCCACCTGTGTCAGTATTCAGGGATTCAGTGCTAGTCCTCCAAGCCACCTGTGTCAGTATTCAGGGATGCATGTGGTAGTCCTCAGCCACCTGTGTCAGTATTCAGGGATGCATGTGGTAGTCCTCTGAGCCACCTCTGTCAGTATTCAGGGATGCATGCGCTAGTCCTCTGAGCCACCTGTGTCAGTATTCAGGGATGCATGTGCTAGTCCTCTGAGCCACCTGTGTCAGTATTCAGGGATGCATGTGCTAGTCCTCTGAGCCACCTGAGCCAGTATTCAGGGATGGATGTGCTAGTCCTCTGAGCCACCTGTGCCAGTATTCAGGGATGCATGTGCTAGTCCTGGGGCCACCTGTGACAATATTCAGGGATGCATGTGCTAGTCCTGGGGCCACCTGTGTCAGTATTCAGGGATGCATGCGCTAGTCCTCTGCACCACCTGGGCCAGTATTCAGGGATGCATGTGCTAGTCCTCTGAGCCACTTGTGCCAGTATTCAGGGATGCATGTGCTAGGCCTTTGAGCCACCTGTGCCAGTATTCAGGGATGCATGTGCTAGTCCTGGGGACACCTGTGTCAGTATTCAGGGATGCATGTGCTAGTCCTGGGGCCACCTGTGTCAGTGTTCAGGGATGCATGTGCTAGTCTTCTGAGCCACCTGTGTTAGTATTCAGTGATGCATGTGCTAGTCCTCTGAGCCACCTGTGTCAGTATTCAGAGATGCATGTGCTAGTCCTCTGAGCCACCAGTGTCAGTATTCAGGGATGCATGTGCTAGTCCTCTGAGCCACCTGTGTCAGTATTCAGGGATGCATGTGCTAGTCCTCAGCCACCTGTGTCAGTGTTCAGGGATGCATGTGCTAGTCTTCGGAGCCACCTGTGTCAGTATTCAGGGATACATGTGCTAGTCCTCAGCCACCTGTGTCAGTATTCAGGGATGCATGTGCTAGTCCTCTGAGCCACCTGTGTCAGTATTCAGGGTTGCATGTGCTAGTCCTCTGAGCCACGTGTGTCAGTATTCAGGGATGCATGTGCTAGTCATGGGGCCACCTGTGTCAGTATTCAGGGATGCATGGGCTAGTCCTCTGAGCCACCTGTGTCAGTATTCAGGGATGCATGTGCTAGTCCTCTGAGCCACCTGTGTCAGTTTTCAGGGATGCATGTGCTAGTCCTCTGAGCCACCTGTGTCAGTATTCAGGAATGCATGTGCTTTTCCTCTGAGCCACCTGTGTCAATATTCAGGGATGCATGTGCTAGTTCTCTGAGCCACCCATGTCAGTATTCTGGGATGCATGTGCTAGTTCTCTGAGCCACCTGTGTCAGTATTCAGGGATGCATGCGCTAGTCCTCAGCCACCTGTGTCAGTATTCAGGGATGCATGCGCTAGTCCTCTGAGCCACCTGTGTCAGTATTCAGGGATGCATGTGCTAGTCCTCTGACCCACCTGTGTCAGTATTCAGGGATGCATGTGCTAGTTCTCTGAGCCACCCATGTCAGTATTCAGGGATGCATGTGCTAGTCCTCTGAGCCACCTGTGTCAGTATTCAGGGATGCATGTGCTAGTCCTCAGTCACCTGTGTCAGTATTCAGGGATGCATGTGCTAGTCCTCAGAGCCACCTGTGTCAGTATTCAGGGATGCATGCGCTAGTCCTCTGCGCCACCTGTGTCAGTATTCAGGGATGCATGTGCTAGTCCTCTGAGCTACCTGTGTCAGTATTCAGGGATGCATGCGTTAGACCTCTGAGCCACCTGTGTCAGTATTTTGGGATGCATGTGCTAGTCCTCTGAGCCACCTGTGTCAGTATTCAGGGATGCATGCGCTAGGCCTCTGAGCCACCTGTGTCAGTATTCAGGGAGCCATGGCTAGTCTTCTGAGCCACCTGTGTCAGTATTCAGGGATGCATGTGGTAGTCCTCAGCCACCTGTGTCAGTATTCAGGAATGCATGCGCTAGTCCTCTGAGCCACCTGTGTCAGTATTCTGGGATGCATGTGCTAGTTCTCTGAGCCACCTGTGTCAGTATTCAGGGATGCATGTGGTAGTCCTCAGCCACCTGTGTCAGTATTCAGGAATGCATGCGCTAGTCCTCTGAGCCACCTGTGTCAGTATTCAGGGATGCATGTGCTAGTCCTCTGACCCACCTGTGTCAGTATTCAGGGATGCATGTGCTAGTTCTCTGAGCCACCTGTGTCAGTATTCAGGGATGCATGCGCTAGTCCTCAGTCACCTGTTTCAGTATTCAGGGATGCATGCGCTAGTCCTCAGAGCCACCTGTGTCAGTATTCAGGGATGCATGCGCTAGTCCTCTGCGCCACCTGTGTCAGTATTCAGGGATGCATGTGCTAGTCCTCTGAGCTACCTGTGTCAGTATTCAGGGATGCATGCGTTAGACCTCTGAGCCACCTGTGTCAGTATTTTGGGATGCATGTGCTAGTCCTCTGAGCCACCTGTGTCAGTATTCAGGGATGCATGCGCTAGGCCTCTGAGCCACCTGTGTCAGTATTCAGGGAGCCATGGCTAGTCTTCTGAGCCACCTGTGTCAGTATTCATGGATGCATGCGCTAGTCCACTGAGCCACCTGTGCCAGTATTCAGGGATGCATGTGCTAGTCCTCTGAGCCACCTGTGTCAGTATTCAGGTATGCATGTGCTAGTCCTCTGAGCCAGCTGTGTCAGTATTCAGTGATGCATGCGCTAGACCTCTGAGCCACCTGTGTCAGTATTCAGGGATGCAGTGCTAGTCCACCAAGCCACCTGTGTCAGTATTCAGTGATGCATGTGCTAGTCGTCTGAGCCACCTGTGTCAGTATTCAGGGATGCATGTGCTAGTCCTGGGGACACCTGAGTCAGTATTCAGGAATGCATGTGCTTTTCCTCTGAGCCACCTGTGTCAATATTCAGGGATGCATGTGCTAGTTCTCTGAGCCACCCATGTCAGTATTCTGGGATGCATGTGCTAGTTCTCTGAGCCACCTGTGTCAGTATTCAGGGATGCATGCGCTAGTCCTCAGCCACCTGTGTCAGTATTCAGGGATGCATGTGCTAGTCCTCTGAGCCACCTGTGTCAGTATTCAGGGATGCATGCGCTAGTCCTCCGAGCCACCTGTGTCAGTATTCAGGGATGCATGTCCTAGTCCTCTGAGCGACCTGTGTCAGTATTCAGGGATGCATGCGCTAGTCCTCAGAGCCACCTGTGTCAGTATTCAGGGATGCCTGTGCTAGTCCTCTGAGCCACCTGTGTCAGTATTCAGGGATGCATGTGCTAGTCCTCTGAGCCAGCTGTGTCAGTATTCAGGGATGCATGTGCTAGTTCTCCAAGCCACCTGTGTCAGTATTCAGTGATGCATGCGCTAGACCTCTGAGCCACCTGTGTCAGTATTCAGGGATGCAGTGCTAGTCCACCAAGCCACCTCTGTCAGTATTCAGGGATGCATGTGCTAGTCCTGGGGACACCTGAGTCAGTATTCAGGAATGCATGTGCTTTTCCTCTGAGCCACCTGTGTCAGTATTCAGGGATGCATGTGCTAGTCCTCTGAGCCACCTGTGTCAGTATTCATGGATACATGTGCTAGTCCTCTGAGCCACCTGTGTCAGTATTCAGGGATGCATTCGCTAGTCCTCTGAGCCACCTGTATCAGTATTCAGGGATGCATGTCCTAGTCCTCAGCCACCTGTGTCAGTATTCAGGAATGCATGCGCTAGTCCTCTGAGCCACCTGTGTCAGTATTCAGGGATGCATGTGCTAGTCCTCTGACCCACCTGTGTCAGTATTCAGGGATGCATGTGCTAGTTCTCTGAGCCACCCATGTCAGTATTCAGGGATGCATGTGCTAGTCCTCTGAGCCACCTGTGTCAGTATTCAGGGATGCATGCGCTAGTCCTCAGTCACCTGTGTCAGTATTCAGGGATGCATGCGCTAGTCCTCAGAGCCACCTGTGTCAGTATTCAGGGATGCATGCGCTAGTCCTCTGCGCCACCTGTGTCAGTATTCAGGGATGCATGTGCTAGTCCTCTGAGCTACCTGTGTCAGTATTCAGGGATGCATGCGTTAGACCTCTGAGCCACCTGTGTCAGTATTTTGGGATGCATGTGCTAGTCCTCTGAGCCACCTGTGTCAGTATTCAGGGATGCATGCGCTAGGCCTCTGAGCCACCTGTGTCAGTATTCAGGGAGCCATGGCTAGTCTTCTGAGCCACCTGTGTCAGTATTCAGGGATGCATGCGCTAGTCCACTGAGCCACCTGTGTCAGTATTCAGGGATGCATGTGCTAGTCCTCTGAGCCACCTGTGTCAGTATTCAGGTGAAGTGGGAGAATGGAAGAACAGGCTCCCGCCCTTCCCCTCTCGCGCTTGGCCTAGAGGATCACGGCCTAGACACCCGCCACGAGAGGAGTTTGCCTATCTACCAGACAACCAAATACCCTGGTACAGGAACATACGGATGTGCCCACCTACCTGCCCAGCAGCCCGCCCTGCCCATGCCGACACCTGCGGCATGGATCAACTCGACTAAACCTACACGTCGTTAGAGATGCCATGACGACCTAGCCAACGGTCAGCACACCTGTGCAAACATGCACACCAGACACTCCCACACCAATCCACACGAAGAACATACTCAGTGCTATGACGTAGGCGACAGACATACCCACGGACGTGCATCTTTATTATTTTCCACACAGGCTCTCAAAATGCAGAAACGCAAGACGCATCATGAACTTATCTAAAAAGGCTTGCTCACTCTTCTTCTAAGAACCATGTACCATAATGAAGAATATAACGGAGACACGATACTGAGGATAGAGCAATATGATACTGTAACCTAAAGCGCTCTGCATCAAACAGTTCCACCTATGCACCAGGCCCAAGTAGGCTGCAAGCAAAAGCTTCCATGAACATTGAATGAGCAAGAGCTCGGTTGCTGACCCTGCAGAATGAGCCCGGCGAAAGCACACAGCCAAGGGCACGATGTTGCAATCTCACACTCCGCAAGCCGACGGCAAGGCTGCACCTGCAAGATAAACCAGGCACACAGTGGGAAAAACAATATTAATTGTGCTGAATTTTGCCTCAAACACGGTCCCACCTCACGTGACAAAGCCAAACCTGACAGGATGCCAAGCCCAGGAGGAAGGAGACGCCTGAATCCCATGTTTCAAGACACAGGCAGATACAATTAAAAGACTCATTGGACATCTGCAGCAGTGGGAGTAGTCGACCTCCCAACATATGAATAAATCCTCACATTTTTTACACCTACCCATAAGTAAAACATTGTTGCAAATGACAGGTGCACCGCGAGCTGGGAACAGCGATAGTCCCAGACTGGGAGGCTCGCGAGTGGACCAATCAGAACATGGGGCTCTTATCACTGACGTCATTAACATTGACCAATCCTCAGAGGTCTTCATGTAACAATTTTCATGTATCAAATTGAAGGGACAGCCCAAGTATATCACCTGACTAACCCTCAACCACTAACACCGTTCTCTATATGTATGCTATACTAACCCTACCACTCGAGTAACCAATCCAGAGTGGAAATAGGTTTTTTGCTAAATTTTCTAAGGTGACGCAAGTAGCGCGTCATACTAAGGTAAAAAGGGCCTGCAAGCCCCACGATTGTGTGTGTTTCAGGACGGACGCGTACGATCCTTGACCCATCCCTGCCGTTTTGTCTAATAAACAGCAGAATCACCTTGCTTCTTGCGTGTGTCTCATACTCTATCTCTTTTGGGATATACGGGAGGAGTTGGGGCCTCCCTGCCCGGAGGTCTACGGACAGCCCGGCCGACCCCGGCAGAATTTCCCCCCAACAAGTACTTGTTATTCCTCCCAAATGTCCATAGTGGTTAACATGGTCTTCAAATGACCAATACATATATGCACAGGTTCCTCCAGGAGTGCAGTATACCCATTTCCCTATGTAGCTCCTTGGGTTTCTTGGGTTTTCGAGCTTCACAGATGGTGGGTCCAGGTGGTTGGTGATGATCTGGTTGCGCAACTTCTCTCTCTCCTTTATGATTGTGCCTGTGTGTTGGCCGTCATCTGTTGGCATCAAGAGGTGCATGCCAACCATTTTGATCATCTCGTCTGTTGTACGTGCCTTCCGGGCCTTCCAAAATCTTATTATGATCAGTGTAGCTCCAGCCATGATAGTACATCCAACTATAATCTTCAGTCCATCTGACAGCCAAGATGGCATCCATGACCATAATATTGAAAACCAGCTCTCATCCTTTTTCACACCTTTACTTTCATCCATCATTTTTGAGTGCATCTGGGCCAATTGTAAAACTGCTTCTGTCAGTGTACCATTGTCAGCATCGTTGGCAGGGATGAATGTGCAGCATGATTGTCCTATCTTAGCGCAAACTCCTCCTTCCATTGCTGTGAGGAGGTCCAGTACATATCTTCTGAAGTGCTACCATCCTCACAGCTCGCAGTTCCTCTTTTATTGCGTTGAATCCATTTACCGTAGAATTAATAGTCATCATTAGTTCCCATCGAGTTATCTGGAGCCATTTTGCGTTTGCGTAAGCCTGTAGTCCTGGATGTATTATTGAGGAGAAGAACATTGCTGCTCTGCTGAATAGTCTGTGTTCTGGTGGAATTGAAGTGAGTGCTGTTTCCGACCTTCCCCATAGATAATTTCCTGTCAGAGGTTCTCCTTGTCTTTTCTTTCTATTCAGGACAGTATTATTGCCGTCGGTTTTGCTCTCTGGCCCCTTCTGAGGTTGTACAGATCTCTTCTTCCTCTTGTTCCCTTCATCCATTTTGGGGAAGTTCGCCACATTGACATGTTTCTGGGGTACCACTAGTGATGGTACATTAACGTGCACCATTGTGCATATACCATTCCACAGAGGGGGCAGTGTGTGGTATGCCTTTTTTCCACAGGCCCAGTAATGGTCCATTACTACTGCTGTTCCTGCTCCCCCCTCAGGTAACTCCATCACGCTTTCACAGTTGGTGTTGTATCCTACGTCCACCTCCCCTTTATGTTGGTAGCATACCTTAGGCGCAGTTAGCGGCAGTATTGTTATTGGGTCTTCATCCTTCTCCATCCACGTGAGCATGGGTACGTACTTGACCCAAGTCGTCCAACATCTATGGTTGTGTCCACCAATAGTTGAAATATTTTCTCTTGTTACCATGTTGCTGCCAACCACTCCTATGTCCCATTTGTTGTTCATGTACACCTTCCCTGTTATTATCACCAGTGGTCTTTCCCAACATCCGTTTTTACCAGGGACTTCAGTGGCGTACCAATCACATGGTAGGTACTGTAGTGTTACTTTCTTTGTTTCTCCTTTTTCAGGACCACTTGTTATGTATCTGAATCCTTCAGCATGTAAACTGCTCTTGTGGTAACTCAAATAAGTCTTGAGGAAGTTGTTTTCATATGGATATGTATCTCGTGTTTTCCACACCAGTTGCACCACTGTCCCTTGAAATCTTCCTTTCGTCTGGAACAGTGCCAGGTATATTATACATCGTGCTATTTTTTCATCTATCTCCGTGGCAACAAATGTTCGAGATGCGCTCATGGCGTATGGGATTAATGAGCAAACGTAGCAGCTGTCTTCTGTTGTCTGCTTGCCTATACGGGTCATGTGTTGGTACCATATGTTGTTTGAGATGTGTGCTGAATCTTGTCTGTAGTTGTCAATACCTTTATTATCTGAGTATGTGCTGCGTTTAACTCTATTTTCCTTGTGTGGGATTTTACTAGTACCACCTGACGTAACACCTGTTGCAGCTGGGGGTGGGGGTGTATTAGGTTTGGGTACAGCAATAATATTGATAGCATAGCTGTACTGCCATACAGAGGCAGCCAAGAACCCAGTGGTCATTAAAATCCCTATCAATTTTATTACAGATGCTAATTTCACCGGCATTTTGCTCTTACCTTGCTGCAGTCCGGCAGCTTATTCTTGCGATGTTACAGTTGCCCGCCTGAAAATTCTTAATATGCTTGTTATTAGTGTTAGATTTCGTTTTTAAGCTCTCCCTATCAAGTAGTCATTCAGTGCCCAGGCGAAGAGCTGTTCCCACGCCAATCTAAGCGATCTATCTCTTAGGGCAGGCAAGTATGGTTGGAGGTGGGGCATTGAATGTTCTATGGCCAAGAGGAATGCTATGTAGTAGACAATACCCTCCTTCTTTTCAGGTACGTTGGCCTTTTTTATTTCATATACAAATTGGTGTGACAATTCTTCCAGGTAATTATCGTCTGAGGGTACCATCTACTCCTGGGCAGTGAATTTGTTAGTTATCTACTTTCTTAGTAGTACAATAATACGCTGTATCTGCATGTGCGAGAGAAAAGAAAGAGAACATTCAGGTGTTTACATGTGTATATGTGCAAGACAATGTCCTTCAGTTCAGTTATTACTGCAGTGGGTAGGGGGTCAATGGGCAGAGGGTTTGGGGCTCAACTGGCGGAAGTCTCTTTACTCTTTAATCGTGTAACCATGGGGTGGGCGGTATGGGGATCACCCCTTTCTTTTCTAGTAGTTGTCTCTGGGGAATCTGAGGGGTGGCAGGGTATAGGGACACTTAGGCCGTTAGTTGTGGTAGAAGTCTCTTCCTCCGTTGGTGACGCTGTTGTTGTTCTTCCAGTGGCCCTGTCGGTGGCGCTGGGGCGGGTCTGGAGTTTGTAGATCTTTACGTCATGTAGGTGGTTCCAGGCACGTTTGTCCTGTAGCTTTACTGCTCTCGTTGATACCTCCTCTACCAGATGGGGGCCAGTGAAGCGTGGGCTGTTCCACTTTCTGTTGAAATTGCGAAGTAGTACGGGGTCACCTTTAGCAACTTTGCACAGTCTTTCCTTTTCCAATTCTTTATCCGCGTCTTCTTGTTGATCGCTGTTAGATCCGCCCCGCGTGCGCTCGAGCTGTTGAGACACAAACACTACACTAGTAATCAAAGAAGACACATATTGGTACATTTCATCACCAAGGACATTTGCAGTACTCTCGTGGTCGGTAAATGCTCTTGATGTTGGTGTTAGGGGAAGGCGCATTTGACGTCCGGTAACCACCTCGTGAGGGGTGAGGTGGTGGTCGGAACCTGGTCTATTCCTTAGCTCAAATAGGGCTAGTGGAAGGCAATACAACCAACTCTTCTTTGTTGTTTGCTGTATTTTTGCAATTGCCTCCTTTAATAGGCCATTCAGGCGTTCACATACACCGTTGGCCTGTGGGTGGTATGCACATGCAAATTTATGCTTGATGTTCAGTAAGGATGTGATGTGCTGGAACATTTCGTTTGCGAAATGTGGGCCATTATCTGACCGCAGTACCTCGCACACTCCCCACCTGGGGAAGACCTCCCTCACTAGGAATTTAGCTGCTCTGAATGCATCTGGGTGTGAACAGGGCCCTGCTTCAATCCACCTCGAGAATGGGCATACTACTACAATCATATACCTATTTCCTTGACATACGTTGATCATATCAACATAGTCAATATGGAGATGTCGGAAGGGTCCCTCTGGCCGGGGTATAGTACCTCTTATCACCTTCAGAGTGTGACCGGCCGTAAACTGTTGACATGTGAGACAATTGCTGATAAAATTTGACACATGAGAATTTAACTCGGGGCAGAACCAGTCTTCTCTAATTCATTCTGCAATTACTTCCTTGCCTGTGTGGGCTGGGTGGTGTAGTTGGCTCAGGGCGGTGTTCAATAGTGCCAGTGGTATTACAATCTTTCCAGTGTCACCCTGGCGCCATAATGCGTCAGTTGGTGACATTGTGCATCCTCTTTTTACCCATATTTTTCAGCTCTGGATAAGATGATCTCATAACCTGATGCCCTTTGCGTGGTTAGGGTGGACTTAGGTTTATTCAATATTGCAAATAGTGCATGTTCCACAAACAGTGTAGTTGGGCACCCCATGGTGATTGCTGATGCTTTCTCTACCGCAAAAGCAGCTGCGGCGAGACCTTGTTCGCAAGGGAAATGACCTAACATCACAGGATCTAAGTGGCCGCTGTAAAATGCTACTGGTTTGTAGCCCATGCTTGTTTTTTGAGCCAACACTGCTTTCATTACTGCTGAGTCGCAATGTGAAAATATAAAGAATTGTCGCTCATAGTCTGGGGTTGCCAGTACCGGAGCAGTTGATATCGCAGCTTTTAGTTCATCAAAAGCCTCTTTCATTTCCATTGTCCACCCCAACTTGTTCTCCCCTTTATTAGCTTCCTTTAACGCCTCAAGCAGGGGTCCTATGTATGAGCTGTAATCAAATACCCATGCTCTACAGTAGTTGCACAGACCCAGGAACTGCTGCAGTTCCCTCACTGTTTGTGGCACTGGCGTTTTTGAAATGGCCTGTGCTATTTGTGGTGCAATCTTTCTTCCATGTTGGGATATGAGCTGACCAATGTAAAGTACCTGTTCTTGACAGTACTGTAACTTTTCCATGTCTATCTTGTAACCTTTTTCAGCCAATATTGTCAGCATCTTTAATGAGTCCTCTCTGCATGTTCTTTCGTTTGTACTGCAAATTATTATGTCGTCGACATACTGCAACACTGTGCTTTCCACTTCAATGTTACCCAAATCCATCTGTATTATTCTGTTGAAGATTGAGGGTGATTCGCAGTACCCTTGTGGCAATCTGGTGTGTTTCCACTTTGTGTTTCTGTAAGTGAAGCTCGTCAGATCTTGTGAGTCTGGGTGCAATGGTATTGAGAAAAAAGCATTTTTAAGGTCGATCACTGTAAATCGTGATGCTTCTGCTGGTATGCCACACAATATTGTGGCCGGGTTTGCGGCTATGGGGTATTCTGCTTCTACTATGTTGTTCAAGGGCCTGAGATCCTGTATGAAGCGCCAAGACCCCCCTCTAGCCTTGCGCACTGGGTATACAGCCGTGTTACATGGTGATTCTGAGGGGACCAATATGACATTATCTATAAGGGCCGTTATGGTTTCATATATGCCCTCATCTGCCTCTTTTGATAGTGGGTACTGTTTCACTCTGGGGAGTATTGCACCTTTTTTCAATTTTATCCTTACTCCCCCTATGCTTTTTATGCACCCTACGTCATAGGGGCTAGTAGTCCATAATGATGTGGGTACTTTTGTCATATTCTCCTCAAAGAAGGGAACTGGGGTGGATGTGGGTGCCTCAAGTGCCATTGCAATTTTCTGTGCCACTTGTTTGTACGCCACTCTTAGCCATATTTCCACACTCATCATAAACACCATTTCACCTTCCTCCTTTTCTTCTGAGAACAGCTCCTCATCTGACACCTGGGTGAGTCTACATCCTTCTGCTAGTGCTATCACTGCCCTCCATGCTCTTCCTTCTCTGTCTTGGGCATGTACCGCAATGTAATCAGCTGTTGCTATAATGCTCTCAATGTCCACTGGAACCACCTTACCTTCTGGTTCATTGGCTGGTGTATCTGGTCTGAACAAATAGGCTGCTGGCCTCCTCCAGATCTTTCCCTCTATCCCTGGCATCCATGCAAATGCCATGTCTGTCCCGTACTGGAATAGTTCGCCATCTACTGGCTCAGCCCTAATCGCTGTCTGTCCGCAGTATGCTTGCATAATCTGTCGTGCTGTGAGCATGTTAATTCCTGGAGTAGAGCAAATTATGCTGTCCTCCGTAAAGGAGATCGTCATATTCAACCTGTCCATGATGTCTCTCCCCAGTATATTTACTGGTGAGGCACTATAATATAAAAGTGGGACTGACATGTCATAATCTCCTATAGATAAGGGAATGTTATCAGTAAAGGGAACCAACCCTCTAGCCCCAGAGAATCCTTGGGTGTTCATGGCTTCGCCCGACATCTTAAATTTACCTTCCCTTATGCAAGACCGGGTCGCCCCGGTGTCAACAAGGAATGATCATTTTTTGTCACCTATCGTTACCTCTATGCGTGGTTCCTCCGCACTATTAGGTGTTACTGACAGGATGGGACACACCAAGGCCGTCTGTGGGCTGTCCTATTGAGGGTACAACGATTGACCATTTCCTGTGTAAGGGTTGTGTCCCAGGACCGTCACCCTACCCAGTTGTGTTTGTTGTGCTTGGGGTTGTTGTGTTATCGCTACCTGTTGTTGTGGCAGTGAATATGTCTGTGGCTGTTGTTGTGTTACTAGTTGTTGCTGTTCATTTCCCTGTTGCAACGTCTGCTGTTGCTGTATGCCCTGCTGTTCCTGTGTGGGCCTTGGTTGTCCCTGTTCGCTCCATGATGGTGTTCCTGGTCTTACTCTACACGTGCGTGACATGTGCCCTACTAATCCACCACTCCAACACACCGGTGGTTCCCTACTCTGCCATGGAAAGCTTCCTGTGTTGTCCTGGTATACTGGTTGCCCGGTGGGGTAGGAATTTCTAAGTCCTCCCACCTGCTGTTGTGTGTTATATCCGTATCCTCTCCCTCTCATAATTCCTCCTCTTCCCCTGTTATAATTATAATACCCAGCTCCTGGCATTGAGTATCCTCCTCCCATGTTGGTCGTGTATGGTTGGAGTGGCGTCACCTGTTGTGTTATAGTCTGTGAGGGTGGTATTTGGGAGGGATCTTGTGCAGCCACTACTTGTGTGGGGCTTTGGGTCATTGTTGTAGGTGTAGTTATTAGTGCCCCTTCCATTGTGTATTTAGTAAGTTTTTTCTGTACTAGTTTAGCCTCTTCCGTTTTCCTGTCCTCTTCCTTTTGTTTCATTTTTCCTTGCCATGTCCTGCAATGATGCACTATTGTCAGTTGTATTTCTGGCCATGCTTTTGCTTCCATTCCCACTACTTTCTTCAGTTGTTTCTGAACTCCCTCTGGGAGCCCTTGTACTAGTATATGATAAAATATTGCTGGTGTTTTGTCCCATTGTTCTCTAGTTTCCATGCGCCACTTCTCTTGGATTTCCTGGATATAATCAACAGGATCTTCGTTCTCACGCATCTTGCGTGAGGTAATTGCGCCTATGTCTGATGTGTCTGGGTACTGTACCCTCAGTGCCTGCCATAGTGCATGTCTGCAGTTTGCGAATGGTGCCCCATCGTGCGATGTGTTTGCTATTGTTACCCCAGTGAATCCCGCTCTCTTCCAAATGTCATCCGCTGCATCCCCTAATATTGATATTGGAAGGCCATTTGCATCTCCGACTGCCAGTTTCTGTCCTGCGGTGTGTTTTTCCATTTCATATATCCATTTACCCGCACCTCCACTTAAGGATGGGAGCCTGCACTTTATATTTTCTTTGTCTGTATGCTTCCAAGGGACGTATTGTGGTCTAACCCCTCCCCTCTCCAGAAGTGGCATTAAGTTGTGTCTCGTTTTACCCCTTGGGTTCCATAAAATCGTGTCCTCACACCCCTCCTCTTCTTCCCTCTCTCCTACATCGTCAATTTCGTCCGTATTTCCCCTGCTCGTAACTCTTTCTTCTCCATCTTTTCCCCTTCTTCCATCATTTCCTGTATTTAATGTGGGCGTGTGTATTCGTCCTTCCTGCCTGCGTCTAGGGAGGTCTCTAAGCCTACCTGCATAGGGTGTCAGTTCGTTTGTGAAGGGTGCGAGTTTGATTGTACGTAATGAGCGTGAGGTGGTTGAGCATGTAGGGTGGGATGGGAGAGGGTGTGATGGTGACGGTGTTTTTTCATGTGTCTGTCTTTCCGCTATTCCTTGCTCTTCCTCCTCACTTCTCTCCAGTTCATCCTTTCTCCTACAGATCCATGGTGAGTCGGTATTGGTCCGGGTGGTGTATAGTTTATCTAGGCTTTCCCTTTCACTGTTTCTTCTTTCCTTCTCCATTCCTTCTTCTTCCTCACTACAAAAGTCATTCGTAAATGGCAGCCCCCACTCTGTCTTTTTCCCCTTGATTGTTACTGTTTTTAAGTCTATTAGGTCCGGTTCTCCCTTTTCTCCTTTACCAACCGCTCCCCTTTGCGCTGATGTTGTTGCTACCTCTGTGTCTCTATATACATACCCCTTTACTTCACTCTCCCCTCTCCTATCTTCTCTTTCCCCTTCATTTCTCTCCTCCATCTCTCTACCAATTTCCTCCCTTTTCCTTTTTAATTCCTCCATTACTTCACTACTCATCTTTTCCAATATCCTTTCATCCTCTTTCTCCCTTTCCCATCTCACCCTCTCCCTTTCTAATATACTCTCTATCACCCTCCCTTCTTCGTATTTCCTAGTCGTTTCTGATAGTAATCTCTTCTTCCATATTGCCATTTCTTTTTCTTTCTCTTCCTCTTCCTTTTTCCTCTCTCGTAGTACTGCTCTTGATACCCTTTCTGCTGCTGCTTTTACCCTTTCAGCTTCTCTCCTTTGCTCCTCAGTTCGTTCCCTTATTTTTTCCAATTCGTTCTTACCTTCTTTCCTTTCCCTCGCTCTCTCTCTTTCCTCCCTCTCGAGCTGTTTGATCAGTTCATTCTGCTCATCCCTTAACTCTGCTAGTCGTTCCTCCAAAATCTCTTCCTTTTGTCGTAATAGCTCTTCCCCTCTCATTCCACTCTCCCTGGTATTATCCTCGTCTATTTTCCTCACTACCTCCTTCTCTTCTCCTGTTAATGAACCTCGTAATTTTAATAGTATCTGCGCAGCTACCCACTCATCATGTCCTATTTCCACAGTTTGTTCTTCTCCAGTCCTCCCCTCCCCTGCTGGCATCTTCCTATGAGCCACATATGGTGGCGGGCTGTATGCCGGGTTTGAGTACCCCTCAGCCGCCCTTAACTGTCCTTTTTCTCTTTCTCCTAATTCTCTTAAAGGGTACAACCCCCCTCCCTCTGTTTTCACTACCTTTGCTAGGGGTATATCGTTGCTATGTTCCTTTTTTATTTCATTTTCTTTTGAGTTATTATTCTTTTCTCCTCCCTCTTGTCCGTTCCCCGTGTTCTTTGGGTCTTCACTCCCCTTTTCCCCATTCTCTCCTTCCTCCTTAATCTCTTTTTCTTCCGGTATTTCCCCCAAAGTGAACATTCCATTTGGTCCTGGTCGGGACCCTTGGAACATCCTCCATAAGTTAAACACCTCCACGTGGTGTGTCAACTTCTTCCCTTTGTATGTATTATGCAGATGGTTTAATAGTGAATGTTGGGTATATGGATCGAAGCTACCATTAGGCGGCCATGGTGTTATCATTTTGTTGTCCGTCCCCTGTGTCCATTCTATGCTATACTTGATCAGTTTCTCCCTATGGGGTGACAGTGTGGTACATATGTGTTGCAGTGGGGTAGTGAGGGTGTTCCCCCACCCTCCCAATCCTGTCCCGTATGACATAGTAGTGCTTCACTTGTTATCCTTCCCCTATTTGGTAGCTATTATCTTACTAACACTTACAATACACAGCCTTATACCTTTACCTGGCCCCGTAAATTTGGGGACTTGCGATAGTCCGCTAAGGAAAATTATTAAAATATAGTATTTACATTTGTATATTTTCTTCTTTCTTTCTTCCTTTACACAACACCCTTACGGCCCCCTGCGGCCGAGACGCACGTAGCCCCCTGCGGCTGCGTACCCCTTGTGACGTTCTTATACAGTCGTCCTATTTTCATTTGCTCCTCCTCCTTCTTCTACACTTGCCGTGGCCGGCGTTCTCCGTGCGCAGCCACGTCCCCCGTTTCGCCTTTCCCCGATCAACTCATTACCGTTTATCTCCGTTTCCACTCCCTTACCACAGTTCTCTTCCCCACCACTCTCAGAAAGAAAGATGCCTTGTGCTCGGGATATCCTATGAAAGCCCTACTGGTGACGTCACCGATCTCTTCGAACTACTGGTAAGTTCTTCATATATTTTTTAAGTCCAAAATACACTTGCAATCTACCCCCGTTAACCTCACAGCTGTCTTCCTGTCACTCCTGGAACAAGGTAATCAATAATATAATCGGACTGCGCACGCTGCGTCGCCTCGCGTGTGATACACCCCTCGACAGGAGGGCTTAACCAGCCAATTTACTTCCGTATTGAGCAACTAACTAGCTACCGCCTACAGGGAAACGTCATCTACCTATCGAGTTTCTTGCTCGAACAATAGGGATCCTCATCTACTCATTGATCAATAAATGCCAAATCGTAGGAAACCACACACACACCCTTACACGTAGTCGCGACCCAGGCCAATCAGTGTCTACGAGCGGCCGCACGTGATGTTTTCGTGCTCCACCCCCCTCTCTCGCGTAACGTAGCCGACTGCTCTCGCACTCGTTCGGCTACCATTCATTTCATTGCCAACACTAAATTGTCAAACCTTCGCCGCGCACCTGTGCAACACCTCCCACCTCCCGTATTTAATTCCTCCCCCCTCCCTCACAATTTCACATTGCTTGTTGTGCGTGGCATGCTCACCAAGTTCTCTTGATGCGGGGCCGCTCGACTGCGTGCACCCCTCCAAGCGGCTCGCCACCTCCCCTCGTCTGGACCACATCTGGACACTCTCCAACCGCGGGCGGGATACTTCTCAACCGGCTCCCGAAGGCCAATATCCGGATTGCGCTGTCCGGTCTTCTCGCAGTTCCGAGATGGTCCTGTAGTCCTCAGAAGGGGGCAACGGCAGAGGGGGCCGCGCCGCCGGGCCTCCTCGCAACGGGAGTACCTGGAAAAATAAAAATAAAAAGCAGATCTTAAACAGATCTCAGCAGTGCCTCCAACTTGTCGGGGGGAAATTCTGCCGGGGTCGGCCGGGCCGTCCGTAGACCTCCGGGCAGGGAGGCCCCAACTCCTCCCGAGTATGAGACACACGCAAGAAGCAAGGTGATTCTGCTGTTTATTAGACAAAACGGCAGGGATGGGTCAAGGATCGTACGCGTCCGTCCTGACACACACACAATCGTGGGGCTCACAGGCCCTTTTTACCTTAGTATGACGCGCTACTTGCGTCACCTTAGAAAATTTAGCAAAAAACCTATTTCCACTCTGGATTGGTTACTCGAGTGGTAGGGTTAGTATAGCATACATATAGAGAACGGTGTTAGTGGTTGAGGGTTAGTCAGGTGATATACTTGGGCTGTCCCTTCAATTTGATACATGAAAATTGTTACATGAAGACCTCTGAGGATTGGTCAATGTTAATGGCGTCAGTGATAAGAGTCCCATGTTCTGATTGGTCCACTCGCGAGCCTCCCAGTCTGGGACTATCGCTGTTCCCAGCTCGCGGTGCACCTGTCATTTGCAACAATGTTTTACTAATGGGTAGGTGTAAACAATGTGAGGATTTATTCATATGTTGGGAGGTCGACTACTCCCACTGCTGCAGATGTCCAATGAGTCTTTTAATTGTATCTGCATGTGTCTTCAAACGTGGGATTCAGGCGTCTCCTTCCTCCTGGGCTTGGCATCCTGTCAGGTTTGGCTTTGTCACGTGAGGTGGGACCGTGTTTGAGGCAAAATTCAGCACAATTAATATTGTTTTTCCCACTGTGTGCCTGGTTTATCTTGCAGGTGCGACCTTGGCGTCGGCTTGCGGAGTGCGAGATTGCAACATCGTGCCCTTGGCTGTGTGCTTTCGCCGGGCTCATTCTGCAGGGTCAGCAACCGAGCTCTCGCTCATTCAATGTTCATGGAAGCTTTTGCTTGCGGCCTACTTGGGCCTGGTGCATAGGTGGAACCATGTGATGCAGAGCGCTTTAGGTTACGGTATCATATTGCTCTATCCTCAGTATCGTGTCTCTGTTATATTCTTCATTATGGTACATGGTTCTTAAAAGAAGCGTGAGCAAGCCTTTTTAGATAAGTTCATTATGCGTCTTGCGTTTCTGCATTTTGAGAGCCTATGTGGAAAATAATAAAGATGCACGTCCGTGGGTATGTCTGTCGCCTACGTCATAGCACTGAGTATGTTCTTCGTGTGGATTGGTGTGGGAGTGTCCGGTGTGCATGTTTGCACAGGTGTGCTGACCGTTGGCTAGGTCGTCATGGCATCTCTAACGACGTGTAGGTTTAGTCGAGTTGGTCCATGCCGCAGGTGTCGGCATGGGCAGGGCGGGCTGCTGGGCAGGTAGGTGGGCACATCCGTATGTTCCTGTACCAGGGTATTTGGTCATCTGGTAGATAGGCAAACTCCTCTCGTGGCGGGTGTCTAGGCCGTGATCCTCTAGGCCAAGCGCGAGAGGGGAAGGGCGGGAGCCTGTTCTTCCATTCTCCCACTTCACAGGGATGCATGTGCTAGTCCTCTGAGCTATCTGTGTCAGTATTCAAGGATGCATGTGCTAGTCCTCTGAGCCACCTGTGTCAGTATTCAGGGATGCATGTGCTAGTCCTCTGAGCCACCTGTGTCAGTATTCAGGGATGCATGCGCTAGTCCTTTGAGCCACCTGTGTCAGTATTCAGGGATGCATGCGCTAGTCCTCTGAGCCACCTGTCTCAGTGTTAGGGAGAATTCTCTGGTTAGGCTGAATTTCCCTACCTAGTGAGTCCCCCAGCAGCTTTGCTGGATTTCTGGGGTTTAATTTTTTTCTCCTGCCAAGAGTGAGACTCTTTTACCCTCACTCTTGGACATGTTGAAGTGTGTTTTCTTGGTTAAACCTTGTGTTGAATGGGCTATGGGGTCTTTTACTCCATAGGGCCTCATGTATTTTTGTGATGTGGGTCACACAGCACCCTCTGTGCCGTGACCCAGGGGTGTCCTAGGGACTCCCCAACATAGACTCCATACCCTGGGACTGACTACTGTCTCCCAGGGCATGTAAAGTCACCAAAGACTTTGCTAGTCTTGAATCCTGAACAGAACCAGTACAAACCATCATATTGTGGACGTACTGGCTGGGGCAATTCGATTGCCCCAGGGTCTGTTAGTCGAGGGGGCACGTCTCCGTCCCCCCTGATCGAGTTTTGGCTGGTGGCAGTGGAAACTACTTTTTATATTCGACCGCGAATATTTCCCTATGGGATTTCCCATTGTTTTAGGCTAACACATTTAATTATTTATTTACGGTAGCCTTAAACATACCGCCGGTTTATATATTTATTTTTATAACTCCGGTTGGGACTTTTTGCCAAAACTTGATTCTAAAATGGCGTTGGTGTTCGCCTCTGTAACTCTGACCCAAAGTGGAGCCCTTTGTTCCACTTTTGGCGGGCTTCTCCACAGAAGCCCTCCAAAGTGGTGCCACTCTGTCTGGGGTACTTAGGAGGGGTGGAGGGGGATTTAGGCACCCTGGACTGAGTTACCTTGGTAACTCAAGTCGCACTCCGTCCTGATTGGCCCAAGTGGTGAGCCGCCCGGCTCACCACTTAGCATGTTTGAGTGACAGCTAGGCTGGGTGAATGGGGGTTTGCTGCATAAAAGCAGGGCTTTGGGGACTGGGACTTCAGAAGTCGCCACAGGACCAAGAATCCGACGAGGGAAGAGCTGAGCCGACCTGCTTCGACGACACCACCCGGTGGAGCCCTGCTGAACCGTCTCACCACTTTTTCCCGACGACCGAGGAGAACTCTTAACGGAGTGGCTCCTTCCCTTGACTGGTGGGGACAACCAGTTTTCGCCTTCTTTCCGTTCTTTTGAGGTATCTCGTGGCCGCCTTGCCTGTGCCAAGCACCCCGGCATCCGGAATACCACACTTTACCCCCATACCGCGAAAGTCGGTACCAACCCTTTAACCGGAGGACTCCGCGGCTGGTTTCTTCCCGGGCAGTGCTACGACCTTTCTCTTCTGCTCTTCAGCGAGATATTCTTCTCCCCTGACCGACGTCGAGCCTTGCTGTCACTGCCTGGAACAACTGCCCCCGCTGGAGGATCCTTTCCGCTTAAGGTACTGTGTTCCGCCTGGCTTCCCTTGCTACCGACTGTACGGGGTAGATTTAGTCCCCGGCTTTCGAACCTGGGAGTGCCTGGGACACTTTGGCTAAACTTTCTGAGCCACTCTAAACTCTTTTTGACTCTTTGCAAGACTTTGAATCTCTAACTAACAGTGTGATCTTGGGCACATTTTCGCTCCGGCTACTCTAAGAGTGGGCCCTGCCTAGTGACTTTTGCTCACCTGTGACTTTATTCTTCTTTAAGCCTATTGCAAGTGTTCTGGACCTTAGAGTGGTGTGTCTAACCTATTTCTGCTTTTTCTCTCCCTTTCTTGGAAACTACTAGAGTGTCATCTAACGTTAAGCACTCACCTCTGTTTTAATTAAGTGGTGTTAACCTAGAGTTGTCTAGATAGGAGAAAGGATTGAATTTACTTTCAGTATAACTGTGTTGAAGTGCTTTTACTATATTTTTGCTAGAGTGTTTTTAACTTATGTGTATTTTAAATAAATAACTATATACTTTTGAAACCAAGCTCTGGTCAGTGTTTGCTTGTGCTATTGTGTTTTGGTACATATTGTGTATACTTTACATACTGCCTAACTCTTCTTGAGAGAAGTCTGACTGCTCAGCCACAGCTACCAGGTAAATCTGGGTGGTACGGACTGCTACCAAAGGGGTTTACTGCTCTACCTGTAGTCTTAAATCTTTTGCAGTGTTCCCCAAGGGAACTGCACAGGTTTCTGCCTAACACTGGTGTACAGCGGTGGGATTTGTATTGAGTATACATTTTATTGTGCTTTAGATACCTTAGTGCAACTAACCACAAAGCTTAGCACTGAAAAAGTAAAACCTCTAACATGTCAGTTATAGAAAGCTATAGTCAAGAGTCCCTTGCAGCCAAAACTGCTGATTGTTTAAGAGTGCTCTGTAAACATAAGGATCTCCTGACTAAGGGCAAGAAAATGGAGCTGATTGAAAGATTGTTGGCTAACCAAAGTCTGGGTGATGGTTCAGAGGAACCTACCACTCCAGCAACTGTAGATGACAGTATTGAAGTTAACATGGAGCAAAATGTTGATGATTCTGAGGAAGAGTCAGAAGAGGAGGGTGAGGCTGTTGTAACTGTCCCCCCTAGGCCTCTGCCTGCTCTACCTGCTGTACCTACTGGACCTTTACCAGGTCCCACATTTAGTCCTCAGTACTTTGAACTGGAGAAAATGAAGCTAGAATTGGAGTATAAGAAACTTAATGCTCAAACTGACAAAGAACTAAGGCTAAGGGAAATGGAGCTCAAGTATGACTTAGAAATGAAGAAATTATCTGTTGAGAATGTTTCTCTCTCTGGCTCCTCTAGAAGTTCCAGTCCTAAAAGACCCCGGATGCCTAAAGAATTGATTGGTATGTATGAGCCTAAGTTGGATGTGTTGGATTGGTTGTCTCTGTTTGAATATAATCATGGGCTCCAGAACATCACAGGAAATGACTTACTCACCTGGTTGTTCTCTAGGCTTCCCCCTGTTGCAACTGATGTGGTAATGGAGATGGGGGAGGAGGATAGGAAGGACTATGAATGTGTGAAACTAGCTTTGATAGCTAGGTTTGGGAAGACCCCTTCCCAGTATCTTAAGAGGTTTAGGAACCTCAAAAAGCATGATGGTACCCCTTGGGCTACCTGGGTGAGTGAATGTTTGAAAAACTTAGAGGGATGGATTAAGGGTTACAAGGTGAACACTTATGAAGGTATGAAGAATTTGTTTATGTTGGAGACTATTTATGATGCCTGCTCTCCTGAGCTCAGACAACACTTGGCTGATTCCAAGGAATTGGATTCCCGGAAACTAGCTAAGGCTGCTGACTTGTGGGTTGCCAACAGGGCCACTCACAAGGATTCTGGGGTAACTCAGAAGAAGGATGGGGAGAAACAGCCAAAAAAAGACTCCAAAGAGAATTCTAATAATTCCTATCCCAAAGAGGGCCCCAAAACACAAAATAACCAGGGTAAGCCACATGGGAAACCTAGTCAGGCTACTGTACCTTCTGGCCACAAGCCAGAAGGGGGTCAGAACAAGCCACCCTTCCAGAGAGCATTTGGACAATGCTATGTCTGTCAGGGTACTGACCATATCAAAGGAGATCCCAAGTGCAAGGGTAAACCTGCAGGGATCAGCACAGTCTCCTTAGCCTTCACTCCTGAGGATGAAGTACAGATGGCTAGTGCCCACTTTGAACTCTTTGCTGAAGAACCCTTGGGTCTTCAAGCAACTGTAAACTTAGAGCCTATGGGTCTGGTTAGTCCCCAGAATAGGGTTGTGTATAACTCCCTACCTGTTAACTCTAAGGTGTATTATGTGGACAGTGTTCTTGTCAATGGCCAGGATACTCCTGCCAGGAGAGACACTGGGGCCAGCAGAACAGTAGTGGATGAAAGCTTCTTTCAACCTGAGGATGTGGCCAAAGCACCCAAAGGTCCCACTAAGATGTCTGGAGGCCCTGTCCAAATGGTTCCTATCCTACCAGCCCTCATTCAGTGTAACAACATGACAGTGAGGATCCCTGTCAGTGTTCAGACTGAGGTACCTGGGAAGGTCCTGTTGGGGAATGACCTAAGAACTCTAGGAGTAGTGTCACATACCCCCAGGCCTCCCAGTATGGAGAAGCAGAACTTAACCAAATTGGCTAGAAAGGCTACCTTGAAGGACCCTTCTAAGCCTGTGGGACCCTCTACTGAGAACCCCACTACAAGCCCTGGTGTTAGTAAGTTGACCTCTAACCCAGGCACATTTCAGGATAGTATGCTAGGAACATGGGCGCCCCAACCAAGCTCCATCATTGTTCCCCTAGTCTCAGAGTCTCTGACTCACCCTACTTCTGAGGAAGAGGTGGATAGACCAACTAGGCCCCTATCTGGACCTGAGAGAACTGGTAATTCTCAGTGCTGGTGGAAAACCAGAAAAGAAAAGTCTAAGGCCAAAAACCTTCAGACTGTTGGACCTTCTACTGAAGACCCCAACTCAAATCCTAATATTAGGGGGGAAACTCCTAAAATAGGTAAGGGTAGATCTAAGAGGAAGGGGAAGCAGGTACATTGCCTAACCCCAACCCCTCCAACCAAGAGGCCTAAGACCCAACCTGCTCCCACAAGAGAGGTGGTGAGGAACCTTGGAGGCCCCTCTAGATCTAAGGGAATCCTTTATAAGGACCCCTTCAAAAAGCCTAACATAGGTTCAGAAGTTGTCCCAACTTCTGAGGGACTGGTCAACCAGATCCCCTATAACAAAAAGACTGATGTTCCTCAAAGGGTTTGTAGGTCCTTTAGCTTGCAAAAGAAAACCTTTGAGTTCTCCCTTAAGCATAGGTCAAGGTGTCACCATCAAAATGCTGATGGACTCTCTAGGATGTATATCATCGACTAGAGGTATGAGGTTCATCCAGGAGTGGATTAAATCCTCCTGTCCCTTAGTCTGGGGGGGGCGAGTGTTAGGGAGAATTCTCTGGTTAGGCTGAATTTCCCTACCTAGTGAGTCCCCCAGCAGCTTTGCTGGATTTCTGGGGTTTAATTTTTTTCTCCTGCCAAGAGTGAGACTCTTTTACCCTCACTCTTGGACATGTTGAAGTGTGTTTTCTTGGTTAAACCTTGTGTTGAATGGGCTATGGGGTCTTTTACTCCATAGGGCCTCATGTATTTTTGTGATGTGGGTCACACAGCACCCTCTGTGCCGTGACCCAGGGGTGTCCTAGGGACTCCCCAACATAGACTCCATACCCTGGGACTGACTACTGTCTCCCAGGGCATGTAAAGTCACCAAAGACTTTGCTAGTCTTGAATCCTGAACAGAACCAGTACAAACCATCATATTGTGGACGTACTGGCTGGGGCAATTCGATTGCCCCAGGGTCTGTTAGTCGAGGGGGCACGTCTCCGTCCCCCCTGATCGAGTTTTGGCTGGTGGCAGTGGAAACTACTTTTTATATTCGACCGCGAATATTTCCCTATGGGATTTCCCATTGTTTTAGGCTAACACATTTAATTATTTATTTACGGTAGCCTTAAACATACCGCCGGTTTATATATTTATTTTTATAACTCCGGTTGGGACTTTTTGCCAAAACTTGATTCTAAAATGGCGTTGGTGTTCGCCTCTGTAACTCTGACCCAAAGTGGAGCCCTTTGTTCCACTTTTGGCGGGCTTCTCCACAGAAGCCCTCCAAAGTGGTGCCACTCTGTCTGGGGTACTTAGGAGGGGTGGAGGGGGATTTAGGCACCCTGGACTGAGTTACCTTGGTAACTCAAGTCGCACTCCGTCCTGATTGGCCCAAGTGGTGAGCCGCCCGGCTCACCACTTAGCATGTTTGAGTGACAGCTAGGCTGGGTGAATGGGGGTTTGCTGCATAAAAGCAGGGCTTTGGGGACTGGGACTTCAGAAGTCGCCACAGGACCAAGAATCCGACGAGGGAAGAGCTGAGCCGACCTGCTTCGACGACACCACCCGGTGGAGCCCTGCTGAACCGTCTCACCACTTTTTCCCGACGACCGAGGAGAACTCTTAACGGAGTGGCTCCTTCCCTTGACTGGTGGGGACAACCAGTTTTCGCCTTCTTTCCGTTCTTTTGAGGTATCTCGTGGCCGCCTTGCCTGTGCCAAGCACCCCGGCATCCGGAATACCACACTTTACCCCCATACCGCGAAAGTCGGTACCAACCCTTTAACCGGAGGACTCCGCGGCTGGTTTCTTCCCGGGCAGTGCTACGACCTTTCTCTTCTGCTCTTCAGCGAGATATTCTTCTCCCCTGACCGACGTCGAGCCTTGCTGTCACTGCCTGGAACAACTGCCCCCGCTGGAGGATCCTTTCCGCTTAAGGTACTGTGTTCCGCCTGGCTTCCCTTGCTACCGACTGTACGGGGTAGATTTAGTCCCCGGCTTTCGAACCTGGGAGTGCCTGGGACACTTTGGCTAAACTTTCTGAGCCACTCTAAACTCTTTTTGACTCTTTGCAAGACTTTGAATCTCTAACTAACAGTGTGATCTTGGGCACATTTTCGCTCCGGCTACTCTAAGAGTGGGCCCTGCCTAGTGACTTTTGCTCACCTGTGACTTTATTCTTCTTTAAGCCTATTGCAAGTGTTCTGGACCTTAGAGTGGTGTGTCTAACCTATTTCTGCTTTTTCTCTCCCTTTCTTGGAAACTACTAGAGTGTCATCTAACGTTAAGCACTCACCTCTGTTTTAATTAAGTGGTGTTAACCTAGAGTTGTCTAGATAGGAGAAAGGATTGAATTTACTTTCAGTATAACTGTGTTGAAGTGCTTTTACTATATTTTTGCTAGAGTGTTTTTAACTTATGTGTATTTTAAATAAATAACTATATACTTTTGAAACCAAGCTCTGGTCAGTGTTTGCTTGTGCTATTGTGTTTTGGTACATATTGTGTATACTTTACATACTGCCTAACTCTTCTTGAGAGAAGTCTGACTGCTCAGCCACAGCTACCAGGTAAATCTGGGTGGTACGGACTGCTACCAAAGGGGTTTACTGCTCTACCTGTAGTCTTAAATCTTTTGCAGTGTTCCCCAAGGGAACTGCACAGGTTTCTGCCTAACACTCAGTATTCAGGGATGCATGCACTAGTCCTCTGAGCCACCTGTGTAAGTATTCAGGGATGCATGCGTTAGCCCTCTGAGCCACCTGTGTCAGTATTCAGGGATGCATGCGCTAGACCTCTGAGCCACCTGTGTCAGTATTCAGGGATGCATGCGCTAGTCCTCTGAGCCACGTGTGTCAGTATTCAGGGATGCATGTGCTAGTCATGGGGCCACCTGTGTCAGTATTCAGGGATGCATGGGCTAGTCCACTGAGCCACCTGCGTCAGTATTCAGGGATGCATGCGCTAGTCCTCTGAGCCACCTGTCTTAGTATTCAGGGATGCATGCACTAGTCCTCTGAGCCACCTGTGTAAGTATTCAGGGATGCATGCGTTAGCCCTCTGAGCCACGTGTGTCAGTATTCAGGGATGCATGTGCTAGTCATGGGGCCACCTGTGTCAGTATTCAGGGATGCATGAGCTAGTCCTCTGAGCCACCTGCGTCAGTATTCAGGGATGCATGTGCTAGTCCTCTGAGCCACCTGTGTCAGTTTTCAGGGATGCATGTGCTAGTCCTCTGAGCCACCTATGTCAGTTTTCAGGGATGCATGTGCTACTCCTCAGAGCCACCGGTGTCAGTATTCAGGCCTGCATGTGCTAGTCCTCTGAGCCACCTGTGTCAGTTTTCAGGGATGCATGTGCTAGTCCTCTGAGCCACCTGTGTCAGTATTCAGGGATGCATGTGCTAGTCCTCTGAGCCACCTGTGTCAGTATTCAGGGATGCATGTGCTAGTCCTCTGAGCCACCTGTGTCAGTATTCAGGGATGCATGTCCTAGTCCTCTGAGCCACCTGTGTCAGTATTCAGGGATGCATGCGCTAGTCTTCAGAGCCACCTGTGTCAGTATTCAGGGATGCCTGTGCTAGTCCTCTGAGCCACCTGTGTCAGTATTCAGGGATGCATGTGCTAGTCCTCTAAGCCAGCTGTGTCAGTATTCAGGGATGCACGTGCGAGTCCTCCAAGCCACCTGTGTCAGTATTCAGTGATGCATGCGCTAGACGTCTGAGCCACCTGTGTCAGTATTCAGGGATTCAGTGCTAGTCCTCCAAGCCACCTGTGTCAGTATTCATGGATGCATGTGCTAGTCCTCAGCCACCTGTGTCAGTATTCAGGGATGCATGTGGTAGTCCTCTGAGCCACCTCTGTCAGTATTCAGGGATGCATGCGCTAGTCCTCTGAACCACCTGTGTCAGTATTCAGGGATGCATGCGCTAGTCCTTTGAGCCACCTGTGTCAGTATTCAGGGATGCATGCGCTAGTCCTCTGAGCCACCTGTCTCAGTATTCAGGGATGCATGCACTAGTCCTCTGAGCCACCTGTGTAAGTATTCAGGGATGCATGCGTTAGCCCTCTGAGCCACCTGTGTCAGTATTCAGGGATGCATGCGCTAGACCTCTGAGCCACCTGTGTCAGTATTCAGGGATGCATGCGCTAGTCCTCTGAGCCACGTGTGTCAGTATTCAGGGATGCATGTGCTAGTCATGGGGCCACCTGTGTCAGTATTCAGGGATGCATGGGCTAGTCCTCTGAGCCACCTGTGTCAGTATTCAGGGATGCATGTGCTAGTCCTCTGAGCCACCTGTGACAGTTTTCAGGGATGCATGTGCTAGTCCTCTGAGCCACCTATGTCAGTTTTCAGGGATGCATGTGCTACTCCTCAGAGCCACCGGTGTCAGTATTCAGGCCTGCATGTGCTAGTCCTCTGAGCCGCCTGTGTCAGTTTTCAGGGATGCATGTGCTAGTCCTCTGAGCCACCTGTGTCAGTATTCAGGGATGCATGTGCTAGTCCTCTGAGCCACCTGTGTCAGTATTCAGGGATGTATGTGCTAGTCCTCTGAGCCACCTGTGTAAGTATTCATGGATGCATGCGCTAGTCCTCTGAGCCACCTGTGTCAGTATTCAGGGATGCCTGTGCTAGTCCTCTGAGCCACCTGTGTCAGTATTCAGGGATGCATGTGCTAGTCCTCTAAGCCAGCTGTGTCAGTATTCAGGGATGCACGTGCGAGTCCTCCAAGCCACCTGTATCGGTATTCAGTGATGCATGCGCTAGACGTCTGAGCCACCTGCGTCAGTATTCAGGGATTCAGTGCTAGTCCTCCAAGCCACCTGTGTCAGTATTCATGGATGCATGTGCTAGTCCTCAGCCACCTGTGTCAGTATTCAGGGATGCATGTGGTAGTCCTCTGAGCCACCTCTGTCAGTATTCAGGGATGCATGTGCTAGTCCTCTGAGCCACCTGTGCCAGTATTCAGGGATGCATGTGCTAGTCCTGGGGCCACCTGTGACAATATTCAGGGACGCATGTGCTAGTCCTGGGGCCACCTGTGTCAGTATTCAGGGATGCATGCGCTAGTCCTCTGAACCACCTGGGCCAGTATTCAGGGATGCATGTGCTAGTCCTCTGAGCCACTTGTGCCAGTATTCAGGGATGCGTGTGCTAGGCCTTTGAGCCACCTGTGCCAGTATTCAGGGATGCATGTGCTAGTCCTGGGGCCACCTGTGTCAGTGTTCAGGGATGCATGTGCTAGTCTTCTGAGCCATCTGTGTTAGTATTCAGTGATGCATGTGCTAGTTCTCTGAGCCACCTGTGTCAGTATTCAGGGATGCATGTGCTAGTCCTCTGAGCCACCAGTGTCAGTATTCAGGGATGCATGTGCTAGTCCTCTGAGCCACCTGTGTCAGTATTCAGGGATGCATGTGCTAGTCCTCAGCCACCTGTGTAAGTATTCAGGGATGCATGCGTTAGCCCTCTGAGCCACCTGTGTCAGTATTCAGGGATGCATGCGCTAGACCTCTGAGCCACCTGTGTCAGTATTCAGGGATGCATGCGCTAGTCCTCTGAGCCACGTGTGTCAGTATTCAGGGATGCATGTGCTAGTCATGGGGCCACCTGTGTCAGTATTCAGGGATGCATGGGCTAGTCCACTGAGCCACCTGCGTCAGTATTCAGGGATGCATGCGCTAGTCCTCTGAGCCACCTGTCTCAGTATTCAGGGATGCATGCACTAGTCCTCTGAGCCACCTGTGTAAGTATTCAGGGATGCATGCGTTAGCCCTCTGAGCCACGTGTGTCAGTATTCAGGGATGCATGTGCTAGTCATGGGGCCACCTGTGTCAGTATTCAGGGATGCATGAGCTAGTCCTCTGAGCCACCTGCGTCAGTATTCAGGGATGCATGTGCTAGTCCTCTGAGCCACCTGTGTCAGTTTTCAGGGATGCATGTGCTAGTCCTCTGAGCCACCTATGTCAGTTTTCAGGGATGCATGTGCTACTCCTCTGAGCCACCGGTGTCAGTATTCAGGCCTGCATGTGCTAGTCCTCTGAGCCACCTGTGTCAGTTTTCAGGGATGCATGTGCTAGTCCTCTGAGCCACCTGTGTCAGTATTCAGGGATGCATGTGCTAGTCCTCTGAGCCACCTGTGTCAGTATTCAGGGATGCATGTGCTAGTCCTCTGAGCCACCTGTGTCAGTATTCAGGGATGCATGTCCTAGTCCTCTGAGCCACCTGTGTCAGTATTCAGGGATGCATGCGCTAGTCTTCAGAGCCACCTGTGTCAGTATTCAGGGATGCCTGTGCTAGTCCTCTGAGCCACCTGTGTCAGTATTCAGGGATGCATGTGCTAGTCCTCTAAGCCAGCTGTGTCAGTATTCAGGGATGCACGTGCGAGTCCTCCAAGCCACCTGTGTCAGTATTCAGTGATGCATGCGCTAGACGTCTGAGCCACCTGTGTCAGTATTCAGGGATTCAGTGCTAGTCCTCCAAGCCACCTGTGTCAGTATTCATGGATGCATGTGCTAGTCCTCAGCCACCTGTGTCAGTATTCAGGGATGCATGTGGTAGTCCTCTGAGCCACCTCTGTCTGTATTCAGGGATGCATGCGCTAGTCCTCTGAACCACCTGTGTCAGTATTCAGGGATGCATGCGCTAGTCCTTTGAGCCACCTGTGTCAGTATTCAGGGATGCATGCGCTAGTCCTCTGAGCCACCTGTCTCAGTATTCAGGGATGCATGCACTAGTCCTCTGAGCCACCTGTGTAAGTATTCAGGGATGCATGCGTTAGCCCTCTGAGCCACCTGTGTCAGTATTCAGGGATGCATGCGCTAGACCTCTGAGCCACCTGTGTCAGTATTCAGGGATGCATGCGCTAGTCCTCTGAGCCACGTGTGTCAGTATTCAGGGATGCATGTGCTAGTCATGGGGCCACCTGTGTCAGTATTCAGGGATGCATGGGCTAGTCCTCTGAGCCACCTGTGTCAGTATTCAGGGATGCATGTGCTAGTCCTCTGAGCCACCTGTGACAGTTTTCAGGGATGCATGTGCTAGTCCTCTGAGCCACCTATGTCAGTTTTCAGGGATGCATGTGCTACTCCTCAGAGCCACCGGTGTCAGTATTCAGGCCTGCATGTGCTAGTCCTCTGAGCCGCCTGTGTCAGTTTTCAGGGATGCATGTGCTAGTCCTCTGAGCCACCTGTGTCAGTATTCAGGGATGCATGTGCTAGTCCTCTGAGCCACCTGTGTCAGTATTCAGGGATGTATGTGCTAGTCCTCTGAGCCACCTGTGTAAGTATTCATGGATGCATGCGCTAGTCCTCTGAGCCACCTGTGTCAGTATTCAGGGATGCCTGTGCTAGTCCTCTGAGCCACCTGTGTCAGTATTCAGGGATGCATGTGCTAGTCCTCTAAGCCAGCTGTGTCAGTATTCAGGGATGCACGTGCGAGTCCTCCAAGCCACCTGTATCGGTATTCAGTGATGCATGCGCTAGACGTCTGAGCCACCTGCGTCAGTATTCAGGGATTCAGTGCTAGTCCTCCAAGCCACCTGTGTCAGTATTCATGGATGCATGTGCTAGTCCTCAGCCACCTGTGTCAGTATTCAGGGATGCATGTGGTAGTCCTCTGAGCCACCTCTGTCAGTATTCAGGGATGCATGTGCTAGTCCTCTGAGCCACCTGTGCCAGTATTCAGGGATGCATGTGCTAGTCCTGGGGCCACCTGTGACAATATTCAGGGACGCATGTGCTAGTCCTGGGGCCACCTGTGTCAGTATTCAGGGATGCATGCGCTAGTCCTCTGAACCACCTGGGCCAGTATTCAGGGATGCATGTGCTAGTCCTCTGAGCCACTTGTGCCAGTATTCAGGGATGCGTGTGCTAGGCCTTTGAGCCACCTGTGCCAGTATTCAGGGATGCATGTGCTAGTCCTGGGGCCACCTGTGTCAGTGTTCAGGGATGCATGTGCTAGTCTTCTGAGCCATCTGTGTTAGTATTCAGTGATGCATGTGCTAGTTCTCTGAGCCACCTGTGTCAGTATTCAGGGATGCATGTGCTAGTCCTCTGAGCCACCAGTGTCAGTATTCAGGGATGCATGTGCTAGTCCTCTGAGCCACCTGTGTCAGTATTCAGGGATGCATGTGCTAGTCCTCAGCCACCTGTGTAAGTATTCAGGGATGCATGCGTTAGCCCTCTGAGCCACCTGTGTCAGTATTCAGGGATGCATGCGCTAGACCTCTGAGCCACCTGTGTCAGTATTCAGGGATGCATGCGCTAGTCCTCTGAGCCACGTGTGTCAGTATTCAGGGATGCATGTGCTAGTCATGGGGCCACCTGTGTCAGTATTCAGGGATGCATGGGCTAGTCCACTGAGCCACCTGCGTCAGTATTCAGGGATGCATGCGCTAGTCCTCTGAGCCACCTGTCTCAGTATTCAGGGATGCATGCACTAGTCCTCTGAGCCACCTGTGTAAGTATTCAGGGATGCATGCGTTAGCCCTCTGAGCCACGTGTGTCAGTATTCAGGGATGCATGTGCTAGTCATGGGGCCACCTGTGTCAGTATTCAGGGATGCATGAGCTAGTCCTCTGAGCCACCTGCGTCAGTATTCAGGGATGCATGTGCTAGTCCTCTGAGCCACCTGTGTCAGTTTTCAGGGATGCATGTGCTAGTCCTCTGAGCCACCTATGTCAGTTTTCAGGGATGCATGTGCTACTCCTCAGAGCCACCGGTGTCAGTATTCAGGCCTGCATGTGCTAGTCATCTGAGCCACCTGTGTCAGTTTTCAGGGATGCATGTGCTAGTCCTCTGAGCCACCTGTGTCAGTATTCAGGGATGCATGTGCTAGTCCTCTGAGCCACCTGTGTCAGTATTCAGGGATGCATGTGCTAGTCCTCTGAGCCACCTGTGTCAGTATTCAGGGATGCATGTCCTAGTCCTCTGAGCCACCTGTGTCAGTATTCAGGGATGCATGCGCTAGTCTTCAGAGCCACCTGTGTCAGTATTCAGGGATGCCTGTGCTAGTCCTCTGAGCCACCTGTGTCAGTATTCAGGGATGCATGTGCTAGTCCTCTAAGCCAGCTGTGTCAGTATTCAGGGATGCACGTGCGAGTCCTCCAAGCCACCTGTGTCAGTATTCAGTGATGCATGCGCTAGACGTCTGAGCCACCTGTGTCAGTATTCAGGGATTCAGTGCTAGTCCTCCAAGCCACCTGTGTCAGTATTCATGGATGCATGTGCTAGTCCTCAGCCACCTGTGTCAGTATTCAGGGATGCATGTGGTAGTCCTCTGAGCCACCTCTGTCAGTATTCAGGGATGCATGCGCTAGTCCTCTGAACCACCTGTGTCAGTATTCAGGGATGCATGTGCTAGTCCTCTGAGCCACCTGTGCCAGTATTCAGGGATGCATGTGCTAGTCCTGGGGCCACCTGTGACAATATTCAGGGACGCATGTGCTAGTCCTGGGGCCACCTGTGTCAGTATTCAGGGATTCATGCGCTAGTCCTCTGAACCACCTGGGCCAGTATTCAGGGATGCATGTGCTAGTCTTCTGAGCCACTTGTGCCAGTATTCAGGGATGCGTGTGCTAGGCCTTTGAGCCACCTGTGCCAGTATTCAGGGATGCATGTGCTAGTCCTGGGGCCACCTGTGTCAGTGTTCAGGGATGCATGTGCTAGTCTTCTGAGCCATCTGTGTTAGTATTCAGTGATGCATGTGCTAGTTCTCTGAGCCACCTGTGTCAGTATTCAGGGATGCATGTGCTAGTCCTCTGAGCCACCAGTGTCAGTATTCAGGGATGCATGTGCTAGTCCTCTGAGCCACCTGTGTCAGTATTCAGGGATGCATGTGCTAGTCCTCAGCCACCTGTGTCAGTATTCAGGGATGCATGTGCTAGTCTTCGGAGCCACCTGTGTCAGTATTCAGGGATACATGTGCTAGTCCTCTGAGCCACGTGTGTCAGTATTCAGGGATGCATGTGCTAGTCCTCAGCCACCTGTGTCAGTATTCAGGGATGCATGTGCTAGTCCTCTGAGCCACCTGTGTCAGTATTCAGGGATGCATGTGCTAGTCCTCTGAGCCACGTGTGTCAGTATTCAGGGATGCATGTGCTAGTCATGGGGCCACCTGTGTCAGTATTCAGGGATGCTTGCGCTAGTCCTCTGAGCCACCTGTGTCAGTATTCAGGGATGCATGGGCTAGTCCTCTGAGCCACCTGTGTCAGTATTCAGGGATGCATGTGCTAGTCCTCTGAGCCACCTGTGTCAGTTTTCAGGGATGCATGTGCTAGTCCTCTGAGCCACCTGTGTCAATATTCAGGGATGCATGCTTTAGTCCTCAGCCACCTGCGTCAGTATTCAGGGATGCATGTGCTAGTTCTCTGAGCCACCCATGTCAGTATTCTGGGATGCATGTGCTAGTCCTCTGAGCCACCTGTGTCAGTATTCAGGGATGCATGCGCTAGTCCTCAGCCACCTGTGTCAGTATTCAGGGATGCATGTGCTAGTCCTCTGAGCCACCTGTGTCAGTATTCAGGGATGCATGCGCTAGTCCTCAGCCACCTGTGTCAGTATTCAGGGATGCATGTGCTAGTCCTCTGAGCCAACAGTGTCAGTATTCAGGGATGCATGCGCTAGTCCTCAGAGCCACCTGTGTCAGTATTCAGGGATGCATGTCCTAGTCCTCTGAGCGACCTGTGTCAGTATTCAGGGATGCATGCGCTAGTCCTCAGAGCCACCTGTGTCAGTATTCAGGGATGCCTGTGCTAGTCCTCTGAGCCACCTGTGTCAGTATTCAGGGATGCATGTGCTAGTCCTCTGAGCCAGCTGTGTCAGTATTCAGGGATGCATGTGCTAGTCCTCCAAGCCACCTGTGTCAGTATTCAGTGATGCATGCGCTAGACCTCTGAGCCACCTGTGTCAGTATTCAGGGATGCAGTGCTAGTCCTCCAAGCCACCTGTGTCAGTATTCAGTGATGCATGTGCTAGTCCTGGGGACACCTGAGTCAGTATTCAGGGATGCATGTGCTTTTCCTCTGAGCCACCTGTGTCAGTATTCAGGGATGCATGTGCTAGTCCTCTGAGCCACCTGTGTCAGTATTCAGGGATGCATTCGCTAGTCCTCTGAGCCACCTGTATCAGTATTCAGGGATGCATGTGGTAGTCCTCAGCCACCTGTGTCAGTATTCAGGGATGCATTCGCTAGTCCTCTGAGCCACCTGTATCAGTATTCAGGGATGCATGTGGTAGTCCTCAGCCACCTGTGTCAGTATTCAGGGATGCATGTGCTAGTTCTCTGAGCCACCCATGTCAGTATTCAGGGATGCATGCGCTAGTCCTCTGAGCCACCTGTGTCAGTATTCAGGGATGCATGCGTTAGACCTCTGAGCCACCTGTGTCAGTATTCAGGGATGCATGCGCTAGTCCTCTGAGCCACCTGTGTAAGTATTCAGGGATGCATGTGCTACTCCTCAGAGCCACCGGTGTCAGTATCCAGGCCTGCATGTGCTAGTCCTCTGAGCCACCTGTGTCAGTTTTCAGGGATGCATGTGCTAGTCCTCTGAGCCACCTGTGTCAGTATTCAGGGATGCATGTGCTAGTCCTCTGAGCCACCTGTGTCAGTATTCAGGGATGCATGTGCTAGTCCTCTGAGCCACCTGTGTAAGTATTCATGGATGCATGCGCTAGCCCTCTGAGCCACCTGTGTCAGTATTCAGGGATGCATGTCCTAGTCCTCTGAGCCACCTGTGTCAGTATTCAGGGATGCATGCGCTAGTCTTCAGAGCCACCTGTGTCAGTATTCAGGGATGCCTGTGCTAGTCCTCTGAGCCTCCTGTGTCAGTATTCAGGGATGCATGTGCTAGTCCTCTAAGCCACCTGTGTCAGTATTCAGGGATGCACGTGCGAGTCCTCCAAGCCACCTGTGTCAGTATTCAGTGATGCATGCGCTAGACGTCTGAGCCACCTGTGTCAGTATTCAGGGATTCAGTGCTAGTCCTCCAAGCCACCTGTGTCAGTATTCATGGATGCATGTGCTAGTCCTCAGCCACCTGTGTCAGTATTCAGGGATGCATGTGGTAGTCCTCTGAGCCACCTCTGTCAGTATTCAGGGATGCATGCGCTAGTCCTCTGAGCCACCTGTGTCAGTATTCAGGGATGCATGTGCTAGTCCTCTGAGCCACCTGTGCCAGTATTCAGGGATGCATGTGCTAGTCCTGGGGCCACCTGTGACAATATTCAGGGACGCATGTGCTAGTCCTGGGGCCACCTGTGTCAGTATTCAGGGATGCATGCGCTAGTCCTCTGAACCACCTGGGCCAGTATTCAGGGATGCATGTGCTAGTCCTCTGAGCCACTTGTGCCAGTATTCAGGGATGCGTGTGCTAGGCCTTTGAGCCACCTGTGCCAGTATTCAGGGATGCATGTGCTAGTCCTGGGGCCACCTGTGTCAGTGTTCAGGGATGCATGTGCTAGTCTTCTGTGCCATCTGTGTTAGTATTCAGTGATGCATGTGCTAGTTCTCTGAGCCACCTGTGTCAGTATTCAGGGATGCATGTGCTAGTCCTCTGAGCCACCAGTGTCAGTATTCAGGGATGCATGTGCTAGTCCTCTGAGCCACCTGTGTCAGTATTCAGGGATGCATGTGATAGTCCTCAGCCACCTGTGTCAGTATTCAGGGATGCATGTGCTAGTCTTCGGAGCCACCTGTGTCAGTATTCAGGGATACATGTGCTAGTCCTCTGAGCCACGTGTGTCAGTATTCAGGGATGCATGTGCTAGTCCTCAGCCACCTGTGTCAGTATTCAGGGATGCATGTGCTAGTCCTCTGAGCCACTTGTGTCAGTATTCAGGGATGCATGTGCTAGTCCTCTGAGCCACGTGTGTCAGTATTCAGGGATGCATGTGCTAGTCATGGGGCCACCTGTGTCAGTATTCAGGGATGCTTGCGCTAGTCCTCTGAGCCACCTGTGTCAGTATTCAGGGATGCATGGGCTAGTCCTCTGAGCCACCTGTGTCAGTATTCAGGGATGCATGTGCTAGTCCTCTGAGCCACCTGTGTCAGTTTTCAGGGATGCATGTGCTAGTCCTCTGAGCCACCTGTGTCAATATTCAGGGATGCATGCTTTAGTCCTCAGCCACCTGTGTCAGTATTCAGGGATGCATGTGCTAGTTCTCTGAGCCAACCATGTCAGTATTCTGGGATGCATGTGCTAGTCCTCTGAGCCACCTGTGTCAGTATTCAGGCATGCATGTGCTAGTCCTCTGAGCCACCTGTGTCAGTATTCAGGGATGCATGTGCTAGTCCTCTGAGCCACCTGTGTCAGTATTCAGGGATGCATGCGCTAGTCCTCAGAGCCACCTGTGTCAGTATTCAGGGATGCATGTCCTAGTCCTCTGAGCGACCTGTGTCAGTATTCAGGGATGCATGCGCTAGTCCTCAGAGCCACCTGTGTCAGTATTCAGGGATGCCAGTGCTAGTCCTCTGAGCCACCTGTGTCAGTATTCAGGGATGCATGTGCTAGTCCTCTGAGCCAGCTGTGTCAGTATTCTGGGATGCATGTGCTAGTCCTCCAAGCCACCTGTGTCAGTATTCAGTGATGCATGCGCTAGACCTCTGAGCCACCTGTGTCAGTATTCAGGGATGCAGTGCTAGTCCTCCAAGCCACCTGTGTCAGTATTCAGGGATGCAGTGCTAGTCCTCTGAGCCACCTGTGTCAGTATTCAGGGATGCATGCGCTAGTCCTCTGAACCACCTGTGTCAGTATTCAGGGATGCATGCGCTAGTCCTTTGAGCCACCTGTGTCAGTATTCAGGGATGCATGCGCTAGACCTCTGAGCCACCTGTCTCAGTATTCAGGGATGCATGCACTAGTCCTCTGAGCCACCTGTGTAAGTATTCAGGGATGCATGCGTTAGCCCTCTGAGCCACCTGTGTCAGTATTCAGGGATGCATGCGCTAGACCTCTGAGCCACCTGTGTCAGTATTCAGGGATGCATGCGCTAGTCCTCTGAGCCACGTGTGTCAGTATTCAGGGATGCATGTGCTAGTCATGGGGCCACCTGTGTCAGTATTCAGGGATGCATGGGCTAGTCCTCTGAGCCACCTGTGTCAGTATTCAGGGATGCATGTGCTAGTCCTCTGAGCCACCTGTGTCAGTTTTCAGGGATGCATTTGCTAGTCCTCTGAGCCACCTATGTCAGTTTTCAGGGATGCATGTGCTACTCCTCAGAGCCACCGGTGTCAGTATTCAGGCCTGCATGTGCTAGTCCTCTGAGCCACCTGTGTCAGTTTTCAGGGATGCATGTGCTAGTCCTCTGAGCCACCTGTGTCAGTATTCAGGGATGCATGTGCTAGTCCTCTGAGCCACCTGTGTCAGTATTCAGGGATGTATGTGCTAGTCCTCTGAGCCACCTGTGTAAGTATTCATGGATGCATGCGCTAGTCCTCTGAGCCACCTGTGTCAGTATTCAGGGATGCCTGTGCTAGTCCTCTGAGCCACCTGTGTCAGTATTCAGGGATGCATGTGCTAGTCCTCTAAGCCAGCTGTGTCAGTATTCAGGGATGCATGTGCTAGTCCTCTGAGCCACCTGTGTCAGTATTCAGGGATGCCTGTGCTAGTCCTCTGAGCCACCTGTGTCAGTATTCAGGGATGTATGTGCTAGTCCTCTGAGCCACCTGTGTAAGTATTCATGGATGCATGCGCTAGTCCTCTGAGCCACCTGTGTCAGTATTCAGGGATGCCTGTGCTAGTCCTCTGAGCCACCTGTGTCAGTATTCAGGGATGCATGTGCTAGTCCTCTAAGCCAGCTGTGTCAGTATTCAGGGATGCACGTGCGAGTCCTCCAAGCCACCTGTATCGGTATTCAGTGATGCATGCGCTAGACGTCTGAGCCACCTGTGTCAGTATTCAGGGATTCAGTGCTAGTCCTCCAAGCCACCTGTGTCAGTATTCATGGATGCATGTGCTAGTCCTCAGCCACCTGTGTCAGTATTCAGGGATGCATGTGGTAGTCCTCTGAGCCACCTCTGTCAGTATTCAGGGATGCATGCGCTAGTCCTCTGAGCCACCTGTGTCAGTATTCAGGGATGCATGTGCTAGTCCTCTGAGCCACCTGTGCCAGTATTCAGGGATGCATGTGCTAGTCCTGGGGCCACCTGTGACAATATTCAGGGACGCATGTGCTAGTCCTGGGGCCACCTGTGTCAGTATTCAGGGATGCATGCGCTAGTCCTCTGAACCACCTGGGCCAGTATTCAGGGATGCATGTGCTAGTCCTCTGAGCCACTTGTGCCAGTATTCAGGGATGCGTGTGCTAGGCCTTTGAGCCACCTGTGCCAGTATTCAGGGATGCATGTGCTAGTCCTGGGGCCACCTGTGTCAGTGTTCAGGGATGCATGTGCTAGTCTTCTGAGCCATCTGTGTTAGTATTCAGTGATGCATGTGCTAGTTCTCTGAGCCACCTGTGTCAGTATTCAGGGATGCATGTGCTAGTCCTCTGAGCCACCAGTGTCAGTATTCAGGGATGCATGTGCTAGTCCTCTGAGCCACCTGTGTCAGTATTCAGGGATGCATGTGCTAGTCCTCAGCCACCTGTGTCAGTATTCAGGGATGCATGTGCTAGTCTTCGGAGCCACCTCTGTCAGTATTCAGGGATACATGTGCTAGTCCTCAGCCACCTGTGTCAGTATTCAGGGATGCATGTGCTAGTCCTCTGAGCCACCTGTGTCAGTATTCAGGGTTGCATGTGCTAGTCCTCTGAGCCACGTGTGTCAGTATTTAGGGATGCATGTGCTAGTCATGGGGCCACCTGTGTCAGTATTCAGGGATGCTTGCGCTAGTCCTCTGAGCCACCTGTGTCAGTATTCAGGGATGCATGGGCTAGTCCTCTGAGCCACCTGTGTCAGTATTGAGGGATGCATGTGCTAGTCCTCTGAGCCACCTGTGTCAGTTTTCAGGGATGCATGTGCTAGTCCTCTGAGCCACCTGTGTCAATATTCAGGGATGCATGCTTTAGTCCTCAGCCACCTGTGTCAGTATTCAGGGATGCATGTGCTAGTTCTCTGAGCCACCCATGTCAGTATTCTGGGATGCATGTGCTAGTCCTCTGAGCCACCTGTGTCAGTATTCAGGGATGCATGCGCTAGTCCTCAGCCACCTGTGTCAGTATTCAGGGATGCATGTGCTAGTCCTCTGAGCCACCTGTGTCAGTATTCAGGGATGCATGCGCTAGTCCTCAGAGCCACCTGTGTCAGTATTCAGGGATGCATGTCCTAGTCCTCTGAGCGACCTGTGTCAGTATTCAGGGATGCATGCGCTAGTCCTCAGAGCCACCTGTGTCAGTATTCAGGGATGCCTGTGCTAGTCCTCTGAGCCACCTGTGTCAGTATTCAGGGATGCATGTGCTAGTCCTCTGAGCCAGCTGTGTCAGTATTCAGGGATGCATGTGCTAGTCCTCCAAGCCATCTGTGTCAGTATTCAGTGATGCATGCGCTAGACCTCTGAGCCACCTGTGTCAGTATTCAGGGATGCAGTGCTAGTCCTCCAAGCCACCTGTGTCAGTATTCAGTGATGCATGTGCTAGTCCTCTGAGCCACCTGTGTCAGTATTCAGGGATGCATGTGCTAGTCCTGGGGACACCTGAGTCAGTATTCAGGGATGCATGTGCTTTTCCTCTGAGCCACCTGTGTCAGTATTCAGGGATGCATGTGCTAGTCCTCTGAGCCACCTGTGTCAGTATTCACGGATACATGTGCTAGTCCTCCGAGCCACCTGTGTCAGTATTCAGGGATGCATTCGCTAGTCCTCTGAGCCACCTGTATCAGTATTCAGGGATGCATGTGGTAGTCCTCAGCCACCTGTGTCAGTATTCAGGAATGCATGTGCTAGTCCTCTGAGCCACCTGTGTCAGTATTCAGGGATGCATGTGCTAGTTCTCTGAGCCACCCATGTCAGTATTCAGGGATGCATGTGCTAGTCCTCTGAGCCACCTGTGTCAGTATTCAGGGATGCATGCGCTAGTCCTCAGCCACCTGTGTCAGTATTCAGGGATGCATGTGCTAGTCCTCTGAGCCACCTATGTCAGTATTCAGGGATGCATGCGCTAGTACTCAGAGCCACCTGTGTCAGTATTCAGGGATGCATGCGCTAGTCCTCTGCGCCACCTGTGTCAGTATTCAGGGATGCATGTGCTAGTCCTCTGAGCTACCTGTGTCAGTATTCAGAGATGCATGCGTTAGAACTCTGAGCCACCTGTGTCAGTATTCAGGGATGCATGTGCTAGTCCTCTGAGCCACCTGTGTCAGTATTCAGAGATGCATGCGCTAGGCCTCTGAGCCACCTGTGTCAGTATTCAGGGAGCCATGGCTAGTCCTCAGCCACCTGTGTCAGTATTCAGGGATGCATGTGCTAGTCTTCTGAGCCACCTGTGTCAGTATTCAGGGATGCATGCGCTAGTCCACTGAGCCACCTGTGTCAGTATTCAGGGATGCATGTGCTAGTCCTCTGAGCCACCTGTGTCAGTATTCAGGGATGCATGTGCTAATCCTCTGAGCTATCTGTGTCAGTATTCAGGGATGCATGTGCTAGTCCTCTGAGCCACCTGTGTCAGTATTCAGGGATGCATGTGCTAGTCCTCTGAGCCACCTGTGTCAGTATTCAGGGATGCATGCGCTAGTCCTTTGAGGCACCTGTGTCAGTATTCAGGGATGCATGTGCTAGTCCTCTGAGCCACCTGTGTCAGTATTCAGGGATGCATGCGCTAGTCCTTTGAGGCACCTGTGTCAGTATTCAGGGATGCATGCGCTAGTCCTCTGAGCCACCTGTGTCAGTATTCAGGGATGCATGCGCTAGTCCTCTGAGCCACCTGTGTAAGTATTCAGGGATGCATGCGTTAGTCCTCTGAGCCACCTGTGTCAGTATTCAGGGATGCATGCGCTAGACCTCTGAGCCACCTGTGTCAGTATTCAGGGATGCATGCGCTAGTCCTCTGAGCCACCTGTGTCAGTATTCTGGGATGCATGCGCTAGTCCTCAGCCACCTGTGTCAGTATTCAGGGATGCATGTGCTAGTCTTCTGAGCCAACAGTGTCAGTATTCAGGGATGCATGCGCTAGTCCTCAGAGCCACCTGTGTCAGTATTCAGGGATGCATGTCCTAGTCCTCTGAGCGACCTGTGTCAGTATTCAGGGATGCATGCGCTAGTCCTCAGAGCCACCTGTGTCAGTATTCAGGGATGCCTGTGCTAGTCCTCTGAGCCACCTGTGTCAGTATTCAGGGATGCATGTGCTAGTCCTCTGAGCCAGCTGTGTCAGTATTCAGGGATGCATGTGCTAGTCCTCCAAGCCACCTGTGTCAGTATTCAGTGATGCATGCGCTAGACCTCTGAGCCACCTGTGTCAGTATTCAGGGATGCAGTGCTAGTCCTCCAAGCCACCTGTGTCAGTATTCAGTGATGCATGTGCTAGTCCTCTGAGCCACCTGTGTCAGTATTCAGGGATGCATGTGCTAGTCCTGGGGACACCTGAGTCAGTATTCAGGGATGCATGTGCTTTTCCTCTGAGCCACCTGTGTCAGTATTCAGGGATGCATGTGCTAGTCCTCTGAGCCACCTGTGTCAGTATTCAGGGATGCATTCGCTAGTCCTCTGAGCCACCTGTATCAGTATTCAGGGATGCATGTGGTAGTCCTCAGCCACCTGTGTCAGTATTCAGGGATGCATTCGCTAGTCCTCTGAGCCACCTGTATCAGTATTCAGGGATGCATGTGGTAGTCCTCAGCCACCTGTGTCAGTATTCAGGGATGCATGTGCTAGTTCTCTGAGCCACCCATGTCAGTATTCAGGGATGCATGCGCTAGTCCTCTGAGCCACCTGTGTCAGTATTCAGGGTTGCATGCGTTAGACCTCTGAGCCACCTGTGTCAGTATTCAGGGATGCATGCGCTAGTCCTCTGAGCCACCTGTGTAAGTATTCAGGGATGCATGTGCTACTCCTCAGAGCCACCGGTGTCAGTATCCAGGCCTGCATGTGCTAGTCCTCTGAGCCACCTGTGTCAGTTTTCAGGGATGCATGTGCTAGTCCTCTGAGCCACCTGTGTCAGTATTCAGGGATGCATGTGCTAGTCCTCTGAGCCACCTGTGTCAGTATTCAGGGATGCATGTGCTAGTCCTCTGAGCCACCTGTGTAAGTATTCATGGATGCATGCGCTAGCCCTCTGAGCCACCTGTGTCAGTATTCAGGGATGCATGTCCTAGTCCTCTGAGCCACCTGTGTCAGTATTCAGGGATGCATGCGCTAGTCTTCAGAGCCACCTGTGTCAGTATTCAGGGATGCCTGTGCTAGTCCTCTGAGCCTCCTGTGTCAGTATTCAGGGATGCATGTGCTAGTCCTCTAAGCCACCTATGTCAGTATTCAGGGATGCACGTGCGAGTCCTCCAAGCCACCTGTGTCAGTATTCAGTGATGCATGCGCTAGACGTCTGAGCCACCTGTGTCAGTATTCAGGGATTCAGTGCTAGTCCTCCAAGCCACCTGTGTCAGTATTCATGGATGCATGTGCTAGTCCTCAGCCACCTGTGTCAGTATTCAGGGATGCATGTGGTAGTCCTCTGAGCCACCTCTGTCAGTATTCAGGGATGCATGCGCTAGTCCTCTGAGCCACCTGTGTCAGTATTCAGGGATGCATGTGCTAGTCCTCTGAGCCACCTGTGCCAGTATTCAGGGATGCATGTGCTAGTCCTGGGGCCACCTGTGACAATATTCAGGGACGCATGTGCTAGTCCTGGGGCCACCTGTGTCAGTATTCAGGGATGCATGCGCTAGTCCTCTGAACCACCTGGGCCAGTATTCAGGGATGCATGTGCTAGTCCTCTGAGCCACTTGTGCCAGTATTCAGGGATGCGTGTGCTAGGCCTTTGAGCCACCTGTGCCAGTATTCAGGGATGCATGTGCTAGTCCTGGGGCCACCTGTGTCAGTGTTCAGGGATGCATGTGCTAGTCTTCTGAGCCATCTGTGTTAGTATTCAGTGATGCATGTGCTAGTTCTCTGAGCCACCTGTGTCAGTATTCAGGGATGCATGTGCTAGTCCTCTGAGCCACCAGTGTCAGTATTCAGGGATGCATGTGCTAGTCCTCTGAGCCACCTGTGTCAGTATTCAGGGATGCATGTGATAGTCCTCAGCCACCTGTGTCAGTATTCAGGGATGCAAGTGCTAGTCTTCGGAGCCACCTGTGTCAGTATTCAGGGATACATGTGCTAGTCCTCTGAGCCACGTGTGTCAGTATTCAGGGATGCATGTGCTAGTCCTCAGCCACCTGTGTCAGTATTCAGGGATGCATGTGCTAGTCCTCTGAGCCACTTGTGTCAGTATTCAGGGATGCATGTGCTAGTCCTCTGAGCCACGTGTGTCAGTATTCAGGGATGCATGTGCTAGTCATGGGGCCACCTGTGTCAGTATTCAGGGATGCTTGCGCTAGTCCTCTGAGCCACCTGTGTCAGTATTCAGGGATGCATGGGCTAGTCCTCTGAGCCACCTGTGTCAGTATTCAGGGATGCATGTGCTAGTCCTCTGAGCCACCTGTGTCAGTTTTCAGGGATGCATGTGCTAGTCCTCTGAGCCACCTGTGTCAATATTCAGGGATGCATGCTTTAGTCCTCAGCCACCTGTGTCAGTATTCAGGGATGCATGTGCTAGTTCTCTGAGCCAACCATGTCAGTATTCTGGGATGCATGTGCTAGTCCTCTGAGCCACCTGTGTCAGTATTCAGGGATGCATGTGCTAGTCCTCTGAGCCACCTGTGTCAGTATTCAGGGATGCATGTGCTAGTCCTCTGAGCCACCTGTGTCAGTATTCAGGGATGCATGCGCTAGTCCTCAGAGCCACCTGTGTCAGTATTCAGGGATGCATGTCCTAGTCCTCTGAGCGACCTGTGTCAGTATTCAGGGATGCATGCGCTAGTCCTCAGAGCCACCTGTGTCAGTATTCAGGGATGCCAGTGCTAGTCCTCTGAGCCACCTGTGTCAGTATTCAGGGATGCATGTGCTAGTCCTCTGAGCCAGCTGTGTCAGTATTCTGGGATGCATGTGCTAGTCCTCCAAGCCACCTGTGTCAGTATTCAGTGATGCATGCGCTAGACCTCTGAGCCACCTGTGTCAGTATTCAGGGATGCAGTGCTAGTCCTCCAAGCCACCTGTGTCAGTATTCAGGGATGCAGTGCTAGTCCTCTGAGCCACCTGTGTCAGTATTCAGGGATGCATGTGCTAGTCATGGGGCCACCTGTGTCAGTATTCAGGGATGCATGGGCTAGTCCTCTGAGCCACCTGTGTCAGTATTCAGGGATGCATGTGCTAGTCCTCTGAGCCACCTGTGTCAGTTTTCAGGGATGCATTTGCTAGTCCTCTGAGCCACCTATGTCAGTTTTCAGGGATGCATGTGCTACTCCTCAGAGCCACCGGTGTCAGTATTCAGGCCTGCATGTGCTAGTCCTCTGAGCCACCTGTGTCAGTTTTCAGGGATGCATGTGCTAGTCCTCTGAGCCACCTGTGTCAGTATTCAGGGATGCATGTGCTAGTCCTCTGAGCCACCTGTGTCAGTATTCAGGGATGTATGTGCTAGTCCTCTGAGCCACCTGTGTAAGTATTCATGGATGCATGCGCTAGTCCTCTGAGCCACCTGTGTCAGTATTCAGGGATGCCTGTGCTAGTCCTCTGAGCCACCTGTGTCAGTATTCAGGGATGCATGTGCTAGTCCTCTAAGCCAGCTGTGTCAGTATTCAGGGATGCATGTGCTAGTCCTCTGAGCCACCTGTGTCAGTATTCAGGGATGCCTGTGCTAGTCCTCTGAGCCACCTGTGTCAGTATTCAGGGATGTATGTGCTAGTCCTCTGAGCCACCTGTGTAAGTATTCATGGATGCATGCGCTAGTCCTCTGAGCCACCTGTGTCAGTATTCAGGGATGCCTGTGCTAGTCCTCTGAGCCACCTGTGTCAGTATTCAGGGATGCATGTGCTAGTCCTCTAAGCCAGCTGTGTCAGTATTCAGGGATGCACGTGCGAGTCCTCCAAGCCACCTGTATCGGTATTCAGTGATGCATGCGCTAGACGTCTGAGCCACCTGTGTCAGTATTCAGGGATTCAGTGCTAGTCCTCCAAGCCACCTGTGTCAGTATTCATGGATGCATGTGCTAGTCCTCAGCCACCTGTGTCAGTATTCAGGGATGCATGTGGTAGTCCTCTGAGCCACCTCTGTCAGTATTCAGGGATGCATGCGCTAGTCCTCTGAGCCACCTGTGTCAGTATTCAGGGATGCATGTGCTAGTCCTCTGAGCCACCTGTGCCAGTATTCAGGGATGCATGTGCTAGTCCTGGGGCCACCTGTGACAATATTCAGGGACGCATGTGCTAGTCCTGGGGCCACCTGTGTCAGTATTCAGGGATGCATGCGCTAGTCCTCTGAACCACCTGGGCCAGTATTCAGGGATGCATGTGCTAGTCCTCTGAGCCACTTGTGCCAGTATTCAGGGATGCGTGTGCTAGGCCTTTGAGCCACCTGTGCCAGTATTCAGGGATGCATGTGCTAGTCCTGGGGCCACCTGTGTCAGTGTTCAGGGATGCATGTGCTAGTCTTCTGAGCCATCTGTGTTAGTATTCAGTGATGCATGTGCTAGTTCTCTGAGCCACCTGTGTCAGTATTCAGGGATGCATGTGCTAGTCCTCTGAGCCACCAGTGTCAGTATTCAGGGATGCATGTGCTAGTCCTCTGAGCCACCTGTGTCAGTATTCAGGGATGCATGTGCTAGTCCTCAGCCACCTGTGTCAGTATTCAGGGATGCATGTGCTAGTCTTCGGAGCCACCTCTGTCAGTATTCAGGGATACATGTGCTAGTCCTCAGCCACCTGTGTCAGTATTCAGGGATGCATGTGCTAGTCCTCTGAGCCACGTGTGTCAGTATTTAGGGATGCATGTGCTAGTCATGGGGCCACCTGTGTCAGTATTCAGGGATGCTTGCGCTAGTCCTCAGCCACCTGTGTCAGTATTCAGGGATGCATGTGCTAGTCTTCGGAGCCACCTCTGTCAGTATTCAGGGATACATGTGCTAGTCCTCAGCCACCTGTGTCAGTATTCAGGGTTGCATGTGCTAGTCCTCTGAGCCACGTGTGTCAGTATTTAGGGATGCATGTGCTAGTCATGGGGCCACCTGTGTCAGTATTCAGGGATGCTTGCGCTAGTCCTCTGAGCCACCTGTGTCAGTATTCAGGGATGCATGGGCTAGTCCTCTGAGCCACCTGTGTCAGTATTGAGGGATGGATGTGCTAGTCCTCTGAGCCACCTGTGTCAGTTTTCAGGGATGCATGTGCTAGTCCTCTGAGCCACCTGTGTCAATATTCAGGGATGCATGCTTTAGTCCTCAGCCACCTGTGTCAGTATTCAGGGATGCATGTGCTAGTTCTCTGAGCCACCCATGTCAGTATTCTGGGATGCATGTGCTAGTCCTCTGAGCCACCTGTGTCAGTATTCAGGGATGCATGCGCTAGTCCTCAGCCACCTGTGTCAGTATTCAGGGATGCATGTGCTAGTCCTCTGAGCCACCTGTGTCAGTATTCAGGGATGCATGCGCTAGTCCTCAGAGCCACCTGTGTCAGTATTCAGGGATGCATGTCCTAGTCCTCTGAGCGACCTGTGTCAGTATTCAGGGATGCATGCGCTAGTCCTCAGAGCCACCTGTGTCAGTATTCAGGGATGCCTGTGCTAGTCCTCTGAGCCACCTGTGTCAGTATTCAGGGATGCATGTGCTAGTCCTCTGAGCCAGCTGTGTCAGTATTCAGGGATGCATGTGCTAGTCCTCCAAGCCATCTGTGTCAGTATTCAGTGATGCATGCGCTAGACCTCTGAGCCACCTGTGTCAGTATTCAGGGATGCAGTGCTAGTCCTCCAAGCCACCTGTGTCAGTATTCAGTGATGCATGTGCTAGTCCTCTGAGCCACCTGTGTCAGTATTCAGGGATGCATGTGCTAGTCCTGGGGACACCTGAGTCAGTATTCAGGGATGCATGTGCTTTTCCTCTGAGCCACCTGTGTCAGTATTCAGGGATGCATGTGCTAGTCCTCTGAGCCACCTGTGTCAGTATTCACGGATACATGTGCTAGTCCTCCGAGCCACCTGTGTCAGTATTCAGGGATGCATTCGCTAGTCCTCTGAGCCACCTGTATCAGTATTCAGGGATGCATGTGGTAGTCCTCAGCCACCTGTGTCAGTATTCAGGAATGCATGCGCTAGTCCTCTGAGCCACCTGTGTCAGTATTCAGGGATGCATGTGCTAGTTCTCTGAGCCACCCATGTCAGTATTCAGGGATGCATGTGCTAGTCCTCTGAGCCACCTGTGTCAGTATTCAGGGATGCATGCGCTAGTCCTCAGCCACCTGTGTCAGTATTCAGGGATGCATGTGCTAGTCCTCTGAGCCACCTGTGTCAGTATTCAGGGATGCATGCGCTAGTACTCAGAGCCACCTGTGTCAGTATTCAGGGATGCATGCGCTAGTCCTCTGCGCCACCTGTGTCAGTATTCAGGGATGCATGTGCTAGTCCTCTGAGCTACCTGTGTCAGTATTCAGAGATGCATGCGTTAGAACTCTGAGCCACCTGTGTCAGTATTCAGGGATGCATGTGCTAGTCCTCTGAGCCACCTGTGTCAGTATTCAGAGATGCATGCGCTAGGCCTCTGAGCCACCTGTGTCAGTATTCAGGGAGCCATGGCTAGTCCTCAGCCACCTGTGTCAGTATTCAGGGATGCATGTGCTAGTCTTCTGAGCCACCTGTGTCAGTATTCAGGGATGCATGCGCTAGTCCACTGAGCCACCTGTGTCAGTATTCAGGGATGCATGTGCTAGTCCTCTGAGCCACCTGTGTCAGTATTCAGGGATGCATGTGCTAATCCTCTGAGCTATCTGTGTCAGTATTCAGGGATGCATGTGCTAGTCCTCTGAGCCACCTGTGTCAGTATTCAGGGATGCATGTGCTAGTCCTCTGAGCCACCTGTGTCAGTATTCAGGGATGCATGCGCTAGTCCTTTGAGGCACCTGTGTCAGTATTCAGGGATGCATGTGCTAGTCCTTTGAGGCACCTGTGTCAGTATTCAGGGATGCATGCGCTAGTCCTCTGAGCCACCTGTGTCAGTATTCAGGGATGCATGCGCTAGTCCTCTGAGCCACCTGTGTCAGTATTCAGGGATGCATGCGCTAGTCCTTTGAGGCACCTGTGTCAGTATTCAGGGATGCATGCGCTAGTCCTCTGAGCCACCTGTGTCAGTATTCAGGGATGCATGCGCTAGTCCTCTGAGCCACCTGTGTAAGTATTCAGGGATGCATGCGTTAGTCCTCTGAGCCACCTGTGTCAGTATTCAGGGATGCATGCGCTAGACCTCTGAGCCACCTGTGTCAGTATTCAGGGATGCATGCGCTAGTCCTCTGAGCCACCTGTGTCAGTATTCTGGGATGCATGCGCTAGTCCTCAGCCACCTGTGTCAGTATTCAGGGATGCATGTGCTAGTCTTCTGAGCCACCTGTGTCAGTATTCAGGGATGCATGCGCTAGTCCACTGAGCCACCTATGTCAGTATTCAGGGATGCATGCGCCAGTCCTCTGAGCCATCTGTGTCAGTATTCAGGGATGCATGCGCTAGTCCTCTGCGCCGCCTGTGCCAGTATTCAGGGATGCATGCGCTAGTCCTCTGAGCCACCTGTGTCAGCATTCAGGGATGCATGTGCTAGTCCTTTGAGCCACCTGCGTCAGTATTCAGGGATGCATGTGCTAGTCCTTTGAGCCACCTGCGTCAGTATTCAGGGATGCATGTGCTAGTCCTCTGAGCCACATGTGTCAGTATTCAGGGATGCATGCTCTAGTCCTCTGAGCCACCTGTGTCAGTATTCAGGGATGCATGTGCTAGTGTTCTGAGCCACCTGTGTCAGTATTCAGGGATGCATGTGCTAGTCCTCTGTGCCACCTGTATCAGTATTCAGGGATGCATGTGCTTGTCCTCTGAGCCACCTGTGTCAGTATTCAGGGATGCATGCGCTAGTCCTCTGAGCCACCTGTGTAAGTATTCAGGGATGCATGCGTTAGTCCTCTGAGCCACCTGTGTCAGTATTCAGGGATGCATGCGCTAGACCTCTGAGCCACCTGTGTCAGTATTCAGGGATGCATGCGCTAGTCCTCTGAGCCACCTGTGTAAGTATTCAGGGATGCATGTGCTACTCCTCAGAGCCACCGGTGTCAGTATTCAGGCCTGCATGTGCTAGTCCTCTGAGCCACCTGTGTCAGTTTTCAGGGATGCATGTGCTAGTCCTCTGAGCCACCTGTGTCAGTATTCAGGGATGCATGTGCTAGTCCTCTGAGCCACCTGTGTCAGTATTCAGGGATGCATGTGCTAGTCCTCTGAGCCACCTGTGTCAGTATTCAGGGATGCATGCGCTAGTCTTCAGAGCCACCTGTGTCAGTATTCAGGGATGCCTGTGCTAGTCCTCTGAGCCACCTGTGTCAGTATTCAGGGATGCATGTGCTAGTCTTCCAAGCCACCTGTGTCAGTATTCAGTGATGCATGCGCTAGACGTCTGAGCCACCTGTGTCAGTATTCAGGGATTCAGTGCTAGTCCTCCAAACCACCTGTGTCAGTATTCATGGATGCATGTGCTAGTCCTCAGCCACCTGTGTCAGTATTTAGGGATGCATGTGGTAGTCCTCTGAGCCACCTCTGTCAGTATTCAGGGATGCATGCGCTAGTCCTCTGAGCCACCTCTGTCAGTATTCAGGGATGCATGCGCTAGTCCTCTGAGCCACCTGTGTCAGTATTCAGGGATGCATGTGCTAGTCCTCTGAGCCACCTGTGCCAGTATTCAGGGATGCATGTGCTAGTCCTGGGGCCACCTGTGACAATATTCAGGGACGCATGTGCTAGTCCTGGGGCCACCTGTGTCAGTATTCAGGGATGCATGCGCTAGTCCTCTGAACCACCTGGGCCAGTATTCAGGGATGCATGTGCTAGTCCTCTCAGCCACTTGTGCCAGTATTCAGGGATGCGTGTGCTAGGCCTTTGAGCCACCTGTGCCAGTATTCAGGGATGCATGTGCTAGTCCTGGGGCCACCTGTGTCAGTGTTCAGGGATGCATGTGCTAGTCTTCTGAGCCATCTGTGTTAGTATTCAGTGATGCATGTGCTAGTTCTCTGAGCCACCTGTGTCAGTATTCAGGGATGCATGTGCTAGTCCTCTGAGCCACGTGTGTCAGTATTCAGGGATGCATGTGCTAGTCCTCTGAGCCACCTGTGTCAGTATTCAGGGATGCATGTGCTAGTCCTCAGCCACCTGTGTCATTATTCAGGGATGCATGTGCTAGTCTTCGGAGCCACCTGTGTCAGTATTCAGGGATACATGTGCTAGTCCTCTGAGCCACCTGTGTCAGTATTCAGGGTTGCATGTGCTAGTCCTCTGAGCCACGTGTGTCAGTATTCAGGGATGCATGTGCTAGTCATGGGGCCACCTGTGTCAGTATTCAGGGATGCTTGCGCTAGTCCTCTAAGCCACCTGTGTCAGTATTCAGGGATGCATGGGCTAGTCCTCTGAGCCACCTGTGTCAGTATTCAGGGATGCATGTGCTAGTCCTCTGAGCCACCTGTGTCAGTTTTCAGGGATGCATGTGCTAGTCCTCTGAGCCACCTGTGTCAATATTCAGGGATGCATGCTTTAGTCCTCAGCCACCTGTGTCAGTATTCAGGGATGCATGTGCTAGTTCTCTGAGCCACCCATGTCAGTATTCTGGGATGCATGTGCTAGTCCTCTGAGCCACATGTGTCAGTATTCAGGGATGCATGCGCTAGTCCACAGCCACCTGTGTCAGTATTCAGGGATGCATGTGCTAGTCCTCTGAGCCACCTGTGTCAGTATTCAGGGATGCATGCGTTAGTCCTCAGAGCCACCTGTGTCAGTATTCAGGGATGCATGTCCTAGTCCTCTGAGCGACCTGTGTCAGTATTCAGGGATGCATGCGCTAGTCCTCAGAGCCACCTGTGTCAGTATTCAGGGATGCCTGTGCTAGTCCTCTGAGCCACCTGTGTCAGTATTCAGGGATGCATGTGCTAGTCCTCTGAGCCAGCTGTGTCAGTATTCAGGGATGCATGTGCTAGTCCTCCAAGCCACCTGTGTCAGTATTCAGTGATGCATGCGCTAGACCTCTGAGCCACCTGTGTCTGTATTCAGGGATGCAGTGCTAGTCCTCCAAGCCACCTGTGTCAGTATTCAGTGATGCATGTGCTAGTCCTCTGAGCCACCTGTGTCAGTATTCAGGGATGCATGTGCTAGTCCTGGGGACACCTGAGTCAGTATTCAGGGATGCATGTGCTTTTCCTCAGAGCCACCTGTGTCAGTATTCAGGGATGCATGTGCTAGTCCTCTGAGCCACCTGTGTCAGTATTCACAGATACATGTGCTAGTCCTCTGAGCCACCTGTGTCACTATTCAGGGATGCATTCGCTAGTCCTCTGAGCCACCTGTATCAGTATTCAGGGATGCATGTGGTAGTCCTCAGCCACCTGTGTCAGTATTCAGGAATGCATGCGCTAGTCCTCTGAGCCACCTGTGTCAGTATTCAGGGATGCATGTGCTAGTCCTCTGAGCCACCTGTGTCAGTATTCAGGGATGCATGTGCTAGTTCTCTGAGCCACCCATGTCAGTATTCAGGGATGCATGCGCTAGTCCTCTGAGCCACCTGTGTCAGTATTCAGGGATGCATGCGCTAGTCCTCTGAGCCACCTGTGTCAGTATTCAGGGATGCATGTGCTAGTCCTCTGAGCCACCTGTGTCAGTATTCAGGGATGCATGCGCTAGTCCTCAGAGCCACCTGTGTCAGTATTCAGGGATGCATGCGCTAGTCCTCTGCGCCACCTGTGTCAGTATTCAGGGATGCATGTGCTAGTCCTCTGAGCTACCTGTGTCAGTATTCAGAGATGCATGCGTTAGAACTCTGAGCCACCTGTGTCAGTATTCAGGGATGCATGTGCTAGTCCTCTGAGCCACCTGTGTCAGTATTCAGGGATGCATGCGCTAGGCCTCTGAGCCACCTGTGTCAGTATTCAGGGAGCCATGGCTAGTCCTCAGCCACCTGTGTCAGTATTCAGGGATGCATGTGCTAGTCTTCTGAGCCACCTGTGTAAGTATTCAGGGATGCATGCGCTAGTCCACTGAGCCACCTGTGTCAGTATTCAGGGATGCATGTGCTAGTCCTCTGAGCCACCTGTGTCAGCATTCAGGGATGCATGTGCTAATCCTCTGAGCTATCTGTGTCAGTATTCAGGGATGCATGTGCTAGTTCTCTGAGCCACCTGTGTCAGTATTCAGGGATGCATGTGCTAGTCCTCTGAGCCACCTGTGTCAGTATTCAGGGATGCATGCGCTAGTCCTCTGAGCCACCTGTGTCAGTATTCAGGGATGCATGCGCTAGTCCTTTGAGGCACCTGTGTCAGTATTCAGGGATGCATGCGCTAGTCCTCTGAGCCACCTGTGTCAGTATTCAGGGATGCATGCACTAGTCCTCTGAGCCACCTGTGTAAGTATTCAGGGATGCATGCGTTAGTCCTCTGAGCCACCTGTGTAAGTATTCAGGGATGCATGTGCTAGTCTTCTGAGCCAGCTGTGTCAGTATTCAGGGATGCATGCGCTAGTCCACTGAGCCACCTGTGTCAGTATTCAGGGATGCATGTGCCAGTCCTCTGAGCCACCTGTGTCAGTATTCAGGGATGCATGCGCTAGTCCTCTGAGCCACCTGTGCCAGTATTCAGGGATGCATGTGCTAGTCCTCTGAGCCACCTGTGTCAGCATTCAGGGATGCATGTGCTAGTCCTTTGAGCCACCTGCGTCAGTATTCAGGGATGCATGTGCTAGTCCTTTGAGCCACCTGCGTCAGTATTCAGGGATGCATGTGCTAGTCCTCTGAGCCACATGTGTCAGTATTCAGGGATGCATGCTCTAGTCCTCTGAGCCACCTGTGTCAGTATTCAGGGATGCATGTGCTAGTCTTCTGAGCCACCTGTGTCAGTATTCAGGGATGCATGTGCTAGTCCTCTGTGCCACCTGTATCAGTATTCAGGGATGCATGTGCTTGTCCTCTGAGCCACCTGTGTCAGTATTCAGGGATGCATGCGCTAGTCCTCTGAGCCACCTGTGTAAGTATTCAGGGATGCATGCGTTAGTCCTTTGAGCCACCTGTGTCAGTATTCAGGGATGCATGCGCTGGACCTCTGAGCCACCTGTATCAGTATTCAGGGATGCATGCGCTAGTCCTCTGAGCCACCTGTGTCAGTATTCAGGGATGCATGTGCTAATCCTGGGGCCACCTGTGCCAATATTCAGGGATGCATCTGCTAGTCCTGGGGCCACCTGTGTCAGTATTCAGGGATGCATGCGCTAGTCCTCTGAGCCACCTGGGTCAGTATTCAGGGATGCATGTGCTAGTCCTCTGAGCCACCTGTGCCAGTATTCAGGGATGCATGTGCTAGTCCTGGGGCCACCTGTGCCAGTATTCAGGGATGCATGTGCTAGTCCTGGGAACACCTGTGTCAGTATTCAGGGATGCATGTGCTAGTCCTGGGGTCACCTGTTTCAGGATACAGGGATACTTGTGCTAGTCCTGGGGCCACCTGTGCCAGTATTCAGGGATGCATGTGCTAGTCCTGGGGCCACATGTGCCAGTATTCAGGGATGCATGCGCTAGTCCTGTGAGCCACCTGTATCAGTGTTCAGGGATGCATGTGCTAGTCCTCTGCGCCATCTGTGTCAGTATTCAGAGATGCATGCGCTAGTCCTCTGAGCCACCTGTATCAGTGTTCAGGGATGCATGTGCTAGTCCTCTGCGCCACCTGTGTCAGTATTCAGAGATGCATGTGCTAGTCCTCAGCCACCTGTGCCAATATTCAGGGATGCATGTGCTAGTCCTGGGGCCACCTGTGTCAGTATTCAGGGATGCATGTGCTAGTCCTCAGCCACCTGTGTCAGTATTCAGGGATGCATGTGCTAGTCCTCTGTGCCACCTGTGTCAGTATTCAGGGATGCATGCGCTAGTCCTCTGAGCCACCTGTATCAGTGTTCAGGGATGCATGTGCTAGTCCTCTGCCCACCTGTGTCAGTATTCAGAGATGCATGTGCTAGTCCTCAGCCACCTGTGTAAGTATTCAGGGGTGCATGTGCTAGTCCTGGGGCCACCTGTGCCAATATTCATGGATGCATGTGCTAGTCCTGTGGCCACCTGTGTCAGTATTCAGGGATGCATGTGCTAGTCCTCAGCCACCTGTGTCAGTATTCAGGGATGCATGTGCTAGTCCTCTGTGCCACCTGTGTCAGTATTCAGGGATGCATGCGCTAGTCCTCTGAGCCACCTGTATCAGTGTTCAGGGATGCATGTGCTAGTCCTCTGCCCACCTGTGTCAGTATTCAGAGATGCATGTGCTAGTCCTCAGCCACCTGTGTCAGTATTCAGGGGTGCATGTGCTAGTCCTGGGGCCACCTGTGCCAATATTCAGGGATGCATGTGCTAGTCCTGGGGCCACCTGTGTCAGTATTCAGGGATGCATGTGCTTGTCCTCTGAGCCACCTGTGCCAGTATTCAGGGATGCATGTGCTAGTCCTGAAGCCACCTGTGCCAGTATTCAGGGATGCATGTGCTAGTCCTCTGAGTCACCTGTGCCATTATCCAGGGATGCATGCGCTAGTCCTCTGAGCCACCTGTGCCAGTATTCAGGGATGCATGTGCTAGTCCTGGGGCCACCTGTGCCAATATTCAGGGATGCATGTGCTAGTCCTGGGGCCACCTGTGTCAGTATTCAGGGATGCATGTGCTAGTCCTCTGAGCCACCTGTGCCAGTATTCAGGGATGCATGTGCTAGTCCTGAAGCCACCTGTGCCAGTATTCAGGGATGCATGTGCTAGTCCTCTGAGCCACCTGTGCCAGTATTAAGGGATGCATGCGCTAGTCCTCTGAGCCACCTGTGCCAGTATTCAGGGATGCATGTGCTAGTCCTGGGGCCACCTGTGCCAGTATTCAGGGATGCATGTGCTAGTCCTGGGGCCACCTGTGTCAGTATTCAGGGATGCATGTGCTAGTCCTGCGGCCACCTGTTTCAGTATTCAGGGATGCATGTGCTAGTCCTGGGGCCACCTGTGTCAGTGTTCAGGGATTCATGTGCTAGTTTTCTGAGCCACCTGTGTCAGTTTTCAGTGATGCATGTGCTAGTCCTCTGAGCCACCCGTTTCAGTATTCAGGGATGCATTCGCTAGTCCTCTGAGCCACCAGTGTCAGTATTCAGGGATGCATGTGCTAGTCCTCTGCGCCACCTGTGTCAGTATTCAGAGATGCATGTGCTAGTCCTCAGCCACCTGTGCCAATATTCAGGGATGCATGTGCTAGTCCTGGGGCCACCTGTGTCAGTATTCAGGGATGCATGTGCTAGTCCTCAGCCACCTGTGTCAGTATTCAGGGATGCATGTGCTAGTCCTCTGTGCCACCTGTGTCAGTATTCAGGGATGCATGCGCTAGTCCTCTGAGCCACCTGTATCAGTGTTCAGGGATGCATGTGCTAGTCCTCTGCCCACCTGTGTCAGTATTCAGAGATGCATGTGCTAGTCCTCAGCCACCTGTGTCAGTATTCAGGGGTGCATGTGCTAGTCCTGGGGCCACCTGTGCCAATATTCAGGGATGCATGTGCTAGTCCTGGGGCCACCTGTGTCAGTATTCAGGGATGCATGTGCTAGTCCTCAGCCACCTGTGTCAGTATTCAGGGATGCATGTGCTAGTCCTCTGTGCCACCTGTGTCAGTATTCAGGGATGCATGCGCTAGTCCTCTGAGCCACCTGTATCAGTGTTCAGGGATGCATGTGCTAGTCCTCTGCCCACCTGTGTCAGTATGCAGAGATGCATGTGCTAGTCCTCAGCCACCTGTGTCAGTATTCAGGGGTGCATGTGCTAGTCCTGGGGCCACCTGTGTCAGTATTCAGGGATGCATGTGCTAGTCCTCTGAGCCACCTGTGCCAGTATTCAGGGATGCATGTGCTAGTCCTGAAGCCACCTGTGCCAGTATTCAGGGATGCATGTGCTAGTCCTCTGAGCCACCTGTGCCAGTATTCAGGGATGCATGTGCTAGTCCTGGGGCCACCTGTGCCAATATTCAGGGATGCATGTGCTAGTCCTGGGGCCACCTGTGTCAGTATTCAGGGATGCATGTGCTAGTCCTCTGAGCCACCTGTGCCAGTATTCAGGGATGCATGTGCTAGTCCTGAAGCCACCTGTGCCAGTATTCAGGGATGCATGTGCTAGTCCTCTGAGCCACCTGTGCCAGTATTCAGGGATGCATGCGCTAGTCCTCTGATCCACCTGTGCCAGTATTCAGGGATGCATGTGCTAGTCCTGGGGCCACCTGTGCCAGTATTCAGGGATGCATGTGCTAGTCCTGGGGCCACCTGTGTCAGTATTCAGGGATGCATGTGCTAGTCCTGCGGCCACCTGTTTCAGTATTCAGGGATGCATGTGCTAGTCCTGGGGCCACCTGTGTCAGTGTTCAGGGATTCATGTGCTAGTTTTCTGAGCCACCTGTGTCAGTTTTCAGTGATGCATGTGCTAGTCCTCTGAGCCACCCGTGTCAGTATTCAGGGATGCATTCGCTAGTCCTCTGAGCCACCAGTGTCAGTATTCAGGGATGCATGTGCTAGTCCTCTGAGCCACCTGTGTCAGTATTCAGGGATGCATGTGCTAGTCCTCAGCCACCTGTGTCAGTATTCAGGGATGCATGTGCTAGTCTTCTGAGCCACCTGTGTCAGTATTCAGGGATGCATGTGCTAGTCCTGGGGCCACCTGTGTCAGTGTTCAGGGATTCATGTGCTAGTTTTCTGAGCCACCTGTGTCAGTTTTCAGTGATGCATGTGCTAGTCCTCTGAGCCACCCGTTTCAGTATTCAGGGATGCATTCGCTAGTCCTCTGAGCCACCAGTTTCAGTATTCAGGGATGCATGTGCTAGTCCTCTGCGCCACCTGTGTCAGTATTCAGAGATGCATGTGCTAGTCCTCAGCCACCTGTGCAAATATTCAGGGATGCATGTGCTAGTCCTGGGGCCACCTGTGTCAGTATTCAGGGATGCATGTGCTAGTCCTCAGCCACCTGTGTCAGTATTCAGGGATGCATGTGCTAGTCCTCTGTGCCACCTGTGTCAGTATTCAGGGATGCATGCGCTAGTCCTCTGAGCCACCTGTATCAGTGTTCAGGGATGCATGTGCTAGGCTTCTGCCCACCTGTGTCAGTATTCAGAGATGCATGTGCTAGTCCTCAGCCACCTGTGTCAGTATTCAGGGGTGCATGTGCTAGTCCTGGGGCCACCTGCGCCAATATTCAGGGATGCATGTGCTAGTCCTGGGGCCACCTGTGTCAGTATTCAGGGATGCATGTGCTAGTCCTCAGCCACCTGTGTCAGTATTCAGGGATGCATGTGCTAGTCCTCTGTGCCACCTGTGTCAGTATTCAGGGATGCATGTGCTAGTCCTCTGCCCACCTGTGTCAGTATTCAGAGATGCATGTGCTAGTCCTCAGCCACCTGTGTCAGTATTCAGGGGTGCATGTGCTAGTCCTGGGGCCACCTGTGCCAATATTCAGGGATGCATGTGCTAGTCCTGGGGCCACCTGTGTCAGTATTCAGGGATGCATGTGCTAGTCCTCTGAGCCACCTGTGCCAGTATTCAGGGATGCATGTGCTAGTCCTGAAGCCACCTGTGCCAGTATTCAGGGATGCATGTGCTAGTCCTCTGAGCCACCTGTGCCAGTATCCAGGGATGCATGCGCTAGTCCTCTGAGCCACCTGTGCCAGTATTCAGGGATGCATGTGCTAGTCCTGGGGCCACCTGTGCCAATATTCAGGGATGCATGTGCTAGTCCTGGGGCCACCTGTGTCAGTATTCAGGGATGCATGTGCTAGTCCTCTGAGCCACCTGTGCCAGTATTCAGGGATGCATGTGCTAGTCCTGAAGCCACCTGTGCCCGTATTCAGGGATGCATGTGCTAGTCCTCTGAGCCACCTGTGCCAGTATTCAGGGATGCATGCGCTAGTCCTCTGAGCCACCTGTGCCAGTATTCAGGGATGCATGTGCTAGTCCTGGGGCCACCTGTGCCAGTATTCAGGGATGCATGTGCTAGTCCTGGGGCCACCTGTGCCAATATTCAGGGATGCATGTGCTAGTCCTGGGGCCACCTGTGTCAGTATTCAGGGATGCATGTGCTAGTCCTCAGCCACCTGTGTCAGTATTCAGGGATGCATGTGCTAGTCCTCTGTGCCACCTGTGTCAGTATTCAGGGATGCATGCGCTAGTCCTCTGAGCCACCTGTATCAGTGTTCAGGGATGCATGTGCTAGTCCTCTGCCCACCTGTGTCAGTATTCAGAGATGCATGTGCTAGTCCTCGGCCACCTGTGTCAGTATTCAGGGGTGCATGTGCTAGTCCTGGGGCCACCTGTGCCAATATTCAGGGATGCATGTGCTAGTCCTCTGAGCCACCTGTGCCAGTATCCAGGGATGCATGCGCTAGTCCTCTGAGCCACCTGTGCCAGTATTCAGGGATGCATGTGCTAGTCCTGGGGCCACCTGTGCCAATATTCAGGGATGCATGTGCTAGTCCTGGGGCCACCTGTGTCAGTATTCAGGGATGCATGTGCTAGTCCTCTGAGCCACCTGTGCCAGTATTCAGGGATGCATGTGCTAGTCCTGAAGCCACCTGTGCCAGTATTCAGGGATGCATGTGCTAGTCCTCTGAGCCACCTGTGCCAGTATTCAGGGATGCATGCGCTAGTCCTCTGAGCCACCTGTGCCAGTATTCAGGGATGCATGTGCTAGTCCTGGGGCCACCTGTGCCAGTATTCAGGGATGCATGTGCTAGTCCTGGGGCCACCTGTGTCAGTATTCAGGGATGCATGTGCTAGTCCTGCGGCCACCTGTTTCAGTATTCAGGGATGCATGTGCTAGTCCTGGGGCCACCTGTGTCAGTGTTCAGGGATTCATGTGCTAGTTTTCTGAGCCACCTGTGTCAGTTTTCAGTGATGCATGTGCTAGTCCTCTGAGCCACCCGTGTCAGTATTCAGGGATGCATTCGCTAGTCCTCTGAGCCACCAGTGTCAGTATTCAGGGATGCATGTGCTAGTCCTCTGAGCCACCTGTGTCAGTATTCAGGGATGCATGTGCTAGTCCTCAGCCACCTGTGTCAGTATTCAGGGATGCATGTGCTAGTCTTCTGAGCCACCTGTGTCAGTATTCAGGGATGCATGCGCTAGTCCTCAGCCACCTGTGTCAGTATTCAGGGATGCATGTGCTAGTCCTGGGGCCACCTGTTTAAGTATTCAGGGATGCATGTGCTAGTCCTGGGGCCACCTGTGTCAGTGTTCAGGGATGCATGTGCTAGTCTTCTGAGCCACCAGTGTCAGTTTTCAGTGATGCATGTGCTAGTCCTCTGAGCCACCTGTATCAGTATTCAGGGATGCATGTGCTAGTCCTCTGAGCCACCAGTGTCAGTATTCAGGGATGCATGTGCTAGTCCTCTGAGCCACCTGTGTCAGTATTCAGGGATGCATGTGCTTGTCCTCTGAGCCACCTGTGTCAGTATTCAGGGATGCATGTGCTAGTCCTCAGCCACCTGTGTCAGTATTCAGGGATGCATGTGCTAGTCTTCTTAGCCACCTTTGTCAGTATTCAGGGATGCATGTGCTAGTCCTCAGCCACCTGTGTCAATATTCAGGGATGCATGTGCTAGTCCTCTGAGCCACCTCTGTCAGTATTCAGGGATGCATGTGCTAGGCCTCTGAGCCACTTCTGTCAGTATTCAGGGAGCGCCCTCCCCGCCCCACCAGCATCACCCTCCCCCCATCCCCTGCACAGGAGAAAGGCTTAATGAAAGGTTAGACAGTCCCCTCCCCGCCCCCCATCCCATACACAGGAGAAAGGCTTAATGGAAGGTTAGGCAGCCCCCTCCCCACCCCACCAGCATCACCCGCCCGCCTCCCATGCACAGGAGAAAGGCTTAATGGAAGGTTAGGCAGCCCCCACCCCGCCTCACCATCATCAGCCCCCCCATCCCATGCACAGGAGAAATACTTTATGGAAGGTTAGGCAGCCCCCTCCCGCCCCCACCAGCATCACCCCCCCCTTAATCCCATACACAGGAGAAAGGCTTAATGTCAGGTTAGGCAGCCCCCTCCCCTCCCCACCAGCATCACCCACCCCCAATGCCATACACAGGAGAAAGGTTTAATGGAAGGTTATTCAGCCCCCCTCCCCACCAGCATCACCCGCGCTCCTTCCCATACACAGGAGAAAGGCTTAATGGCAGGTTAGGCAGCCCCCTCCCCTCCCCAACAGCATCACCCACTCCCATGCCATACACAGGAGAAAGGCGTAATGGGAGGTTAGGCAGCCCCCTCCCCCTCCCCACCAGCATCACCCGCCCCCCATCCCATACACAGGAGAAAGGCTTAATGGAAGGTTAGGCAGCCCCCTCCCCACCCCACCCGCCCCCCCTCCATCCCATACACAGGAGAAAGGCTTAAAGGAAGGTTAGGCAGCCCCCTGCCTGCCCCCAACATCATCACACACCCCCCATCCCATACAAAGGAGAAAGGCTTCATGGAAGGTTAGGCAGACCCATCCCTGCCCCACCAGCATCACCCACCCTCCATCCCATACACAGGAGAAAGGCTTAATGGAAGGTTAGGCTGCCCCCTCCCCGTCCCACCATCCCACCAACATCATCCGCCCCAATCCGATACACAGGAGAAAGGATTAATGGAAGGTTCGGCAGCCCCCTCCCTGCCCCACCAGCATCACCCGCCCTCCATCCCATACACAGGAGAAAGGCTTAATGGAAGGTTAGGCAGCCCCCTCCACGCCCCACCAACATCACCCGCCCCCATCCCATACGCAGGAGAAAGGCTTAATGGAAGGTTAGGCAGCCCCCTCCCCGCCCCACCAGCATCACCCGCCCTCCATCCCATACACAGGAGAAAGGCTTAATGGAAGGATAGGCAGCCCCCTCCCCGCCCCACCAGCAACACCCACCCTCCATCCCATACACAGGAGAAAGTCTTAATGGGAGGTTAGGCAGCCCCCTCCCCGGCCCACCAGCATCACCCGCCCTCCATCCCATACACAGGAGAAAGGCTTAAGGGAAGGTTAATCAGCCCCCTCCCCGGCCCACTAGCATCACCCCCCCTCCATCCCATACACAGGAGAAAGGCTTAATGGAAGGTTAGGCAGCCCCCTCCCCGACCTCCCCGCCCCCAACACCATCACCCGCCCTCCACCCCATGCATAGGAGAAAGGCTTATGGAAGGTTAGGCAGCCCTCCCTCCCCCGCCCCACCAGCATCACCCGCCCCCATCCCATGCACAGGAGAAAGGCTTAATGGAAGGTTAGGCAGCTCCCTTCCCGCCCCACCAGCATCACACGCCCTCCATCCCATGCACAGGAGAAAGGCTTAATGGAAGGTTAGGCAGCCCCCTCCCCGCCCCAGCAGCATCACCCGCCCTCCATCCCATGCACAGGAGAAAGGCTTAATGGAAGGTTAGGCAGCCCCCTCCCCGCCCCACCAGCATCACACGCCCTCCATCCCATGCACAGGAGAAAGGCTTAATTGAAGGTTCGGCAGCCCTCTCCCCGCCCCAGCAGCATCACCCGCCCTCCATCCCATGCACAGGAGAAAGGCTTAATTGAAGGTTAGGTAGCCCCCTCCCCCGCCCCACCAGCATCACCCGCCCTCCATCCAATGCACAGGAGAAAGGCTTAATGGAAGGTTAGGCAGCTCCCTTCCCGCCCCACCAGCATCACACGCCCTCCATCCCATGCACAGGAGAAAGGCTTAATGGAAGGTTAGGCAGCCCCCTCCCCGCCCCAGCAGCATCACCCGCCCTCCATCCCATGCACAGGAGAAAGGCTTAATTGAAGGTTAGGCAGCCCCCTCCCCCGCCCCACCAGCATCACCCGCCCTCCATCCCATGCACAGGAGAAAGGCTTAATGGAAGGTTAGGCAGCGCGCTCCACGCCCCACCAGCATCACCCTCCCCCCATCCCATGCACAGGAGAAAGGCTTAATGAAAGGTTAGGCAGCCCCCTCCACACCCCCATCCCATACACAGGAGAAAGGCTTAATGGAAGGTTAGGCAGCCCCCTCCCCGCCCTCACCAATATCACCCGCCCCCATCCCATACACAGGAGAAAGGCTTAATGGAAGGTTAGGCAGCCCCCTCCCCGCCCCACTAGCATCACCCGCCCTCCATCCCATGCACAGGAGAAAGGCTTAATGGAAAGTTAGGCAGCCACCTCCCCGCCCCACTAGCATCACCCGCCCTCCATCCCATGCACAGGAGAAAGGCTTAATGGAAGGTTAGGCAGCCCCCCCCCCGCCCCACCAGCATCACCGGCGCTCGTTACCATACACAGGAGAAAGGCTTAATGGAAGGTTAGGCAGCCCCCTCCCCTCCCCACCAGCATCACCCAACCCCCATGCCATACACAGGAGAAAGGCTTAATGGAAGGTTAGGCAGCCCCCTCCCACGCCCCACCAGCATCGCCCCCATCCCATACACAGGAGAAAGTCTTAATGGAAGGTTAGGCAGCCCCCTCCCACGCCCCACCAGCATCGCCCCCATCCCATACACAGGAGAAAGGCTTAATGGAAGGTTAGGCAGCCCCCTCCCGCCCCCACCAGCATCACCCCCCCTTAATCCCATATACAGGAGAAAGGCTTAATGGCAGGTTAGGCAGCCCCCTCCCCTCCCCACCAGCATCACCCACCCCCCATGCCATACACAGGAGAAAGGCTTAATGGAAGGTTAGGCAGCCCCCTCTCCGCCCCACCAGCATCACCCGCGCTCCTTCCCATGCACAGGATGAAGGCTTAATGGCAGGTTAGGCAGCCCCCATCCCCTCCCCACCAGCATCACCCATCCCCCATGCCATACACAGGAGAAAGGCTTAATGGAAGGTTAGGCAGCCCCCTCCCCGCCCCACCAGCATCACCCGCGCTCCTTCCCATACACAGGAGAAAGGCTTAATGGCAGGTTAGGCAGCCCCCTCCCTGCCCCACCAGCATCACCCACTCTGCAGCCCATACACAGGAGAAAGGCTTAATGGGAGGTTAGGCAGACCCCTCCCCGCCCCCACCGGCATCACCCCCCCTCGGTCCCATACACAGGAGAAAGGCTTAATGGAAGGTTAGGCAGCCCCCTCCCTGACCTCCCCGCCCCCACCACCATCACCCGCCCTCCACCCCATGCATAGGAGAAAGGTTTATGGAAGGTTAGGAAGCCCCCTCCCCGCCCAACCATCATCACCTGCCCTCCATCCCATGCACAGGTGAGAGGCTTAATGGAAGGTTAGGCAGCCCCCTCCCCACCAGCATCACCCGCCCCCATCCCATGCACGGGAGAAAGGCTTAATGGAAGGTTAGGCAGCCCCCTCCCCTCCCCACCAGCATCACCCGCCCCCATCCCATGCACGGGAGAAAGGCTTAATGGGAGGTTAGGCAGCCCCCTCCCACCCCCCCAGCATCACCCGCCCCCATCCCATGCACAGGAGAAAGGCTTAATGGAAGGTTAGGCAGCTCCCTTCCCACCCCACCGGCATCACCCGCCCCCATCCCATGCACGGGAGAAAGGCTTAATGGAAGGTTAGGCAGCCCCCTCCCCACCAGCATCACCCGCCCCCATCCCATGCACGGGAGAAAGGCTTAATGGAAGGTTAGGCAGCCCCCTCCCCTCCCCACCAGCTTAATGGAAGGATAGGCAGCCCCCTTCCCGCCCCACCGGCATCACCCGCCCCCATCCCATGCACGGGAGAAAGGCTTAATGGAAGGTTAGGCAGCCCCCTCCCCACCAGCATCACCCGCCCCCATCCCATGCACAGGAGAAAGGCTTAATGGAAGGTTAGGCAGCTCCCTTCCCACCCCACCGGCATCACCCGCCCCCATCCCATGCACGGGAGAAAGGCTTAATGGGAGGTTAGGCAGCCCCCTCCCACCCCCCCAGCATCACCCGCCCCCATCCCATGCACAGGAGAAAGGCTTAATGGAAGGTTAGGCAGCTCCCTTCCCACCCCACCGGCATCACCCGCCCCATCCCATGCACGGGAGAAAGGCTTAATGGAAGGTTAGGCAGCCCCCTCCCCTCCCCACCAGCATCACCCGCCCCCATCCCATGCACAGGAGAAAGGCTTAATGGAAGGATAGGCAGCCCCCTCCCCGCCTCACCAGCATCACCGGCCCTCCATCCCATGCACAGGAGAAAGGCTTAATGGAAGGTTAGGCAGCCCCCTCCCCCCCCCCCAGCATCACCCGCCCCCCATCCCATGCACAGGATAAAGGCTTAATGGAAGGATAGGCAGCCCCCTTCCCGCCCCACCAGCATCACCCGCCCTCCATCCCATGCACAGGAGCAAGGATTAATGGAAGGTTAGGCAGCCCCCTCCCCGCCCCACCATCATAACCCGCCCCCATCCCATGCACGGGAGAAAGGCTTAATGGGAGGCTAGGCAGCCCCCTCCCCCGCCACCAGCATCACCCGCCCCCATCCCATACACAGGAGAAAGGCTTAATGGGAGGCTATGCAGCCCCCTCCCCCGCCACCAGCATCACCCGCCCCCATCCCATACACGGGAGAAAGGCTTAATGGAAGTTTAGGCAGCCCCCGCCCCGCCCCCACCAGCATCACCCGCCCCCATCCCATGCACGGGAGAAAGGCTTAATGGGAGGCTAGGCAGCCCCCTCCCCCGCCACCAGCATCACCCGCCCCCATCCCATACACAGGAGAAAGGCTTAATGGAAGGTTAGGCAGCCCCCTCCCCGCCCCACCAGCATCATCACCCCCCATCCCATACACAGGAGAAAGGCTTAATGGAAGGTTAGGCAGCCCCCTTCCCCCCCCACCAGCATCATCACCCCCCATCCCATACACAGGAGAAAGGCTTAATGGAAGGTTAGGCAGCCCCCTCCCCGCCCCACCAGCATCATCACCCCCCATCCCATACACAGGAGAAAGGCTTAATGGAAGGTTAGGCAGCCCCCTCCCCACCCCACCAGCATCACCCGCCCCCACATCCCATACACAGGAGAAAGGCTTAATGGAAGGTTAGGCAGCCCCCTCCCCGCCCCCACCAGCATCACCCGCCCCCATCCCATAGACAGGAGAAAGGCTTAATGGAAGGTTAGGCAGCCCCCTCCCCGCCCCCACCAGCATCACCCACTCCCCATCCCATACACAGGAGAAAGGCTTAATGGATGGTTAGGCAGCCCCCTCCCCGCCCCCACCAGCATCACCCACCCTCCATCTCATGCACAGGAGAAAGGCTTAATGGATGGTTAGGCAGCCCCCCCCCCCCACCAGCATCATCACCCCCATCCCATACACAGGAGAAAGGCTTAATGGAAGGTTAGGCAGCCCCCTCCCCGCCCCACCAGCATCATCACCCCCCATCCCATACACAGGAGAAAGGCTTAATGGAAGGTTAGGCAGTCCCCTCCCCACCCCACCAGCATCACCCACCCCCACATCCCATACACAGGAGAAAGGCTTAATGGAAGGTTAGGCAGCCCCCTCCCCGCCCCCACCAGCATCACCCGCCCCATCCCATACACAGGAGAAAGGCTTAATGGAAGGTTAGGCAGCCCCCTCCCCGCCCCCACCAGCATCACCCACTCCCCATCCCATACACAGGAGAAAGGCTTAATGGATGGTTAGGCAGCCCCCTCCCCGCCCCCACCAGCATCATCACCCCCCATCCCATACACAGGAGAAAGGCTTAATGGAAGGTTAGGCAGCCCCCTCGCCCCCCCACCAGCATCACCCGCCCCCCATCCCATGCACAAGAGAAAGGCTTAATGGAAGGATAGGCAGCCCCCTCCCCGCCCCACCAGCATCACCCACCCCCCCTCCCATGCACAGGAGAAAGGCTTAATGGAAGGTTAGGCAGCCCCCTCCCCGCCCCACCAGCATCATCACCCCCCATCCCATACACAGGAGAAAGGCTTAATGGAAGGATAGGCAGCCCCCTCCCCGCTCCACCAGCATCACCCACCCCCCCTCCCATGCACAGGAGAAAGGCTTAATGGAAGGTTAGGCAGCCCCCTCCCCGCCCCACCCGCATCATCACCCCCCCTCCCATACACAGGAGAAAGGCTTAATGGAAGGTTAGGCAGCCCCCTCCCCGCCCCCACCAGCATCACCCGCCCCCATCCCATACACAGGAGAAAGGCTTAATGGAAGGTTAGGCAGCCCCCTCCCCGCCCCCACCAGCATCACCCACTCCCCATCCCATACACAGGAGAAAGGCTTAATGGAAGGTTAGGCAGCCCCCTCCCTGCCCCCACCAGCATCACCCACTCCCCATCCCATACACAGGAGAAAGGCTTAATGGAAGGTTAGGCAGCCCCCTCCCCGCCCCCACCAGCATCACCCGCCCCCATTCCATGCACAGGAGAAAGGCTTAATGGAAGGTTAGGCAGCCCCCACCCCGCCCCACCAGCATCATCCGCCCCCATCCTATACGCAGGAGAAAGGCTTAATGGAAGGTTAGGCAGCCTCCTCCCACCCCCCCCCCCAGCATCACCCGCCTCTCCATCCCATACACAGGAAAAAGGCTTAATGGAAGATTAGGCAGCTCCCTGCCCCCCACCAGCATCACCCGCCCCCATCTCATACACAGGAGAAAGGCTTAATGGAAGGTTAGGCAGCCCCCTCCCCGCCCCACCATCATAACCCGCCCCCCCATCCCATGCACAGAAGAAAGGCTTAATGGAAGGTTAGGCAGCCCCCTCCCAGCCCCACCAGCATCACCTGCCTACATCCCATACACAGGAAAAAGGCTTAATGGAAGATTAGGCAGCTCCCTGCCCCCCACCAGCATCACCCGCCCCCATTCACCCGCCCCCATCCCATGCACAGAAGAAAGGCTTAATGGAAGGTTAGGCAGCCCCCTCCCCGCATCCCTCCCATACACAGGAGAAAGGCTTAATGGAAGGTCAGTGAAGGAAAAGCAGAGACAAGTCACCATTTCCCATCAGAAGACTCTTCTCACTGCAAGAGAGTGGAGCAGCTGCAGGTCACTCACCTGCAGGACATTATGCCATTATTACTGCTTCATCCTTTGGGGGGCGTCTTCCATTCCAAAATATAGGATGTGAGATGTAAACGAGCAGGAGACAGGGAAGGGGTCCCAGGAACACGACCCCCACCGCTCAGAGCCTCCGAGAGTGACTGAGGATGGCTGGGCTGTCAGTCCTTATCAGTAGATCCGCTGCAGAGGGTTTTACGCCGGCGTAAAGCATGGCGTACCTTTCCGCCAGACTACGAGTTCCCGTAGCGCCATGCTGATTTTTTCGCCTGCTTTTCGCAGGCGGAAAAATCCATGGCGCTACGGGACTTGTTGTTAATTATGCCACCGTAATTTACGGTGGCGTAATTAACGCCTTCCCCACTCCCATTATACCCTATGGGGCAAAAATGGGAATGGGGAAGGGTAAATGGGGATTTGGGACTTACCGCCCCGCCAACCTCGGAATGGGGCGGTAAGTCCGCCAACCCCCATGGCGGAGTTGGCAGCTCTGCGCCATGGACCATGGTGCAAATTGCACCATGGTCCTCCGCCAGGGTCGTAATGAGGGCCACTATCTTTATTCATCTGCAGCCAGCCAGCTCCATCCCTTCTCATGAGAACATCTTTCATTATGGCAATGAGCCTCATTACACGGAAGCCGGAGGACCAAGATGCTATTAGCACCTTGGCTTCATGCCAGTAAAATACTGGCACCGCCTTGGTGGAAAGGGGAATTACCACCCCATTCCAAGGTTGGCGGGGCGGTAATTCCCCCTTCCACCACTGCCCTTCCCCATTCCCATTTTTGCCCCATAGGGCATAATGGGAATGGGGAAGGTGCTAATTACGGCACCGCAATTTTGCGGTGCCGTAATTAGCACCAAGGTCCCTTAGCGGGTTGGTTTTTAACGCCTGCAAAAAGCAGGCGTTAAAGCACCAACCCGCTAAGGGACCTCGTAGTAAGGCGGTAATGGTTAACGGTCACCGTTACCATTAACGGTGGCCGTTAACCATTACCGCCTTCCGTGTAATGAGGCCCAATATCTTTATTCATCTGCGGCCAGCCAGCTCCATCCCTTCTCATGAGAACATCTTCCATCATGACAATGGGCCTCATTACGACCCAGGCGGTAAGTTACCGCCTGGGCCGTGACTTTACCACCATGGCGTAAACTACGTTTACGCCATGGTGGTTGGCGGACTTACCGCCCCATTCCGACCTTGGCGGGGCGGTAAGTCCCCAATCCCCATTTACCCTTCCCCATTCCCATTTTTGCCCCATAGGGCATAATGGGAGTGGGGAAGGCGTTAATTACGCCACCGTAAATTACGGTGGCGTAATTAACTCCATGGTCCCTTAGCGCCATGGATTTTAACACCTGCTAAAAGCAGGTGTTAAATCCGCCATGGCGCTAAGGGACCTCGTACTCAGGCGGTAAGGGTCGGCGCTGTTTACGCTGCCGTAAACCCCTTACCGCCTGGGTCGTAATGAGGCCCAATATCTTTATTCATCTGCGGCCAGCCAGCTCCATCCCTTCTCATGAGAACATCTTCCATCATGACAATGGCCCTCATTACGACCCTGGCGGAAATCGAAAAACGATGGCGGAAATGCAATACCGCCATCGAATAGCGCTCGGTGCGACTATGACCCGTCACCGCAAAGTACGAAGCCATTAGCGACACCGTAGTGAACGCCAACGCTAACTGCACCAAGCACGCGCGCGCGCGCCATGCCAAACCGCAAACACCACCATGGTGCAACGGTACGCCAATTCCGACCCTAGCGGACATGTACCTAACGCCATCAGGCATGGCGTAATGTACCATTCCGCCATGGCGAGAAGTACGGCATCGCGAATCAACCGTAAACGGCCCCACTGAGTGCCTGTACACCGCTCCCTGCCTACAAAGTACAACTCCCCGTAGGTGCAATGAAGCCACAATGCAACCATTGAAATGTACAAGTCACCCATGCATGCCAACGAACAAAAGAAACACAACAGGGGCCAATGGGAGCTGCAGGGCACAGATGGCACGAATACAGAAGCCATCCCAATGGACATGACCACAGTCCCCCACCAAGAAACGCACGCAAACACAGGCACCTGTGACCAGCAATATTCCGAAAATCACATCATTCCACCAGTCCACCTGGCTGACCGGCATCTGTTACACAAAACCCAATCCCCCGCCCCTGAGCATGACAACATTCAAACTGTCATATTGGCAGCCCCCATCCCTGACCTCACTGGGCTTCGTAGGCAAACGCGGCCAGTACAGTACCACGCAACTAAACCCCGAAGCCGGAACCCGATGCAGATCTCCTCACAATACATCGCCCCCCAAATTGGCATATGCCACATCACATGCAAAGAAAAACGCTACACGGGCCAAATCCGAATAGAAATTTAATGCACATCAAAATCACCAAGCCCATACAGCCATCAGGCCATGAACTCCAAAACACCAATCACCATTGTGGGCTGCTTCCGCAAGAAATGACCAGCCACTACCTGTGTGTCGCCCTGTTCCCCCATGGTACACAGAGCCACAATCACGTACGAAAATGCAACATGGAAGCGCACAGAACCGCAGGGCCGTCCCAATGGGGAGGCACTAGTCCAGCTGAAAGGCCGAAATGTTGCTCCGAGCCACCAGTACTGCGTAAGGGCATGTGGCCCATTGGCGATCGTCCCATAAGATCATAATGCTGCTCCACTGATTAACACGAAGCAGCAGGTGTCGGGAGTAAAATCCATCTGCAGGAGTGGCATACAGATGGCAGTGGCAAAAGGGGAGGAGATACCTGTCAACCAAAAGAAAAGAAAAAGAACAGAATGGCCATCAGAACTACATTCCAACTACTCACTTCAATGATCACACGAAATCCACAGCCATATGCATGCTAGCCCAACCAAAAGGATCATCACCACCCCAAAACCACTTGCGACTCATAACCATCTATATCGATGTGCAAACACCATCACAAACGAGTGTACCTGTGCATGCGTCTGTCAAAACAGATTCCATCAGATGGGAATGTTAACGTGCATGGACACAAGTGTCTGAGGGCGCCTCGAGACAGGGAGGGCTGAACAAGGCCAGATGGACGATGGTCCCACAATGGCAGCCCTGCATCACATAGCGTAGGGGAGGCGGATAGATCCCAAGAAGCCCTGTACATGGCAAACTCTGTATCAAATCACCTGCCCATGCATCCATCCATCATTCCCTCATCCCGGGATCAAAATGCCTGAATAATTACTCACATAACATTAGAAACATCCATTGAGTCCGTGCGTTATGCAGCCTGCTAAATCCACAGTGCCCCAGCCCGTAATTCCAGTGTTGTGAAGTAACATGTTATTGGGAACGGACGGCCTCATCGCCCACTTCGCTATTGCGCATCCCAAACTATTCATATCAATCATTGCTCCCTCGCCATGGGCCCTGTCTCAAGGACATAGAACAATAGAACGTTACATTTGCAGTCAGACCTGTGGGCATCTCCTCGCCGCTAGCTGGAAACCGAAAGCGCCACCCCTCGAATTCCTCATTTGCAACATCACGTCGAAAAGGCATCTGTGGCCGTTTGAAATCACTAATTATTCCATCGAGTGCGGCTGTGTGTGAAAATGGCAACTGCCTTCACCCACGAATGGGACGCCCCGCCCGTCGTTGAACCTCGGTGCAGTGATGCATGAGGGTCCACCGTTACTCGAGTACTACGTTCCAGTGACCCTTCACAAGTCTGTTCGCGACTGCAATGAATGCATGTGAAACAATGGGACCACAGCAGAATGAAAATATCAACCAATCTTACACGGCCATCGGGTACAAATACATGATTGCAATAGCAAGATGCCATTCCTCGAATTGCAGCGTTGTGTGCGGGACGTGCTCGCCCAAAGGGGAGAGCAGCTTGCACAGGTGGAATGAATCACCACAGGTGGAGGCCATACAGCCTGAAAACACATAAATTGCACAGCCAGTCTCCTCCCACAACCACACCGAAATGCTACCGGCAGGACTCGCGATGTTGGCCCTGGGGGACCTGATAGCACTGCAAGCGCTCCGACTCCAAGAAGAAGACGAACACCAACTACAACCAGCCGCACGGAGGAGACGCAGGAGGAGGAGGAGGCCAAGGCAGGGCCAGCAAGGGCTGCCAGCACAGCCACTACCACCACGCAGGCAGCCCGCAATCCCACGCCTCCGAGCACATCCGTTCAACCTCACTGATGAGCAGATCCACACCCTCTACCGTCTGGACCGGGACACCATAACCGCCATTGTGGACATGACACAGGCTGACCTTGTCAGCATGATAGATAGCCCAACCGCCATCCCACCCCTACTGAAGGTGGTGTCTGTACTCCACTTCCTGGCCACAGGCACCTACCAGCACACAGTCGGACAGTTGCATGGCATTTCTCAGCCACTGTCCTCAAGGACACTATTGCAAGTGCTCGATGCCCTCCTGAAGCACGCAGACGACTACATCTCTCTACCACGCTCGGAGCAGGAAATAACCAACATAAAAGTGTGATTCCATGCACTTGGCGGCATACCGGGTTGCATTGGTGCCATCGACTGCACCCATGTTGAATTGGTCGTCCCACATGCCATGGAGGCCCAGTACCGCAACCGAAAACAATTTCATTCCCTGAATGTACAGATGGTGTGTGACTCCAACAGGATCATTACACATTGTTGTGCCCGATTCCCTGGATCAACCCATGATTCTATGGTCTTGAGGAACTCTACAATACCACGCTACATGGAGCGACACGCAGGGAACAGATCCTGGCTACTCGGTGAGTCTCATTACATGCATGATGATGTGGGGTATGTGAATTGGCATTGACCTGCCAGGAAGGGGGGGGGGGGGTGTGCGTACGTATCAATGGCATTCCACATCATACGTTTCTCGTCCACATACAGGTGATGCTGGATATCCACTGAAGAGATGGCTCCTCACACCAGTCCGGAACCCACGGGACCAGCATGAGGAGGACTACAACCATGCCCACTCACGTACCCGTGTAGTCATTGAACAGGCATTCGGCCTACTGAAGGGTCGTTTCCGCTGCCTCAGCAGGTCTGGCGGGGCACTCCTGTACCGCCATGAGAAGGTTGCAAAGATGGTGATGGCATGTGTCATGCTCCACAACATGTGCGTACGTAGAAATGTGCCCATGCCCCCTGACGCAGAACTGCAAGCACCTGATGATGGTCATGATGAGGGTGGGGATGTGGCAGCACCTCATGGAGTCTGCGAGGCACCGGAGGCCCGTGACATTCGTCAGCATCTCATTGATGTATGCTTCTAGCACTCACGCCTGGTGGCTGATACATGGACACGGGACTCGTGGCACTGCGTGTGTCTGGGACATGCACAATATGGACTGTATGCCTATGATGGCCTAGTACACAAAGATCAATGTCCACACTTCTCATTGGTTGGTCGTGCACTTTTTATGGCATATGTGATATCATGTTGAACACCCTATCGACCCGCCACCCAAGTGAGCCCAACACACCCCCTCCACCCTCCTACCTCCCCCCCGAACACCAGTGTCCAAAGATGCTCATTGTCAGTGGGCTGTCGCTATTGCATGCCCCCTCTGCGGGTATCAGGGGCACCCCTGCCTGTGGAGCGCAGGTTCCTTCCAGATCTACGTTGGGGGCTGCCCTGGACGGAACTTGCAACGGATGATGTGTCTGCCTGCTCACGTCCATGCATGTCCCTAAGGGTTTGCGAGAGCTCAGTGAGCACACGGTGCACTGCGGCAAGTTCGGCACATACGTCTTTGGACGTCGCATGCAGTTCCCCCCTCAGGCTCTCGGTGCTTCTCTCAATTTGTGCCCTTAGCGTCTCTGTACCTCTCTCCATTTCTGCCCTAAGTGTCTCAGTTGATGTTTCTATGTCTGCCTTAGTGCCCCCACATTCATCGGCATGGTCCTTGAGGAGTGTGGCCAGTTGCTGCTGTTGTTCGATCAACTGGTCGAGGGACTGTTGCCTCTGCTGGGCCATGGCCATTTGCGGGGGTGTCACAGAGGGGCTGTTGTCCTCATGTTGCCTTGCCACAGGGCTTGTGGGGGATGGCCAGTCGTCGTCTGGTGGGTGCCCCTGCGTGGTATCCTCATGTTGTACGGGATGGAACAGACAGGGGGATTGGGACAGGTCATGGATGGATCTGACTTCGGCATCCCCGTTTTCTGTGTCCGAGCATGCTGCCATCAATGGGGTGTCACCTATGGTGCTGCTGCCACCAGAGGCAGTGCCTTCTGTGGCATCCATTGGGGGGACCTGTGGTGGTGGTGTTGTGGGCATGCTGGCTGCTGGGGTGCCTGTTGATGTTCCCTCCTCTGTGCTGCCACCTGATTTGTGCTGCTGCCGTGTCTTGATGCGTGCAGCTGAGGTGGAGGGTCTCTGGCCGTTGGTCTTGGCCCTCTTTGCAGGTGTGCTGGTAGGGGTGTCCTGTAGCTCGTCGTTTGGATCGGACCCTGTGGTGGAGTAAAGGAGGGCGAGGGTTATTGATGGGTCTGTGGGAATTGGAATGGCATTGTATCACATGCATTGGGGTGGTACCTGAGGGTGATTTGGGTCGGGGCCTTGGAGGTGCTTTGATTTGTGTGTGGAGTGAGGGTGCAGTTGTCTGGCAGCCTGCAGTTAGGGTGTGCCTGCTGCACGTGTAGTGCGTGTATTAGGGGTTTTTAATTATTTATGTATTTATTGTGGGTTTTAACGTGCGCTTGCAGGCCGATGTGTGTGGACGTTCTCCTGGACATGTGTTTCTGTTGCACTATGTGGACGCATGGTACTTCACATGGATGGACTGTGTGGATTTGGCATTGTTTTATCTGGCCCACCTACCTGAATCTTCGGATGTCTGCACTCCTTTCTCCATCCCTCCGACTCCCTCTATGCTCTCCATTCCGATGGTGGAGGCACAGATTTCTTCCCAGGGGGTCAACTTGATGGGTGATTCAGGACCTCCCCCGGTGGCTGTGGCAATGTTGCGGTTGGCAGAGAGTATGCTGCGGACGCGTATCCGCAGGTCGTCCCATCGCTTGCGGCATTGCTGTGGGGTGCGGGGTGCGGTCCCCACCGCACTTACCCGCTGTGCCACCAGAGCCCATATGGCCTTCTTGTTTGCAAGTGCCGTCCTGGTCATTTGCGTGCAGAAGACGACGGCAGCATTCTCCTGGAGGGTCTCTGTTAGCACGGTGAGTTCCTCACGGGAGAAGTGGACCTGCCGCTTGCGGTCGCACGCTTTCTTCGCTACTTTTCCCATTTTTCTTGGTTTCGCTAGGGTGGTTGACGGGTTGGGGTGTGTTTCAGGGTAGTGATTTTAGTGGTTGTGTGGTTTTAGTGTATTTATAGGTGTACGCCGGGATGTTTCCCGTTCCGGGCCCATGTTTTAACTTCCGTTTCCGTATATTTCCGGGCACCGTACTTTCCGGTAGGCGCACACTGCGGTGACCGCTAAGAGGGGTGGCGGTATTGCACCTAGGGCGCCGTACGGCGGCGGTGTGGGCCGTTTTGGGGTCATTTCCGCCATCGCGGACTTTGCACTTCCGCCATGCCGTGGTGCTCGTGCCCGATGGGTCGGAATGGGCCGCACTTTGCTCCTTCGTGCAATGGCGGAAACGCTATTTACGCTGTGGCGCTCCGGTCAGTCGCTTTCCGCCAGGGTCGTAATGAGGGCCAATATCTTTATTCATCTGCGGCCAGCCAGCTCCATCCCTTCTCATGAGAACATCTTCCATCATGAAAATATCTTTATTCATCTGCGGTCAGCCAGCTCCATCCGTTTCTCATGAGAACATCTTCCATCATGACAATATCTTTATTCATCTTCGGCCAGCCAGCTCCATCCCTTCTCATGAGAACACCTTCCATCATGACACTATCTTTATTCATCTGCGGCCAGCCAGCTCCATCCCTTCTCATGAGAACATCTTCCATCATGACACTATCTTTATTCATCTGCGGCCAGCTAGCTCCATCTGCTTCTCATGAGAAAACCTTCCATCATGACACTATCTTTATTCATCTGCGGCCAGCTAGCTCCATCTGCTTCTCATGAGAAAATTTTGCATCATGACACTATCTTTATTCATCTGCGGCCAGCTAGCTCCATCTGCTTCTAATGAGAAAACCTTCCATCATGACACTATCTTTATTCATCTGCTTCTCATGAGAAAACCTTCCATCATGACACTGGCCCTCATTACGACCCTGGCGGAAAGGGTTTTACGCCAGCGTAATGCATGGCGTACCTTTCCGCCTTACTACGAGTTCCCGTAGCGCCATGGTGGTTTTTTCGCCTGGTTTTTCCGGGCGGAAAAATCCATGGCGCTACGGGACCTGTTGTTAATTACGCCACCGTAATTTACGGTGGCGTAATTAACGTCTTCCCCACTCCCATTATACCCTATGGGGCAAAAATGGGAATGGGGAAGGGTAAATGGGGATTGGGGACTTACCGCCCCGCCAAGGTCGGAATGGGGCGGTAAGTCCGCCAACCCCCATGGCGGAGTTGGCAGCTCTCCGCCATGGACCATGGTGCAAATTGCACCATGGTCCTCTGCCAGGGTCGTAATGAGGGCCACTATCTTTATTCATCTGCGGACTGCCAACTCATCCACTTCTCATGAGACCATCTTCCATCATGACACTCTCTTTATTCATCTGCGGCCACCTAGCTCCATCTGCTTCTCATGAGAAAACCTTCCATCATGACACTATCTTTATTCATCTGCAGACGGCCAGCTCCATACGCTTCTCATGAGAACACCTTCCATCGTGACACTATCTTTATTCATCTGCAGACGGCCAGCTCCATCCGCTTCTCATGAGAACACCTTCCATCATGACACTATCTTTATTCCTCTGTGGGCGGCCAACTCCATCCGCTTCTCATGAGAACATCTTCTATCATGACACTATCTTTATTCATCTGAGGCCAGCTAGCTCCATCCGCTTCTCATGAGAACATCTTCCATCGTGACACTACAAAAGTCTTGAATCACATGAAAATGTACCACTGTAATAAGGCATTGTGAGCAATCTCCAGACCTTTTCCCAGACCTGGATGTGCTAAAGGGCAGTTTGAAACCGCCATGGGGAACTTTAAAGTTCTCAGTAGGCCAATTTTCATATAATAATTTGCCCAACTATAAAACATTGTGCTTTCACTTCCTCTCTCTTGGCACCATGAGCTTTGCTTCCTGACCCTGAATTTATTTGAGACTGCTCACTTCCCACCGCGATATCCTGTGTGCGTGTCAGTTTTAATGTGCTTCTAAAGCTTTTACAGCTACTGAACACGTTAATAAAGAATGTGTTTTCTTTAACCAAGAAGGCATTCTCTGAGGCCTGTTTGGAGAACCTCTACCTTAGTATAAATCAATGAATACATACCTCTAACCCGTGTTAGCAGCTACATTTTATGAGTGTATTTTTGCCTCTTATATAGATCTTGGGTGCATAATCATTACAGGCATTCTCCAGCTAGAGCATAATGGAGCCGCGCAACCAATTTTGAATGCAATCCGCATGTCTTTTAATTACTCCCGTAGCTGGTAAGTTCGCACCTTTTCACTGCGCTGAACTTGCATTTTAATTACACTTTTTTTAGATTTCCTTCCCCCAAATAACCAGCTTATGACAACTACAGATGGAAATACTGCTGCGTGCCATGTGCTGTACTGGCCAAGGCAGCCCATGGCAGCCAGCATGATGTCCGAATATAGACTGATTAAATGTTGTACGAAACTTAGATTGTCTGAATTCATCATTGCATATACCATTACTCCTGTTGTGATCGGAATCAGATAATCTCAAGGAAAATTCAGAGAAATACAAACATAGTAAGAACAATTAAAAAGTTGACAATCACATTAATTCTAAGATAACAGTGAAATCAAGACAGTCACCCCACTACCTAAAACAAATCAATCACCTCGGTTCCAGGAAGAAGAGTAAGGACAGAAAAAATAAACAGATATAACATCCAACTGCAGGTACAACTAAACATGTATTGTTAATGTCACACAGCAACAAATTGGCTGAAGCTCAATATTCTTTTAATCAGCATTTCATTCAATTTGTGAACACAGGTGGGTAAGGTTAAAATTCAGCATGTCAGCTTTCCAGGATTACTTTAATTTGGTAAACATTTTGGTCCACAATTCCTTGTTGGAATTCAGGGAGAACGGCTATGATATCATTACATCCACAACACTTTCATTTCAGCCAAAAAGGCACCATTTAATTTTCAAATTTGCATGAGTATTATTGTCTCACAGCTCAGTGTATAGTTTTACTCCATTTGCCCTTCCTACTCTATTTATAAAATGTCACTTTTCTAAAAATACATGTCCAGATAATTTAATGGAACACTTGACATCTTGTCCAGGCCTTCACACCAGACCAGTTTCTTATAAAATAGTGATTTAACAGTGGGCATCCACCCTCCCTTATTTAATTCCACCTCCATATGTCTATCCCCGGCCGGGGAACTATCTACTAATCTTACGTGCCCCAAAAGAGACAGGCAACAGTGAGGAGGACGTTCGAGGTGAGTCATGCGTTTCTTGGAAACTGACATCTGGAGTAATATTGGAGATTCCAGTTCATGGATTCCATTCTCTGTGTTTTCCCCTTGAGGACCATTGCCTTTTCACATGTGTTTTGCCAAGATCAGTCTAATTAGCCACATGAGAATGCAACTTTCTCCCAGTGTATTAAGAAGGGCTCCAGATCATTTAAATTTGGAAGGTTGCAATCCTTGTGTTTTGAAGTTGAAAGTGACATTTCTTTATGGGGTGTAAAAGTATAATTCTCATTCCCAGCAGAGGCATTTTTACTTAAGCAGAAAACATATAACATTTTTTCCATGCATCTTTGTATTTAGCAATTGATGTAACATAAAATATGCATTTTTCCTTTGCAGTTTCTCTACACATGAGTCAGTAATACCTGGAGAACACCTTCCAGTGGTGAATCGTGTCTGGTATCACTGGGCTGAACATATCCATGGAGGTATGTGTCCATTGCTCCCAGTGCTATAGCTGGGAGCATTGCTACTTTTACGATGGGAGTGTTTGACAATTCTTGGGGAGTAAATGCGATCAATACATCGCTTATCTGTAGGGCTGGGACTAAGAGCTGCCTTCTTTTAAAAATACAAATGCATTCTCTATGGTACTTATTCATCCAAAGTTCACATGGTCTGTGGTGGCGTGTAATCTTAGAAGGCATTCTAGGTATGGGGAGCAGAAACCAAAAAAGCTGCACCCCCTGGCTACGTTCTGAAACCAGAAATCCTCATCTAGAGATAGAACTATATATACAGGCAGGACAGGGGTAAAAGGACGGACTGCAAAAAAGGGGGAACATGTGCCATAAAGGGCACAATGGGATAGACACAGCACCTTAAACCACATGACCTCTCAGATTAGCCAGTGCCACTTAAAATTAGTCGCATGTTCATGGGAGCCCAGAAAAAAATGGCAGTGCCATAGTCATATCTGGAAACAATTAGAGTTATAGCAAGTGAGTATGAGGGCTAAGAAATGGGAAGATATTGTGCAGCAACTTAAGGTGGGAATAAACTGCTGCCAACCACAGCATCTAGGAGACAAGTGAGAGCTCACAGTCAATCGTGACACCCAGGTAGATGGAGTGGCACCAAGCTCAGAGGAAGGTCAGGGAAGCATGCCAAGTGCCTGGTGCAACCCCAATAACCAATATAGATGCATCAGTCATTGAGAAACAATTCACTCAGTCATGTTTATCAGACAGCTGTGAAAGTAGAGTGATACCTTTGCTGAGCTCCCAAATAAGCATAAGAGGATCAAAAGGTTGTAAACACAGAATCAGAATCTGTAGGAGTAGATTAGTCCGGCCAGGAGGAGATCATAAAATGTTAAGAAGAGGTGATAAGGCAGAGCCTTGGGCCATGCCATGTCCTGTTAATGAGGGACTCAGATATCAAATGAGGCATCATAGATGCTAATGTTCTATTATCCTGCAAGGATAAAAAGGAGAAGGCGGAATCCCTGAGGCCGGCATCTAATGGTCCAGGGCATCAAAGACAACAGAGAGCTCCAAGAGAATACTAATGGTCTCCCACGATCACTTCACCAATGCAGGTTCTCTTCTGTATGTGCTCACTGGCACCAGCTACACATAGGATTACTCATTTAGTGAGAGGCAGCATCTTGGAAAACCATTCATAGGACAGTTTCTCTCATATATCTAGAGAGTGTCTGTAGTTATTTATTCAGCCACTGAGTCTTCTACATGTTGATGCCCATTTATATGCATGAGGTCCTTAGTCAAAGTGTTCCATAGGATGGGTACCTTAGTACAGAAGGTAAAGACTCATTTTAAAATATTCCAGAAGGGATCCATTTGAAACATCAGTGATTCAACCAACCAACCAACCAATCATTATCGACCATGTGTGTGCCAAAGGAAACTGGGACCAGCTGTTGCGATAAGTTCATCACAGTTTTAGTAAATAGCCATGCCAAACTCAGACCTATTCAAGAAGCACCACCTCCTCTCTGAAGCTTCAATTGCAGAGGGGATTTCACCACCTACATGTCCTCTCTCATGGAAGACGAGAACACTGGAGTATTCTCCACATTCACTACACATGCCTGTTTTATCTGGTGCTTAGTAAGGTTACTCTTCACAATGAACCTCTTTCCACATTCTGCACACTCATGGGGTTTCTCACCAGTATGTGTTCTCTGGTGGATAGTAAGAGCTCCCTTCTGAGCAAACCCTTTCCCACATTCAGTGCACTCATGAGGTTTCTCGCCTGTATGTGTTCTCTGGTGGCTAGTAAGAGCTCCCTTCTGAGCAAACTCTTTCTCACATTCAGTGCACTCATGAGGCTTCTCATGTGTATGTGTTCTCAGGTGGTGAATAAGAACTCCCTTCTGAGCAAACCCTTTCCCACATTCAGTGCACTCATAAGCTTTCTCACCTGTATGTGTGCTCTGGTGGCTAGTAAGACCTCCAATCCGAGCAAACCCTTTCCCACATTCAGTGCACACATGAGGTTTCTCACCTGTATGTATTCTCTGGTGGCGAATAAGATCTCCCTTCTGAGCAAACCCTTTCCCACATTCAGTGCACTCATGAGGTTTCACACCTGTATGTGTTGTCTGGTGCCAAATAAGATGGCCCTTCCAAGCAAACCCTTTCCCACATTCAGTGCACTCATGATGCTTCCCACCTGTATGTGTTCTCTGGTGGCTAATAAGATGTCCCTTAAGAGCAAACCCTTTCCCACATTCAGTGCACACATGAGGTTTTTCACCTGTATGTGTTCTCAGGTGGCTAGTAAGCGTTCCCTTCTGGGCAAACCCTTTCCCACATTCAGTGCACACATGAGGTTTCTCACCGGTATGTGTTCTCTGGTGGCGAATAAGATGTCCCTTCTGAGCAAACCCTTTCCCACATTCGATGCACTCGTGAGGTTTCTCACCTGTATGTGTTCTCTGGTGGATAGTAAGATCCCCCGTCCAAGCAAACACTTTTCCACATTCAGTGCACTCATGAGGTTTCTCACCTGTATGTGTTCTCTGGTGGAGAATAAGCTGTGCCTTCCGAGCAAACCCTTTCCCACATTCAGTGCACACATGCGGTTTCACACCTGTATGTGTTCTCTGGTGGTGAATAAGACCTCCCTTCTGAGCAAACCCTTTCCCACATTCAGAGCACTCATGAGGTTTCTCGCCTGTATGTGTTCTCTGATGAATAGTAAGCGCTCGCTTCTGAGCAAACCCTTTCCCACATTCAATGCACACATGACGTTTCTCAGCTATATGTATTTTTTGGGGGCAGATATGTTTATAATTCAAATGGACAATATTCTCAAATTCAGTGAACTGACAATGTTTTTCACCCATGTTCTCATGTGGGCAATAAGTATGTTTTTAAGATGGCAACTTTCTCCATATTCTGTGCATGTGTAAGGTTTCTCGTCAGTTTACTGCATCAGGTGCTTAAAAAGAGGACACTTCTTACTGAATATTTTCCCAAATTCAGAGCACAAATGAGCTTTCTCTTGTGAAGATCATTTCTGGTGACAAACACGATGTTTCCTCTGATTGAGGTTTGTAAAATATTCGGGGCAAGGATAAGCATTGCCCATTCACATTTACAAGTGTTTCACAAAATGTGTCAAGGAAACTACCTTTACATTCATGTGTATAAAATAGTACTCACAGGTGTTCTATCAGGAATAATAGTGACAACAAAAAAAAAATGCTTTTCTTACAGCACATCAAACATTGTAGTTTTCATGCCAGACATCCCTCTACGCCAGGAATGACAGAAAGAACAAGCTTGGTAACAGGATGTTACCACAAAGGAGTTGCATGGACAGAAGCCATCTGGTAGCCAATGGGCTTCTCAATCTCAGTTCCTGAATACTCTGAAAAGGCAACTGGACCCCAAACGTGCACCCTTCAAAGATGCTTGGAAATTGCATATTCTAATAATGACGCTTTTCATGGCATTAGTCCAGAGAATCTAACAATCACTGCGGTTGCATTTCTGGGGCATCAATCACCTGTTAAAATAAAAGGAGATGCACGTTATTAGTTTCAACACATTCTCAATCACAGGCATGACATGTAACAGGCAGACTGGTTCTCAGTAGTAATGATGTGCACTAGTTAATTACTCATGCAGTAGCTCATAAGACGTTGAATACTAGGGTGCCATCTATTGGGGACACACACTCTAGGGGGCAGAGCAGTGGCTCTCTGATGATAACATATATGATAGAGGCCATATGCAGCAGGAATAGTGGGGTTCAGTTTTATTAAGACCGTTTTAGTATCCAAGAGTAGGAGAATGAAACACAGGCTGGGTGAACACACAATTTAAGTGGGTACTTTAATCTTCTGAGCCATGCATACATATTCTACCATTTTATTTCTTCAGAAATGACTAAACTAGCTTGAAAGCTCCACATTTCCATTTACAAACAATAAAGGCAGGTGTTTCACACCAGGTCAGCAGTTTGCCACCAATTGGACTCATGGTTGACCACTCTATTTTGTAATCACTGATGACTGCTTTACATTTAGGCAAATGTATATTGACCCAAACACTGTTTCTATAATTATCTCAAACTCCAAAACCATCATGAGTGGAAATATAAGGCGTACACAACGATTTAGGAGTATTTCTAATCAGAAGGGTATAGACAGGAATTGTGACAGTCAATGCATCACGTCTGCCCGTTCTCCATCTCGGCTCTCTTCAAATGTTGAATCTATTAAAGCATTGGATGTTGCCCCTCTTGGCTTCAAAACAAAGAGAAAGAGAAATAATAAGAAAAAGGGGACACGTGATTCTCATGGCCTTGAGAAGAAATCTACCAGCGTTACACACGGATCTATGTGATTTTTCCTTTGCGGAAACGTCTGCAATGGAAAAGTTTGCATGAGAAATGTACGCACCACAAAAGGTTCGTACATTTCCCATGCAAACATAATTTTAAAAACCCTACAAAACCCACACCCCGACCCTCATCCACAACACACCAACCCACACCCCCAACACACCCCTCACGCACACTCTACTTACCTTTTAAAATGCTCTGTGGCCCTCATTACAACACCAGCGGTAACCAATGGCGCTATTAGCACCATGGTTGTTGCCGGTATTGTAACGAGTACGCCAATGGTAAATGGGGAAATACCGCCCCATTCCAAGGTTGGCGGGGCGGTAATTCCCCATTTACCATTGGCCCTTCCCCATTCCCATTTTTGCCCCATAGGGCTCAATGGGACTGGGGAAGGCAGTAATTACGGTACCGCAAATTGCGGAACCATAATTACCTCGAAAGTCCCTTTGCGGGTCTCTACTTTAACGGCTGGTCCAGACCAACCGTTAATGTCGGGAGCCGCAAAGGGACCTCGTAATCAGGCATTAAGGGTTTAACGGCACCGACACCTTTTACGGCGCCGTTAAACCCTTAACGCCAGGGTCCTAATGAGGGCCTGTGCCTCAGCAGCGCCAGTTCCCTTTCTCTTCCGTGATTGGGAACCGGCGATGCAGGGTACTTTCCTTTTTTATTTTTTCCTGGCAGCTGCAGGGGTTTCCCTCTGCAACCCCTGCTCACTATACTGTGTAGTATAGTGAGAGAGGTGTTGCGGGGGACACCCCCACAGCACCTGTTTTATTTTTTAATTTTTTCTTGGGTGTGCTGCAACCCCACTCACCATACTGTATAGTGAGGCAGGTGCCTCAACATGTTTTGACGGTGCCCAAAGCTTGACACCCTTGCGGTTTGGCCGCTAATGATCCAAAATGATGCCATGACACACTTGAAGATCACATCAAGGATGGGACACGACTGCCATGGCACCTTAAAAGGGTTATCAGAATTCAGAGTCTTTTTCACCGCAATGGTGCATTTATATTAAATCGCTCTAACTTTTTGGATCTTTGCCATCACATTCCTCAGTTACGGGTTATTACCTCCAGAGACATTAAGGTTGTTGAGATTCCTGATCAGTGTGCCCTTACCACCATTCTAGTTCACTTCTATCGGGATTCGACCCTTGATTTTATTTAACAATGCGAGGTGGACCTTTACTGGTTGGGCTACTTATGTACCATCAGGAACATCTCTGAACCCGATGTGACTGGGAATGCAACCCCTTTGTGTAGGCCTGGATACTTGAATTCGGCAACAGGAAGGCGGAACGACACACACACAACACACAAATAAAACCCCACCATACTACAGTATTTAAGTAGGGAAAAGAGCAGCAACCAGGAAGGCAACATGTGGGCGGGGCTTGCTAAGTAGGGAAAAGAGCGGCAGCCTGGAAGGCACCAGTTGTGCAGGGTTTAGGCCAGGTGACCTACATCCACTTGCTCCTGCTCCTCATCAGCAAAGGAAAAGAGGCTGCAGGGCTCCTTAAGTAGGGGAAAGAGCGGCAACCAGGAAGGCACCAGGTGGGCGGGGCTTGCTAAGTGGGGAAAAGAGCAGCAACCTGGAAAGCACCAGGTGGGGGGGTAGGCCAAGTGACCTACATCCACTTGGACCTGCTCCCCATCAGCCAAGGAAAAGAGACTGGAGGGCTCCTTAAGTAGGGGAAAGAGCAGCAACCAGGAAGGCAACACGTGGGCGGGGCTTGCTAAGTAGGGAAAAGAGCGGCAGCCTGGAAGGCACCATTTATGCAGGGTTTATGCCAGGTGACCTACATCCACTTGCTCCTGCTCCTCATCAGCAAAGGAAAAGAGGCCGAAGGGCTCCTTAAGTAGGGGAAAGAGCTGCAACCAGGAAGGCACCAGGTGGGCGGGGCTTGCTAAGTGGGGAAAAGAGCAGCAACCTGGAAAGCACCAGGTGGGGGGGTAGGCCAGGTGACCTACATCCACTTGGACCTGCTCCCCATCAGCAAAGGAAAAGAGACTGGAAGGCTAATTAAGTAGGGGAAAGAGCGGCAACCAGGGAGACACTAGGTGGGCGCGGCTTGCTAAGTGGGGAAAAGAGCGTCAACCTGGAAGGAACCAGGTAGGCGGGGCTTAGGCCAGGTGACCTAGATCCACTTGCACTTGCTCCATATCAGCAAAGGAAAAGAGACTGGAGGTCTCCTTAAGTAGGGAAAAGAGCGGCAACCAGGAAGGCACCAGGTAGGCAGGTCTTGCTAAGTGGAGAAAAGAGCAGCAACCTGGAAGGCACCAGGTGGGCGGGGCTTAGGCCAGGTGACCTATATCCACTTGCACCTGCTCCCCATCAGCAAAGGAAAAGAGGCCGGAGGGTTCCTTAAGTAGGGAAAAGAGAGGCAGCCTGGAAAGCACCAGGTGGGGGGGCTTAGGCCAGGTGACCCACATCCACTTGCTCCTGCTCCTCATCAGCAAAGGAAAAGAGGCTGGAGGGCTCCTTAAGTAGGGAAAAGAGCGGCAACTAGTAGTGCACCAGGTGGACAGAGCTTTCTAAGTGGCAAAAAGAGCAGCAACCTGGAAGGCACCAAGTGGGCGGGGCGTGCTAAGTGGGGAAAAGAGTAGCAACCTGAAGCGCCAGGCGGGCGGGGCTTAGGCAAGGTGACATAGATCCACTTGCACCTGCTCCCCATCAGCAAAGGAAAAGAGGCTGGAGGGCTCCTTAAGTAGGGAAAAGAGTGGCAACCAGGAAGGCAACAGGTGGGCGGGAATTGCTAAGTGGGGAAAAGAGCGGCAGTGTGGAAGGCACCAGGTGGGCGGGGCTTAGACCAGGTGACCTACATCCACTTGCTCCTGCTCCTCATCAGCAAAGGAAAAGAGGTTGGAGGGCTCCTTAAGTAGGGAAAAGAGCGGTAACTAGTGCACCAGGTGGACAGAGCTTTCTAAGTGGCAAAAAGAGCAGCAACCTGGAAGGCACCAAGTGGGCGGGGCATGCTAAGTGGGGAAAAGAGTAGCAACCTGAAGCGCCAGGCGGGCGGGGCTTAGGCAAGGTGACATAGATCCACTTGCACCTGCTCCCCATCAGCAAAGGAAAAGAGGCTGGAGGGCTCCTTAAGTAGGGGAAAGAGCGGCAACCAGGGAGGCACTAGGTGGGCGTGGCTTGTTAAGTGATGAAAAGGGCAGCAGCCTGGAAGGCACCAGGTGGGGGGTAAGCAAGTTGACCTACATCCACTTGCTCCTGCTCCTCATCAGCAAAGGAAAAGAGACTGGAGGGCTCCTTAATTAGGGAAAAGAGCGGCAACCAGGAAGGCACCAGGTGGCCGGGGCTTGCTAAGTGGGGAAAAGAGCAGCAACCTGAAAGGCACCAGGTGGGCAGGGCTTAAGCAAGGTGACCTACATGCACTTGCACCTGCTCCCCATCAGCAAAGGAAAAGAGGCCGAAGGGCTCCTTAAGTAGGGGAAAGAGCGGCAACCAGGAAGGCACCAGGTGGGCGGGGCTTGCTAAGTGGGGAAAAGAGAAGCAACCTGGAAAGAACCAGGTGGGGGGGTAGGCCAGGTGACCTACATCCACTTGCACCTGCTCCCCATCAGCAAAGGAAAAGAGACTGGAGGGCTCCTTAAGTAGGGGAAAGAGCGGCAACCAGGGAGGCACTAGGTGGGCGTGGCTTGCTAAGTGGGGAAAAGAGTGTCAACCTTGAAGGAACCAGGTAGGCGGGGCTTAGGCCAGGTGACCTAGATCCACTTGTACCTGCTCCCCATCAGCAAAGGAATAGAGGCCGAAGGGCTCCTTAAGTAGGGGAAAGAGCGGCAACCAGGAAGGCACCAGGTGGGCGGGGCTTGCTAAGTGAGGAAAAGAGAAGCAACCTGGAAAGCACCAGGTGGGGGGGTAGGCCAGGTGACCTACATCCACTTGGACCTGCTCCCCATCAGCAAAGGAAAAGAGACTGGAGGGCTCCTTAAGTAGGGGAAAGAGCGGCAACCAGGGAGGCACTAGGTGGGCGTGGCTTGCTAAGTGGGAAAAGAGCATCAACCTTGAAGGAACCAGGTAGGCGGGGCTTAGGCCAGGTGACCTAGATCCACTTGCACCTGCTCCATATCAGCAAAGGAAAAGAGACTGGAGGGCTCCTTAAGTAGGGAAAAGAGCGGCAACCAGGAAGGCACCAGGTTGGCGGGGCTTGCTAAGTAGAGAAAAGAGCAGCAACCTGGAAGGCACCAGGTGGGCGGGGCTTAGGCCAGGTGACCTATATCCACTTGCACCTGCTCCCCATCAGCAAAGGAAAAGAAGCCGGAGGGCTCCTTAAGTAGGGGAAAGAGAGGCAGCCTGGAAAGCACCAGGTGGGGGGGGCTTAGGCCAGGTGACCTACATCCACTTGCTCCTGCTCCTCATCAGCAAAGGAAAAGAGGCTGGAGGGCTCCTTAAGTAGGGAAAAGAGCGGCAACTAGTAGGGCACCAGGTGGACAGAGCTTTCTAAGTGGCAAAAAGAGCAGCAACCTGGAAGGCACCAAGTGGGCGGGGCGTGCAAAGTGGGGAAAAGATTAGCAACCTGAAGCGCCATGTGGGCGGGGCTTAGGCAAGGTGACATAGATCCACTTGCACCTGCTCACCATCAGTAAAGCAAAAGAGGCTGGAGGGCTCCTTAAGTAGGGAAAAGAGTGGCAATCAGCAAGGCACCAGGTAGGCGGGGCTTGATAAGTGGGGAAAAGAGCGGCAACCTGGAAGGAACCAGGTGGACGGGGCTTAGGCCAGGTGACCTATATCCACTTGCACCTGCTCCCCATCAGCAAAGGAAAAGAGGCCAAAGGGCTGCTTAAGTAGGGAAAAGAGAGGCAGCCTTGAAAGCACCAGGTGGGGGGTTAGGCCAGGTGACCTACATCCACTTGCTCCTGCTCCTCATCAGCAAAGGAAAAGAGGCTGGAGGTTCTCCTTAAGTAGGGAAAGGAACGGCAACCAGGAAGGCTCCAGGTGGGCGGGGCTTGCTAATTGGGGAAAAGAGCGGCAACCTGGAAGGCATCAGGTGGGAGGGGCTTATACCAGGTGACCTAGAGCTACTTGCACCTGCTCCCCCTCAGCAAAGGAAAAAAGGCTGGTGGGATCCTTAATTAGGGAAACGAGCAGCAACCAGGAAAGCACCAGGTGGCCGGGGCTTGCTAAGTGGGGAAAAGAGCAGCAACCTGGAAGGCACCAGGTGGGCGGGACTTAGGTAAGGTGACCTACATCCACTTGCACCTGCTCCCCATCAGCAAAGGAAAAGAGGCTGGAGTGCTCCTTAAGTAGGAAAAAGAGCGGCAACCAGGAAGGAACCAGGTAGGTGGGGATTGCTAAGTGGGAAAAGGAGTGGCAACCTGGAAGGCACCAGGTGGGTGGGGCTTAGGCCAGGTGACCTATATCCACTTGCACCTGCGCCCCATCAGGAAAGGAAAAGAGGCCGGAGGGCTCCTTAAGTAGGGAAAAGAGCAGCAACCAGGAAGGCACCAGGTACGCGGGGATTGCTAAGTGGGAAAAAAAGTGGCAACCTGGAAGGCAGCAGGTGGGCGGGGCTTAGGTAAGGTGACCTATATCCACTTGCACCTGCTCCCCATCAGCCCATCAGCTATTGCAAAGTAAGTTGGATTCATTGGGTATGGGATGACCCAAATTGTTGTGGGCTCTCGACTTATGTATGCTGAACAGTGTGAACATGACTCTCCTAGTTACATCATTGTGGAGAATGCTGGGGAGCTATTTTCTGCCGACCAGAGGAAGGGAATCTGGGAAGAAGTTGCCCAGAATGTGACTGCTGTGTGGGTGACACCAAGCAGTGTCAAGGATTGTCACAAGTGCTGGGACAACCTGCGCCTGAGGGTGCGCAAACTCCTTGCTGCACACCGCATGTACTGCACGGGTACAAGAGGTGGATCACCCCCCCCCCCCATCAAGCTGCAGCCCTGGGAGGAGAAGTGCAGCAGTGTGCTGCATATGGAGGGGATTGAAGGAGTCAGTGCAGCGGAGGCAGAAGCCGGGACATCCGATGAGGCCAGGGAGTACACAAAGTGCCCCAATGTAAATCGCACATTTGCCCACCCTCCCCCCACCCCCGAACCATCATTGCACTTAAATGGCCATAGCACTGCCCACATCACCCAGACCCGACCCAGCACTAGCATTGCCCCCCCAACCTAGTCAATGTGGCGCAAAGCAAGTCACATGCCCTGCTTCCCATGCATGACCCATACCCAACCACATGACAAGGCACCACACAGTGGCTCACATCCTGAGTGTGGCGGTCCTGAAACAAGGGTGCCTGTAAGGTCACTGGCACACATGTCACTGGACCGGCACACACATGATGATGCCCCATTACAATGGCTGCTAGGGCAGCAGTGCCCAACAGGCATGTCCCTGCTGGGTGCTGCGGCCCTGGCAGGCTGAGTTGGCATGGAAGCACCAGCACCACTAGCAAAGGTGCTGCTGCTTCAAAGTCACCATCACCATGGAGTCCTACGGGACTCCGTGGGAATAGGGACCGCCACGCTACGCCACCTGAACACCTTTTTTGATGGGACTTGCAATGACCGCGCTGCACCGGTGAGTCAGGCAGCAAATCGAGCGGCACAGGGACAGCCACACACGCCAGATGCACATGTGAAATATGGCCAACCACACAATGAGGCCAAGTGTCACCTGCACGCTGCATCATACCCACCCCCTGCATGGACATCCATATACACCTGCATGGACACCATGGGTACGGCCTTGACCACGCACCCAGACCCCCCCCCACCCCCACAATAACCAGCACCTGAGAACCCTGATGAACACCTCATAGGCAGCCTATCCTGGAAAGTGAAAAAAACATAATCCCTCCCGCAGGCTCTGGGCACCCTGACAATGAGTACTGCATGTGTGCCTGGCGTGCCGCCAAACCACAACACTGGTAGCCCTCACCTGCACGCACACATGGGCACCCATCCATCCAATGGGGAGTGCATGTCCCTTACATGACCCTACCACGAATCCCCCACACACATACTGGGCATGCAACCGGGTCACAGATCGACTCCAGGCACACCCCCCCCCCCCCCCAAAACCCTCTAAACACCCCCCTCATCACATCGTGCACTTAGCCGGTCAACTGCGACCACTGTACATTTGGCCAGGAGGGTCCGTGAGGGGAACATTGTCCAGTCCACAATAGCTGAGACAATGGCTTTGGCCCACCAGGCATGCATGGACCGATGCGCCAGCGACCACACACCGTTGGCCTTCCACTACCACCACGCCTGCGAGCTCCCAACCAGGCAGCCCTAGGAAGCGATCCGTACGCCTGACTGGCACGGCACACAAGTCCACACATGGTGCCAAGAGTGGGCGCAAGTAGGGCATAACCATGCACATGCCAAGGATCACAAATAGCCATTGAACACTTGCACCACATGTGACTAGTTGTGGAGAGGCAGTGGGGAGGGAAATGCATGGGAGAAGGAGGAGGAGTGATAGTTGGGAGTGATAGTAGGGGAGAGGGAGTTGGGAGTGATAGTAGGGGAGGGGGAGGTGGGAGTGATAGTTGGGGAGGGGGAATTGGGAGTGATAGTTGGGGAGGGAGTGGGGCAAGGGAAAGTTGGGTAGGTTGTTGATGGGCCACCCGCTGTTGCAATACTTCATGTACAATACACTTGTTTCTGCATACAAATCACGACTGGACATTCTGTTTTTTTGCATCAGTATACAGTTTTTAATTTCATATACTCAAAAATACATGCCACCAGTTGTGTACCCCATGGATGTGACTACTGTTCAGAAGAAGTTGTGTATTAGTGCATCACATGCACGTTGTCCATCCATGGCCTCCCGGCGGGGTGGCAATGGCATCCCATCCTCGTCGTCATTGCCATCCTCCTCCTAGGCAGGGTCCATGTCCGGGGTTCAGTGCAATGTTGCGTCTAATACACATATTGTGCAACATTGCACAGGCCAGGACAATCTTGCCCACCTTTATGGGGCTATACATAAGGGCACCGCAAGATCTGCCGGATTTGCTGAGGCAGCGGAACCTTGTCCAAATGTCCGTTCTATAGTGCCCCGTGTAGGTATATGGTGTAGGTATATGTGCATGGTTGTAGGCCTCTTCGTGCATGACCCATGGCCGTCTGACGGGTATCAGCCATGGCGTGAGGAGGTATCTGGCATCACCTGCCTGGGAGTGACAGAAGGGGGATGGAATCATTGTGGTGCCAATTTCATGTCAGTGAAGTGTGCCTCTACCCATTTCCCACATTTACTTAGCACAAGACGTAGCACATGGCACAGATGACCCTAGTGATTGCTGCAATGTCACACATAATGCCATAACCCCATTCAAATGGTTGGTCAGTCATTTGATCTGAGACTGTTCTGCATGCTCACTGTCTGCAGTCATACATGGAAATGGCCTTGAATGCTGCTACGTGTATTTTTGTTGGTATGGAAACAAGGGTGCATGGCTGCCTACCAAGAGCCTCGTATCTGGTATGGCGCCACCAATTTGCCTACCACAGCCGCAGCGGCCTGACACTGCTGTACACTGCTCCCCTGGCAGGCAGTGTGCCCATGGGAGCAGCAGCAAGGTTTACAACGGTGCCAATTGTTAGGCAGAATCATGTGCAGTTCCCTTAGGGAGCACTGCAAGAAGATTAAGACTACAGGTGTTGGCAGTAAACCCAATTGGTAGCAGTCCGCACCACCCAGATTTACCTGGTAGCTGTGGCTGAGCAGTCAGACCTCTGTCAAGAAGAGTTAGGCAGTAGATAGAGTATACACATTAGGTACCACAAGACAGTAGCACAAGCAAACACTGACCAGAGCTATGGTATAAAGGTATATAATTATTTATTTAAAAACACACTTGTGAAAAATACACTGGCACTAATATGTCAAGCAAGTTCAAACACAGTCACTAGAAGTATATACACCTCCCTGATTAAATTATTTGACAAGTCTAAGTTAAGACAACACTTATTTGTAAAACAGAGGTGAGCATGTAACATTAGATGGCACGCCAATAATTCAGTTTAAAAAAGGGAGAGAAAAGGCAGAGTTTGGAAATCTCACAATACCAACACTTTTAAGAAACCACAGGAAGCCAAGAAAGGCAGGGTCTACTGTAGAGCAAAAAGTTCATAGGCCAGGCCCACTCTTGGAGAGAGCAAGGCGGAATGTGCCCAAGATCACACAGTGGAAATGCACTTAAAGTCTTTGCAGAAAATGCAAAAAGGAGTAGGAATAGTTCAGAAAGGCAAAGTTAGCAGGTCTGGGGCCAACCCAGTATAGAGGACAAGGATTTAGGGGACACCTTGAGCACTCTGTAGAAAGGGAGGCCAGGCAGGACACAGTACCTTAAATGGGAATGAAGCTCCAGCGGGGGCCGTTCCTGGCAGTGGTTGCAGCTTGGTGTTCCGGCCAGAGGAAGAGAGGATCTCGTCATGGAGGAAGTTTGGAGTCGTTGCACTGCCCAGGGATGAAACCAGCCGCGGAGTTCCCAATTAAAAGGTGCGGTCCTTTTATTCACGGTCAAAAGTGGTGAGCTTGGCTATCCGGCCGCCTGGGTGCTTGGCACGGGTGATTCGACCAAGGAATGCTTCTGGGAGCGAAAGAAGGTGAACTGGTTTTTCCTACCAGCTCAAAGGGGGACAGACTCTCCAGATGAAGATCTTCCCTGTCGTTGGAAAGTGGTGAGTTCGTGCAGCAGGGCTTCACCGGTGGTGTCGTCGGGTTGCAGGTGGCACAGCTTCTTCCTCGTCGGATTCTTAGGTCCTGTGGCGACTTCTGAAGTTCCAGTCCCAAAGGCCCTGCTTTTATGCAGGAAACCCCCATTAATTCAGCCCAGCTGTCAATCACACATGCTAAGTGGTGAGCCGGGCGGCTCACCATGGGCCAATCAGAAGAGAGTGCGACTTGGGTTGCCGAGGCAACGCAGTCCAGGGTGCCTAAACGCCCCCTCCACCCCTCCTAAGGAACCCAGACAGAGTGGCACCACTTGGAGGGCTTCTGTGGAGAAGCCCGCCAAAATAGTGGAACAAAGGGCTCGACCTTTGTTGGAGTCACAGAGACAGACACAAACGCCATTTTAGAACCGAGTTCTGGCAAAAAGACCCAACCGGGGAATTAATATTAAATAAATAAACCGGCGGTATCTTTAACATTGCACCAAAAAGTGGTGTGTTTAAAATCAATGGGAAAATCCCATAGAGAATATTCCGAAGGAATATTTTGCGTGGTAACCACTGCCACCAGCCAGAAACTCGACAAGGGGGGACTGGACAGTGCCCACTTGAAAACAGACCCAGGGGCAATTGAATTACCCCTACCCAGTACTTCCACAATATGATGGTTTGTACTAGTTCTGTTCACAGATTTGGACTAGTAAAGCCAATGGTGACTTTACATGCCCTGGGAGACAGTAGTCAGTCCCAGCTTATGGGGTCAGGGCCTCATTACACGGACGGCGGTAAGGGTTAACGGTCACCGTTAATGGTAACGGTGACCGTTAACCCTTACCGCCGTACTACAAGGTCCCTTTGCGGGATGGGGAATTTAACGCCTGCTTTTTGCAGGCGTTAAAACCCAACCCGCAAAGGGACCTTGGTGCTAATTACGGCACCACTCCTGGATCAATCTCATACCTCTAGTTGGTTATAAACATCCTAGAGAGACCATCAGCATTTTGGTGGTGACACCCTGACCTGTGCTCAATGGTGAAATCAAACCCCCGAAGGCAGATTAACCATCTTGATAGTTTTGGATTCTCCCCTTTCATTTGAATTAACCATCTCAAGGGTTGGTGGTCAGTCTGAATGACAAAAGTAGAACCATACAAGTATGGCCTAAACTTCTTCAGAGCCCACACAATGGCAAAACATTCTCTTTCAATAGTTGCCCACCTTGTCTCAGGATCCTTCAGTTTTCTACTGATGAAGCAAATGGGGTGTTCCCTACCCTTCCTATCCAGTTGGCTAAGGACTGCACCTATACCTACATTGGAAGCATCTGTCTGTACAATGAAAGTTTGGTGATAGTCAGGAGCTCTCAGTACTGGAGCTTGGCAAAGAGCTTTCTTCAGGTTTTCAAAGGCCTGATTGCATTCCTCATTCCATCTAACCTTTTTAGGGAATTTTGGAGAGGAGATTACATTCAGTGGAGAAGCTATGGTCCCATAGTTCTCAATGAAATTCCTGTAGTACCCAGTGAGGCCTAGGAAGGCTCTCACCTGGGTTTGAGTAGTAGGTGTTGTCCAATTTTGCACAGCTTCAATCTTGCTGAGCAAAGGCCTTATTTCTCCACCTCCTACCTCATGCCCAAGGTAGACCACTTTACTCTGTCCAATCTGGCATTTACTTGCCTTTATGGTCAGATTGGCCTTCTCAAGAGCCTGCAAAACATGTCCTAGGTGGTGCACATGTTCCTTCCAGGAGTGTCTGAACACTGCAATGGCATCCAAGTATGCCATGCAGAAATCCTCCATCCCAGCTAGAACCTTATTTACCATCCTTCGGAATGTAGCAGGTGAATTCTTCAATCCAAAAGACATAACCGTGTACTGGTATAAGCCAACTGGGGTAGAAAATGCAGTTTTCTCCTTGGCATGGTCTGTCAGGGCTGCACCAATTTTATCCACCAACTCATCTGTTCTTGGCAAAGGATGGGCATCAGTTTTGGTGACTGCACTACAAGCTCTATAATCCACACAGAATCACAGTTCCTTGGATCCTGCCTTTGGTACTAACACAACTGGGCTAGACCATGGACTAGTAGAGGGCTCTATTACCCCGAGGTCCAGCATCTTGCTGACCTCTCCTTTGATGTGGGATCTCACATGTTCTGACATTCTGTATCCTCTGCTTTTGACTGGCAGACAGTCACCAGTGAGTATATCATGCTGGCCCCAAGGGGTCAAGTCTGGTGAATGTGAGAACAGAGAGGCAGACTGATTTAACATAGATCTGCACTCTTCTTGTTGCTCAGGTGTCAGATTTGAAGAGAGATTAACTCCTTCAATCTTTTCATTCAAAGGTAGGCCTTTGAGGAGATCAGGGAGAGGTTCACTCTCTTCTTCCTCTTCCACTGAAGTTAGAAGCAAGACTCATACATCAGGTCTAGAGGCGTAAGCCTTTAGTCTGTTAGTGTGGAAGACTCTGGGAGCCTCCCTGGGATTGCCCATATCCACCAGATAGTTGACATCTCCAAGTTTGCCCACAACCTTGAAGGGTCCCATCCATTTGTCTTGCAAGGCCCTCTGCCTTGTTGGGATCATAACGAGAACTAGCTGGTCTTGAGTAAACTCAACCATGTTAGCCTTTTGATCATGCCAATGCTTGACCAAAGCTTGACCAGCTTTCAGGTTATCACTAGCTTCTGCCATCATGTATGACATTCTCCTCCGGAGACCTATCACATAGTCAGTCACTCTGACTGGCTTGGGGGAAGGAGCACTCTCCAACCCCTCCTTAATCAGGGCCAATGGACCTCTGACTGGATGGCCATAAAGAAGTTCAAAGGGAGAATAACCGACTCCCTCCTGAGGGACTTCTCTATAAGCATGCTCTTCATGGTCCTATTAAACCTTTCAACCAACCCGTTTGTCTGAGGGTGGTAGGCGGTAGAGAAGTTGTAGGTAACTCCACAGTTTTTCCACATGGTTTTCATGTAGTGGGACATACAATTTGACCCCCTGTCAGAGATTACCTCCTTAGGAAACCCAACCCTGGTAAAAAATACCAAGGAGGGCCTTAGCCACAGCCTGAGCTGTAACAGTTCTCATAGGAATTGCCTCAGGGTACCTAGTAGCATGGTCTACTACAACAAGTATAAACCTGTTGCCTGAGGAGGTTGGAGGATCAAGGGGACCAACAATGTCAATCCCTACTCTCTCAAATGGGACTCCCACCACTGGGAGAGGCACTAAAGGTGCCACATTCTTGGAACCACTCTTACCAGAAGTTTGGCAGGTGTGGCAGCTCTTGCAAAACGTATCTACTTCAGCCCCCATCTTTGGCCAATAAAAGTAGAGTGAGAGCCTTTCCTTGGTCCTCTTGAAACTCAAGTGACCAGCCAAAGGAATCTCATGGGCTAGTTGCAAGAAATGGAGTCTGTTCTCTTGCGGCACTACAAGTCGTTTGCAGTCTACAGGTGTGGACTCAGTCGGTTCACTGTAGAAGAGGCCATCTTCCCAGTGCAACCTATACTTCCCAGGCTCTTGCCCATCAGCCTGAGAAGCTGCCTGGTGGCGGAGACCTTCCAGAGTTGGACAATCTCTTTGTCCCTTACGAAAAGCTGACCTGCTGGGTCCATCTTCTGCCAGTAAAGACTGCAGCTCAGGATGGTCAGCAGGATCCAGATCTCCAATAAGTTCTTGGCCTCCTACTAGCTCTTCTTCAGAGTCTAGTTCAACCACACAGGGTTGTACCTCCCTCTCAGCCTCAGCTGGAGCTGGAGTTACAGGTGTAACTTTGGACAACCTAGGGGAAGTCCTTCTTGTAATTTCTGGAGTGCTTGCTGCTGTTTTTCTGTTTTAAGTCTTTGGTTTCCCCTTTGCTTCTGGTTTTCCAGCTATGGCAGTAAGTAACTCCAGTGGGGTAGGAGTGATTTCTTCCTCTGTCATGTCCTGAGAAGAACCTCTCAAGGTTTTCTCTTTTGCAGGTCTGGTTAGCTCCTGTCACCTTTTACTAGGAGGTCTGGGGGTGTGTGACACAACTCCAAGAGTGTTTAGGTCATTTCCCAACAGAACCCTTCCTGGTACTTCACATTGTACACTAACAGGTATCTTCACAGTCATATCATTGCACTGGATGAGGACAGGTAATTGGGGACACATCTGCACAGGCCCTCCAGCTAACTTGGTGAGGCATTTGGGTGCCTTAGCAACCTCCTCTGCCTTGAAAAATGATTCATCCACTACAGTTATGTTGGCCCTAGTGTCCCAAATGGCAGGAGTCTCCTGACCATTCACCTGGACACTGTCCTTATAATACTCTTTAGTATTATGTTGTGGGTACGCCCGTGGGGTGGGACCTGGGTGAACGGAGTGTGTGACAAGTGGAAGCTTTCTACTACTGGCTGATGATCCCAATGGAGTCTCAGCCAGTGTTTCTTTAGTATCCCTGGGGTTGTGGGAACAACAGAATTTAGATGTGTATAATTCTATCCCAGATAATCCTGTTATGGGAAAGAACCGCTAGAAGCAGGTTATTATTAAGTTTGCTGAATGTGCCAATGGGAGTCAAAGTCAAGAATACTGGACAGCACGAAAAAGACAAATTCTTGATACAATTGGGCAAAAGCTACACTCACCTGTATGCGGGTGCGCTGTTATGAGAAATGAATTCTCTATAGACAAAGAGTCCTGTGTGCAGGTCAGCTGTATGGGGACGCATAAACAGGATAGGCAGGATCTGGCTGTATACAGCAGAAGCCTGCCTGCAAACAAAGAAAGAGGACTTTGGCCTGGAGGCTGTCTGTGGCCTGTGGTAAAGAGAGAAAGGGGACTGAAACAGTGTATACAGCTGAAGACTTACTGTAAACAAAGAAAGAGGACTATGGCCTGGAGGCTGTTTGTGTCCTGTAGTAAAGAGAGAAAGGGGACTGAAACAGAGTGCCTGCTGGTACATGTAGGAAAGTAAGCATGAGTGGTAGAATCTGGATATAGACAGCAGAAGCCCTCCAGTAAGGAAAGAGAAAGAGGACTATAGACTAGGTGCTGTCTGAGTCCCATAATAGAGGTAGAGAGGGGACTAAAACAGAATGCCTGCTGGTAAATGTAGGAAAGTGCCTGAAAAAAGACTGGCAGATATATTTGCTATTTATGAGGCAATTAAAACTGCGAGATAAAGCCAGTTTAAAGGAGGCTGAATTGGCTGTCCTAGTAAGATACATGCTTGTACTGAACACAGTGTGTATGGCTTGAATAGTTCTAGTTAGGTGAAAGCTTAGATGAAAGAACTAAAGTAAAATAAAATAAAAAGAAGGGTAAAACGTGATCCTGCATTGTATGTGCAATCCCCAGGGTGCAGTACAGGAAGGTGCTGAAGCCGATACCAGATGCATGATGAAGTCAAATAAGACTTCAGAGGGAGGGAGACTACCAAATCGGCAGCGTTTCATTCAGGCCTGGATCGATGGTATCTAAACGAAAAATCCAGCAAGCTTCTTTGTTTGCCAAGGCTGCATGTGGATTGGCTGCTTCTTTTACCACATCTATTATGTACCATGATATGTTATCAGCGGAGTAACCCATTTCCAAATTGTGACTGACCAGCGTAGAAGTAATTGACTTACATCTAATGCGGGATCGGTGTTCCGTTATACGTGTATGTACCGGGGGGGGGGGGGTGATCTTGCCGATGTATTTAAAGCTGCAAGAGCATACAATACAGTAAATCACCCAGGGAGTTTTGCAGTTTGTATGCTGCCATAACGTCCATATTTTGCCATCAATAGTAATTGATTTGGTCCTGTGGAAGAATTTACAGACTGAACAGGATCCACATGGGAAATGGCCAGTGAGTGGCCGCAGATCCCAGCTTGTGGTTGTGGATCTGTTGAATTTTTTGAAAGATGCATGTTCCAATTGAACCCGCAGGTTTTGTTGTCTTTTCATGGCAAAAAAGGGGTAATGGTTCATTGGGTAGCGAAAGTTCAGCCACTGACCAAAATCTCTTTATTGTTTTTTTTTATGGAAAAAGGGTCTGTGCTGTATGTTAAGGCACATATCAATTTCTGTTGTAGTGGTTTAGATATGAGTTCAAAAAGAGTCTCACAAGGAGTGAATCTAGAAGAGTCAGAGACACGTTTTTTAGGATAGCCACGTTCCTTAAACTCATCTGTAAGCTATTGAGCATGGCGATCATAATCGGGTAAACGCGTGCAATTACGCCTGAGCCTGAGGAATTGTGAGTATGGCAGCTTTCCTTTTGATTGCGAGGGTGGAAACTGTTGAAGTGGATTCCACCCATTTCAGGCTGGGTGACTTCTCTGCACTTTTGTTCACGTTTTCCTATGTACTTATGTACTAAACCCCTTGCATTTTCCATTCATCTTGATGCAAAGGGTTATTATTATTTTCTTCAATTTGATGTTTTGCACTCCCCTAGTGACCACATTGGGTGATGGGTACTAAAACATTTTGGGTCTGTCCTGGGTCCTCTCTCTCTGGCTCTTATAACCTAGCTTCACTGATTCTAATAAGCTGTAGTGCTACTACAAACTATGACACCTGTATACTTTTCCAGACATCCATTTATTGTCATACTTCCTCTAGGGCTGAACAGAGAAATCCTCTGCCTGATGAAGGTGGTACACCCCTTTAATTCCACCAAAACTCCCATTGTGCCAAACTTCCACTTGGGTACTGTGTTGTACCATCAGAACAACGCTTTCTTTCAACTCAAGCAAGCGCAGGGCGTAGGCTCCTCTACATCAGCCTTAAACTGGTATCTTCTAACCAGGACTTTTTGGAATGATGTATTCATGTTTATAATGATGTATTGATGTCCACAATAAGTTGCAATTGGTTTTTCGTGCGTCAATATGCACATGATGATGGCTTAACTTCACTGATTAGCCAGGGACAGTCATCCAATTCAGCTGTTTACAGTCATTGGGAAGGCTTCAGCCAGTCTGGCCTCGACTTCCCCACAACACCATATATGGAACTTCCACCCAGCAGCAGTCAGGGGGAAGAGACCAAGTCAGGGCTTCCCGGGACTTCGGGAAAAGTAAGGTAACAGGCAATTGAAAGCAAGAGTCCACAGGGGCCATCTTGTTTTCTATCAAGAATCAGGGCCTTGGTATCCCAAAATGGAGGATACTCAGGGCACCTGTCAAAGTCAGCATGAAGCTGCCACCAGCCTATACCCTGCTCTGTGGGCCACACACAGGTGTTCGAAAACATACACTAGGAGTACACGGTTGTACTCCCACCCATGGGTTTCCATAAGGGTATCCCAAGGGTCTGTTCACCAGGACCAAAAAGAGGAAGAGCCGCATTGCGAGGAGTCCCACATGAACTCCTGTGCGGAAAAGAAGATATAACATACATGATCAAGCAAAAAAGGACAAGGAAATGGAGGCCCTGTCCCTTCAATGCAATTCCAGCATCACAATCAGCAAGGGAGAGGAAGAGAGAAGGCAGAAGCAAAGTGAAAGGTTTTCAGATGCTTTAGGAACCGGAGATAGTTCTGCTCAAGTTTCAGAGAGGCAGGGAAGCTGTTACAGAGGGAGACCCCGGCTGAAGAAAGATATGTCACCAACTCTTTGCTTGGAAAAGCGAATGACTCTCTGAGAGTTGGAGGTGGAGGAGCGAAGGGCTCAAGAAGGAAGATATTTAGGAAGAGAGAGTTGGAGGTAGTGTGGTACCCAGGACCCTGAAAGACCTGTGGACAATGCAACTTGAACTTGATCCTTGCCACCACTGAGAGCCAGTGAATGGATATCCTTGGCATTATCCTTGGCTTCAAGCCCAGGGATCGGATCCCTGGGCTTGAAGCCAAGGACAAATCTCCCAGTCCTTTTCTGGATGAGTTGTAGAGGACGGAGTGTAGAGGCAGGAAGATTTAGAAAGAAGATGTTACAGTATTCCAGCCTAGAGAGGACCAGAGTTCTGGAGACAGTGGGCCTCATTACGAGTCAGGCGTTAAGGGGTTAACGGCGCCGTAAACGGCGCCGACCCTTAACGCCTGATTACAAGGTCCCTTAGCGCCATGGTGATTTTAACGCCTGCTTTTTGCAGGCGTTAAAATCCATGGCGCTAAGGGACCATGGTGCTAATTACGCCACCGTAATTTACGGTGGCGTAATTATCGCCTTCCCCACTCCCATTATGCCCTATGGGGCAAAAACGGGAATGAGGAAGGGTAAAATGGGAAATGGGGATTTACCGCCCCACTCACCTTGGAATGGGGCGGTAAATCCGCCATCCACCATGGTGTAAACATAGTTTACACCATGGTGGTAAGGGTACGACCCAGGCGGTAACTTACCACCTGGGTCGTAATGAGGCCCAGTGACCTTCTGGGGCAAAGTGAGGAAGGGAATAATATCTCTCAGGAGGTGCAGCTGATAGTTTAACTTCTTAGAGACGTCAGAGGTGTGAGGAGAGAAGGAGATTGTGGAGCCGAAGATGACCCTGAGGTTATTAGCATCACAGGTAGGAGCAGGAAGAGGGCCCATGGTCTTACTGGCATTAAGGCAGAGATCATTAGCAGCACACCACTCATGAATTGCAGAAAGACAGTCAGGAATGAGCTATGGAGTAGAGGCAGCTGAGGGGAGCCTGAAGGAGAGCTGAGTGTCATTCGCATAACACTGAATGTTGGAGCAGAGGGTAGCTATGCGGTGGGTAACAGGTGCAAGGAATTGGTTGAACAGTCACAGCGAAAGATTAGACCCCTGGGGAACGCTACAGGTAGAGAGAGAGATAGAAGAGAGGAAGGACCTCAGTTGGACCTGGGAGGGTCGATCAGTGAGAAAGGAGGTCAACCAGACAAGAGCCTCTTCAGTGATACCCAGGTTATCACAAACGCCTGTTGAGCAGGATAGCATGGTTGACCGTATTGAAAGCAGAGGAAAGATCGAGGAGAATGAGGACAGAGGGAAGGTTAGAGTCGAGGTTTGAGAGCAGGGCATCACGGATGTTCAGGAGAGCAGTTTCTGTGCTTCTGGCCGCTCTGAAGCCAGACTGATGGTCATGGAGACAACCAACAGATTCAGTGTGAAGGTTAAGCTGGGAGATTGCCAGCTTTTCCAGGAGTTTGCCCAGGAAAGGAGTAATGGAGATTGGGCGATAGTTGGCAGGACAGGAGGGATCAGCAGAGGGTTTCTTAAGAAGGGGGTGTACAAGGGAGTGCTTCAGAGGGGAGGGGAATGTTCCAGTGGCAAAAGAGTGATTGCAGGTATAGGCCAAGGCTGGAGCAAGGGTGTCAATGTGGTCCTTGATAGTTTTGGAAGAACAAGAAAGAACCTGTTTTGATGAGACTTTCATAGCTCAGACCTGTCTAGAAACCTCCTCAGGGATGAACAAAGGAAAGGAGGAGAAGGGAGGAGGGGGGACGGCTGCAGAAGGGCCAGGAAAGGAGGAGGAGGATATAGAGGAGGGGAGGGTGGACAGGATGTCCTGTGTTTTAGTGATAAAATGAGAAGCCAGGGGACAGGAGACGTAGAGTCTGCAGCAGGATTGGGCAGCTCCACGCAGATTTTAAAGAGTTTGAACGAGTTGGTAGATGCCGCAGAGACGCGGGGCTTGAATGTGTGCTCTCTTCTTAGCAAGCACAGAGAGTCTGTATTGCCTTTGAAGAAAGCGGTAGGGCAGGTTTTCAGAGGGTGTACCTGTTGCCCTCCGTTTCCTCTCAGCCACCCTACACTTGCATTTAAGGGTGACGAGGTCTGAGTCATACCAAGATCTGCACTTGGATTTGGGCCTCAAGCAGATCCTCATGACAGGGTCATGTATATCAATAGTGTCAGAGATAGAGCAGGGAAGGTTAGAAAGGGCTGTGTCAGGGTGTGGATCAGCCAAAGGTGTAGAAGGGTGAGAGAAAGTGGTGTTGAAAGCTTCATGGGTCGGATGACCTATACCAACTAAACCTAATGCCTGCTCTATCGCTTATACAATAAGTGTGAAAAGGGGAATATGTATGCAAAGGAAACTCAGTATTAAAACATAAAGGATCAAGGTGGCTGAGTCAGCTCTCCTCCTCATGTTATATTTCTTATTTAAAGCCATTAGTCATAAGTAAAGACGAGAGTAAAAAAAGTATAGGCTACACGCCATGTTGGACGCACCTGTCAAAATATTTGCGAGACTCCTATTGCTCGAGTTAAATAAATGGGCTGCCGATACTGATATTATACCTCTATATCAAACCGGTATCGTCAAGGGTGTGCATACCTTAACATACTGGCCCTCATTACAAGTCAGGCGTTAAGGGTTTAACGGCGCCATCGGCGCCGTTAACCCTTAACGCCTGATTAAGAGGTCCCGGGTTTTAACGCCTGTTTTTTGCAGGCGTTAAAACCCATGCCGCAAAGTGACCTTGGTGCTAAGTACGGTGCCGCAATTTGCGGCACCGTACTTAGCGCCTTTCCCCATTCCCATTATGCCCCATGGGGCAAAAATGGGAATGGGGAAGGGCAAATGGTGAATGGGGAATTACCGCCCCACTCACCTTGGAATGGGGCGGTAATTCCGCCATCCACCATGCCGGAGTCCGGCATGGACCATGGTGCTAATAGCACCATGGTCCAGCGCCGGACTTGTAATGAGGGCCACTGACATTGGTAATCCTGGTAGAATACTCATGGGGGACAAGAGGTCAGCGCACTTATGCTGTCTTTGACTTCAGTGCTGCCTTCGACACGGTCTGCTGCGAGGTTCTATAGCAAAAATTACACAAAAGGGGGATTCCCCCTGCTTTACTTTTACTTCAAATGCTCAATTCTTTGTACACTGTACAAGGTACAAACAAACAACGAAGCACGTTTGTGACAGATCACGGAGAAAGGAAGCTAATCTACTCCTTTGTCAATGAGATGTGTCCTTAGGCCTTTTTTAAAGTGTGCCAAACAGGGGATGGTCCTCAAATCCAGTGGAAGTTCATTCCAAGAGTTTAGGGCCTAAACGTCACAGCTGACGCATCCACATTTCTGCAGATTTTATCATGGTAAGGCTAGACTTGAGCATCATTGGATCGTAATGCTCTTCTGACTGGAACTTTCATTAGCCGATCGGCAAGATATTTAGGTGCAGAGCCTTTGAGACATTTATTTGTTAAAGTCTATGTGGGCTTCATCATGAGGTGGGTGTTAATGGGGCACTAATTCCGCCGAACGGAATAAGCATTACCGCCGGGAGCCGTGGCGCAAATAGCGCTGAATCACAAGTATGCAGGCACGTGCACACGGCCCCGGCAGTAACGCGAATGCGCCTGACGTAAACAGTGCTGGGAATTGGCCTACTGCTGGAAAAATCTGCGAAAATAGCGCTACCACCCCCAGCGCCATCAGTGCGCTTTATTATCGCACGCTATTAGTGTGCTTCATTACTGTGGCGGCCATCTTGGAAGTTATGATCCATTCAAAATCCGATTCCCCGGCAGTCATCTACACTTCCTGAACATCAAAATATGTCATAGGACAGGGCAAGGAGAAAGGCAGCCCAAGATCGGCTCAGGAAACCTAAGTTTACAGAGGCTGAATTGAATGCACTGGTGGATGAGGTTGTGGTCCACCATGCATAGCTGTACACGGCAAGGCAAAAAAAGACCTCCTCCCAGCGGCGCACCCAGATCTGGCAGGCTTTGAGCCAGAAGGTGTCGACAGTCAGCCGTGTCTCCCGGGACGGGGAAGACTGCCGTAAAAGATTAAATGACCTGCAAGTCCAGGGAATGTTGCCGACACATTGCACGGAGAGCATAGCCACAGGGGGAGACTCACCACCACAGCTCAACATGATGCCCCTGGGAGGAATGCTGCAGCACCGTGATCGACATGGAGGGGATAGAGGGGAGTTGGAGGAGGCAAGGCTGGCACTAGCACCCAGGAGGAAGGTTAGTCAGACCTCCCCCACCTTCAAAATGTAATGACAACAGCCCCACCACAGCATCCCCCAGTGGAAATAGCCATGAACCGGGCATTGGGAGTTAGGGACAGTGTGTGGAAGCCACCACAGACCCCTACGGCAGCACCGATGTGCCAGTGCACCTAGGCCATGCCTGTGAGGCAAAGCAGTGGGCAGGGTAGCCAAGGGATGCATCCAAGTGCCATGTGCCATGCACCACACAGCCATGGCAGGGGCACAGGGGTGTCCCATAGGTGCCTGGCAGAGACAAGCACCAGCCCCCCAAGCACCATATGCAACAGTCCAGCTGGCCCTGGGGATCAGGAGCATGCGATACAAGCAACGGTTATGCCAGCAATGTACATCTGCCATGCCACCAGAGAAAATTCACATCCCCAAGTGCTCCCCCTCCAGCATGTGGCCCCATCTCTGCCAATCTGCTACCAGATGCAAGCAGACCAGGCCTGTGCATGAGGCCAACAGCCCCGTAACACACCCTGGAATGAGTGCCTTGCAAGCCAAAACCGGCACCACCACCCTGCAAAGGAGCCATCAGGCAACACCCAGGCGAAAGATGCACCCCACCACACCTTGCCGCAGCAGGGCCACCCCCACTGCCCAAGGCAAGCCCGCCAGGGCACACCAGTGGCTAGCATGAAGATCACCCTGTCTGACAGTGAGGACACAGTCCCAATAAGTGGCAGACAGGAGGCGGGAGGGGCGATCAGCCCCCGCAATGATGGCCAGCATGCACCTGCAGCCCCGACACAAGGATGCAGACAGCACCAGCCATCACACACCCCACCCGACAGCCCAGTTCGGGAGACCGAGCGCAGCCCAAGCCCACAGGGCCAGGCACAGCGCTGACACACACACATTCCAGAGCCAGATACTAACAGTAGTTCCTATGGGGTCCCAGCCAGAAGGCCCACCAGGCAACTCCCAGCACCCCACCTCTACCGACTGCCACCTTTGGTGCTGTAATGGACCACCTCGATTCCATGGAGGCACGCCAGCGCCACATGGATGGCCTTGCCACTGCCCACAACGAGAATGTGCAGGCCATCAATGGAGCCATCAGAGCGGCCACGAAGAGGATGTCCCGGGACAATGTACGAGCCAGGGCTGTAGTGGAAACGTGCACAGCCTCCCTGACGCGGTTTGGCCGGAGGGTGTGGGAGCTTTGTGATGGGCTCTTTGCCTTTGTGGAGATGAGGGAACGTAATGCCCTCTACCGCCAGTAGCTGCAGATGGCAGCCTCAATTGCCTCATCCTCCACCACCCCCACAGAGTAATCCCAACAGGGAACACCTAGGCGGAGGTCCTAGCGCCAGCTACACTCATGCTCCCCGGATGCTGGGACTCGGGAAAGTGGGCACGGCCTTCATGACCACCATGCGTACAGTTGGCCTGAGCGTGCTCCATATGGACACGTTGTTGGGTGGGTGGATAGTGTGCTGGGGTGTTGGCTTTGGTGGGGGTAGGCGGGAAGTGTGCTAGGTTGTTGTTGATGGGTGGGGGTAGGTGGGATAGTGTGCTTGGGTGTTGGTGGGTGGGGGAGTATAATGTGCTGGCGTGTTGTGGTGGGTGGGGGTAATAGTGTGCTGGGGTGTCGGTGGTGGGTTGTGTAAAGGGGAGGGGGGATGGGGTATGGGGTTAGAATAAGTTACATTAAAGCCCATTGAACTCAAAGAAATGCAAGGACATTCATGATTGTGTACTTGTGCTTTTTATCAATATGTGTTAAAATTAATTGGGCCTCATTACGAGGTAGCCATGGTGCTATTAGCACCATGGCTACCCCCTTACCGCATACCGGGTCCAGGTTCCCGAAATAGGGACTTACCGGGTTATTCCAACCTTGGAGGACCCGGTAAGTCCCCATTCTGGGAACCATTCCCCATTCGCATTCGAGCCCCCATAGGGCTCAATGGGAATGGGGATGGAGCCAATAACGGTACCGCAATTTGCGGTACCATTATTAGCTCTGGTCCTGTCCTTAACACCTGGTAAACCAGGCGTTAAGGAAGGGACCCGCTAAGGGACCTCGGAATAGGGTGGTAAGGGATTACCGGCACCGGTGTCCTTACCGGTGCCGGTAATCCCTTACCACCTACCTCGTAATGAGGCCCATTGTCTATCAGTGCCTGTCGGCCAGTCTCCCTTCCCTCACTTCATCCCTGTGTGTGTGTCTGCTCTGTCTCCGGCCACTTGGTTATCTTCTTCATCTTCCCCTCGGTGTTGCCTGTCAGCATCGGGGGGGGTTAGGGGCACATTCCTCCCGAGGCAAAGGTTTTGGAGCATTGTAAACACCAATACACTTTTCCTACTTTGTCTGGTGCAGTATGTTTGCAGCGGCGTGTCCAGGTGTGGCAGACGTGTGCATGCAGCATTGAATGCCCCCAGTCGATGGTGTAGGTGCTTGGGTTGCCAGTGCCCCTTTTGACATGCAATGTTGCAGCGGTGTATGTCCAGGTGTGGCAGACGTGTGCATGCAGCATTGAATGCCCCCAGTCGATGGTGTAGGTGCTGCATGTGTGTTGCCAGTGCCCCTTTTGACATACAATGTTTCCTGTGGATACCTCCTCAATTTTTACTTGTGCTTCGGCATGCATTTGTGGCTGGGTATGTACTCACTATAGAGGTCCATTGTCATCTGTGCCTCTCCATGTATCCCGGCAGTGTGCTGTTGAATAGGACCATGGAGTCGTGGGTGGATCCAGGGTAGCATGCACAGCAGTGGGTAATGAAGAAGGTCAGGGCTACAGGTCACCTGAACTACCATGGAGTGGTAGTGTTTGCAGTTCCTGTAGACTGCCTCATGGCCTGGGGTGCCACCAATGCAGCATGGGTGCAGTCGATGTCTGCTATTATGTTGCACAGTTGTGCAGTGGTATAAAGCAGGCCTTCATGTCATTCACCTGGGCCTGGGTGATGGGCAGAGCGATGTATTGGTTTACATGGCATAGAAGGGCATCAGCACCTGGTGATGGACTGTGCTGAACGTGGACTGTGCCATGCCATGCATTATGGCCACAGCGTGCTGGAAAGTGCCCGTCCCAAGGAACTGCAGGACTGCCACCATCTTCACCAGTGGGGGCACGGCTGTGCGGATGTTAACCCTGCTCCCACCTTCACCATGTATTGTGGCCAGCAGCTCAGTGATGGTCTCCCTGTCCAGGCAGTACTCCGCTACCAACTGCGTGTCACTGAAGGCCCAGGATGGTGGCCTGATCCTGGGTGCTTGCCTTGCTGGGGCTGCTCTCCTCCTCCTCCTCCTCCTTCTCCTTCTCCTTCTCTTCCTCCTCCTCATCCTCATCCTCATCATTCCACCCTGTACTCCCTCGACCCTGGCCTTGTTGTCCTGCATCAGAATGGCCAAGCACAGCCTGAGCAGCTGCCTGTCCCAGCTTGCATCAGATAATGGCAGCATGGTGTTGCAAACAGTGTTTGAGGCCTGGGTGGGTCTTATGTAGCTCTCTGGTGCGCATTGCATTCACCTGTGGCTTAATTCCTGACACCTGGGTTTATTTACGTCCTGCTGAAGGTAATTCTCAGCTGTATAAGCACTGGTTTGCAGTGCTAATACTGCAGAGAATGCACTTGGAATATGGCTGTAACTGTATTTTGTGTTGTCAGCGTTATTAGCGGCGTGTAATAGCACCGGTACGCTTTGGGTTCTGGGGGTATTTGTGCCTGCTCGTGATCCGGCGGAGCGGTATTGCCAATTCGTGACTGAGGCCCAATGTATTGTGGAGGATTCTATTCTTCACAGAGCACATCCCATCTTGCTGCGGTAATGTAACAGGGCTAGCCCAGCTCTGACACAGCCCGAACAGCCCCATTCTGAGAGATTTGCAGCGTGTTGACAATGCCGACAGGCATACCAGCCAAGAGACTATTGCAATAGTCAAGCTTGGAGTTGACCCGGGCTTAAGCAACCACAGCTCGGTTTGCCTCTGAAAGATATGTGCAGATTTGCCTGATCACAGTGTTCAAGTAGGCACACAAGGAACGAAGTTGGGAGGTGTGCTTGTGAAAGGTGAACTGTGAGTCAAAGGATACACCCAAGGTTTTTCCATAGGGAGTGTGAGGAATCTGAGGACGTGCTCACTTCTTTCTCCAAAATGACCACCTCCTAGGGGGGGCAGGGAAAGGTCATTGCTAATGGTTTCTGAACCTGGGGGTGGATATGCACGGGAGGATAACCCAGGTGGAGGAGACTTGGGGAGCAGGGATGAGGCACCCTTGGGTGAGACGCAGTATACCCTGGTTTCCTTTCAAGATGTCCCATGAAATCTCCCAGGCCTTTACAGGGTACGGTAGGTCAGACTCCTATTGTACCCTGGGGAACCCTGGTTTCCTTTCAAGATGTCCCATCCATCTCCCAGACCTTTATAGGGTACGGTAGCTCAGACTCCTATTGTACCCTGGGGATCCCTGGTTTCCTTTCAAAATGTCCCATCAATCTCCCAGACCTTTATAGGGTACAGTAGCTCAGACTCCTATTTTTCTTCAGACATTCATAGGTACACACACCACTTTGGTACTGGGACGATGAAGGGGGCCTTGGAGGAATTTAGTTGTAAAAAGAGATATCCACATAATGGATGATATCAAAGTCAGGCAATTGGGATTAACAACCCACACTTGTGGTCGTTTGAAGCATCAGCAGCGTATACAAACTCCCACCGCCAGGAGAGGAAGAGAATAAACTGTAGAGAAGAGAGATGGAGAATCTGGAGCCGGGAGCCATGCCACGCAGGAGAGGGAGAGGGAGAGGGAGAGACGGCGAGAGGGAGAGTGGGAGAGAGGGAAAGAGGGAAAGAGAGAGAGAGAGAGAGAGAGAGAGAGAGGGAATGAGGGAGGGAGAGAGGGAGGGAGAGAGGGAGGGAGGGAGGGAGGGAGGGAGAGAGGGAGGGAGGGAGAGAGGGAGGGAGGGAGGGAGAGAGGGAGAGAGGGAGAGAGGGAGAGAGGGAGAGAGAGAGAGGGAATGAGGGAGATATGGAGGGAGGGAGGGAGGGAGGGAGGGAGGGAGAGAGAGGGAATGAGGGAAATATGGAGGGAGAGAGGGAGAGAGTGAGAGAGGGAGAGAGGGAGGGAGGGAGAGGGGGGAGAGGGAAAGAGGGAAAGAGAGAAAGAGGGAGAGAGGGAGAGAGGGAGAGAAGGAGAGTGAGGGAGAGAGAGGAAGGGGGAGAGAGGGAGAGAGGGAGAGAGGGAGAGAGAGAGAGAGAGAGAGAGAGAGAGAGAGAGAGAGAGAGGGAATGAGGGAGATATGGAGGGAGGGAGAGAGGGGGAGAGAGTGAGAGAGAGAGAGAGGGAGAGAGGGAGAGAGAGGGAGAGAGAGAGAGAGAGAGGGAATGAGGGAGAGAGAGGGAATGAGGGAGATATGGAGGGAGGGAGAGAGGGAGAGAGAGGGAGAGAGAGAGAGAGAGAGAGAGAGAGGGAGAGAGAAAGAGATGCCAAGACTGAGGACGGTCGCAAGAGGGTCTGAAAGCCCTGCAAACCTCCCTAGCAGGCACCCGGCAGCAGGAGCTGTGGTACGCAAGAATCACAACCATCCGTTCATTTTTGGGTCATTTTTGGGTCATCCAGCATTCAAGTACTTAATTTTCAGGTACCCACAGTACCCTGGTATGCTTGCTTCCCAGGTTTTCACTCATCATTCGCATATGGCAGCTCCTTGCCTCTCGTTCTGGCTTTTGGTCTTCTGCAAGCGCCGTCTTTGCAGTGGTGCTCTCTGTGGCGGCTGCAAAGCAAAGACGGCGCTTGCAGAAGACCAAAAGCCAGAACGAGAGGCAAGGAGCTGCCATATGCGAATGATGAGTGAAAACCTGGGAAGCAAGCATACCAGGGTACTGTGGGTACCTGAAAATTAAGTACTTGAATGCTGGATGACCCAAAAATGACCCAAAAATGAAGTACTTTACAAGTTAAAATAAGTACTTTTTGCATATCGAAGAATGTGAAAGGCAATGCAAGTACCGCTGAAAGCTGAAACAAACGTTGAATATAAAAAAATGGAAAGGCATGAAAAGTGCCTTTTGAATGTTATATGAAGCAATGCAAGTTATGAGCACTCAAGAGTGAAGTGAAAGAAAGGTGGTGCATGCAGTAGACACGACAAACTGTATTAAGCCAATCTAAAGAGTTCAGGGAACGGCAGGTTAAGAGGAAACCTGTACTGGAAAGGGTCAGAAGAATACAGAAGAAATCATAAAGTGCAAAAGCAGTTGATGAATTCAAATGGACAATATGAAAGTGAAGTGCTGAAAGGGAATAAACACCACAAAGTGAAGTGCGTTCCTTGGGAAAATCATGGTTGGCAAGAGCCATAAAAGTGTATGAAGTGGCACCAAGTGAGGAGGGACCAAACAAGAAGGGGTAAAGCAATAAGGGACTGTGAAATAAGAAACACCCCTCTACCTGGCAGGCGAGAAAACCAGGCCCCACTGTAAAGTGAAACAGTGGCATCGTGGATCCAAAAAACTGAGACGTAGGGCCTCATTACGACCCCGGTGCTAAACCATGGTGCTATTAGCACCATGGTCCATGCCGGTGTCCACCATGGTGAATGGCGGAATTACCGCCCCATTCCAAGGTTGGAATGCTAAAAGCAGGCGTTAAAGTGCAACCCGCAAAGGGACCTCGTAATCAGGCGTTAAGGGTTTAACGGCGCCGACACCTTTTACGGCGCCATTAACCCCTTAACGACTGGGTTGTAATGAGGCCCGTAGAAACTAGTAAGGTGTATCGGTTGCGTGACCTGTAACGGGTGGACCGTGTGTTCCAACAACGGCGCCTAGACCAAGGACACCCACCTCTTGAAAAGCCACATTAAAAACATTGCCAAGAAAGCTGTGAATAAATAAAGAGAGTTTTGATGTGAAACCGACCTTGAAGAACTGTAATTGCGAACTTTGTAAAGAATAACCAACCCCGAGGAACAGGGAAGTGTCCCTGATGATTGTGGTGGGAAAAAGAACCAAAAAGTTAAGGAAAGAGGAAAACTCCCTGACATTGTGAACAGTATTGAAACATGTGGAAGGGAACCCCTCTTTTGCAAATCAAGAGCTGGAAGAAGCTTACCACCACGAGCTGGAAGAAGCTCAGAACTTTGACTTTCTTCTTTTTGACTTTGACTTTTGACTTCTTCATTTGACATTCAGAGTCCCACACAGTGTATACGCAAGGATAGGTTTTGGACACAGACTGTTGTTTTCTTTGGACTTCCTGAAACAGACTAACCCTAGTTTTATTTAGGTAGGGAAATCCCATCTTAGCTTAGGGCAAGTTAGGCCTTTTTCCAACACTTATTTTGAGTTAAATAAAAACTTGTTGGTAACTTTATACTGTTGTCTGTGTCTAACTTCATGATGCCTTCATAGGAGTCACTGGAACAACCAGCAATGGTAAAGTGGCTGTACAAGGAGTCCAGTTTCTTTATCCTAGGCTCCAAGCCGAGAATCAACAATTCAGTCTTGCAGTCGTTGAGTGCCAAAGAGTTCCATCACCACCCAGGACTGAATTGAGACATAGATCATATTCACAACCAAGGTGTCATGGACATAGTCACCAGACAGTTCCAACAGGACCTGTTTGTCGTCCGAGTAGCTGCTGTAGCAGACTCCCTGGCTGTCAAGTAGGTCGAACAAAGGCCTAGCGTAGAGATTGAAGAGCATAGGGGAAAGACACGAGCCCTGAGGTACACAGCAGGTCAGAATGAGGGGGGATGCTTGAAAGTCCACAACTGCCATCCTAGCCACTCAAGGTCCCAGAAAGGACTTAAATCAGGATGCAATAATTTCAGAGCATTTACCAATATCGATCAGTCTTTTGATAAGCAGGGAGTGATCCACAAGATTGAAAGCAGTGGACAGGTCTTGAAGCTTTAGCAGAGCTGACCGACCGCCATCGATAATGCCCAGCATGTTAGATTTTAGATCTCGTAGAGCGGTTTCCATCCCACGTTTGGCTCGGAATCTGGACTGTCGCACACCCAGAGATTATGTGTCTCTAGAAACTCCTGCAGTTGCGTATAGGCAATCCTGTCCAAGATCGTAAGAAAAGGAACAATGGTGATTGGCCTATAGTTGTTAGCAACTTCAGGGCCCAAGAAGTCCTTTTTTAGGAGTTGGGTGATCAAGGACTCCTTCAATGCAAATGGAGCGCATGAGTCAAGATAATAGGAATTGACAATCCTGGTGATCCAAGGGATAAGGTTAGCAGACTTCTCGATCACACTGGCGGGGCCATATGTCTCCCAGGCAAGATGTAGGTGTCACGCCACTCAAGATGGAATAGACTTCACTCTCAGCGACTCGAGAGAAGGAGAACAATGGCAGATCCTCCCAGGAAGATTGGCCATAGAGGTGTGTGAGATTGTAGGACCTTCACTCTCAGCAACTCTAGAGAAGGAGAACAATGGCAGATCCTCCCAGGAAGATTGGCCATAGAGGTGTGTGAGATTGTAGGACCTTCACTATCAGCGACTCGAGAGAAGGATAACAATGGCAGATCCTCCCAGGAAGATTGGCCATAGAGGTCAGTGAGCAGTGAGATGGTAGGAACTTCACTCTCAGCAACTTGAGAGAAGGAGAAAACTGGTAGATCCTCCCAGGAAGATTGGTCAGGAGAAATCATAGAGGTGAGTGAGATGGTATGAACTTCACTCTCAGTGACTTGAGAGAAGAAGAACAATGCAGAACCTCTGAGGAAGACTGGTCAGGAGAAATCATAGAGGTGAGTGAGATGGTATGAACTTCACTCTCAGCGAATTGAGAGAAGAAGAACAATCACAGATCCTCCAAAGAAGATTGGTCAGGAGAATTCAAAGAGGTGAGTGAATTGGTATGAACTTCACGCTCAGCGACTTGAGAGAAAAAGAACAATGACAGGTCCTCAGAGGAAGATTGGTCAGGAGAAATCATAGAGGTGAGTGAGATGGTATGAACTTCACTCTCAGCGAATTGAGAGAAAAAGAACAATGGCTGATCCTCTGAGGAAGATTGGTCAGGAGAAATAATAGAGGTGAGTGAGATGGGATGAATTTCACTCTCAGCGACTTAAGAGAAGGAGAACAATGGCAGATCCTCCCAGGAAGATTGGTCAGGAGAAATCAAAGAGGTGATTGAGATGGGATGAATTTCACTCTCAGCGACTTAAGAGAAGGAGAACAATGGCAGATCCTCCCAGGAAGATTGGTCAGGAGAAATCATAGAGGTGAGTGATATGGTATGAACTTCACTCTCAGTGACTAGAGAGAAGAAGAACAATGGCAGATCCTCTGAGGAAGATTGGTCATGAGAAATCATAGAGGTATGATATGATATGATATATGATATGGCATTTATAGCGCGCCTATACACAAGTGTAGAGGTGAGTGAGATGGTCTGAACTTCACTCTCAGCAAATTGAGGAAAAACAGAACAATGGCCGATCCTCTGAGGAAGATTGGTCAGGAGAAATCATAGAGGTGAATGAGATGGAATGAACTTCACTCTCAGTGACTTGATAAAAGGAAAGCAATGTTGGATCCCCCGATGAAGACTGGTCAGGAGAAATCATAGAGGTGAGTGGGATGGTAGGAACTTCACTCTCAGGGACTTGAGAGAAGAAGAATAATGGCTGATCCTCTGAGGAAGATTGCTCAGGAGAATTCAATAGGCTAGTGAGTCACAAGAAGAACTGTCCCAGGTCAACTGACGTTGCACTTATAGAGTGCTGGTGGTCCAATATTTTTCTGATCAGTTTGTCCTGTATTGCTTGGCACCAGGAGTTGCTTTTATTCATTGCAGGCCTCGTGTTTTTTCCTTCCAGTTCTCGAAGGATAGCAAAAAGCTCCCTTGAGCTGGATTTAGCCTCTGGAATTCTGGAATTATAGCTCCCCTGTTGAGCTGCTAGGATAGCTCGCTTCTAGACATCTACAGCTTCCTTGTATTTATGCCTGGTGTTAGTACATGGATTTCCCGCCATAGTCGCTCGCGGGCTCGCTTAAGTTTCCTACCCTTGATGATCCTTATTAAACCACATGATGTTCTTAATGCTGTTTTTTATGACTTTTTCCCATGCAGGAGTAAGGGAATTCACTGCCTCCCTAATTGCATGCTGTAACTTTGTAACCAGACTATTAACATCTCCAGGAAGGGGCGAGCATGAAAGATGAGGAATACGCTAAAGCATTAATAAGGGACAGAGCTTCAGAGTCCGGATCAAGCTCGGCCTGTAAATTAAAATCCCCCAGCAACAAATGGGATGAGGGTGTTAGTATTTAATTACAGATGGCTAGTAATTGCTCATCAAAGTGTGATGTTTTATATGTTGGTCTGTACAGAAGCAGAAAACTGATTGAAGTGTGGGAGCCCAGACTAAGTTGAACAAGAAGGACCTCACAATTATCTGGTGCCAACACATTGGAAGTATGGACATTAAGAGTCATTTAACGAAGAGAAGCACCCGCCTCCCTAATTCCCCTCCCGGTCACCCCCGAGTAGATTGTAACCCCCAGGGGTAGCAAAGGTGGATGCATGGGAGGCTGTCTCATGGAGCCAGGTTTTGGTGACTGCCAAGAGGTCAATTCCTGAATCTATGATGAGCTCAGAGAGTTCCACTGCATTTTGCACGAGAGACCAAGGGCCTCATTCCGAGTAGGGTGCTAAGGGATACCGGGCACCGGTAAGGAGACCGGTGCCGGTAATCCCTTACAGCCCTACTACGATGTCCCTTAGCGGGTCCCTCCTTTAAGGCCTGGTCTGACCAGGCATTGTGGACCGGACCCGTTAAGGGACTTCAGAGCTAATAACGGTACCGCAATTTGTGGTACCGTAATTAGCACCTTCCCCATTCCCATTATGCCCTATGGGGCAAAAATGGGAATGGGGAAGGGCAATGGGGGAAGGGGGAATTACCGCCCCACCAACCTTGGAATAGGGCGGTAATTTCCCTTTCCACCAAGGTGGTGCCGGTATTTTACCGGCATGGACAAAGGTGCTAATAGCACCGTGGTCCACCGCCATCTGTGTAATGAGGCCCATTATGTCTGAAGTGGGAATATGATTGGTCTGCCCTCAGGCAGGGAGGTAAGGAATTCCAGAGCTGATGATATTGTGTCTGAAGTGGGAATATGATTGGTCCGCCCTCAGGCAGGGAGGTAAGGAATTCCAGAGCTGATGATATTGGGCCTCATTCCGAGTATGGCGGTAAGGGATAGCGGCCACCGCTAACGAGAGCGGTGGCGGTAATCCCTTACCGCCATACTCCGAGTTCCCTTTGCGCCATGGAGGTTTTAACACCTGCTTTTAGCAGGTGCTAAAATCCATGGCGCTAAGGGACCTTGATGTTAATTACGCCACCGTAATTTACGGTGGCGTAATTAACGCCTTCCCCACTCCCATTATGCCCTATGGGGCAAGAATGGGAATGGGGAAGGGTAAATGGGGATTGGGGAATTACCGCCCCGCCAACCTTGGAATGGGGCGGTAATTCCGCCATCCACCAAGGCGCTGCCGGTCCGGGTACGGCGTCAACCAAGGCGTTAATAGCGCCATTGGTTAGCGCCGTACTCGGAATGAGGCCCATTGTGTCTGAAGTGGGAATATGATTGGTCCACCCTCATGCCGGGAGGTAAGGAATTCCAGAGCTGATGATATTATGTCTGAAGTGGGAATATGATTGGTCCGCCCTCAGGCAGGGAGGTAAGGAATTCCAGAGCTGATGATATTGTGTCTGAAGTGGGAATATGATTGGTTCGCCCTCAGGCAGGGAGGTAAGGAATTCCAGAGCTGATGATATAGGGCCTCATTACAACTCTGGCGGTAAGGGGTTTACGGCAGCGTTAACAGCGCCGACCCTTACCGCCTGAGTACGAGGTCCCCTAGCGCCATGGTGCTTTTAACACCTGCTTTTAGCAGGTGTTAAAATCCATGGCGCTAAGGGACCATGGAGTTAATTACGCCACCGTAATTTACGGTGGCGTAATTAACGCCTTCCCCACTCCCATTATGCCCTATGGGGCAAAAATGGGAATGGGGAAGGGTAAATGGGGATTGGGGACTTACCGCCCCGCCTAGGTCGGAATGGGGCGGTAAGTCCGCCAACCACCATGGCGTAAACGTAGTTTACGCCATGGTGGTAAAGTCACGGCCCAGGCGGTAACTTACCGCCTGGGTCGTAATGAGGCCCATAGTGTCTGAAGTGGGAATATGATTGGTCCGCCCTCAGGCAGGGAGGTAGGGAATTCCAGAGCTGAACGGCTTTAGCTGGGAAGCTGCTGCCTCCAGCTTTTATCACTTTGAACCTGGGTACCCACAAGCAGTTTGTATTGGCAGCATTGTAACATCATTCAGGCATAAGTTGCGTATTTATAACGCGCTTAGTACCCGGAGGTTTCTAAGCACAGACCCGGGTTCGAACCTGTGTTGCTTCGCGTCGTCTTGTTTCCAAGGCGAGCACGTTGCCGCTGAGCTTTCCTCCCGGGATTATTGTCATAATACAGTTTTCTATTTTGCTGGCCATATCTTTTAGTTAGCTGTCCAAAGAAGGTTGTGGGTTGGCCCTAGACTTTGTCTGTGCCATTTTGGATTTCCTGGCCACCGTGGCGGACTTACCTAACCCACCATCATCCTGTATCTTCCTTTGGACCATTTCCGAGATGAACAGGAAGATAGTAAAACGGTGGACAATGAAAACCACAAATCTACCAAATCTACCAAACAACAGACTTAGCCATAATTTAACTGTGAGCCAAACATTTTCTCAAATTTTAAAAATATATAAAATGTAAAACAGAAGGTATATATTACTTTAAAAAAAAACGATTCCTTTAACTTGAGTAAAAAATACACCCGCTCAAGAAGTCCACTTGGTGCAGCACACATGATAATGAATCAAGTAGTGTGGCCGCAGCAACAATTGTAGCCCTTCCGCCGTCCTGGAGTCACGCTGTTAACGCTGGCAGGCCGCCAGGCAATACGGTGAAAGTCAGAGTCAAATAGAAACAAACCACCAACGACGTTCCTTCCGGACAGGGCACTCCTTAAAGCAGGCATTGTAGAAGCTTAAGCGTGGATTCAATGCAGAGAGAGGATAACAGATGACCCATCAGACCCACAGAAACCCCAAAACACACTCTTCTTCACTCTGCCATGCTCTGCTAAAACTGAAGTGTTTGAAGGGGACACCCACCTGCAACAATGAAAGTAGGAGACACACTGAGCACTGGAAACTGGTATAAGGAACAAGTTACTTACCTGTAACTGTTGTTCTCCAGCATGGGTCTCGCATGGATTCACATGCTCATGAATATTCCCCGTCGTCAGGCTGGGAATCCTTGGTAAAGAAAAAATCAGTTTCAGTTTCACTTCTGAACTGTCTTTCTCCTAACAACCAATCACTGGTCTCTGGGTTATACTGCCCCAGGCAATGACTGCCCTCTACCTAAGTCCCTCCTCTGGCAGCCCTCTTCAGATTTGAAATGCCTGTAAAGTGGTAGTAGGACCAAGAGAAGAGTTGCAGAGGGGTAGGCGGGAGGGTTCCCATGTGAATCCATTCCAGACCCATGCTGGAGAACAACAGTTACAGGTAAGTAACATGTTCCTTCTTCAGCAAGGGGTCTGGTATGGATTCACATGCTCATGAATAACGAATACAAAGCAGTACACACATGCACAACCACGGGAGGTGGCAAGGCTCAACATTAAGCATTTCAACATTAAGCATCTCTTACCTCCTCACCAGGCTCACCTTCAAGCGAACAGGTTGCGCAGCACTGATTGGCCGACTCTGGACTCCTCCCTGGAATCCCGGTCGACACAGTAGAATCTCGTGAAGGTGTGCATTGACTTCCACGTAGCAGCCCTGCAGATATCCAGCAGGGGCACACCAGATAGGAACGCCATAGTTGCAGCGATCGCTCTTGTCGAATGGGCTTTCGGACGGCCAGGCAACGGTCGGTTTGCCAACCGGTGACAATGGGTGAGGCAGTCAGAGAGCCACCTGGAAATGGAAGCCTTGGAGAGGGCCTTCCCTTGGTCCACAGGATCAAAATTCACAAACAGCTGTGATGTCTTCCAAAAAATCTTTGTGCGGTTTACGTAGAACTTCAGCGCTCTAGCCACATCCAACAAGTGCAAAGTCCTCTCAGCCGGCGACGAAGGCGGCAGGAAGAAAACAGGTAACACCAAGGGGTCGTTGAGATGGAAGTCCGATGGCACCTTGGCCATGAAGGAGGGGTGTGTCCGCAGCAACACCCTCGTTTCGTGGAATGTTAAGTATGGAGGCTTACAGGAGAGGACCTGGATTTCCCCCACTCGTCGTGCGGAGGTGATGGCCACAAGAAACGCTGTCTTCCACGATTGAGCTCCCATGCCGGGGCTGGAGCCTTCACCGGCAGGAACGAGCGGAAAAGTACTTTCATGAACTCCTTCACCAGGCGGTGCGACCACAGTGACGACCGCCGCGGAGTTCTGGTGTAGCGGGAGATACCCGCCAGATGAATCTTGATGGACACGTGTGCCAGCCCTGCTTTGGCCAGCGACAGCAAGTACGGCAGCACCTGAGGGGCTGAAATCCATAGAGGGTTTATCTTCTGTGCACGGCACCAGGCGGTGAACCTCTTCCACTTATGTCCGTAGCACTTTAGTGTAGACGAAGCCCTGGCCTTGGCAAGTATCTACTTGCAGTCCGCCGTAATCTCGTATCATCCAAACTCTAATACTGCAGGAGCCAGGCCTGCAAGTTCGTGACCCTGGGTCGTGATGCAGGATCCCTCCTCCTTCTCTGGCGAGAAGATCTGCGACCACCGGAAGCATGACTGGGGGGGACGCTGACAAGTCCAAATGGTCCAAGTACCATATTTGTCTCGGCCACGCCGGTGCGACGAGGATCATCCTGTACCGGGACCGTCTGAGTTGATTGATGAGTTGCAGAAGCAACGGCAATGGCGGGACCACATCGAGAAACAGGCCGTCCCAGGGGAAAGAGAACGCATCCCCCATGCTCCCCGGCTGGGGAAACCTGCTGGCGAACCTCCGGCACTTGGTGTTGTCGCCATCGCAAACAGATCGATGTGGGGATTGCCCCATCGTCGGAACAGAAGATTCACTTGATCCTGCGAAAGCTCCCCACTTATGGCACAAGCGCAGCTCCCTACTGAGGGAGTCGGCAATGATGTTTTTCACTCCCGCCAGATGAAACGGGACGAGGAATATCCCCTGGGACACAGCCCAGTGCCATAGGTCCTGAGCATCTCTGGAGAGTGCTGGGGGTCTGGTGCCCCCCCTGCTTCCGCGTGTAGAACATTGTGGTGGTGTTGTCCGTGAAGATCCGGACCACCATGCCCTTGAGGGATGGAAGGAAGTACTTGAGGGCCCAAAACACTGCCCATAGCTCCAGAATGTTGATTTGTAATGACTTCTCCTCCGGCAGCCGCAGGCCTCTTGCGTGGAGACCTCTGATGTGCATGCCTCATCTTTCCAGGGAGGAGTCTGTCGTGACCGTCTCCTGATGAGGTGGGGTCTGGAAGTCCGTGCCCACCGACAGATGTGCACGGACAACTCACCACCATATTTCTTGACGGAACATCTTGTTGAGAGAGATCTTGTCCTCAAAGCTTCCCGATACCTGGATCCAACGGGCATTGAGGTACTCTTGCAGTGGATGCATCCGCAGCCTGCGCATTCGAACGAGGTATATGCATGACGACATCATGCCAAGAAGGGATTTTATGGACCTTACTCTTGCAATATTCAGTGTCAACAGCCGTTGCACCTTGCCCAGGATGGCCGCTATCCTCTCCTCCAACAGAGACGCCAGGCACAACACCGTGTCGAGACCCCAGAAACAGTGCGTCTTGTGATGGCACCAAGCAAGACTTTGCATAGTTCACCGAGAACCCCAGCTCCGTCAGCAGCTGGATGGGTTCCGCCATGTGAGCGACGGCGATCTCCCTAGATTTTGCTAGGATGAGCCAGTGGTTCAGGTAGGGGTAAATGTGGATCCCTCGCAGACGCAGTTGTGCCTCCTCTGGCGCCAGGCACTTGGTGAAGACCCTTGGCACCGACTTTAGTCCGAAGGGAAGGGCCTTGAACTGACAGTGCTGCCCTTGAACCACGAAGCGCATGAACTTGCGGTGTGCTTTGTGGATGGGGATGTGAGCATCCTCCAAGTCCAACAACGACAGGAAATCCCCTTCTTCCAGCTGTCCTAGCACGTGCTGAAGGGTGACCATCCAGAACCTCTGTGATCTGATGTACTTGTTCAAGCGGCGGAGGTCTAGGATGGGTCTCCAACCGCCCGTCTTCTTCTTGACCAGGAAGTACTGAGAGTACACTCCGGAGCCTCTTTGGGACAAGTTTGATCGCGCCCTTCCTCAGCATGGCCCGTACCTCCAGTAGAAACTGGGGGACGTGGTTTTCCTGTCTGGCCACGGGTGGTATACGGGGACACTTCCATTGGAATTCCAGAGTGTGCCCATGGGCCAGCGCGTCCAGCAGCCAACAGTCGGTGGAGATGGTCTTCCACACGCTGACGAAGTTCGCCAGCCAGCCTCCCACCGGAGTACACGGGTTGGGGCCCGACATCCCGGCCGGTGTAGTCCTGCTTCGCCGTAGAGGAGCCGCCTTGGGGACCTTGGTGATGACGGCGACCTCCACCGTCCTTGCCGTGGCCCCTGTAGGCCTCCTGGGTTGAAGAACAGGACGGTTGGTGGTAGGATGATGCGAAGCCACCAAAGCTTTTGGAGGAACCCTGGGACTTTCCTCCGGAGGTCCGAAAGGATGGCCGTCGCTGCTGAAACGTTCCCAAAGTATGTGCCGTCTCGGTGTCCGCCTTGATGGCCTGAAGAGACTCGTCCACAGTTTTGCCAAACAAGTTATCCCCGTTGAAGGGCATGTCCAACACCTTTGACTGCACCTCCTGGCGGAAGTAAGTGGCCTACAACCAACCCCGCTGATGAAGGCTAACGCCGGTGCCCATCTGGCGGAACCCTGTGTCGGCGATGTCCGTGATGGCATGGTCAGACGCCACTTCGCCTTCCTGCAGTATCTCCAGCGCTTCCGCTCTCTTGTCATCGGGCAGAAAGCCCAGGGGGGGAGCGCGATCTTTAACCAGAGCTCCCTGTCGTAATGAGCCACAATGACAAGGGCGTTGGCAACCTTGATGGTCGTCGCTGCGACGAGATGACTCGTCGTCCCATGACATCCAGCTTCTTTCCCTCACTGTGCGGGTGGGGAGGATGATGTCGACGCCCGCAGACTTCTTCCTAGCTGCTGCCTAGATCACCGAATCCAGGGAAGGCTGCGTTCTCAAGCACTTGGCTGCCGAATCCGGCACCCTGTACTTTTTCTCATACCGGTCCCTCTTCGCCGGGGCCGAGGACGGATTCTTCATAAGGGACAGTCCCTCGTCCCAAATGTCATCCAACAGTGGGATAGACAACACAGTCTTCCTCTTAGCCTCCCGGCGCTGGTAAAGGAAGCCCTCCTTTTCCTCTGGAGTCAGTTGGAACTACTCTGAGGCCCGTGATATCATGGCGTGAAAAGAGCCAATCTCGTTGTGCGGCGAGGCTCTGGGTGGCGGAGACGGGAGATCCACTCTGCCGTCGTCGTCCGAACCCGTTGTCGCCGTATCTGGTTCCGTCTCGTCCCTCGGTGGGGGGGGGAGGCGACTGATGGTAAGGAGGTGGAGGGTGAACTCTCTTCTTCTTTTGCAGGGGTTCCCCCGATGGCCCAGGTGCCGTGGGGTATCCCACTTGCCACAGGGGCATCCTTGTTCAAATGTATGAGCACAGAGTGTGTAGTGCCTGAAGGATGTCCACAGATATGTCCACCGGGGGCAGCAGTGGCTGCTGTGGTGGTTGCAGTGGAAGGGGCGGCGGCAGAGGCATAGTGTCCTCTGGCTCCTGATCGCCCTGCTCCTCTTTGTCGGTGTCTCCGTCACTCTCCATATCTGCCTCATCGGGGTCCTTCCCGTAGGACTTGGCTTCGACGGATCTTTGGTCCAAGACGGTCTTGAGAACAGCAAGCTACTCCTCGGAGGAGATGTCCATGCCCTGTAGGACTAACCTGCCCCCCCACTTCTTCTCGATTAGGGGAGACGGTTTTGGGGAGATGACCTGCATCATCTTCACCGGTGTCTTCTCTACCGGCTGAAAAGATGATTCCCTCCTGGCCGGCAGGGAAATTCTCGCTTTGGGGCTGTGTCCTGTGAATCTGTATCAACAGCCTTTGCCAGGGATGCCACCACTCCTTCAATGGAGGTTTTCACTGGGTGAACCTGGGCCTTAACGACCTTGGTCGTGTTTTGGGACTTCACCGTAGGGGGAGGGGTCAACCCCACGCTACCCCCTTGGCCTTTTCCAGAAGCTTACCCGGGTGCACCGACTTCCTTTTCTTTGCCGAGCCGGACCGTTGGCTCGTGGTCGAAGGGATTGTAGTGGAGCAGTAAATGCAGCAGTAATAGCTTTACCACTGCTTTTTCCTGCTCCGCCCAACTCAAGATGAGACCAAATTGATAAGTGTTTGTTCCTGATCAATTTCATGGATCACCTTTTTGTGAGGATGAGGATGTTTAAGCTTTCAAAAGGGGTACACACACGGATTGAAACTAAACCCTTCATACCATTTGCAAGCCTCGTGGTGCATTTGGTAAATGGAAGTTTCTGTGCAGCTGGAAATGGATCCTTAGTTAAATCATAGTTTTATGATAATAGCGAGTTATATGGAGTGTGCGCCAATGTCAAGTGGAGATTTTATTTGCTGACTCTGACTCAGGCCCATTGACTCTGGCTGATTTGTTAGATCTGCTCTCACTAGATTGGTTTTCAATGAGAAACGTGTTGATGCACCTAAATCTTAAAACCCCTCTTCCTTCCTACTGTTTTAACTTGTGGAGTGCCATTCTGCTCAGTTTGCATTCACTTATCTTTCTGCTAAAGTGTTGCTATGCATTACTTGTTCACAAAACTTCAGGCAAGTGTTGCTAGGGGGTGTCTGAAGATATTTCGGTTTAATTTGTGCTTTCCCTCCCTTTCGTTGAATTGCTAGAGTGCCATTTGTAGTTGGTTTTCCCTGTGCCGATTTGCTCAGTTTTCACTCTACCGCAAACTTGTCTACAATTGCCTAGGGAGGTGTATATACTTTTCCTTGACTACATTTTTAACTTACTTTACCAATTGTGATTATGTGTTGACTTAGAAGTGTGTAAAATAAATATATATATTCTGTTTAATACAAAGCTTTGGTCATTGTTTCCTTGTACCATAGTACTATAGTCCTATTGTGTAAACCCTGAATACTGCTCATCTCCCTCTTGAGATAAGTCTGACTGCCCAGCCACAACTAAATCTTTGTGGTACAGACTGATACCAAAGGGGATTTATTGCATATACCTGTAGTCCTAATCTTCTTTAGTGCTCCCTAAGGGAACTGCATAGGATTCTGCCTAACACTGGTGTACAGCGGTGGGATAAAAGTATTGGATTTACATTTTAGAGTGCTGCTAGTACCTTGGTTCAATTAACCACAAGAGAGTGGGGAAATGGGGTTCTTAAGTTTACCCCCAGAAGCTGCTCCATTAGTTGTAATGATTGGTGTACCAATGTTGGCTAATGGGGGTTCGAGTCAACAATCTCGCTGATGAAAATCTCAGTCACTGGATTAACGCAAATCTGATAGGCCCAAGTATCAATCCAAGAGACATTCCTATGGCAAGAAGGGTAGGGTGGGTTGGCTCCTCGAGGAAATCTGGGGCTGGGGATTGTGTTGCAATCTCCTTTGCATGCCCTTGTTTGGTAAACCATCTGACCAATTCTAATCTGACCAGAGGCATTAAACCGGACGCACCAGGCTTGGGAGGAGACTAGTGTCATTGGAATATTTCTGTTCAGATTTAGGCGTCTGTGTGCAATCGAATAGAATCAAGAGGTGGAGGAAGGACCCCTGAAGGCACAGAATAATCCTAATGTCTGCCCAATATTGAATCCTAGGACAGTGCAACAATGAAAAGATGATAGGGAATATGTCCGATCAAGAGTTGTGGTATCTAATCATTTTGATTTACTTTTGACCTTAGAGGAGATCGATTGACTGATAGGTACGCTTCCTGATCCATCAGATTTGGGAGTTTCAGGGGATAGAGGAATGCCTTAAGACACGAGTGTGATGTGGGTCAAGCATTGCAGAAATATTTGTCCTCTGTGTTGCGTTTATTGTCTTGGAACATAGCAGGAGCCAGAGGAAAATGAGTCAACTTGGACATTGCGGAGTTCCTGCAATCTTATGAGGTGATCCTCTTACAGGAAAACTGGGCTTTAAAAACCCCCCACTCATGTATGGCTACGTATCATATGGGGCACCAGCGAATATTAATAGCAGAGGTGGACGCTATGGTGGATTGGCCATGCGGAGCCGAGCCTCTATGAACTGTAAGATAAAGGTGATTGAGACCAAGATGGACTTTTTACAGATTCTGCTAGTAAGGCTCACCTTTGGGAGGCCGGCAGCCATTCTCAAGTGTACAATAACCCCATAAGGCTGAGGCAAATAGGCTGTTAAAACTTAAAGCCTTTATTGATGATCAACAAAGGCAGAGGATAGATAACACGATCATGTTTGTATTAGGGGTGAGTTTAACCTTTAAATGGGCAATGGGCCGCCGGATGATCTTTTTGATCCAATGGAGGACATGAATTTATGCACTGCAAAACCCCAAAAGCAGGATGCCCGGCTGTGTGTGAGGGGTTTTCATTTTCGCGCTTGTATCAGTGAATGGGGGATGCGTTTTGACAATGGGTGTATTTTACCAGATATTACTGGATTGCCAACATTTTAAAAACACGTGGATCGTCTACCATTGACTACTTCTGTTTTCAGTGGTTCGGTGGGACAGAATCGTAGATTTTGAACTAGTGAAGGAGCCATCTAGTGATCATCGCCCAATTTATTTAAAACTAAGGGAGATGACAGGGAGGGTATCCATGCAAGAGAATATCCCTTGAATAGTAGAAGAGGAGGATGTGTGGCAACAAATCCAACGGGCAACGGGGACAAAATTGCTGACTCTAAGCTGCACCGTCACTTTTTGGCAGATCAGCAGCAAGGAATTTTCAAAATACTGAACAATTCGGGTAATACAGAGCAGGTGGTGGCAGGATTTGATGGTCTACTGGGGGCTCTGACGCAGGGATTTTTGCGGGTGCATAAAGGGAAGGCGAGTTTGACAAGAAATTGATGGTTTGATGAGGCTTGTATTGTAGCAAAAAAATCACCAAGGGACCACTCCGGTGGTGATAGTGCACAGTACAAATATCCTTTAACATTAACATTAACTAATGACAGCATTAAAATCCTCGTCATGCTCTAAGAATGATATTGCCCAGGCGTGTGCTAATTGCCGTGCTACGGTGGGAAAAAGGAAAGTGGAGCTGGATGAGGAAGCATGGGTAGGGGTTTTGGAGGCAGAAAAAAACAAGAACTCAAAGGCATTCTGGGAATTTGTGAATGGTGGGCTAATATACAAGTCCGCCGACAAGTCAAGGGGAACATGCGTAGAGGCAACAGCTTGGGTGGCACAGTTTTCAGAACTGTTTAAGGACAGAGATTGTATGGAGGATAGGAATTTCGGATCATTGCTGCGCTTTACGCTAAAGGAGATTATTGAGGCCATCAACAAACATGCGCGTAACTGGGCCCCAGGGCCGGATGCTAGTCCAGCAGATTTGTTCCAGGATCAACCCAAATTGTGGGCACCACTGTTGACTTTATAGTTTAACGAGTGTTTAGAATCAGGACTTTATCTGCTGTCTTGGAAATCTACAATAATCATTCCAATATTTAAAAAAAGGGTCCTTCTAGCCCTTTGTCACATAGACAAATAACCCTGTTGAATACCACATTCAACATTTTTGGGACGGTGTTACTGGGATACATTGAGGCATGGTTAAGAGATTGTTCGGCCCTGTCGGATATACAGCCCGGGGTGGGCACAATGGAGCAGGTTCTTAACCTGTTCCTATTGGTGTCTAACTCAGTATACTGTATAGGGGAGGCAGTGTTTCTTGCATTTATGGACCTGGGCCTTTGACAAGGTCAATAGGTCAAAGTTCTGGGCCGTGCTTGGGTCTTTGGTCTGCCCAGTTGAGCTACTGCTGTGCTTTGGGAAATACACAGTGATAACCTGGCGAGTGTCCGATGTGGACCAGGGGGACAATGCACTGCTTGCTTTAAAGTGGGTCTGGGCATCCGTCAGGGCTGTGGCTTAGCCCCGGTTTTGGTTACATTGTATATCAATGGGCAGCAGGATGGCCTGGTGGAGACAAAGGTGGTTTATCCGTGTCTGTGGGGCAGGGCATTACTCATTTTAGCCTAAGCCAATTACACAGTTTTGATAGCAAGAACCCCCATGGCCCTCCAGAGATTGATTAATGTGTATGCAGCATTTATGAATAACCTGAAGCTGAAGATCAATATATCCAAATCCACGGTGATGGGGTGGGTTGGGGGTGAAAAGCGGGTGAAAATGCGTCCAATGGTCTGTAATGGGGCAATCATCCCCAGAGTCAAGGATTTTTACTATCTGGGAGTACGGTTCTCCGAGACAGTCACAGGCCGTGCACACCTGAGAAAGGAATCGTTGAAGATGATGCAACAATCGGGGGGGCCTGTTCTGTTCTTTGACCTGATGCAGGGGCAACCGCTGGATTTGGCTCTTAAGGTGTATGTGAGACAAACGAAAGCAACACCCTTGTATGTAGCTCCTCTATGGGGTTATATGAAAGCGCCCGAGTTACAGGTCTTGAAAACAAGTTTCTGAGATGTTTACTGGGACTCCCAAGATCTGCATCGAGTGTAGAAGTGCATAGATAACTGGGAGTGGGCTTCGTGGAGGATCAGTGTGAGCTGGCTTGATTGTTTTCAGGCTCCACCTTTGGTCAAACGAACACGCTAGTTTAAGTCACTTTATCATTAAGTCTTTGATAGGTTGTGCTAACTGGTATATAATTCCCTGGATGACACATCAAAGACTGCTTAAGTAAGATTAACACTTTGGTCCTTTTTCTGCCTGGCAGCTTGCTGTCCTTGGGGCAAAAGCAGTATTATACATGTATGTTGACGTCAGCAGCACGGGCACTTGCTACTAATAATGAGAGAGCACATGCTATTATCAGCAGGGTAGATAGGGTACAGCCTTTGCTATCGGAATGGTAGATAGGGTACAGCCTTTGCTATCGGCAGGGTAGATAGGGTACAGCCTTTGTTATCAGCAGGGTATATAGGATACAGCCTTTGTTATCAGCAGGGTAGATAGGGTACAGCCTTTGTTATCAGCAGGGTAGATAGGGTACAGCCTTTGCTATCGGCAGGGTAGATAGGATACAGCCTTTGTTATCAGCAGGGTAGATAGGATACAGCCTTTGCTATCGGCAGGGTAGATAGGGTACAGCCTTTGTTATCAGCAGGGTAGATAGGGTTCAGCCTTTGTATTCAGCAGGGTAGATAGGATACAGCCTTTGCTATCGGCAGGGTAGATAGGGTACAGCCTTTGTTAGCAGCAGGGTAGATAGGGTACAGCCTTTGTTATCGGCAGGGTAGATAGGGTACAGCCTTTGCTATCGGCAGGGTAGATAGGATACAGCCTTTGCTATCAGCAGGGTAGATAGGGTACAGCCTTTGTTAGCAGCAGGGTAGATAGGATGCAGCCTGAAAGAACCGAAGACGAGCTGAAGGAAGGCGACTGCTGCAACTCCTGGACGACCAGTGAAGCCCTGCTGCAGGTCCGAATTGCCTGAAACTCCATCGATAGAGAAGCCCTTCAAGGTTAACTTCATCCTTTGAGTTTGGTGGGAACAACCAACGCATAAGCCGCCTGGACACCGTCCCCATCTGGTCGAATTTTCTACAGAGTGATGTGGAAAACCAGATAGCTAGTGGGAAGGATACCAGTTTGTGGTCTTTAAGGCACTCACACCTTAAACTGATGTTTTGCCAAGCTTGTGGCCTCTTCCCTGGGCAGTGCAGGAGCCTCCCGACGTCCTCCTTCTTGTCCCCGTGACTGAAGCTCAGGAACAGCAAGATCTGCTCGAACTGCCAGGAACAAATGCCTCAGCTACAGTTTCTCTTCCCTTTAAAGGTACTGTGCAAACGCAGTCTGAAAATCTGTTCTGCCACGGTGAAAGATTGTGAAACTTTCCCGACTTGGAAGGCTTGTCCTTCCCTAAACCAACATGTAACTTCGTCTGACCAAATTCTTCTAAGATGCGTGGCAAACTTTGGGCCTCATTACAGGGATGGCGGTGGACCAAGGTGCTATTATTATACCGGCACCACCTTGGTGGAAAGGGGAATTACCGCCGTATTCCAAGGTTGGTGGGGCGGTAATTCCCCCTTCCCCCATTGCCCTTCCCCATTCCCATTTTTGCCCCATAGGGCTCTATGGGAATGGGGAAGGCGCTAATTACGGTACCGCAAATTGCGGTACCGTAATTAGCTCCCTGGTCCCTTTGCGGGTTGGTTTTTAACGCCTGCAAAAAGCAGGCATTAAAGACTCCAACCTGCAAAGGGACCTCGTAGTAAGGCGGTAAGGGTTTACCAGTACTGTTAAAATACCGGTACGGGTAAACCCTTACCGCCTACCGTGTAATGAGGCCCAAAGACTTAACCGTTTACTACCAGAACTGTGCTATCCTACACACTGGGGGTCATTCAGAGTTTGGAGGTAGCCATGGAGCTATTAGCGCCATGGCTGCCTCCAAACCCGGGTACGGTCTGGCAGAGTGGGGACTTACCAGGTCATTCCGACCTTGGAGGTCCTGATAAATCCCCATTCTGTAGACCATTCCCCATTCCCATTGAGCCCCGATCGGACTCAATGGGAATGGGGAAGGCGCTAATTTCAGGCCCACAAACAGCGGGCCTGTTATTAGCGCCCTGGTCCCTTAGCGGGACCCGCTAAGGACGTGTGGTCAGACCACATGTCCTTTGCGGTTCCCGCTAAGGGACCTCGGAATTGGACAGGAATGGTTTAATGGCACCGGTGTCCTTATCGGTGACCATTAACCAGGTGTTAGGGAGAATTCTCTGTTAAGGCTAATTTCCCAAACCTAGTGAGTCCCCCAGCAGCTTTGCTGGATTTTTGGGGTTTATTTTTTTTCTCCTGCTAAGAGTGAGACTCTTTTCCTCATGAAAAGACATGATTGGAGATATCCTTTGACTTTGTAATGTGTTTTATGGGCTAGGGGGTCTTTTACTCCATAGGGTTTCATTTGGTTTTTGGTAAGTGTGTTACACAGCACCCTCAGTGCAGTAACACAGGGGTGTCATAGTGACCCCCAAACATAGACTCCATACCCTGGGACTGACTACTGTCTCCCAGGGCATGTAAAGTCACCATTGACTTTACTAGTCTTAAATTGTGAACAGAACCAGTACAAACCATCATATTGTGGAAGTACTGGTAGGGGTAATTAGATTGCCCTTGGGTCTGTTTTTCGAAGGGGCACTGTGCAGTCCCCCCTCATCGAGTTTCTGGCTGGTGGCAGTGGTTACCACGCAAAATATTCCACCGGAATATTTCCTATGGGATTTTCCCATTCATTTTAAACGCACCACTTTTTGGTGCAATGTTAAAGATACTGCCGGGTTATTTATTTAATATTTATTCCCCGGTTGGGTCTTTTTGCCAGGACTCGGTTTTAAAATGGCATTTGTGTTCGCCTCTGTAACTCCAACCCAAGCCGAGCCCTTTGTTCCACTTTTTGGCGGGCTTCTCCACAGAAGCCTCCAAAAGTGGTGCCACTCTGTCTGGGTCTACAGGATGTGTGGGCGGGGTGGGGGGGGTTAGGCACCCTGGACTGAGTTGCCTCGGCAACTCAAGTCGCACTCTTGTGTGATTGGCCCAGTGGTGAGCCGCCCAGCTCACCACTTAGCGTGTTTGAGTGACAGCTAGGATTGATGAATGGGGGTTTTCTGCATAAAAGCAGGGCTTTGGGGACTGGAACTTCAGACGTCGCCACAGGACCAAAGAATCCGAAGAGGGAGAAGAAGCTGAGCCGACCTGCAACGACGACACCACCGGTGGAGCCCTGCTGAACCGTCTCACCACTTCCCAACGACAGAGAAGATCTTCATCCCGGAGAGTCATCTTCCTCTAAACTGGTGGGGATAACCAGTTCGCCCTCTTTTTCGCCTTCCTGGATCGTCTCGTGGTCGAATTGCCCATGCCAAGCACCCCGGCGGCCGGATAGCCACGCTTCACCACTACCGTGAATAAAAAGGTAGTATTTTTTAACCAGGAAAATCCTCGGCTGGTTTCTTCCCTGGCAGTGCAGCGACCTCCAGCTTTCCTCCACGTCGAGATCTTCTCTTCCCCTGGACGAAGCACCAACTTGCACCCGCTGCCAGGAACAACTGCCCCCGCTGGAGCTTTCTCACCATTTCAGGTACTAAGTCCCGTCTGGTCTCCCTTGCAACAGACTGTTCAAGGTGTCCGGTAAATCCTTGACTTTCTATCCTGGGGTGACTTGGGACCTACTAACTAACTTTTCCTGACTTGATCCAACCCTTTTTGAACTCTTTGTAAATACTCTTTAAAAGTACTATTCAACTGTGTGATCTAGGACACATTCTGCCTTGCTCTCACCAAGAGTGGGCCTGGCCTATGACTTTCTTGCTCCTCAGAAAACTCTGGCTTTTCTGACTTGCTCTGGTTCTCCTAAAGTGTTGGTATTGTGTATGTTCCTAATTCTGCCTTTTTCCCTCCCTTTTAAACTAACTTATTGGAGTGCCATCTTAGGTTAAGCGCTCACATCTGTCTGAAAATAAGTGGTGTTTTAACTATGACTTGTTCAATAAGTGATCAGGGATGTATATATATAATAGTGACTGTGTTTGAACTTGCTTGCCATATTAGTGTTAGTGTATTTTACAAAGTGTGTTTTTAAATAAATAATTATATACTTTTATACCCAAGCTCTGGTCAGTGTTTGCTTGTGCTACTGTATTTTTGGAACCTATCTTGTATACTCTATATACTGTCTAACTGTTCTTGAGAGAAGTCTGGCTGCTCAGCCACAGCTACCAGGTAAATTTGGGTGGTACAGACTGCTAGCAATTGGGTTTACTGCCAACACCTGTAGTCTTAAGCTTTTTGCAGTGGTCCCTAAGGGAACTGCACAGGTTTCTGCCTAACACTGGTGTACAGCGGTGGGATTTGTATTGAGCATACATTTTAGTGTGCTTATAGATACCTTACTGCAACTAACCACAAAGCTTAGCACTAAAAAGTTTATTTTCTAACCTGTCAACTATGGAAAGTTATAGTCAAGAGTGCCTTGCTACAAACACTGCTGATTGTTTAAGAGTTCTCTGTAAGCATAAGAATCTCCTGACTAAAGGCAAGAAAATTGAGCTAATAGAAAGGTGTTAGCAAACCAAAGTCTGGAGGGTGGCTCAGAGGAACCTACCACTCCAGCAAATGTAGATAAAAGCAATGATATTGATGTTGATGCTAGTATTGATAATCTTGAGTCAGAACCAGAAGAGGAGGGTGAAGATGATGTAGTTGTTCCCCCTAGGCCTCGACCTGCTCTGCCAGCTGTACCTACTGGACCTTTGCCAGGTCCCAACTTTAGTCCCCAATATCTGGAACTAGAGAAAATGAAACTGGAATTGGAGTTTAAGAAACTTAATACTCAAGCAGAACAAAGACACCAAGAACTGAATCAAGAACTAAGGCTCAGGGAAATGGAGAGCAAGCATGAGTTAGAGATGAAGAAATTGTCTTCTGAAAATGCTTCTCTCTCCGGATCCTCTAGGAGTTCCAGTCCCAAAAGACCCCGGATGCCTAAAGAGCTTGTGGGTATGTATGAGCCAAAGTTGGATGTGTTGGATTGGTTGAGTTTGTTTGAGTATAATCATGGGCTCCAGAACATTACAGGAAATGAGTTACATTCCTGTTTGTTCTCTAGGCTCCCCCTGTTGCAACTGATGTGGTAATGGAGTTGGGGGAGGAGGAGAAGAAGGATTATGAATGTGTGAAGCTAGCTTTGATAGCTAGATTTGGGAAGACCCCTTCCCAGTACCTTAAGAGGTTTAGGACCCTCAAAAAGCATGATGGTACCCCTTGGGCTACCTGGGTGAGTGAAAGTTTGAAGAACTTAGAGGGATGGATTAAGGGTTACAAGGTGAACACTTATGAAGGAATGACAAATCTTGTGATGTTGGAGTCAATTTATGATGCCTGCTCTCCTGAGCTCAGACAGCACTTGGCTGATTCAAAGGAATTAGATTCCAGGAAACTAGCTAAGGCTGCTGACTTGTGGGTTGCCAACAGGGCTACTCACAAGGACTCTGGGGTAACTCAGAAAAAGGATGAGGGGAAACAGCCAAAAAAGGACTCCAAAGAGAATTCTAATAATTCCAATCCCAAAGAGGGCCCCAAACAAAACAATAAGGGTAGGCCACAAGGGAAACTGAATCAGGCTAGTGTACCTTCTGGTGCCAAACCAGAAGGAGGTCAGAGCAAGCCACCATTCCAGAAAGCATTTGGAAAATACTATGTTTGTAGCTCGCCTGACCATGTGAAAGGGGATCCCAGATGCAAGGGTAAACCTTCAGGGGTCCACACTGTCTCCTTAGCCTTTGCTCCAGAGGAGGAAGTACAGATGGCCAGTGGAAACTTTCTGTTACTAGCTGATAAACCCATTGGAGTCTCAGCTAGCGTTTCTTTAGTGTCTCTGGGGTTGTGGGAACAACAGAATTTAGATGTGTATAATTCTATCCCAGATAATACTAGACAGTATTATAAGGACAGTATCCAGGTGAATGGTCAGGAGACTCCTGCCATGAGGGACACTGGGGCCAGTATAACTGTGGTGGATAAATCATTTTTTCAGGCAGAGGATGTTGCTAAGGCACCCAAACGCCTCACCAAGTTAGATGGAGGGCCTGTGCAGATGCTTCCCCAGTTACCAGTTCTCATCCAGTGTAATGACATGACTGTGAAGATACCTGTCAGCATACAAAGTGAGGTACCAGGAAGGGTTCTGGTGGGTAATGACCTGAAGACTCTTGGAGTAGTGTCACATACCCCCAGACCTCCTAGTAAAAGGTTGCAGGAGCTCACCAAACCTGCAAGGGAGAGAACCATGAGAGGTTCTCCCAAGGAGATGATGAAGAAGGATATCACTCCTACTCCACTGGAGGTACAACTTGCTATCTCTGAACAACAAGAACAAAAGGGGAAACCCTAAGATCTCTAGGAAACAGCCAACAGCAAGCACTCCAGTGCTTCCAACAAGGACTTCCCCTAGGTTGTCCAAAGTTACACCTGTAACTCCACCTCCAGCTGAGGATGAGGATGAGAGGGAGGTACAACATTGTGTGGTTGAGCTAGACTCTGAAGAGGAGCTAGTGAAAGGCCAAGAACTCATTGGAGATCTGGATCCTGTTGACCATCCTGAGCTGCAGTCTTTACTGGGAGAAGGTGGACCCAACAGGGCAGACTTCAGTAAGGGACAGAGAGAATGTCCAACTCTGGAAGGTCTTCGCCAACAGGCAGCTTCTCAGGCTGATGGGCAAGAGCCTGGGAAGTATAGGTTGCACTGGGAAGATGGCCTCTTCTACAGTGAACCAACTGAGTCTGCACCTGTAGACTACAAGCGGCTTGTAGTACCTCAAGAAAACAGACAACAGTTCTTGCAACTGGCCAATGAGATTCCTTTGGCTGGTCACATGAGTTTCAAGAAGACCAAGGAAAGGCTCGAACTCTACTTTTATTGGCCAAAGATGGGGGCCGAGGTAGATAAGTTTTGCAAGAGCTGCCACACGTGCCGAACGTCTGGTAAGGTTGGTTCCAAGAATGTGGTACCTTTAGTGCGTCTCCCAGTTGTGGGAGTCCCATTTGAGAGGGTAGGGATTGACATTGTTGGTCCGCTTGATCCTCCAACCTTCTCAGGCAACAGGTTTATCCTTGTAGTAGTAGACCATGCTACTAGATAACTTGAGGCAATTCCTATGAGGACTGTTACAGCCCAGGCTGTGGCTAAGGCCCTCCTTTGTATTTTTACCAGGGTTGGGTTTCCTAAGGAAGTAATCTCTGACAGGGGGTCACATTTTATGTCCCACTACATGAAAGCCATGTGGAAAACCTGTGGAGTTACTTACAAGTTCTCTACCGCCTACCACCCTCAGACAAACGGGTTGGTAGAAAGGTTCAACAGAACCATGAAGAGCATGATAGGTGATTTAGAAGATCCCCTTAAGAGAAAGTGGGACCTTCTATTGCCATGCCTTTTCTTTGCTTATAGAGAAGTCCCTCAGGAGGGAGTAGGTTATTCTCCCTTTGAACTTCTTTATGGCCATCCAGTCAGAGGTCCATTGGCCCTGATTAAGGAGGGGTTGGAGAGTGCTCCTTCCCCCAAGCCAGTCAGAGTGACTGACTATGTGATAGGTCTCCGGAGGAGAATGTCACACATGATGGCAGAAGCTAGTGATAACCTGAAAGCTGGGCAAGCTTTGGTCAAGCATTGGCATGATCAAAAGGCTAACATGGTTGAGTTCACTCAAGACCAGCTAGTTCTAGTTATGATCCCCACAAGGCAGAGGGCCTTGCAAGATAAATGGATGGGCCCCTTCAAGGTTGTGGGTAAACTTGGAGAGGTGAACTATCTGGTGGACTTGGGCAATCACAAGGATGCTCCCAGAGTCTTCCACACCAACCGACTAAAGGTGTATGTCTCCAGGCCTGAAGTAAGAGCCTTGCTTCTAGCTTCAACAGAAGAGGAAGAAGAGAGTGAAGCTCTCCCTGATCTCCTCAGAGGCTTACCCTTGGATGAAAAGATTGAAGGAGTAAATCTCTCTTCAAATCTGACACCCGAGCAACAAGAGGAGTGCAAATCTATGTTAAATCAGTTTGCCTCCCTGTTCTCACTTTCACCAGGCTTGACCCCTTGGGGCCAGCATGATATACTCACTGGTGACTGTCTGCCAAAAGCAGAGGATATAGAATGTCAGAAAATGTAAGGACCCACATCAAAGGGGAGGTCAAGAAGATGTTTGATCTCGGGGTAATAGAGCCCTCTACTAGTCCATGGTCTAGCTCAGTTGTGTTAGTACCAAAGGCAGGATTCAAAGAATTGAGATTCTGTGTGGATTATAGAGCTCTTAATGCAGTCACCAAGACTGATGCCCACCCTTTGCCAAGGACAGATGAGTTGGCGGATAGACTTGGTTCAGCCAAGTTCCTCAGCACATTTGACCTTACGTCAGGCTATTGGCAAATAGCCCTGACAGACCATGCCAAGGAAAAAACTGCATTTTCTACCCCAGTTGGCTTATACCAATTTAAGGTTATGCCTTTTGGACTGAAGAATGCACCTGCAACATTCCAAAGGATGGTAAATCATGTTCTGGCTGGGATGGAGGACTTCTGCATGGCATACTTGGATGACATTGCAGTATTCAGCCAATCCTGGGCAGAGCATGTTAACCACCTAGGACATGTTTTGCAGGCTCTTGGACAGGCCAATCTGACCATAAAGGCAAGTAAATGCCAGATTGGTCAGAGTAAGGTGGTCTGTCTTTGGGCATGAGGTAGGAGGTGGAGAAATAAGGCCTTTGCTCAGTAAGATTGAAGCTGCGCAAAATTGGACAACACCTACTACTCAAACCCAGGTGAGAGCCTTCCTAGGCCTCACTGGGTATTACAGGAATTTCATAGAGAACTATGGGACCATAACTTCTCCACTGAATGTAATCTCCTCTCCAAAATTCCCTAAGAAGGTCAAATGGAATGAGGAGTGCAATCAGGCCTTTGAAAACCTGAAGAAAGCTCTTTGCCAAGCACCAGTATTGAGAGCTCCTGACTATCACCAAACTTTCATTGTGCAGACAGATGCTTCTAATGTAGGTATAGGTGCAGTCCTTAGCCAACTGGATGAGAAAGTTAGGGAGCACCCCATTTGCTTCATCAGCAGAAAGCTGAAGATCCTGAGACAAGTTGGGCAACAATTGAAAGAGAATGTTTTGCTATTGTGTAGGCACTGAAGAAGTTTAGGCCATACTTGTATGGTTCTACTTTTGTCATTCAGACTGACCACCAACCCTTGAGATGGTTGATGCAAATGAAGGGGGAAAACCCAAAACTATTGAGATGGTAAATCTGCCTGCAAGGGTTTGATTTCGCCATTGAGCACAGGTCTGGGTGTCACCACCAAAATGCTGATGGTCTCTCTAGGATGTATGTCATCGACTAGAGGTATGAGATTCATCCAGGAGTGGATTAAATGCTCCTGTCCCTTAGTCTGGAGGGGGCGAGTGTTAGGGAGAATTCTCTGTTAAGGCTAATTTCCCAAACCTAGTCCCCCAGCAGCTTTGCTGGATTTTTGGGGTTTTATTTTTTTCTCCTGCTAAGAGTGAAACTCTTTTCCTCCCACTCTTAGACATGATTTGAGAATGTCCTTTGACTTTGTAATGTGTTTTATGTGCTATGGGGTCTTTTACTCCATAGGGTTTCTTGTGGTTTTTGGTAAGTGTGTTTCACAGCACCCTCAGTGCAGTAACACAGGGGTGTCATATTGACCCCCAAACATAGACTCCATACCCTGGGACTGACTACTGTCTCCCAGGGCATGTAAAGTCACCATTGACTTTACTAGTCTTAAATTGTGAACCGAGCCAGTACAAACCATCATATTGTGGAAAACTGGTAGGGGTAATTAGATTGCCCCAGGGTCTGTTTTTCGAAGGGGCACTGTGCAGTCCCCCCTCGTTGAGTTTCTGGCTGGTGGCAGTGGTTACCAAGCGAAATATTCCACCAGAATATTTCCTATGGGATTTTCCCATTCATTTTAAAAGCACCACTTTTTGGTGCAATGTTGAAGATACCGCTGGGTTATTTATTTAATATTTATTCCACGGTTGGGTCTTTTTGCCAGGACTCGGTTTTAAAATGGCATTTGTGTTCGCCTCTGTAACTCCAACCCAAGTTGAGCCCTTTGTTCCACTTTTTGGCGGGCTTCTCCACAGAGGCCTCCAAAAGTGGTACCACTCTGACTGGGTCTACAGGATGTGTGGTAGGGGGGTTTAGGCACCCTGGACTGAGTTGCCTCTGCAACTCAAGTCGCACTCTTGTGTGATTGGCCCAGTGGTGAGCCGCTCGGCTCACCACTTAGCATGTTTGAGTGACAGCTGGGACTGATGAATGGGGGTTTTCTGCATAAAAGCAGGGCTTTGGCGATTGGAACTTCAGAAGTCACCACAGGACCAAAGAATCCGAAGAGGGAGGAGCTGAGCCGACCTGCAACAATGACACCACCGGTGGAGCCCTGCTGAACCGTCTCACCACTTCCCAACGACAGAGAAGATCTTCATCCCGGAGAGTCTTCTTCCTCTAAACTAGTGGGGATAACCAGTTTGCCCTCTTTTTCGCCTTCTTGGATCGTCTCGTGGTCAAATCGCCCGTGCCAAGCACCCCGTCGGCCGGATAGCCATGCTTCACCACTACCGCAAATGAAAAGGGTAGTACCCTTTAACCGGGAAACTCTGCGACTGGTTTCGTCCCTGGCAGTGCAACGACCTCCAGCTTTCCTCCACGTCTAGATCTTCTCTTCCCCTGGACAAAGCACCGATTTGCACCCGCTGCCAGGAACAACTGTTCCCGCTGGAGCTTTCTCACCATTTCATGTACGGAGTCCCGCCTGGTCTCCCTTGCAACAGACTGTTCAAGGTGTCCTGTAAATCCTTGACTTTCTAGTATGTTGGTATTGTGTATGTTCCTAATTCTGCCTTTTTCCCTCCCTTTTAAATTAACTTATTGGTGTGCCATCTTAGGTTAAGCGCTCACCTCTGTCTGAAAATAAGTGGTGTTTTAACTAAGACTTGTTCAATAAGTGATCAGGGATGTATATATATTAATAGTGATTGTGTTTGAACTTGCTTGCCATATTAGTGTTAGTGTATTTTACAAAGTGTGTTTTTAAATAAATAATTATATACTTTTATACCCAAGCTCTGGTCAGTATTTGCTTGTGCTACTGTATTTTTGGTACCTATCTTGTATACTCTATATACTGTCTAACTCTTCGTGAGAGAAGTCTGGATGCTCAGCCACAGCTACCAGGTAAATCTGGGGTGTACAGACTGCTACCAATTGGGTTTACTGCCAACACCTATAGTCTTAAGCCTTTTGCAGTGGTCCCTAAGGGAACTGCACAGTTTTCTGCCTAACACCAGGAACACGGACAGATCTGCACAGAGCTCGTGCTTGAAGTAGAGAGGCTCGGATTGAGTCCATGGCCCTCATTACGACCCAGGCGTTAAGGGGTTAACGGCGCCGTAAAAGGTGTCAGCGCCGTTAAACCCTTAACGCTTAATTACGAGGTCCCTTTGCGGGTCCCGACTTTAACGGCTGGTCTGTCCCAGACGTTAAGGTAGGGACGCGCAAAGGGACTTTCGAGGTAATTACGGTACCGCAATTTGCGGTACCGTAATTACCGCCTTCCCCATTCCCATTGAGCCCTATGGGGCAAAAATGGGAATGGGGAAGGGCCAATGGGAAATAGGGAATTACTGCCCCGCCAACCTTGGAATGGGGTGGTAATTCCCCATTTCACCAGGGCGGACTCGGTAAGTTACCGGCGTTAACCATGTCGCTAATAGCGCCATTGGTTAACGCCGGGTCATAATGAGGGCCCATGACTTTTTTTGAGTTGCTGAAAAGCCACGTTCCGAATTAAAACCTAATACCATTTGAATATAATTTGTATCAGTAACTAGCCCTGATTTGAAAAAGACGGCTGAGTCCGTTGAAACACGTGTCATCATAAAGGGCACCTGCTCATATTAATATACAATCTTAACAACCATAATTTTCGACTGAGTGCAGTCTTTTCTTTGGCGCAGTAATGGAAAAATGTAACTATCTTCTTACTATCCCTTTTTAAAGTAACTGAAGTGCCATTTTGCTCCCACTTCAGGGGAGCTGAACGTGTTCAGTAACTTATTGGTTGTGTATTTGTAGAATATTAGTATATGATATTGAGCTGCTCATGCTAGTGTGATGTTTTCCAAATGACTGTGTAAATAAATGTATATTCTTTTTACCAAGAAACATTGAGTAAGTGTTTGTTTGAATCACTGTATTTGTTGGTCCTTTGTGTAACTTGTTCTACTGCTCACTTTACTCTTGAGATAGGTCTGGCTGCTCAGCCACTGCTACCACATTACTGTGTAGTACAGGTTTGTACCAAAGATGAAATTGTACTGACACTTGTAGTCTTAATTGCATGTAGTGTTCCCCAAGGGTACTGCATGTGATTCTGCCTAACACTGGTGTACAGTGGTGAGGATAAAGTATACTTGTTACATTTAGAGTGCTACTCTTACCTTTGTTCAAATAACCCTCACAAGGCTAAACAACACTAGAGAAGCAATTGTTTTATCATGCCTGACATGGAAAGCTACAGACAGGAGACCCTAGTCACTTTAACAGTTGATCAATTGAGAGATATGTGTAAAGCTAGGACCCTCACTGTAAAAGGCAAAAAGGTTGAACTGATAGAAAAGTTGTAAGCATACCAAAGTCTGAGGAGTGGGTCTGAAACCCCCACCCCTGCAGCATATGTGGGAAATATTGATGAGGATGATAATGTTTCAGAGCCCAGCTCAAATGTTATGGATGTGTTAGATGAGGCAGAAGAGTCTCAAAATGTAGGCCCTGTTTTACCTCTACCTGCTCATAGGCCTCAATGTTTGTCCACAGGGACCCCATCAGGTCGAACACTAAGCGCCTCATTACAGGTATGGAGGTAGCCATGCCGCTATTAGCGGCATGTCTACACCCATACCGGGTACCGGGTCCGAGTTCCCGGAATGGGGAAATACCGGGCCATTCCAACCTTGGAGGGCCCGGTAATTCCCCTTCCCGGGAACCCGGACCCGGTACATCCCCATTCCCATTCGAGCCCCCATAGGACTCAATGGGAATGGGGAGGGTGCGAACAACTGGCCCTTTAATGACGGGCTCGTTGTTTGCATCCTGTTCTGCTCGCGGGACACACTAAGGGCGCCTGGTAAAACCAGGCGTCCTTAGCGGGTCCCGTGAGGAGACCTCGTAATGGGGTGGTAGAGGGATAACGGGCCCGGCATCCCTACCGGCCCCATTATCCCTCTACCGGATACCTCGTAATGAGGCCCTAAATCCTTAATTTGTCTCTGTGGGAAGAATGAGATTTGAGTTAGAATTTAAAAGAATCCAAGTCCAAGCTGAAAGCAAACATCAAGAACTTAAACTCAGAGAAATTGAGTTGAATCATGCACTTGAAATGAAAATGTTGTCTCTTGAAACTGGTTCTCTACCAGAGTCTTCTAGGTCTTCCAGTCCTAAGAGGCCTTGAATGCCCAAAGATGCAGTAAGTATGTATGAAGTTAAGCTTGATATTTTGGATTGTTTGGCTGCTTTTGAATATAACTATGGGATTCAGGAAATTACAGGGAATCAGCTGATTCCTTGGCTTTTGTTTGGGCTACCCCAGGTTGCTACTGATGCTGTAATGGAGGTGGGGGAAATAGACAGAATGCAGTATGAAAATGTGAAACTAGCTTTGATAGCTAGGTTTGGGAAAACTCCTTTCCAGTATCTTAAGAGATTTAGAGCCCCCAAAAAGCATGGTGGTACCCCTTGGGCTACCTGGGGCTACCTGGGTGACTGAATGTTTGAAAAACCAAGATGGTTGGGTTAAGGGTTACAGAAGGTATGAGAAATCTGGTTATGTTGGATCTATTTATTATGCCTGCTTTCCTGAGCTGAGACAGCACTTGGCAGACTCTAACGAAATTGATCTAAAGAAGTTAGCAAGGGCTGCTGACTTGTGGGTTGCCAACAGGGCTACTCACAAGGATTCTGGGGCAACTCAGAAGGATGAGGGAAAGCAGCACAAGAAAGATAACAAAGAGAATCCCAATACTTCCACTCCAAAAGTGGGCCCCAAACATAACAAGGGTAAGCCACAAGGGAAACCGAATCAGGCTAATGTACCTCCTGGTGCCAAACCAGAAGGAGGTCAGAACAAACCCCCATTCATAAAGATGTTTGGAAAATGTTATGCTTGTGGGTCAACTGACCATTGGCCTCATTACGACCCAGGCGAAAAACTATGGTGCTAATAGCACCATGGTACATGCCGGTAACTTACCGACTCCGCCATGGAGAAAGGGGGAATTACCACCCCATTACAAGGTTGGCGGGGTGGTAATTCCCCCTTCCTCTATGGCCCTTCCCCATTCCCATTTTTGCCCCATAGGGCTCAATGGGAATGGGGAAGGCGCTAAGTACGGTACCGCAAATTGCGGTACCGTACTTAGCACCAAGGTCCCTTTGCGGGTGCCTACTTTAACGGCTGGTGTAGACCAGCCGTTAAGGTCGGGTCCCGCAAAGGGACCTCGTAATCAGGCGCTATGGGTTAACAGTGCCGCAGCCTTTTACGGCACTGTTAACCCATTAGCGCCAGGGTCGTAATGAGGCCCCATGTGAAAGGGGATCCCAGATGTAAGGGTAAACCTTCAGGGATACACCCTGTCTCCTTAGCCTTCACCCCAGAGGATGGAGTACAAATGGCAAGTGGAAACTTTCACTTACTTGCGAGGAACCCATGAAAGTCTCAGCTAGTGTTTTAGTATCCCTGGGTCTGTGGGAACAGCAGAACTTTATAATTCCATTCCAGACAATACTAAAGAGTATTACAAATACAGTGTTCTTGTGAATGGGCAGGAGACCCCTGCCATCGGAGATACTGGGGCCAGCATTACTGTAGTAGATTAATCATTTTTCAAGGTAGAGGATGTTGCTAAGGCACCTAAATACCTAACTAAGCTTGCTGGAAGCCCTGTCCAAATGCTTCCACAGTTACCAGCTCTCATCCAATGCAATGACATGACTGTCAGGATACCTGCAAGTGTGCAGAGTGAAGTACTTGGGAGAGTCCTGTTGGGGAATGACTTAAAAACTTTTGGAGTTGTATCAAGCACCCATAGGCCTCCTAGCAAAAGGAAACAGGAGCAGACTAGGAAGGCCAGAGATAGTACCTTAAGGGGCTCTCAAGAGGAGATTATAGAGGAACCTATAACTCCCAGTCCACGGGACTTACTGACTGCAATTCTAAGAAGAAGGAGGAAAGGGGAAAACCTAAAACCTTCAGGAGGGAACCAGCCAGCACTCCTGTGCTACCAACAAGGACATCCCCGAGAGGACTGTCCAAATTCACACCTGTGACCCCTCCACCAGCTGAGGCTGAGTGTGTGGAACAACCTTGTATGGTTGATTCAGCTGCTGAAGAATCAGAGCTGGAAGAGGACCTTGCTCCTGTTGGAGATCTGGATCCTTCAGACCATCCTGAGCTGCAGTCTTTACTGACAGAAGGTGGACCGTGTAGGGTAGACTTTAGCAGAGGTCAAAGAGAGTGTCCTATCCCTTTAAGGTCTTCGCCAACAGGCAGCTTCTCAGCTGTATAGGCCAGAGACAGGGAAGCATAGGTTGTACTGGGAAGATGGCCTCTTCTACAGTGAACCGACTGAGTCTATCCCAGGGGAATACAGAAGACTTGTAGTGCCTCTTGAAAGCAGACTCCAGTTCCTACAGTTAGCCCATGAGATATCTTTGGCTGGTCACTTAAGTTTTAAGAAGACAAAGGAAAGGCTCTCTTTATATTTCTACTGACCTACGTTGGGGTCTGATGTAGATAAGTTCTGTAGGAGCTGTCACACTTGCCAAATCTCTGGCAAGAGTGGAGCCAAGAATGGGGCACCCTTGGTGCCTCTCCCAGTGGTGGGCGTTCCTTTTGAGAGGGTAGGAATCAACATTGTTGGTCCCTTAGACCCTCCAACATCCTCAGGAAACAGGTTTATCCTGGTTGTAGTAGACCATGCTACTAGGTATCCTCAAGCCATATCTATGAGAACTGTTACAGCTCAGGCTGTGGCTAAGGCCCTACTTGGTATCTTTACCAGGGTAGGTTTTCCTAAGGAAGTTATCTTGGACAGGGGTTCCAGTTTTGTGTCCCACTACATGCAGGCCATGTGTAAAAACTGTGGAGTAACTAACAAGTTCTCAACTGCCTACCATCCTCAGACAAATGGATAGGTAGAGAGGTTTAATCGTACAATGAAGAGCATGTTAGGTGCTTTAGAGGAACCCCTTAGAAGTGGGACCTTCTACTGCCATGCCTTCTATTTTCTTATAAAGAAGTCCCTCAGGAGGGAGTTCGATTTAGTCCCTTTGAACTTCTCTATGGCCATCCAGTTAGAGGCCCCTTGGCCCTGATTAAGGAGGGGTTAGAGAGTGCTCCTTCCCCCCAAGCCAGTGAGAGTCACTGGGCCTCATTACGTCTGTGGCGGTAAGGCAACAATGGCGCTGGTAGTCCTACCAGCGCCATTGTTACCATGCCGCCACATTATGAGGTCTGCTAAAAAGCAGGCGTTAAAGTACCAACCCGCAAAGGAACCTCGTAGTAAGGCGGTAAGGGTTGACGGTCACCGGTACCATTACCGTTGAACGTTAACCCTTACCGCCTTCCGTGTAATGAGGCCCTGTGTCTCTCTTGAAAAAATGAGACTTGGCTCCAAATGCAAACTGAAAGTAAATATCAAGAACTCAAACTAAGGGAAATGGAAATGCAACATGCTCTTCAAATGAAGAAATCGTCTCTTGAAAACGTTTCTATCCCAGAGTCTTCTAGGTCTTCCAGTCCTAAGAGACCTCCCATTCCTAAGGAAGCTGTGAGTATGTATGAGGTGAGACTTGATATTTTGTATTGGTTGGGTGCTTTCAAGTATAACTATGGGATTCAGGGTTTCACAGGGAATCAGTTGATTCCTTGGATTTTGTCTAGGCTCCCCCAGGTTGCAACTGATGCTGTAATGTAATGTAAGTGGGGTAATGGGGTAACTTGAAAGATTGGAGTATGAAAATGTGAAGCTAGCTTTGATTGCTAAATTTGGGAAAACTCCTTCCCAATACCTTAGGAGGTTTAGGACCCTAAAAAAGACTGATGGTATCCCTTAGGATACCTGGGTGTGTGAATGTTTGCGGAACTTGGATGGTTGGGTTAAGGGTTACAGAGTTAACACTTTTGAAGGAATGAGAAATCTGTTTTTATTAGAATCTATTTTTGATGCCTGCTCTCCTGAGCTGAGACAGCAATTGGCTGACTCTAAAGAGCTTGATCACAAAAGGTTAGCAAGAACAGCTGACTCATGGGTAGCCGACAGGGCCACTCAAAGATTCTGGGGCCACTCACAAAAAGGATGAGGGGGAAGCAGCACAAAGGTGAGAATAAAGAGAGCTCTAATTCCAACCAATCGGAAGAGCTCCCCAAACCACAGAAGGGTAGGGCCCCTGGGAAACCTGGTAGGTCTAGTGAATCCTCTGGTACCCAACCAGATAGGGTCAGCAGAAACCCCCATTCCAGAGATAATTTGGCAAAATGCTAAGTCTGTGGGTCTGTGGACCACTTGAAAGGAGATCCCAGATATCAGGGTAAATCTGCAGGGGTCAGCACTTCCTCCTTAGCCTTCTCTGCAGAGGACGAAGTACATATGGCTAGTGCCCACTTCCACATATTGGCTGAAGAACCCTTGGGTGTTTAAGCCAATTTATCCTTACAGCCCCTGGGTCTTGGTAAGAAACAGAATATGGATGTGTACAACTACATTCCAGAGAACTCCAAAGGGTATTACATGGACAATGTTCTTGTAAATGGCCAGGACACCCTGCCATGAGAGACACAGGGGCCAGCAGAACAGTTGTGGATGAAAGCTTTTTCAAGCCAGAGGATGTTGCTAAGGCACCCAAAGGTCCCACTAGATTTGCTGGTGGCCCTAGACAATTGGTTCCAATTATACCGGCTCTCATTCATTGTAAGAATATGACAGTGAGGATTCCTGTAAGTGTTCAGAATGAGGTGCCTGGGAGAGTCCTGTTGGGGAATGACTTAAAAACTTTAGGAGTAATGCCCAGTACCCCCAGGCCTCCCAGTAAAATGAAACAGAACCAAACCAAATTGGCGAGAGAGGAAACCTTAAGAGACTCCTCTGAGCCTGAGGGAACCTCTACAGAGATCTCCACTGTAAGCCCTTGTTTTAGTAAGTTGACCTCTAACCAAGGCAAATCTGAGGCTAGAATAGTAGGGAAATGGGAGCTCCATCATTGCCCATCCAGTTGTAAAGTCTCTGACCCACCCTGCTTCTGAGGAATAGGTGGATAGACAAATTGGACCCCTCTCTAGGCCTGTGAGAACTGGTAATTCTCAAAGCTGGTGGAAAACCAGGAAAAATAGGTCTAAGGCTAAACCCCTTAAGACTGTTGGATCTTCTACTGAAGACCCCAGTGTAAATCCTAGTGTTAGGAGGGAAACCTCTAAGACAGGTAAAACCAGATCTCAGAGGAAGTGGCAGCCTGCACCTTGCTTGCCCACAACCCCTCCAACCAAGATACCTGAGACCCAACCTGCAGTTGTGAGAGAGGTGGCGAGGAACCATGGAGGCCCCTATAGGTCTAAGGGATTTCTTTCTAAGGTCCCCTTGAAAAAGCCTATTGTAGGTTCAGAGGTTGTCACAACTTCTGAGGGACTGTTAGATCAGATCCCCTATACCTTAAATAAAAGAGATGTATCAAACAGGGTTTGTAGGTCATATAGCTTACAGATGAAAACAACTGATAAAAAGTGCCATAGCAAGGGTTGCAAAGGGTGCTGGTGTCCTCAGCAGGCCCTTTAACCAACTTGCAACAGGAGATCCATCCTGGTGGGGATTAGATCCTCCTGACCCTTAGGCTGGGGGGTGGCGACAAGTGTTAGAGAAAATTCTCATAAATGTGCAAATTCCTCCCACCTTACAGCCCTCCAGCTCTTTTGCTAAACTTTGGGACTTTGAACTTTTTAATTCTGTTTGTTTTCTGTGTTTATTCTTTTTGAATGAGGGGGTCTAACCAACTCCATAGGCATCATCTTTTCATTTGTGTCACACATCACCCTCAGTGCGGTGGCACAGGGAAGCCTTTCAGGCTATCCCCAGGTTTAAATACCTTCTCTGGAATAAACTACTTTTTTTGTATTTGTTTATTATTTGTATCGCGCACCAACCCCTGAGGTAACTGGGCACTTGAGAAAATTAGTGGTTACATACAGAAAGTGAAATACAGTATTTTCACAGTCATGTGAGATATCAACAATGAGGGACCCTGGTTACAGGTGGGTCCGGCAGGAGATCATAAGCATGGAATCAGGTATGACAGACTAAAGAATCGTAACTTAAGTCAGCGATGGTCAGTTTACATGGTGGAGACCTTGTGGTGGGGAGAGTTATTGCTCAGCCAATTTTTTATATTGGCTTTAAAGGTGAGGAAGGAAGGTTCTTGTCATGAGCACTACTCCCGAGGAGCCAGGACTGGCCCAGCGCCCCTGGAAGCAGACCCTTCTTCCACATCTCCGGACCCAGCAGACCCCTACAGGGGCCCTTTGGACCGTGTCCTGGCGCCTTTGGCGCCAGGCTCATAAAGGACTTCAGTCCCGGCGCCATAGGCGCCGGGCTCATATTGATAAACTGTGTAATAATGCTTGGGTGGACTTACCTGAGGCAGACCATGCTGCATACTTACCCAGAACAATCCAGTCTGACTGAAGTCCCCAGCCATCAGGGCTGGGAGGAACTATTTCCTCTATTCAGGAACTCTTTTCTTACCTGGGTGGGGCTGGTGGAAGAACACACACATGAAGCACTTCTCTGCTATTTAAACCACGCCCGATGGAATACATGTGCTTCGCGTTATTCTGCATCAGCAGCAGGACGCTCACCGAGTCGGCTTCGGCTCCTGCAACCTGGCTCCTGAAACGCCCGCCAGCACCCGGAACACCTGCAAACAGACAAGAAAAGAGAAGGCGAGCATTAGAAATTATACTTACCGGAATCCGGCCTCAGCAATCCTACCTCTGACGATCCTGCAAAGGAAAGGTACAAGATTAGCAGCGCTCTCAAACGCTCGCAGCCGCGCCGCCTTGCCTTACCCATCCGTGGCCTCGCCGAACTTCACTGCGGCCACGACGCCGGCAGCATCTCGGCACCTGAAAAAACAGAAAAAGACAGTGATTAGAGGTGCCCGCTCTAAAGCGGCCACATTTCTTCCACTTACTTACGTGCCTCATCACGCGCAACAGCGGCTGTGTCGCCGGCAGCATCTCGGCACCTGTAAGCAGAAAAAGACAATCATTAGAAGTAAGCAGCCGCTTTTCTTTCACTTACCTTCCTCCACCGCGGCCACGATGCCAGCTACATCCTAGCACCTGCATAAGAAGAATACATGGTGAGCACTAACTAAGCACGGAGAACAAATACTCACGAATAGACTTACCTGCTTTTTCCATCCAGTGACGTAACTGGATCCTACGCACCCCTGCACCTGAAGCAGGATGGAGAGCTCATCTTTACAATACCTAAGGTGAGAGCTCGCAGAAACCAAGTTGGGGGTCAAGAAGAGTGAGAAACGGGAGATTGGTGGGAACACATATCCACCCCAGCTGGTAATCAATCCCTTTTCTTCCACCTGCAGAAAACGTACTCTACAAGCCAGGCAATCCAAATTCGGAGGCCCCGTCCAGAGCATCTTCCGGGCCCTGCGCCTCACGATAGAAGAAACGGTAGCAGTCCAGTTCGGGTCAGCGTCTCTGTGGGAATCAGGTGAGCGTTACAGAACGCGAAGCCTACCAATAATCTCCTACCCAGGCGCTATGGAAACTTCTGATACAGATGAACTGGCCCAGCTACTGGGGGAATTAAGGGCTGAAGTTCATGCTGCTCTCCAGGAGACGAACGCCCTCAGGAGAGAGGTAATAGTGTCAAAGGAACGAACTGACGACCTTGCCAGACAGTTATTACAGAGCCAAGCGGGGCAAACCCCTCTGCCCAATCCAGGGGGGATTTTTACCCCAGTTACTTCAACCAATCCCGTTCAAATCAACCTACCTGAAAATGTGCCACTGGCACCACCTGAACGTTTTGCTGGAGACCCTAAAAGATTTGCGGTGTTCATAAATCAATGCCGATTGCACTTTCTCTGCAGGCCCGCGGCCTTCCCGAATGACCAGACAAAGGTAGCATTTGTACTTTCGTATTTTAGCGGCAGTGCCGCCGATTGGTCAATTCCACTGGTTACACAAGATGATCCAATCCTTCGGAATTTCCAAGCCTTCCAGACGAGTATGGAAAGACTTTTTGCAAGGCATTCCCAGGGGCAGGCCCTGGACAGTGAACTCGTTTCCCTACGACAGGGCAACCAGGATCTCTTAGCCTACATTGCATCCTTCAATAGGTTAGTTGTGGAAACTGGATGGCCCGAGGAGAAAAGAATCACGCTATTTCACCGAGGTCTACGCGGCGAACTCAAAGACGTCCTGGCCCAGGTCGTAAATCCACCTCAGGACTGTTCGGATTATATTGATTTGGTGGTCCAATTAGATCACAGGCTTCAAAACAGGAAGGCGGATCGATCCAGGTTTGAAACCCGAATCTTCACTAAGACTCAGAGCAACTCCAAAAGTGTTGATGGCACCGAACCTATGCAGATTGGGGTTGTAAAGGGCCCCTTAACCCAGAAAGATCGTGACAGAAGACGGCAAATGCAACTGTGTCTCTATTGTGGGAACTCGGGACATTTCCTTCGAGACTGCCCTGTAAAACCACCTAAGAAGACCGTAGGAGCTTCCGACAAGAATTCCTAAAAGTCTGAGCCGGGAAACGACCTTGCCCGACAAGCGTAGAGGTCCGCTTGCCGAGCTTAAAAACCTCGCACTTCATTATGCCAATGGTCCTCGTAAATCCGAAGCAGCCAGAAAGATTGCATGCAATTAAGGCATACGTGGATAGTGGAGCTATAGGAAATTACGTGGACCGCGAGTTGGCTTCCAGGATGAACCTACCTCTTTGCCCAAAAGCTGTTAAAGATGTCATCACCACTGTGGATGGGACTGAGATCGCCACCGGGCCGGTAACCCATACCACTACTGAAGTGACATTACTAGGCCAGGACGGGCATCGGGAGGTAATAGTGTTCGACGTGATCAAGGCTCCGCAATTTCAAATAATTCTGGGAATCCCTTGGTTGGAAAAACACAATCCTCAGATTGATTGGCGAGCAAAGACGATAACGTTCCCAGAGTGTGCACAAACCTGTTATCTACGATCAGACATTGGCCTAGCATCAGTAACGGCCGACAGTTTGCAATTACCGCTAGAGTATCAAGAGTTTCAAGATGTTTTCCAAAAGGAACAGGCTAACACCTTACCGCCCCACAGGTCATACGATTGCCAGATAGATCTACTACCCGGTGCAACTCCTCCTTGCAGCAGGATCTACGCCCTTACCGAGCCCGAGAACCTTCACCTGCGACAGTACCTGGACCAGTACTTGGCCAATGGTTTTATTCGTCCATCGAAGTCCCCTGCATCCTCGGCTCTGTTCTTTGTGCCAAAAAAAGAAGGTGACCTCAGAACCTGTATAGACTACTGCGCTCTGAATCAGATAACGGTAAAAAACAGATACCCTTTACCTCTGATCCCGGAACTCCTTGACCAGGTGAAGGATCCTTGCATATATACAAAGCTAGACCTATGGGGGGCTTATCACTTGGTAGGGATCAAGGAAGGCGATGAATGGAAGACGGCGTTTCGCACTAAATATGGGTTATTTGAGTACCAAGTGATGCCTTTCGGACTATGTAATGAACCGGCCGTCTTCCAATATTTTATGAATGATGTCCTCAGGGAGCTCATTGACGTCTGTGTTGTCGTCTACATAGATGACATTCTTGTTTACTCCTCTTCGGAAGAAGATCACGAAATCATGTTATAACAGTACTTGAAAAACTTCGCCAACACAAAAAAAAATGAAAAATGTGAAAAACTTGAAAAATGTGTTTTCCATGCCACTGAAGTCGAATTTCTGGGTTTTATCCTGACACCCAAAGGCGTCCACATGGACTCGCGAAAGGTGGACGCTATTCTCAAATGGCCATCACCTACTTCTGTAAAAGGTGTTCAGAGCATGTTAGGCTTTGCCAATTTTTATCGCAGATTAATTCCGGAGTTTTCACGAGTGGTACAACTCATCACGGCTCTCTTAAGAAAGAATAAACTTTTTGAGTGGTCTGAAGAAGCTGAACAAGCCTTCCAAGAGCTAAAAGCCAAGTTTACTTCTGCGCCAATACTGAAGCACCCACGCCCAGATCTCCCTTATATCGTCGAAACCGACACATCCAGCTTAGCAATGGGAGCTGTCCTCTCCCAAAGAGACCCAGAGACTAACCAATTACATCCCGTGGCATTCTGGTCTCGAAAATTCTGGCGCCTGAGGTTAACTACGCCATCACAGACAAGGAACTGTTAGCTATTAAATCCGCCTTTAAGGCCTGGCGTCATTATCTCCTTGGGGCCAGACACACCATCACGGTGATCACCGATCATCGGAATTTACAGTATCTGAAAACCTCCAAGGCTCAATCCTCTCGACAGCTCCGCTGGGCCCTGTTCTTTGCCGAATTTGACTTTGTGATCACTTACCGCCCCGGCAGCAAAAATGGAAAAGCAGATGCTCTTTCCCGGATTGGAATGGGAGACACCATTGTCAACCCAGAGCTTGTACCAATAATTCCTGAACAAAGGATCTTGGGCCTGATTTCTTCACAATCCATCGAGGACATTGAGGCAAAAGTTAAACAATTTCTGAACCAAACAGACTTGCAGAACTGGCTACAAAAAGGAACGGATTTCACTTTAAACAATGACTTGCCTTATTTCCGAGGACGATTATTCCTACCACACGCCGATTTGCAAAGGCAAGTAATCTCCTGCTATCACGATTCATTGATAGAGGGCCACCCTGGCATTGCCAAAACAGAAGAGAAAGTGAGAAGACAATTCTGGTGGCCTTCGTGGAGAAAAGACTTAAAAGAATTTGTGATGTCCTGTGGTGTGTGCGCTCAAAACAAGGGTCAAAAGAAAAGACCGGCTGGTCTTCTCCAACCATAAGACATTCCACCGTCTCCCAGGCACACCCTTTCTATGGATTTTAACACAGACTTACCCTCCTGCTCCGGGTACAACACTATTCTCGTTATTGTGGATTTGTTTTCCAAGATGGCCCACTTCATTCCATTAAAAGGCTTACCCTCAGCTTCGGTACTAGCCAGAGAATTCCTTGAAAACATTGTCCGGTTACACGGATTCCCATCGGTACTAATCTCAGATACAGGAAGCCAGTTTATTTCTCATTTTTGGCATAGTTGCTGTCAATTGGCTCAAATCGATGTAAGACTCTTAACCAGCCATCACCCCCAGACCGATGGTCAAACTGAAAGAACTAACCAGACTCTCGAACAATATTTACGATGCATGCTACAACAGAGAGCAACTGGAAGGACATCCTTTGGATAGCTGAGTATGCATACAATAATTCCGTTCACTCTGGAACCGGGCAAAGCCCCTTCTACACTTTGTATGGAATTCATCCTCGAACTTCCAACCTTGATCCACCTCAAGATCTTGGAACACCCGCCGTGGATCAGTTACACACTGCTATTACCAAAGCCTTCAAAGAAGCTGCTGCACATTTACAACAAGCTAAAGAAAGGTACAAGAGAGGAGCAGATCAACACCGAAGTGAGGCCCCTCAATACCAGATTGGGGATCAGGTCTGGTTGTCCACCAAACACTTATCACTCAAAGGACCTCGCACTTTTAATCCCAAATATCTGGGGCCATATCCAGTTACGGCCATAATAAACCCAATGGCCGTTAAACTAGGATTGCCAGCTCATATGCGAATACATCCTGTTTTTCACGTATCGCTTTTGAAACCCATGCAATCTGGAACCAGACTAACCAAACCTCCAGAACCAATTCAAGTGAATGGAGAACCTGAATTCGAGATTAAAAACATTTTGGACTCTAAGATCATCAGATCAAAGCGGTTCTACCTGATTGACTGGAAGGGTTACGGGCCTCAAGAGAGGTCATGGGAACCCTATGACCACGTCCATGCTCCTCGTCTAATCAAGAAATTTCACTGAACCTTTCCGGATAAACCAAAACCCCCGGGAAAGACAATTTTGGGAGGGTCCTTAAGGGGGGGGGGGGGTGCTGTCATGAGCACTACTCCCGAGGAGCCAGGACTGGCCCAGCGCCCCCGGAAGCAGACACTTCTTCCACATCTCTGGACCCAGCAGACCCCTACAGGGGCCCTTTGGCGCCAGGCTCATAAATGACTTCAGTCCCGGCGCCATAGGCGCCGGGCTCATATTGATAAACTGTGTAATAATGCTTGGGTGGACTTACCTGAGGCATACCATGCTGCATACTTACCCAGAACAATCCAGTCTGGCTGAAGTCCCCAGCCATCAGGGCTGGGAGGAACTATTTCCTCTATTCAGGAACTCTTTTCTTACCTGGGTGGGGCCGGTGGAAGAACACACACATGAAGCACTTCTCTGCTATTTAAACCACGCCCGATGGAATACACGTGCTTTGCGTTATTCTGCATCAGCAGCAGGACGCTCACCGAGTCGGCTCCTGCATCCTGGCTCCTGACACGCCCGCCAGCACCCGGAATACCTACAAACAGACAAGAAAAGAGAAGGCGAGCATTAGAAATTATACTTACCGGAATCCGGCCTCAGCAATCCTACCTCCGACGATCCTGCAAAGGAAAGGTTCAAGATTAGCAGCGCTCTCAAACGCTCGCAGCCGTGCCGCCTTGCCTTACCCATCCGTGGCCTCGCCGAACTTCACTGCGGCCACGACGCCCGCAGCATCTCGGCACCTGAAAAAACAGAAAAAGACAGTGATTAGAGGTGCCCGCTCTAAAGCGGCCACATTTCTTCCACTTACTTACGTGCCTCATCACGCGCAACAGCGGCTGTGTCGCCGGCAGCATCTCGCCACCTGTAAGCAGAAAAAGACAATCATTAGAAGTAAGCAGCCGCTTTTCTTTCACTTACCTTCCTCCACCGCGGCCACGACGCCAGCTACATCCCAGCACCTGCATAAGAGGAATACATGGTGAGCACTAACTAAGCACGAAGAACAAATACTCACCAAGAGACTTACCTGCTTTTCCCATCCAGTGACGTAACTGGATCCTACGCACCCCTGCACCTGAAGCAGGATGGAGAGCTCATCTTTACAATACCTAAGTTGAGAGCTCGCAGAAACCAAGTTGGGGGTCAAGAAGAGTGAGAAACGGGAGATTGGTGGGAACACATATCCACCCCAGCTGGTAATCAATCCCTTTTCTTCCACCTGCAGAAAACTTACTCTACAAGCCAGGCAATCCAAATTCGGAGGCCCCGTCCAGAGCATCTTCCGGGCCCTGCGCCTCATGATAGAAGAAACGGTAGCAGTCCAGTTCGGGTCAGCGTCTCTGTGGGAATCAGGTGAGCGTTACAGTTCTTGACTGAAGGGGGTGGGAATGGAGTTCCAGCATTTGGCCACTGTTTCCCAGAGTAATTAAAGTGAAATTGACTTTACTAGTCATTTTAAATTCCTAGACCCTGCACACCCTATCTTACAATAGAGTGCTGGAGGGGTTACTTAATATCCCCTTTGTCTAGATACTCATGTAGCAGTCAAATGCTACCCTTTCCTCTCGAAATGGCTGGTGGCAGTGGTTTTACAACTAACTACCATGATTTTTCCCGACCGAAAACACTGGTAGCGTTAAATCGGGGGAGCCATGTTTTTCAAGATGGTGTCTGATCCCCTTCTGTAAATACAGGACCCGGTCTTCTTTTTCCGACCGTTTCTTTGTGGAAAGGTCCTTCTAGAGTTTTTCTCTGCGCCGCCAAACAAGGCTTGGTTCCTTTGTTCATTCGCCTTTGGCGGGCTTCAGGACTGAAGAACGCCTCTGGCGCCCGAGTATCTGGGGTGGGCAGGAGGTGAGGGAGGTGCCCGAAACTCCCTGTGCTTAGTCTCCTAAGAGACCCAAATGCACTCTGGTGTGATTCGCTGGCTGACTGTCCGGCAAGGGCAGCCACCCTGCTGGGTGAGTGGCAGGTAGGCTGGAATGAATGGGAGGAAACTGGATAAAAGGCAAGTCTCTTGTCTTGGAAGGCAGAGTCGACCACTGGAACGAAAGAACAGAAAGACGAGCTTGAGGAGGACGGCTGCTGCAACTCGTGACCATTGGTTTGCACAGTGAAGCCATGCTGCAGGTCCGAATCACTAAGTTCATCTCGACAGAGAAGCCCTGCAAGGACAACTCCTCCCCCTTGAGTTGGTGGCACCATTCAACTCGTAAGCCACCTGGATGCCATTCTCAGTGCTGGTTGTATTTTCCTCACAGTGCTGCAGGAAACCGAATAACCAGGGAGAGGGACACCAGTTTGTGTGCTTGTCTACAGCTACCGGAATTGAAGATTTGCCAAGTGCCAGCTTTGACCAGTCCCAGTGCAGTGCAGGAGTCCCTCGACATCCTCCCTCTTGTCCCCACGACTGTGGCTCATGAACAGCGAGATCTGTGGGAACTGCCAGGAACAGAAGTCTTCAGCTGCATCTTTTTCTTCATTGTAAAGGTACTGTGAAAACCTGACCGAGAGAACTTACCTCTCACTGCGAAAGTGCTTGGAACTTTGGCAACTTGCAGGCCTAGTGAGCTTGTGACCCAACATATGAATCTTTCCTTTACAAACTACTTCTGATAACTTCTTCTGAGAACTTTGGCAGAGACTTTTCCATTTAACTAACAGAACTGAACTGCTTCATCCTATACAAGACTTTGGCCCATTGACTTTGGCCTAACCTATTGCATTGAATTTCCTCCTCTGGTGAACACAAAGTATTTGCACTGCTTAAGAGTAACTGTAATCTTCTTTTTATTAACCTATGCCTTTTTGCTCCTACTTCAAAGTACTCTGAATGCCATTTTGCTCCTCCTTCAAAGTAATTTAAATGCCTCAGACCCGTACCGTGTAAAGTACTAAAGTATATTCTAGTGAATGTTTTATAACTGATTGTTGAATAAATTAATAAGTGTTTAACCAAGAAACCTTGAGTGTAAGAGTTTATTTGAATACTTCTGATTGTAGACCTCTGTGTAACATCCTTACAGCTCACATTCCCTCTTGAGATAAGCCTGGCTGCTCAGCTTCGCTACCAAAAACTGTGTAGTACAGACTTATACCAAAGGTTGGTTTTGCTTACACGTGTACTCATAGTTGTGTGTAGTGGTCCCAAAGGGTACTACATACAAACTCTGCCTAGCATCGTATCTGTCCGTTTGATGGATGTTCACATCCAAATAAACATTTTGACTGACTGACAAATAAATAAATAAAATATATGGAACTGGCCCGCCTGATTTTGGCTGTTTAAGTGCAGTTGTTGAAATGGCTGCTTCGCCAATTTGTGAAATTATTAGGGCAGGAGGGTTACATCCTTGTTCAAGGGTTATTCAAATCGGATTTTAAGTGTGCTGAGGGATGAGGAAGGTGTTTGGGGTGTGTTGGTGGCAATGGGGGTTTTGCCTCCAATAGAAATAAGCTGCAATGAGATGGGACAGATCCCAATATGTACCCAACTGATCTTCTCACACACCTCCTTAGTGTACGCCTAGAGCGGAAAGTATAATGGTGTCAAACAGGATTTTTTCATGCTCCCAATATTATGCATTACTGGATTTCTAGTTTTCCATTCAGGATGAGGGAAATACTGCCACAATATTCTTTTAGCTCAACAGGCTTCTCTAAGGATTTACATTGCGTCAGCTTGGTTTACTATGAGATATGTGTATTTTCCAAGTTATCACTACAATAAAGTATTATCCGAGGCCTTGGAATTCACAGATTAAAGAGCTGTACCGAGAAGAGCTTGGAAGGTATGTGCTTAAGCGCCGAAATTGCAGAATGTGATCCATGCTTGGTAATAACTGGGACACTTGGAGCAATGGTATATGCCTTTTCACATGTGGATTCTGAGGCTGATTCTAAGTATCAAGAAAAGAGGGCATCGAATCTGCACGTCACTCTTGGTGGTAATAGGATGGACTGAGCCTAATATGAATAGATTCAAACATTGGTGGTAATAGGATCAGATAGGTTCAATAATTGGTGGCAATAGGATCACATGGACTGAGCCTAATATTAATAGATTCAATCATTGGTGGTAATAGGATCAGATAGACTGAGCCTAATATTAATAGGTTCAATCATTTGTGGTAATTGGATTAGATGGACTGAGCCTAATATTACTAGGTTCAATCGTTGGTGGTAATAGGATAAGATGGATTGAGCCTAATATTAATAGGTTCAATCATTGGTGGTAATAGTATCAGATGTACTGAGCCTAATATTAATAGATACAATCATTGGTGGTAATAGTATCAGATAGACTGAGCCTAATATTAATAGTTAATGATAATGATAGACTGGACGGAAAGACACATTTGTATGCACGCGGCTCATAAAACATGTTGAAAATGTTTAAAACGTGACTTTGTAATCATTGTTTACAGTTGAACATACTATAAAACACAAACTTTAATCCTCATCCAACCTCTCCGTTATCCGTCTTTGTTCAAGGCAACATGGGGCCATTTTAAAAACTTTTACATAGGCCACTTTGGTTCCTTTTCTACCCCTGGCCACGAGGGGAGGAAAAGAAGTAGAGAAAGGGGAGAGGGGACGGGGGGGGAGGGGCTCTGGTATCGACGTCAGGAGACAGAAGCAAAGAGCAACGTGTGCAGGAGGGCAAACATATATCAGAGCAGTAATTTACCGTTTGTAGTCTGTGCTCCGCACCTTTTGCTGAACACAGCGACACACCAATAAAGTGCTCGGGTCTGTAGAAAGCAATATTATCATATGATTATTAACACATAATAAGAATTATCTAAATGAAATACTCCAAGCATTTACATGACATCCAGAGAAAATATGTAATTGAATATTTGTCTAAAGAAGGAGCTGCTGATGACACCCCCCGCCCCCCGCCAACACCTCCCCGCCCCACCAGCATCACCCCCATACCAAGCACAAGAGAAAAGCTTAATGGAAGGTTAGGCAGCCCCCTCCCACTCCCACCATCATCACCCCCCTCCATCCCATGCACAGGAGAAAGGCTTAATGGATTGTTAGGCAACCCCCTCCTCCCACCAGCATCACCCGCCCCCCCCCCATCCCATACACAGGAGAAAGGCTTAATGGAAGGTTAGGCAGCCCCCTCCCCTGCCACCAGCATCACCCCCCCTCCATCCCATGCACAGAAGAAACGCTTAATGGAAGGTTAGGCAGCCCACTCCCCGCCCCCACCAGCATCACCCGCCCCCATCCCATGCACAGGAGAAAGGCTTAATGGAAGGTTAGAGAGGCCCCGCCCCACCCCACCAGCATCACCCTCCCCATCCCATACACAAGAGAAAGGCTTAATGGGAGGTTAGGCAGCCCCCTCCCCACCCCACCAGCATCAACCGCCCCCATCCCATACACAGGAGAAAGGCTTAATGGAAGGTTAGGCAGCCCCCTTCCCACCTCCACCAGCATCACCCGCCCTCCATCCCATACACAGGAGAAAGGCTTAATGGGAGGTTAGGCAGCCCCCTCCCCACCCCACCAGCATCACCCGCCCCCATCCCATGCACAGGAGAAAGGCTTAATGGGAGGTTAGGCAGCCCCCTCCCCGCCCCACCAGCATCACCCGCCCCATCCCATACACAGGAGAAAGGCTTAATGGAAGGTTAGGCAGCCCCCTCCCCGCCTCACCAGCATCACCCCCCTCCATCCCATGCACAGGAGAAAGGCTTAATGGAAGGTTAGGCAGTCCCCGCCCCGCCCCACCAGCATCGCCCCCCCCCCTCCATCCCATACACAGGAGAAAGGCTTAATGGAAGGTTAGGCAGCCCCCGCCCGCCCCACCAGCATCACCCGCCCTCCATCCCATGAACAGGAGAAAGGCTTAATGGAAGGTTAGGCAGCCCCCTCCCCGCCCCACCAGCATCACCCGCCCTCCATCCCATGCACAGGAGAAAGGCTTAATGGAAGGATAGGCAGCCCCCTCCCCCCCCACAAGCATCACCCGCCATCCATCCCATACACAGGAGAAAGGCTTAATGGAAGGTTAGGCAGCCCCCTCCCCGCCCATACCAGCATCACCCGCCTCCCATCCCATACACAGGAGAAAGGCTTAATGGAAGGTTAGGCAGCCCCTTCCCGCCCCCACCAGCATCGCCCGCCCCCCATCCCATACACAGGAGAAAGGCTTAATGGAAGGTTAGGCAGCCCCCTCCCCACCCCACCAGCATCACCCGCCCCCATCCCATGCACGGGAGAAAGGCTTAATGGAAGGTTAGGCAGCCCCCTCCCCGCCCCCACCAGCATCACGCGCTCCCATCCCATGCACAGGAGAAAGGCTTAATGGGAGGTTAGGCAGCCCCCTCCCCACCCCACCAGCATCACGCGCTCCCATCCCATGCACAGGAGAAAGGCTTAATGGGAGGTTAGGCAGCCCCCTCCCCACCCCACCAGCATCACCCGCCCTCCATCCCATACACAGGAGAAAGGCTTAATGGAAGGTTAGGCAGCCCCCACCCCCACCAGCATCACCTGCCCCCCCATCCCATGCACAGGAGAAAGGCTTAATGGAAGGTTAGGCAGCCCCCTCCCCACCCCACCAGCATCACCCGCCCTCCATCCCATACACAGGAGAAAGGCTTAATGGGAGGTTAGGAAGCCCCCTCCGAGCCCCCACCAGCATCACCCGCCCCCTCATCCCATACACAGGAGAAAGGCTTAATGGGAGGTTAGGCAGCCCCCTCCCCACCCCACCAGCATCACGCGCTCCCATCCCATGCACAGGAGAAAGGCTTAATGGAAGGTTAGGCAGCCCCCACCCCCACCAGCATCACCTGCCCCCCCATCCCATGCACAGGAGAAAGGCTTAATGGAAGGTTAGGCAGCCCCCTCCCCACCCCACCAGCATTACCCCCCCTTCATCCCATACACAGGAGAAAGGCTTAATGGAAGGTTGGGCAGCCCCCTCCCTGCCCCCACCAGCATCACCTGCCCCCCCATCCCATGCACAGGAGAAAGGCTTAATGGAAGGTTAGGCAGCCCCCTCCCCACCCCACCAGCATTACCCCCCCTTCATCCCATACACAGGAGAAAGGCTTAATGGAAGGTTGGGCAGCCCCCTCCCTGCCCCCACCAGCATCACCTGCCCCCCCATCCCATGCACAGGAGAAAGGCTTAATGGAAGGTTAGGCAGCCCCCTCCCCACCCCACCAGCATTACCCCCCCTTCATCCCATACACAGGAGAAAGGCTTAATGGAAGGTTGGGCAGCCCCCTCCCCCCTCCCCCCTCCCTGCCCCCACCAGCATCACCTGCCCCCCCATCCCATACACAGGAGAAAGGCTTAATGGAAGGTCAGTGAAGGAAAAGCAGAGGCAAGTCACCATTTCCCCTCAGAAGACTCTTCTCACTGCAAGAGAGTGGAGCAGCTGCAGGTCACTCACCTGCAGGAAATTATGCCATTATTACTGCTTCATCCTTTAGGGGGCGTCTTCCATGCCAAAATATGGGATTTGAGTGACTGGGGAGGGCTGAGCTGTCAGTCCTCGTCGGTGGAGGGGCTGCAGAGCTGATAGACACGCTCAGTGGTGAGACACTGATCCCCAGAACATGCGCAAGAACAGGATAATGGGAGGACCATGCTCAGGAGTGTACACAGAAAAGAGCATGCGTAGAAAGAGGAAACTGGAAGGAGCATGCGCAGAGGGAAGACACGGATAGACACGCTCAGTTTTGAGATACTGATCCGAGGAGCATGCGTAGAAAGAGGATTCTGCAAAGAGCATGCGCAGAAAGGGAAGCCCTGGACAGAGAGGACCTACTCCCAAAATAGACACGGAAATTTGTAAAGAAAGAGAGAAGACCCTAATACTAAAGAAGGATGCTCGGATTAGTTACCTGTAATCTGCATTACTCCTCGTCCTTCTCTTCCTCCTCCTAGTAATTACCTTGTAGTGTGCTCTGCCCTTGCAGGTGTTATGTGTGTGCCCATGCCACGGGCCACCTCACTCAAGCTTGCATACACGCAGGCGCGCACAAGAAGACACGGGACGCGCTGTGTGCCCTTCCGCATCCCGGCGGCAACTGTCCGCACGGGCGTGATTTATTCTAACACGCATGCGCGCAGCCCAAACGAGGTTCGCGCATGCGTCATTCGTGACTGGCAGGTCACATCCATTTTTTTTCTTTAACGAAAAAAACAACATAACATTATGTTACAACAACAGTACAAACTGCGAACACAAAACGATTAACCCAACCAGTTAGAAGTCTGCTGTTACCTCAGCTCAGTCTCCCGAGTCCAGGACGTAGTCCTTGAGGTGAGCAGGCGGTCTGCGGTCTCTTCGCACTGGGTACCTCGAGGTACTTGGCGTAGTTCCGCTGGGACTGTCTCCAGATGGGACGGCAACCCTCGGGGCGTCCTCGGCTGGACCCTCTGGGATCGCTTCGGAGTAGGTGCTCCACTTTTTTGAAAAAAGATCTTTTGCGGGTGACAGTGCCACGTTCACAGGCCGACGTCACCATGGTCCCTTTCACATGCGTGACCGTCCACGGGTGAGACTCATATGGCAAAGACAGTTTGCCTTCTGGGTGACGGTTCCGGACTAACACTGAATCACCTACACATACTTCTTTGTCTTGTAGACCTCTTCTCTCACTCTCTCTCTGATTGCGTACGGCGCGCTACTCTCTTACTTTCTCGTTGTCGATGACCCCTGGTCCTCGGCCCTCCATTTCCGGTATCATGCCACGGGGACAGCGTCCAAACAGCGCTTCAGCGGGAGCAACCCCTGTTGACTGGTGGGGGGTGGTCCGGTACTCTCTTAGGAACTCCACAAGCTTCATCGGGAGGTCCTCACCCCCATTAGCGGATATCCTTAGCACTTTGTTCAACGTATGCATTAGCCTTTCGGCTTCCCCATTAGCGCGAGGCCATAGAGGTGATACTCTGCGGTGATGGATGCCCCTTTCCTTGAGGTATTGGACGAACTGACTGCCGGTAAATGGAGGTCCATTGTCGGAGCATAGTATTTCCGGGAACCCGTGTGTCGCAAACATTTTGTCTAGGGCTCTAGTGGTATACTCCTTTGCTGTGGATTCCACCACCTCCACCTCAGGATACCTTGACCATTGGTCTACCGCCACTACGAAATACATGCCCCGACCTGTCGAATCCAAAATCCATATGGACAGTTCCCCAGGGCTTTTTGCTCCGTTCCATGGAGCTGATCGGTGGAGCCTTGTCCCCTGGAGTTGCTGCTTGACATGGCAAACACCTTCTCACAAAACGCTCGACCATCCCTTCCAGATCAGGGAACCACACCTTGGGTCGGAGCCTCGCTTTGGTCTTAACAACCCCTTGATGTCCAATGTGCGCTAACTCCAGGACACGATTCCTTAGTGCCTGTGGGATCACGATTTGCCTCCCTCTCAGCAGGAATCCGTCATCAGAAATGGACAGCTCATCCCTTACCCTCCAGAGTGCTTGAAGGTCCTTTTGGGCATCTGCCTGCCGCCTGGAGTTATTCCGCAGTACCTCTCTCCAGTCGCCACTTCTCACTGCCGCCTTGATGATGTGGAACACCTCATCCCTGGACGATTCAGTCGCTATGGCGAGTCTCGAAAGCACCACTGATAACGCACCCTCCACCACGTGACAGAGTAGCCCTTGACAGTCAGAAACCTCCTCGTTCTTTTCCACACTCCCAGTGCTGGGGTGTCGTGATAGATAGTCTGCAGGTTTATTGGTCCCTGGTCTGAACATCCATCGCTCAATTCTGGGCGGCGGCTTCTATGACACGCCCGCCAGGATTGGCAGCAAAGCCTCATGGTCAGTCACGACCACAACAGGCTTACCCAGGATGTAGAGACGAAAATGGCGACAGCCCCATAGAATGACCAAGTACATTCTAAGTACTGTTGGCTGTGGACTTGGACTGGTCTGCGCTGTTCCCTGGATTTTCTTTGCAGCGCCGCCTTTGCTCTGCGCTGTACCACCACCTGTCTTTGGACGCCGTGTCTACGGCTCGGAATGTCTTGCACGCCTGGAGGACGTCTTTCTGTGTTACACACAGTTTGCCTGGCCCCTGCTCGTGGAAAGGAGGCCCCGCCCCCCTGTGTCGAGTGACGCCCAGGAAGCCTTGTTAATCCCAGCCTCCTCGCGCACCCGCGCCGCGCACCTGCCAAGTACATTCTAAGTACTGTTGGCTGTGGACTTGGACTGGTCTGCGCTGTTCCCTGGATTTTCTTTGCAGCGCCGCCTTTGCTCTGCGCTGTACCACCACCTGTCTTTGGACGCCGTGTCTACGGCTCGGAGTGTCTTGCACGCCTGGAGGACGTCTTTCTGTGTTACACACAGTTTGCCTGGCCCCTGCTCGTGGAAAGGAGGTGACTGTTTATTATGCTCCGACTTGTCCCTGCCCATTGAATTGCCCATTGAACTGCCTTCTCCTTCCACCTTCCCCTGACTTGATCGCTGGGAAAGGGCCCCTCCTCGTTATATTATTTTTTGTCCTTTTGTTGTTTCAACTGTGTGCCTGGAGGGGTGGCTAATGTGCTCTCTCTGTGTTTCTTCCCCTTAGGCCCCGCCCCCCTGTGTCGAGTGACGCCCAGGAAGCCTTGTTAATCCCAGCCTCCTCGCGCACCCGCGCCGCGCACCTGCCAAGTACATTCTAAGTACTGTTGGCTGTTCGCGGTTCGCGGGAGCACGGAGGAGGTTCACAGGCTTCCGGCTGTGTCCTGTCTTAGCTAGAGGTACGAGTGGTTTGTCATTCTTTGCTCGTAGTTTAGTGTAACTTATTTTGATATTTCTGTCTAATTTTTGAGTATCGTGGGCTAACAGCCCAAGATTTGGGGGGTCCCATTGATTGGGGCGGTACTCTGTGTGGTGTTTTGTGTGGGGTGTCCACAAACATCGTGCCCACAATTCAAACAAAGGTGCAACTCCATTGTCATTACTTTACATGCTATTTCAATGTGTTAGAGGCCACGTTCATTTTTTGGTAACTCACATTGTCAACCTATAGAGGCCTTGCCTCGTAGTGTGGTCTTGTGCCAACATAGCCCTAAGCACATTGTTACTTGGCCTTATCCTTTGCCTTGGTTAAAAAGGGGTGGATACTACGGCTTGACTTTGGGGTGCGTTCCGCTCCTTAGCATGAGTCCGATTCTAAGAAGTGGAAGTAAAATCGGCTCCCCTGTGCAAGACCATGCCCTAGGGACTATTACTAACTCGTTAACCCCCGTTGTCCCTCAAAATTTGGCACCCACTGTCCCTCTTCTACCCATGTCTAGCCCCCCTAGAGTGAGAAGGGTGGGACTGGGTCAGGTGGGTCACAATGAGACTGCCTTATCAGCCGTCCCATCTTTGACCAGCTCCCCTTCACTGCATGGTCCGTTTCCGGCTTTGGCTGTGTCAACCTTTTCAGTCCAGGACGCAAATGACTATGCTGGTGACGAGGGTGAGGTGTTTAATCATGGCCATGATGCAGGATGTTCTCCAACACAAGGCCTTCGAGGCCTTCCTTGTCTCACTGACACTTCTATCTTGGCACCCACCATTGTCAGCAAACTAAGTAAAAGAGTGCGGCTCTCCTTGGGCCCTTCGTCTCCTGCGTCGTCTGCTTTTCCCTTTCGTGAACAAGTTCACTTTCATATTCCCCCCGAAAATAATAGGGAAATAAAAGGTGACCACGGGACGGCGCCGTCGACTTTCCATCATAGGGCATTGGAAGGGGGTTTTGCCACCTCATATGACACCACACCTCTTGACAAAGTGACGGTGGCAGGGCCTTCGTCTGTAGGAGGCGCGATTCCCTTCTCCCTGGCAAACCAAGAGGCAGATGCTACTGCTCCAAAGGGAGAAGTTAGATCGGCCTCTACCCCAGAGGAATACTGCTCTCTCACGCAGTTAAACGAACCCTTTAACTTTCCAGTTATCTCACGTATTCTCAACTTATTGGATAAGGGACACGAGCTGACACACTGTTCCTTAAGGGAGATGCAATCTTCATTTTCTCTTATGAAAGACAAGATGGCCAGATTGGAGGGTTTTATTCTAGCAGAAGAGCATTCCAGATCCTTCTATCTGGCTCATTTTGAAAAATTGTTGGAGAGCGTCTCACATAGAGCACCTCAGCTCCTACCTTCTACTATGACCCACACTCGGGGCTCCCAGACTGAGCCGGAAATGCGTTCGCAAGTTGTCCCTCAGATTCTTTACTCTCAGGTAGTGTCAGGGGCCAACCCAGTGATGAAGGCTCATACTAACTTGGAGGCTATTGACTTGGTGGAGGTTCTCAAACTCCAGCACGAACGCATATTACAGGTTGAACAGCTTCTTTACAAGTTAGTTGCAACCCAACAGCATTTGGATCCAGCAGACCCCCCTAGAGAGGGATCCAATGTTACTCAAGATCTTGCTGCTCCCTCGGATAGCCCCTCCGCCCTGACTGACATCATTGAGGCTTTGCCTTCTCCTGCATTGTTGGCAGTGGATTTAGGCTCGGACCTGGAGGAAGGACCCGTGGTGCATGAAGGAAGACACTTTGTCTCGCGTAAAGCGAGAAAGTCCTTCCTAAGAGCCCAAAAACGTCTAAAGGTTACCAAGGCTGGCCGTAAGAAAGCCAGTATTTACACACCACCTCCGGCCTGTGCTTTGACGATCCCCGAACCTATTGTATCCTTGAGTACGGGGACCACCCATGATGACCTTGGCCTATCCCTTTGTGATCTTGACGAAGAAAGTAGGAAACACCGTCAGGTTGCAGTTTTGCAATCTGGGAACACACAGATCGCCTCCCGTGGCTCTCAAGGGACTTCCACGGCTAAGCTCCAATCACAGCTTCACTCTTTTTTTCCCATCATCAAACCTAGAAAGGCAAGCACGACGATGCTAGCCGAGGCTTTAGGTACACCTGCTCTGATTTCTACCAATGTTCCCCCCCAGGTGAAACCCGTCTTGGTTGGGACGGATGTAGTTACCATTCCGTTAGCCCCTCTAGGTGCTGAAAGAGTGGATCTTGGTTGTCCTCCTCCTCCCTTAGAAGTACCTGGGGTCTTGGCATCTTCAGGATGGCCTCCTAACGTGGAGGCCACGCATCTCCCGCCCATAGGAGTAGGGATCTCTATTCCTGACGTCTTGTCTTTCTCGCACACACCAAAGGACATGAAATTAATCCTTGGTTGGGCGAGTAATCCAGAGACAAACGGCCCTGCCCGTATAAACAGGTCATTTTTGATGAACTCCTTCTTCCAAATTCCAGCCCTTAGGAACCTTTCATCTAAAGATCTAGATTGGGTCAAATTGGCAACTCATAATAATCACAGAGCCCTGTGCAGAGTCCAATCACAGATTATTACCAAAATGCTGTTGGACTTTGCTGAGGACTTCCATTCCATCGGCCTTACTCCATGCCTATTTCCGGATATGGATAGTGCATGGGCTTACCTTGACTGGGTAGCCCCCACCTTGCCAGTATGTCCAGTGGGGCTGGGTACAGATTCTTCTGATTCTCAGGTTACGCAATTAGCACTCCAACTAGCATCGCTAACCCAAGCATTGAGTGGCCTAGCTTGGCTGGAACCCTTGATAAAAACAGCTGCAGCTATCAAAGGGCCCACTCCAAGCTCATAACTGGCCAGCCTGTCTATTGCATCCTGGAACTGTTGTGGCCTGGGCAATTTGGTTACATGGCACAAGCAGTTTGCCCTTGATCAGAAACCCGACATTCTATTTTTGCAGGAAACGATGAGCCTATCTGAGCTTACTCTCGATGGGTATTCCAGTTTTTCGCTTCCAGCTAGTCGTATTCTTACAGGCCGTCCTTCGGGCGGTATTGCTGTCCTTATTAAGAATGGTCTAAAAGCAGTGGCCTCTATTCTTGACACCTCAAAATCCTGTGTCCTAGTGGAGTTGTTGTTTGAACCCGCCGAGGCCGTCCCTTTGCTTTTAATGTCGTTGTATTGGAATCCCAAGTCTGTCTCATTTTCCCTGCTCGTGGAGGATCTTGACAGGATGTTGGGGCATGCTTTAGTTTCGTGTCCCTACCATGAAATTGTGATTGGAGGTGATCTAAATTCATACCTCCAGTTCTCTCACTCACTGGGCTCTTCCATTTCCTTTTCTCCTCATGCCCAACAAGCCGCTCATCGAGGGTATCACTTGCTAAGTTTCTTTGAAAAATGGGGTATTTACCCAATCCAATTCGCACCTAACATCCCACATATCTCATGGTCACGGGGCAAGCTTTCATCCCTTATTGACTACGTCCTTGCATCCAAAGTGTGTTCCGGGCTTCTTGAACCAATATCAATTCTAGACTTGGGCCTGAGCGACCACCACATGCTGTGCTCTACACTCCATATGGGATGTGAGGTCTTTAGATCTTCACCTCCCGTTTCTTTGGCGGTTCCCGACAGAAATACCATCTCTGTCAATTGGAAGCCGTCCGTGTGCAGGAAACTAGTGTTCTTGGTGAACAGAGATCTCATACCAACCCATGTCGACCTTATGTCGCCGGGGCATATCAAAAAAATCAATGAAAGAAACATCAACATGATTCAGCATCACCTACTATCTTTAGCGAATGACGCTTCGGGTAAAGGCACCCCTTTGGATGCCAACCCAAACTTGCACCAGATAACAATATTAAAAAAACAAAAAAATCGGGTACTGGCTGCTTTAAGAAAAAAGGCCCTTAGCCCTCTCACCTACCATCGTGAAAAAAACGTTATTATTGGGTGCTTTAAGCACCAGATCAAGTCTCTACTTCAGGCTGCCTTTACTCTCGCGCATCAAGACATGATTACCTTGCTCTGCAAAAAAAAAACTCGAGAGATATGGGCAATTTTAAGAAATCCTTCAGGTAAGGTGGATACTCGATCTGTGGCGATCATCTCGGGCACTGAATGGGAGAAGCATTTCTCTCAAAAATATGCCTTGCCTACTACTTATGCCATAATTGAGAGTACAGACTTGTGTTTGCCTATGCCGCGAGTCTGTCCTTGGGCCTTAAAAGATATCATATGGGCTATTTCCCAATTGAAGTTCTCTAAAGCAGCCGGCCCTGATGGGCTTCCTCCATGTGTTCTAAAAGACGACCCTCACTTTTGGGCTAGTTACCTTCTTCCCCGCTACCAGCTGACTTATATAACTGGTAAGATTCCGGAATCTTGGTTGACCGCTATAATCATTCCAATACACAAAAAGGGTGTGCTAAACAACCCCCTAAACTTTAGGCCCATTGCCCTTATAGATACTGCTGCAAAAATTTTTGCACGTTTGCTTCTATCAGAATTGGAAGGCCATATACATAAGCTAAAAATTCTCTCCAAAGCACAGGTCGGTTTCCGCAGAGCAATGGGCACCCAATTAAATGCCACGATCCTAGCCCATCTGCTTCGGAATGCACATACCAAAGCCAATGGAACCATATATATGGCAGCCTTGGATCTCTCGGCTGCATTTGATAATGTACTTCGTACCCGGCTCTGGCAAAAGATGCTGGCCTACGGCATACCATCTCCACTTGTTGCATTGATTGCAGCACTACACCAGCATACATCTTACCGAGTCCGCATCAATGCGGAAGGGCTATTGACCGACAATATACCCACGTATATAGGCGTCAAACAGGGCTGCAATTTGGCAGCGGTCCTGTTCAATCTGTACCTTGCCGACATCGATAAGATCTGGCAAGGTTCTAACTCCTTCCCGGTTATATTGGGTTCTATGCGGCTCCATTGGCTAGCATTTGCCGACGACATTATAATATTCGATAGAGTGCCGTTTGGACTCCAAAACAAATTAAATCTGTTTGGGGAATATTGTAAGCTTAACAACATGACTACTAACTCACTTAAATCGCATATATTGGTTTTTACTGCTAAAAAAAAGCTTCCAAGATTCAACTTCACAATAAACGCTCAGGTGATTTTGAGAAAAGAGGAGATTAAGTATTTGGGCTATTACTTGTCGAATGGGATGTCAGCTAACAAGTGGCGCTCAGTGTTGACTGCAAAGTTTAACCCCCTTCTGGCCCAAATGAGAATTATCTTCACCAAATATTGTCGCTACTCTCTTCTGCCTCTAATACATTTCTATACTATGAAGATAGAGCCCATTCTTCTCTATGCAGTAGATATTTGCCTTTTGAATTTGGGGCCCCTTTTAAACATCTTTCAGGGTAGACTCTGGAAGAACATTTTGGGGCTTCTCGGATATCTACCCAACTCCATAATTATTCATGAATTGGGTCTATATCCATTAGAAGACAGATTTATTTGGCGGATGGTATCTGCATTCGCCAAAATGATCTCCCCTCCCCCAAATTCACTACACAAGGATTTCCAGGAAATGTTAGCCAGAACGTGTCCTCTTTCAATCACCATTGTGAAAGACAAAATACAAGCGATTTTAACTTCTTTGAATTTGACACAGGATGATTTGGCAAATACCCCTGCCAAAGTTAAAAGGCGTTTTTTCAAAAACTCTTGGGCTCAAAATTGTGATCGGATTGGAAGCTATTCTTCCTTTACCGTATATGCCACTTTTAGACACGCAGTTGCACCTCGGCTGCCTTATATCCTGGCCTTTCCAGACAAAGGAGCAAGAAGATATTATATGCGCTTCCGCATGGATCTTATCCAGACGGGTGCTCGCATTAGAAATTGGAACGGCTATAGGGCCTTGGCAAAATGGGAGGGTTGCAGATTTTGCCTAAAAACGTCTGAGCCCGAAACCCTGGTACATCTTTTCATGCATTGTGATTTCTTTCTCGGGCATAGACAACGTTGCTTGGCTGCATATCTTACTTCGTTCTCTCTGTTCGAATGTCACCTAGTATGGTTGAGATGTATGCAGGGAAATTCTAACTCCATCATACTAGCAACCGTTAGATTGGTTGCAATAATAGAAGAACAACTGTTGTTACTCAACAGGACCTTTTGGAATGGGTAAATTTGTCTATCTCTGAGATTTGGTTTAATCGACGACTACCGGTATTTGCCAACTGGTTAGGGCTGGACCTAAGTTGGTGGAGGCTTGCGACGCCCTACTATCACTATTACGTTGGGTATGCTTTTATTAGGTTAGGTAAGGTTTGATACTTGGTATCGTAGTTCTCCACTATGACTTGGAGATGCTATGATCATGTGACCTTGTGATTTTGCGATCCGGCGAGTCCGGAGAGTCTTGTTGATGCATTAGGAAAGGTTTTAACGTCTCAATGATTTTAATGATTTTAGTATTGCTTGGTTTTGTACCTCATCATTTGTTATGTTTGTTGTATGAGATTTTTATGTTGTTTTATATGTGTTATGTATAATTTGTAAAGGTGTAAATTAATTTTTGCTACCAAAACAAATAAATAAAATTAAAAAAAAAATAGAATGACCAGAGCCTCTCTTTCTATTTGCGAGTATCGCTTCTCCGTGTCCGAAAGCGCCTTGCTCGCATAAGCGATGGGTCGCATGTCCCCTCTCTTGTCTGGCTGCAGCAGCACCGCCCCAACACCCATGGGACTGGCATCAACAACGATCTCAGATTCCACCGAAGGGTTAAAGTACGCCATGGTGTCCCCATCGGATAGGGCATTCTTGAGGACCTGAAATGCCTCCTGTTCTTTCATTTCCCACATCCATAAGGCGTCACTCCTGGTCAACGCCCTGAGGGGTTCCGACAAGGAGGCCAAACCCTTAATGAAGCGCCCACAGTAATTTACGATCCCCAAGAAGCTCCTCACCTCTGTGGGGGATTGGGGTGCTGCGGCCTCTCGAATGTCCTTGTTCTTAGCCGGATCGGGCGACACACCGCTGGCGTGAAAGATGAAACCAAAAAACCCGATCCTATCTTTGAAAAACTCACATTTTTCACGGTGTAGTGTAAGTCCCAAATCATCCAACCTCTTCAGTGTGCACTCCAGTCTCTTCATGTGCTCTGTCTCAGATTCGGCAAACACTAAAATGTCATCACTCATATTCAAAACGCCTTTGAGACCTGCCAGCGCCCCCCCTTATGGTGTTCTGGAAGACTTCGGCAGCAGATGAAATGCCGAAGCTCAGGCGCTTAAACTGATAGAAGCCCTCATGCGTCGTAAAGGTCGTGATAAATCTTGAGTCTGGGTGGAGCTCAAGCTGGTGATAGCCCGCCCGTAGATCTAACTTCGAGAAAACTCTTGCGCCCTGCAGTTCTCCTATGATATCATCAAGAGTGGGCGTAATGTGTCTCTCCCTCTTAATGGCGGCATTGGGGAGGTGCATATCTACGCAGATGCGCACCGCTCCGGGCTGTTTTGGCTTGGGGGCGACCACGATGGGTGAAACCCAGGGCGTCGGGCCTTCCACCCTTTCAATAATGTCCATCTGAACAAGTGAGCAGAGCTCCTCCTCCACCTTCTCTCGGAGGTGAAACAGGATCCGTCGATGCTTGAGAGCCGTAGGCCTGATGGTGCCGTAAATGTGCAGACGTAACTGGGGGAGCCTTCAACTTTCCCAGTCCTTTAAAAATGCCTAGGAATCTGTCTAGCTGCTGCACGATGTCCACTTGGTAGACCTCCCACGCAAAATACACTAGGTCCAGGGCCTCTGATGCCGCACAGCTGAGCAGAGAGTGAGGGCAAACGTCCGTGACGAAAAATCAGGCTTTTATGGTCTTGCCGCCCTTGGACACAGGCGCAACGAAAACGCCCTTGATGGGGAGTGGTGTATCTCCGCCAAACGTGAACATTTTCACAGTCGATGCATCCAGCACCGGTGGTCCCGGTACTGACTGGTAATGATCGGAGGCAAGCACGCACACTGAGGCCCCCCTGTCTATCAGCACTTGTGTCGGCACCCCCTGAATATCCACGACACATTTGGGCTGTCTCTTTTTCCTCGCCCCTGTGGCTATGCTCGAAATGAAGAACACTTCATCTTCTTCATCTTCCTCCTCCTCGGCCATATTAAGCCTCTGCATCTCCTGTTCTAATGCCGCAATGCTCCTCTGCCCCCTTGAACCACCACCACGTGCCCTGGCCGGGCCCCTCTGTACAGTCACTGGAGCGGGAGCGCGACACATCCGGGCATAGTGTCCAGGTCCGTTGCATCTGCCACAGGATCTTGATTTGGCGGGACACTCTTCAGAGTGTGGCAAGTCATATCCACAGTATTGGCAAATAGACGCCGCTCCTTGCAGCGGACCAGCTTCCTGGTGTTTCTGGCCCCACTTGGCTTTCGACGTGAACTGTTTTCCAACTGCAAACGCTTCTTCTGACTTTCCCGGACGCACCGCCGCGTCCATTTTAGCACCCCTCGATTCTGCCAGTTCATAGGTCCTTCCACTGTCCAAGATCTGTTGCAGAGTCCAACCAGGCTCCCTCAACACTTGCCTACGTAGCTTGCCTGAGTCACAGCCTTGGATTACCTGATTTCTGATCATCGACGCTTCGTTGTCCCATCGATAAGTTGTGGCCATTTGTCGCAGGCGAGCGCAGAACTGGTCAAGTGACTCCTCTTCCTGCTGTTTTTCACCACAAAACAGAAATCTCTCGTAGTCTACGTTGGACAAAGGAATGAAATGATTCTCTATGGCAGTCTTGACAGCGTCATAGGTGACTACCTGCAGGTTAAGGGACTCATAAATGCGCAGAACGTCCATGCCCGCAGAGTACAGGAGAGTGGCCCTCTTTGCGTCGTCGTCCGTTTCCCCAGTTACAGTAAAGTACATGTCCAATTTTTTTATCCACAACAACCATCTTGGGCCCAATTTCGAGGGGGGACCCGACGTGTCAAATTCTTGCATGGGTAACAAAGCCCCCTGTTGTCTCCTTACAACCACTCTCGCTGTTTCTGCTTCACCGTCACTTTCTGCCATGTTCACAGGTCGCACGGGCACCTCCTGGTGGTTCAGAGGCCGCAAACATGACTTGGATGGACAGTAGACGTACCTTGGGTGACTGCGCAACCGTGGAACCTTCCAGTTGTTGAGGGCCTTCCCCTATGCTTGTGTTTCCTTCCAGCCACCCCGTGTGTGGTGGCCACTGGTTCAGGTGCAGTCCTCTTGGATGATGAAGACTGCCGAAGTTCCAAAAATTGTTTTGGTGTAGCTTCTTTCCGGTATGAGCAGCGCACGAGCACCTTTTCAGGCCGCTACTGCCTCATACCATGTGTGAAAACACGTCCGCTCTGCTCGCGCCGGGTTCGTGATACGCAACGGTGTAATGTTACGAAGATTGACACGCAGCGTTGTGTCAATAAAAGCTCCGCTTGCATCCAGCCTCGTCGCCAGATGTTATGTGTGCGCCCGTGCCTCGGGCCGCACCTCACTCACGCTTGCATACACGCAGGCACACAAGAAGACACAGGACGCGCTGTGTGCCCTTCCGTGTCCCGGTGGCAACTGCCCACACGGGCGTGATTTATTCTAACACGCATGCGCGCAGCCCAAACGAGGCTCGCGCATGCGTCATTCGTGACTGGCACGTCACAGCAGGAACTTTTTATCAAGCTTTCTTACTCTGGCTCTTCCCTTCCCAGCAAATATAACCTCACTTACCCACAACCCTACATGTCAGTCCTCCCGATTTAGGCGGGAGTCTTCTGATATTTCAGTGAAAAATATTGCTATTTTTCAGATTTTCCCACCTAAAATAATTCTAGCCCAAAGGATTCCTATGGGGAAATTAATTTCTTCCGATTTTTCTTACAGAGTCTCCCACCTAGGTGGTTTAGAATGTTGGCATGTATGTCACAACTCCTCAGTAGATCTAAAGTAGAGACATGGGCACCTTCTCCCCCAGAGCTGTAGAGGTGAGGCGCATGTGCTTGGCGAGGAAGAGGAAGAGTATGACTAGGAGTAATGAAGATTATGGTAAGTAATCCGAGCTTTACCTGCACGTCTCTCTTCCTCGTCCCAGTATTTGCGCTTCAATTGTACCAAAGCTAGTGGACGGAAGGTAGCCCATGCCCACCGCAAAAGACAGACACCAAGAGTAATGCTCCAACAAGCCAACACCCTCTTTATTGTGCAATAGCTGGAAGGAGGCACTAGACCATACCTGCCTAACCTCCAGATTTTTCCCGGAGAATTTTAACCATTTCTCCGGGTCTCCTGGAAAGACCGTGGAATCTCAGGAATGTTGATGGGGAAATCTTTCAAGGAATGTATATTCTTTTTTTTTTTGGTCCTGCTTGCAGGACTGGGCCGCTGCGGACTCCCTGCCTGAATATGGCTTTATCTCTGCAGCAATTTCTGTAAGGCTTCCAGCACATTGGCAAAAAGAATTCAGGTGAAGCAAAATAACGCATGTTTATTTTGCTTCAAATTTCATTCTTTTTTGCCGACTTTCAATGCACACGCCAGTTTTTTTTGCTTTCGTTATTTTTGCCCAGGTTAGAGTGGACTCAGCCCCATTGAACCACAGCCATCAGGTTTGCATTCTAGACAACTCACCGCTGCACTACATAACATGATGAAAAACAACTAAGGTGAAATGACCAATTTCGGTACTGCAAAATTCAGGGAAAACCTTTGTATTGGTTCTTGGAGTTTTCATGTGCACATTTTAACTTGTTGATTTTATGGAAGGCGAATGCCTTTTGTCCTATGCAATTTGGGTGGTTGTGAAAAGTCAATTTAATGAAATATATATATTTCAATTTGAACTGCAAATTTCTGATGTCACATCACATTACAACAGAGTTTACCTTTTTGACATGTGGGCAGTGCCATATGAAAATTGGCAGAGTTTTGTGTGACTGTGGGCAGGGAATTTTGATTTTCAAATGTAGGCAGGTATGCGCTAGACAAATTACCCCGAGCGACAAGTCAATGAGAAGCCATAGCTCTCAACTCACCCGCTTTTGGTGTCATTCAGATCGTGCACATGCAGGATTTGAGATGTAAACGAGCAGGAGACAGGGAGGGGATCCCAGGAACACGACCCCCACCGCTCAGAGCCTCCCAGTGTGACTGAGGATGGCTGAGCTGTCAGTCCTCATCAGTGAAGCCAGGCTGCAGAGCCTGCCAGAGTGACTGAGGATGGCTGAGCAGTCAGTCCTCATCAGTGGAGCTGCTGCAGAGCTGATAGACACAATCACTGCTGAGACATTGGGCCTCTTTACACGGTAGGCGGTGGACCAAGGTGCTATTAGTACCTTGGTCCGTGCCGGTAAAATACCGGCACTGCCTTGGAGGAAAGGGGAATTACTGCCCTATTCCAAGGTTGGCGGGGCGGTAATTCCCCCTTCCCCATTCCCATTTTTGCCCCATAGGGCATAATGGGAATGGGGAAGGTGCTAATTACGGTACCGCAAATTGCGTACCAAGTACCAACCCGCAAAGGGACCTCGTAGTAAGGTGGTGCAGTTTAACGGTCACCGGTACCATTACCGGTGACCGTTAACCCTTACCGCCTTCCGTGTAATGAGGCCCATTGATCCTCAGAACATGCGCAGAAAGGGGATACTGGGAGGAGCAGCGTAGAAGGGGATACTCGGAAGAGCATGCGCAGAAAAAGGAACTAGAATGAGCAATCCCTAGGAAGAGACTTCCCCAAGGTAGACCACAGTTCTTTATTAAGACTCTGTGAGGTAATCACAGAAATCTCTAAATAAGGGCATGCTCAGAGAAGGGACCCTAATGCAGGACAATAATGCTTTATTTGCAGGACTAAAAATCATGCTCATATATGGACACTATTATGTAAATAATTCAGGAGAATTTCTGATTTAAGTTGTGTCTATATTTTTAAGTAATGTGAACTGTATGGATTAGGGTCTTTTGTGATTTATATTGTGACAAAATGCTGGATATTCAGACACTTTTTCTAATGTTTCACAGATGTAATCTGTTGCGAGGGGAGAGACAGCAGGACTGAAAGGGTTAAATGGAACCAGACACCGCAGGAGAAAGAGGAGGGGCATCAGGGATGAAGAGGCAGCAGTTTAGAATAAAGTATGCCTTAACACAAGACGTGTCCTGTCGTCCTGGCGTGAAGGGACATTGACATGTATCTAACTAGCATGTGCTAGTCCTCAGCCACCTGTGTCAGTATTCAGGGATGCATGCGCTAGTCCTCAGCCACCTGTGTTAGTATTCAGGGATGCATGCGCTAGTCCTCTGAGCCACCTGTATCAGTGTTCAGGGATGCATGTGCTAGTCCTCTGCCCCACCTGTGTCAGTATTCAGAGATGCATGTGCTAGTCCTCAGCCACCTGTGTCAGTATTCAGGGGTGCATGTACTAGTCCTCTGAGCCAACTGTGTCAGTATTCAGTGATGCATTTGCTAGTCCTTTGAGCCACCTGTGTCAGTATTCAGGAATGCATGTGCTACTCCTCAGCCACCTGTGTCAGTATTCAGGGATGCATGTGCTAGTCCTCTGAGCCACCTCTGTCAGTATTCAGGGATGCATGCGCTAGTCCTCTGAGCCACCTGTGTCAGTATTCAGGGATGCATGTGCTAGTCCTCTGAGCCACCTGTGCCAGTATTCAGGGATGCATGCGCTAGTCCTCTGAGCCGCCTGTGCCAGTATTCAGGGATGCATGTGCTAGTCTTCTGAGCCACCTGTGTCAGTATTCAGGGATGCATGTGCTAGTCCTCTGAGCCACCTGTGTCAGTTTTCAGGGATGCATGTGCTAGTCCTCTGAGCCACCTGTTCAGGAATGCATGTGCTAGTCCTCTGAGCCACCTGTGTCAGTATTCATTGATGCATGTGCTAGTCCTATGAACCACCTATGTCAGTATTCAGGGATGCATGTCCTAGTCCTCTGAGCCACCTGTGTCAATATTCAGGGATGCCTGTGCTAGTCCTTTGAGCCACCTGTGTCAGTATTCAGGGATGCATGTGCTAGTCCTCTGAGCCAGCTGTGTCAGTATTCAGGGATGCATGTGCTAGTCCTCAGCCACATGTGTCAGTATTCAGGGATGCATGTGCTAGTCCTGGGGACACCTGAGTCAGTATTCAGGGATGCATGTGCTTTTCCTCTGAGCCACCTGTGTAAGTATTCAGGGATGCATGTGCTAGTCCTCTGAGCCACCTGTGTCAGTATTCAGGGATACATGTGCTAGTCCTCTGAGCCACCTGTGTCAGTATTCAGGGATGTATTTGCTAGTCCTCTGAGCCACCTGTATCAGTATTCAGGGATGCATGTGCTAGTCCTCAGCCACCTGTGTCAGTATTCAGGGATGCATGCGCTAGTCCTCTGAGCCACCTGTGTCAGTATTCAGGGATGCATGCGCTAGGCCTCTGCGCCACCTGTGTCAGTATTCAGGAATGCATGTGCTAGTCCTCTGCGCCACCTGTGTCAGTATTCAGGGATGCATGTGCTAGTCCCCTGAGCCACCTGTGTCAGTATTCAGGGATGCATGCGTTAGACCTCTGAGTCACCTGTGTCAGTATTCAGGGATGCATGTGCTAGTCCTCTGAGCCACCTGTGTCAGTATTCAGGGATGCATGCGCTAGGCCTCTGAGCCACCTGTGTCAGTATTCAGGGAGCCATGGCTAGTCCTCAGCCACCTGTGTCAGTATTCAGGGATGCATTTGCTAGTCTTCTGAGCCACCTGTGTCAGTATTCAGAGATGCATGTGCTAGTCCTCTGAGCCACCTGTGTCAGTATTCAGGGATGCATGTGCTAGTCCTCTGAGCCATCTGTGTCAGTATTCAGGGTTGCATGTGCTAGTCCTCTGAGCCACCTGTGTCAGTATTCAGGGATGCATGTGCTAGTCCTCTGAGCCAATTGTGTCAGTATTCAGGGATGCATGCGCTATTCCTCTGAGCCACCTGTGTCAGTATTCAGGGATGCATGCGCTAGTCATCTGAGCCACCTGTGTCAGTATTCAGGGATGCATGCGCTAGTCCTCTGAGCCACCTGTGTCAGTATTCAGGGATGCATGCGCTAGTCCTCTGAGCCACCTGTGTAAGTATTCAGGGATGCATGCGTTAGTCCTCTGAGCCACCTGTGTCAGTATTCAGGGATGCATATGCTAGTCCTATGAGCCACCTGTGTCAGTATTCAGGAATGCATGCGCTAGTCCTCTGAGCCACCTGTGTCAGTATTCAGGGATGTATGCGCTAGTCCTCTGAGCCATCTGTGTCAGTATTCAAGGATGCATGCGCTAGTCCTTTGAGCCACCTGTGTCAGTTTTCAGGGATGCATGCGCTAGTCCTCTGAGCCACCTGTGTCAGTATTCAGGGATTCATGTGCTAGTCCTCTGAGCCACCTGTGTCAGTATTCAGGGATGCATGTGCTAGTCCTCTGAGCCACCTGTGTCAGTATTCAGGGATTCATGCGCTAGTCCTCTGAGCCACCTGTGTCAGCATTCAGGGATGCATGTCCTAGTCCTCTGAGCCACCTGTGTCAGTATTCAGGGATGCATGCGCTAGTCCTCAGAGCCACCTGTGTCAGTATTCAGGGATGCCTGTGCTAGTCCTCTGAGCCACCTGTGTCAGTATTCAGGGATGCATGTGCTAGTCCTCTGAGCCAGCTGTGTCAGTATTCAGGGATGCATGTGCTAGTCCTCCAAGCCACCTGTGTCAGTATTCAGTGATGCATGCACTAGACCTCTGAGCCACCTGTGTCAGTATTCAGGGATGCAGTGCTAGTCCTCCAAGCCACCTGTGTCAGTATTCAGGGATGCATGCGCTAGTCCTCTGAGCCACCTGTGTCAGTATTCAGGGATGCATGCGCTAGTCCTCTGCGCCACCTGTGTCAGTATTCAGGAATGCATGTGCTAGTCCTCTGCGCCACCTGTGTCAGTATTCAGGGATGCATGTGCTAGTCCCCTGAGCCACCTGTGTCAGTATTCAGGGATGCATGCGTTAGACCTCTGAGCCAACTGTGTCAGTATTCAGGGATGCATGTGCTAGTGCTCTGAGCCACCTGTGTCAGTATTCAGGGATGCATGTGCTAGGCCTCTGAGCCACCTGTGTCAGTATTCAGGGAGCCATGGCTAGTCCTCAGCCACCTGTGTCAGTATTCAGGGATGCATGTGCTAGTCTTCTGAGCCACCTGTGTCAGTATTCAGGGATGCATGCGCTAGTCCACTGAGCCACCTGTGTCAGTATTCAGGGATGCATGTGCTAGTCCTCTGAGCCACCTGTGTCAGTATTCAGGGATGCATGTGCTAGTCCTCTGAGCCACCTGTGTCAGTATTCAGGGATGCAAGCGCTAGTCCTCTGAGCCACCTGTGTCAGTATTCAGGGATGCATGCGCTAGTCCTCTGAGCCACCTGTGTCAGTATTCAGGGATGCATGCGCTAGTCCTCTGAGCCACCTGTGTCAGTATTCAGGGATGCATGCGCTAGTCCTCTGAGCCACCTGTGTCAGTATTCAGGGATGCATGCGCTAAACCTCTGAGCCACCTGTGTCAGTATTCAGGGATGCATGTGCTAGTCCCCTGAGCCACCTGTGTCAGTATTCAGGGATGCATGTGCTAGTCCTCTGAGCCACCGGTGTCAGTATTCAGGGATGCATGTGCTAGTTCTCAGTCACCTGTGTCAGTATTCAGGGATGCATGTGCTAGTCTTCTGAGCCACCTGTGTCAGTATTCAGGGATGCATGGTCTGAGCCACCTGTGTCAGTATTCAGGGATGCATGCGCTAGTCCACTGAGCCACCCGTGTCAGTATTCAGGGATGCATGTGCCAGTCCTCTGAGCCACCTGTGTCAGTATTCAGGGATGCATATGCTAGTAATATGAGCCACCTGTGTCAGTATTCAGGGATGCATTCACTAGTCCTCTGAGCCACCTGTGCCAGTATTCAGGGATGTATGCGCTAGTCCTCTGAGCCACCTGTGTCAGTATTCAAGGATGCATGTGCTAGTCCTCTGAGCCACCTGTGTCAGTATTCAGGGATGCATGTGCTAGTCCTCTGAGCCACCTGTGTCAGTATTCAGGGATGCATGCGCTAGTCCTCTGAGCCACCTGTGTCAGTTTTCAGCGATGCATGCGCTAGTCCTCTGTGCCACCTGTGTCAGTATTCAGGGATGCATGTGCTAGTCCTCTGAGCCACCTGTGTCAGTATTCAGTTATGCATGCGCTAGTCCTCTGAGCCACCTGTGTAAGTATTCAAGTATGCATGTGCTAGTCCTTTGAGCCACCTGTGTCAGTATTCAGGGATCCATGTACTAGTCCTTTGAGCCACCTGTGTCAGTATTCAGGGATGCATGTGCTATTCCTCTGAGCCACCTGTGTCAGTATTCAGGGATGCATGCGCTAGTCCTCTGAGCCACCTGTGTCAGTATTCAGGGATGCATGTGCTAGTCCTCAGCCACCTGTGTCAGTATTCAGGGATGCATGTGCTAGTCTTCTGAGCCACCTGTGTCAGTATTCAGCGATGCATGTCCTAGTCCTCTGCGCCACCTGTGTCAGTATTCAGGGATGCATGTGCTAGTCCTCTGAGCCACCTGTGTCAGTATTCAGGGATGCATGTGCTAGTCCTCTGAGCCACATGTGTCAGTATTCAGGGATGCATGCGCTAGTCCTCTGAGCCACCTGTGTCAGTATTCAGGGATGCATGCGCTAGTCCTCTGAGCCACCTGTGTCAGTATTCAGGGATGCATGCGCTAGTCCTCTGAGACACCTGTGTCAGTATTCAGGGATGCATGCGCTAGTCCTCTGAGCCACCTGTGTAAGTATTCAGGGATGCATGCGTTAGTCCTCTGAGCCACCTGTGTCAGTATTCAGGGATGCATGCGCTAAACCTCTGAGCCACCTGTGTCAGTATTCAGGGATGCATGTGCTAGTCCTCTGAGCCACCGGTGTCAGTATTCAGGGATGCATGTGCTAGTTCTCAGTCACCTGTGTCAGTATTCAGGGATGCATGTGCTAGTCTTCTGAGCCACCTGTGTCAGTATTCAGGGATGCATGCGCTAGTCCACTGAGCCACCCGTGTCAGTATTCAGGGATGCATGTGCCAGTCCTCTGAGCCACCTGTGTCAGTATTCAGGGATGCATGTGCTAGTCCTATGAGCCACCTGTGTCAGTATTCAGGGATGCATGCACTAGTCCTCTGTGCCACCTGTGTCAGTATTCAGGGATGTATGCGCTAGTCCTCTGAGCCATCTGTGTCAGTATTCAAGGATGCATGTGCTAGTCCTCTGAGCCACCTGTGTCAGTATTCAGGGATGCATGTGCTAGTCCTCTGAGCCACCTGTGTCAGTATTCAGGGATGCATGCGCTAGTCCTCTGAGCCACCTGTGTCAGTATTCAGGGATGCATGCGCTAGTCCTCTGAGCCACCTGTGTCAGTATTCAGGGATGCATGTGCTAGTCCTCTGAGCCACCTGTGTCAGTATTCAGTTATGCATGCGCTAGTCCTCTGAGCCACCTGTGTAAGTATTCAAGTATGCATGTGCTAGTCCTTTGAGCCACCTGTGTCAGTATTCAGGGATCCATGTGTTAGTCCTTTGAGCCACCTGTGTCAGTAGTCAGGGATGCATGTGCTAGTCCTCTGAGCCACCTGTGTCAGTATTCAGGGATGCATGCGCTAGTCCTCTGAGCCACCTGTGTCAGTATTCAGGGATGCATGTGCTAGTCCTCAGCCACCTGTGTCAGTATTCAGGGATGCATGTGCTAGTCTTCTGAGCCACCTGTGTCAGTATTCAGGGATGCATGTGCTAGTCCTCTGAGCCACCTGTGTCAGTATTCAGGGATGCATGCGTCAGTACTCTGAGCCACCTTTGTCAGTATTCAGGGATGCATGCATTAGTCCTCTGAGCCACCTGTGTCAGTATTCAGGGATGCATGCATTAGTCCTCTGAGCCACCTGTGTCAGTATTCAGGGATGCATGCGCTAGTCCGCTGAACCACCTGTGTCAGTATTCAGGGATGCATGTGCTAGTCCTCAGCCACCTGTGTCAGTATTCACGGATGCATGTGCTAGTCTTCAGAGCCACCTGTGTCAATATTCAGGGATGCATGTGCTAGTCCTCTGTGCCACCTGTGTCAGTATTCAGGGATGCATGTGCTAGTCCTCTGAGCCACCTGTGTTAGTATTCAGGGATGCATGCGCTAGTCCACTGAGCCACCTGTGTCAGTATTCAGGGATGCATGCGCTAGTCCTCTGAGCAACCTGTGTCAGTATTCAGGGATGCATGCACTAGTCCTCTGAGCCACCTGTGTCAGTATTCAGGGAGGCATGCGCTAGTCCTCTGAGCCACCTGTGTCAGTATTCAGGGAGGCATGCGCTAGTCCTCTGAGCCACCTGTGTCAGTATTCAGGGATGCATGCGCCAGTCCTCTGCGCCACCTATGTCAGTATTCAGGGATGCATGCGCTAGTCCTCTGCGCCACCTGTGTCAGTATTCAGGGATGCATGCGCTTGTCCTCTGAGCCACCTGTGTCAGTATTCAGGGATGCATGCGCTAGTCCTCTGAGCCACCTGTGTCAGTATTCAGGGATGCATGCGCTAGTCCTCTGAGCCACCTGTGTCAGTATTCAGGGATGCATGCGCTAGTCCTCTGAGCCACCTGTGTCATTATTCAGGGATGCATGCGCTAGTCCTCAGCCATCTGTGTCAGTATTCAGGGATGCATGTGCTAGTCCTCTGCTCCACCTGTGTCAGTATTCAAGTATGCATGTGCTAGTCCTTTGAGCCACCTGTGTCAGTATTCAGGGATGCATGTGCTAGTCCTCTGAGCCACCTGTGTCAGTATTCAGGGATGCATGCGCTAAACCTCTGAGCCACCTGTGTCAGTATTCAGGGATGCATGTGCTAGTCCTCTGAGCCACCGGTGTCAGTATTCAGGGATGCATGTGCTAGTTCTCAGTCACCTGTGTCAGTATTCAGGGATGCATGTGCTAGTCTTCTGAGCCACCTGTGTCAGTATTCAGGGATGCATGCGCTAGTACACTGAGCCACCCGTGTCAGTATTCAGGGATGCATGTGCCAGTCCTCTGAGCCACCTGTGTCAGTATTCAGGGATGCATGTGCTAGTCCTATGAGCCACCTGTGTCAGTATTCAGGGATGCATGTGCTAGTCCTCTGAGCCACCTGTGTCAGTATTCAGGGATGCATGCGCTAGTCCTCTGCGCCACCTGTGTCAGTATTCAGGGATGCATGCGCTAGTCCTCTGAGCCACCTGTGTCAGTATTCAGGGATGCTTGTGCTAGTCCTCTGAGCCACCTGTGTCAGTATTCAGTTATGCATGCGCTAGTCCTCTGAGCCACCTGTGTAAGTATTCAAGTATGCATGTGCTAGTCCTTTGAGCCATCTGTGTCAGTATTCAGGGATCCATGTGCTAGTCCTTTGAGCCACCTGTGTCAGTATTCAGGGATGCATGTGCTAGTCCTCTGAGCCACCTGTGTCAGTATTCAGGGATGCATGCGCTAGTCCTCTGAGCCACCTGTGTCAGTATTCAGGGATGCATGTGCTAGTCCTCAGCCACCTGTGTCAGTATTCAGGGATGCATGTGCTAGTCTTCTGAGCCACCTGTGTCAGTATTCAGGGATGCATGTGCTAGTTCTCAGTCACCTGTGTCAGTATTCAGGGATGCATGTGCTAGTCTTCTGAGCCACCTGTGTCAGTATTCAGGGATGCATGCGCTAGTACACTGAGCCACCCGTGTCAGTATTCAGGAATGCATGTGCCAGTCCTTTGAGCCATCTGTGTCAGTATTCAGGGATCCATGTGCTAGTCCTTTGAGCCACCTGTGTCAGTATTCAGGGATGCATGTGCTAGTCCTCTGAGCCACCTGTGTCAGTATTCAGGGATGCATGCGCTAGTCCTCTGAGCCACCTGTGTCAGTATTCAGGGATGCATGTGCTAGTCCTCAGCCACCTGTGTCAGTATTCAGGGATGCATGTGCTAGTCCTCTGAGCCACCGGTGTCAGTATTCAGGGATGCATGTGCTAGTTCTCAGTCACCTGTGTCAGTATTCAGGGATGCATGTGCTAGTCTTCTGAGCCACCTGTGTCAGTATTCAGGGATGCATGCGCTAGTACACTGAGCCACCCGTGTCAGTATTCAGGGATGCATGTGCCAGTCCTCTGAGCCACCTGTGTCAGTATTCAGGGATGCATGTGCTAGTCCTATGAGCCACCTGTGTCAGTATTCAGGGATGCATGTGCTAGTCCTCTGAGCCACCTGTGTCAGTATTCAGGGATGCATGCGCTAGTCCTCTGCGCCACCTGTGTCAGTATTCAGGGATGCATGCGCTAGTCCTCTGAGCCACCTGTGTCAGTATTCAGGGATGCTTGTGCTAGTCCTCTGAGCCACCTGTGTCAGTATTCAGTTATGCATGCGCTAGTCCTCTGAGCCACCTGTGTAAGTATTCAAGTATGCATGTGCTAGTCCTTTGAGCCATCTGTGTCAGTATTCAGGGATCCATGTGCTAGTCCTTTGAGCCACCTGTGTCAGTATTCAGGGATGCATGTGCTAGTCCTCTGAGCCACCTGTGTCAGTATTCAGGGATGCATGCGCTAGTCCTCTGAGCCACCTGTGTCAGTATTCAGGGATGCATGTGCTAGTCCTCTGAGCCAGCTGTGTCAGTATTCAGGGATGCATGTGCTAGTCCTCCAAGCCACCTGTGTCAGTATTCAGGGATGCATGTGCTAGTCCTCAGCCACCTGTGTCAGTATTCAGGGATGCATGTGCTAGTCCTCAGCCACCTGTGTCAGTATTCAGGGATGCATGTGCTAGTCTTCTGAGCCACCTGTGTCAGTATTCAGTGATGCATGCACTAGACCTCTGAGCCACCTGTGTCAGTATTCAGGGATGCAGTGCTAGTCCTCCAAGCCACCTGTGTCAGTATTCAGGTATGCATGTGCTAGTCCTGGGGACACCTGAGTCAGTATTCAGGGATGCATGTGCTTTTCCTCTGAGCCACCTGTGTCAGTATTCAGGGATGCATGTGCTAGTCCTCTGAGCCACCTGTGTCAGTATTCAGGAATACATGTGCTAGTCCTCTGAGCCACCTGTGTTAGTGTTCAGGGATGCATTCGCTAGTCCTCTGAGCCACCTGTATCAGTATTCAGGGATGCATGTGCTAGTCCTCAGCCACCTGTGTCAGTATTCAGGGATGCATGCGCTAGTCCTCAGCCACCTGTGTCAGTATTCAGGGATGTATGTGCTAGTGCTCTGAGCCACCTGTGTCAGTATTCAGGGATGCATGTGCTAGGCCTCTGAGCCACCTGTGTCAGTATTCAGGGAGCCATGGCTAGTCCTCAGCCACCTGTGTCAGTATTCAGGGATGCATGTGCTAGTCTTCTGAGCCACCTGTGTCAGTATTCAGGGATGCATGCGCTAGTCCACTGAGCCACCTGTGTCAGTATTCAGGGATGCATGTGCTAGTCCTCTGAGCCACCTGTGTCAGTATTCAGGGATGCATGTGCTAGTCCTCTGAGCCACCTGTGTCAGTATTCAGGGATGCATGCGCTAGTCCTCTGAGCCACCTGTGTCAGTATTCAGGGATGCATGCGCTAGTCCTCTGAGCCACCTGTGTCAGTATTCAGGGATGCATGCGCTAGTCCTCTGAGCCACCTGTGTCAGTATTCAGGGATGCATGCGCTAGTCCTCTGAGCCACCTGTGTCAGTATTCAGGGATGCATGCGCTAAACCTCTGAGCCACCTGTGTCAGTATTCAGGGATGCATGTGCTAGTCCCCTGAGCCACCTGTGTCAGTATTCAGGGATGCATGTGCTAGTCCTCTGAGCCACCGGTGTCAGTATTCAGGGATGCATGTGCTAGTTCTCAGTCACCTGTGTCAGTATTCAGGGATGCATGTGCTAGTCTTCTGAGCCACCTGTGTCAGTATTCAGGGATGCATGGTCTGAGCCACCTGTGTCAGTATTCAGGGATGCATGCGCTAGTCCACTGAGCCACCCGTGTCAGTATTCAGGGATGCATGTGCCAGTCCTCTGAGCCACCTGTGTCAGTATTCAGGGATGCATATGCTAGTAATATGAGCCACCTGTGTCAGTATTCAGGGATGCATTCACTAGTCCTCTGAGCCACCTGTGCCAGTATTCAGGGATGTATGCGCTAGTCCTCTGAGCCACCTGTGTCAGTATTCAAGGATGCATGTGCTAGTCCTCTGAGCCACCTGTGTCAGTATTCAGGGATGCATGTGCTAGTCCTCTGAGCCACCTGTGTCAGTATTCAGGGATGCATGCGCTAGTCCTCTGAGCCACCTTTGTCAGTATTCAGCGATGCATGCGCTAGTCCTCTGTGCCACCTGTGTCAGTATTCAGGGATGCATGTGCTAGTCCTCTGAGCCACCTGTGTCAGTATTCAGTTATGCATGCGCTAGTCCTCTGAGCCACCTGTGTAAGTATTCAAGTATGCATGTGCTAGTCCTTTGAGCCACCTGTGTCAGTATTCAGGGATCCATGTACTAGTCCTTTGAGCCACCTGTGTCAGTATTCAGGGATGCATGTGCTATTCCTCTGAGCCACCTGTGTCAGTATTCAGGGATGCATGCGCTAGTCCTCTGAGCCACCTGTGTCAGTATTCAGGGATGCATGTGCTAGTCCTCAGCCACCTGTGTCAGTATTCAGGGATGCATGTGCTAGTCTTCTGAGCCACCTGTGTCAGTATTCAGCGATGCATGTGCTAGTCCTCTGCGCCACCTGTGTCAGTATTCAGGGATGCATGTGCTAGTCCTCTGAGCCACCTGTGTCAGTATTCAGGGATGCATGTGCTAGTCCTCTGAGCCACATGTGTCAGTATTCAGGGATGCATGCGCTAGTCCTCTGAGCCACCTGTGTAAGTATTCAGGGATGCATGCGCTAGTCCTCTGAGCCACCTGTGTCAGTATTCAGGGATGCATGCGCTAAACCTCTGAGCCACCTGTGTCAGTATTCAGGGATGCATGTGCTAGTCCTCTGAGCCACCGGTGTCAGTATTCAGGGATGCATGTGCTAGTTCTCAGTCACCTGTGTCAGTATTCAGGGATGCATGTGCTAGTCTTCTGAGCCACCTGTGTCAGTATTCAGGGATGCATGCACTAGTCCACTGAGCCACCCGTGTCAGTATTCAGGGATGCATGTGCCAGTCCTCTGAGCCACCTGTGTCAGTATTCAGGGATGCATGTGCTAGTCCTATGAGCCACCTGTGTCAGTATTCAGGGATGCATGCACTAGTCCTCTGAGCCACCTGTGTCAGTATTCAGGGATGTATGCGCTAGTCCTCTGAGCCATCTGTGTCAGTATTCAAGGATGCATGTGCTAGTCCTCTGAGCCACCTGTGTCAGTATTCAGGGATGCATGTGCTAGTCCTCTGAGCCACCTGTGTCAGTATTCAGGGATGCATGCGCTAGTCCTCTGAGCCACCTGTGTCAGTATTCAGGGATGCATGCGCTAGTCCTGTGAGCCACCTGTGTCAGTATTCAGGGATGCATGTGCTAGTCCTCTGAGCCACCTGTGTCAGTATTCAGTTATGCATGCGCTAGTCCTCTGAGCCACCTGTGTAAGTATTCAAGTATGCATGTGCTAGTCCTTTGAGCCACCTGTGTCAGTATTCAGGGATCCATGTGCTAGTCCTTTGAGCCACCTGTGTCAGTATTCAGGGATGCATGTGCTAGTCCTCTGAGCCACCTGTGTCAGTATTCAGGGATGCATGCGCTAGTCCTCTGAGCCACCTGTGTCAGTATTCAGGGATGCATGTGCTAGTCCTCAGCCACCTGTGTCAGTATTCAGGGATGCATGTGCTAGTCTTCTGAGCCACCTGTGTCAGTATTCAGGGATGCATGTGCTAGTCCTCTGAGCCACCTGTGTCAGTATTCAGGGATGCATGCGTTAGTACTCTGAGACACCTTTGTCAGTATTCAGGGATGCATGCATTAGTCCTCTGAGCGACCTGTGTCAGTATTCAGGGATGCATGCATTAGTCCTCTGAGCCACCTGTGTCAGTATTCAGGGATGCATGCGCTAGTCCGCTGAACCACCTGTGTCAGTATTCAGGGATGCATGTGCTAGTCCTCAGCCACCTGTGTCAGTATTCACGGATGCATGTGCTAGTCTTCAGAGCCACCTGTGTCAATATTCAGGGATGCATGTGCTAGTCCTCTGTGCCACCTGTGTCAGTATTCAGGGATGCATGTGCTAGTCCTCTGAGCCACCTGTGTTAGTATTCAGGGATGCATGCGCTAGTCCACTGAGCCACCTGTGTCAGTATTCAGGGATGCATGCGCTAGTCCTCTGAGCCACCTGTGTCAGTATTCAGGGATGCATGCACTAGTCCTCTGAGCCACCTGTGTCAGTATTCAGGGATGCATGTGATAGTCCTCTGAGCCACCTGTGTCAGTATTCAGGGAGGCATGCGCTAGTCCTCTGAGCCACCTGTGTCAGTATTCAGGGATGCATGCGCTAGTCCTCTGAGCCACCTGTGTCAGTATTCAGGGATGCATGCGCTAGTCCTCTGCGCCACCTGTGTCAGTATTCAGGGATGCATGAGCTAGTACTCTGAGCCACCTGTGTCAGTATTCAGGGATGCATGCGCTTGTCCTCTGAGCCACCTGTGTCAGTATTCAGGGATGCATGCGCTAGTCCTCTGAGCCACCTGTGTCAGTATTCAGGGATGCATGCGCTAGTCCTCTGAGCCACCTGTGTCAGTATTCAGGGATGCATGCGCTAGTCCTCTGAGCCACCTGTGTCAGTATTCAGGGATGCATGCGCTAGTCCTCAGCCATCTGTGTCAGTATTCAGGGATGCATGTGCTAGTCCTCTGCTCCACCTGTGTCAGTATTCAAGTATGCATGTGCTAGTCCTTTGAGCCACCTGTGTCAGTATTCAGGGATGCATGTGCTAGTCCTCTGAGCCACCTGTGTCAGTATTCAGGGATGCATGCGCTAAACCTCTGAGCCACCTGTGTCAGTATTCAGGGATGCATGTGCTAGTCCTCTGAGCCACCGGTGTCAGTATTCAGGGATGCATGTGCTAGTTCTCAGTCACCTGTGTCAGTATTCAGGGATGCATGTGCTAGTCTTCTGAGCCACCTGTGTCAGTATTCAGGGATGCATGCGCTAGTACACTGAGCCACCCGTGTCAGTATTCAGGGATGCATGTGCCAGTCCTCTGAGCCACCTGTGTCAGTATTCAGGGATGCATGTGCTAGTCCTATGAGTCACCTGTGTCAGTATTCAGGGATGCATGTGCTAGTCCTCTGAGCCACCTGTGTCAGTATTCAGGGATGCATGCGCTAGTCCTCTGCGCCACCTGTGTCAGTATTCAGGGATGCATGCGCTAGTCCTCTGAGCCACCTGTGTCAGTATTCAGGGATGCTTGTGCTAGTCCTCTGAGCCACCTGTGTCAGTATTCAGTTATGCATGCGCTAGTCCTCTGAGCCACCTGTGTAAGTATTCAAGTATGCATGTGCTAGTCCTTTGAGCCATCTGTGTCAGTATTCAGGGATCCATGTGCTAGTCCTTTGAGCCACCTGTGTCAGTATTCAGGGATGCATGTGCTAGTCCTCTGAGCCACCTGTGTCAGTATTCAGGGATGCATGCGCTAGTCCTCTGAGCCACCTGTGTCAGTATTCAGGGATGCATGTGCTAGTCCTCAGCCACCTGTGTCAGTATTCAGGGATGCATGTGCTAGTCTTCTGAGCCACCTGTGTCAGTATTCAGGGATGCATGTGCTAGTCCTCTGCGCCACCTGTGTCAGTATTCAGGGATGCATGTGCTAGTCCTCTGAGCCACCTGTGTCAGTATTCAGGGATGCATGCGTTAGTACTCTGAGCCACCTTTGTCAGTATTCAGGGATGCATGCATTAGTCCTCTGAGCCACCTGTGTCAGTATTCAGGGATGCATGCATTAGTCCTCTGAGCCACCTGTGTCAGTATTCAGGGATGCATGCGCTAGTCCACTGAACCAACTGTGTCAGTATTCAGGGATGCATGTGCTAGCCCTCAGCCACCTATGTCAGCATTCACGGATGCATGTGCTAGTCTTCAGAGCCACCTGTGTCAGTATTCAGGGATGCATGTGCTAGTCCTCTGTGCCACCTGTGTCAGTATTCAGGGATGCATGTGCTAGTCCTCTGAGCCACCTGTGTTAGTATTCAGGGATGCATGCGCTAGTCCACTGAGCCACCTGTGTCAGTATTCAGGGATGCATGCGCTAGTCCTCTGAGCCACCTGTGTCAGTATTCAGGGATGCATGCACTAGTCCTCTGAGCCACCTGTGTCATTATTCAGGGATGCATGTGATAGTCCTCTGAGCCACCTGTGCCAGTATTCAGGGATGCATGCGCTAGTCCTCTGAGCCACCTGTGTCAGTATTCAGGGAGGCATGCACTAGTCCTCTGAGCCACCTGTGTCAGTATTCAGGGATGCATGCGCTAGTCCTCTGAGCCACCTGTGTCAGTATTCAGGGATGCATGCGCTAGTCCTCTGCGCCAACTGTGTCAGTATTCAGGGATGCATGGGCTAGTACTCTGAGCCACCTGTGTCAGTATTCAGGGATGCATGCGCTTGTCCTCTGAGCCACCTGTGTCAGTATTCAGGGATACATGCGCTAGTCCTCTGAGCCACCTGTGTCAGTATTCAGGGATGCATGCGCTAGTCCTCTGAGCCACCTGTGTCAGTATTCAGGGATGCATGCGCTAGTCCTCTGAGCCACCTGTGTCAGTATTCAGGGATGCATGCGCTAGTCCTCAGCCATCTGTTTCAGTATTCAGGGATGCATGTGCTAGTCCTCTGCTCCACCTGTGTCAGTATTCAAGTATGCATGTGCTAGTCCTTTGAGCCACCTGTGTCAGTATTCAGGGATGCATGCGCTAGTCCTCAGCCATCTGTGTCAGTATTCAGGGATGCATGTGCTAGTCCTCTGCGCCACCTGTGTCAGTATTCAGGGATGCATGTGCTAGTCCTCTGAGCCACCTGTGTCAGTATTCAGGGATGCATGCGTTAGTACTCTGAGCCACCTTTGTCAGTATTCAGGGATGCATGCATTAGTCCTCTGAGCCACCTGTGTCAGTATTCAGGGATGCATGCATTAGTCCTCTGAGCCACCTGTGTCAGTATTCAGGGATGCATGTGCTAGTCTTCTGAGCCACCTGTGTCAGTATTCAGGGATGCATGGTCTGAGCCACCTGTGTCAGTATTCAGGGATGCATGCGCTAGTCCACTGAGCCACCCGTGTCAGTATTCAGGGATGCATGTGCCAGTCCTCTGAGCCACCTGTGTCAGTATTCAGGGATGCATATGCTAGTAATATGAGCCACCTGTGTCAGTATTCAGGGATGCATTCACTAGTCCTCTGAGCCACCTGTGCCAGTATTCAGGGATGTATGCGCTAGTCCTCTGAGCCACCTGTGTCAGTATTCAAGGATGCATGTGCTAGTCCTCTGAGCCACCTGTGTCAGTATTCAGGGATGCATGTGCTAGTCCTCTGAGCCACCTGTGTCAGTATTCAGGGATGCATGCGCTAGTCCTCTGAGCCACCTTTGTCAGTATTCAGCGATGCATGCGCTAGTCCTCTGTGCCACCTGTGTCAGTATTCAGGGATGCATGTGCTAGTCCTCTGAGCCACCTGTGTCAGTATTCAGTTATGCATGCGCTAGTCCTCTGAGCCACCTGTGTAAGTATTCAAGTATGCATGTGCTAGTCCTTTGAGCCACCTGTGTCAGTATTCAGGGATCCATGTACTAGTCCTTTGAGCCACCTGTGTCAGTATTCAGGGATGCATGTGCTATTCCTCTGAGCCACCTGTGTCAGTATTCAGGGATGCATGCGCTAGTCCTCTGAGCCACCTGTGTCAGTATTCAGGGATGCATGTGCTAGTCCTCAGCCACCTGTGTCAGTATTCAGGGATGCATGTGCTAGTCTTCTGAGCCACCTGTGTCAGTATTCAGCGATGCATGTGCTAGTCCTCTGCGCCACCTGTGTCAGTATTCAGGGATGCATGTGCTAGTCCTCTGAGCCACCTGTGTCAGTATTCAGGGATGCATGTGCTAGTCCTCTGAGCCACATGTGTCAGTATTCAGGGATGCATGCGCTAGTCCTCTGAGCCACCTGTGTAAGTATTCAGGGATGCATGCGTTAGTCCTCTGAGCCACCTGTGTCAGTATTCAGGGATGCATGCGCTAAACCTCTGAGCCACCTGTGTCAGTATTCAGGGATGCATGTGCTAGTCCTCTGAGCCACCGGTGTCAGTATTCAGGGATGCATGTGCTAGTTCTCAGTCACCTGTGTCAGTATTCAGGGATGCATGTGCTAGTCTTCTGAGCCACCTGTGTCAGTATTCAGGGATGCATGCGCTAGTCCACTGAGCCACCCGTGTCAGTATTCAGGGATGCATGTGCCAGTCCTCTGAGCCACCTGTGTCAGTATTCAGGGATGCATGTGCTAGTCCTATGAGCCACCTGTGTCAGTATTCAGGGATGCATGCACTAGTCCTCTGAGCCACCTGTGTCAGTATTCAGGGATGTATGCGCTAGTCCTCTGAGCCATCTGTGTCAGTATTCAAGGATGCATGTGCTAGTCCTCTGAGCCACCTGTGTCAGTATTCAGGGATGCATGTGCTAGTCCTCTGAGCCACCTGTGTCAGTATTCAGGGATGCATGCGCTAGTCCTCTGAGCCACCTGTGTCAGTATTCAGGGATGCATGCGCTAGTCCTCTGAGCCACCTGTGTCAGTATTCAGGGATGCATGTGCTAGTCCTCTGAGCCACCTGTGTCAGTATTCAGTTATGCATGCGCTAGTCCTCTGAGCCACCTGTGTAAGTATTCAAGTATGCATGTGCTAGTCCTTTGAGCCACCTGTGTCAGTATTCAGGGATCCATGTGCTAGTCCTTTGAGCCACCTGTGTCAGTATTCAGGGATGCATGTGCTAGTCCTCTGAGCCACCTGTGTCAGTATTCAGGGATGCATGCGCTAGTCCTCTGAGCCACCTGTGTCAGTATTCAGGGATGCATGTGCTAGTCCTCAGCCACCTGTGTCAGTATTCAGGGATGCATGTGCTAGTCTTCTGAGCCACCTGTGTCAGTATTCAGGGATGCATGTGCTAGTCCTCTGAGCCACCTGTGTCAGTATTCAGGGATGCATGCGTTAGTACTCTGAGACACCTTTGTCAGTATTCAGGGATGCATGCATTAGTCCTCTGAGCGACCTGTGTCAGTATTCAGGGATGCATGCATTAGTCCTCTGAGCCACCTGTGTCAGTATTCAGGGATGCATGCGCTAGTCCGCTGAACCACCTGTGTCAGTATTCAGGGATGCATGTGCTAGTCCTCAGCCACCTGTGTCAGTATTCACGGATGCATGTGCTAGTCTTCAGAGCCACCTGTGTCAATATTCAGGGATGCATGTGCTAGTCCTCTGTGCCACCTGTGTCAGTATTCAGGGATGCATGTGCTAGTCCTCTGAGCCACCTGTGTTAGTATTCAGGGATGCATGCGCTAGTCCACTGAGCCACCTGTGTCAGTATTCAGGGATGCATGCGCTAGTCCTCTGAGCCACCTGTGTCAGTATTCAGGGATGCATGCGCTAGTCCTCTGAGCCACCTGTGTCAGTATTCAGGGATGCATGCGCTAGTCCTCTGAGCCACCTGTGTCAGTATTCAGGGATGCATGCGCTAGTCCTCAGCCATCTGTGTCAGTATTCAGGGATGCATGTGCTAGTCCTCTGCTCCACCTGTGTCAGTATTCAAGTATGCATGTGCTAGTCCTTTGAGCCACCTGTGTCAGTATTCAGGGATGCATGTGCTAGTCCTCTGAGCCACCTGTGTCAGTATTCAGGGATGCATGCGCTAAACCTCTGAGCCACCTGTGTCAGTATTCAGGGATGCATGTGCTAGTCCTCTGAGCCACCGGTGTCAGTATTCAGGGATGCATGTGCTAGTTCTCAGTCACCTGTGTCAGTATTCAGGGATGCATGTGCTAGTCTTCTGAGCCACCTGTGTCAGTATTCAGGGATGCATGCGCTAGTACACTGAGCCACCCATGTCAGTATTCAGGGATGCATGTGCCAGTCCTCTGAGCCACCTGTGTCAGTATTCAGGGATGCATGTGCTAGTCCTATGAGTCACCTGTGTCAGTATTCAGGGATGCATGTGCTAGTCCTCTGAGCCACCTGTGTCAGTATTCAGGGATGCATGCGCTAGTCCTCTGCGCCACCTGTGTCAGTATTCAGGGATGCATGCGCTAGTCCTCTGAGCCACCTGTGTCAGTATTCAGGGATGCTTGTGCTAGTCCTCTGAGCCACCTGTGTCAGTATTCAGTTATGCATGCGCTAGTCCTCTGAGCCACCTGTGTAAGTATTCAAGTATGCATGTGCTAGTCCTTTGAGCCATCTGTGTCAGTATTCAGGGATCCATGTGCTAGTCCTTTGAGCCACCTGTGTCAGTATTCAGGGATGCATGTGCTAGTCCTCTGAGCCACCTGTGTCAGTATTCAGGGATGCATGCGCTAGTCCTCTGAGCCACCTGTGTCAGTATTCAGGGATGCATGTGCTAGTCCTCAGCCACCTGTGTCAGTATTCAGGGATGCATGTGCTAGTCTTCTGAGCCACCTGTGTCAGTATTCAGGGATGCATGTGCTAGTCCTCTGCGCCACCTGTGTCAGTATTCAGGGATGCATGTGCTAGTCCTCTGAGCCACCTGTGTCAGTATTCAGGGATGCATGCGTTAGTACTCTGAGCCACCTTTGTCAGTATTCAGGGATGCATGCATTAGTCCTCTGAGCCACCTGTGTCAGTATTCAGGGATGCATGCATTAGTCCTCTGAGCCACCTGTGTCAGTATTCAGGGATGCATGCGCTAGTCCGCTGAACCACCTGTGTCAGTATTCAGGGATGCATGTGCTAGTCCTCAGCCACCTATGTCAGTATTCACGGATGCATGTGCTAGTCTTCAGAGCCACCTGTGTCAGTATTCAGGGATGCATGTGCTAGTCCTCTGTGCCACCTGTGTCAGTATTCAGGGATGCATGTGCTAGTCCTCTGAGCCACCTGTGTTAGTATTCAGGGATGCATGCGCTAGTCCACTGAGCCACCTGTGTCAGTATTCAGGGATGCATGCGCTAGTCCTCTGAGCCACCTGTGTCAGTATTCAGGGATGCATGCACTAGTCCTCTGAGCCACCTGTGTCATTATTCAGGGATGCATGTGATAGTCCTCTGAGCCACCTGTGCCAGTATTCAGGGATGCATGCGCTAGTCCTCTGAGCCACCTGTGTCAGTATTCAGGGAGGCATGCACTAGTCCTCTGAGCCACCTGTGTCAGTATTCAGGGATGCATGCGCTAGTCCTCTGAGCCACCTGTGTCAGTATTCAGGGATGCATGCGCTAGTCCTCTGCGCCACCTGTGTCAGTATTCAGGGATGCATGGGCTAGTACTCTGAGCCACCTGTGTCAGTATTCAGGGATGCATGCGCTTGTCCTCTGAGCCACCTGTGTCAGTATTCAGGGATGCATGCGCTAGTCCTCTGAGCCACCTGTGTCAGTATTCAGGGATGCATGCGCTAGTCCTCTGAGCCACCTGTGTCAGTATTCAGGGATGCATGCGCTAGTCCTCTGAGCCACCTGTGTCAGTATTCAGGGATGCATGCGCTAGTCCTCAGCCATCTGTTTCAGTATTCAGGGATGCATGTGCTAGTCCTCTGCTCCACCTGTGTCAGTATTCAAGTATGCATGTGCTAGTCCTTTGAGCCACCTGTGTCAGTATTCAGGGATGCATGCGCTAGTCCTCAGCCATCTGTGTCAGTATTCAGGGATGCATGTGCTAGTCCTCTGCGCCACCTGTGTCAGTATTCAGGGATGCATGTGCTAGTCCTCTGAGCCACCTGTGTCAGTATTCAGGGATGCATGCGTTAGTCCTCTGAGCCACCTGTGTCAGTATTCAGGGATGCATGCATTAGTCCTCTGAGCCACCTGTGTCAGTATTCAGGGATGCATGCGCTAGTCCCCTGAGCCACCTGTGTCAGTATTCAGGGATGCATGCGCTAGTCCGCTGAGCCACCTGTGTCAGTATTCAGGGATGCATGTGCTAGTCCTCAGCCACCTGTGTCAGTTTTCACGGATGCATGTGCTAGTCTTCAGAGCCACCTGTGTCAGTATTCAGGGATGCATGTGCTAGTCCTCTGTGCCACCTGTGTCAGTATTCAGGGATGCATGTGCTAGTCCTCTGAGCCACCTGTGTCAGTATTCAGGGATGCATGCGCTAGTCCACTGAGCCACCTGTGTCAGTATTCAGGGATGCATGTGCTAGTCCTCTGAGCCACCTGTGTCAGTATTCAGGTATGCATGCGCTAGTCCTCTGAGCCACCTGTATCAGTATTCAGGGATGCATGTGCTAGTCCTCAGCCACCTGTGTCAGTATTCAGGGATGCATGCGCTAGTCCTCTGTGTCAGGAATCTGTGGAAAGGCCGAGGATGGCGCTTAGTGCTTGGCAGGAGGAGATAAACTACATGTCCCATTAGGCTTTAGGAAGAGTGTAGTTCTCCTCTATCGCGCGCGGCACCAGCTGCTCATTAGCAGCAACTGTTAAAACCCGCCGCCGCCCGTGCATCGGTGCAGGTAATTACTGATTATCAGCATGGGCGGCAGCAGTGTTGGAGCCGGCATGTGGGAGCATATCTGACGCCGAAGGACTTATTGAGCTTCCCTTCTCCCCGGGCCTCTACGGTAACGCTGAAGAACACAAGAAAGTCTGTCGCGGGCTGCGGCGGTGAAGCGGTTCTTATTACCCGGTGTTGGGCATCGCTCTTCAGGGTCCGGATGTCCTCGTGAGGCATCCGGGCCATCAGTTAAGTGTTTTTGGACCTCGGTGCTTACATACTGGGGTTATAATACGTGGATGTTTATGTATTGATTCATTATCCATTATGCAGTGAGTGTGTGTGGTAACACGCTCTGGGATACACGTCCCGCTTGATACACGCCATGTGAGAGGAAACATGTTATAAGAACTCAGGTCCTAAAACTCTGTTTGTGGTTTCATTGTGCCCAACGGGCCATGTGTTTTGTATCTTCATGAAAGGGACAACCCTTGTTTGTGCCATTTGCGCCTAAACCATCTTCTGTGTTTTCATGTATTATTGTCCCCAGTAACATGTTACGTTCAAGGTCTGTGTTCTAGGTTATGTTTGTGATATGCAAAGGGAATACATGTAAAGCTACCATGGTTATAATTTAGCAGGTTTAATTCAGGAATAAGAGATTAGGCTAGGTGATTTAGAATTACGGTTTCAGGTACAGGAGGATTTGCTGTTGTATTTATTGGTTTGTTATGTTCCCCTCCTTCCCTTTGTCTCTCCATCCCCTTTCCCTAATCCCATCTTCCCCCCATTGGCTGCCACGTGGCTCCCTGTGATATACGTTCAGGCGCCCGTGCCAACCACGGTGGGAGGGGTCAATCTATTTGGCTTCTGTGGTTCGGAGGAGGGGATCGAGATCCCTACTCTCTATAAGTTTGACAGAATTACCTGCCCCTGATTTCGGGGTAATTGAACCACCCAGGCCAAATGGATACGAATCCTCCCTCTTTAGCGGATGTGCTCAAGGCACTACAGGACATACAAGTAGAATTGGTACAGACTAGACAGGATTCGAGTATGTTGAAAGCTCAGGTACAGGGTTTGGACGCACAAGGCACCCCGCTTGATGGGGCTGGAACCTCTACTGGAGGGCAAACTGGGAGAGCCACGTCTACTGTGATTGTGCAGCCCTCTAGTAGTGTGCCCTTAGCCACACCTGAAAGATTCACAGGAGACCCTAAGAAATATATGACCTTTTTAACGCAGTGCCGACTTCAGTTTTTGTGTAAACCTAAGGCGTTTGAGACAGTACAAGCTAGAACGGCATTTGTTATTTCCTATTTAACGGGAGATGCGGCAGCATGGGCAATGCCTTTGGTGCAAAAGGATGATCCTTTATTATATGATTGGGATGGGTTTCTAGGGGAATTTGGAAGGTTATTTGACCGCCGGGAGGTTTCTTTGGCTCAAGGCAAAGAATTGTTAGCTTTAAGACAAGGAACCCGCGACTTGGTTTCGTATGTTACACAATTTAACAGGTTGGTTATTGAGACAGATTGGCCTGAAAAGAAACAGACTGTGTTGTTTTATCAAGGGCTCAAAGAGGAGTTGAAGGATGCTATCGCTCAAGTAGAACCCCAGCCCATGACATGTACCGCCATGATTGATTTAGCTCTAAGATTGGATCATCGTATTGGAGAGCGCAGGGGTGAGAAGAAGAGACCAGAAGTGTTGCCTTTTGCTAGATTGGATCGGGGGAAGGGAAACAGGAATACAGAAGGAGAACCCATGCAAATTGGTGGAATAAGGGGGCCTTTGTCTGTTGCTGAGAAGGAGCAACGAAGGGCTAATAATTTGTGTCTCTATTGTGGACAACCAGGACATTTTATTAGAACTTGCCCGAATACTCCCAAGAAAGAAGCAGGGGTGGATAGAAACAAAGTTGAGTCGGGAAAAGGATTGGGCCGGCCTTAGGGGGAACTCAGGCGACAGGCCCAGACTTAACTAGGTTCCCCAATTGGAGTGCAAATACGACAGGGAAAAGAAATTCATATTTGTACATACTGGTGACTTTACTGTTTGCCTGTACTAAGCAGCTAGTGTCTGCAATGGTGGATTCAGGCGCCACTGGTAATTTTATTGACATTGGTTTGGCTAAAAGATTGGGTTTACCATTGAAGGAAAAATCTCAGGTTGAGGGAGTACAATCGGTGGATGGTTCACCACTGGTGTCAGGACCCATTTGTCAACAAACTGAGGCACTTATAATGAGGTGTGAGTCTGGACATACAGAGGAAATTGTCTTTGATTTAATTGCGGCACCTCAATTTGGGCTCATTTTGGGCATGCCGTGGTTGCTTAGGCACAATCCCAGGATTGATTGGATTAAGCGGGAGGTGGTTTTTGAAGGAGTGGAATGCGAGAGTCACCTTGAGGAAGAGGTGAGACCCGCATTGTATTTGGCAGACCAAGTGGCAGAACCACAAAGGGTGGGAGCAATGGCTGTGAGTATCCCAAATCAGTACCAAGATTTAGCTAAGGTATTCGACAAAGGGGGAGCAGACAAGTTACCACCCCATAGATCTTATGATTGTGTAATTGATTTGGAGCCAGGGGCTAAGTTACCTTGCAGTAGAATCTATGCGTTGACTGAAAAAGAAAACCAACATTTACGTGAATATCTGGATGACATGTTAAATAAGGGATTTATTAGACATTCCACCTCCCCTGTGTCGTCACCCTTATTTTTTGTTCCAAAGAAAGAAGGAACACTTAGGACATGCATTGACTATAGAGCATTGAATAAGGTGACAGTGAAAAATAGGTACCCCTTGCCTTTGATTTCAGTGTTATTAGATCAAGTAAAGACAGCAGTGGTTTACACCAAATTGGATTTAAGAGGGGCTTACCATTTGATCCGTGTGAAAGCAGGGGATGAGTGGAAGACAGCTTTCAGGACTAAGTTTGGTTTGTTTGAATACCTTGTGATGCCTTTTGGTTTATGTAATGCTCCTGCAGCATTTCAATACTTTATGCAGGAAGTGTTGAGTGAGTTTTTAGATCAGTTTGTTATAGTTTATATTGATGACATTTTGATTTATTCATCTTCTGAAGAACAGCATCGAGATCATGTAAGAGCAGTGTTAAAAAGATTACAAGACCATCAATTGTATGTAAAATTGGAAAAATGTGCTTTTCATACCACTCAAGTGGAATTCCTTGGTTTTATTTTGACTCCCTCTGGTATTGTGATGGACAAAAGGAAGGTACAAGCAGTTACGGAATGGCCAGCGCCTCAATGCATCAAAGATATCCAATCCTTTTTGGGTTTTGCAAATTTTTATAGGCGCTTTATTTCAAACTTTTCACAAATCGTTACACCTATTACCAAATTATTAAGGAAGGCCACTAAATTTGATTGGAATTATGAGGCAGAAGTAGCTTTTCAAGAGTTAAAGAAAGCATTTACATCAGCTCCGGTATTGAGACACCCTAATCCGGAAAAACCTTTCCAAGTGGAAACGGATGCTTCCAATGTGGCTGTGGGAGCTATATTGTCTCAAAAGGATGAAGAAGGAGTATGGCACCCTGTAGCTTTCTACTCTCGCAAGCTTACTAGCTGTGAACAAAATTATTCAATCACCGATAAAGAGTTATTGGCAATTAGAGCAGCTTTTTTGGAGTGGCGACATTATTTTCTGGGGGCCAAATATCAGGTTACAGTGGTCACTGATCATAAGAACTTGCAATATTTCAAGACAGCGCATACATTAAGTCCAAGGCAGTTAAGATGGTCACAGTACTTTAATGAGTTCAATTTTGTAGTCACATTTAGACCAGGAAGAAAAAATGGAAAAGCTGACGCTCTATCTCGGCAGCAACATATGGAAAGCATGATAACCGAAGTTAAAACTATCATTCCTGCGGAAAAGGTAGTAGGAGCAATAATGACTCAGTTACTAAGACAAGTTAAACAGGAAATGAAAGGAAAGGTCAAATTGAATTTGAATTTTTCCGCGGGAGAGAATCCCGCGGAAAAATTCCACAAGGGACTTCCCTATTATGCAGGGAAATTGTTTTTACCGACGCTCGCTTTACAAAGGAAGGCGATGCATTGGTGTCATAATTCACCTTTAGCAGGACATTCAGGAAGCAAAAAGACACAAGGGTTGCTGGAGAAATATTTCTGGTGGCCAGAGTTAAGACAAGATTCTATTAAATATATTCAAGAATGCGAAACCTGTGTACGCAGTAAGTCAGATCACCAAAAGAAATCAGGGTTACTTCAGCCACTACCCACTCCGGAGAAGGTTTGGACACATATATCCATGGATTTCATCACTGATTTGCCTCCGGATGATCAGTATGACACAATCTGGGTGGTGGTGGATTATCTCTCTAAACAAGCCCATTTCGTACCTTGTAAAGGTATTCCTGGAGCAGGCAGATTGGCAGAATTGTTTTTACAACATGTGGTCAGATTACATGGTCTGCCTCAAAGTATTGTATCTGATAGAGGTCCACAATTTACTTCCAAATTGTGGCGTGCTTTTTGTAAAATGTTAGGCATGGAGTGTGCTTTGTCCACCAGTTATCACCCACAGACAGACGGACAAACTGAGAGAGTCAATCAGACGCTTGAACAATATTTAAGATGTTATTTAAGTGATGGTCGTGAATCGTGGGTACAATCTTTATGGTTGGCTGAGTTCACTTATAATAACACTGAACATGCCTCGTTGGGAATGTCTCCAAATGTATGTTTGTATGGTCAGACACAGAATATGTTACCCGAACATCTACCTGACATGGAGAATATCCCTATGCTTCAGGACAGAAAAGAGTTACTATTACAACTCAGACAGAAAGCACGAGCCAATTTAGATCAGGCTAAGAAACAGTATAAGAAATATGCCGACAGAAAAAGGCGGGAGGCTCCTCAGTATAAAGTGGGGGATAAGGTATGGCTTTCGACACACAATCTGCCTTTAAAGGGTCCCCGGAAATTTGCCCCCAGGTTTATTGGCCCCTATGAAATTGTGAAATGTATTTCTACAGTGGCATGTAAACTAAAGTTGCCTCACATGTTAAAGATACATCCAGTGTTCCATGTGTCTCTGCTTAAACCCGCAGCTCCGGGAACGCGAGTACAGAGACCACCAGCAATTATTAAGAATGGGCAGACAGAATATGAATTCAAGAAGATACTGGACTCAAGATGGAGACAGAAGCAGTTATGGTATCTCATACAGTGGGTAGGATATGGGCCTGAGGATTGTTCATGGGAACCGGCCAGTGCGGTGCATGCACCTAGATTGGTTCGACAGTTTCATTTGCAGCAAGCAGAGAAAACAAAACTTGGGAGAGGCCTTGAGAGAGGAGGTACTGTCAGGAATCTGTGGAAAGGCCGAGGACGGCGCTTAGTGCTTGGCAGGAGGAGATAAACTACATGTCCCATTAGGCTTTAGGAAGAGTGTAGTTCTCCTCTATCGCGCGCGGCACCAGCTGCTCATTAGCAGCAACTGTTAAAACCCGCCGCCGCCCGTGCATCGGTGCAGGTAATTACTGATTATCAGCATGGGCGGCAGCAGTGTTGGAGCCGGCATGTGGGAGCATATCTGACGCCGAAGGACTTATTGAGCTTCCCTTCTCCCCGGGCCTCGACGGTAACGCTGAAGAACACAAGAAAGTCTGTCGCGGGCTGCGGCGGTGAAGCGGTTCTTATTACCCGGTGTTGGGCATCGCTCTTCAGGGTCCGGATGTCCTCGTGAGGCATCCGGGCCATCAGTTAAGTGTTTTTGGACCTCGGTGCTTACATACTGGGGTTATAATACGTGGATGTTTATGTATTGATTCATTATCCATTATGCAGTGAGTGTGTGTGGTAACACGCTCTGGGATACACGTCCCGCTTGATACACGCCATGTGAGAGGAAACATGTTATAAGAACTCAGGTCCTAAAACTCTGTTTGTGGTTTCATTGTGCCCAACGGGCCATGTGTTTTGTATCTTCATGAAAGGGACAACCCTTGTTTGTGCCATTTGCGCCTAAACCATCTTCTGTGTTTTCATGTATTATTGTCCCCAGTAACATGTTACGTTCAAGGTCTGTGTTCTAGGTTATGTTTGTGATATGCAAAGGGAATACATGTAAAGCTACCATGGTTATAATTTAGCAGGTTTACTTCAGGAATAAGAGATTAGGCTAGGTGATTTAGAATTACGGTTTCAGGTACAGGAGGATTTGCTGTTGTATTTATTGGTTTGTTATGTTCCCCTCCTTCCCTTTGTCTCTCCATCCCCTTTCCCTAATCCCATCTTCCCCCCATTGGCTGCCACGTGGCTCCCTGTGATATACGTTCAGGCGCCCGTGCCAACCACGGTGGGAGGGGTCAATCTATTTGGCTTCTGTGGTTCGGAGGAGGGGATCGAGATCCCTACTCTCTATAAGTTTGACACTCTGAGCCACCTGTGTTAGTATTCAGGGATGCATGCGCTAGTCCTCTGAGCCACCTGTATCAGTGTTCAGGGATGCATGTGCTAGTCCTCTGCGCCACCTGTGTCAGTATTCAGAGATGCATGTGCTAGTCCTCAGCCACCTGTGTCAGTATTCAGGGGTGCATGTACTAGTCCTCTGAGCCAACTGTGTCAGTATTCAGGGATGCATTTGCTAGTCCTTTGAGCCACCTGTGTCAGTATTCAGGAATGCATGTGCTAGTCCTCAGCCACCTGTGTCAGTATTCAGGGATGCATGTGCTAGTCCTCTGAGCCACCTCTGTCAGTATTCAGGGATGCATGCACTAGTCCTCTAAGCCACCTGTGTCAGTATTCAGGGATGCATGTGCTAGTCCTCTGAGCCACCTGTGTCAGTATTCATGGATGCATGTGCTAGTCCACTGAGCCACCTTTGTCAGTATTCAGGGATTCATGTGCTAGTCCTCTGAGCCACCTGTGTCAGTATTCAGGGATGCATGCGCTAGTCCTCTGAGCCATCTGTGTCAGTATTCAGGGCTGCATGTGCTAGTCCTCTGAGCCACCTGTGCCAGTATTCAGGGATGCATGCGCTAGTCCTCTGAGCCACCTGTGTCAGTATTCAGGGAGGCATGTGCTAGTCCTCTGAGCCACCTGTGTCAGTATTCAGGGATGCATGCGCTCGTCCTCTGAGCCACCTGTGTCAGTATTCATGGATGCATGCGCTAGTCCTCTGCGCCACCTGTGTCAGTATTCAGGGATGCATGCGCTAGTCCTCTGAGCCACGTGTGTCAGTATTCAGGGATGCATGCGCTTGTCCTCTGAGCCACCTGTGTCAGTATTCAGGGATGCATGCGCTAGTCCTCTGAGCCACCTGTGTCAGTATTCAGGGATGCATGCGCTAGTCCTCTGAGCCACCTGTGTCAGTATTCAGGGATGAAATCGCTAGTCCTCTGAGCCACCTGTGTCAGTATTCAGGGATGCATGCGCTAGTCCTCAGCCATCTGTGTCAGTATTCAGGGATGCATGTGCTAGTCCTCTGCTCCACCTGTGTCAGTATTCAAGTATGCATGTGCTAGTCCTTTGAGCCACCTGTGTCAGTATTCAAGGATGCATGCGCTAGTCCTCTGAGCCACCTGTGTCAGTATTCAGGGATGCATGTGCTAGTCCTCAGTCACCTGTGTCAGTATTCAGGGATGCATGTGCTAGTCTTCTGAGCCACCTGTGTCAGTATTCAGGGATGCATGTGCTAGTCCTCTGCGCCACCTGTGTCAGTATTCAGGGATGCATGTGCTAGTCCTCTGAGCCACCTGTGTCAGTATTCAGGGATGCATGCGTTAGTCCTCTGAGCCACCTGTGTCAGTATTCAGGGATGCATGCATTAGTCCTCTGAGCCACCTGTGTCAGTATTCAGGGATGCATGCGCTAGTCCTCTGAGCCACCTGTGTCAGTAGTCAGGGATGCATGCGCTAGTCCGCTGAGCCACCTGTGTCAGTATTCAGGGATGCATGTGCTAGTCCTTAGCCACCTGTGTCAGTTTTCACGGATGCATGTGCTAGTCTTCAGAGCCACCTGTGTCAGTATTCAGGGATGCATGTGCTAGTCCTCTGTGCCACCTGTGTCAGTATTCAGGGATGCATGTGCTAGTCCTCTGAGCCACCTGTGTCAGTATTCAGGGATGCATGTGCTAGTCCACTGAGCCACCTGTGTCAGTATTAAGGGATGCATGTGCTAGTCCTCTGAGCCACCTGTGTCAGTATTCAGGGATGCATGCGCTAGTCCTCTGAGCCACCTGTATCAGTATTCAGGGATGCATGTGCTAGTCCTCAGCCACCTGTGTCAGTATTCAGGGATGCATGCGCTAGTTCTCTGAGCCACCTGTGTTAGTATTCAGGGATGCATGCGCTAGTCCTCTGAGCCACCTGTATCAGTGTTCAGGGATGCATGCGTTAGTCCTCTGAGCCACCTGTGTCAGTAGTCAGGGATTCATGCATTAGTCCTCTGAGCCACCTGTGTCAGTATTCAGGGATGCATGCGCTAGTCCTCTGAGCCACCTGTGTCAGTATTCAGGGATGCATGCGTTAGTCCGCTGAGCCACCTGTGTCAGTATTCAGGGATGCATGTGCTAGTCCTCAGCCACCTGTGCCAGTTTTCACGGATGCATGTGCTAGTCTTCAGAGCCACCTGTGTCAGTATTCAGGGATGCATGTGCTAGTCCTCTGTGCAACCTGTGTCAGTATTCAGGGATGCATGTGCTAGTCCTCTGAGCCACCTGTGTCAGTATTCAGGGATGCATGTGCTAGTCCACTGAGCCACCTGTGTCAGTATCAAGGGATGCATGTGCTAGTCCTCTGAGCCACCTGTGTCAGTATTCAGGGATGCATGCGCTAGTCCTCTGAGCCACCTGTATCAGTATTCAGGGATGCATGTGCTAGTCCTCAGTGTTAGGGAGAATTCTCTGTTTAGGCTGAATTTCCCTACCTAGTGAGTCCCCCAGCAGCTTTGCTGGATTTCTGGGGTTTCTTTTTTCTCCTGCCAAGAGTGAGACTCTTTTACCCTCACTCTTGGGCATGTTTGAAGTGTGTTTTCTTGGTTAAACCTTGTGTTGAATGGACTATGGGGTCTTTTACTCCATAGGGCCTCATGTATTTTTGTGATGTGGGTTACACAGCACCCTCTGTGCAGTAACCCAGGGGTGTCCTAGGGACTCCCCAACATAGACTCCATACCCTGGGACTGACTACTGTCTCCCAGGGCATGTAAAGTCACCAAAGACTTTACTAGTCTTCAATCCTGAACAGAACCAGTACAAACCATCATATTGTGGACGTACTGGCTGGGGCAATTCGATTGCCCCAGGGTCTGTTAGTCGAAGGGGCACGTCTCCGTCCCCCCTGATCGAGTTTTGGCTGGTGGCAGTGGAAACTACTTTTTATATTCAACCGCGAATATTTTCCTATGGGATTTCCCATTGTTTTAGGCTAACACATTTAATTATTTATTTACGGTAGCCTCAAACATACCGCCGGTTTATATATTTATTATTATAACTCCGGTTGGGATTTTTTGCCAAAACTTGATTCTAAAATGGCGTTGGCGTTCGCCTCTGTAACTCTGACCCAAAGTGGAGCCCTTTGTTCCACTTTTGGCGGGCTTCTCCACAGAAGCCCTCCAAAGTGGTGCCACTCTGTCTGGGGTACTTAGGAGGGGTGGAGGGGGATTTAGGCACCCTGGACTGAGTTACCTTGGTAACTCAAGTCGCACTCCGTCCTGATTGTCCCAAGTGGTGAGCCGGCCGGCTCACCACTTAGCATGTTTGAGTGACAGCTAGGCTGGGTGAATGGGGGTTTGCTGCATAAAAGCAGGGCTTTGGGGACTGGAACTTCAGAAGTCGCCACAGGACCAAGAATCCGACGAGGAAAGAGCTGAGCCGACCTGCTACGACGACACTACCCGGTGGAGCCCTGCTGAACCGTCTCACCACTTTTCCCAACGACCGAGGAGAACTCTTAACGGAGTGGCTCCTTCCCTTGACTGGTGGGGACAACCAGTTTTCACCTTCTTTCCGCTTCTTCGAGGTATCTCGTGGCCGCCTTGCCCGTGCCAAGCACCCCGGCAACCGGAATACCACACTTTTACCACAACCGCGAAAGTCGGTACAAACCTTTAACCGGGTACTCCGCGGCTGGTTTCTTCCCGGGCAGTGCAACGACCTTCTTCTTCTGCTCTTCAGCGAGAACTTCTTCTTCCCTGACCGACGTCGAGCCTTGCTGCCACTGCCTGGAACAACTGCCACCGCTGGAGGATCCTTCCCGTTTAAGGTACCGTGTTCCGCCTGGCTTCCCTTGCCACCGACTGTACGGGGTAGTTTTAGCCCCCGGCTTTCGAACCTGGGAGTGCCTGGGACACCCTGGCTAAACTTTCTAAGCCTCTCTAAACTCTTTCTGAACTCTTTTGCAAGACTCTGAATCCCTAATAACTGTGTGATCTTGGGCACATTTTCGCTCTGTCTGCTCTAAGAGTGGGCCCTGCCTAGTGACTTTTGCTCACCTGTGACTTTGTGCTTCTTTGAGCCTACTGAAAGTGTTCTTGACCTTAGAGTGGTGTGTTTATCCTAATTCTGCTCTTTTTCCCTCCCTTCTTTGAACCACTAGAGTGTCATCTAACGTTAAGCACTCACCTCTGTTTGAATTATGTGGTGTTAACCAAGAGTTGTCTAGTTAGGAATAAGGGTTGGGACTGCTTTCCACATAACTGTGTTTGAAGTGTTTTACTATATATTGCTAGAGTGTTTTCAACTTATGTGTTCTTAAAATAAATAACTATATACTTTTGAAACCAAGCTCTGGTCAGTGTTTGCTTGTACTATTGTGTTTGAGTACCTATTGTGTATACTTTGCATACTGCCTAACTCTTCTTGAGGGAAGTCTGACTGCTCAGCCACAGCTACCAGGTAAATCTGGGTGGTGCGGACTGCTACCAAGTGGGTTTACTGCTATACCTGTAGTGTTAAATCTTTTGCAGTGTTCCCTAAGGGAACTGCACAGGTTTCTGCCTAACACTGGTGTACAGCGGTGGGATTTGTATTGAGTATACATTTTGGTGTGCTTTAGATACCTTAGTGCAACTAACCACAAAGCTTAGCACTGTAAAAGTAATCCTCTAACATGTCAGTTATAGAAAGCTATAGTCAAGAGTCCCTTGCAGCCAAAACTGCTGATTGTTTAAGAGTGCTCTGTAAACATAAGGATCTCATGATTAAGGGCAAGAAAATGGAGCTGATTGAAAGATTGTTAGCTAACCAAAGTCTGGGTGATGGTTCAGAGGAACCTACCACCCCAGCAAATGTAGATGACAGTATTGAAATTGACATAGAACAAAATGTTGATGATTTTGAGGAAGAGTCAGAAGAGGAGGGTGAGGCTGTTGTGACTGTCCCCCCTAGGCCTCTGCCTGCTCTACCTGCTGTGCCTACTGGGCCTTTACCAGGTCCCACATTTAGTCCTCAGTACTATGAACTGGAGAAAATGAAACTAGAATTGGAGTATAAAAAACTTAATGCTCAAACTGAAAAAGAACTAAGGCTAAGGGAAATGGAGCTCAAGCATGAGCTAGAAATGAAGAAATTGTCTGTTGAGAATGCTTCTCTCTCTGGCTCCTCTAGAAGTTCCAGTCCTAAAAGACCTCGGATGCCTAAAGAATTGGTTGGTATGTATGAGCCTAAGTTGGATGTGTTGGATTGGTTGTCTCTGTTTGAATATAATCATGGGCTCCAGAACATCACAGGAAATGACTTACTCACCTGGTTGTTCTCTAGGCTTCCCCCTGTTGCAACTGATGTGGTAATGGAGATGGGGGAGGAGGATAGGAAGGATAATGAATGTGTGAAACTAGCTTTGATAGCTAGGTTTGGGAAGACCCCTTCCCAGTATCTTAAGAGGTTTAGAAACCTCAAAAAGCATGATGGTACCCCTTGGGCTACCTGGGTGAGTGAAGGGTTGAAAAACTTAGAGGGATGGATTAAGGGTTACAAGGTGAACACTTATGAAGGTATGAAGAATTTGTTTATGTTGGAGACTATTTATGATGCCTGCTCTCCTGAGCTCAGACAACACTTGGCTGATTCCAGGGAATTAGATTCCCGGAAACTAGCTAAGGCTGCTGACTTGTGGGTTGCCAACAGGGCCACTCACAAGGATTCTGGGGTCACTCGGAAAAAGGATGAGGGAAAGCAGCCACCCAAAGTGAATCCAGAGAATTCTAATACCTCCCATACCAAAGAGGGCCACAAACAACCAAATAACCAGGGTAAACCCCAGGGTAAACCACAACAGGCTAGTGTACCTTCTGGCCAAAAACCAGAAGGGGGTCAGGACAAGCCACCCTTTCAGAGAGCATTTGGACAATGCTATATCTGTAAGGCTACTGACCATATCAAAGGGGATCCCAGGTGCAAGGGTAAACCTGCAGGGATCAGCACAGTTTCCTTAGCCTTTACTCCAGGGGATGAAGTACAGATGGCTAGTGCCCACTTTGAACTCTTTGCTGAAGAACCCTTGGGTCTTCAAGCAACTGTAAATTTAGAGCCTAGGGGTCTGGTTAGTCCCCAGAATAGGGTTGTGTATAACTCCCTACCTGTTAACTCTAAGGTGTATTATGTGGACAGTGTTCTTGTCAATGGCCAGGATACTCCTGCCAGGAGAGACACTGGGGCCAGCAGAACCGTAGTGGATGAAAGCTTCTTTCGACCTGAGGATGTGGCTAAAGCACCCAAAGGTCCCACTAAGATGTCTGGAGGCCCTGTCCAAATGGTTCCTATTCTACCAGCCCTCATTCAGTGTAACAACATGACAGTGAGGATCCCTGTCAGTGTTCAGACTGAAGTACCTGGGAAGGTACTGTTGGGGAATGACCTAAGAACTCTAGGAGTAGTGTCACATACACCCAGGCCTCCCAGTATGGAGAAGCAGAACTTAACCAAATTGGCTAGGAAGGCTACCTTGAAGGACCCTTCTAAGCCTGTGGGACCCTCTACTGAGAACCCCACTACAAGCCCTGGTTTTAGTAAGTTGACCTCTAACTCAGGCACATTTCAGGATAGTATGCTAGGAACATGGGAGCCCCAACCAAGCTCCACCCTTGTTCCCCTAGTTTCAGAGTCTCTGACTCCCCCTGCTTCTGAGGAAGAGGTGGATAGACCAACTAGGCCCCTATCTGAACCTGAGAGAACTGGTAATTCTCAGTGCTGGTGGAAAACCAGAAAAGAAAAGTCTAAGGCCAGAAACCTTCAGACTGTTGGATCTTCTACTGAAGACCCCAACTCAAATCCTAATATTAAGGGGGAAACTCCTAAAATAGGTAAGGGTAGATCTAAGAGGAAGGGGAAGCAGGTACATTGCCTAACCCCAACCCCTCCAACCAAGAGGCCTAAGACCCAACCTGCTCCCACAAGAGAGGTGGTGAGGAACCTTGGAGGCCCCTCTAGATCTAAGGGAATCCTTTATAAGGACCCCTTGAAAAAGCCTAACATAGGTTCAGAAGTTGTACCAACTTCTGAGGGACTGGTCAACCAGATCCCCTATAATACCAAAAAGACTAATGTTCCTCAAAGGGTTTGTAGGTCCTTTAGCTTGCAAAAGAAAACCTTTGAGTTCTCCCTTAAACATAGGTCAGGGTGCCACCATCAAAATGCTGATGGACTCTGTAGGATGTATATCATCGACTAGAGGTATGAGGTTCATCCAGGAGTGGATTAAATCCTCCTGTCCCTTAGTCTGGGGGGGGCAAGTGTTAGGGAGAATTCTCTGTTTAGGCTGAATTTCCCTACCTAGTGAGTCCCCCAGCAGCTTTGCTGGATTTCTGGGGTTTCTTTTTTCTCCTGCCAAGAGTGAGACTCTTTTACCCTCAATCTTGGGCATGTTTGAAGTGTGTTTTCTTGGTTAAACCTTGTGTTGAATGGGCTATGGGGTCTTTTACTCCATAGGGCCTCATGTATTTTTGTGATGTGGGTTACACAGCACCCTCTGTGCAGTAACCCAGGGGTGTCCTAGGGACTCCCCAACATAGACTCCATACCCTGGGACTGACTACTGTCTCCCAGGGCATGTAAAGTCACCAAAGACTTTACTAGTCTTCAATCCTGAACAGAACCAGTACAAACCATCATATTGTGGACGTACTGGCTGGGGCAATTCGATTGCCCCAGGGTCTGTTAGTCGAAGGGGCACGTCTCCGTCCCCCCTGATCGAGTTTTGGCTGGTGGCAGTGGAAACTACTTTTTATATTCAACCGCGAATATTTTCCTATGGGATTTCCCATTGTTTTAGGCTAACACATTTAATTATTTATTTACGGTAGCCTCAAACATACCGCCGGTTTATATATTTATTATTTTAACTCCGGTTGGGATTTTTTGCCAAAACTTGATTCTAAAATGGCGTTGGCGTTCGCCTCTGTAACTCTGACCCAAAGTGGAGCCCTTTGTTCCACTTTTGGCGGGCTTCTCCACAGAAGCCCTCCAAAGTGGTGCCACTCTGTCTGGGGTACTTAGGAGGGGTGGAGGGGGATTTAGGCACCCTGGACTGAGTTACCTTGGTAACTCAAGTCGCACTCCGTCCTGATTGGCCCAAGTGGTGAGCCGGCCGGCTCACCACTTAGCATGTTTGAGTGACAGCTAGGCTGGGTGAATGGGGGTTTGCTGCATAAAAGCAGGGCTTTGGGGACTGGAACTTCAGAAGTCGCCACAGGACCAAGAATCCGACGAGGGAAGAGCTGAGCCGACCTGCTACGACGACACCACCCGGTGGAGCCCTGCTGAACCGTCTCACCACTTTTCCCAACGACCGAGGAGAACTCTTAACGGAGTGGCTCCTTCCCTTGACTGGTGGGGACAACCAGTTTTCACCTTCTTTCCGCTTCTTCGAGGTATCTCGTGGCCGCCTTGCCCGTGCCAAGCACCCCGGCAACCGGAATACCACACTTTTACCACAACCGCGAAAGTCGGTACAACCCTTTAACCGGAGGACTCCGCGGCTGGTTTCTTCCCGGGCAGTGCAACGACCTTCTTCTTCTGCTCTTCAGCGAGAACTTCTTCTTCCCTGACTGACGTCGAGCCTTGCTGCCACTGCCTGGAACAACTGCCACCGCTGGAGGATCCTTCCCGTTTAAGGTACCGTGTTCCGCCTGGCTTCCCTTGCCACCGACTGTACGGGGTAGTTTTAGCCCCCGGCTTTCGAACCTGGGAGTGCCTGGGACGCCCTGGCTAAACTTTCTAAGCCTCTCTAAACTCTTTCTGAACTCTTTTGCAAGACTCTGAATCCCTAATAACTGTGTGATCTTGGGCACATTTTCGCTCTGTCTGCTCTAAGAGTGGGCCCTGCCTAGTGACTTTTGCTCACCTGTGACTTTGTGCTTCTTTGAGCCTACTGAAAGTGTTCTTGACCTTAGAGTGGTGTGTTTATCCTAATTCTGCTCTTTTTCCCTCCCTTCTTTGAACCACTAGAGTGTCATCTAACGTTAAGCACTCACCTCTGTTTGAATTATGTGGTGTTAACCAAGAGTTGTCTAGTTAGGAATAAGGGTTGGGACTGCTTTCCACATAACTGTGTTTGAAGTGTTTTACTATATATTGCTAGAGTGTTTTCAACTTATGTGTTCTTAAAATAAATAACTATATACTTTTGAAACCAAGCTCTGGTCAGTGTTTGCTTGTACTATTGTGTTTGAGTACCTATTGTGTATACTTTGCATACTGCCTAACTCTTCTTGAGGGAAGTCTGACTGCTCAGCCACAGCTACCAGGTAAATCTGGGTGGTGCGGACTGCTACCAAGTGGGTTTACTGCTATACCTGTAGTCTTAAATCTTTTGCAGTGTTCCCTAAGGGAACTGCACAGGTTTCTGCCTAACACTCAGCCACCTGTGTCAGTATTCAGGGATGCATGCGCTAGTTCTCTGAGCCACCTGTGTTAGTATTCAGGGATGCATGCGCTAGTCCTCTGAGCCACCTGTATCAGTGTTCAGGGATGCATGTGCTTGTCCTCTGCGCCACCTGTGTCAGTATTCAGAGATGCATGTGCTAGTCCTCAGCCACCTGTGTCAGTATTCAGGGGTGCATGTACTAGTCCTCTGAGCCAACTGTGTCAGTATTCAGGGATGCATTTGCTAGTCCTTTGAGCCACCTGTGTCAGTATTCAGGAATGCATGTGCTAGTCCTCAGCCACCTGTGTCAGTATTCAGGGTTGCATGTTCTAGTCCTCTGAGCCACCTCTGTCAGTATTCAGGGATGCATGCGCTAGTCCTCTGAGCCACCTGTGTCAATATTCAGGGATGCATGTACTAGTCCTCTGAGCCACCTGTGCCAGTATTCAGGGATTCATGTGCTAGTCCTCTGAGCCGCCTGTGCCAGTATTCAGGGATGCATGTCCTAGTCTTCTGAGCCACCCCTGTCAGTATTCAGGGATGCATATGCTAGTCCTCTGAGCCACCTGTGTCAGTATTCAGGGGTGCATGTACTAGTCCTCTGAGCCAACTGTGTCAGTATTCAGGGATGCATTTGCTAGTCCTTTGAGCCACCTGTGTCAGTATTCAGGAATGCATGTGCTAGTCCTCAGCCACCTGTGTCAGTATTCAGGGATGCCTGTGCTAGTCCTCTGAGCCACCTGTGTCAGTATTCAGGGATGCATGTGCTAGTCCTCTGAGCCAGCTGTGTCAGTATTCAGGGATGCATGTGCTAGTCCTCCAAGCCACCGGTGTCAGTATTCAGTGATGCATGCGCTAGACCTCTGAGCCACCTGTGTCAGTATTCAGGGATGCAGTGCTAGTCCCCCAAGCCATCTGTGTCAGTATTCAGTGATGCATGTGCTAGTCCTCAGCCACCTGTGTCAGTATTCAGGGATGCATGTGCTAGTCTTCTGAGCCACCTGTGTCAGTATTCAGGGATGCATGTCCTAGTCCTCTGAGCCACCTGTGTCAGTATTCAGGGATGCATGCGCTAGTCCTCAGAGCCACCTGTGTCAGTATTCAGGGATGCCTGTGCTAGTCCTCTGAGCCACCTGTGTCAGTATTCAGGGATGCATGTGCTAGTCCTCTGAGCCAGCTGTGTCAGTATTCAGGGATGCATGTGCTAGTCCTCCAAGCCACCGGTGTCAGTATTCAGTGATGCATGCGCTAGTCCTCTGAGCCACCTGTGTCAGTATTCAGGGATGCATGCGCTAGTCCTCTGAGCCACCTGTGTCAGTATTCAGGGATGCATGCGCTAGTCCTCTGAGCCACCTGTGTAAGTATTCAGGGATGCATGCGTTAGTCCTCTGAGCCACCTGTGTCAGTATTCAGGGATGCATGCGCTAGTCCTCTAAGCCACCTGTGTCAGTATTCAGGGATGTATGCGCTAGTCCTCTGAGCCACCTGTGCCAGTATTCAGGGATGCATGTGCTAGTCCTCTGAGCCGCCTGTGCCAGTATTCAGGGATGCATGTGCTAGTCTTCTGAGCCACCTGTGTTAGTATTCAGGGATGCATATGCTAGTCCTCTGAGCCACCTGTGTCAGTATTCAGGGATGCATGCGCTGGTCCTCTGAGCCACCTGTGTCAGTATTCAGTGATGCATGTGCTAGTCCTCTGAGCCACCTGTGTCAGTATTCAGTGATGCATGTGCTAGTCCTCTGAGCCACCTGTGTCAGTATTCATTGATGCATGTGCTGGTCCTATGAACCACCTGTGTCAGTATTCAGGGATGCATGTCCTAGTCCTCTGAGCCACCTGTGCCAGTATTCAGGGATGCATGTGCTAGTCTTCTGAGCCACCTGTGTCAGTATTCAGGGATGCATATGCTAGTCCTCTGAGCCACCTGTGTCAGTATTCAGGGATGCATGTGCTAGTCTTCTGAGCCACCTGTTTCAGTATTCAGGGATGCATGCGCTAGTCCAATGAGCCACCTGTGTCAGTATTCAGGGATGCATGTGCTAGTCCTCTGAGCCACCTGTGTCAGTATTCAGAGATGCATGTGCTAGTCCTCTGAGCCATCTGTGTCAGTATTCAGGGATGCATGTGCTAGTCCTCTGAGCCACCTGTGTCAGTATTCAGGGATGCATGTGCTAGTCCTCTGAGCCACCTGTGTCAGTATTCAGGGATGCATGTGCTAGTCCTCTGAGCCACCTGTGTCAGTATTCAGGGATGCATGCGCTAGTCCTCTGAGCCACCTGTGTCAGTATTCAGGGATGCATGCGCTAGTCCTCTGAGCCACCTGTGTAAGTATTCAGGGATACATGCATTAGTCCTCTGAGCCACCTCTGTCAGTATTCAGGGATGCATATGCTAGTCCTATGAGCCACCTGTGTCAGTATTCAGGGATGCATGCACTAGTCCTCTGAGCCACCTGTGTCAGTATTCAGGGATGTATGCGCTAGTCCTCTGAGCCATCTGTGTCAGTATTCAAGGATGCATGTGCTAGTCCTATGAGCCACCTGTGTCAGTTTTCAGGGATGCATGTGCTAGTCCTCTGAGCCACCTGTGTCAGTATTCAGGGATGCATGTGCTAGTCCTCTGAGCCACCTGTGTCAGTATTCAGGGATGCATGTGCTAGTCCTCTGAGCCACCTGTGTCAGTATTCAGGGATTCATGCGCCAGTCCTCTGAGCCACCTGTGTCAGCATTCAAGGATGCATGTCCTAGTCCTCTGAGCCACCTGTGTCAGTATTCAGGGACGCATGCGCTAGTCCTCAGAGCCACCTGTGTCAGTATTCAGGGATGCCTGTGCTAGTCCTCTGAGCCACCTGTGTCAGTATTCAGGGATGCATGTGCTAGTCCTCTGAGCCAGCTGTGTCAGTATTCAGGGATGCATGTGCTAGTCCTCCAAGCCACCTGTGTCAGTATTCAGTGATGCATGCGCTAGACCTCTGAGCCACCTGTGTCAGTATTCAGGGATGCAGTGCTAGTCCTCCAAGCCACCTGTGTCAGTATTCAGGTATGCATGTGCTAGTCCTGGGGACACCTGAGTCAGTATTCAGGGATGCATGTGCTTTTCCTCTGAGCCACCTGTGTCAGTATTCAGGGATGCATGTGCTAGTCCTCTGAGCCACCTGTGTCAGTATTCAGGGATGCATGCGCTAGTCCTCAGCCACCTGTGTCAGTATTCAGGGATGCATTTGCTAGTCCTCTGAGCCATCTGTGTCAGTATTCAGGGATGCATGTGCTAGTCCTCTGAGCCACCTGTGTCAGTATTCAGGGATGCATGTGCTAGTCCTCTGAGCCACCTGTGTCAGTATTCAGGGATGCATGCGCTATTCCTCTGAGCCCCGTGTGTCAGTATTCAGGGATGCATGCGCTAGTCCTCTGAGCCACCTGTGTCAGTATTCAGGGATGCATGCGCTAGTCCTCTGAGCCACCTGTGTCAGTATTCAGGATGCATGCGCTAGTCCTCTGAGCCACCTGTGTAAGTATTCAGGGATGCATGTGTTAGTCCTCTGAGCCACCTGTGTCAGTATTCAGGGATGCATATGCTAGTCCTATGAGCCACCTGTGTCAGTATTCAGGGATGCATGCACTAGTCCTCTGAGCCACCTGTGTCAGTATTCAGGGATGTATGTGCTAGTCCTCTGAGCCACCTGTGCCAGTATTCAGGGATGCATGTGCTAGTCCTCTGAGCCGCCTGTGCCAGTATTCAGGGATGCATGCACTAGTCCTCTGAGCCACCTGTGTCAGTATTCAGGGATGTATGCGCTAGTCCTCTGAGCCATCTGTGTCAGTATTCAAGGATGCATGTGCTAGTCCTCTGAGCCACCTGTGTCAGTTTTCAGGGATGCATGTGCTAGTCCTCTGAGCCACCTGTGTCAGTATTCAGGGATGCATGTGCTAGTCCTCTGAGCCACCTGTGTCAGTATTCAGGGATGCATGTGCTAGTCCTCTGAGCCACCTGTGTCAGTATTCAGGGATTCATGCGCCAGTCCTCTGAGCCACCTGTGTCAGCATTCAAGGATGCATGTCCTAGTCCTCTGAGCCACCTGTGTCAGTATTCAGGGACGCATGCGCTAGTCCTCAGAGCCACCTGTGTCAGTATTCAGGGATGCCTGTGCTAGTCCTCTGAGCCACCTGTGTCAGTATTCAGGGATGCATGTGCTAGTCCTCTGAGCCAGCTGTGTCAGTATTCAGGGATGCATGTGCTAGTCCTCCAAGCCACCTGTGTCAGTATTCAGTGATGCATGCGCTAGACCTCTGAGCCACCTGTGTCAGTATTCAGGGATGCAGTGCTAGTCCTCCAAGCCACCTGTGTCAGTATTCAGGTATGCATGTGCTAGTCCTGGGGACACCTGAGTCAGTATTCAGGGATGCATGTGCTTTTCCTCTGAGCCACCTGTGTCAGTATTCAGGGATGCATGTGCTAGTCCTCTGAGCCACCTGTGTCAGTATTCAGGGATGCATGCGCTAGTCCTCAGCCACCTGTGTCAGTATTCAGGGATGCATTTGCTAGTCCTCTGAGCCACATGTGTCAGTATTCAGGGATGCATGCGCTAGTCCTCAGAGCCACCTGTGTCAGTATTCAGGGATGCATGTGCTAGTCCTCTGTGCCACCTGTGTCAGTATTCAGGGATGCATGTGCTAGTCCTCTGAGCCATCTGTGTCAGTATTCAGGGATGCATGTGCTAGTGCTCTGAGCCACCTGTGTCAGTATTCAGGGATGCATGTGCTAGTCCTCTGAGCCACCTGTGTCAGTATTCAGGGATGCATGCGCTATTCCTCTGAGCCCCCTGTGTCAGTATTCAGGGATGCATGCGCTAGTCCTCTGAGCCACCTGTGTCAGTATTCAGGGATGCATGCGCTAGTCCTCTGAGCCACCTGTGTCAGTATTCAGGATGCATGCGCTAGTCCTCTGAGCCACCTGTGTAAGTATTCAGGGATGCATGTGTTAGTCCTCTGAGCCACCTGTGTCAGTATTCAGGGATGCATATGCTAGTCCTATGAGCCACCTGTGTCAGTATTCAGGGATGCATGCACTAGTCCTCTGAGCCACCTGTGTCAGTATTCAGGGATGTATGTGCTAGTCCTCTGAGCCACCTGTGCCAGTATTCAGGGATGCATGTGCTAGTCCTCTGAGCCGCCTGTGCCAGTATTCAGGGATGCATGTGCTAGTCCTCTGAGCCACCTGTGTCAGTATTCAGGGATGCATATGCTAGTCCTCTGAGCCACCTGTGTCAGTATTCAGGGATGCATGCGCTAGTCCTCTGAGCCACATGTGTCAGTATTCAGGGATATATGTGTTAGTCCTCTGAGTCACCTGTGTCAGTGTTCAGGGATGCATGTGCTAGTCCTCTGAACCACCTGTGTCAGTATTCAGGAATGCATGTCCTAGTCCTCTGAGCCACCTATGTCAGTATTCAGGGATGCATGCGCTAGTCCTCAGAGCCACCTGTGTCAGTATTCAGGGATGCCTGTGCTAGTCCTCTGAGCCACCTGTGTCAGTATTCAGGGATGCATGTGCTAGTCTTCTGAGCCACCTGTGTCAGTATTCAGGGATGCATGCGCTAGTCCAATGAGCCAACTGTGTCAGTATTCAGGGATGCATATGCTAGTCCTCTGAGCCACCTGTGTCAGTATTCAGGGATGCATGCGCTAGTCCTCTGAGCCATCTGTGTCAGTATTCAGGGATGCATGTGCTAGTCCTCTGAGCCACCTGTGTCAGTATTCAGGGATGCATGTGCTAGTCCTCTGAGCCACCTGTGTCAGTATTCAGGGATGCATGCACTATTCCTCTGAGCCACCTGTGTCAGTATTCAGGGATGCATGTGCTAGTCCTCTGAGCCACCTGTGTCAGTATTCAGGGATGCATGTGCTAGTCCTCTGAGCCACCTGTGTCAGTATTCAGGGATGCATGCGCTAGTCCTCTGAGCCACCTGTGTAAGTATTCAGGGATACATGCGTTAGTCCTCTGAGCCACCTGTGTCAGTATTCAGGGATGCATATGCTAGTCCTATGAGCCACCTGTGTCAGTATTAAGGGATGCATGCACTAGTCCTCTGAGCCACCTGTGTCAGTATTCAGGGATGTATGCACTAGTCCTCTGAGCCATCTGTGTCAGTATTCAAGGATGCATGTGCTAGTCCTCTGAGCCACCTGTGTCAGTTTTCAGGGATGCATGTGCTAGTCCTCTGAGCCACCTGTGTCAGTATTCAGGGATGCATGTGCTAGTCCTCTGATCCACCTGTGTCAGTATTCAGGGATGCATGTGCTAGTCCTCTGAGCCACCTGTGTCAGTATTCAGGGATTCATGCGCTAGTCCTCTGAGCCACCTGTGTCAGCATTCAAGGATGCATGTCCTAGTCCTCTGAGCCACCTGTGTCAGTATTCAGGGACGCATGCGCTAGTCCTCAGAGCCACCTGTGTCAGTATTCAGGGATGCCTGTGCTAGTCCTCTGAGCCACCTGTGTCAGTATTCAGGGATGCATGTGCTAGTCCTCTGAGCCAGCTGTGTCAGTATTCAGGGATGCATGTGCTAGTCCTCCAAGCCACCTGTGTCAGTATTCAGTGATGCATGCGCTAGACCTCTGAGCCACCTGTGTCAGTATTCAGGGATGCAGTGCTAGTCCTCCAAGCCACCTGTGTCAGTATTCAGGTATGCATGTGCTAGTCCTGGGGACACCTGAGTCAGTATTCAGGGATGCATGTGCTTTTTTTTCCTCTGAGCCACCTGTGTCAGTATTCAGGGATGCATGTGCTAGTCCTCTGAGACACCTGTGTCAGTATTCAGGGATTCATGTGCTAGTCCTCTGAGCCACCTGTGTCAGTTTTCAGGGATGCATTTGCTAGTCCTCTGAGCCACCTGTATCAGTATTCAGGGATGCATGTGCTAGTCCTCAGCCACCTGTGTCAGTATTCAGGGATGCATGCGCTAGTCCTCTGAGCCACCTGTGTCAGTATCCAGGGATGCATGCGCTAGTCCTCTGCGCCACCTGTGTCAGTATTCAGGAATGCATGTGCTAGTCCTCTGAGCCACCTGTGTCAGTATTCAGGGATGCATGCGCTAGTCCTCTGCGCCACCTGTGTCAGTATTCAGGGATGCATGCACTAGTCCTCTGAGCCACCTTTGTCAGTATTCAGGGATGTATGTGCTAGTCCTCTGAGCCACCTGTGCCAGTATTCAGGGATGCATGTGCTAGTCCTCTGAGCCGCCTGTGCCAGTATTCAGGGATGCATGTGCTAGTCTTCTGAGCCACCTGTGTCAGTATTCAGGGATGCATATGCTAGTCCTCTGAGCCACCTGTGTCAGTATTCAGGGATGCATGCGCTAGTCCTCTGAGCCACATGTGTCAGTATTCAGGGATATATGTGTTAGTCCTCTGAGTCACCTGTGTCAGTGTTCAGGGATGCATGTGCTAGTCCTCTGAGCCACCTGTGTCAGTGTTCAGGAATGCATGTGCTAGTCCTCTGAGCCACCTGTGTCAGTATTCATTGATGCATGTGCTGGTCCTATGAACCACCTGTGTCAGTATTCAGGGATGCATGTCCTAGTCCTCTGAGCCACCTGTGTCAGTATTCAGGGATGCATGCGCTATTCCTCAGAGCCACCTGTGTCAGTATTCAGGGATGCCTGTGCTAGTCCTCTGAGCCACCTGTGTCAGTATTCAGGGATGCATGTGCTAGTCTTCTGAGCCACCTGTGTCAGTATTCAGGGATGCATGCGCTAGTCCAATGAGCCAACTGTGTCAGTATTCAGGGATGCATGTGCTAGTCCTCTGAGCCACCTGTGTCAGTATTCAGGGATGCATGTGCTAGTCCTCTGAGCCATCTGTGTCAGTATTCAGGGATGCATGTGCTAGTCCTCTGAGCCACCTGTGTCAGTATTCAGGGATGCATGTGCTAGGCCTCTGAGCCACCTGTGTCAGTATTCAGGGATGCATGCGCTATTCCTCTGAGCCACCTGTGTCAGTATTCAGGGATGCATGTGCTAGTCCTCTGAGCCACCTGTGTCAGTATTCAGGGATGCATGCGCTAGTCCTCTGAGCCACCTGAGTCAGTATTCAGGGATGCATGCGCTAGTCCTCTGAGCCACCTGTGTAAGTATTCAGGGATACATGCGTTAGTCCTCTGAGCCACCTGTGTCAGTATTCAGGGATGCATATGCTAGTCCTATGAGCCACCTGTGTCAGTATTCAGGGATGCATGCACTAGTCCTCTGAGCCACCTGTGTCAGTATTCAGGGATGTATGCACTAGTCCTCTGAGCCATCTGTGTCAGTATTCAAGGATGCATGTGCTAGTCCTCTGAGCCACCTGTGTCAGTTTTCAGGGATGCATGTGCTAGTCCTCTGAGCCACCTGTGTCAGTATTCAGGGATGCATGTGCTAGTCCTCTGAGCCACCTGTGTCAGTATTCAGGGATGCATGTGCTAGTCCTCTGAGCCACCTGTGTCAGTATTCAGGGATTCATGCGCTAGTCCTCTGAGCCACCTGAGTCAGCATTCAAGGATGCATGTCCTAGTCCTCTGAGCCACCTGTGTCAGTATTCAGGGACGCATGCGCTAGTCCTCAGAGCCACCTGTGTCAGTATTCAGGGATGGCTGTGCTAGTCCTCTGAGCCACCTGCGTCAGTATTCAGGGATGCATGTGCTAGTCCTCTGAGCCAGCTGTGTCAGTATTCAGGGATGCATGTGCTAGTCCTCCAAGCCACCTGTGTCAGTATTCAGTGATGCATGCGCTAGACCTCTGAGCCACCTGTGTCAGTATTCAGGGATGCAGTGCTAGTCCTCCAAGCCACCTGTGTCAGTATTCAGGTATGCATGTGCTAGTCCTGGGGACACCTGAGTCAGTATTCAGGGATGCATGTGCTTTTCCTCTGAGCCACCTGTGTCAGTATTCAGAGATGCATGTGCTAGTCCTCTGAGACACCTGTGTCAGTATTCAGGGATACATGTGCTAGTCCTCTGAGCCACCTGTGTCAGTATTCAGGGATGCATTTGCTAGTCCTCTGAGCCACCTGTATCAGTATTCAGGGATGCATGTGCTAGTCCTCAGCCACCTGTGTCAGTATTCAGGGATGCATGCGCTAGTCCTCTGAGCCACCTGTGTCAGTATTCAGGGATGCATGCGCTAGTCCTCTGCGCCACCTGTGTCAGTATTCAGGAATGCATGTGCTAGTCCTCTGCGCCACCTGTGTCAGTATTCAGGGATGCATGTGCTAGTCCCCTGAGCCACCTGTGTCAGTATTCAGGAATGCATGCGTTAGACCTCTGAGCCACCTGTGTCAGTATTCAGGGATGCATGTGCTAGTCCTCTGAGCCACCAGTGTCAGTATTCAGGGATGCATGCGCTAGGCCTCTGAGCCACCTGTGTCAGTATTCAGGGAGCCATGGCTAGTCCTCAGCCACCTGTGTCAGTATTCAGGGATGCATGTGCTAGTCTTCTGAGCCACCTGTGTCAGTATTCAGGGATGCATGTGCTAGTCCTCTGAGCCACCTGTGTCAGTATTCAGGGATGCATGTGCTAGTCCTCTGAGCCATCTGTGTCAGTATTCAGGGATGCATGTGCTAGTCCTCTGAGCCACCTGTGTCAGTATTCAGGGATGCATGCGATAGTCCTCTGAGCCACCTGTGTCAGTATTCAGGGATGCATGCGCTAGTCCTCTGAGCCACCTGTGTCAGTATTCAGGGATGCATGCGCTAGTCCTCTGAGCCACCTGTGTCAGTATTCAGGGATGCATGCGCTAGTCCTCTGAGCCACCTGTGTAAGTATTCAGGGATGCATGCGTTAGTCCTCTGAGCCACCTGTGTCAGTATTCAGGGATGCATGCGCTAAACCTCTGAGCCACCTGTGTCAGTATTCAGGGATGCATGTGCTAGTCCTCTGAGCCACCGGTGTCAGTATTCAGGGATGCATGTGCTAGTTCTCAGTCACCTGTGTCAGTATTCAGGGATGCATGTGCTAGACTTCTGAGCCACCTGTGTCAGTATTCAGGGATGCATGCGCTAGTCCACTGAGCCACCCGTGTCAGTATTCAGGGATGCATGTGCCAGTCCTCTGAGCCACCTGTGTCAGTATTCAGGGATGCATATGCTAGTCCTATGAGCCACCTGTGTCAGTATTCAGGGATGCATGCACTAGTCCTCTGAGCCACCTGTGTCAGTATTCAGGGATGTATGCGCTAGTTCTCTGAGCCATCTGTGTCAGTATTCAAGGATGCATGTGCTAGTCCTCTGAGCCACCTGTGTCAGTATTCAGGGATGCATGTGCTAGTCCTCTGAGCCACCTGTGTCAGTATTCAGGGATGCATGCGCTAGTCCTCTGAGCCACCTGTGTCAGTATTCAGGGATGCATGTGCTAGTCCTCTGAGCCACCTGTGTCAGTATTCAGGGATGCATGTGCTAGTCCTCTGAGCCATATGTGTCAGTATTCAGTTATGCATGCGCTAGTCCTCTGAGCCACCTGTGTAAGTATTCAAGTATGCATGTGCTAGTCCTTTGAGCCACCTGTGTCAGTATTCAGGGATGCATGTGCTAGTCCTTTGAGCCAACTGTGTCAGTATTCAGGGATGCATGTGCTAGTCCTCTGAGCCACCTGTGTCAGTATTCAAGGATGCATGCGCTAGTCCTCTGAGCCACCTGTGTCAGTATTCAGGGATGCATGTGCTAGTCCTCAGCCACCTGTGTCAGTATTCAGGGATGCATGTGCTAGTCTTCTGAGCCACCTGTGTCAGTATTCAGGGATGCATGTGCTAGTCCTCTGCGCCACCTGTGTCAGTATTCAGGGATGCATGTGCTAGTCCTCTGAGCCCCTGTGTCAGTATTCAGGGGTGCATGTGCTAGTCCTCTGAGCCACCTGTGTCAGTATTCAGGGATGCATGCGCTAGTCCTCTGAGCCATCTGTGTCAGTATTCAGGGATGCATGTGCTAGTCCTCTGAGCCACCTGTGCCAGTATTCAGGGATGCATGCGCTCGTCCTCTGAGCCGACTGTGTCAGTATTCAGGGAGGCATGCGCTAGTCCTCTGAGCCACCTATGTCAGCATTCAGGGATGCATGCGCTAGTCCTCTGAGCCACCTGTGTCAGTATTCAGGGATGCATGCGCTAGTCCTCTGCGCCACCTGTGTCAGTATTCAGGGATGCATGCGCTAGTCCTCTGAGCCACCTGTGTCAGTATTCAGGGATGCATGCGCTTGTCCTCTGAGCCACCTGTGTCAGTATTCAGGGATGCATGCGCTAGTCCTCTGAGCCACCTGTGTCAGTATTCAGGGATGCATGCGCTAGTCCTCTGAGCCACCTGTGTCAGTATTCAGGGATGCATGCGCTAGTCCTCTGAGCCACCTGTGTCAGTATCCAGGGATGCATGCGCTAGTCCTCAGCCATCTGTGTCAGTATTCAGGGATGCATGTGCTAGTCCTCTGCTCCACCTGTGTCACTATTCAAGTATGCATGTGCTAGTCCTTTGAGCCACCTGTGTCAGTATTCAGGGATGCATGTGCTAGTCCTTTGAGCCACCTGTGTCAGTATTCAGGGATGCATGTGCTAGTCCTCTGAGCCACCTGTGTCAGTATTCAGGGATGCATGCGCTAGTCCTCTGAGCCACCTGTGTCAGTATTCAGGGATGCATGTGCTAGTCCTCAGCCACCTGTGTCAGTATTCAGGGATGCATGTGCTAGTCTTCTGAGCCACCTGTGTCAGTATTCAGTGATGCATGTGCTAGTCCTCTGCGCCACCTGTGTCAGTATTCAGGGATGGATGTGCTAGTCCTCTGAGCCACCTGTGTCAGTATTCAGGGATGCATGCGTTAGTCCTCTGAGCCACCTGTGTCAGTATTCAGGGATGCATGCATTAGTCCTCTGAGCCACCTGTGTCAGTATTCAGGGATGCATGCGCTAGTCCTCTGAGCCACCTGTGTCAGTATTCAGGGATGCATGCGCTAGTCCGCTGAGCCACTTGTGTCAGTATTCAGGGATGCATGTGCTAGTCCTCAGCCACCTGTGTCAGTATTCACGGATGCATGTGCTAGTCTTCAGAGCCACCTGTGTCAGTATTCAGGGATGCATGTGCTAGTCCTCTGTGCCACCTGTGTCAGTATTCAGGGATGCATGTGCTAGTCCTCTGAGCCACCTGTGTCAGTATTCAGGGATGCATGCGCTAGTCCACTGAGCCACCTGTGTCAGTATTCAGGGATGCATGTGCTAGTCCTCTGAGCCACCTGTGTCAGTATTCAGGGATGCATGCGCTAGTCCTCTGAGCCACCTGTATCAGTATTCAGGGATGCATGTGCTAGTCCTCAGCCACCTGTGTCAGTATTCAGGGATGCATGCGCTAGTCCTCTGAGCCACCTGTGTCAGTATTCAGGGATGCATGCGCTAGTCCTCTGCGCCACCTGTGTCAGTATTCAGGAATGCATGAGCTAGTCCTCTGCGCCACCTGTGTCACTATTCAAGTATGCATGTGCTAGTCCTTTGAGCCACCTGTGTCAGTATTCAGGGATGCATGCGTTAGACATCTGAGTCACCTGTGTCCGTATTCAGGGATGCATGTGCTAGTCCTCTGAGCCACCTGTGTCAGTATTCAGGGATGCATGCGCTAGGCCTCTGAGCCACCTGTGTCAGTATTCAGGGATGCATGTGCTAGTCCTCTGCTCCACCTGTGTCACTATTCAAGTATGCATGTGCTAGTCCTTTGAGCCACCTGTGTCAGTATTCAGGGATGCATGTGCTAGTCCTCTGAGCCACCTGTGTCAGTATTCAGGGATGCATGTGCTAGTCCTCTGAGCCACCTGTGTCAGTATTCAGGGATGCATGCGCTAGTCCTCTGAGCCACCTGTGTCAGTATTCAGGGATGCATGCGCTAGTCCTCTGAGCCACCTGTGTCAGTATTCAGGGATGCATGCGCTAGTCCTCAGCCATCTGTGTCAGTATTCAGGGATGCATGTGCTAGTCCTCTGCTCCACCTGTGTCACTATTCAAGTATGCATGTGCTTTTCCTCTGAGCCACCTGTGTCAGTATTCAGGGATGCATGTGCTAGTCCTCTGAGACACCTGTTTCAGTATTCAGGGATACATCTGCTAGTCCTCTGAGCCACCTGTGTCAGTATTCAGGGATGCATTTGCTAGTCCTCTGAGCCACCTGTGTCAGTATTCAGGGATGCATGCGCTAGTCCTCTGAGCCACCTGTGTCAGTATTCAGGGATGCATGCGCTAGTCCTCTGCGCCACCTGTGTCAGTATTCAGGAATGCATGTGCTAGTCCTCTGCGCCACCTGTGTCAGTATTCAGGGATGCATGTGCTAGTCCCCTGAGCCACCTGTGTCAGTATTCAGGAATGCATGCGTTAGACCTCTGAGCCACCTGTGTCAGTATTCAGGGATGCATGTGCTAGTACTCTGAGTCACCTGTGTCAGTATTCAGGGATGCATGCGCTAGGCCTCTGAGCCACCTGTGTCAGTATTCAGGGAGCCATGGCTAGTCCTCAGCCACCTGTGTCAGTATTCAGGGATGCATGTGCTAGTCTTCTGAGCCACCTGTGTCAGTATTCAGGGATGCATGCGCTAGTCCACTGAGCCACCTGTGTCAGTATTCAGGGATGCATGTGCTAGTCCTCTGAGCCACCTGTGTCAGTATTCAGGGATGCATGTGCTAGTCCTCTGAGCCATCTGTGTCAATATTCAGGGATGCATGTGCTAGTCCTCTGAGCCACCTGTGTCAGTATTCAGGGATGCATGTGCTAGTCCTCTGAGCCACCTGTGTCAGTATTCAGGGATGCATGCGCTAGTCCTCTGAGCCACCTGTGTCAGTATTCAGGGATGCATGCGCTAGTCCTCTGAGCCACCTGTGTCAGTATTCAGGGATGCATGCGCTAGTCCTCTGAGCCACCTGTGTCAGTATTCAGGGATGCATGCGCTAGTCCTCTGAGCCACCTGTGTAAGTATTCAGGGATGCATGCGTTAGTCCTCTGAGCCACCTGTGTCAGTATTCAGGGATGCATGCGCTAAACCTCTGAGCCACCTGTGTCAGTATTCAGGGATGCATGTGCTAGTCCTCTGAGCCACCGGTGTCAGTATTCAGGGATGCATGTGCTAGTTCTCAGTCACCTGTGTCAGTATTCAGGGATGCATGTGCTAGTCTTCTGAGCCACCTGTGTCAGTATTCAGGGATGCATGCGCTAGTCCACTGAGCCACCCATGTCAGTATTCAGGGATGCATGTGCCAGTCCTCTGAGCCACCTGTGTCAGTATTCAGGGATGCATATGCTAGTCCTATGAGCCACCTGTGTCAGTATTCAGGGATGCATACACTAGTCCTCTGAGCCACCTGTGTCAGTATTCAGGGATGTATGCGCTAGTCCTCTGAGCCATCTGTGTCAGTATTCAAGGATGCATGTGCTAGTCCTCTGAGCCACCTGTGTCAGTATTCAGGGATGCATGTGCTAGTCCTCTGAGCCACCTGTGTCAGTATTCAGGGATGCATGCGCTAGTCCTCTGAGCCACCTGTGTCAGTATTCAGGGATGCATGTGCTAGTCCTCTGAGCCACCTGTGTCAGTATTCAGGGATGCATGTGCTAGTCCTCTGAGCCACATGTGTCAGTATTCAGTTATGCATGCGCTAGTCCTCTGAGCCACCTGTGTAAGTATTCAAGTATGCATGTGCTAGTCCTTTGAGCCACCTGTGTCAGTATTCAGGGATGCATGTGCTAGTCCTATGAGCCACCTGTGTCAGTATTCAGGGATGCATGTGCTAGTCCTCTGAGCCACCTGTGTCAGTATTCAAGGATGCATACACTAGTCCTCTGAGCCACCTGTGTCAGTATTCAGGGATGCATGTGCTAGTCCTCAGCCACCTGTGTCAGTATTCAGGGATGCATGTGCTAGTCTTCTGAGCCACCTGTGTCAGTATTCAGGGATGCATGTGCTAGTCCTCTGCGCCACCTGTGTCAGTATTCAGGGATGCATGTGCTAGTCCTCTGAACCCCTGTGTCAGTATTCAGGGATGCATGTGTTAGTCCTCTGAGCCACCTGTGTCAGTATTCAGGGATGCATGCATTAGTCCTCTGAGCCACCTGTGTCAGTATTCAGGGGTGCATGTGCTAGTCCTCTGAGCCACCTGTGTCAGTATTCAGGGATGCATGCGCTAGTCCTCTGAGCCATCTGTGTCAGTATTCAGGGATGCATGTGCTAGTCCTCTGAGCCACCTGTGCCAGTATTCAGGGATGCATGCGCTCGTCCTCTGAGCCGACTGTGTCAGTATTCAGGGAGGCATGCGCTAGTCCTCTGAGCCACCTGTGTCAGTATTCAGGGATGCATGCGCTAGTCCTCTGAGCCACCTGTGTCAGTATTCAGGGATGCATGCGCTATTCCTCTGCGCCACCTGTGTCAGTATTCAGGGATAAATGCGCTAGTCCTCTGAGCCACCTGTGTCAGTATTCAGGGATGCATGCGCTTGTCCTCTGAGCCACCTGTGTCAGTATTCAGGGATGCATGCGCTAGTCCTCTGAGCCACCTGTGTCAGTATTCAGGGATGCATGCGCTAGTCCTCTGAGCCACCTGTGTCAGTATTCAGGGATGCATGCGCTAGTCCTCTGAGCCACCTGTGTCAGTATTCAGGGATGCATGCGTTAGTCCTCAGCCATCTGTGTCAGTATTCAGGGATGCATGTGCTAGTCCTCTGCTCCACCTGTGTCACTATTCAAGTATGCATGTGCTAGTCCTTTGTGCCACCTGTGTCAGTATTCAGGGATGCATGTGCTAGTTCTTTGAGCCACCTGTGTCAGTATTCAGGGATGCATGTGCTAGTCCTCTGAGCCACCTGTGTCAGTATTCAGGGATGCATGCGCTAGTCCTCTGAGCCACCTGTGTCAGTATTCAGGGATGCATGTGCTAGTCCTCAGCCACCTGTGTCAGTATTCAGGGATGCATGTGCTAGTCTTCTGAGCCACCTGTGTCAGTATTCAGTGATGCATGTGCTAGTCCTCTGCGCCACCTGTGTCAGTATTCAGGGATGGATGTGCTAGTCCTCTGAGCCACCTGTGTCAGTATTCAGGGATGCATGCGTTAGTCCTCTGAGCCACCTGTGTCAGTATTCAGGGATGAATGCATTAGTCCTCTGAGCCACCTGTGTCAGTATTCAGGGATGCATGCTCTAGTCCTCTGAGCAACCTGTGTCAGTATTCAGGGATGCATGCGCTAGTCCACTGAGCCACTTGTGTCAGTATTCAGGGATGCATGTGCTAGTCTTCAGAGCCACCTGTGTCAGTATTCAGGGATGCATGTGCTAGTCCTCTGTGCCACCCTTGTCAGTATTCAGGGATGCATGTGCTAGTCCTCTGAGCCACCTGTGTCAGTATTCAGGGATGCATGCGCTAGTCCACTGAGCCACCTGTGTCAGTATTCAGGGATGCATGTGCTAGTCCTCTGAGCCACTTGTGTCAGTATTCACGGATGCATGTGCTAGTCTTCAGAGCCACCTGTGTCAGTATTCAGGGATGCATGTGCTAGTCCTCTGTGCCACCCTTGTCAGTATTCAGGGATGCATGTGCTAGTCCTCTGAGCCACCTGTGTCAGTATTCAGGGATGCATGCGCTAGTCCACTGAGCCACCTGTGTCAGTATTCAGGGATGCATGTGCTAGTCCTCTGAGCCACCTGTGTCAGTATTCAGGGATGCATGCGCTAGTCCTCTGAGCCACCTGTATCAGTATTCAGGGATGCATGTGCTAGTCCTCAGCCACCTGTGTCAGTATTCAGGGATGCATGCGCTAGTCCTCTGAGCCACCTGTGTCAGTATTCAGGGATGCATGCGCTAGTCCTCTGCGCCACCTGTGTCAGTATTCAGGAATGCATGAGCTAGTCCTCTGCGCCACCTGTGTCAGTATTCAGGGATGCATGTGCTAGTCCCCTGAGCCACCTGTGTCAGTATTCAGGGATGCATGCGTTAGACCTCTGAGTCACCTGTGTCCGTATTCAGGGATGCATGTGCTAGTCCTCTGAGCCACCTGTGTCAGTATTCAGGTATGCATGCGCTAGGCCTCTGAGCCACCTGTGTCAGTATTCAGAGAGCCATGGCTAGTCCTCAGCCACCTGTGTCAGTATTCAGGGATGCATGTGCTAGTCCTCTGCTCCACCTGTGTCACTATTCAAGTATGCATGTGCTAGTCCTTTGAGCCACCTGTGTCAGTATTCAGGGATGCATGTGCTAGTCCTCTGAGCCACCTGTGTCAGTATTCAGGGATGCATGTGCTAGTCCTCAGCCACCTGTGTCAGTATTCAGGGATGCATGTGCTAGACTTCTGAGCCACCTGTGTCAGTATTCAGTGATGCATGTGCTAGTCCTCTGCGCCACCTGTGTCAGTATTCAGGGATGCATGTGCTAGTCCTCTGACCCACCTGTGTCAGTATTCAGGGATGCATACGTTAGTCCTCTGAGCCACTTGTGTCAGTATTCAGGGATGCATGCATTAGTCCTCTGAGCCACCTGTGTCAGTATTCAGGGATGCATGCGCTAGTCCTCTGAGCCACCTGTGTCAGTATTCAGGGATGCATGCGCTAGTCCGCTGAGCCACCTGTGTCAGTATTCAGGGATGCATGTGCTAGTCCTCAGCCACCTGTGTCAGTATTCACGGATGCATGTGCTAGTCTTCAGAGCCACCTGTGTCAGTATTCAGGGATGCATGTGCTAGTCCTCTGTGCCACCTGTGTCAGTATTCAGGGATGCATATGCTAGTCCTATGAGCCACCTGTGTCAGTATTCAGGGATGCATGCACTAGTCCTCTGAGCCACCTGTGTCAGTATTCAGGGATGTATGCGCTAGTCCTCTGAGCCATCTGTGTCAGTATTCAAGGATGCATGTGCTAGTCCTCTGAGCCACCTGTGTCAGTTTTCAGGGATGCATGTGCTAGTCCTCTGAGCCACCTGTGTCAGTATTCAGGGATGCATGTGCTAGTCCTCTGAGCCACCTGTGTCAGTATTCAGGGATGCATGTGCTAGTCCTCTGAGCCACCTGTGTCAGTATTCAGGGATTCATGCGCCAGTCCTCTGAGCCACCTGTGTCAGCATTCAAGGATGCATGTCCTAGTCCTCTGAGCCACCTGTGTCAGTATTCAGGGACGCATGCGCTAGTCCTCAGAGCCACCTGTGTCAGTATTCAGGGATGCCTGTGCTAGTCCTCTGAGCCACCTGTGTCAGTATTCAGGGATGCATGTGCTAGTCCTCTGAGCCAGCTGTGTCAGTATTCAGGGATGCATGTGCTAGTCCTCCAAGCCACCTGTGTCAGTATTCAGTGATGCATGCGCTAGACCTCTGAGCCACCTGTGTCAGTATTCAGGGATGCAGTGCTAGTACTCCAAGCCACCTGTGTCAGTATTCAGGTATGCATGTGCTAGTCCTGGGGACACCTGTGTCAGTATTCAGGGATGCATGTGCTTTTCCTCTGAGCCACCTGTGTCAGTATTCAGGGATGCATGTGCTAGTCTTCTGAGCCACCTGTGTCAGTATTCAGGGATGCATGCGCTAGTCCTCAGCCACCTGTGTCAGTATTCAGGGATGCATTTGCTAGTCCTCTGAGCCACATGTGTCAGTATTCAGGGATGCATGCGCTAGTCCTCAGAGCCACCTGTGTCAGTATTCAGGGATGCATGTGCTAGTCCTCTGCGCCACCTGTGTCAGTATTCAGGGATGCATGTGCTAGTCCTCTGAACCCCTGTGTCAGTATTCAGGGATGCATGCGTTAGTCCTCTGAGCCACCTGTGTCAGTATTCAGGGATGCATGCATTAGTCCTCTGAGCCACCTGTGTCAGTATTCAGGGGTGCATGTGCTAGTCCTCTGAGCCACCTGTGTCAGTATTCAGGGATGCATGCGCTAGTCCTCTGAGCCATCTGTGTCAGTATTCAGGGATGCATGTGCTAGTCCTCTGAGCCACCTGTGCCAGTATTCAGGGATGCATGCGCTCGTCCTCTGAGCCGACTGTGTCAGTATTCAGGGAGGCATGCGCTAGTCCTCTGAGCCACCTGTGTCAGTATTCAGGGATGCATGCGCTAGTCCTCTGCGCCACATGTGTCAGTATTCAGGGATAAATGCACTAGTCCTCTGAGCCACCTGTGTCAGTATTCAGGGATGCATGCGCTTGTCCTCTGAGCCACCTGTGTCAGTATTCAGGGATGCATGCGCTAGTCCTCTGAGCCACCTGTGTCAGTATTCAGGGATGCATGCGCTAGTCCTCTGAGCCACCTGTGTCAGTATTCAGGGATGCATGCGCTAGTCCTCTGAGCCACCTGTGTCAGTATTCAGGGATGCATGCGCTAGTCCTCAGCCATCTGTGTCAGTATTCAGGGATGCATGTGCTAGTCCTCTGCTCCACCTGTGTCACTATTCAAGTATGCATGTGCTAGTCCTTTGAGCCACCTGTGTCAGTATTCAGGGATGCATGTGCTAGTTCTTTGAGCCACCTGTGTCAGTATTCAGGGATGCATGTGCTAGTCCTCTGAGCCACCTGTGTCAGTATTCAGGGATGCATGCGCTAGTCCTCTGAGCCACCTGTGTCAGTATTCAGGGATGCATGTGCTAGTCCTCAGCCACCTGTGTCAGTATTCAGGGATGCATGTGCTAGTCTTCTGAGCCACCTGTGTCGGTATTCAGTGATGCATGTGCTAGTCCTCTGCGCCACCTGTGTCAGTATTCAGGGATGGATGTGCTAGTCCTCTGAGCCACCTGTGTCAGTATTCAGGGATGCATGCGTTAGTCCTCTGAGCCACCTGTGTCAGTATTCAGGGATGCATGCATTAGTCCTCTGAGCCACCTGTGTCAGTATTCAGGGATGCATGCGCTAGTCCACTGAGCCACTTGTGTCAGTATTCAGGGATGCATGTGCTAGTCCTCAGCCATCTGTGTCAGTATTCACGGATGCATGTGCTAGTCTTCAGAGCCACCTGTGTCAGTATTCAGGGATGCATGTGCTAGTCCTCTGTGCCACCCTTGTCAGTATTCAGGGATGCATGTGCTAGTCCTCTGAGCCACCTGTGTCAGTATTCAGGGATGCATGCGCTAGTCCACTGAGCCACCTGTGTCAGTATTCAGGGATGCATGTGCTAGTCCTCTGAGCCACCTGTGTCAGTATTCAGGGATGCATGCGCTAGTCCTCTGAGCCACCTGTATCAGTATTCAGGGATGCATGTGCTAGTCCTCAGCCACCTGTGTCAGTATTCAGGGATGCATGCGCTAGTCCTCTGAGCCACCTGTGTCAGTATTCAGGGATGCATGCGCTAGTCCTCTGCGCCACCTGTGTCAGTATTCAGGAATGCATGAGCTAGTCCTCTGCGCCACCTGTGTCAGTATTCAGGGATGCATGTGCTAGTCCCCTGAGCCACCTGTGTCAGTATTCAGGGATGCATGCGTTAGACCTCTGAGTCACCTGTGTCCGTATTCAGGGATGCATGTGCTAGTCCTCTGAGCCACCTGTGTCAGTATTCAGGGATGCCTGCGCTAGGCCTCTGAGCCACCTGTGTCAGTATTCAGAGAGCCATGGCTAGTCCTCAGCCACCTGTGTCAGTATTCAGGGATGCATGTGCTAGTCCTCTGCTCCACCTGTGTCACTATTCAAGTATGCATGTGCTAGTCCTTTGAGCCACCTGTGTCAGTATTCAGGGATGCATGTGCTAGTCCTCTGAGCCACCTGTGTCAGTATTCAGGGATGCATGTGCTAGTCCTCAGCCACCTGTGTCAGTATTCAGGGATGCATGTGCTAGACTTCTGAGCCACCTGTGTCAGTATTCAGTGATGCATGTGCTAGTCCTCTGCGCCACCTGTGTCAGTATTCAGGGATGCATGTGCTAGTCCTCTGACCCACCTGTGTCAGTATTCAGGGATGCATGCGTTAGTCCTCTGAGCCACTTCTGTCAGTATTCAGGGATGCATGCATTAGTCCTCTGAGCCACCTGTGTCAGTATTCAGGGATGCATGCGCTAGTCCTCTGAGCCACCTGTGTCAGTATTCAGGGATGCATGCGCTAGTCCGCTGAGCCACCTGTGTCAGTATTCAGGGATGCATGTGCTAGTCCTCAGCCACCTGTGTCAGTATTCACGGATGCATGTGCTAGTCTTCAGAGCCACCTGTGTCAGTATTCAGGGATGCATGTGCTAGTCCTCTGTGCCACCTGTGTCAGTATTCAGGGATGCATATGCTAGTCCTATGAGCCACCTGTGTCAGTATTCAGGGATGCATGCACTAGTCCTCTGAGCCACCTGTGTCAGTATTCAGGGATGTATGCGCTAGTCCTCTGAGCCATCTGTGTCAGTATTCAAGGATGCATGTGCTAGTCCTCTGAGCCACCTGTGTCAGTTTTCAGGGATGCATGTGCTAGTCCTCTGAGCCACCTGTGTCAGTATTCAGGGATGCATGTGCTAGTCCTCTGAGCCACCTGTGTCAGTATTCAGGGATGCATGTGCTAGTCCTCTGAGCCACCTGTGTCAGTATTCAGGGATTCATGCGCCAGTCCTCTGAGCCACCTGTGTCAGCATTCAAGGATGCATGTCCTAGTCCTCTGAGCCACCTGTGTCAGTATTCAGGGACGCATGCGCTAGTCCTCAGAGCCACCTGTGTCAGTATTCAGGGATGCCTGTGCTAGTCCTCTGAGCCACCTGTGTCAGTATTCAGGGATGCATGTGCTAGTCCTCTGAGCCAGCTGTGTCAGTATTCAGGGATGCATGTGCTAGTCCTCCAAGCCACCTGTGTCAGTATTCAGTGATGCATGCGCTAGACCTCTGAGCCACCTGTGTCAGTATTCAGGGATGCAGTGCTAGTACTCCAAGCCACCTGTGTCAGTATTCAGGTATGCATGTGCTAGTCCTGGGGACACCTGTGTCAGTATTCAGGGATGCATGTGCTTTTCCTCTGAGCCACCTGTGTCAGTATTCAGGGATGCATGTGCTAGTCTTCTGAGCCACCTGTGTCAGTATTCAGGGATGCATGCGCTAGTCCTCAGCCACCTGTGTCAGTATTCAGGGATGCATTTGCTAGTCCTCTGAGCCACATGTGTCAGTATTCAGGGATGCATGCGCTAGTCCTCAGAGCCACCTCTGTCAGTATTCATGGATGCATGTGCTAGTCCTCTGTGCCACCTGTGTCAGTATTCAGGGATGCATGTGCTAGTCCTCTGAGCCATCTGTGTCAGTATTCAGGGATGCATGTGCTAGTCCTCTGAGCCACCTGTGTCAGTATTCAGGGATGCATGTGCTAGTCCTCTGAGCCACCTGTGTCAGTATTCAGGGATGCATGCGCTATTCCTCTGAGCCCCCTGTGTCAGTATTCAGGGATGCATGCGCTAGTCCTCTGAGCCACCTGTGTCAGTATTCAGGGATGCATGCGCTAGTCCTCTGAGCCACCTGTGTCAGTATTCAGGATGCATGCACTAGTCCTCTGAGCCACCTGTGTAAGTATTCAGGGATGCATGTGTTAGTCCTCTGAGCCACCTGTGTCAGTATTCAGGGATGCATATGCTAGTCCTATGAGCCACCTGTGTCAGTATTCAGGGATGCATGCACTAGTCCTCTGAGCCACCTGTGTCAGTATTCAGGGATGTATGTGCTAGTCCTCTGAGCCACCTGTGCCAGTATTCAGGGATGCATGTGCTAGTCCTCTGAGCCGCCTGTGCCAGTATTCAGGGATGCATGTGCTAGTCTTCTGAGCCACCTGTGTCAGTATTCAGGGATGCATATGCTAGTCCTCTGAGCCACCTGTGTCAGTATTCAGGGATGCATGCGCTAGTCCTCTGAGCCACATGTGCCAGTATTCAGGGATATATGTGTTAGTCCTCTGAGTCACCTGTGTCAGTGTTCAGGGATGCATGTGCTAGTCCTCTGAACCACCTGTGTCAGTATTCAGGAATGCATGTCCTAGTCCTCTGAGCCACCTGTGTCAGTATTCAGGGATGCATGCGCTAGTCCTCAGAGCCACCTGTGTCAGTATTCAGGGATGCCTGTGCTAGTCCTCTGAGCCACCTGTGTCAGTATTCAGGGATGCATGTGCTAGTCTTCTGAGCCACCTGTGTCAGTATTCAGGGATGCATGCGCTAGTCCAATGAGCCAACTGTGTCAGTATTCAGGGATGCATATGCTAGTCCTCTGAGCCACCTGTGTCAGTATTCAGGGATGCATGTGCTAGTCCTCTGAGCCATCTGTGTCAGTATTCAGGGATGCATGTGCTAGTCCTCTGAGCCACCTGTGTCAGTATTCAGGGATGCATGTGCTAGTCCTCTGAGCCACCTGTGTCAGTATTCAGGGATGCATGCGCTATTCCTCTGAGCCACCTGTGTCAGTATTCAGGGATGCATGTGCTAGTCCTCTGAGCCACCTGTGTCAGTATTCAGGGATGCATGCGCTAGTCCTCTGAGCCACCTGTGTCAGTATTCAGGGATGCATGCGCTAGTCCTCTGAGCCACCTGTGTAAGTATTCAGGGATACATGCGTTAGTCCTCTGAGCCACCTGTGTCAGTATTCAGGGATGCATATGCTAGTCCTATGAGCCACCTGTGTCAGTATTAAGGGATGCATGCACTAGTCCTCTGAGCCACCTGTGTCAGTATTGAGGGATGTATGCACTAGTCCTCTGAGCCATCTGTGTCAGTATTCAAGGATGCATGTGCTAGTCCTCTGAGCCACCTGTGTCAGTTTTCAGGGATGCATGTGCTAGTCCTCTGAGCCACCTGTGTCAGTATTCAGGGATGCATGTGCTAGTCCTCTGATCCACCTGTGTCAGTATTCAGGGATGCATGTGCTAGTCCTCTGAGCCACCTGTGTCAGTATTCAGGGATTCATGCGCTAGTCCTCTGAGCCACCTGTGTCAGCATTCAAGGATGCATGTCCTAGTCCTCTGAGCCACATGTGTCAGTATTCAGGGACGCATGCGCTAGTCCTCAGAGCCACCTGTGTCAGTATTCAGGGATGCATGTGCTAGTCCTCTGAGCCACCTGTGTCAGTATTCAGGGATGCATGTGCTAGTCCTCTGAGCCAGCTGTGTCAGTATTCAGGGATGCATGTGCTAGTCCTCCAAGCCACCTGTGTCAGTATTCAGTGATGCATGCGCTAGACCTCTGAGCCACCTGTGTCAGTATTCAGGGATGCAGTGCTAGTCCTCCAAGCCACCTGTGTCAGTATTCAGGTATGCATGTGCTAGTCCTGGGGACACCTGAGTCAGTATTCAGGGATGCATGTGCTTTTTTTTCCTCTGAGCCACCTGTGTCAGTATTCAGGGATGCATGTGCTAGTCCTCTGAGACACCTGTGTCAGTATTCAGGGATTCATGTGCTAGTCCTCTGAGCCACCTGTGTCAGTATTCAGGGATGCATTTGCTAGTCCTCTGAGCCACCTGTATCAGTATTCAGGGATGCATGTGCTAGTCCTCAGCCACCTGTGTCAGTATTCAGGGATGCATGCGCTAGTCCTCTGAGCCACCTGTGTCAGTATTCAGGGATGCATGCGCTAGTCCTCTGCGCCACCTGTGTCAGTATTCAGGAATGCATGTGCTAGTCCTCTGAGCCACCTGTGTCAGTATTCAGGGATGCATGCGCTAGTCCTCTGCGCCACCTGTGTCAGTATTCAGGGATGCATGCACTAGTCCTCTGAGCCACCTTTGTCAGTATTCAGGGATGTATGTGCTAGTCCTCTGAGCCACCTGTGCCAGTATTCAGGGATGCATGTGCTAGTCCTCTGAGCCGCCTGTGCCAGTATTCAGGGATGCATGTGCTAGTCTTCTGAGCCACCTGTGTCAGTATTCAGGGATGCATATGCTAGTCCTCTGAGCCACCTGTGTCAGTATTCAGGGATGCATGCGCTAGTCCTCTGAGCCACATGTGTCAGTATTCAGGGATATATGTGTTAGTCCTCTGAGTCACCTGTGTCAGTGTTCAGGGATGCATGTGCTAGTCCTCTGAGCCACCTGTGTCAGTGTTCAGGAATGCATGTGCTAGTCCTCTGAGCCACCTGTGTCAGTATTCATTGATGCATGTGCTGGTCCTATGAACCACCTGTGTCAGTATTCAGGGATGCATGACCTAGTCCTCTGAGCCACCTGTGTCAGTATTCAGGGATGCATGCGCTATTCCTCAGAGCCACCTGTGTTAGTATTCAGGGATGCCTGTGCTAGTCCTCTGAGCCACCTGTGTCAGTATTCAGGGATGCATGTGCTAGTCTTCTGAGCCACCTGTGTCAGTATTCAGGGATGCATGCGCTAGTCCAATGAGCCAACTGTGTCAGTATTCAGGGATGCATGTGCTAGTCCTCTGAGCCACCTGTGTCAGTATTCAGGGATGCATGTGCTAGTCCTCTGAGCCATCTGTGTCAGTATTCAGGGATGCATGTGCTAGTCCTCTGAGCCACCTGTGTCAGTATTCAGGGATGCATGTGCTAGTCCTCTGAGCCACCTGTGTCAGTATTCAGGGATGCATGTGCTAGTCCTCTGAGCCACCTGTGTCAGTATTCAGGGATGCATGTGCTAGTCCTCTGAGCCATCTGTGTCAGTATTCAGGGATGCATGTGCTAGTCCTCTGAGCCACCTGTGTCAGTATTCAGGGATGCATATGCTAGTCCTATGAGCCACCTGTGTCAGTATTCAGGGATGCATGCACTAGTCCTCTGAGCCACCTGTGTCAGTATTCAGGGATGTATGCACTAGTCCTCTGAGCCATCTGTGTCAGTATTCAAGGATGCATGTGCTAGTCCTCTGAGCCACCTGTGTCAGTTTTCAGGGATGCATGTGCTAGTCCTCTGAGCCACCTGTGTCAGTATTCAAGGATGCATGTGCTAGTCCTCTGAGCCACCTGTGTCAGTATTCAGGGATGCATGTGCTAGTCCTCTGAGCCACCTGTGTCAGTATTCAGGGATTCATGCGCTAGTCCTCTGAGCCACCTGAGTCAGCATTCAAGGATGCATGTCCTAGTCCTCTGAGCCACCTGTGTCAGTATTCAGGGACGCATGCGCTAGTCCTCAGAGCCACCTGTGTCAGTATTCAGGGATGGCTGTGCTAGTCCTCTGAGCCACCTGTGTCAGTATTCAGGGATGCATGTGCTAGTCCTCTGAGACAGCTGTGTCAGTATTCAGGGATGCATGTGCTAGTCCTCCAAGCCACCTGTGTCAGTATTCAGTGATGCATGCGCTAGACCTCTGAGCCACCTGTGTCAGTATTCAGGGATGCAGTGCTAGTCCTCCAAGCCACCTGTGTCAGTATTCAGGTATGCATGTGCTAGTCCTGGGGACACCTGAGTCAGTATTCAGGGATGCATGTGCTTTTCCTCTGAGCCACCTGTGTCAGTATTCAGGGATGCATGTGCTAGTCCTCTGAGACACCTGTGTCAGTATTCAGGGATACATGTGCTAGTCCTCTGAGCCACCTGTGTCAGTATTCAGGGATGCATTTGCTAGTCCTCTGAGCCACCTGTATCAGTATTCAGGGATGCATGTGCTAGTCCTCAGCCACCTGTGTCAGTATTCAGGGATGAATGCGCTAGTCCTCTGAGCCACCTGTGTCAGTATTCAGGGATGCATGCGCTAGTCCTCTGCGCCACCTGTGTCAGTATTCAGGAATGCATGTGCTAGTCCTCTGCGCCACCTGTGTCAGTATTCAGGGATGCATGTGCTAGTCCCCTGAGCCACCTGTGTCAGTATTCAGGAATGCATGCGTTAGACCTCTGAGCCACCTGTGTCAGTATTCAGGGATGCATGTGCTAGTCCTCTGAGCCACCTGTGTCAGTATTCAGGGATGCATGCGCTAGGCCTCTGAGCCACCTGTGTCAGTATTCAGGGAGCCATGGCTAGTCCTCAGCCACCTGTGTCAGTATTCAGGGATGCATGCGCTAGTCCTCTGAGCCACCTGTGTAAGTATTCAGGGATGCATGCGTTAGTCCTCTGAGCCACCTGTGTCAGTATTCAGGGATGCATGCACTAAACCTCTGAGCCACCTGTGTCAGTATTCAGGGATGCATGTGCTAGTCCTCTGAGCCACCGGTGTCAGTATTCAGGGATGCATGTGCTAGTTCTCAGTCACCTGTGTCAGTATTCAGGGATGCATGTGCTAGACTTCTGAGCCACCTGTGTCAGTATTCACGGATGCATGCACTAGTCCACTGAGCCACCCGTGTCAGTATTCAGGGATGCATGTGCCAGTCCTCTGAGCCACCTGTGTCAGTATTCAGGGATGCATATGCTAGTCCTATGAGCCACCTGTGTCAGTATTCAGGGATGCATGCACTAGTCCTCTGAGCCACCTGTGTCAGTATTCAGGGATGTATGCGCTAGTCCTCTGAGCCATCTGTGTCAGTATTCAAGGATGCATGTGCTAGTCCTCTGAGCCACCTGTGTCAGTATTCAGGGATGCATGTGCTAGTCCTCTGAGCCACCTGTGTCAGTATTCAGGGATGCATGCGCTAGTCCTCTGAGCCACCTGTGTCAGTATTCAGGGATGCATGTGCTAGTCCTCTGAGCCACCTGTGTCAGTATTCAGGGATGCATGTGCTAGTCCTCTGAGCCATATGTGTCAGTATTCAGTTATGCATGCGCTAGTCCTCTGAGCCACCTGTGTAAGTATTCAAGTATGCATGTGCTAGTCCTTTGAGCCACCTGTGTCAGTATTCAGGGATGCATGTGCTAGTCCTTTGAGCCAACTGTGTCAGTATTCAGGGATGCATGTGCTAGTCCTCTGAGCCACCTGTGTCAGTATTCAAGGATGCATGCGCTAGTCCTCTGAGCCACCTGTGTCAGTATTCAGGGATGCATGTGCTAGTCCTCAGCCACCTGTGTCAGTATTCAGGGATGCATGTGCTAGTCTTCTGAGCCACCTGTGTCAGTATTCAGGGATGCATGTGCTAGTCCTCTGCGCCACCTGTGTCAGTATTCAGGGATGCATGTGCTAGTCCTCTGAGCCCCTGTGTCAGTATTCAGGGGTGCATGTGCTAGTCCTCTGAGCCACCTGTGTCAGTATTCAGGGATGCATGCGCTAGTCCTCTGAGCCATCTGTGTCAGTATTCAGGGATGCATGTGCTAGTCCTCTGAGCCACCTGTGCCAGTATTCAGGGATGCATGCGCTCGTCCTCTGAGCCGACTGTGTCATTATTCAGGGAGGCATGCGCTAGTCCTCTGAGCCACCTGTGTCAGCATTCAGGGATGCATGCGCTAGTCCTCTGAGCCACCTGTGTCAGTATTCAGGGATGCATGCGCTAGTCCTCTGCGCCACCTGTGCCAGTATTCAGGGATGCATGCGCTAGTCCTCTGAGCCACCTGTGTCAGTATTCAGGGATGCATGCGCTTGTCCTCTGAGCCACCTGTGTCAGTATTCAGGGATGCATGCGCTAGTCCTCTGAGCCACCTGTGTCAGTATTCAGGGATGCATGCGCTAGTCCTCTGAGCCACCTGTGTCAGTATTCAGGGATGCATGCGCTAGTCCTCTGAGCCACCTGTGTCAGTATCCAGGGATGCATCGCTGGTCCTCAGCCATCTGTGTCAGTATTCAGGGATGCATGTGCTAGTCCTCTGCTCCACCTGTGTCACTATTCAAGTATGCATGTGCTAGTCCTTTGAGCCACCTGTGTCAGTATTCAGGGATGCATGTGCTAGTCCTTTGAGCCACCTGTGTCAGTATTCAGGGATGCATGTGCTAGTCCTCTGAGCCACCTGTGTCAGTATTCAGGGATGCATGCGCTAGTCCTCTGAGCCGCCTGTGTCAGTATTCAGGGATGCATGTGCTAGTCCTCAGCCACCTGTGTCAGTATTCAGGGATGCATGTGCTAGTCTTCTGAGCCACCTGTGTCAGTATTCAGTGATGCATGTGCTAGTCCTCTGCGCCACCTGTGTCAGTATTCAGGGATGGATGTGCTAGTCCTCTGAGCCACCTGTGTCAGTATTCAGGGATGCATGCGTTAGTCCTCTGAGCCACCTGTGTCAGTATTCAGGGATGCATGCATTAGTCCTCTGAGCCACCTGTGTCAGTATTCAGGGATGCATGCGCTAGTCCTCTGAGCCACCTGTGTCAGTATTCAGGGATGCATGCGCTAGTCCGCTGAGCCACTTGTGTCAGTATTCAGGGATGCATGTGCTAGTCCTCAGCCACCTGTGTCAGTATTCACGGATGCATGTGCTAGTCTTCAGAGCCACCTGTGTCAGTATTCAGGGATGCATGTGCTAGTCCTCTGTGCCACCTGTGTCAGTATTCAGGGATGCATGTGCTAGTCCTCTGAGCCACCTGTGTCAGTATTCAGGGATGCATGCGCTAGTCCACTGAGCCACCTGTGTCAGTATTCAGGGATGCATGTGCTAGTCCTCTGAGCCACCTGTGTCAGTATTCAGGGATGCATGCGCTAGTCCTCTGAGCCACCTGTATCAGTATTCAGGGATGCATGCGCTAGTCCTCAGCCACCTGTGTCAGTATTCAGGCATGCATGCGCTAGTCCTCTGAGCCACCTGTGTCAGTATTCAGGGATGCATGCGCTAGTCCTCTGCGCCACCTGTGTCAGTATTCAGGAATGCATGAGCTAGTCCTCTGCGCCACCTGTGTCAGTATTCAGGGATGCATGTGCTAGTCCCCTGAGCCACCTGTGTCAGTATTCAGGGATGCATGCGTTAGACATCTGAGTCACCTGTGTCCGTATTCAGGGATGCATGTGCTAGTCCTCTGAGCCACCTGTGTCAGTATTCAGGGATGCATGCGCTAGGCCTCTGAGCCACCTGTGTCAGTATTCAGGGAGCCATGGCTAGTCCTCAGCCACCTGTGTCAGTATTCAGGGATGCATGTGCTAGACCTCTGCTCCACCTGTGTCACTATTCAAGTATGCATGTGCTAGTCCTTTGAGCCACCTGTGTCAGTATTCAGGGATGCATGTGCTTTTCCTCTGAGCCACCTGTGTCAGTATTCAGGGATGCATGTGCTAGTCCTCTGCTTCACCTGTGTCACTATTCAAGTATGCATGTGCTAGTCCTTTGAGCCACCTGTGTCAGTATTCAGGGATGCATGTGCTAGTCATTTGAGCCACCTGTGTTAGTATTCAGGGATGCATGTGCTAGTCCTCTGAGCCACCTGTGTCAGTATTCAGGGATGCATGCGCTAGTCCTCTGAGCCACCTGTGTCAGTATTCAGGGATGCATGCACTAGTCCTCTGAGCCACCTGTGTCAGTATTCAGGGATGCATGCGCTAGTCCTCAGCCTTCTGTGTCAGTATTCAGGGATGCATGTGCTAGTCCTCTGCTCCACCTGTGTCACTATTCAAGTATGCATGTGCTTTTCCTCTGAGCCACCTGTGTCAGTATTCAGGGATGCATGTGCTAGTCCTCTGAGACACCTGTTTCAGTATTCAGGCATACATGTGCTAGTCCTCTGAGCCACCTGTGTCAGTATTCAGGGATGCATTTGCTAGTCCTCTGAGCCACCTGTATCAGTATTCAGGGATGCATGTGCTAGTCCTCAGCCACCTGTGTCAGTATTCAGGGATGCATGCGCTAGTCCTCTGAGCCACCTGTGTCAGTATTCAGGGATGCATGCGCTAGTCCTCTGCGCCACCTGTGTCAGTATTCAGGAATGCATGTGCTAGTCCTCTGCACCACCTGTGTCAGTATTCAGGGATGCATGTGCTAGTCCCCTGAGCCACCTGTGTCAGTATTCAGGAATGCATGCGTTAGACCTCTGAGCCACCTGTGTCAGTATTCAGGGATGCATGTGCTAGTACTCTGAGTCACCTGTGTCAGTATTCAGGGATGCATGCGCTAGGCCTCTGAGCCACCTGTGTCAGTATTCAGGGAGCCATGGCTAGTCCTCAGCCACCTGTGTCAGTATTCAGGGATGCATGTGCTAGTCCTCTGAGCCACCTGTGTCAGTATTCAGGGATGCATGCGCTAGTCCTCTGAGCCGCCTGTGTCAGTATTCAGGGATGCATGTGCTAGTCCTCAGCCACCTGTGTCAGTATTCAGGGATGCATGTGCTAGTCTTCTGAGCCACCTGTGTCAGTATTCAGTGATGCATGTGCTAGTCCTCTGCGCCACCTGTGTCAGTATTCAGGGATGGATGTGCTAGTCCTCTGAGCCACCTGTGTCAGTATTCAGGGATGCATGCGTTAGTCCTCTGAGCCACCTGTGTCAGTATTCAGGGATGCATGCATTAGTCCTCTGAGCCACCTGTGTCAGTATTCAGGGATGCATGCGCTAGTCCTCTGAGCCACCTGTGTCAGTATTCAGGGATGCATGCGCTAGTCCGCTGAGCCACTTGTGTCAGTATTCAGGGATGCATGTGCTAGTCCTCAGCCACCTGTGTCAGTATTCACGGATGCATGTGCTAGTCTTCAGAGCCACCTGTGTCAGTATTCAGGGATGCATGCGCTAGTCCACTGAGCCACCTGTGTCAGTATTCAGGGATGCATGTGCTAGTCCTCTGAGCCACCTGTGTCAGTATTCAGGGAGGCATGCGCTAGTCCTCTGAGCCACCTGTATCAGTATTCAGGGATGCATGCGCTAGTCCTCAGCCACCTGTGTCAGTATTCAGGGATGCATGCGCTAGTCCTCTGAGCCACCTGTGTCAGTATTCAGGGATGCATGCGCTAGTCCTCTGCGCCACCTGTGTCAGTATTCAGGAATGCATGAGCTAGTCCTCTGCGCCACCTGTGTCAGTATTCAGGGATGCATGTGCTAGTCCCCTGAGCCACCTGTGTCAGTATTCAGGGATGCATGCGTTAGACATCTGAGTCACCTGTGTCCGTATTCAGGGATGCATGTGCTAGTCCTCTGAGCCACCTGTGTCAGTATTCAGGGATGCATGCGCTAGGCCTCTGAGCCACCTGTGTCAGTATTCAGGGAGCCATGGCTAGTCCTCAGCCACCTGTGTCAGTATTCAGGGATGCATGTGCTAGTCCTCTGCTCCACCTGTGTCACTATTCAAGTATGCATGTGCTAGTCCTTTGAGCCACCTGTGTCAGTATTCAGGGATGCATGTGCTAGTCCTCTGAGCCACCTGTGTCAGTATTCAGGGATGCATGTGCTAGTCCTCTGCTTCACCTGTGTCACTATTCAAGTATGCATGTGCTAGTCCTTTGAGCCACCTGTGTCAGTATTCAGGGATGCATGTGCTAGTCATTTGAGCCACCTGTGTTAGTATTCAGGGATGCATGTGCTAGTCCTCTGAGCCACCTGTGTCAGTATTCAGGGATGCATGCGCTAGTCCTCTGAGCCACCTGTGTCAGTATTCAGGGATGCATGCACTAGTCCTCTGAGCCACCTGTGTCAGTATTCAGGGATGCATGCGCTAGTCCTCAGCCATCTGTGTCAGTATTCAGGGATGCATGTGCTAGTCCTCTGCTCCACCTGTGTCACTATTCAAGTATGCATGTGCTTTTCCTCTGAGCCACCTGTGTCAGTATTCAGGGATGCATGTGCTAGTCCTCTGAGACACCTGTTTCAGTATTCAGGCATACATGTGCTAGTCCTCTGAGCCACCTGTGTCAGTATTCAGGGATGCATTTGCTAGTCCTCTGAGCCACCTGTATCAGTATTCAGGGATGCATGTGCTAGTCCTCAGCCACCTGTGTCAGTATTCAGGGATGCATGCGCTAGTCCTCTGAGCCACCTGTGTCAGTATTCAGGGATGCATGCGCTAGTCCTCTGCGCCACCTGTGTCAGTATTCAGGAATGCATGTGCTAGTCCTCTGCACCACCTGTGTCAGTATTCAGGGATGCATGTGCTAGTCCCCTGAGCCACCTGTGTCAGTATTCAGGAATGCATGCGTTAGACCTCTGAGCCACCTGTGTCAGTATTCAGGGATGCATGTGCTAGTACTCTGAGTCACCTGTGTCAGTATTCAGGGATGCATGCGCTAGGCCTCTGAGCCACCTGTGTCAGTATTCAGGGAGCCATGGCTAGTCCTCAGCCACCTGTGTCAGTATTCAGGGATGCATGTGCTAGTCTTCTGAGCCACCTGTGTCAGTATTCAGGGATGCATGCGCTAGTCCACTGAGCCACCTGTGTCAGTATTCAGGGATGCATGTGCTAGTCCTCTGAGCCACCTGTGTCAGTATTCAGGGATGCATGTGCTAGTCCTCTGAGCCATCTGTGTCAATATTCAGGGATGCATGTGCTAGTCCTCTGAGCCACCTGTGTCAGTATTCAGGGATGCATGTGCTAGTCCTCTGAGCCACCTGTGTCAGTATTCAGGGATGCATGCGCTAGTCCTCTGAGCCACCTGTGTCAGTATTCAGGGATGCATGCGCTAGTCCTCTGAGCCACCTGTGTCAGTATTCAGGGATGCATGCGCTAGTCCTCTGAGCCACCTGTGTCAGTATTCAGGGATGCATGCGCTAGTCCTCTGAGCCACCTGTGTAAGTATTCAGGGATGCACGCGTTAGTCCTCTGAGCCACCTGTGTTAGTATTCAGGGATGCATGCGCTAAACCTCTGAGCCACCTGTGTCAGTATTCAGGGATGCATGTGCTAGTCCTCTGAGCCACCGGTGTCAGTATTCAGGGATGCATGTGCTAGTTCTCAGTCACCTGTGTCAGTATTCAGGGATGCATGTGCTAGTCTTCTGAGCCACCTGTGTCAGTATTCAGGGATGCATGCGCTAGTCCACTGAGCCACCCATGTCAGTATTCAGGGATGCATGTGCCAGTCCTCTGAGCCACCTGTGTCAGTATTCAGGGATGCATATGCTAGTGCTATGAGCCACCTGTGTCAGTAGTCAGGGATGCATGCACTAGTCCTCTGAGCCACCTGTGTCAGTATTCAGGGATGTATGCGCTAGTCCTCTGAGCCATCTGTGTCAGTATTCAAGGATGCATGTGCTAGTCCTCTGAGCCACCTGTGTCAGTATTCAGGGATGCATGTGCTAGTCCTCTGAGCCACCTGTGTCAGTATTCAGGGATGCATGCGCTAGTCCTCTGAGCCACCTGTGTCAGTATTCAGGGATGCATGTGCTAGTCCTCTGAGCCACCTGTGTCAGTATTCAGGGATGCATGTGCTAGTCCTCTGAACCACATGTGTCAGTATTCAGTTATGCATGCGCTAGTCCTCTGAGCCACCTGTGTAAGTATTCAAGTATGCATGTGCTAGTCCTTTGAGCCACCTGTGTCAGTATTCAGGGATGCATGTGCTAGTCCTATGAGCCACCTGTGTCAGTATTCAGGGATGCATGTGCTAGTCCTCTGAGCCACCTGTGTCAGTATTCAAGGATGCATGCACTAGTCCTCTGAGCCACCTGTGTCAGTATTCAGGGATGCATGTGCTAGTCCTCAGCCACCTGTGTCAGTATTCAGGGATGCATGTGCTAGTCTTCTGAGCCACCTGTGTCAGTATTCAGGGATGCATGTGCTAGTCCTCTGCGCCACCTGTGTCAGTATTCAGGGATGCATGTGCTAGTCCTAACCCCTGTGTCAGTATTCAGGGATGCATGCGTTAGTCCTCTGAGCCACCTGTGTCAGTATTCAGGGATGCATGTGCTAGTCCTCTGAGCCACCTGTGTCAGTATTCAGGGATGCATGCGCTAGTCCTCTGAGCCATCTGTGTCAGTATTCAGGGATGCATGTGCTAGTCCTCTGAGCCACCTGTGCCAGTATTCAGGGATGCATGCGCTCGTCCTCTGAGCCGACTGTGTCAGTATTCAGGGAGGCATGCGCTAGTCCTCTGAGCCACCTGTGTCAGTATTCAGGGATGCATGCGCTAGTCCTCTGAGCCACCTGTGTCAGTATTCAGGGATGCATGCGCTAGTCCTCTGCGCCACCTGTGTCAGTATTCAGGGATAAATGCGCTAGTCCTCTGAGCCACCTGTGTCAGTATTAAGGGAAGCATGCGCTTGTCCTCTGAGCCACCTGTGTCAGTATTCAGGGATGCATGTGCTAGTCCTCTGAGCCACCTGTGTCAGTATTCAGGGATGCATGCGCTAGTCCTCTGAGCCACCTGTGTCAGTATTCAGGGATGCATGCGCTAGTCCTCTGAGCCACCTGTGTCAGTATTCAGGGATTCATGCGCTAGTCCTCAGCCATCTGTGTCAGTATTCAGGGATGCATGTGCTAATCCTCTGCTCCACCTGTGTCACTATTCAAGTATGCATGTGCTAGTCCTTTGAGCCACCTGTGTCAGTATTCAGGGATGCATGTGCTAGTTCTTTGAGCCACCTGTGTCAGTATTCAGGGATGCATGTGCTAGTCCTCTGAGCCACCTGTGTCAGTATTCAGGGATGCATGCGCTAGTCCTCTGAGCCACCTGTGTCAGTATTCAGGGATGCATGTGCTAGTCCTCAGCCACCTGTGTCAGTATTCAGAGATGCATGTGCTAGTCTTCTGAGCCACCTGTGTCAGTATTCAGTGATGCATGTGCTAGTCCTCTGCGCCACCTGTGTCAGTATTCAGGGATGGATGTGCTAGTCCTCTGAGCCACCTGTGTCAGTATTCAGGGATGCATGCGTTAGTCCTCTGAGCCACCTGTGTCAGTATTCAGGGATGCATGCATTAGTCCTCTGAGCCACCTGTGTCAGTATTCAGGGATGCATGCTCTAGTCCTCTGAGCAACCTGTGTCAGTATTCAGGGATGCATGCGCTAGTCCACTGAGCCACTTGTGTCAGTATTCAGGGATGCATGTGCTAGTCCTCAGCCACCTGTGTCAGTATTCACGGATGCATGTGCTAGTCTTCAGAGCCACCTGTGTCAGTATTCAGGGATGCATGTGCTAGTCCTCTGTGCCACCTGTGTCAGTATTCAGGGATGCATGTGCTAGTCCTCTGAGCCACCTGTGTCAGTATTCAGGGATGCATGCGCATGTCCACTGAGCCACCTGTGTCAGTATTCAGGGATGCATGTGCTAGTCCTCTGAGCCACCTGTGTCAGTATTCAGGGATGCATGCGCTAGTCCTCTGAGCCACCTGTATCAGTATTCAGGGATGCATGTGCTAGTCCTCAGCCACCTGTGTCAGTATTCAGGGATGCATGCGCTAGTCCTCTGAGCCACCTGTGTCAGTATTCAGGGATGCATGCGCTAGTCCTCTGCGCCACCTGTGTCAGTATTCAGGAATGCATGAGCTAGTCCTCTGCGCCACCTGTGTCAGTATTCAGGGATGCATGTGCTAGTCCCCTGAGCCACCTGTGTCAGTATTCAGGGATGCATGCGTTAGACCTCTGAGTCACCTGTGTCCGTATTCAGGGATGCATGTGTTAGTCCTCTGAGCCACCTGTGTCAGTATTCAGGGATGCATGCGCTAGGCCTCTGAGCCACCTGTGTCAGTATTCAGAGAGCCATGGCTAGTCCTCAGCCACCTGTGTCAGTATTCAGGGATGCATGTGCTAGTCCTCTGCTCCACCTGTGTCACTATTCAAGTATGCATGTGCTAGTCCTTTGAGCCACCTGTGTCAGTATTCAGGGATGCATGTGCTAGTCCTCTGAGCCACCTGTGTCAGTATTCAGGGATGCATGCGCTAGGCCTCTGAGCCACCTGTGCCAATATTCAGGGATGCATGCGCTAGTCCTCTGCGCCACCTGTGTCAGTATTCAGGGATGCATGCGCTAGTCCTCTGAGCCACCTGTGTCAGTATTCAGGGATGCATGCGCTTGTCCTCTGAGCCACCTGTGTCAGTATTCAGGGATGCATGCGCTAGTCCTCTGAGCCACCTGTGTCAGTATTCAGGGATGCATGCGTTAGTCCTCTGAGCCACCTGTGTCAGTATTGAGGGATGCCTGTGCTAGTCCTCTGAGCCACCTGTGTCAGTATTCAGGGATGCATGCGTTAGTCCTCTGAGCCACCTGTGTCAGTATTGAGGGATGCCTGTGCTAGTCCTCTGAGCCACCTGTGTCAATATTGAGGGATGCATGCGCTAGTCCTCTGAGCCACCTGTGTCAGTATTCAGGGAGGCATGCGCTAATCCTCTGAGCCACCTGTGTCAGTATTCAGGGATGCATGGCTAGTCCTCTGAGCCACCTGTGTCAGTATTCAGGGATGCATGCGCTAGTCCTCAGCCATCTGTGTCAGTATTCAGGGATGCATGTGCTAGTCCTCTGCTCCACCTGTGTCACTATTCAAGTATGCATGTGCTAGTCCTTTGAGCCACCTGTGTCAGTATTCAGGGATGCATGTGCTAGTCCTTTGAGACACCAGTGTCAGTATTCAGGGATGCATGTGCTAGTCCTCTGAGCCACCTGTGTCAGTATTCAGGGATGCATGCGCTAGTCCTTTGAGCCACCTGTGTCAGTATTCAGGGATGCATGTGCTAGTCCTCAGCCACCTGTGTCAGTATTCAGGGATGCATGTGCTAGACTTCTGAGCCACCTGTGTCAGTATTCAGTGATGCATGTGCTAGTCCTCTGCGCCACCTGTGTCAGTATTCAGGGATGCATGTGCTAGTCCTCTGACCCACCTGTGTCAGTATTCAGGGATGCATGCGTTAGTCCTCTGAGCCACTTGTGTCAGTATTCAGGGATGCATGCGCTAGTCCACTGAGCCACCTGTGTCAGTATTCAGGGATGCATGTGCTAGTCCTCTGAGCCACCTGTGTCAGTATTCAGGGATGCATGCGCTAGTCCTCTGAGCCACCTGTATCAGTATTCAGGGATGCATGTGCTAGTCCTCAGCCACCTGTGTCAGTATTCAGGGATGCATGCGCTAGTCCTCTGAGCCACCTGTGTCAGTATTCAGGGATGCATGCGCTAGTCCTCTGCGCCACCTGTGTCAGTATTCAGGAATGCATGAGCTAGTCCTCTGCGCCACCTGTGTCAGTAATCAGGGATGCATTTGCTAGTCCCCTGAGCCACCTGTGTCAGTATTCAGGGATGCATGCATTAGACCTCTGAGTCACCAGTGTCAGTATTCAGGGATGCATGTGCTAGTCCTCTGAGCCACCTGTGGCAGTATATTCAGGGATGCATGTGCTAGTCCTCTGAGCCACCTGTGTCAGTATTCAGGGATGCATGTGCTATTCCTCTGAGCCACCTGTGTCAGTATTCAGGGATGCATGCGCTAGTCCTCTGAGCCACCTGTGTCAGTATTCAGGGATGCATGCGCTAGTCCTCTGAGCCACCTGTGTCAGTATTCAGGGATGTATGCGGTAGTCCTCTGAGCCACCTGTGTCAGTATTCAAGGATGCATGCGCTAGTCCTCTGAGCCACCTGTGTCAGTTTTCAGGGATGCATGCGCTAGTCCTCTGAGCCACCTGTGTCAGTATTCAGGGATGCATGTGCTAGTCCTCTGAGCCACCTGTGTCAGTATTCAGGGATGCATGCGCTAGTCCTCTGAGCCGCCTGTGTCAGTATTCAGGGATGCATGTGCTAGTCCTCAGCCACCTGTGTCAGTATTCAGGGATGCATGTGCTAGTCTTCTGAGCCACCTGTGTCAGTATTCAGTGATGCATGTGCTAGTCCTCTGCGCCACCTGTGTCAGTATTCAGGGATGGATGTGCTAGTCCTCTGAGCCACCTGTGTCAGTATTCAGGGATGCATGCGTTAGTCCTCTGAGCCACCTGTGTCAGTATTCAGGGATGCATGCATTAGTCCTCTGAGCCACCTGTGTCAGTATTCAGGGATGCATGCGCTAGTCCTCTGAGCCACCTGTGTCAGTATTCAGGGATGCATGCGCTAGTCCGCTGAGCCACTTGTGTCAGTATTCAGGGATGCATGTGCTAGTCCTCAGCCACCTGTGTCAGTATTCACGGATGCATGTGCTAGTCTTCAGAGCCACCTGTGTCAGTATTCAGGGATGCATGTGCTAGTCCTCTGTGCCACCTGTGTCAGTATTCAGGGATGCATGTGCTAGTCCTCTGAGCCACCTGTGTCAGTATTCAGGGATGCATGCGCTAGTCCACTGAGCCACCTGTGTCAGTATTCAGGGATGCATGTGCTAGTCCTCTGAGCCACCTGTGTCAGTATTCAGGGATGCATGCGCTAGTCCTCTGAGCCACCTGTATCAGTATTCAGGGATGCATGCGCTAGTCCTCAGCCACCTGTGTCAGTATTCAGGGATGCATGCGCTAGTCCTCTGAGCCACCTGTGTCAGTATTCAGGGATGCATGCGCTAGTCCTCTGTGCCACCTGTGTCAGTATTCAGGAATGCATGAGCTAGTCCTCTGCGCCACCTGTGTCAGTATTCAGGGATGCATGTGCTAGCCCCCTGAGCCACCTGTGTCAGTATTCAGGGATGCATGCGTTAGACATCTGAGTCACCTGTGTCCGTATTCAGGGATGCATGTGCTAGTCCTCTGAGCCACCTGTGTCAGTATTCAGGGATGCATGCGCTAGGCCTCTGAGCCACCTGTGTCAGTATTCAGGGAGCCATGGCTAGTCCTCAGCCACCTGTGTCAGTATTCAGGGATGCATGTGCTAGACCTCTGCTCCACCTGTGTCACTATTCAAGTATGCATGTGCTAGTCCTTTGAGCCACCTGTGTCAGTATTCAGGGATGCATGTGCTAGTCCTCTGAGCCACCTGTGTCAGTATTCAGGGATGCATGTGCTAGTCCTCTGCTTCACCTGTGTCACTATTCAAGTATGCATGTGCTAGTCCTTTGAGCCACCTGTGTCAGTATTCAGGGATGCATGTGCTAGTCATTTGAGCCACCTGTGTTAGTATTCAGGGATGCATGTGCTAGTCCTCTGAGCCACCTGTGTCAGTATTCAGGGATGCATGCGCTAGTCCTCTGAGCCACCTGTGTCAGTATTCAGGGATGCATGCACTAGTCCTCTGAGCCACCTGTGTCAGTATTCAGGGATGCATGCGCTAGTCCTCAGCCTTCTGTGTCAGTATTCAGGGATGCATGTGCTAGTCCTCTGCTCCACCTGTGTCACTATTCAAGTATGCATGTGCTTTTCCTCTGAGCCACCTGTGTCAGTATTCAGGGATGCATGTGCTAGTCCTCTGAGACACCTGTTTCAGTATTCAGGCATACATGTGCTAGTCCTCTGAGCCACCTGTGTCAGTATTCAGGGATGCATTTGCTAGTCCTCTGAGCCACCTGTATCAGTATTCAGGGATGCATGTGCTAGTCCTCAGCCACCTGTGTCAGTATTCAGGGATGCATGCGCTAGTCCTCTGAGCCACCTGTGTCAGTATTCAGGGATGCATGCGCTAGTCCTCTGCGCCACCTGTGTCAGTATTCAGGAATGCATGTGCTAGTCCTCTGCACCACCTGTGTCAGTATTCAGGGATGCATGTGCTAGTCCCCTGAGCCACCTGTGTCAGTATTCAGGAATGCATGCGTTAGACCTCTGAGCCACCTGTGTCAGTATTCAGGGATGCATGTGCTAGTCCTCTGCGCCACCTGTGTCAGTATTCAGGAATGCATGTGCTAGTCCTCTGCACCACCTGTGTCAGTATTCAGGGATGCATGTGCTAGTCCTCTGAGCCACCTGTGTCAGTATTCAGGGATGCATGCGCTAGTCCTCTGAGCCACCTGTATCAGTATTCAGGGATGCATGTGCTAGTCCTCAGCCACCTGTGTCAGTATTCAGGGATGCATGCGCTAGTCCTCTGAGCCACCTGTGTCAGTATTCAGGGATGCATGCGCTAGTCCTCTGCACCACCTGTGTCAGTATTCAGGAATGCATGAGCTAGTCCTCTGCGCCACCTGTGTCAGTATTCAGGGATGCATGTGCTAGTCCCCTGAGCCACCTGTGTCAGTATTCAGGGATGCATGCGTTAGACCTCTGAGTCACCTGTGTCCGTATTCAGGGATGCATGTGTTAGTCCTCTGAGCCACCTGTGTCAGTATTCAGGGATGCATGCGCTAGGCCTCTGAGCCACCTGTGTCAGTATTCAGAGAGCCATGGCTAGTCCTCAGCCACCTGTCTCAGTATTCAGGGATGCATGTGCTAGTCCTCTGCTCCACCTGTGTCACTATTCAAGTATGCATGTGCTAGTCCTTTGAGCCACCTGTGTCAGTATTCAGGGATGCATGTGCTAGTCCTCTGAGCCACCTGTGTCAGTATTCAGGGATGCATGCGCTAGGCCTCTGAGCCACCTGTGCCAATATTCAGGGATGCATGCGCTAGTCCTCTGCGCCACCTGTGTCAGTATTCAGGGATGCATGCGCTAGTCCTCTGAGCCACCTGTGTCAGTATTCAGGGATGCATGCGCTTGTCCTCTGAGCCACCTGTGTCAGTATTCAGGGATGCATGCGCTAGTCCTCTGAGCCACCTGTGTCAGTATTCAGGGATGCATGCGTTAGTCCTCTGAGCCACCTGTGTCAGTATTGAGGGATGCCTGTGCTAGTCCTCTGAGCCACCTGTGTCAGTATTCAGGGATGCATGCGTTAGTCCTCTGAGCCACCTGTGTCAGTATTGAGGGATGCCTGTGCTAGTCCTCTGAGCCACCTGTGTCAATATTGAGGGATGCATGCGCTAGTCCTCTGAGCCACCTGTGTCAGTATTCAGGGAGGCATGCGCTAATCCTCTGAGCCACCTGTGTCAGTATTCAGGGATGCATGGCTAGTCCTCTGAGCCACCTGTGTCAGTATTCAGGGATGCATGCGCTAGTCCTCAGCCATCTGTGTCAGTATTCAGGGATGCATGTGCTAGTCCTCTGCTCCACCTGTGTCACTATTCAAGTATGCATGTGCTAGTCCTTTGAGCCACCTGTGTCAGTATTCAGGGATGCATGTGCTAGTCCTTTGAGACACCAGTGTCAGTATTCAGGGATGCATGTGCTAGTCCTCTGAGCCACCTGTGTCAGTATTCAGGGATGCATGCGCTAGTCCTTTGAGCCACCTGTGTCAGTATTCAGGGATGCATGTGCTAGTCCTCAGCCACCTGTGTCAGTATTCAGGGATGCATGTGCTAGACTTCTGAGCCACCTGTGTCAGTATTCAGTGATGCATGTGCTAGTCCTCTGCGCCACCTGTGTCAGTATTCAGGGATGCATGTGCTAGTCCTCTGACCCACCTGTGTCAGTATTCAGGGATGCATGCGTTAGTCCTCTGAGCCACTTGTGTCAGTATTCAGGGATGCATGCATTAGTCCTCTGAGCCACCTGTGTCAGTATTCAGGGATGCATGCGCTAGTCCTCTGAGCCACCTGTGTCAGTATTCAGGGATGCATGCGCTAGTCCGCTGAGCCACCTGTGTCAGTATTCAGGGATGCATGTGCTAGTCCTCAGCCACCTGTGTCAGTATTCACGGATGCATGTGCTAGTCTTCAGAGCCACCTGTGTCAGTATTCAGGGATGCATGTGCTAGTCCTCTGTGCCACCTGTGTCAGTATTCAGGGATGCATGTGCTAGTCCTCTGAGCCACCTGTGTCAGTATTCAGGGATGCATGCGCTAGTCCACTGAGCCACCTGTGTCAGTATTCAGGGATGCATGTGCTAGTCCTCTGAGCCACCTGTGTCAGTATTCAGGGATGCATGCGCTAGTCCTCTGAGCCACCTGTATCAGTATTCAGGGATGCATGTGCTAGTCCTCAGCCACCTGTGTCAGTATTCAGGGATGCATGCGCTAGTCCTCTGAGCCACCTGTGTCAGTATTCAGGGATGCATGCGCTAGTCCTCTGCGCCACCTGTGTCAGTATTCAGGAATGCATGAGCTAGTCCTCTGCGCCACCTGTGTCAGTAATCAGGGATGCATTTGCTAGTCCCCTGAGCCACCTGTGTCAGTATTCAGGGATGCATGCATTAGACCTCTGAGTCACCAGTGTCAGTATTCAGGGATGCATGTGCTAGTCCTCTGAGCCACCTGTGGCAGTATATTCAGGGATGCATGTGCTAGTCCTCTGAGCCACCTGTGTCAGTATTCAGGGATGCATGTGCTATTCCTCTGAGCCACCTGTGTCAGTATTCAGGGATGCATGCGCTAGTCCTCTGAGCCACCTGTGTCAGTATTCAGGGATGCATGCGCTAGTCCTCTGAGCCACCTGTGTCAGTATTCAGGGATGTATGCGGTAGTCCTCTGAGCCATCTGTGTCAGTATTCAAGGATGCATGCGCTAGTCCTCTGAGCCACCTGTGTCAGTTTTCAGGGATGCATGCGCTAGTCCTCTGAGCCACCTGTGTCAGTATTCAGGGATGCATGTGCTAGTCCTCTGAGCCACCTGTGTCAGTATTCAGGGATGCATGCGCTAGTCCTCTGAGCCGCCTGTGTCAGTATTCAGGGAGCCATGGCTAGTCCTCAGCCACCTGTGTCAGTATTCAGGGATGCATGTGCTAGACCTCTGCTCCACCTGTGTCACTATTCAAGTATGCATGTGCTAGTCCTTTGAGCCACCTGTGTCAGTATTCAGGGATGCATGTGCTAGTCCTCTGAGCCACCTGTGTCAGTATTCAGGGATGCATGTGCTAGTCCTCTGCTTCACCTGTGTCACTATTCAAGTATGCATGTGCTAGTCCTTTGAGCCACCTGTGTCAGTATTCAGGGATGCATGTGCTAGTCATTTGAGCCACCTGTGTTAGTATTCAGGGATGCATGTGCTAGTCCTCTGAGCCACCTGTGTCAGTATTCAGGGATGCATGCGCTAGTCCTCTGAGCCACCTGTGTCAGTATTCAGGGATGCATGCACTAGTCCTCTGAGCCACCTGTGTCAGTATTCAGGGATGCATGCGCTAGTCCTCAGCCTTCTGTGTCAGTATTCAGGGATGCATGTGCTAGTCCTCTGCTCCACCTGTGTCACTATTCAAGTATGCATGTGCTTTTCCTCTGAGCCACCTGTGTCAGTATTCAGGGATGCATGTGCTAGTCCTCTGAGACACCTGTTTCAGTATTCAGGCATACATGTGCTAGTCCTCTGAGCCACCTGTGTCAGTATTCAGGGATGCATTTGCTAGTCCTCTGAGCCACCTGTATCAGTATTCAGGGATGCATGTGCTAGTCCTCAGCCACCTGTGTCAGTATTCAGGGATGCATGCGCTAGTCCTCTGAGCCACCTGTGTCAGTATTCAGGGATGCATGCGCTAGTCCTCTGCGCCACCTGTGTCAGTATTCAGGAATGCATGTGCTAGTCCTCTGCACCACCTGTGTCAGTATTCAGGGATGCATGTGCTAGTCCCCTGAGCCACCTGTGTCAGTATTCAGGAATGCATGCGTTAGACCTCTGAGCCACCTGTGTCAGTATTCAGGGATGCATGTGCTAGTCCTCTGCGCCACCTGTGTCAGTATTCAGGAATGCATGTGCTAGTCCTCTGCACCACCTGTGTCAGTATTCAGGGATGCATGTGCTAGTCCTCTGAGCCACCTGTGTCAGTATTCAGGGATGCATGCGCTAGTCCTCTGAGCCACCTGTATCAGTATTCAGGGATGCATGTGCTAGTCCTCAGCCACCTGTGTCAGTATTCAGGGATGCATGCGCTAGTCCTCTGAGCCACCTGTGTCAGTATTCAGGGATGCATGCGCTAGTCCTCTGCGCCACCTGTGTCAGTATTCAGGAATGCATGAGCTAGTCCTCTGCGCCACCTGTGTCAGTATTCAGGGATGCATGTGCTAGTCCCCTGAGCCACCTGTGTCAGTATTCAGGGATGCATGCGTTAGACCTCTGAGTCACCTGTGTCCGTATTCAGGGATGCATGTGTTAGTCCTCTGAGCCACCTGTGTCAGTATTCAGGGATGCATGCGCTAGGCCTCTGAGCCACCTGTGTCAGTATTCAGAGAGCCATGGCTAGTCCTCAGCCACCTGTCTCAGTATTCAGGGATGCATGTGCTAGTCCTCTGCTCCACCTGTGTCACTATTCAAGTATGCATGTGCTAGTCCTTTGAGCCACCTGTGTCAGTATTCAGGGATGCATGTGCTAGTCCTCTGAGCCACCTGTGTCAGTATTCAGGGATGCATGCGCTAGGCCTCTGAGCCACCTGTGCCAATATTCAGGGATGCATGCGCTAGTCCTCTGCGCCACCTGTGTCAGTATTCAGGGATGCATGCGCTAGTCCTCTGAGCCACCTGTGTCAGTATTCAGGGATGCATGCGCTTGTCCTCTGAGCCACCTGTGTCAGTATTCAGGGATGCATGCGCTAGTCCTCTGAGCCACCTGTGTCAGTATTCAGGGATGCATGCGTTAGTCCTCTGAGCCACCTGTGTCAGTATTGAGGGATGCCTGTGCTAGTCCTCTGAGCCACCTGTGTCAGTATTCAGGGATGCATGCGTTAGTCCTCTGAGCCACCTGTGTCAGTATTGAGGGATGCCTGTGCTAGTCCTCTGAGCCACCTGTGTCAATATTGAGGGATGCATGCGCTAGTCCTCTGAGCCACCTGTGTCAGTATTCAGGGAGGCATGCGCTAATCCTCTGAGCCACCTGTGTCAGTATTCAGGGATGCATGGCTAGTCCTCTGAGCCACCTGTGTCAGTATTCAGGGATGCATGCGCTAGTCCTCAGCCATCTGTGTCAGTATTCAGGGATGCATGTGCTAGTCCTCTGCTCCACCTGTGTCACTATTCAAGTATGCATGTGCTAGTCCTTTGAGCCACCTGTGTCAGTATTCAGGGATGCATGTGCTAGTCCTTTGAGACACCAGTGTCAGTATTCAGGGATGCATGTGCTAGTCCTCTGAGCCACCTGTGTCAGTATTCAGGGATGCATGCGCTAGTCCTTTGAGCCACCTGTGTCAGTATTCAGGGATGCATGTGCTAGTCCTCAGCCACCTGTGTCAGTATTCAGGGATGCATGTGCTAGACTTCTGAGCCACCTGTGTCAGTATTCAGTGATGCATGTGCTAGTCCTCTGCGCCACCTGTGTCAGTATTCAGGGATGCATGTGCTAGTCCTCTGACCCACCTGTGTCAGTATTCAGGGATGCATGCGTTAGTCCTCTGAGCCACTTGTGTCAGTATTCAGGGATGCATGCATTAGTCCTCTGAGCCACCTGTGTCAGTATTCAGGGATGCATGCGCTAGTCCTCTGAGCCACCTGTGTCAGTATTCAGGGATGCATGCGCTAGTCCGCTGAGCCACCTGTGTCAGTATTCAGGGATGCATGTGCTAGTCCTCAGCCACCTGTGTCAGTATTCACGGATGCATGTGCTAGTCTTCAGAGCCACCTGTGTCAGTATTCAGGGATGCATGTGCTAGTCCTCTGTGCCACCTGTGTCAGTATTCAGGGATGCATGTGCTAGTCCTCTGAGCCACCTGTGTCAGTATTCAGGGATGCATGCGCTAGTCCACTGAGCCACCTGTGTCAGTATTCAGGGATGCATGTGCTAGTCCTCTGAGCCACCTGTGTCAGTATTCAGGGATGCATGCGCTAGTCCTCTGAGCCACCTGTATCAGTATTCAGGGATGCATGTGCTAGTCCTCAGCCACCTGTGTCAGTATTCAGGGATGCATGCGCTAGTCCTCTGAGCCACCTGTGTCAGTATTCAGGGATGCATGCGCTAGTCCTCTGCGCCACCTGTGTCAGTATTCAGGAATGCATGAGCTAGTCCTCTGCGCCACCTGTGTCAGTAATCAGGGATGCATTTGCTAGTCCCCTGAGCCACCTGTGTCAGTATTCAGGGATGCATGCATTAGACCTCTGAGTCACCAGTGTCAGTATTCAGGGATGCATGTGCTAGTCCTCTGAGCCACCTGTGGCAGTATATTCAGGGATGCATGTGCTAGTCCTCTGAGCCACCTGTGTCAGTATTCAGGGATGCATGTGCTATTCCTCTGAGCCACCTGTGTCAGTATTCAGGGATGCATGCGCTAGTCCTCTGAGCCACCTGTGTCAGTATTCAGGGATGCATGCGCTAGTCCTCTGAGCCACCTGTGTCAGTATTCAGGGATGTATGCGGTAGTCCTCTGAGCCATCTGTGTCAGTATTCAAGGATGCATGCGCTAGTCCTCTGAGCCACCTGTGTCAGTTTTCAGGGATGCATGCGCTAGTCCTCTGAGCCACCTGTGTCAGTATTCAGGGATGCATGTGCTAGTCCTCTGAGCCACCTGTGTCAGTATTCAGGGATGCATGCGCTAGTCCTCTGAGCCGCCTGTGTCAGTATTCAGGGATGCATGTGCTAGTCCTCAGCCACCTGTGTCAGTATTCAGGGATGCATGTGCTAGTCTTCTGAGCCACCTGTGTCAGTATTCAGTGATGCATGTGCTAGTCCTCTGCGCCACCTGTGTCAGTATTCAGGGATGGATGTGCTAGTCCTCTGAGCCACCTGTGTCAGTATTCAGGGATGCATGCGTTAGTCCTCTGAGCCACCTGTGTCAGTATTCAGGGATGCATGCATTAGTCCTCTGAGCCACCTGTGTCAGTATTCAGGGATGCATGCGCTAGTCCTCTGAGCCACCTGTGTCAGTATTCAGGGATGCATGCGCTAGTCCGCTGAGCCACTTGTGTCAGTATTCAGGGATGCATGTGCTAGTCCTCAGCCACCTGTGTCAGTATTCACGGATGCATGTGCTAGTCTTCAGAGCCACCTGTGTCAGTATTCAGGGATGCATGTGCTAGTCCTCTGTGCCACCTGTGTCAGTATTCAGGGATGCATGTGCTAGTCCTCTGAGCCACCTGTGTCAGTATTCAGGGATGCATGCGCTAGTCCACTGAGCCACCTGTGTCAGTATTCAGGGATGCATGTGCTAGTCCTCTGAGCCACCTGTGTCAGTATTCAGGGATGCATGCGCTAGTCCTCTGAGCCACCTGTATCAGTATTCAGGGATGCATGCGCTAGTCCTCAGCCACCTGTGTCAGTATTCAGGGATGCATGCGCTAGTCCTCTGAGCCACCTGTGTCAGTATTCAGGGATGCATGCGCTAGTCCTCTGCGCCACCTGTGTCAGTATTCAGGAATGCATGAGCTAGTCCTCTGCGCCACCTGTGTCAGTATTCAGGGATGCATGTGATAGTCCCCTGAGCCACCTGTGTCAGTATTCAGGGATGCATGCGTTAGACATCTGAGTCACCTGTGTCCGTATTCAGGGATGCATGTGCTAGTCCTCTGAGCCACCTGTGTCAGTATTCAGGGATGCATGCGCTAGGCCTCTGAGCCACCTGTGTCAGTATTCAGGGAGCCATGGCTAGTCCTCAGCCACCTGTGTCAGTATTCAGGGATGCATGTGCTAGACCTCTGCTCCACCTGTGTCACTATTCAAGTATGCATGTGCTAGTCCTTTGAGCCACCTGTGTCAGTATTCAGGGATGCATGTGCTAGTCCTCTGAGCCACCTGTGTCAGTATTCAGGGATGCATGTGCTAGTCCTCTGCTTCACCTGTGTCACTATTCAAGTATGCATGTGCTAGTCCTTTGAGCCACCTGTGTCAGTATTCAGGGATGCATGTGCTAGTCATTTGAGCCACCTGTGTTAGTATTCAGGGATGCATGTGCTAGTCCTCTGAGCCACCTGTGTCAGTATTCAGGGATGCATGCGCTAGTCCTCTGAGCCACCTGTGTCAGTATTCAGGGATGCATGCACTAGTCCTCTGAGCCACCTGTGTCAGTATTCAGGGATGCATGCGCTAGTCCTCAGCCTTCTGTGTCAGTATTCAGGGATGCATGTGCTAGTCCTCTGCTCCACCTGTGTCACTATTCAAGTATGCATGTGCTTTTCCTCTGAGCCACCTGTGTCAGTATTCAGGGATGCATGTGCTAGTCCTCTGAGACACCTGTTTCAGTATTCAGGCATACATGTGCTAGTCCTCTGAGCCACCTGTGTCAGTGTTAGGGAGAATTCTCTGTTTAGGCTGAATTTCCCTACCTAGTGAGTCCCCCAGCAGCTTTGCTGGATTTCTGGGGTTTAATTTTTTTCTCCTGCCAAGAGTGAGACTCTTTTACCCTCACTCTTGGACATGTTGAAGTGTGTTTTCTTGGTTAAACCTTGTGTTGAATGGGCTATGGGGTCTTTTACTCCATAGGGCCTCATGTATTTTTGTGATGTGGGTCACACAGCACCCTCTGTGCCGTGACCCAGGGGTGTCCTAGGGACTCCCCAACATAGACTCCATACCCTGGGACTGACTACTGTCTCCCAGGGCATGTAAAGTCACCAAAGACTTTGCTAGTCTTGAATCCTGAACAGAACCAGTACAAACCATCATATTGTGGACGTACTGGCTGGGGCAATTCGATTGCCCCAGGGTCTGTTAGTCGAGGGGGCACGTCTCCGTCCCCCCTGATCGAGTTTTGGCTGGTGGCAGTGGAAACTACTTTTTATATTCGACCGCGAATATTTCCCTATGGGATTTCCCATTGTTTTAGGCTAACACATTTAATTATTTATTTACGGTAGCCTTAAACATACCGCCGGTTTATATATTTATTTTTATAACTCCGGTTGGGACTTTTTGCCAAAACTTGATTCTAAAATGGCGTTGGTGTTCGCCTCTGTAACTCTGACCCAAAGTGGAGCCCTTTGTTCCACTTTTGGCGGGCTTCTCCACAGAAGCCCTCCAAAGTGGTGCCACTCTGTCTGGGGTACTTAGGAGGGGTGGAGGGGGATTTAGGCACCCTGGACTGAGTTACCTTGGTAACTCAAGTCGCACTCCGTCCTGATTGGCCCAAGTGGTGAGCCGCCCGGCTCACCACTTAGCATGTTTGAGTGACAGCTAGGCTGGGTGAATGGGGGTTTGCTGCATAAAAGCAGGGCTTTGGGGACTGGGACTTCAGAAGTCGCCACAGGACCAAGAATCCGACGAGGGAAGAGCTGAGCCGACCTGCTTCGACGACACCACCCGGTGGAGCCCTGCTGAACCGTCTCACCACTTTTTCCCGACGACCGAGGAGAACTCTTAACGGAGTGGCTCCTTCCCTTGACTGGTGGGGACAACCAGTTTTCGCCTTCTTTCCGTCCTTTTGAGGTATCTCGTGGCCGCCTTGCCTGTGCCAAGCACCCCGGCATCCGGAATACCACACTTTACCCCCATACCGCGAAAGTCGGTACCAACCCTTTAACCGGAGGACTCCGCGGCTGGTTTCTTCCCGGGCAGTGCTACGACCTTTCTCTTCTGCTCTTCAGCGAGATATTCTTCTCCCCTGACCGACGTCGAGCCTTGCTGTCGCTGCCTGGAACAACTGCCCCCGCTGGAGGATCCTTTCCGCTTAAGGTACTGTGTTCCGCCTGGCTTCCCTTGCTACCGACTGTACGGGGTAGATTTAGTCCCCGGCTTTCGAACCTGGGAGTGCCTGGGACACTTTGGCTAAACTTTCTGAGCCACTCTAAACTCTTTTTGACTCTTTGCAAGACTTTGAATCTCTAACTAACAGTGTGATCTTGGGCACATTTTCGCTCCGGCTACTCTAAGAGTGGGCCCTGCCTAGTGACTTTTGCTCACCTGTGACTTTATTCTTCTTTAAGCCTATTGCAAGTGTTCTGGACCTTAGAGTGGTGTGTCTAACCTATTTCTGCTTTTTCTCTCCCTTTCTTGGAAACTACTAGAGTGTCATCTAACGTTAAGCACTCACCTCTGTTTTAATTAAGTGGTGTTAACCTAGAGTTGTCTAGATAGGAGAAAGGATTGAATTTACTTTCAGTATAACTGTGTTGAAGTGCTTTTACTATATTTTTGCTAGAGTGTTTTTAACTTATGTGTATTTTAAATAAATAACTATATACTTTTGAAACCAAGCTCTGGTCAGTGTTTGCTTGTGCTATTGTGTTTTGGTACATATTGTGTATACTTTACATACTGCCTAACTCTTCTTGAGAGAAGTCTGACTGCTCAGCCACAGCTACCAGGTAAATCTGGGTGGTACAGACTGCTACCAAAGGGGTTTACTGCTCTACCTGTAGTCTTAAATCTTTTGCAGTGTTCCCCAAGGGAACTGCACAGGTTTCTGCCTAACACTGGTGTACAGCGGTGGGATTTGTATTGAGTATACATTTTATTGTGCTTTAGATACCTTAGTGCAACTAACCACAAAGCTTAGCACTGAAAAAGTAAAACCTCTAACATGTCAGTTATAGAAAGCTATAGTCAAGAGTCCCTTGCAGCCAAAACTGCTGATTGTTTAAGAGTGCTCTGTAAACATAAGGATCTCCTGACTAAGGGCAAGAAAATGGAGCTGATTGAAAGATTGTTAGCTAACCAAAGTCTGGGTGATGGTTCAGAGGAACCTACCACTCCAGCAACTGTAGATGACAGTGTTGAAATTAACATGGAGCAAAATGTTGATGATTCTGAGGAAGAGTCAGAAGAGGAGGGTGAGGCTGTTGTAACTGTCCCCCCTAGGCCTCTGCCTGCTCTACCTGCTGTGCCTACTGGACCTTTACCAGGTCCCACATTTAGTCCTCAGTACTTTGAACTAGAGAAAATGAAGCTAGAATTGGAGTATAAGAAACTGAATGCTCAAACTGACAAAGAACTAAGGCTAAGGGAAATGGAGCTCAAGTATGACTTAGAAATGAAGAAATTATCTGTTGAGAATGTTTCTCTCTCTGGCTCCTCTAGAAGTTCCAGTCCTAAAAGACCCCGGATGCCTAAAGAATTGGTTGGTATGTATGAGCCTAAGTTGGATGTGTTGGATTGGTTGTCTCTGTTTGAATATAATCATGGGCTCCAGAACATCACAGGAAATGACTTACTCACCTGGTTGTTCTCTAGGCTTCCCCCTGTTGCAACTGATGTGGTAATGGAGATGGGGGAGGAGGATAGGAAGGACTATGAATGTGTGAAACTAGCTTTGATAGCTAGGTTTGGGAAGACCCCTTCCCAGTATCTTAAGAGGTTTAGGAGCCTCAAAAAGCATGATGGTACCCCTTGGGCTACCTGGGTGAGTGAATGTTTGAAAAACTTAGAGGGATGGATTAAGGGTTACAAGGTGAACACTTATGAGGGGATGAGAAATCTCTTTATGTTGGAGTCAATTTATGATGCCTGCTCTCCTGAGCTCAGACAGCACTTGGCTGATTCACAGGAATTGGATCCTAGGAAGCTAGCTAAGGCTGCTGACTTGTGGGTTGCCAACAGGGCCACTCACAAGGATTCTGGGGTAACTCAGAAGAAGGATGGGGAGAAACAGCCTAAAAAGGACCCCAAAGAGAATTCTAATACCTCCCATACCCAAGAGGGCCACAAACAACCAAATAACCAGGGTAAGCCCCAGGGTAAACCGAATCAGGCTAGTGTACCTTCTGGCCACAAGCCAGAAGGAGGTCAGAGCAAGCCACCCTTCCAGAGAGCATTTGGACAATGCTATGTCTGTCAGGGTACTGACCATATCAAAGGAGATCCCAAGTGCAAGGGTAAACCTGCAGGGATCAGCACAGTCTCCTTAGCCTTCACTCCTGAGGATGAAGTACAGATGGCTAGTGCCCACTTTGAACTCTTTGCTGAAGAACCCTTGGGTCTTCAAGCAACTGTAAACTTAGAGCCTATGGGTCTGGTTAGTCCCCAGAATAGGGTTGTGTATAACTCCCTACCTGTTAACTCTAAGGTGTATTATGTGGACAGTGTTCTTGTCAATGGCCAGGATACTCCTGCCAGGAGAGACACTGGGGCCAGCAGAACAGTAGTGGATGAAAGCTTCTTTCAACCTGAGGATGTGGCCAAAGCACCCAAAGGTCCCACTAAGATGTCTGGAGGCCCTGTCCAAATGGTTCCTATTCTACCAGCCCTCATTCAGTGTAACAACATGACAGTGAGGATCCCTGTCAGTGTTCAGACTGAGGTACCTGGGAAGGTCCTGTTAGGGAATGACCTAAGAACTCTAGGAGTAGTGTCACATACCCCCAGGCCTCCCAGTATGGAGAAGCAGAACTTAACCAAATTGGCTAGAAAGGCTACCTTGAAGGACCCTTCCAAGCCTGTGGGACCCTCTACTGAGAACCCCACTACAAGCCCTGGTGTTAGTAAGTTGACCTCTAACCCAGGCACATTTCAGGATAGTATGCTAGGAACATGGGTGCCCCAACCAAGCTCCATCATTGTTCCCCTAGTCTCAGAGTCTCTGACTCACCCTACTTCTGAGGAAGAGGTGGATAGACCAACTAGGCCCCTATCTGGACCCGAGAGAACTGGTAATTCTCAGTGCTGGTGGAAAACCAGAAAAGAAAAGTCTAAGGCCAAAAACCTTCAGACTGTTGGACCTTCTACTGAAGACCCCAACTCAAATCCTAATATTAGGGGGGGAACTCCTAAAATAGGTAAGGGTAGATCTAAGAGGAAGGGGAAGCAGGTACATTGCCTAACCCCAACCCCTCCAACCAAGAGGCCTAAGACCCAACCTGCTCCCACAAGAGAGGTGGTGAGGAACCTTGGAGGCCCCTCTAGATCTAAGGGAATCCTTTATAAGGACCCCTTGAAAAAGCCTAACATAGGTTCAGAAGTTGTACCAACTTCTGAGGGACTGGTCAACCAGATCCCCTATAACAAAAAGACTGATGTTCCTCAAAGGGTCTGTAGGTCCGTTAGCTTGCAAAAGAAAACCTTTGAGTTCTCCATTGAACATAGGTCAAGGTGTCACCATCAAAATGCTGATGGACTCTCTAGGATGTATATCATCGACTAGAGGTATGAGGTTCATCCAGGAGTGGATTAAATCCTCCTGTCCCTTAGTCTGGGGGGGGCGAGTGTTAGGGAGAATTCTCTGTTTAGGCTGAATTTCCCTACCTAGTGAGTCCCCCAGCAGCTTTGCTGGATTTCTGGGGTTTAATTTTTTTCTCCTGCCAAGAGTGAGACTCTTTTACCCTCACTCTTGGACATGTTGAAGTGTGTTTTCTTGGTTAAACCTTGTGTTGAATGGGCTATGGGGTCTTTTACTCCATAGGGCCTCATGTATTTTTGTGATGTGGGTCACACAGCACCCTCTGTGCCGTGACCCAGGGGTGTCCTAGGGACTCCCCAACATAGACTCCATACCCTGGGACTGACTACTGTCTCCCAGGGCATGTAAAGTCACCAAAGACTTTGCTAGTCTTGAATCCTGAACAGAACCAGTACAAACCATCATATTGTGGACGTACTGGCTGGGGCAATTCGATTGCCCCAGGGTCTGTTAGTCGAGGGGGCACGTCTCCGTCCCCCCTGATCGAGTTTTGGCTGGTGGCAGTGGAAACTACTTTTTATATTCGACCGCGAATATTTCCCTATGGGATTTCCCATTGTTTTAGGCTAACACATTTAATTATTTATTTACGGTAGCCTTAAACATACCGCCGGTTTATATATTTATTTTTATAACTCCGGTTGGGACTTTTTGCCAAAACTTGATTCTAAAATGGCGTTGGTGTTCGCCTCTGTAACTCTGACCCAAAGTGGAGCCCTTTGTTCCACTTTTGGCGGGCTTCTCCACAGAAGCCCTCCAAAGTGGTGCCACTCTGTCTGGGGTACTTAGGAGGGGTGGAGGGGGATTTAGGCACCCTGGACTGAGTTACCTTGGTAACTCAAGTCGCACTCCGTCCTGATTGGCCCAAGTGGTGAGCCGCCCGGCTCACCACTTAGCATGTTTGAGTGACAGCTAGGCTGGGTGAATGGGGGTTTGCTGCATAAAAGCAGGGCTTTGGGGACTGGGACTTCAGAAGTCGCCACAGGACCAAGAATCCGACGAGGGAAGAGCTGAGCCGACCTGCTTCGACGACACCACCCGGTGGAGCCCTGCTGAACCGTCTCACCACTTTTTCCCGACGACCGAGGAGAACTCTTAACGGAGTGGCTCCTTCCCTTGACTGGTGGGGACAACCAGTTTTCGCCTTCTTTCCGTCCTTTTGAGGTATCTCGTGGCCGCCTTGCCTGTGCCAAGCACCCCGGCATCCGGAATACCACACTTTACCCCCATACCGCGAAAGTCGGTACCAACCCTTTAACCGGAGGACTCCGCGGCTGGTTTCTTCCCGGGCAGTGCTACGACCTTTCTCTTCTGCTCTTCAGCGAGATATTCTTCTCCCCTGACCGACGTCGAGCCTTGCTGTCGCTGCCTGGAACAACTGCCCCCGCTGGAGGATCCTTTCCGCTTAAGGTACTGTGTTCCGCCTGGCTTCCCTTGCTACCGACTGTACGGGGTAGATTTAGTCCCCGGCTTTCGAACCTGGGAGTGCCTGGGACACTTTGGCTAAACTTTCTGAGCCACTCTAAACTCTTTTTGACTCTTTGCAAGACTTTGAATCTCTAACTAACAGTGTGATCTTGGGCACATTTTCGCTCCGGCTACTCTAAGAGTGGGCCCTGCCTAGTGACTTTTGCTCACCTGTGACTTTATTCTTCTTTAAGCCTATTGCAAGTGTTCTGGACCTTAGAGTGGTGTGTCTAACCTATTTCTGCTTTTTCTCTCCCTTTCTTGGAAACTACTAGAGTGTCATCTAACGTTAAGCACTCACCTCTGTTTTAATTAAGTGGTGTTAACCTAGAGTTGTCTAGATAGGAGAAAGGATTGAATTTACTTTCAGTATAACTGTGTTGAAGTGCTTTTACTATATTTTTGCTAGAGTGTTTTTAACTTATGTGTATTTTAAATAAATAACTATATACTTTTGAAACCAAGCTCTGGTCAGTGTTTGCTTGTGCTATTGTGTTTTGGTACATATTGTGTATACTTTACATACTGCCTAACTCTTCTTGAGAGAAGTCTGACTGCTCAGCCACAGCTACCAGGTAAATCTGGGTGGTACAGACTGCTACCAAAGGGGTTTACTGCTCTACCTGTAGTCTTAAATCTTTTGCAGTGTTCCCCAAGGGAACTGCACAGGTTTCTGCCTAACAGTCAGTATTCAGGGATGCATTTGCTAGTCCTCTGAGCCACCTGTATCAGTATTCAGGGATGCATGTGCTAGTCCTCAGCCACCTGTGTCAGTATTCAGGGATGCATGCGCTAGTCCTCTGAGCCACCTGTGTCAGTATTCAGGGATGCATGCGCTAGTCCTCTGCGCCACCTGTGTCAGTATTCAGGAATGCATGTGCTAGTCCTCTGCACCACCTGTGTCAGTATTCAGGGATGCATGTGCTAGTCCCCTGAGCCACCTGTGTCAGTATTCAGGAATGCATGCGTTAGACCTCTGAGCCACCTGTGTCAGTATTCAGGGATGCATGTGCTAGTACTCTGAGTCACCTGTGTCAGTATTCAGGGATGCATGCGCTAGGCCTCTGAGCCACCTGTGTCAGTATTCAGGGAGCCATGGCTAGTCCTCAGCCACCTGTGTCAGTATTCAGGGATGCATGTGCTAGTCCTCTGAGCCACCTGTGTCAGTATTCAGGGATGCATGCGCTAGTCCTCTGAGCCGCCTGTGTCAGTATTCAGGGATGCATGTGCTAGTCCTCAGCCACCTGTGTCAGTATTCAGGGATGCATGTGCTAGTCTTCTGAGCCACCTGTGTCAGTATTCAGTGATGCATGTGCTAGTCCTCTGCGCCACCTGTGTCAGTATTCAGGGATGGATGTGCTAGTCCTCTGAGCCACCTGTGTCAGTATTCAGGGATGCATGCGTTAGTCCTCTGAGCCACCTGTGTCAGTATTCAGGGATGCATGCATTAGTCCTCTGAGCCACCTGTGTCAGTATTCAGGGATGCATGCGCTAGTCCTCTGAGCCACCTGTGTCAGTATTCAGGGATGCATGCGCTAGTCCGCTGAGCCACTTGTGTCAGTATTCAGGGATGCATGTGCTAGTCCTCAGCCACCTGTGTCAGTATTCACGGATGCATGTGCTAGTCTTCAGAGCCACCTGTGTCAGTATTCAGGGATGCATGTGCTAGTCCTCTGTGCCACCTGTGTCAGTATTCAGGGATGCATGTGCTAGTCCTCTGAGCCACCTGTGTCAGTATTCAGGGATGCATGCGCTAGTCCACTGAGCCACCTGTGTCAGTATTCAGGGATGCATGTGCTAGTCCTCTGAGCCACCTGTGTCAGTATTCAGGGATGCATGCGCTAGTCCTCTGAGCCACCTGTATCAGTATTCAGGGATGCATGCGCTAGTCCTCAGCCACCTGTGTCAGTATTCAGGGATGCATGCGCTAGTCCTCTGAGCCACCTGTGTCAGTATTCAGGGATGCATGCGCTAGTCCTCTGCGCCACCTGTGTCAGTATTCAGGAATGCATGAGCTAGTCCTCTGCGCCACCTGTGTCAGTATTCAGGGATGCATGTGCTAGTCCCCTGAGCCACCTGTGTCAGTATTCAGGGATGCATGCGTTAGACATCTGAGTCACCTGTGTCCGTATTCAGGGATGCATGTGCTAGTCCTCTGAGCCACCTGTGTCAGTATTCAGGGATGCATGCGCTAGGCCTCTGAGCCACCTGTGTCAGTATTCAGGGAGCCATGGCTAGTCCTCAGCCACCTGTGTCAGTATTCAGGGATGCATGTGCTAGTCCTCTGCTCCACCTGTGTCACTATTCAAGTATGCATGTGCTAGTCCTTTGAGCCACCTGTGTCAGTATTCAGGGATGCATGTGCTAGTCCTCTGAGCCACCTGTGTCAGTATTCAGGGATGCATGTGCTAGTCCTCTGCTTCACCTGTGTCACTATTCAAGTATGCATGTGCTAGTCCTTTGAGCCACCTGTGTCAGTATTCAGGGATGCATGTGCTAGTCATTTGAGCCACCTGTGTTAGTATTCAGGGATGCATGTGCTAGTCCTCTGAGCCACCTGTGTCTGTATTCAGGGATGCATGCGCTAGTCCTCTGAGCCACCTGTGTCAGTATTCAGGGATGCATGCACTAGTCCTCTGAGCCACCTGTGTCAGTATTCAGGGATGCATGCGCTAGTCCTCAGCCATCTGTGTCAGTATTCAGGGATGCATGTGCTAGTCCTCTGCTCCACCTGTGTCACTATTCAAGTATGCATGTGCTTTTCCTCTGAGCCACCTGTGTCAGTATTCAGGGATGCATGTGCTAGTCCTCTGAGACACCTGTTTCAGTATTCAGGCATACATGTGCTAGTCCTCTGAGCCACCTGTGTCAGTATTCAGGGATGCATTTGCTAGTCCTCTGAGCCACCTGTATCAGTATTCAGGGATGCATGTGCTAGTCCTCAGCCACCTGTGTCAGTATTCAGGGATGCATGCGCTAGTCCTCTGAGCCACCTGTGTCAGTATTCAGGGATGCATGCGCTAGTCCTCTGCGCCACCTGTGTCAGTATTCAGGAATGCATGTGCTAGTCCTCTGCACCACCTGTGTCAGTATTCAGGGATGCATGTGCTAGTCCCCTGAGCCACCTGTGTCAGTATTCAGGAATGCATGTGTTAGACCTCTGAGCCACCTGTGTCAGTATTCAGGGATGCATGTGCTAGTACTCTGAGTCACCTGTGTCAGTATTCAGGGATGCATGCGCTAGGCCTCTGAGCCACCTGTGTCAGTATTCAGGGAGCCATGGCTAGTCCTCAGCCACCTGTGTCAGTATTCAGGGATGCATGTGCTAGTCTTCTGAGCCACCTGTGTCAGTATTCAGGGATGCATGCGCTAGTCCACTGAGCCACCTGTGTCAGTATTCAGGGATGCATGTGCTAGTCCTCTGAGCCACCTGTGTCAGTATTCAGGGATGCATGTGCTAGTCCTCTGAGCCATCTGTGTCAATATTCAGGGATGCATGTGCTAGTCCTCTGAGCCACCTGTGTCAGTATTCAGGGATGCATGTGCTAGTCCTCTGAGCCACCTGTGTCAGTATTCAGGGATGCATGCGCTAGTCCTCTGAGCCACCTGTGTCAGTATTCAGGGATGCATGCGCTAGTCCTCTGAGCCACCTGTGTCAGTATTCAGGGATGCATGCGCTAGTCCTCTGAGCCACCTGTGTCAGTATTCAGGGATGCATGCGCTAGTCCTCTGAGCCACCTGTGTAAGTATTCAGGGATGCACGCGTTAGTCCTCTGAGCCACCTGTGTTAGTATTCAGGGATGCATGCGCTAAACCTCTGAGCCACCTGTGTCAGTATTCAGGGATGCATGTGCTAGTCCTCTGAGCCACCGGTGTCAGTATTCAGGGATGCATGTGCTAGTTCTCAGTCACCTGTGTCAGTATTCAGGGATGCATGTGCTAGTCTTCTGAGCCACCTGTGTCAGTATTCAGGGATGCATGCGCTAGTCCACTGAGCCACCCATGTCAGTATTCAGGGATGCATGTGCCAGTCCTCTGAGCCACCTGTGTCAGTATTCAGGGATGCATATGCTAGTCCTATGAGCCACCTGTGTCAGTAGTCAGGGATGCATGCACTAGTCCTCTGAGCCACCTGTGTCAGTATTCAGGGATGTATGCGCTAGTCCTCTGAGCCATCTGTGTCAGTATTCAAGGATGCATGTGCTAGTCCTCTGAGCCACCTGTGTCAGTATTCAGGGATGCATGTGCTAGTCCTCTGAGCCACCTGTGTCAGTATTCAGGGATGCATGCGCTAGTCCTCTGAGCCACCTGTGTCAGTATTCAGGGATGCATGTGCTAGTCCTCTGAGCCACCTGTGTCAGTATTCAGGGATGCATGTGCTAGTCCTCTGAGCCACATGTGTCAGTATTCAGTTATGCATGCGCTAGTCCTCTGAGCCACCTGTGTAAGTATTCAAGTATGCATGTGCTAGTCCTTTGAGCCACCTGTGTCAGTATTCAGGGATGCATGTGCTAGTCCTATGAGCCACCTGTGTCAGTATTCAGGGATGCATGTGCTAGTCCTCTGAGCCACCTGTGTCAGTATTCAAGGATGCATGCACTAGTCCTCTGAGCCACCTGTGTCAGTATTCAGGGATGCATGTGCTAGTCCTCAGCCACCTGTGTCAGTATTCAGGGATGCATGTGCTAGTCTTCTGAGCCACCTGTGTCAGTATTCAGGGATGCATGTGCTAGTCCTCTGCGCCACCTGTGTCAGTATTCAGGGATGCATGTGCTAGTCCTAACCCCTGTGTCAGTATTCAGGGATGCATGCGTTAGTCCTCTGAGCCACCTGTGTCAGTATTCAGGGATGCATGTGCTAGTCCTCTGAGCCACCTGTGTCAGTATTCAGGGATGCATGCGCTAGTCCTCTGAGCCATCTGTGTCAGTATTCAGGGATGCATGTGCTAGTCCTCTGAGCCACCTGTGCCAGTATTCAGGGATGCATGCGCTCGTCCTCTGAGCCGACTGTGTCAGTATTCAGGGAGGCATGCGCTAGTCCTCTGAGCCACCTGTGTCAGTATTCAGGGATGCATGCGCTAGTCCTCTGAGCCACCTGTGTCAGTATTCAGGGATGCATGCGCTAGTCCTCTGCGCCACCTGTGTCAGTATTCAGGGATAAATGCGCTAGTCCTCTGAGCCACCTGTGTCAGTATTAAGGGAAGCATGCGCTTGTCCTCTGAGCCACCTGTGTCAGTATTCAGGGATGCATGTGCTAGTCCTCTGAGCCACCTGTGTCAGTATTCAGGGATGCATGCGCTAGTCCTCTGAGCCACCTGTGTCAGTATTCAGGGATGCATGCGCTAGTCCTCTGAGCCACCTGTGTCAGTATTCAGGGATTCATGCGCTAGTCCTCAGCCATCTGTGTCAGTATTCAGGGATGCATGTGCTAATCCTCTGCTCCACCTGTGTCACTATTCAAGTATGCATGTGCTAGTCCTTTGAGCCACCTGTGTCAGTATTCAGGGATGCATGTGCTAGTTCTTTGAGCCACCTGTGTCAGTATTCAGGGATGCATGTGCTAGTCCTCTGAGCCACCTGTGTCAGTATTCAGGGATGCATGCGCTAGTCCTCTGAGCCACCTGTGTCAGTATTCAGGGATGCATGTGCTAGTCCTCAGCCACCTGTGTCAGTATTCAGAGATGCATGTGCTAGTCTTCTGAGCCACCTGTGTCAGTATTCAGTGATGCATGTGCTAGTCCTCTGCGCCACCTGTGTCAGTATTCAGGGATGGATGTGCTAGTCCTCTGAGCCACCTGTGTCAGTATTCAGGGATGCATGCGTTAGTCCTCTGAGCCACCTGTGTCAGTATTCAGGGATGCATGCATTAGTCCTCTGAGCCACCTGTGTCAGTATTCAGGGATGCATGCTCTAGTCCTCTGAGCAACCTGTGTCAGTATTCAGGGATGCATGCGCTAGTCCACTGAGCCACTTGTGTCAGTATTCAGGGTTGCATGTGCTAGTCCTCAGCCACCTGTGTCAGTATTCACGGATGCATGTGCTAGTCTTCAGAGCCACCTGTGTCAGTATTCAGGGATGCATGTGCTAGTCCTCTGTGCCACCTGTGTCAGTATTCAGGGATGCATGTGCTAGTCCTCTGAGCCACCTGTGTCAGTATTCAGGGATGCATGCGCTAGTCCACTGAGCCACCTGTGTCAGTATTCAGGGATGCATGTGCTAGTCCTCTGAGCCACCTGTGTCAGTATTCAGGGATGCATGCGCTAGTCCTCTGAGCCACCTGTATCAGTATTCAGGGATGCATGTGCTAGTCCTCAGCCACCTGTGTCAGTATTCAGGGATGCATGCGCTAGTCCTCTGAGCCACCTGTGTCAGTATTCAGGGATGCATGCGCTAGTCCTCTGCGCCACCTGTGTCAGTATTCAGGAATGCATGAGCTAGTCCTCTGCGCCACCTGTGTCAGTATTCAGGGATGCATGTGCTAGTCCCCTGAGCCACCTGTGTCAGTATTCAGGGATGCATGCGTTAGACCTCTGAGTCACCTGTGTCCGTATTCAGGGATGCATGTGTTAGTCCTCTGAGCCACCTGTGTCAGTATTCAGGGATGCATGCGCTAGGCCTCTGAGCCACCTGTGTCAGTATTCAGAGAGCCATGGCTAGTCCTCAGCCACCTGTGTCAGTATTCAGGGATGCATGCGCTAGGCCTCTGAGCCACCTGTGTCAGTATTCAGAGAGCCATGGCTAGTCCTCAGCCACCTGTGTCAGTATTCAGGGATGCATGCGCTAGTCCTCTGAGCCACCTGTGTCAGTATTCAGGGATGCATGCGCTAGTCCTCTGCGCCACCTGTGTCAGTATTCAGGAATGCATGAGCTAGTCCTCTGCGCCACCTGTGTCAGTATTCAGGGATGCATGTGCTAGTCCCCTGAGCCACCTGTGTCAGTATTCAGGGATGCATGCGTTAGTCCTCTGAGCCACCTGTGTCAGTATTGAGGGATGCCTGTGCTAGTCCTCTGAGCCACCTGTGTCAGTATTCAGGGATGCATGCGTTAGTCCTCTGAGCCACCTGTGTCAGTATTGAGGGATGCCTGTGCTAGTCCTCTGAGCCACCTGTGTCAATATTGAGGGATGCATGCGCTAGTCCTCTGAGCCACCTGTGTCAGTATTCAGGGAGGCATGCGCTAATCCTCTGAGCCACCTGTGTCAGTATTCAGGGATGCATGGCTAGTCCTCTGAGCCACCTGTGTCAGTATTCAGGGATGCATGCGCTAGTCCTCAGCCATCTGTGTCAGTATTCAGGGATGCATGTGCTAGTCCTCTGCTCCACCTGTGTCACTATTCAAGTATGCATGTGCTAGTCCTTTGAGCCACCTGTGTCAGTATTCAGGGATGCATGTGCTAGTCCTTTGAGACACCAGTGTCAGTATTCAGGGATGCATGTGCTAGTCCTCTGAGCCACCTGTGTCAGTATTCAGGGATGCATGCGCTAGTCCTTTGAGCCACCTGTGTCAGTATTCAGGGATGCATGTGCTAGTCCTCAGCCACCTGTGTCAGTATTCAGGGATGCATGTGCTAGACTTCTGAGCCACCTGTGTCAGTATTCAGTGATGCATGTGCTAGTCCTCTGCGCCACCTGTGTCAGTATTCAGGGATGCATGTGCTAGTCCTCTGACCCACCTGTGTCAGTATTCAGGGATGCATGCGTTAGTCCTCTGAGCCACTTGTGTCAGTATTCAGGGATGCATGCATTAGTCCTCTGAGCCACCTGTGTCAGTATTCAGGGATGCATGCGCTAGTCCTCTGAGCCACCTGTGTCAGTATTCAGGGATGCATGCGCTAGTCCGCTGAGCCACCTGTGTCAGTATTCAGGGATGCATGTGCTAGTCCTCAGCCACCTGTGTCAGTATTCACGGATGCATGTGCTAGTCTTCAGAGCCACCTGTGTCAGTATTCAGGGATGCATGTGCTAGTCCTCTGTGCCACCTGTGTCAGTATTCAGGGATGCATGTGCTAGTCCTCTGAGCCACCTGTGTCAGTATTCAGGGATGCATGCGCTAGTCCACTGAGCCACCTGTGTCAGTATTCAGGGATGCATGTGCTAGTCCTCTGAGCCACCTGTGTCAGTATTCAGGGATGCATGCGCTAGTCCTCTGAGCCACCTGTATCAGTATTCAGGGATGCATGTGCTAGTCCTCAGCCACCTGTGTCAGTATTCAGGGATGCATGCGCTAGTCCTCTGAGCCACCTGTGTCAGTATTCAGGGATGCATGCGCTAGTCCTCTGCGCCACCTGTGTCAGTATTCAGGAATGCATGAGCTAGTCCTCTGCGCCACCTGTGTCAGTAATCAGGGATGCATTTGCTAGTCCCCTGAGCCACCTGTGTCAGTATTCAGGGATGCATGCATTAGACCTCTGAGTCACCAGTGTCAGTATTCAGGGATGCATGTGCTAGTCCTCTGAGCCACCTGTGGCAGTATATTCAGGGATGCATGTGCTAGTCCTCTGAGCCACCTGTGTCAGTATTCAGGGATGCATGTGCTATTCCTCTGAGCCACCTGTGTCAGTATTCAGGGATGCATGCGCTAGTCCTCTGAGCCACCTGTGTCAGTATTCAGGGATGCATGCGCTAGTCCTCTGAGCCACCTGTGTCAGTATTCAGGGATGTATGCGGTAGTCCTCTGAGCCATCTGTGTCAGTATTCAAGGATGCATGCGCTAGTCCTCTGAGCCACCTGTGTCAGTTTTCAGGGATGCATGCGCTAGTCCTCTGAGCCACCTGTGTCAGTATTCAGGGATGCATGTGCTAGTCCTCTGAGCCACCTGTGTCAGTATTCAGGGATGCATGTGCTAGTCCTCTGAGCCACCTGTGTCAGTATTCAGGGATTCATTCGCTAGTCCTCTGAGCCACCTGTGTCAGTATTCAGGGATGCATGCGCTAGTCCTCTGAGCCACCTGTGTCAGTATTCAGGGATGGATGCGCTAGTCCTCTGAGCCATCTGTGTCAGTATTCAGGGATGCATGCGTTAGTCCTCTGAGCCACCTGTGTCAGTATTCAGGGATGCATGCATTAGTCCTCTGAGCCACCTGTGTCAGTATTCAGGGATGCATGCGCTAGTCCTCTGAGCCACCTGTGTCAGTATTCAGGGATGCATGCGCTAGTCCGCTGAGCCACTTGTGTCAGTATTCAGGGATGCATGTGCTAGTCCTCAGCCACCTGTGTCAGTATTCACGGATGCATGTGCTAGTCTTCAGAGCCACCTGTGTCAGTATTCAGGGATGCATGTGCTAGTCCTCTGTGCCACCTGTGTCAGTATTCAGGGATGCATGTGCTAGTCCTCTGAGCCACCTGTGTCAGTATTCAGGGATGCATGCGCTAGTTCAGTGAGCCACCTGTGTCAGTATTCAGGGATGCATGTGCTAGTCCTCTGAGCCACCTGTGTCAGTATTCAGGGATGCATGCGCTAGTCCTCTGAGCCACCTGTATCAGTATTCAGGGATGCATGTGCTAGTCCTCAGCCACCTGTGTCAGTATTCAGGGATGCATGCGCTAGTCCTCTGAGCCACCTGTGTCAGTATTCAGGGATGCATGCGCTAGTCCTCTGCGCCACCTGTGTCAGTATTCAGGAATGCATGAGCTAGTCCTCTGCGCCACCTGTGTCACTATTCAAGTATGCATGTGCTAGTCCTTTGAGCCACCTGTGTCAGTATTCAGGGATGCATGCGTTAGACATCTGAGTCACCTGTGTCCGTATTCAGGGATGCATGTGCTAGTCCTCTGAGCCACCTGTGTCAGTATTCAGGGATGCATGCGCTAGGCCTCTGAGCCACCTGTGTCAGTATTCAGGGATGCATGTGCTAGTCCTCTGAGCCACCTGTGTCAGTATTCAGGGATGCATGCGCTAGTCCTCTGAGCCACCTGTGTCAGTATTCAGGGAGCCATGGCTAGTCCTCAGCCACCTGTGTCAGTATTCAGGGATGCATGCGCTAGTCCTCTGAGCCACCTGTGTCAGTATTCAGGGATGCATGCGCTAGGCCTCTGAGCCACCTGTGTCAGTATTCAGGGAGCCATGGCTAGTCCTCAGCCACCTGTGTCAGTATTCAGGGATGCATGTGCTAGTCTTCTGAGCCACCTGTGTCAGTATTCAGGGATGCATGCGCTAGTCCACTGAGCCACCTGTGTCAGTATTCAGGGATGCATGTGCTAGTCCTCTGAGCCACCTGTGTCAGTATTCAGGGATGCATGTGCTAGTCCTCTGAGCCATCTGTGTCAATATTCAGGGATGCATGTGCTAGTCCTCTGAGCCACCTGTGTCAGTATTCAGGGATGCATGTGCTAGTCCTCTGAGCCACCTGTGTCAGTATTCAGGGATGCATGCGCTAGTCCTCTGAGCCACCTGTGTCAGTATTCAGGGATGCATGCGCTAGTCCTCTGAGCCACCTGTGTCAGTATTCAGGGATGCATGCGCTAGTCCTCTGAGCCACCTGTGTCAGTATTCAGGGATGCATGCGCTAGTCCTCTGAGCCACCTGTGTAAGTATTCAGGGATGCATGCGTTAGTCCTCTGAGCCACCTGTGTCAGTATTCAGGGATGCATGCGCTAAACCTCTGAGCCACCTGTGTCAGTATTCAGGGATGCATGTGCTAGTCCTCTGAGCCACCGGTGTCAGTATTCAGGGATGCATGTGCTAGTTCTCAGTCACCTGTGTCAGTATTCAGGGATGCATGTGCTAGTCTTCTGAGCCACCTGTGTCAGTATTCAGGGATGCATGCGCTAGTCCACTGAGCCACCCATGTCAGTATTCAGGGATGCATGTGCCAGTCCTCTGAGCCACCTGTGTCAGTATTCAGGGATGCATATGCTAGTCCTATGAGCCACCTGTGTCAGTATTCAGGGATGCATGCACTAGTCCTCTGAGCCACCTGTGTCAGTATTCAGGGATGTATGCGCTAGTCCTCTGAGCCATCTGTGTCAGTATTCAAGGATGCATGTGCTAGTCCTCTGAGCCACCTGTGTCAGTATTCAGGGATGCACGTGCTAGTCCTCTGAGCCACCTGTGTCAGTATTCAGGGATGCATGCGCTAGTCCTCTGAGCCACCTGTGTCAGTATTCAGGGATGCATGTGCTAGTCCTCTGAGCCACCTGTGTCAGTATTCAGGGATGCATGTGCTAGTCCTCTGAGCCACATGTGTCAGTATTCAGTTATGCATGCGCTAGTCCTCTGAGCCACCTGTGTAAGTATTCAAGTATGCATGTGCTAGTCCTTTGAGCCACCTGTGTCAGTATTCAGGGATGCATGTGCTAGTCCTATGAGCAACCTGTGTCAGTATTCAGGGATGCATGTGCTAGTCCTCTGAGCCACCTGTGTCAGTATTCAAGGATGCATGCACTAGTCCTCTGAGCCACCTGTGTCAGTATTCAGGGATGCATGTGCTAGTCCTCAGCCACCTGTGTCAGTATTCAGGGATGCATGTGCTAGTCTTCTGAGCCACCTGTGTCAGTATTCAGGGATGCATGTGCTAGTCCTCTGCGCCACCTGTGTCAGTATTCAGGGATGCATGTGCTAGTCCTCTGAACCCCTGTGTCAGTATTCAGGGATGCATGCGTTAGTCCTCTGAGCCACCTGTGTCAGTATTCAGCGATGCATGCATTAGTCCTCTGAGCCACCTGTGTCAGTATTCAGGGGTGCATGTGCTAGTCCTCTGAGCCACCTGTGTCAGTATTCAGGGATGCATGCGCTAGTCCTCTGAGCCATCTGTGTCAGTATTCAGGGATGCATGTGCTAGTCCTCTGAGCCACCTCTGCCAGTATTCAGGGATGCATGCGCTCGTCCTCTGAGCCGACTGTGTCAGTATTCAGGGAGGCATGCGCTAGTCCTCTGAGCCACCTGTGTCAGTATTCAGGGATGCATGCGCTAGTCCTCTGAGCCACCTGTGTCAGTATTCAGGGATGCATGCGCTAGTCCTCTGCGCCACCTGTGTCAGTATTCAGGGATAAATGCGCTAGTCCTCTGAGCCACCTGTGTCAGTATTCAGGGATGCATGCGCTTGTCCTCTGAGCCACCTGTGTCAGTATTCAGGGATGCATGCGCTAGTCCTCTGAGCCACCTGTGTCAGTATTCAGGGATGCATGCGCTAGTCCTCTGAGCCACCTGTGTCAGTATTCAGGGATGCATGCGCTAGTCCTCTGAGCCACCTGTGTCAGTATTCAGGGATGCATGCGCTAGTCCTCAGCCATCTGTGTCAGTATTCAGGGATGCATGTGCTAGTCCTCTGCTCCACCTGTGTCACTATTCAAGTATGCATGTGCTAGTCCTTTGAGCCACCTGTGTCAGTATTCAGGGATGCATGTGCTAGTTCTTTGAGCCACCTGTGTCAGTATTCAGGGATGCATGTGCTAGTCCTCTGAGCCACCTGTGTCAGTATTCAGGGATGCATGCGCTAGTCCTCTGAGCCACCTGTGTCAGTATTCAGGGATGCATGTGCTAGTCCTCAGCCACCTGTGTCAGTATTCAGGGATGCATGTGCTAGTCTTCTGAGCCACCTGTGTCAGTATTCAGTGATGCATGTGCTAGTCCTCTGCGCCACCTGTGTCAGTATTCAGGGATGGATGTGCTAGTCCTCTGAGCCACCTGTGTCAGTATTCAGGGATGCATGCGTTAGTCCTCTGAGCCACCTGTGTCAGTATTCAGGGATGAATGCATTAGTCCTCTGAGCCACCTGTGTCAGTATTCAGGGATGCATGCTCTAGTCCTCTGAGCAACCTGTGTCAGTATTCAGGGATGCATGCGCTAGTCCACTGAGCCACTTGTGTCAGTATTCAGGGATGCATGTGCTAGTCCTCAGCCACCTGTGTCAGTATTCACGGATGCATGTGCTAGTCTTCAGAGCCACCTGTGTCAGTATTCAGGGATGCATGTGCTAGTCCTCTGTGCCACCCTTGTCAGTATTCAGGGATGCATGTGCTAGTCCTCTGAGCCACCTGTGTCAGTATTCAGGGATGCATGCGCTAGTCCACTGACCCACCTGTGTCAGTATTCAGGGATGCATGTGCTAGTCCTCTGAGCCACCTGTGTCAGTATTCAGGGATGCATGCGCTAGTCCTCTGAGCCACCTGTATCAGTATTCAGGGATGCATGTGCTAGTCCTCAGCCACCTGTGTCAGTATTCAGGGATGCATGCGCTAGTCCTCTGAGCCACCTGTGTCAGTATTCAGGGATGCATGCGCTAGTCCTCTGCGCCACCTGTGTCAGTATTCAGGAATGCATGAGCTAGTCCTCTGCGCCACCTGTGTCAGTAATCAGGGATGCATTTGCTAGTCCCCTGAGCCACCTGTGTCAGTATTCAGGGATGCATGCATTAGACCTCTGAGTCACCAGTGTCAGTATTCAGGGATGCATGTGCTAGTCCTCTGAGCCACCTGTGGCAGTATATTCAGGGATGCATGTGCTAGTCCTCTGAGCCACCTGTGTCAGTATTCAGGGATGCATGTGCTATTCCTCTGAGCCACCTGTGTCAGTATTCAGGGATGCATGCGCTAGTCCTCTGAGCCACCTGTGTCAGTATTCAGGGATGCATGCGCTAGTCCTCTGAGCCACCTGTGTCAGTATTCAGGGATGTATGCGGTAGTCCTCTGAGCCATCTGTGTCAGTATTCAAGGATGCATGCGCTAGTCCTCTGAGCCACCTGTGTCAGTTTTCAGGGATGCATGCGCTAGTCCTCTGAGCCACCTGTGTCAGTATTCAGGGATGCATGTGCTAGTCCTCTGAGCCACCTGTGTCAGTATTCAGGGATGCATGTGCTAGTCCTCTGAGCCACCTGTGTCAGTATTCAGGGATTCATTCGCTAGTCCTCTGAGCCACCTGTGTCAGTATTCAGGGATACATGCGCTAGTCCTCTGAGCCACCTGTGTCAGTATTCAGGGATGGATGCGCTAGTCCTCTGAGCCATCTGTGTCAGTATTCAGGGATGCATGCGTTAGTCCTCTGAGCCACCTGTGTCAGTATTCAGGGATGCATGCATTAGTCCTCTGAGCCACCTGTGTCAGTATTCAGGGATGCATGCGCTAGTCCTCTGAGCCACCTGTGTCAGTATTCAGGGATGCATGCGCTAGTCCGCTGAGCCACTTGTGTCAGTATTCAGGGATGCATGTGCTAGTCCTCAGCCACCTGTGTCAGTATTCACGGATGCATGTGCTAGTCTTCAGAGCCACCTGTGTCAGTATTCAGGGATGCATGTGCTAGTCCTCTGTGCCACCTGTGTCAGTATTCAGGGATGCATGTGCTAGTCCTCTGAGCCACCTGTGTCAGTATTCAGGGATGCATGCGCTAGTTCACTGAGCCACCTGTGTCAGTATTCAGGGATGCATGTGCTAGTCCTCTGAGCCACCTGTGTCAGTATTCAGGGATGCATGCGCTAGTCCTCTGAGCCACCTGTATCAGTATTCAGGGATGCATGTGCTAGTCCTCAGCCACCTGTGTCAGTATTCAGGGATGCATGCGCTAGTCCTCTGAGCCACCTGTGTCAGTATTCAGGGATGCATGCGCTAGTCCTCTGCGCCACCTGTGTCAGTATTCAGGAATGCATGAGCTAGTCCTCTGCGCCACCTGTGTCACTATTCAAGTATGCATGTGCTAGTCCTTTGAGCCACCTGTGTCAGTATTCAGGGATGCATGCGTTAGACATCTGAGTCACCTGTGTCCGTATTCAGGGATGCATGTGCTAGTCCTCTGAGCCACCTGTGTCAGTATTCAGGGATGCATGCGCTAGGCCTCTGAGCCACCTGTGTCAGTATTCAGGGATGCATGTGCTAGTCCTCTGAGCCACCTGTGTCAGTATTCAGGGATGCATGCGCTAGTCCTCTGAGCCACCTGTGTCAGTATTCAGGGAGCCATGGCTAGTCCTCAGCCACCTGTGTCAGTATTCAGGGATGCATGCGCTAGTCCTCTGAGCCACCTGTGTCAGTATTCAGGGATGCATGCGCTAGGCCTCTGAGCCACCTGTGTCAGTATTCAGGGAGCCATGGCTAGTCCTCAGCCACCTGTGTCAGTATTCAGGGATGCATGTGCTAGTCTTCTGAGCCACCTGTGTCAGTATTCAGGGATGCATGCGCTAGTCCACTGAGCCACCTGTGTCAGTATTCAGGGATGCATGTGCTAGTCCTCTGAGCCACCTGTGTCAGTATTCAGGGATGCATGTGCTAGTCCTCTGAGCCATCTGTGTCAATATTCAGGGATGCATGTGCTAGTCCTCTGAGCCACCTGTGTCAGTATTCAGGGATGCATGTGCTAGTCCTCTGAGCCACCTGTGTCAGTATTCAGGGATGCATGCGCTAGTCCTCTGAGCCACCTGTGTCAGTATTCAGGGATGCATGCGCTAGTCCTCTGAGCCACCTGTGTCAGTATTCAGGGATGCATGCGCTAGTCCTCTGAGCCACCTGTGTCAGTATTCAGGGATGCATGCGCTAGTCCTCTGAGCCACCTGTGTAAGTATTCAGGGATGCATGCGTTAGTCCTCTGAGCCACCTGTGTCAGTATTCAGGGATGCATGCGCTAAACCTCTGAGCCACCTGTGTCAGTATTCAGGGATGCATGTGCTAGTCCTCTGAGCCACCGGTGTCAGTATTCAGGGATGCATGTGCTAGTTCTCAGTCACCTGTGTCAGTATTCAGGGATGCATGTGCTAGTCTTCTGAGCCACCTGTGTCAGTATTCAGGGATGCATGCGCTAGTCCACTGAGCCACCCATGTCAGTATTCAGGGATGCATGTGCCAGTCCTCTGAGCCACCTGTGTCAGTATTCAGGGATGCATATGCTAGTCCTATGAGCCACCTGTGTCAGTATTCAGGGATGCATGCACTAGTCCTCTGAGCCACCTGTGTCAGTATTCAGGGATGTATGCGCTAGTCCTCTGAGCCATCTGTGTCAGTATTCAAGGATGCATGTGCTAGTCCTCTGAGCCACCTGTGTCAGTATTCAGGGATGCACGTGCTAGTCCTCTGAGCCACCTGTGTCAGTATTCAGGGATGCATGCGCTAGTCCTCTGAGCCACCTGTGTCAGTATTCAGGGATGCATGTGCTAGTCCTCTGAGCCACCTGTGTCAGTATTCAGGGATGCATGTGCTAGTCCTCTGAGCCACATGTGTCAGTATTCAGTTATGCATGCGCTAGTCCTCTGAGCCACCTGTGTAAGTATTCAAGTATGCATGTGCTAGTCCTTTGAGCCACCTGTGTCAGTATTCAGGGATGCATGTGCTAGTCCTATGAGCCACCTGTGTCAGTATTCAGGGATGCATGTGCTAGTCCTCTGAGCCACCTGTGTCAGTATTCAAGGATGCATGCACTAGTCCTCTGAGCCACCTGTGTCAGTATTCAGGGATGCATGTGCTAGTCCTCAGCCACCTGTGTCAGTATTCAGGGATGCATGTGCTAGTCTTCTGAGCCACCTGTGTCAGTATTCAGGGATGCATGTGCTAGTCCTCTGCGCCACCTGTGTCAGTATTCAGGGATGCATGTGCTAGTCCTCTGAACCCCTGTGTCAGTATTCAGGGATGCATGCGTTAGTCCTCTGAGCCACCTGTGTCAGTATTCAGCGATGCATGCATTAGTCCTCTGAGCCACCTGTGTCAGTATTCAGGGGTGCATGTGCTAGTCCTCTGAGCCACCTGTGTCAGTATTCAGGGATGCATGCGCTAGTCCTCTGAGCCATCTGTGTCAGTATTCAGGGATGCATGTGCTAGTCCTCTGAGCCACCTCTGCCAGTATTCAGGGATGCATGCGCTCGTCCTCTGAGCCGACTGTGTCAGTATTCAGGGAGGCATGCGCTAGTCCTCTGAGCCACCTGTGTCAGTATTCAGGGATGCATGCGCTAGTCCTCTGAGCCACCTGTGTCAGTATTCAGGGATGCATGCGCTAGTCCTCTGCGCCACCTGTGTCAGTATTCAGGGATAAATGCGCTAGTCCTCTGAGCCACCTGTGTCAGTATTCAGGGATGCATGCGCTTGTCCTCTGAGCCACCTGTGTCAGTATTCAGGGATGCATGCGCTAGTCCTCTGAGCCACCTGTGTCAGTATTCAGGGATGCATGCGCTAGTCCTCTGAGCCACCTGTGTCAGTATTCAGGGATGCATGCGCTAGTCCTCTGAGCCACCTGTGTCAGTATTCAGGGATGCATGCGCTAGTCCTCAGCCATCTGTGTCAGTATTCAGGGATGCATGTGCTAGTCCTCTGCTCCACCTGTGTCACTATTCAAGTATGCATGTGCTAGTCCTTTGAGCCACCTGTGTCAGTATTCAGGGATGCATGTGCTAGTTCTTTGAGCCACCTGTGTCAGTATTCAGGGATGCATGTGCTAGTCCTCTGAGCCACCTGTGTCAGTATTCAGGGATGCATGCGCTAGTCCTCTGAGCCACCTGTGTCAGTATTCAGGGATGCATGTGCTAGTCCTCAGCCACCTGTGTCAGTATTCAGGGATGCATGTGCTAGTCTTCTGAGCCACCTGTGTCAGTATTCAGTGATGCATGTGCTAGTCCTCTGCGCCACCTGTGTCAGTATTCAGGGATGGATGTGCTAGTCCTCTGAGCCACCTGTGTCAGTATTCAGGGATGCATGCGTTAGTCCTCTGAGCCACCTGTGTCAGTATTCAGGGATGAATGCATTAGTCCTCTGAGCCACCTGTGTCAGTATTCAGGGATGCATGCGCTAGTCCTCTGAGCCACCTGTGTCAGTATTCAGGGATGCATGCGCTAGTCCTCTGAGCCACCTGTGTCAGTATTCAGGGATGCATGCGCTAGTCCTCTGAGCCACCTGTGTAAGTATTCAGGGATGCATGCGTTAGTCCTCTGAGCCACCTGTGTCAGTATTCAGGGATGCATGCGCTAAACCTCTGAGCCACCTGTGTCAGTATTCAGGGATGCATGTGCTAGTCCTCTGAGCCACCGGTGTCAGTATTCAGGGATGCATGTGCTAGTTCTCAGTCACCTGTGTCAGTATTCAGGGATGCATGTGCTAGTCTTCTGAGCCACCTGTGTCAGTATTCAGGGATGCATGCGCTAGTCCACTGAGCCACCCATGTCAGTATTCAGGGATGCATGTGCCAGTCCTCTGAGCCACCTGTGTCAGTATTCAGGGATGCATATGCTAGTCCTATGAGCCACCTGTGTCAGTATTCAGGGATGCATGCACTAGTCCTCTGAGCCACCTGTGTCAGTATTCAGGGATGTATGCGCTAGTCCTCTGAGCCATCTGTGTCAGTATTCAAGGATGCATGTGCTAGTCCTCTGAGCCACCTGTGTCAGTATTCAGGGATGCACGTGCTAGTCCTCTGAGCCACCTGTGTCAGTATTCAGGGATGCATGCGCTAGTCCTCTGAGCCACCTGTGTCAGTATTCAGGGATGCATGTGCTAGTCCTCTGAGCCACCTGTGTCAGTATTCAGGGATGCATGTGCTAGTCCTCTGAGCCACATGTGTCAGTATTCAGTTATGCATGCGCTAGTCCTCTGAGCCACCTGTGTAAGTATTCAAGTATGCATGTGCTAGTCCTTTGAGCCACCTGTGTCAGTATTCAGGGATGCATGTGCTAGTCCTATGAGCCACCTGTGTCAGTATTCAGGGATGCATGTGCTAGTCCTCTGAGCCACCTGTGTCAGTATTCAAGGATGCATGCACTAGTCCTCTGAGCCACCTGTGTCAGTATTCAGGGATGCATGTGCTAGTCCTCAGCCACCTGTGTCAGTATTCAGGGATGCATGTGCTAGTCTTCTGAGCCACCTGTGTCAGTATTCAGGGATGCATGTGCTAGTCCTCTGCGCCACCTGTGTCAGTATTCAGGGATGCATGTGCTAGTCCTCTGAACCCCTGTGTCAGTATTCAGGGATGCATGCGTTAGTCCTCTGAGCCACCTGTGTCAGTATTCAGCGATGCATGCATTAGTCCTCTGAGCCACCTGTGTCAGTATTCAGGGGTGCATGTGCTAGTCCTCTGAGCCACCTGTGTCAGTATTCAGGGATGCATGCGCTAGTCCTCTGAGCCATCTGTGTCAGTATTCAGGGATGCATGTGCTAGTCCTCTGAGCCACCTCTGCCAGTATTCAGGGATGCATGCGCTCGTCCTCTGAGCCGACTGTGTCAGTATTCAGGGAGGCATGCGCTAGTCCTCTGAGCCACCTGTGTCAGTATTCAGGGATGCATGCGCTAGTCCTCTGAGCCACCTGTGTCAGTATTCAGGGATGCATGCGCTAGTCCTCTGCGCCACCTGTGTCAGTATTCAGGGATAAATGCGCTAGTCCTCTGAGCCACCTGTGTCAGTATTCAGGGATGCATGCGCTTGTCCTCTGAGCCACCTGTGTCAGTATTCAGGGATGCATGCGCTAGTCCTCTGAGCCACCTGTGTCAGTATTCAGGGATGCATGCGCTAGTCCTCTGAGCCACCTGTGTCAGTATTCAGGGATGCATGCGCTAGTCCTCTGAGCCACCTGTGTCAGTATTCAGGGATGCATGCGCTAGTCCTCAGCCATCTGTGTCAGTATTCAGGGATGCATGTGCTAGTCCTCTGCTCCACCTGTGTCACTATTCAAGTATGCATGTGCTAGTCCTTTGAGCCACCTGTGTCAGTATTCAGGGATGCATGTGCTAGTTCTTTGAGCCACCTGTGTCAGTATTCAGGGATGCATGTGCTAGTCCTCTGAGCCACCTGTGTCAGTATTCAGGGATGCATGCGCTAGTCCTCTGAGCCACCTGTGTCAGTATTCAGGGATGCATGTGCTAGTCCTCAGCCACCTGTGTCAGTATTCAGGGATGCATGTGCTAGTCTTCTGAGCCACCTGTGTCAGTATTCAGTGATGCATGTGCTAGTCCTCTGCGCCACCTGTGTCAGTATTCAGGGATGGATGTGCTAGTCCTCTGAGCCACCTGTGTCAGTATTCAGGGATGCATGCGTTAGTCCTCTGAGCCACCTGTGTCAGTATTCAGGGATGAATGCATTAGTCCTCTGAGCCACCTGTGTCAGTATTCAGGGATGCATGCTCTAGTCCTCTGAGCAACCTGTGTCAGTATTCAGGGATGCATGCGCTAGTCCACTGAGCCACTTGTGTCAGTATTCAGGGATACATGTGCTAGTCCTCAGCCACCTGTGTCAGTATTCACGGATGCATGTGCTAGTCTTCAGAGCCACCTGTGTCAGTATTCAGGGATGCATGTGCTAGTCCTCTGTGCCACCCTTGTCAGTATTCAGGGATGCATGTGCTAGTCCTCTGAGCCACCTGTGTCAGTATTCAGGGATGCATGCGCTAGTCCACTGAGCCACCTGTGTCAGTATTCAGGGATGCATGTGCTAGTCCTCTGAGCCACCTGTGTCAGTATTCAGGGATGCATGCGCTAGTCCTCTGAGCCACCTGTATCAGTATTCAGGGATGCATGTGCTAGTCCTCAGCCACCTGTGTCAGTATTCAGGGATGCATGCGCTAGTCCTCTGAGCCACCTGTGTCAGTATTCAGGGATGCATGCGCTAGTCCTCTGCGCCACCTGTGTCAGTATTCAGGAATGCATGAGCTAGTCCTCTGCGCCACCTGTGTCAGTATTCAGGGATGCATGTGCTAGTCCCCTGAGCCACCTGTGTCAGTATTCAGGGATGCATGCGTTAGACCTCTGAGTCACCTGTGTCCGTATTCAGGGATGCATGTGCTAGTCCTCTGAGCCACCTGTGTCAGTATTCAGGGATGCATGCGCTAGGCCTCTGAGCCACCTGTGTCAGTATTCAGAGAGCCATGGCTAGTCCTCAGCCACCGGTGTCAGTATTCAGGGATGCATGTGCTAGTCCTCTGCTCCACCTGTGTCACTATTCAAGTATGCATGTGCTAGTCCTTTGAGCCACCTGTGTCAGTATTCAGGGATGCATGTGCTAGTCCTCTGAGCCACCTGTGTCAGTATTCAGGGATGCATGTGCTAGTCCTCAGCCACCTGTGTCAGTATTCAGGGATGCATGTGCTAGACTTCTGAGCCACCTGTGTCAGTATTCAGTGATGCATGTGCTAGTCCTCTGCGCCACCTGTGTCAGTATTCAGGGATGCATGTGCTAGTCCTCTGACCCACCTGTGTCAGTATTCAGGGATGCATGCGTTAGTCCTCTGAGCCACTTGTGTCAGTATTCAGGGATGCATGCATTAGTCCTCTGAGCCACCTGTGTCAGTATTCAGGGATGCATGCGCTAGTCCTCTGCGCCACCTGTGTCAGTATTCAGGGATGCATGCGCTAGTCCGCTGAGCCACCTGTGTCAGTATTCAGGGATGCATGTGCTAGTCCTCAGCCACCTGTGTCAGTATTCACGGATGCATGTGCTAGTCTTCAGAGCCACCTGTGTCAGTATTCAGGGATGCATGTGCTAGTCCTCTGTGCCACCTGTGTCAGTATTCAGGGATGCATATGCTAGTCCTATGAGCCACCTGTGTCAGTATTCAGGGATGCATGCACTAGTCCTCTGAGCCACCTGTGTCAGTATTCAGGGATGTATGCGCTAGTCCTCTGAGCCATCTGTGTCAGTATTCAAGGATGCATGTGCTAGTCCTCTGAGCTACCTGTGTCAGTTTTCAGGGATGCATGTGCTAGTCCTCTGAGCCACCTGTGTCAGTATTCAGGGATGCATGTGCTAGTCCTCTGAGCCACCTGTGTCAGTATTCAGGGATGCATGTGCTAGTCCTCTGAGCCACCTGTGTCAGTATTCAGGGATTCATGCGCCAGTCCTCTGAGCCACCTGTGTCAGCATTCAAGGATGCATGTCCTAGTCCTCTGAGCCACCTGTGTCAGTATTCAGGGACGCATGCTCTAGTCCTCAGAGCCACCTGTGTCAGTATTCAGGGATGCCTGTGCTAGTCCTCTGAGCCACCTGTGTCAGTATTCAGGGATGCATGTGCTAGTCCTCTGAGCCAGCTGTGTCAGTATTCAGGGATGCATGTGCTAGTCCTCCAAGCCACCTGTGTCAGTATTCAGTGATGCATGCGCTAGACCTCTGAGCCACCTGTGTCAGTATTCAGGGATGCAGTGCTAGTCCTCCAAGCCACCTGTGTCAGTATTCAGGTATGCATGTGCTAGTCCTGGGGACACCTGTGTCAGTATTCAGGGATGCATGTGCTTTTCCTCTGAGCCACCTGTGTCAGTATTCAGGGATGCATGTGCTAGTCTTCTGAGCCACCTGTGTCAGTATTCAGGGATGCATGCGCTAGTCCTCAGCCACCTGTGTCAGTATTCAGGGATGCATTTGCTAGTCCTCTGAGCCACATGTGTCAGTATTCAGGGATGCATGCGCTAGTCCTCAGAGCCACCTGTGTCAGTATTCAGGGATGCATGTGCTAGTCCTCTGCGCCACCTGTGTCAGTATTCAGGGATGCATGTGCTAGTCCTCTGAACCCCTGTGTCAGTATTCAGGGATGCATGCGTTAGTCCTCTGAGCCACCTGTGTCAGTATTCAGGGATGCATGCATTAGTCCTCTGAGCCACCTCTGTCAGTATTCAGGGGTGCATGTGCTAGTCCTCTGAGCCACCTGTGTCAGTATTCAGGGATGCATGCGCTAGTCCTCTGAGCCATCTGTGTCAGTATTCAGGGATGCATGTGCTAGTCCTCTGAGCCACCTGTGCCAGTATTCAGGGATGCATGCGCTCGTCCTCTGAGCCGACTGTGTCAGTATTCAGGGAGGCATGCGCTAGTCCTCTGAGCCACCTGTGTCAGTATTCAGGGATGCATGCGCTAGTCCTCTGAGCCACCTGTGTCAGTATTCAGGGATGCATGCGCTAGTCCTCTGCGCCACCTGTGTCAGTATTCAGGGATAAATGCGCTAGTCCTCTGAGCCACCTGTGTCAGTATTCAGGGATGCATGCGCTTGTCCTCTGAGCCACCTGTGTCAGTATTCAGGGATGCATGCGCTAGTCCTCTGAGCCACCTGTGTCAGTATTCAGGGATGCATGCGCTAGTCCTCTGAGCCACCTGTGTCAGTATTCAGGGATGCATGCGCTGGTCCTCTGAGCCACCTGTGTCAGTATTCAGGGATGCATGCGCTAGTCCTCAGCCATCTGTGTCAGTATTCAGGGATGCATGTGCTAGTCCTCTGCTCCACCTGTGTCACTATTCAAGTATGCATGTGCTAGTCCTTTGAGCCACCTGTGTCAGTATTCAGGGATGCATGTGCTAGTTCTTTGAGCCACCTGTGTCAGTATTCAGGGATGCATGTGCTAGTCCTCTGAGCCACCTGTGTCAGTATTCAGGGATGCATGCGCTAGTCCTCTGAGCCACCTGTGTCAGTATTCAGGGATGCATGTGCTAGTCCTCAGCCACCTGTGTCAGTATTCAGGGATGCATGTGCTAGTCTTTTGAGCCACCTGTGTCAGTATTCAGTGATGCATGTGCTAGTCCTCTGCGCCACCTGTGTCAGTATTCAGGGATGGATGTGCTAGTCCTCTGAGCCACCTGTGTCAGTATTCAGGGATGCATGCGTTAGTCCTCTGAGCCACCTGTGTCAGTATTCAGGGATGCATGCATTAGTCCTCTGAGCCACCTGTGTCAGTATTCAGGGATGCATGCTCTAGTCCTCTGAGCAACCTGTGTCAGTATTCAGGGATGCATGCGCTAGTCCACTGAGCCACTTGTGTCAGTATTCAGGGATGCATGTGCTAGTCCTCAGCCACCTGTGTCAGTATTCACGGATGCATGTGCTAGTCTTCAGAGCCACCTGTGTCAGTATTCAGGGATGCATGTGCTAGTCCTCTGTGCCACCCTTGTCAGTATTCAGGGATGCATGTGCTAGTCCTCTGAGCCACCTGTGTCAGTATTCAGGGATGCATGCGCTAGTCCACTGAGCCACCTGTGTCAGTATTCAGGGATGCATGTGCTAGTCCTCTGAGCCACCTGTGTCAGTATTCAGGGATGCATGCGCTAGTCCTCTGAGCCACCTGTATCAGTATTCAGGGATGCATGTGCTAGTCCTCAGCCACCTGTGTCAGTATTCAGGGATGCATGCGCTAGTCCTCTGAGCCACCTGTGTCAGTATTCAGGGATGCATGCGCTAGTCCTCTGCGCCACCTGTGTCAGTATTCAGGAATGCATGAGCTAGTCCTCTGCGCCACCTGTGTCAGTATTCAGGGATGCATGTGCTAGTCCCCTGAGCCACCTGTGTCAGTATTCAGGGATGCATGCGTTAGACCTCTGAGTCACCTGTGTCCGTATTCAGGGATGCATGTGCTAGTCCTCTGAGCCACCTGTGTCAGTATTCAGGGATGCATGCGCTAGGCCTCTGAGCCACCTGTGTCAGTATTCAGAGAGCCATGGCTAGTCCTCAGCCACCTGTGTCAGTATTCAGGGATGCATGTGCTAGTCCTCTGCTCCACCTGTGTCACTATTCAAGTATGCATGTGCTAGTCCTTTGAGCCACCTGTGTCAGTATTCAGGGATGCATGTGCTAGTCCTCTGAGCCACCTGTGTCAGTATTCAAGGATGCATGCACTAGTCCTCTGAGCCACCTGTGTCAGTATTCAGGGATGCATGTGCTAGTCCTCAGCCACCTGTGTCACTATTCAGGGATGCATGTGCTAGTCTTCTGAGCCACCTGTGTCAGTATTCAGGGATGCATGTGCTAGTCCTCTGCGCCACCTGTGTCAGTATTCAGGGATGCATGTGCTAGTCCTAACCCCTGTGTCAGTATTCAGGGATGCATGCGTTAGTCCTCTGAGCCACCTGTGTCAGTATTCAGGGATGCATGCATTAGTCCTCTGAGCCACCTGTGTCAGTATTCAGGGGTGCATGTGCTAGTCCTCTGAGCCACCTGTGTCAGTATTCAGGGATGCATGCGCTAGTCCTCTGAGCCATCTGTGTCAGTATTCAGGGATGCATGTGCTAGTCCTCTGAGCCACCTGTGCCAGTATTCAGGGATGCATGCGCTCGTCCTCTGAGCCGACTGTGTCAGTATTCAGGGAGGCATGCGCTAGTCCTCTGAGCCACCTGTGTCAGTATTCAGGGATGCATGCGCTAGTCCTCTGAGCCACCTGTGTCAGTATTCAGGGAAGCATGCGCTAGTCCTCTGCGCCACCTGTGTCAGTATTCAGGGATAAATGCGCTAGTCCTCTGAGCCACCTGTGTCAGTATTAAGGGAAGCATGCGCTTGTCCTCTGAGCCACCTGTGTCAGTATTCAGGGATGCATGTGCTAGTCCTCTGAGCCACCTGTGTCAGTATTCAGGGATGCATGCGCTAGTCCTCTGAGCCACCTGTGTCAGTATTCAGGGATGCATGCGCTAGTCCTCTGAGCCACCTGTGTCAGTATTCAGGGATGCATGCGCTAGTCCTCAGCCATCTGTGTCAGTATTCAGGGATGCATGTGCTAGTCCTCTGCTCCACCTGTGTCACTATTCAAGTATGCATGTGCTAGTCCTTTGAGCCACCTGTGTCAGTATTCAGGGATGCATGTGCTAGTTCTTTGAGCCACCTGTGTCAGTATTCAGGGATGCATGTGCTAGTCCTCTGAGCCACCTGTGTCAGTATTCAGGGATGCATGCGCTAGTCCTCTGAGCCACCTGTGTCAGTATTCAGGGATGCATGTGCTAGTCCTCAGCCACCTGTGTCAGTATTCAGGGATGCATGTGCTAGTCTTCTGAGCCACCTGTGTCAGTATTCAGTGATGCATGTGCTAGTCCTCTGCGCCACCTGTGTCAGTATTCAGGGATGGATGTGCTAGTCCTCTGAGCCACCTGTGTCAGTATTCAGGGATGCATGCGTTAGTCCTCTGAGCCACCTGTGTCAGTATTCAGGGATGCATGCATTAGTCCTCTGAGCCACCTGTGTCAGTATTCAGGGATGCATGCTCTAGTCCTCTGAGCAACCTGTGTCAGTATTCAGGGATGCATGCGCTAGTCCACTGAGCCACTTGTGTCAGTATTCAGGGATGCATGTGCTAGTCCTCAGCCACCTGTGTCAGTATTCACGGATGCATGTGCTAGTCTTCAGAGCCACCTGTGTCAGTATTCAGGGATGCATGTGCTAGTCCTCTGTGCCACTTGTGTCAGTATTCAGGGATGCATGTGCTAGTCCTCTGAGCCACCTGTGTCAGTATTCAGGGATGCATGCGCTAGTCCACTGAGCCACCTGTGTCAGTATTCAGGGATGCATGTGCTAGTCCTCTGAGCCACCTGTGTCAGTATTCAGGGATGCATGCGCTAGTCCTCTGAGCCACCTGTATCAGTATTCAGGGATGCATGTGCTAGTCCTCAGCCACCTGTGTCAGTATTCAGGGATGCATGCGCTAGTCCTCTGAGCCACCTGTGTCAGTATTCAGGGATGCATGCGCTAGTCCTCTGCGCCACCTGTGTCAGTATTCAGGAATGCATGAGCTAGTCCTCTGCGCCACCTGTGTCAGTATTCAGGGATGCATGTGCTAGTCCCCTGAGCCACCTGTGTCAGTATTCAGGGATGCATGCGTTAGACCTCTGAGTCACCTGTGTCCGTATTCAGGGATGCATGTGTTAGTCCTCTGAGCCACCTGTGTCAGTATTCAGGGATGCATGCGCTAGGCCTCTGAGCCACCTGTGTCAGTATTCAGAGAGCCATGGCTAGTCCTCAGCCACCTGTGTCAGTATTCAGGGATGCATGTGCTAGTCCTCTGCTCCACCTGTGTCACTATTCAAGTATGCATGTGCTAGTCCTTTGAGCCACCTGTGTCAGTATTCAGGGATGCATGTGCTAGTCCTCTGAGCCACCTGTGTCAGTATTCAGGGATGCATGCGCTAGGCCTCTGAGCCACCTGTGCCAATATTCAGGGATGCATGCGCTAGTCCTCTGCGCCACCTGTGTCAGTATTCAGGGATGCATGCGCTAGTCCTCTGAGCCACCTGTGTCAGTATTCAGGGATGCATGCGCTTGTCCTCTGAGCCACCTGTGTCAGTATTCAGGGATGCATGCGCTAGTCCTCTGAGCCACCTGTGTCAGTATTCAGGGATGCATGCGTTAGTCCTCTGAGCCACCTGTGTCAGTATTGAGGGATGCCTGTGCTAGTCCTCTGAGCCACCTGTGTCAGTATTCAGGGATGCATGCGTTAGTCCTCTGAGCCACCTGTGTCAGTATTGAGGGATGCCTGTGCTAGTCCTCTGAGCCACCTGTGTCAGTATTGAGGGATGCATGCGCTAGTCCTCTGAGCCACCTGTGTCAGTATTCAGGGAGGCATGCGCTAATCCTCTGAGCCACCTGTGTCAGTATTCAGGGATGCATGGCTAGTCCTCTGAGCCACCTGTGTCAGTATTCAGGGATGCATGCGCTAGTCCTCAGCCATCTGTGTCAGTATTCAGGGATGCATGTGCTAGTCCTCTGCTCCACCTGTGTCACTATTCAAGTATGCATGTGCTAGTCCTTTGAGCCACCTGTGTCAGTATTCAGGGATGCATGTGCTAGTCCTTTGAGACACCAGTGACAGTATTCAGGGATGCATGTGCTAGTCCTCTGAGCCACCTGTGTCAGTATTCAGGGATGCATGCGCTAGTCCTTTGAGCCACCTGTGTCAGTATTCAGGGATGCATGTGCTAGTCCTCAGCCACCTGTGTCAGTATTCAGGGATGCATGTGCTAGACTTCTGAGCCACCTGTGTCAGTATTCAGTGATGCATGTGCTAGTCCTCTGCGCCACCTGTGTCAGTATTCAGGGATGCATGTGCTAGTCCTCTGAGCCACCTGTGTCAGTATTCAGGGATGCATGCGCTAGTCCACTGAGCCACCTGTGTCAGTATTCAGGGATGCATGTGCTAGTCCTCTGAGCCACTTGTGTCAGTATTCAGGGATGCATGCATTAGTCCTCTGAGCCACCTGTGTCAGTATTCAGGGATGCATGCGCTAGTCCTCTGAGCCACCTGTGTCAGTATTCAGGGATGCATGCGCTAGTCCGCTGAGCCACCTGTGTCAGTATTCAGGGATGCATGTGCTAGTCCTCAGCCACCTGTGTCAGTATTCACGGATGCATGTGCTAGTCTTCAGAGCCACCTGTGTCAGTATTCAGGGATGCATGTGCTAGTCCTCTGTGCCACCTGTGTCAGTATTCAGGGATGCATGCGCTAGTCCACTGAGCCACCTGTGTCAGTATTCAGGGATGCATGTGCTAGTCCTCTGAGCCACCTGTGTCAGTATTCAGGGATGCATGCGCTAGTCCTCTGAGCCACCTGTATCAGTATTCAGGGATGCATGTGCTAGTCCTCAGCCACCTGTGTCAGTATTCAGGGATGCATGCGCTAGTCCTCTGAGCCACCTGTGTCAGTATTCAGGGATGCATGCGCTAGTCCTCTGCGCCACCTGTGTCAGTATTCAGGAATGCATGAGCTAGTCCTCTGCGCCACCTGTGTCAGTATTCAGGGATGCATTTGCTAGTCCCCTGAGCCACCTGTGTCAGTATTCAGGGATGCATGCATTAGACCTCTGAGTCACCAGTGTCAGTATTCAGGGATGCATGTGCTAGTCCTCTGAGCCACCTGTGGCAGTATATTCAGGGATGCATGTGCTAGTCCTCTGAGCCACCTGTGTCAGTATTCAGGGATGCATGTGCTATTCCTCTGAGCCACCTGTGTCAGTATTCAGGGATGCATGCGCTAGTCCTCTGAGCCACCTGTGTCAGTATTCAGGGATGCATGCGCTAGTCCTCTGAGCCACCTGTGTCAGTATTCAGGGATGTATGCGCTAGTCCTCTGAGCCATCTGTGTCAGTATTCAAGGATGCATGCGCTAGTCCTCTGAGCCACCTGTGTCAGTTTTCAGGGATGCATGCGCTAGTCCTCTGAGCCACCTGTGTCAGTATTCAGGGATGCATGTGCTAGTCCTCTGAGCCACCTGTGTCAGTATTCAGGGATGCATGTGCTAGTCCTCTGAGCCACCTGTGTCAGTATTCAGGGATTCATTCGCTAGTCCTCTGAGCCACCTGTGTCAGTATTCAGGGATGCATGCGCTAGTCCTCTGAGCCACCTGTGTCAGTATTCAGGGATGGATGCGCTAGTCCTCTAAGCCATCTGTGTCAGTATTCAGGGATGCATGCGTTAGTCCTCTGAGCCACCTGTGTCAGTATTCAGGGATGCATGCATTAGTCCTCTGAGCCACCTGTGTCAGTATTCAGGGATGCATGCGCTAGTCCTCTGAGCCACCTGTGTCAGTATTCAGGGATGCATGCGCTAGTCCGCTGAGCCACTTGTGTCAGTATTCAGGGATGCATGTGCTAGTCCTCAGCCACCTGTGTCAGTATTCACGGATGCATGTGCTAGTCTTCAGAGCCACCTGTGTCAGTATTCAGGGATGCATGTGCTAGTCCTCTGTGCCACCTGTGTCAGTATTCAGGGATGCATGTGCTAGTCCTCTGAGCCACCTGTGTCAGTATTCAGGGATGCATGCGCTAGTCCACTGAGCCACCTGTGTCAGTATTCAGGGATGCATGTGCTAGTCCTCTGAGCCACCTGTGTCAGTATTCAGGGATGCATGCGCTAGTCCTCTGAGCCACCTGTATCAGTATTCAGGGATGCATGTGCTAGTCCTCAGCCACCTGTGTCAGTATTCAGGGATGCATGCGCTAGTCCTCTGAGCCACCTGTGTCAGTATTCAGGGATGCATGCGCTAGTCCTCTGCGCCACCTGTGTCAGTATTCAGGAATGCATGAGCTAGTCCTCTGCGCCACCTGTGTCACTATTCAAGTATGCATGTGCTAGTCCTTTGAGCCACCTGTGTCAGTATTCAGGGATGCATGCGTTAGACATCTGAGTCACCTGTGTCCGTATTCAGGGATGCATGTGCTAGTCCTCTGAGCCACCTGTGTCAGTATTCAGGGATGCATGCGCTAGGCCTCTGAGCCACCTGTGTCAGTATTCAGGGATGCATGTGCTAGTCCTCTGAGCCACCTGTGTCAGTATTCAGGGATGCATGCGCTAGTCCTCTGAGCCACCTGTGTCAGTATTCAGGGAGCCATGGCTAGTCCTCAGCCACCTGTGTCAGTATTCAGGGATGCATGCGCTAGTCCTCTGAGCCACCTGTGTCAGTATTCAGGGATGCATGCGCTAGGCCTCTGAGCCACCTGTGTCAGTATTCAGGGAGCCATGGCTAGTCCTCAGCCACCTGTGTCAGTATTCAGGGATGCATGTGCTAGTCTTCTGAGCCACCTGTGTCAGTATTCAGGGATGCATGCGCTAGTCCACTGAGCCACCTGTGTCAGTATTCAGGGATGCATGTGCTAGTCCTCTGAGCCACCTGTGTCAGTATTCAGGGATGCATGTGCTAGTCCTCTGAGCCACCTGTGTCAGTATTCAGGGATGCATGCGCTAGTCCTCTGAGCCACCTGTGTCAGTATTCAGGGATGCATGCGCTAGTCCTCTGAGCCACCTGTGTCAGTATTCAGGGATGCATGCGCTAGTCCTCTGAGCCACCTGTGTCAGTATTCAGGGATGCATGCGCTAGTCCTCTGAGCCACCTGTGTAAGTATTCAGGGATGCATGCGTTAGTCCTCTGAGCCACCTGTGTCAGTATTCAGGGATGCATGCGCTAAACCTCTGAGCCACCTGTGTCAGTATTCAGGGATGCATGTGCTAGTCCTCTGAGCCACTGGTGTCAGTATTCAGGGATGCATGTGCTAGTTCTCAGTCACCTGTGTCTGTATTCAGGGATGCATGTGCTAGTCTTCTGAGCCACCTGTGTCAGTATTCAGGGATGCATGCGCTAGTCCACTGAGCCACCCATGTCAGTATTCAGGGATGCATGTGCCAGTCCTCTGAGCCACCTGTGTCAGTATTCAGGGATGCATATGCTAGTCCTATGAGCCACCTGTGTCAGTATTCAGGGATGCATGCACTAGTCCTCTGAGCCACCTGTGTCAGTATTCAGGGATGTATGCGCTAGTCCTCTGAGCCATCTGTGTCAGTATTCAAGGATGCATGTGCTAGTCCTCTGAGCCACCTGTGTCAGTATTCAGGGATGCATGTGCTAGTCCTCTGAGCCACCTGTGTCAGTATTCAGGGATGCATGCGCTAGTCCTCTGAGCCACCTGTGTCAGTATTCAGGGATGCATGTGCTAGTCCTCTGAGCCACCTGTGTCAGTATTCAGGGATGCATGTGCTAGTCCTCTGAGCCACATGTGTCAGTATTCAGTTATGCATGCGCTAGTCCTCTGAGCCACCTGTGTAAGTATTCAAGTATGCATGTGCTAGTCCTTTGAGCCACCTGTGTCAGTATTCAGGGATGCATGTGCTAGTCCTATGAGCCACCTGTGTCAGTATTCAGGGATGCATGTTCTAGTCCTCTGAGCCACCTGTGTCAGTATTCAAGGATGCATGCACTAGTCCTCTGAGCCACCTGTGTCAGTATTCAGGGATGCATGTGCTAGTCCTCAGCCACCTGTGTCAGTATTCAGGGATGCATGTGCTAGTCTTCTGAGCCACCTGTGTCAATATTCAGGGATGCATGTGCTAGTCCTCTGCGCCACCTGTGTCAGTATTCAGGGATGCATGTGCTAGTCCTCTGAACCCCTGTGTCAGTATTCAGGGATGCATGCGTTAGTCCTCTGAGCCACCTGTGTCAGTATTCAGGGATGCATGCATTAGTCCTCTGAGCCACCTGTGTCAGTATTCAGGGGTGCATGTGCTAATCCTCTGAGCCACCTGTGTCAGTATTCAGGGATGCATGCGCTAGTCCTCTGAGCCATCTCTGTCAGTATTCAGGGATGCATGTGCTAGTCCTCTGAGCCACCTGTGCCAGTATTCAGGGATGCATGCGCTCGTCCTCGGAGCCGACTGTGTCAGTATTCAGGGAGGCATGCGCTAGTCCTCTGAGCCACCTGTGTCAGTATTCAGGGATGCATGCGCTAGTCCTCTGAGCCACCTGTGTCAGTATTCAGGGATGCATGCGCTAGTCCTCTGCGCCACCTGTGTCAGTATTCAGGGATAAATGCGCTAGTCCTCTGAGCCACCTGTGTCAGTATTCATGGATGCATGCGCTTGTCCTCTGAGCCACCTGTGTCAGTATTCAGGGATGCATGCGCTAGTCCTCTGAGCCACCTGTGTCAGTATTCAGGGATGCATGCGCTAGTCCTCTGAGCCACCTGTGTCAGTATTCAGGGATGCATGCGCTAGTCCTCTGAGCCACCTGTGTCAGTATTCAGGGATGCATGCGCTAGTCCTCAGCCATCTGTGTCAGTATTCAGGGATGCATGTGCTAGTCCTCTGCTCCACCTGTGTCACTATTCAAGTATGCATGTGCTAGTCCTTTGAGCCACCTGTGTCAGTATTCAGGGATGCATGTGCTAGTTCTTTGAGCCACCTGTGTCAGTATTCAGGGATGCATGTGCTAGTCCTCTGAGCCACCTGTGTCAGTATTCAGGGATGCATGCGCTAGTCCTCTGAGCCACCTGTGTCAGTATTCAGGGATGCATGTGCTAGTCCTCAGCCACCTGTGTCAGTATTCAGGGATGCATGTGCTAGTCTTCTGAGCCACCTGTGTCAGTATTCAGTGATGCATGTGCTAGTCCTCTGCGCCACCTGTGTCAGTATTCAGGGATGGATGTGCTAGTCCTCTGAGCCACCTGTGTCAGTATTCAGGGATGCATGCGTTAGTCCTCTGAGCCACCTGTGTCAGTATTCAGGGATGAATGCATTAGTCCTCTGAGCCACCTGTGTCAGTATTCAGGGATGCATGCTCTAGTCCTCTGAGCAACCTGTGTCAGTATTCAGGGATGCATGCGCTAGTCCACTGAGCCACTTGTGTCAGTATTCAGGGATGCATGTGCTAGTCCTCAGCCACCTGTGTCAGTATTCACGGATGCATGTGCTAGTCTTCAGAGCCACCTGTGTCAGTATTCAGGGATGCATGTGCTAGTCCTCTGTGCCACCCTTGTCAGTATTCAGGGATGCATGTGCTAGTCCTCTGAGCCACCTGTGTCAGTATTCAGGGATGCATGCGCTAGTCCACTGAGCCACCTGTGTCAGTATTCAGGGATGCATGTGCTAGTCCTCTGAGCCACCTGTGTCAGTATTCAGGGATGCATGCGCTAGTCCTCTGAGCCACCTGTATCAGTATTCAGGGATGCATGTGCTAGTCCTCAGCCACCTGTGTCAGTATTCAGGGATGCATGCGCTAGTCCTCTGAGCCACCTGTGTCAGTATTCAGGGATGCATGCGCTAGTCCTCTGCGCCACCTGTGTCAGTATTCAGGAATGCATGAGCTAGTCCTCTGCGCCACCTGTGTCAGTATTCAGGGATGCATGTGCTAGTCCCCTGAGCCACCTGTGTCAGTATTCAGGGATGCATGCGTTAGACCTCTGAGTCACCTGTGTCCGTATTCAGGGATGCATGTGCTAGTCCTCTGAGCCACCTGTGTCAGTATTCAGGGATGCATGCGCTAGGCCTCTAAGCCACCTGTGTCAGTATTCAGAGAGCCATGGCTAGTCCTCAGCCACCTGTGTCAGTATTCAGGGATGCATGTGCTAGTCCTCTGCTCCACCTGTGTCACTATTCAAGTATGCATGTGCTAGTCCTTTGAGCCACCTGTGTCAGTATTCAGGGATGCATGTGCTAGTCCTCTGAGCCACCTGTGTCAGTATTCAGGGATGCATGTGCTAGTCCTCAGCCACCTGTGTCAGTATTCAGGGATGCATGTGCTAGACTTCTGAGCCACCTGTGTCAGTATTCAGTGATGCATGTGCTAGTCCTCTGCGCCACCTGTGTCAGTATTCAGGGATGCATGTGCTAGTCCTCTGACCCACCTGTGTCAGTATTCAGGGATGCATGCGTTAGTCCTCTGAGCCACTTGTGTCAGTATTCAGGGATGCATGCATTAGTCCTCTGAGCCACCTGTGTCAGTATTCAGGGATGCATGCGCTAGTCCTCTGAGCCACCTGTGTCAGTATTCAGGGATGCATGCGCTAGTCCGCTGAGCCACCTGTGTCAGTATTCAGGGATGCATGTGCTAGTCCTCAGCCACCTGTGTCAGTATTCACGGATGCATGTGCTAGTCTTCAGAGCCACCTGTGTCAGTATTCAGGGATGCATGTGCTAGTCCTCTGTGCCACCTGTGTCAGTATTCAGGGATGCATATGCTAGTCCTATGAGCCACCTGTGTCAGTATTCAGGGATGCATGCACTAGTCCTCTGAGCCACCTGTGTCAGTATTCAGGGATGTATGCGATAGTCCTCTGAGCCATCTGTGTCAGTATTCAAGGATGCATGTGCTAGTCCTCTGAGCCACCTGTGTCAGTTTTCAGGGATGCATGTGCTAGTCCTCTGAGCCACCTGTGTCAGTATTCAGGGATGCATGTGCTAGTCCTCTGAGCCACCTGTGTCAGTATTCAGGGATGCATGTGCTAGTCCTCTGAGCCACCTGTGTCAGTATTCAGGGATTCATGCGCCAGTCCTCTGAGCCACCTGTGTCAGCATTCAAGGATGCATGTCCTAGTCCTCTGAGCCACCTGTGTCAGTATTCAGGGACGCATGCGCTAGTCCTCAGAGCCACCTGTGTCAGTATTCAGGGATGCCTGTGCTAGTCCTCTGAGCCACCTGTGTCAGTATTCAGGGATGCATGTGCTAGTCCTCTGAGCCAGCTGTGTCAGTATTCAGGGATGCATGTGCTAGTCCTCCAAGCCACCTGTGTCAGTATTCAGTGATGCATGCGCTAGACCTCTGAGCCACCTGTGTCAGTATTCAGGGATGCAGTGCTAGTCCTCCAAGCCACCTGTGTCAGTATTCAGGTATGCATGTGCTAGTCCTGGGGACACCTGTGTCAGTATTCAGGGATGCATGTGCTTTTCCTCTGAGCCACCTGTGTCAGTATTCAGGGATGCATGTGCTAGTCTTCTGAGCCACCTGTGTCAGTATTCAGGGATGCATGCGCTAGTCCTCAGCCACCTGTGTTAGTATTCAGGGATGCATTTGCTAGTCCTCTGAGCCACATGTGTCAGTATTCAGGGATGCATGCGCTAGTCCTCTGAGCCATCTGTGTCAGTATTCAGGGATGCATGTGCTAGTCCTCTGAGCCACCTGTGCCAGTATTCAGGGATGCATGCGCTCGTCCTCTGAGCCGACTGTGTCAGTATTCAGGGAGGCATGCGCTAGTCCTCTGAGCCACCTGTGTCAGTATTCAGGGATGCATGCGCTAGTCCTCTGAGCCACCTGTGTCAGTATTCAGGGAAGCATGCGCTAGTCCTCTGCGCCACCTGTGTCAGTATTCAGGGATAAATGCGCTAGTCCTCTGAGCCACCTGTGTCAGTATTAAGGGAAGCATGCGCTTGTCCTCTGAGCCACCTGTGTCAGTATTCAGGGATGCATGTGCTAGTCCTCTGAGCCACCTGTGTCAGTATTCAGGGATGCATGCGCTAGTCCTCTGAGCCACCTGTGTCAGTATTCAGGGATGCATGCGCTAGTCCTCTGAGCCACCTGTGTCAGTATTCAGGGATGCATGCGCTAGTCCTCAGCCATCTGTGTCAGTATTCAGGGATGCATGTGCTAGTCCTCTGCTCCACCTGTCTCACTATTCAAGTATGCATGTGCTAGTCCTTTGAGCCACCTGTGTCAGTATTCAGGGATGCATGTGCTAGTTCTTTGAGCCACCTGTGTCAGTATTCAGGGATGCATGTGCTAGTCCTCTGAGCCACCTGTGTCAGTATTCAGGGATGCATGCGCTAGTCCTCTGAGCCACCTGTGTCAGTATTCAGGGATGCATGTGCTAGTCCTCAGCCACCTGTGTCAGTATTCAGGGATGCATGTGCTAGTCTTCTGAGCCACCTGTGTCAGTATTCAGTGATGCATGTGCTAGTCCTCTGCGCCACCTGTGTCAGTATTCAGGGATGGATGTGCTAGTCCTCTGAGCCACCTGTGTCAGTATTCAGGGATGCATGCGTTAGTCCTCTGAGCCACCTGTGTCAGTATTCAGGGATGCATGCATTAGTCCTCTGAGCCACCTGTGTCAGTATTCAGGGATGCATGCTCTAGTCCTCTGAGCAACCTGTGTCAGTATTCAGGGATGCATGCGCTAGTCCACTGAGCCACTTGTGTCAGTATTCAGGGATGCATGTGCTAGTCCTCAGCCACCTGTGTCAGTATTCACGGATGCATGTGCTAGTCTTCAGAGCCACCTGTGTCAGTATTCAGGGATGCATGTGCTAGTCCTCTGTGCCACCTGTGTCAGTATTCAGGGATGCATGTGCTAGTCCTCTGAGCCACCTGTGTCAGTATTCAGGGATGCATGCGCTAGTCCACTGAGCCACCTGTGTCAGTATTCAGGGATGCATGTGCTAGTCCTCTGAGCCACCTGTGTCAGTATTCAGGGATGCATGCGCTAGTCCTCTGAGCCACCTGTATCAGTATTCAGGGATGCATGTGCTAGTCCTCAGCCACCTGTGTCAGTATTCAGGGATGCATGCGCTAGTCCTCTGAGCCACCTGTGTCAGTATTCAGGGATGCATGCGCTAGTCCTCTGCGCCACCTGTGTCAGTATTCAGGAATGCATGAGCTAGTCCTCTGCGCCACCTGTGTCAGTATTCAGGGATGCATGTGCTAGTCCCCTGAGCCACCTGTGTCAGTATTCAGGGATGCATGCGTTAGACCTCTGAGTCACCTGTGTCCGTATTCAGGGATGCATGTGTTAGTCCTCTGAGCCACCTGTGTCAGTATTCAGGGATGCATGCGCTAGGCCTCTGAGCCACCTGTGTCAGTATTCAGAGAGCCATGGCTAGTCCTCAGCCACCTGTGTCAGTATTCAGGGATGCATGTGCTAGTCCTCTGCTCCACCTGTGTCACTATTCAAGTATGCATGTGCTAGTCCTTTGAGCCACCTGTGTCAGTATTCAGGGATGCATGTGCTAGTCCTCTGAGCCACCTGTGTCAGTATTCAGGGATGCATGCGCTAGGCCTCTGAGCCACCTGTGCCAATATTCAGGGATGCATGCGCTAGTCCTCTGCGCCACCTGTGTCAGTATTCAGGGATGCATGCGCTAGTCCTCTGAGCCACCTGTGTCAGTATTCAGGGATGCATGCGCTTGTCCTCTGAGCCACCTGTGTCAGTATTCAGGGATGCATGCGCTAGTCCTCTGAGCCACCTGTGTCAGTATTCAGGGATGCATGCGTTAGTCCTCTGAGCCACCTGTGTCAGTATTGAGGGATGCCTGTGCTAGTCCTCTGAGCCACCTGTGTCAGTATTCAGGGATGCATGCGTTAGTCCTCTGAGCCACCTGTGTCAGTATTGAGGGATGCCTGTGCTAGTCCTCTGAGCCACCTGTGTCAGTATTGAGGGATGCATGCGCTAGTCCTCTGAGCCACCTGTGTCAGTATTCAGGGAGGCATGCGCTAATCCTCTGAGCCACCTGTGTCAGTATTCAGGGATGCATGGCTAGTCCTCTGAGCCACCTGTGTCAGTATTCAGGGATGCATGCGCTAGTCCTCAGCCATCTGTGTCAGTATTCAGGGATGCATGTGCTAGTCCTCTGCTCCACCTGTGTCACTATTCAAGTATGCATGTGCTAGTCCTTTGAGCCACCTGTGTCAGTATTCAGGGATGCATGTGCTAGTCCTTTGAGACACCAGTGACAGTATTCAGGGATGCATGTGCTAGTCCTCTGAGCCACCTGTGTCAGTATTCAGGGATGCATGCGCTAGTCCTTTGAGCCACCTGTGTCAGTATTCAGGGATGCATGTGCTAGTCCTCAGCCACCTGTGTCAGTATTCAGGGATGCATGTGCTAGACTTCTGAGCCACCTGTGTCAGTATTCAGTGATGCATGTGCTAGTCCTCTGCGCCACCTGTGTCAGTATTCAGGGATGCATGTGCTAGTCCTCTGAGCCACCTGTGTCAGTATTCAGGGATGCATGCGCTAGTCCACTGAGCCACCTGTGTCAGTATTCAGGGATGCATGTGCTAGTCCTCTGAGCCACTTGTGTCAGTATTCAGGGATGCATGCATTAGTCCTCTGAGCCACCTGTGTCAGTATTCAGGGATGCATGCGCTAGTCCTCTGAGCCACCTGTGTCAGTATTCAGGGATGCATGCGCTAGTCCGCTGAGCCACCTGTGTCAGTATTCAGGGATGCATGTGCTAGTCCTCAGCCACCTGTGTCAGTATTCACGGATGCATGTGCTAGTCTTCAGAGCCACCTGTGTCAGTATTCAGGGATGCATGTGCTAGTCCTCTGTGCCACCTGTGTCAGTATTCAGGGATGCATGTGCTAGTCCTCTGAGCCACCTGTGTCAGTATTCAGGGATGCATGCGCTAGTCCACTGAGCCACCTGTGTCAGTATTCAGGGATGCATGTGCTAGTCCTCTGAGCCACCTGTGTCAGTATTCAGGGATGCATGCGCTAGTCCTCTGAGCCACCTGTATCAGTATTCAGGGATGCATGTGCTAGTCCTCAGCCACCTGTGTCAGTATTCAGGGATGCATGCGCTAGTCCTCTGAGCCACCTGTGTCAGTATTCAGGGATGCAAGCGCTAGTCCTCTGCGCCACCTGTGTCAGTATTCAGGAATGCATGAGCTAGTCCTCTGCGCCACCTGTGTCAGTATTCAGGGATGCATTTGCTAGTCCCCTGAGCCACCTGTGTCAGTATTCAGGGATGCATGCATTAGACCTCTGAGTCACCAGTGTCAGTATTCAGGGATGCATGTGCTAGTCCTCTGAGCCACCTGTGGCAGTATATTCAGGGATGCATGTGCTAGTCCTCTGAGCCACCTGTGTCAGTATTCAGGGATGCATGTGCTATTCCTCTGAGCCACCTGTGTCAGTATTCAGGGATGCATGCGCTAGTCCTCTGAGCCACCTGTGTCAGTATTCAGGGATGCATGCGCTAGTCCTCTGAGCCACCTGTGTCAGTATTCAGGGATGTATGCGCTAGTCCTCTGAGCCATCTGTGTCAGTATTCAAGGATGCATGCGCTAGTCCTCTGAGCCACCTGTGTCAGTTTTCAGGGATGCATGCGCTAGTCCTCTGAGCCACCTGTGTCAGTATTCAGGGATGCATGTGCTAGTCCTCTGAGCCACCTGTGTCAGTATTCAGGGATGCATGTGCTAGTCCTCTGAGCCACCTGTGTCAGTATTCAGGGATTCATTCGCTAGTCCTCTGAGCCACCTGTGTCAGTATTCAGGGATGCATGCGCTAGTCCTCTGAGCCACCTGTGTCAGTATTCAGGGATGGATGCGCTAGTCCTCTAAGCCATCTGTGTCAGTATTCAGGGATGCATGCGTTAGTCCTCTGAGCCACCTGTGTCAGTATTCAGGGATGCATGCATTAGTCCTCTGAGCCACCTGTGTCAGTATTCAGGGATGCATGTGCTAGTCCTCTGAGCCACCTGTGTCAGTATTCAGGGATGCATGCGCTAGTCCTCTGAGCCACCTGTGTCAGTATTCAGGGATGCATGCGCTAGTCCTCTGAGCCACCTGTGTCAGTATTCAGGGATGCATGCGCTAGTCCTCTGAGCCACCTGTGTCAGTATTCAGGGATGCATGCGCTAGTCCTCTGAGCCACCTGTGTAAGTATTCAGGGATGCATGCGTTAGTCCTCTGAGCCACCTGTGTCAGTATTCAGGGATGCATGCGCTAAACCTCTGAGCCACCTGTGTCAGTATTCAGGGATGCATGTGCTAGTCCTCTGAGCCACTGGTGTCAGTATTCAGGGATGCATGTGCTAGTTCTCAGTCACCTGTGTCTGTATTCAGGGATGCATGTGCTAGTCTTCTGAGCCACCTGTGTCAGTATTCAGGGATGCATGCGCTAGTCCACTGAGCCACCCATGTCAGTATTCAGGGATGCATGTGCCAGTCCTCTGAGCCACCTGTGTCAGTATTCAGGGATGCATATGCTAGTCCTATGAGCCACCTGTGTCAGTATTCAGGGATGCATGCACTAGTCCTCTGAGCCACCTGTGTCAGTATTCAGGGATGTATGCGCTAGTCCTCTGAGCCATCTGTGTCAGTATTCAAGGATGCATGTGCTAGTCCTCTGAGCCACCTGTGTCAGTATTCAGGGATGCATGTGCTAGTCCTCTGAGCCACCTGTGTCAGTATTCAGGGATGCATGCGCTAGTCCTCTGAGCCACCTGTGTCAGTATTCAGGGATGCATGTGCTAGTCCTCTGAGCCACCTGTGTCAGTATTCAGGGATGCATGTGCTAGTCCTCTGAGCCACATGTGTCAGTATTCAGTTATGCATGCGCTAGTCCTCTGAGCCACCTGTGTAAGTATTCAAGTATGCATGTGCTAGTCCTTTGAGCCACCTGTGTCAGTATTCAGGGATGCATGTGCTAGTCCTATGAGCCACCTGTGTCAGTATTCAGGGATGCATGTGCTAGTCCTCTGAGCCACCTGTGTCAGTATTCAAGGATGCATGCACTAGTCCTCTGAGCCACCTGTGTCAGTATTCAGGGATGCATGTGCTAGTCCTCAGCCACCTGTGTCAGTATTCAGGGATGCATGTGCTAGTCTTCTGAGCCACCTGTGTCAGTATTCAGGGATGCATGTGCTAGTCCTCTGCGCCACCTGTGTCAGTATTCAGGGATGCATGTGCTAGTCCTCTGAACCCCTGTGTCAGTATTCAGGGATGCATGCGTTAGTCCTCTGAGCCACCTGTGTCAGTATTCAGGGATGCATGCATTAGTCCTCTGAGCCACCTGTGTCAGTATTCAGGGGTGCATGTGCTAATCCTCTGAGCCACCTGTGTCAGTATTCAGGGATGCATGCGCTAGTCCTCTGAGCCATCTCTGTCAGTATTCAGGGATGCATGTGCTAGTCCTCTGAGCCACCTGTGCCAGTATTCAGGGATGCATGCGCTCGTCCTCGGAGCCGACTGTGTCAGTATTCAGGGAGGCATGCGCTAGTCCTCTGAGCCACCTGTGTCAGTATTCAGGGATGCATGCGCTAGTCCTCTGAGCCACCTGTGTCAGTATTCAGGGATGCATGCGCTAGTCCTCTGCGCCACCTGTGTCAGTATTCAGGGATAAATGCGCTAGTCCTCTGAGCCACCTGTGTCAGTATTCATGGATGCATGCGCTTGTCCTCTGAGCCACCTGTGTCAGTATTCAGGGATGCATGCGCTAGTCCTCTGAGCCACCTGTGTCAGTATTCAGGGATGCATGCGCTAGTCCTCTGAGCCACCTGTGTCAGTATTCAGGGATGCATGCGCTAGTCCTCTGAGCCACCTGTGTCAGTATTCAGGGATGCATGCGCTAGTCCTCAGCCATCTGTGTCAGTATTCAGGGATGCATGTGCTAGTCCTCTGCTCCACCTGTGTCACTATTCAAGTATGCATGTGCTAGTCCTTTGAGCCACCTGTGTCAGTATTCAGGGATGCATGTGCTAGTTCTTTGAGCCACCTGTGTCAGTATTCAGGGATGCATGTGCTAGTCCTCTGAGCCACCTGTGTCAGTATTCAGGGATGCATGCGCTAGTCCTCTGAGCCACCTGTGTCAGTATTCAGGGATGCATGTGCTAGTCCTCAGCCACCTGTGTCAGTATTCAGGGATGCATGTGCTAGTCTTCTGAGCCACCTGTGTCAGTATTCAGTGATGCATGTGCTAGTCCTCTGCGCCACCTGTGTCAGTATTCAGGGATGGATGTGCTAGTCCTCTGAGCCACCTGTGTCAGTATTCAGGGATGCATGCGTTAGTCCTCTGAGCCACCTGTGTCAGTATTCAGGGATGAATGCATTAGTCCTCTGAGCCACCTGTGTCAGTATTCAGGGATGCATGCTCTAGTCCTCTGAGCAACCTGTGTCAGTATTCAGGGATGCATGCGCTAGTCCACTGAGCCACTTGTGTCAGTATTCAGGGATGCATGTGCTAGTCCTCAGCCACCTGTGTCAGTATTCACGGATGCATGTGCTAGTCTTCAGAGCCACCTGTGTCAGTATTCAGGGATGCATGTGCTAGTCCTCTGTGCCACCCTTGTCAGTATTCAGGGATGCATGTGCTAGTCCTCTGAGCCACCTGTGTCAGTATTCAGGGATGCATGCGCTAGTCCACTGAGCCACCTGTGTCAGTATTCAGGGATGCATGTGCTAGTCCTCTGAGCCACCTGTGTCAGTATTCAGGGATGCATGCGCTAGTCCTCTGAGCCACCTGTATCAGTATTCAGGGATGCATGTGCTAGTCCTCAGCCACCTGTGTCAGTATTCAGGGATGCATGCGCTAGTCCTCTGAGCCACCTGTGTCAGTATTCAGGGATGCATGCGCTAGTCCTCTGCGCCACCTGTGTCAGTATTCAGGAATGCATGAGCTAGTCCTCTGCGCCACCTGTGTCAGTATTCAGGGATGCATGTGCTAGTCCCCTGAGCCACCTGTGTCAGTATTCAGGGATGCATGCGTTAGACCTCTGAGTCACCTGTGTCCGTATTCAGGGATGCATGTGCTAGTCCTCTGAGCCACCTGTGTCAGTATTCAGGGATGCATGCGCTAGGCCTCTAAGCCACCTGTGTCAGTATTCAGAGAGCCATGGCTAGTCCTCAGCCACCTGTGTCAGTATTCAGGGATGCATGTGCTAGTCCTCTGCTCCACCTGTGTCACTATTCAAGTATGCATGTGCTAGTCCTTTGAACCACCTGTGTCAGTATTCAGGGATGCATGTGCTAGTCCTCTGAGCCACCTGTGTCAGTATTCAGGGATGCATGTGCTAGTCCTCAGCCACCTGTGTCAGTATTCAGGGATGCATGTGCTAGACTTCTGAGCCACCTGTGTCAGTATTCAGTGATGCATGTGCTAGTCCTCTGCGCCACCTGTGTCAGTATTCAGGGATGCATGTGCTAGTCCTCTGACCCACCTGTGTCAGTATTCAGGGATGCATGCGTTAGTCCTCTGAGCCACTTGTGTCAGTATTCAGGGATGCATGCATTAGTCCTCTGAGCCACCTGTGTCAGTATTCAGGGATGCATGCGCTAGTCCTCTGAGCCACCTGTGTCAGTATTCAGGGATGCATGCGCTAGTCCGCTGAGCCACCTGTGTCAGTATTCAGGGATGCATGTGCTAGTCCTCAGCCACCTGTGTCAGTATTCACGGATGCATGTGCTAGTCTTCAGAGCCACCTGTGTCAGTATTCAGGGATGCATGTGCTAGTCCTCTGTGCCACCTGTGTCAGTATTCAGGGATGCATATGCTAGTCCTATGAGCCACCTGTGTCAGTATTCAGGGATGCATGCACTAGTCCTCTGAGCCACCTGTGTCAGTATTCAGGGATGTATGCGATAGTCCTCTGAGCCATCTGTGTCAGTATTCAAGGATGCATGTGCTAGTCCTCTGAGCCACCTGTGTCAGTTTTCAGGGATGCATGTGCTAGTCCTCTGAGCCACCTGTGTCAGTATTCAGGGATGCATGTGCTAGTCCTCTGAGCCACCTGTGTCAGTATTCAGGGATGCATGTGCTAGTCCTCTGAGCCACCTGTGTCAGTATTCAGGGATTCATGCGCCAGTCCTCTGAGCCACCTGTGTCAGCATTCAAGGATGCATGTCCTAGTCCTCTGAGCCACCTGTGTCAGTATTCAGGGACGCATGCGCTAGTCCTCAGAGCCACCTGTGTCAGTATTCAGGGATGCCTGTGCTAGTCCTCTGAGCCACCTGTGTCAGTATTCAGGGATGCATGTGCTAGTCCTCTGAGCCAGCTGTGTCAGTATTCAGGGATGCATGTGCTAGTCCTCCAAGCCACCTGTGTCAGTATTCAGTGATGCATGCGCTAGACCTCTGAGCCACCTGTGTCAGTATTCAGGGATGCAGTGCTAGTCCTCCAAGCCACCTGTGTCAGTATTCAGGTATGCATGTGCTAGTCCTGGGGACACCTGTGTCAGTATTCAGGGATGCATGTGCTTTTCCTCTGAGCCACCTGTGTCAGTATTCAGGGATGCATGTGCTAGTCTTCTGAGCCACCTGTGTCAGTATTCAGGGATGCATGCGCTAGTCCTCAGCCACCTGTGTTAGTATTCAGGGATGCATTTGCTAGTCCTCTGAGCCACATGTGTCAGTATTCAGGGATGCATGCGCTAGTCCTCTGAGCCATCTGTGTCAGTATTCAGGGATGCATGTGCTAGTCCTCTGAGCCACCTGTGCCAGTATTCAGGGATGCATGCGCTCGTCCTCTGAGCCGACTGTGTCAGTATTCAGGGAGGCATGCGCTAGTCCTCTGAGCCACCTGTGTCAGTATTCAGGGATGCATGCGCTAGTCCTCTGAGCCACCTGTGTCAGTATTCAGGGAAGCATGCGCTAGTCCTCTGCGCCACCTGTGTCAGTATTCAGGGATAAATGCGCTAGTCCTCTGAGCCACCTGTGTCAGTATTAAGGGAAGCATGCGCTTGTCCTCTGAGCCACCTGTGTCAGTATTCAGGGATGCATGTGCTAGTCCTCTGAGCCACCTGTGTCAGTATTCAGGGATGCATGCGCTAGTCCTCTGAGCCACCTGTGTCAGTATTCAGGGATGCATGCGCTAGTCCTCTGAGCCACCTGTGTCAGTATTCAGGGATGCATGCGCTAGTCCTCAGCCATCTGTGTCAGTATTCAGGGATGCATGTGCTAGTCCTCTGCTCCACCTGTGTCACTATTCAAGTATGCATGTGCTAGTCCTTTGAGCCACCTGTGTCAGTATTCAGGGATGCATGTGCTAGTTCTTTGAGCCACCTGTGTCAGTATTCAGGGATGCATGTGCTAGTCCTCTGAGCCACCTGTGTCAGTATTCAGGGATGCATGCGCTAGTCCTCTGAGCCACCTGTGTCAGTATTCAGGGATGCATGTGCTAGTCCTCAGCCACCTGTGTCAGTATTCAGGGATGCATGTGCTAGTCTTCTGAGCCACCTGTGTCAGTATTCAGTGATGCATGTGCTAGTCCTCTGCGCCACCTGTGTCAGTATTCAGGGATGGATGTGCTAGTCCTCTGAGCCACCTGTGTCAGTATTCAGGGATGCATGCGTTAGTCCTCTGAGCCACCTGTGTCAGTATTCAGGGATGCATGCATTAGTCCTCTGAGCCACCTGTGTCAGTATTCAGGGATGCATGCTCTAGTCCTCTGAGCAACCTGTGTCAGTATTCAGGGATGCATGCGCTAGTCCACTGAGCCACTTGTGTCAGTATTCAGGGATGCATGTGCTAGTCCTCAGCCACCTGTGTCAGTATTCACGGATGCATGTGCTAGTCTTCAGAGCCACCTGTGTCAGTATTCAGGGATGCATGTGCTAGTCCTCTGTGCCACCTGTGTCAGTATTCAGGGATGCATGTGCTAGTCCTCTGAGCCACCTGTGTCAGTATTCAGGGATGCATGCGCTAGTCCACTGAGCCACCTGTGTCAGTATTCAGGGATGCATGTGCTAGTCCTCTGAGCCACCTGTGTCAGTATTCAGGGATGCATGCGCTAGTCCTCTGAGCCACCTGTATCAGTATTCAGGGATGCATGTGCTAGTCCTCAGCCACCTGTGTCAGTATTCAGGGATGCATGCGCTAGTCCTCTGAGCCACCTGTGTCAGTATTCAGGGATGCATGCGCTAGTCCTCTGCGCCACCTGTGTCAGTATTCAGGAATGCATGAGCTAGTCCTCTGCGCCACCTGTGTCAGTATTCAGGGATGCATGTGCTAGTCCCCTGAGCCACCTGTGTCAGTATTCAGGGATGCATGCGTTAGACCTCTGAGTCACCTGTGTCCGTATTCAGGGATGCATGTGTTAGTCCTCTGAGCCACCTGTGTCAGTATTCAGGGATGCATGCGCTAGGCCTCTGAGCCACCTGTGTCAGTATTCAGAGAGCCATGGCTAGTCCTCAGCCACCTGTGTCAGTATTCAGGGATGCATGTGCTAGTCCTCTGCTCCACCTGTGTCACTATTCAAGTATGCATGTGCTAGTCCTTTGAGCCACCTGTGTCAGTATTCAGGGATGCATGTGCTAGTCCTCTGAGCCACCTGTGTCAGTATTCAGGGATGCATGCGCTAGGCCTCTGAGCCACCTGTGCCAATATTCAGGGATGCATGCGCTAGTCCTCTGCGCCACCTGTGTCAGTATTCAGGGATGCATGCGCTAGTCCTCTGAGCCACCTGTGTCAGTATTCAGGGATGCATGCGCTTGTCCTCTGAGCCACCTGTGTCAGTATTCAGGGATGCATGCGCTAGTCCTCTGAGCCACCTGTGTCAGTATTCAGGGATGCATGCGTTAGTCCTCTGAGCCACCTGTGTCAGTATTGAGGGATGCCTGTGCTAGTCCTCTGAGCCACCTGTGTCAGTATTCAGGGATGCATGCGTTAGTCCTCTGAGCCACCTGTGTCAGTATTGAGGGATGCCTGTGCTAGTCCTCTGAGCCACCTGTGTCAGTATTCAGGGATGCATGCGCTAGTCCACTGAGCCACTTGTGTCAGTATTCAGGGATGCATGTGCTAGTCCTCAGCCACCTGTGTCAGTATTCACGGATGCATGTGCTAGTCTTCAGAGCCACCTGTGTCAGTATTCAGGGATGCATGTGCTAGTCCTCTGTGCCACCCTTGTCAGTATTCAGGGATGCATGTGCTAGTCCTCTGAGCCACCTGTGTCAGTATTCAGGGATGCATGCGCTAGTCCACTGAGCCACCTGTGTCAGTATTCAGGGATGCATGTGCTAGTCCTCTGAGCCACCTGTGTCAGTATTCAGGGATGCATGCGCTAGTCCTCTGAGCCACCTGTATCAGTATTCAGGGATGCATGTGCTAGTCCTCAGCCACCTGTGTCAGTATTCAGGGATGCATGCGCTAGTCCTCTGAGCCACCTGTGTCAGTATTCAGGGATGCATGCGCTAGTCCTCTGCGCCACCTGTGTCAGTATTCAGGAATGCATGAGCTAGTCCTCTGCGCCACCTGTGTCAGTATTCAGGGATGCATGTGCTAGTCCCCTGAGCCACCTGTGTCAGTATTCAGGGATGCATGCGTTAGACCTCTGAGTCACCTGTGTCCGTATTCAGGGATGCATGTGCTAGTCCTCTGAGCCACCTGTGTCAGTATTCAGGGATGCATGCGCTAGGCCTCTAAGCCACCTGTGTCAGTATTCAGAGAGCCATGGCTAGTCCTCAGCCACCTGTGTCAGTATTCAGGGATGCATGTGCTAGTCCTCTGCTCCACCTGTGTCACTATTCAAGTATGCATGTGCTAGTCCTTTGAGCCACCTGTGTCAGTATTCAGGGATGCATGTGCTAGTCCTCTGAGCCACCTGTGTCAGTATTCAGGGATGCATGTGCTAGTCCTCAGCCACCTGTGTCAGTATTCAGGGATGCATGTGCTAGACTTCTGAGCCACCTGTGTCAGTATTCAGTGATGCATGTGCTAGTCCTCTGCGCCACCTGTGTCAGTATTCAGGGATGCATGTGCTAGTCCTCTGACCCACCTGTGTCAGTATTCAGGGATGCATGCGTTAGTCCTCTGAGCCACTTGTGTCAGTATTCAGGGATGCATGCATTAGTCCTCTGAGCCACCTGTGTCAGTATTCAGGGATGCATGCGCTAGTCCTCTGAGCCACCTGTGTCAGTATTCAGGGATGCATGCGCTAGTCCGCTGAGCCACCTGTGTCAGTATTCAGGGATGCATGTGCTAGTCCTCAGCCACCTGTGTCAGTATTCACGGATGCATGTGCTAGTCTTCAGAGCCACCTGTGTCAGTATTCAGGGATGCATGTGCTAGTCCTCTGTGCCACCTGTGTCAGTATTCAGGGATGCATATGCTAGTCCTATGAGCCACCTGTGTCAGTATTCAGGGATGCATGCACTAGTCCTCTGAGCCACCTGTGTCAGTATTCAGGGATGTATGCGATAGTCCTCTGAGCCATCTGTGTCAGTATTCAAGGATGCATGTGCTAGTCCTCTGAGCCACCTGTGTCAGTTTTCAGGGATGCATGTGCTAGTCCTCTGAGCCACCTGTGTCAGTATTCAGGGATGCATGTGCTAGTCCTCTGAGCCACCTGTGTCAGTATTCAGGGATGCATGTGCTAGTCCTCTGAGCCACCTGTGTCAGTATTCAGGGATTCATGCGCCAGTCCTCTGAGCCACCTGTGTCAGCATTCAAGGATGCATGTCCTAGTCCTCTGAGCCACCTGTGTCAGTATTCAGGGACGCATGCGCTAGTCCTCAGAGCCACCTGTGTCAGTATTCAGGGATGCCTGTGCTAGTCCTCTGAGCCACCTGTGTCAGTATTCAGGGATGCATGTGCTAGTCCTCTGAGCCAGCTGTGTCAGTATTCAGGGATGCATGTGCTAGTCCTCCAAGCCACCTGTGTCAGTATTCAGTGATGCATGCGCTAGACCTCTGAGCCACCTGTGTCAGTATTCAGGGATGCAGTGCTAGTCCTCCAAGCCACCTGTGTCAGTATTCAGGTATGCATGTGCTAGTCCTGGGGACACCTGTGTCAGTATTCAGGGATGCATGTGCTTTTCCTCTGAGCCACCTGTGTCAGTATTCAGGGATGCATGTGCTAGTCTTCTGAGCCACCTGTGTCAGTATTCAGGGATGCATGCGCTAGTCCTCAGCCACCTGTGTTAGTATTCAGGGATGCATTTGCTAGTCCTCTGAGCCACATGTGTCAGTATTCAGGGATGCATGCGCTAGTCCTCTGAGCCATCTGTGTCAGTATTCAGGGATGCATGTGCTAGTCCTCTGAGCCACCTGTGCCAGTATTCAGGGATGCATGCGCTCGTCCTCTGAGCCGACTGTGTCAGTATTCAGGGAGGCATGCGCTAGTCCTCTGAGCCACCTGTGTCAGTATTCAGGGATGCATGCGCTAGTCCTCTGAGCCACCTGTGTCAGTATTCAGGGAAGCATGCGCTAGTCCTCTGCGCCACCTGTGTCAGTATTCAGGGATAAATGCGCTAGTCCTCTGAGCCACCTGTGTCAGTATTAAGGGAAGCATGCGCTTGTCCTCTGAGCCACCTGTGTCAGTATTCAGGGATGCATGTGCTAGTCCTCTGAGCCACCTGTGTCAGTATTCAGGGATGCATGCGCTAGTCCTCTGAGCCACCTGTGTCAGTATTCAGGGATGCATGCGCTAGTCCTCTGAGCCACCTGTGTCAGTATTCAGGGATGCATGCGCTAGTCCTCAGCCATCTGTGTCAGTATTCAGGGATGCATGTGCTAGTCCTCTGCTCCACCTGTGTCACTATTCAAGTATGCATGTGCTAGTCCTTTGAGCCACCTGTGTCAGTATTCAGGGATGCATGTGCTAGTTCTTTGAGCCACCTGTGTCAGTATTCAGGGATGCATGTGCTAGTCCTCTGAGCCACCTGTGTCAGTATTCAGGGATGCATGCGCTAGTCCTCTGAGCCACCTGTGTCAGTATTCAGGGATGCATGTGCTAGTCCTCAGCCACCTGTGTCAGTATTCAGGGATGCATGTGCTAGTCTTCTGAGCCACCTGTGTCAGTATTCAGTGATGCATGTGCTAGTCCTCTGCGCCACCTGTGTCAGTATTCAGGGATGGATGTGCTAGTCCTCTGAGCCACCTGTGTCAGTATTCAGGGATGCATGCGTTAGTCCTCTGAGCCACCTGTGTCAGTATTCAGGGATGCATGCATTAGTCCTCTGAGCCACCTGTGTCAGTATTCAGGGATGCATGCTCTAGTCCTCTGAGCAACCTGTGTCAGTATTCAGGGATGCATGCGCTAGTCCACTGAGCCACTTGTGTCAGTATTCAGGGATGCATGTGCTAGTCCTCAGCCACCTGTGTCAGTATTCACGGATGCATGTGCTAGTCTTCAGAGCCACCTGTGTCAGTATTCAGGGATGCATGTGCTAGTCCTCTGTGCCACCTGTGTCAGTATTCAGGGATGCATGTGCTAGTCCTCTGAGCCACCTGTGTCAGTATTCAGGGATGCATGCGCTAGTCCACTGAGCCACCTGTGTCAGTATTCAGGGATGCATGTGCTAGTCCTCTGAGCCACCTGTGTCAGTATTCAGGGATGCATGCGCTAGTCCTCTGAGCCACCTGTATCAGTATTCAGGGATGCATGTGCTAGTCCTCAGCCACCTGTGTCAGTATTCAGGGATGCATGCGCTAGTCCTCTGAGCCACCTGTGTCAGTATTCAGGGATGCATGCGCTAGTCCTCTGCGCCACCTGTGTCAGTATTCAGGAATGCATGAGCTAGTCCTCTGCGCCACCTGTGTCAGTATTCAGGGATGCATGTGCTAGTCCCCTGAGCCACCTGTGTCAGTATTCAGGGATGCATGCGTTAGACCTCTGAGTCACCTGTGTCCGTATTCAGGGATGCATGTGTTAGTCCTCTGAGCCACCTGTGTCAGTATTCAGGGATGCATGCGCTAGGCCTCTGAGCCACCTGTGTCAGTATTCAGAGAGCCATGGCTAGTCCTCAGCCACCTGTGTCAGTATTCAGGGATGCATGTGCTAGTCCTCTGCTCCACCTGTGTCACTATTCAAGTATGCATGTGCTAGTCCTTTGAGCCACCTGTGTCAGTATTCAGGGATGCATGTGCTAGTCCTCTGAGCCACCTGTGTCAGTATTCAGGGATGCATGCGCTAGGCCTCTGAGCCACCTGTGCCAATATTCAGGGATGCATGCGCTAGTCCTCTGCGCCACCTGTGTCAGTATTCAGGGATGCATGCGCTAGTCCTCTGAGCCACCTGTGTCAGTATTCAGGGATGCATGCGCTTGTCCTCTGAGCCACCTGTGTCAGTATTCAGGGATGCATGCGCTAGTCCTCTGAGCCACCTGTGTCAGTATTCAGGGATGCATGCGTTAGTCCTCTGAGCCACCTGTGTCAGTATTGAGGGATGCCTGTGCTAGTCCTCTGAGCCACCTGTGTCAGTATTCAGGGATGCATGCGTTAGTCCTCTGAGCCACCTGTGTCAGTATTGAGGGATGCCTGTGCTAGTCCTCTGAGCCACCTGTGTCAGTATTGAGGGATGCATGCGCTAGTCCTCTGAGCCACCTGTGTCAGTATTCAGGGAGGCATGCGCTAATCCTCTGAGCCACCTGTGTCAGTATTCAGGGATGCATGGCTAGTCCTCTGAGCCACCTGTGTCAGTATTCAGGGATGCATGCGCTAGTCCTCAGCCATCTGTGTCAGTATTCAGGGATGCATGTGCTAGTCCTCTGCTCCACCTGTGTCACTATTCAAGTATGCATGTGCTAGTCCTTTGAGCCACCTGTGTCAGTATTCAGGGATGCATGTGCTAGTCCTTTGAGACACCAGTGACAGTATTCAGGGATGCATGTGCTAGTCCTCTGAGCCACCTGTGTCAGTATTCAGGGATGCATGCGCTAGTCCTTTGAGCCACCTGTGTCAGTATTCAGGGATGCATGTGCTAGTCCTCAGCCACCTGTGTCAGTATTCAGGGATGCATGTGCTAGACTTCTGAGCCACCTGTGTCAGTATTCAGTGATGCATGTGCTAGTCCTCTGCGCCACCTGTGTCAGTATTCAGGGATGCATGTGCTAGTCCTCTGAGCCACCTGTGTCAGTATTCAGGGATGCATGCGCTAGTCCACTGAGCCACCTGTGTCAGTATTCAGGGATGCATGTGCTAGTCCTCTGAGCCACTTGTGTCAGTATTCAGGGATGCATGCATTAGTCCTCTGAGCCACCTGTGTCAGTATTCAGGGATGCATGCGCTAGTCCTCTGAGCCACCTGTGTCAGTATTCAGGGATGCATGCGCTAGTCCGCTGAGCCACCTGTGTCAGTATTCAGGGATGCATGTGCTAGTCCTCAGCCACCTGTGTCAGTATTCACGGATGCATGTGCTAGTCTTCAGAGCCACCTGTGTCAGTATTCAGGGATGCATGTGCTAGTCCTCTGTGCCACCTGTGTCAGTATTCAGGGATGCATGTGCTAGTCCTCTGAGCCACCTGTGTCAGTATTCAGGGATGCATGCGCTAGTCCACTGAGCCACCTGTGTCAGTATTCAGGGATGCATGTGCTAGTCCTCTGAGCCACCTGTGTCAGTATTCAGGGATGCATGCGCTAGTCCTCTGAGCCACCTGTATCAGTATTCAGGGATGCATGTGCTAGTCCTCAGCCACCTGTGTCAGTATTCAGGGATGCATGCGCTAGTCCTCTGAGCCACCTGTGTCAGTATTCAGGGATGCAAGCGCTAGTCCTCTGCGCCACCTGTGTCAGTATTCAGGAATGCATGAGCTAGTCCTCTGCGCCACCTGTGTCAGTATTCAGGGATGCATTTGCTAGTCCCCTGAGCCACCTGTGTCAGTATTCAGGGATGCATGCATTAGACCTCTGAGTCACCAGTGTCAGTATTCAGGGATGCATGTGCTAGTCCTCTGAGCCACCTGTGGCAGTATATTCAGGGATGCATGTGCTAGTCCTCTGAGCCACCTGTGTCAGTATTCAGGGATGCATGTGCTATTCCTCTGAGCCACCTGTGTCAGTATTCAGGGATGCATGCGCTAGTCCTCTGAGCCACCTGTGTCAGTATTCAGGGATGCATGCGCTAGTCCTCTGAGCCACCTGTGTCAGTATTCAGGGATGTATGCGCTAGTCCTCTGAGCCATCTGTGTCAGTATTCAAGGATGCATGCGCTAGTCCTCTGAGCCACCTGTGTCAGTTTTCAGGGATGCATGCGCTAGTCCTCTGAGCCACCTGTGTCAGTATTCAGGGATGCATGTGCTAGTCCTCTGAGCCACCTGTGTCAGTATTCAGGGATGCATGTGCTAGTCCTCTGAGCCACCTGTGTCAGTATTCAGGGATTCATTCGCTAGTCCTCTGAGCCACCTGTGTCAGTATTCAGGGATGCATGCGCTAGTCCTCTGAGCCACCTGTGTCAGTATTCAGGGATGGATGCGCTAGTCCTCTAAGCCATCTGTGTCAGTATTCAGGGATGCATGCGTTAGTCCTCTGAGCCACCTGTGTCAGTATTCAGGGATGCATGCATTAGTCCTCTGAGCCACCTGTGTCAGTATTCAGGGATGCATGCGCTAGTCCTCTGAGCCACCTGTGTCAGTATTCAGGGATGCATGCGCTAGTCCGCTGAGCCACTTGTGTCAGTATTCAGGGATGCATGTGCTAGTCCTCAGCCACCTGTGTCAGTATTCACGGATGCATGTGCTAGTCTTCAGAGCCACCTGTGTCAGTATTCAGGGATGCATGTGCTAGTCCTCTGTGCCACCTGTGTCAATATTCAGGGATGCATGTGCTAGTCCTCTGAGCCACCTGTGTCAGTATTCAGGGATGCATGCGCTAGTCCACTGAGCCACCTGTGTCAGTATTCAGGGATGCATGTGCTAGTCCTCTGAGCCACCTGTGTCAGTATTCAGGGATGCATGCGCTAGTCCTCTGAGCCACCTGTATCAGTATTCAGGGATGCATGTGCTAGTCCTCAGCCACCTGTGTCAGTATTCAGGGATGCATGCGCTAGTCCTCTGAGCCACCTGTGTCAGTATTCAGGGATGCATGCGCTAGTCCTCTGCGCCACCTGTGTCAGTATTCAGGAATGCATGAGCTAGTCCTCTGCGCCACCTGTGTCACTATTCAAGTATGCATGTGCTAGTCCTTTGAGCCACCTGTGTCAGTATTCAGGGATGCATGCGTTAGACATCTGAGTCACCTGTGTCCGTATTCAGGGATGCATGTGCTAGTCCTCTGAGCCACCTGTGTCAGTATTCAGGGATGCATGCGCTAGGCCTCTGAGCCACCTGTGTCAGTATTCAGGGATGCATGTGCTAGTCCTCTGAGCCACCTGTGTCAGTATTCAGGGATGCATGCGCTAGTCCTCTGAGCCACCTGTGTCAGTATTCAGGGAGCCATGGCTAGTCCTCAGCCACCTGTGTCAGTATTCAGGGATGCATGCGCTAGTCCTCTGAGCCACCTGTGTCAGTATTCAGGGATGCATGCGCTAGGCCTCTGAGCCACCTGTGTCAGTATTCAGGGAGCCATGGCTAGTCCTCAGCCACCTGTGTCAGTATTCAGGGATGCATGTGCTAGTCTTCTGAGCCACCTGTGTCAGTATTAAGGGATGCATGCGCTAGTCCACTGAGCCACCTGTGTCAGTATTCAGGGATGCATGTGCTAGTCCTCTGAGCCACCTGTGTCAGTATTCAGGGATGCATGTGCTAGTCCTCTGAGCCACCTGTGTCAGTATTCAGGGATGCATGCGCTAGTCCTCTGAGCCACCTGTGTCAGTATTCAGGGATGCATGCGCTAGTCCTCTGAGCCACCTGTGTCAGTATTCAGGGATGCATGCGCTAGTCCTCTGAGCCACCTGTGTCAGTATTCAGGGATGCATGCGCTAGTCCTCTGAGCCACCTGTGTAAGTATTCAGGGATGCATGCGTTAGTCCTCTGAGCCACCTGTGTCAGTATTCAGGGATGCATGCGCTAAACCTCTGAGCCACCTGTGTCAGTATTCAGGGATGCATGTGCTAGTCCTCTGAGCCACTGGTGTCAGTATTCAGGGATGCATGTGCTAGTTCTCAGTCACCTGTGTCTGTATTCAGGGATGCATGTGCTAGTCTTCTGAGCCACCTGTGTCAGTATTCAGGGATGCATGCGCTAGTCCACTGAGCCACCCATGTCAGTATTCAGGGATGCATGTGCCAGTCCTCTGAGCCACCTGTGTCAGTATTCAGGGATGCATATGCTAGTCCTATGAGCCACCTGTGTCAGTATTCAGGGATGCATGCACTAGTCCTCTGAGCCACCTGGGTCAGTATTCAGGGATGTATGCGCTAGTCCTCTGAGCCATCTGTGTCAGTATTCAAGGATGCATGTGCTAGTCCTCTGAGCCACCTGTGTCAGTATTCAGGGATGCATGTGCTAGTCCTCTGAGCCACCTGTGTCAGTATTCAGGGATGCATGCGCTAGTCCTCTGAGCCACCTGTGTCAGTATTCAGGGATGCATGTGCTAGTCCTCTGAGCCACCTGTGTCAGTATTCAGGGATGCATGTGCTAGTCCTCTGAGCCACATGTGTCAGTATTCAGTTATGCATGCGCTAGTCCTCTGAGCCACCTGTGTAAGTATTCAAGTATGCATGTGCTAGTCCTTTGAGCCACCTGTGTCAGTATTCAGGGATGCATGTGCTAGTCCTATGAGCCACCTGTGTCAGTATTCAGGGATGCATGTGCTAGTCCTCTGAGCCACCTGTGTCAGTATTCAAGGATGCATGCACTAGTCCTCTGAGCCACCTGTGTCAGTATTCAGGGATGCATGTGCTAGTCCTCAGCCACCTGTGTCAGTATTCAGGGATGCATGTGCTAGTCTTCTGAGCCACCTGTGTCAGTATTCAGGGATGCATGTGCTAGTCCTCTGCGCCACCTGTGTCAGTATTCAGGGATGCATGTGCTAGTCCTCTGAACCCCTGTGTCAGTATTCAGGGATGCATGCGTTAGTCCTCTGAGCCACCTGTGTCAGTATTCAGGGATGCATGCATTAGTCCTCTGAGCCACCTGTGTCAGTATTCAGGGGTGCATGTGCTAATCCTCTGAGCCACCTGTGTCAGTATTCAGGGATGCATGCGCTAGTCCTCTGAGCCATCTCTGTCAGTATTCAGGGATGCATGTGCTAGTCCTCTGAGCCACCTGTGCCAGTATTCAGGGATGCATGCGCTCGTCCTCGGAGCCGACTGTGTCAGTATTCAGGGAGGCATGCGCTAGTCCTCTGAGCCACCTGTGTCAGTATTCAGGGATGCATGCGCTAGTCCTCTGAGCCACCTGTGTCAGTATTCAGGAATGCATGCGCTAGTCCTCTGCGCCACCTGTGTCAGTATTCAGGGATAAATGCGCTAGTCCTCTGAGCCACCTGTGTCAGTATTCATGGATGCATGCGCTTGTCCTCTGAGCCACCTGTGTCAGTATTCAGGGATGCATGCGCTAGTCCTCTGAGCCACCTGTGTCAGTATTCAGGGATGCATGCGCTAGTCCTCTGAGCCACCTGTGTCAGTATTCAGGGATGCATGCGCTAGTCCTCTGAGCCACCTGTGTCAGTATTCAGGGATGCATGCGCTAGTCCTCAGCCATCTGTGTCAGTATTCAGGGATGCATGTGCTAGTCCTCTGCTCCACCTGTGTCACTATTCAAGTATGCATGTGCTAGTCCTTTGAGCCACCTGTGTCAGTATTCAGGGATGCATGTGCTAGTTCTTTGAGCCACCTGTGTCAGTATTCAGGGATGCATGTGCTAGTCCTCTGAGCCACCTGTGTCAGTATTCAGGGATGCATGCGCTAGTCCTCTGAGCCACCTGTGTCAGTATTCAGGGATGCATGTGCTAGTCCTCAGCCACCTGTGTCAGTATTCAGGGATGCATGTGCTAGTCTTCTGAGCCACCTGTGTCAGTATTCAGTGATGCATGTGCTAGTCCTCTGCGCCACCTGTGTCAGTATTCAGGGATGGATGTGCTAGTCCTCTGAGCCACCTGTGTCAGTATTCAGGGATGCATGCGTTAGTCCTCTGAGCCACCTGTGTCAGTATTCAGGGATGAATGCATTAGTCCTCTGAGCCACCTGTGTCAGTATTCAGGGATGCATGCTCTAGTCCTCTGAGCAACCTGTGTCAGTATTCAGGGATGCATGCGCTAGTCCACTGAGCCACTTGTGTCAGTATTCAGGGATGCATGTGCTAGTCCTCAGCCACCTGTGTCAGTATTCACGGATGCATGTGCTAGTCTTCAGAGCCACCTGTGTCAGTATTCAGGGATGCATGTGCTAGTCCTCTGTGCCACCCTTGTCAGTATTCAGGGATGCATGTGCTAGTCCTCTGAGCCACCTGTGTCAGTATTCAGGGATGCATGCGCTAGTCCACTGAGCCACCTGTGTCAGTATTCAGGGATGCATGTGCTAGTCCTCTGAGCCACCTGTGTCAGTATTCAGGGATGCATGCGCTAGTCCTCTGAGCCACCTGTATCAGTATTCAGGGATGCATGTGCTAGTCCTCAGCCACCTGTGTCAGTATTCAGGGATGCATGCGCTAGTCCTCTGAGCCACCTGTGTCAGTATTCAGGGATGCATGCGCTAGTCCTCTGCGCCACCTGTGTCAGTATTCAGGAATGCATGAGCTAGTCCTCTGCGCCACCTGTGTCAGTATTCAGGGATGCATGTGCTAGTCCCCTGAGCCACCTGTGTCAGTATTCAGGGATGCATGCGTTAGACCTCTGAGTCACCTGTGTCCGTATTCAGGGATGCATGTGCTAGTCCTCTGAGCCACCTGTGTCAGTATTCAGGGATGCATGCGCTAGGCCTCTAAGCCACCTGTGTCAGTATTCAGAGAGCCATGGCTAGTCCTCAGCCACCTGTGTCAGTATTCAGGGATGCATGTGCTAGTCCTCTGCTCCACCTGTGTCACTATTCAAGTATGCATGTGCTAGTCCTTTGAGCCACCTGTGTCAGTATTCAGGGATGCATGTGCTAGTCCTCTGAGCCACCTGTGTCAGTATTCAGGGATGCATGTGCTAGTCCTCAGCCACCTGTGTCAGTATTCAGGGATGCATGTGCTAGACTTCTGAGCCACCTGTGTCAGTATTCAGTGATGCATGTGCTAGTCCTCTGCGCCACCTGTGTCAGTATTCAGGGATGCATGTGCTAGTCCTCTGACCCACCTGTGTCAGTATTCAGGGATGCATGCGTTAGTCCTCTGAGCCACTTGTGTCAGTATTCAGGGATGCATGCATTAGTCCTCTGAGCCACCTGTGTCAGTATTCAGGGATGCATGCGCTAGTCCTCTGAGCCACCTGTGTCAGTATTCAGGGATGCATGCGCTAGTCCGCTGAGCCACCTGTGTCAGTATTCAGGGATGCATGTGCTAGTCCTCAGCCACCTGTGTCAGTATTCACGGATGCATGTGCTAGTCTTCAGAGCCACCTGTGTCAGTATTCAGGGATGCATGTGCTAGTCCTCTGTGCCACCTGTGTCAGTATTCAGGGATGCATATGCTAGTCCTATGAGCCACCTGTGTCAGTATTCAGGGATGCATGCACTAGTCCTCTGAGCCACCTGTGTCAGTATTCAGGGATGTATGCGCTAGTCCTCTGAGCCATCTGTGTCAGTATTCAAGGATGCATGTGCTAGTCCTCTGAGCCACCTGTGTCAGTTTTCAGGGATGCATGTGCTAGTCCTCTGAGCCACCTGTGTCAGTATTCAGGGATGCATGTGCTAGTCCTCTGAGCCACCTGTGTCAGTATTCAGGGATGCATGTGCTAGTCCTCTGAGCCACCTGTGTCAGTATTCAGGGATTCATGCGCCAGTCCTCTGAGCCACCTGTGTCAGCATTCAAGGATGCATGTCCTAGTCCTCTGAGCCACCTGTGTCAGTATTCAGGGACGCATGCGCTAGTCCTCAGAGCCACCTGTGTCAGTATTCAGGGATGCCTGTGCTAGTCCTCTGAGCCACCTGTGTCAGTATTCAGGGATGCATGTGCTAGTCCTCTGAGCCAGCTGTGTCAGTATTCAGGGATGCATGTGCTAGTCCTCCAAGCCACCTGTGTCAGTATTCAGTGATGCATGCGCTAGACCTCTGAGCCACCTGTGTCAGTATTCAGGGATGCAGTGCTAGTCCTCCAAGCCACCTGTGTCAGTATTCAGGTATGCATGTGCTAGTCCTGGGGACACCTGTGTCAGTATTCAGGGATGCATGTGCTTTTCCTCTGAGCCACCTGTGTCAGTATTCAGGGATGCATGTGCTAGTCTTCTGAGCCACCTGTGTCAGTATTCAGGGATGCATGCGCTAGTCCTCAGCCACCTGTGTTAGTATTCAGGGATGCATTTGCTAGTCCTCTGAGCCACATGTGTCAGTATTCAGGGATGCATGCGCTAGTCCTCAGAGCCACCTGTGTCAGTATTCAGGGATGCATGTGCTAGTCCTCTGCGCCACCTGTGTCAGTATTCAGGGATGCATGTGCTAGTCCTCTGAACCCCTGTGTCAGTATTCAGGGATGCATGCGTTAGTCCTCTGAGCCACCTGTGTCAGTATTCAGGGATGCATGCATTAGTCCTCTGAGCCACCTCTGTCAGTATTCAGGGGTGCATGTGCTAGTCCTCTGAGCCACCTGTGTCAGTATTCAGGGATGCATGCGCTAGTCCTCTGAGCCATCTGTGTCAGTATTCAGGGATGCATGTGCTAGTCCTCTGAGCCACCTGTGCCAGTATTCAGGGATGCATGCGCTCGTCCTCTGAGCCGACTGTGTCAGTATTCAGGGAGGCATGCGCTAGTCCTCTGAGCCACCTGTGTCAGTATTCAGGGATGCATGCGCTAGTCCTCTGAGCCACCTGTGTCAGTATTCAGGGATGCATGCGCTAGTCCTCTGCGCCACCTGTGTCAGTATTCAGGGATAAATGCGCTAGTCCTCTGAGCCACCTGTGTCAGTATTCAGGGATGCATGCGCTTGTCCTCTGAGCCACCTGTGTCAGTATTCAGGGATGCATGCGCTAGTCCTCTGAGCCACCTGTGTCAGTATTCAGGGATGCATGCGCTAGTCCTCTGAGCCACCTGTGTCAGTATTCAGGGATGCATGCGCTAGTCCTCTGAGCCACCTGTGTCAGTATTCAGGGATGCATGCGCTAGTCCTCAGCCATCTGTGTCAGTATTCAGGGATGCATGTGCTAGTCCTCTGCTCCACCTGTGTCACTATTCAAGTATGCATGTGCTAGTCCTTTGAGCCACCTGTGTCAGTATTCAGGGATGCATGTGCTAGTTCTTTGAGGAACCTGTGTCAGTATTCAGGGATGCATGTGCTAGTCCTCTGAGCCACCTGTGTCAGTATTCAGGGATGCATGCGCTAGTCCTCTGAGCCACCTGTGTCAGTATTCAGGGATGCATGTGCTAGTCCTCAGCCACCCGTGTCAGTATTCAGGGATGCATGTGCTAGTCTTCTGAGCCACCTGTGTCAGTATTCAGTGATGCATGTGCTAGTCCTCTGCGCCACCTGTGTCAGTATTCAGGGATGGATGTGCTAGTCCTCTGAGCCACCTGTGTCAGTATTCAGGGATGCATGCGTTAGTCCTCTGAGCCACCTGTGTCAGTATTCAGGGATGCATGCATTAGTCCTCTGAGCCACCTGTGTCAGTATTCAGGGATGCATGCTCTAGTCCTCTGAGCAACCTGTGTCAGTATTCAGGGATGCATGCGCTAGTCCACTGAGCCACTTGTGTCAGTATTCAGGGATGCATGTGCTAGTCCTCAGCCACCTGTGTCAGTATTCACGGATGCATGTGCTAGTCTTCAGAGCCACCTGTGTCAGTATTCAGGGATGCATGTGCTAGTCCTCTGTGCCACCCTTGTCAGTATTCAGGGATGCATGTGCTAGTCCTCTGAGCCACCTGTGTCAGTATTCAGGGATGCATGCGCTAGTCCACTGAGCCACCTGTGTCAGTATTCAGGGATGCATGTGCTAGTCCTCTGAGCCACCTGTGTCAGTATTCAGGGATGCATGCGCTAGTCCTCTGAGCCACCTGTATCAGTATTCAGGGATGCATGTGCTAGTCCTCAGCCACCTGTGTCAGTATTCAGGGATGCATGCGCTAGTCCTCTGAGCCACCTGTGTCAGTATTCAGGGATGCATGCGCTAGTCCTCTGCGCCACCTGTGTCAGTATTCAGGAATGCATGAGCTAGTCCTCTGCGCCACCTGTGTCAGTATTCAGGGATGCATGTGCTAGTCCCCTGAGCCACCTGTGTCAGTATTCAGGGATGCATGCGTTAGACCTCTGAGTCACCTGTGTCCGTATTCAGGGATGCATGTGCTAGTCCTCTGAGCCACCTGTGTCAGTATTCAGGGATGCATGCGCTAGGCCTCTGAGCCACCTGTGTCAGTATTCAGAGAGCCATGGCTAGTCCTCAGCCACCTGTGTCAGTATTCAGGGATGCATGTGCTAGTCCTCTGCTCCACCTGTGTCACTATTCAAGTATGCATGTGCTAGTCCTTTGAGCCACCTGTGTCAGTATTCAGGGATGCATGTGCTAGTCCTCTGAGCCACCTGTGTCAGTATTCAGGGATGCATGTGCTAGTCCTCAGCCACCTGTGTCAGTATTCAGGGATGCATGTGCTAGACTTCTGAGCCACCTGTGTCAGTATTCAGTGATGCATGTGCTAGTCCTCTGCGCCACCTGTGTCAGTATTCAGGGATGCATGTGCTAGTCCTCTGACCCACCTGTGTCAGTATTCAGGGATGCATGCGTTAGTCCTCTGAGCCACTTGTGTCAGTATTCAGGGATGCATGCATTAGTCCTCTGAGCCACCTGTGTCAGTATTCAGGGATGCATGCGCTAGTCCTCTGAGCCACCTGTGTCAGTATTCAGGGATGCATGCGCTAGTCCGCTGAGCCACCTGTGTCAGTATTCAGGGATGCATGTGCTAGTCCTCAGCCACCTGTGTCAGTATTCACGGATGCATGTGCTAGTCTTCAGAGCCACCTGTGTCAGTATTCAGGGATGCATGTGCTAGTCCTCTGTGCCACCTGTGTCAGTATTCAGGGATGCATATGCTAGTCCTATGAGCCACCTGTGTCAGTATTCAGGGATGCATGCACTAGTCCTCTGAGCCACCTGTGTCAGTATTCAGGGATGTATGCGCTAGTCCTCTGAGCCATCTGTGTCAGTATTCAAGGATGCATGTGCTAGTCCTCTGAGCCACCTGTGTCAGTTTTCAGGGATACATGTGCTAGTCCTCTGAGCCACCTGTGTCAGTATTCAGGGATGCATGTGCTAGTCCTCTGAGCCACCTGTGTCAGTATTCAGGGATGCATGTGCTAGTCCTCTGAGCCACCTGTGTCAGTATTCAGGGATGCATGTGCTAGTCCTCTGAGCCACCTGTGTCAGTATTCAGGGATGCATGCACTAGTCCTCTGAGCCACCTGTGTCAGTATTCAGGGATGTATGCGCTAGTCCTCTGAGCCATCTGTGTCAGTATTCAAGGATGCATGTGCTAGTCCTCTGAGCCACCTGTGTCAGTTTTCAGGGATGCATGTGCTAGTCCTCTGAGCCACCTGTGTCAGTATTCAGGGATGCATGTGCTAGTCCTCTGAGCCACCTGTGTCAGTATTCAGGGATGCATGCGCTAGTCCTCAGAGCCACCTGTGTCAGTATTCAGGGATGCATGTGCTAGTCCTCTGCGCCACCTGTGTCAGTATTCAGGGATGCATGTGCTAGTCCTCTGAACCCCTGTGTCAGTATTCAGGGATGCATGCGTTAGTCCTCTGAGCCACCTGTGTCAGTATTCAGGGATGCATGCATTAGTCCTCTGAGCCACCTCTGTCAGTATTCAGGGGTGCATGTGCTAGTCCTCTGAGCCACCTGTGTCAGTATTCAGGGATGCATGCGCTAGTCCTCTGAGCCATCTGTGTCAGTATTCAGGGATGCATGTGCTAGTCCTCTGAGCCACCTGTGCCAGTATTCAGGGATGCATGCGCTCGTCCTCTGAGCCGACTGTGTCAGTATTCAGGGAGGCATGCGCTAGTCCTCTGAGCCACCTGTGTCAGTATTCAGGGATGCATGCGCTAGTCCTCTGAGCCACCTGTGTCAGTATTCAGGGATGCATGCGCTAGTCCTCTGCGCCACCTGTGTCAGTATTCAGGGATAAATGCGCTAGTCCTCTGAGCCACCTGTGTCAGTATTCAGGGATGCATGCGCTTGTCCTCTGAGCCACCTGTGTCAGTATTCAGGGATGCATGCGCTAGTCCTCTGAGCCACCAGTGTCAGTATTCAGGGATGCATGCGCTAGTCCTCTGAGCCACCTGTGTCAGTATTCAGGGATGCATGCGCTAGTCCTCTGAGCCACCTGTGTCAGTATTCAGGGATGCATGCGCTAGTCCTCAGCCATCTGTGTCAGTATTCAGGGATGCATGTGCTAGTCCTCTGAGCCACCTGTGCCAGTATTCAGGGATGCATGCGCTCGTCCTCTGAGCCGACTGTGTCAGTATTCAGGGAGGCATGCGCTAGTCCTCTGAGCCACCTGTGTCAGTATTCAGGGATGCATGCGCTAGTCCTCTGAGCCACCTGTGTCAGTATTCAGGGATGCATGCGCTAGTCCTCTGCTCCACCTGTGTCACTATTCAAGTATGCATGTGCTAGTCCTTTGAGCCACCTGTGTCAGTATTCAGGGATGCATGTGCTAGTTCTTTGAGCCACCTATGTCAGTATTCAGGGATGCATGTGCTAGTCCTCTGAGCCACCTGTGTCAGTATTCAGGGATGCATGCGCTAGTCCTCTGAGCCACCTGTGTCAGTATTCAGGGATGCATGTGCTAGTCCTCAGCCACCCGTGTCAGTATTCAGGGATGCATGTGCTAGTCTTCTGAGCCACCTGTGTCAGTATTCAGTGATGCATGTGCTAGTCCTCTGCGCCACCTGTGTCAGTATTCAGGGATGGATGTGCTAGTCCTCTGAGCCACCTGTGTCAGTATTCAGGGATGCATGCGTTAGTCCTCTGAGCCACCTGTGTCAGTATTCAGGGATGCATGCATTAGTCCTCTGAGCCACCTGTGTCAGTATTCAGGGATGCATGCTCTAGTCCTCTGAGCAACCTGTGTCAGTATTCAGGGATGCATGCGCTAGTCCACTGAGCCACTTGTGTCAGTATTCAGGGATGCATGTGCTAGTCCTCAGCCACCTGTGTCAGTATTCACGGATGCATGTGCTAGTCTTCAGAGCCACCTGTGTCAGTATTCAGGGATGCATGCGCTAGTCCTCTGAGCCACCTGTATCAGTATTCAGGGATGCATGTGCTAGTCCTCAGCCACCTGTGTCAGTATTCAGGGATGCATGCGCTAGTCCTCTGAGCCACCTGTGTCAGTATTCAGGGATGCATGCGCTAGTCCTCTGCGCCACCTGTGTCAGTATTCAGGAATGCATGAGCTAGTCCTCTGCGCCACCTGTGTCAGTATTCAGGGATGCATGTGCTAGTCCCCTGAGCCACCTGTGTCAGTATTCAGGGATGCATGCGTTAGACCTCTGAGTCACCTGTGTCCGTATTCAGGGATGCATGTGCTAGTCCTCTGAGCCACCTGTGTCAGTATTCAGGGATGCATGCGCTAGGCCTCTGAGCCACCTGTGTCAGTATTCAGAGAGCCATGGCTAGTCCTCAGCCACCTGTGTCAGTATTCAGGGATGCATGTGCTAGTCCTCTGCTCCACCTGTGTCACCATTCAAGTATGCATGTGCTAGTCCTTTGAGCCACCTGTGTCAGTATTCAGGGATGCATGTGCTAGTCCTCTGCGCCACCTGTGTCAGTATTCAGGGATGCATGTGCTAGTCCTCAGCCACCTGTGTCAGTATTCAGGGATGCATGTGCTAGACTTCTGAGCCACCTGTGTCAGTATTCAGTGATGCATGTGCTAGTCCTCTGCGCCACCTGTGTCAGTATTCAGGGATGCATGTGCTAGTCCTCTGACCCACCTGTGTCAGTATTCAGGGATGCATGCGTTAGTCCTCTGAGCCACTTGTGTCAGTATTCAGGGATGCATGCATTAGTCCTCTGAGCCACCTGTGTCAGTATTCAGGGATGCATGCGCTAGTCCTCTGAGCCACCTGTGTCAGTATTCAGGGATGCATGCGCTAGTCCGCTGAGCCACCTGTGTCAGTATTCAGGGATGCATGTGCTAGTCCTCAGCCACCTGTGTCAGTATTCACGGATGCATGTGCTAGTCTTCAGAGCCACCTGTGTCAGTATTCAGGGATGCATGTGCTAGTCCTCTGTGCCACCTGTGTCAGTATTCAGGGATGCATATGCTAGTCCTATGAGCCACCTGTGTCAGTATTCAGGGATGCATGCACTAGTCCTCTGAGCCACCTGTGTCAGTATTCAGGGATGTATGCGCTAGTCCTCTGAGCCATCTGTGTCAGTATTCAAGGATGCATGTGCTAGTCCTCTGAGCCACCTGTGTCAGTTTTCAGGGATGCATGTGCTAGTCCTCTGAGCCACCTGTGTCAGTATTCAGGGATGCATGTGCTAGTCCTCTGAGCCACCTGTGTCAGTATTCAGGGATGCATGTGCTAGTCCTCTGAGCCACCTGTGTCAGTATTCAGGGATTCATGCGCCAGTCCTCTGAGCCACCTGTGTCAGCATTCAAGGATGCATGTCCTAGTCCTCTGAGCCACCTGTGTCAGTATTCAGGGACGCATGCGCTAGTCCTCAGAGCCACCTGTGTCAGTATTCAGGGATGCCTGTGCTAGTCCTCTGAGCCACCTGTGTCAGTATTCAGGGATGCATGTGCTAGTCCTCTGAGCCAGCTGTGTCAGTATTCAGGGATGCATGTGCTAGTCCTCCAAGCCACCTGTGTCAGTATTCAGTGATGCATGCGCTAGACCTCTGAGCCACCTGTGTCAGTATTCAGGGATGCAGTGCTAGTCCTCCAAGCCACCTGTGTCAGTATTCAGGTATGCATGTGCTAGTCCTGGGGACACATGTGTCAGTATTCAGGGATGCATGTGCTTTTCCTCTGAGCCACCTGTGTCAGTATTCAGGGATGCATGTGCTAGTCTTCTGAGCCACCTGTGTCAGTATTCAGGGATGCATGCGCTAGTCCTCAGCCACCTGTGTCAGTATTCAGGGATGCATTTGCTAGTCCTCTGAGCCACATGTGTCAGTATTCAGGGATGCATGCGCTAGTCCTCAGAGCCACCTGTGTCAGTATTCAGGGATGCATGTGCTAGTCCTCTGTGCCACCTGTGTCAGTATTCAGGGATGCATGTGCTAGTCCTCTGAGCCATCTGTGTCAGTATTCAGGGATGCACGTGCTAGTCCTCTGAGCCACCTGTGTCAGTATTCAGGGATGTATGTGCTAGTCCTCTGAGCCACCTGTGTCAGTATTCAGGGATGCATGCGCTATTCCTCTGAGCCCCCTGTGTCAGTATTCAGGGATGCATGCGCTAGTCCTCTGAGCCACCTGTGTCAGTATTCAGGGATGCATGCGCTAGTCCTCTGAGCCACCTGTGTCAGTATTCAGGATGCATGCGCTAGTCCTCTGAGCCACCTGTGTAAGTATTCAGGGATGCATGTGTTAGTCCTCTGAGCCACCTGTGTCAGTATTCAGGGATGCATATGCTAGTCCTATGAGCCACCTGTGTCAGTATTCAGGGATGCATGCACTAGTCCTCTGAGCCACCTGTGTCAGTATTCAGGGATGTATGTGCTAGTCCTCTGAGCCACCTGTGCCAGTATTCAGGGATGCATGTGCTAGTCCTCTGAGCCGCCTGTGCCAGTATTCAGGGATGCATGTGCTAGTCTTCTGAGCCACCTGTGTCAGTATTCAGGGATGCATATGCTAGTCCTCTGAGCCACCTGTGTCAGTATTCAGGGATGCATGCGCTAGTCCTCTGAGCCACATGTGCCAGTATTCAGGGATATATGTGTTAGTCCTCTGAGTCACCTGTGTCAGTGTTCAGGGATGCATGTGCTAGTCCTCTGAACCACCTGTGTCAGTATTCAGGAATGCATGTCCTAGTCCTCTGAGCCACCTGTGTCAGTATTCAGGGATGCATGCGCTAGTCCTCAGAGCCACCTGTGTCAGTATTCAGGGATGCCTGTGCTAGTCCTCTGAGCCACCTGTGTCAGTATTCAGGGATGCATGTGCTAGTCTTCTGAGCCACCTGTGTCAGTATTCAGGGATGCATGCGCTAGTCCAATGAGCCAACTGTGTCAGTATTCAGGGATGCATATGCTAGTCCTCTGAGCCACCTGTGTCAGTATTCAGGGATGCATGTGCTAGTCCTCTGAGCCATCTGTGTCAGTATTCAGGGATGCATGTGCTAGTCCTCTGAGCCACCTGTGTCAGTATTCAGGGATGCATGTGCTAGTCCTCTGAGCCACCTGTGTCAGTATTCAGGGATGCATGCGCTATTCCTCTGAGCCACCTGTGTCAGTATTCAGGGATGCATGTGCTAGTCCTCTGAGCCACCTGTGTCAGTATTCAGGGATGCATGCGCTAGTCCTCTGAGCCACCTGTGTCAGTATTCAGGGATGCATGCGCTAGTCCTCTGAGCCACCTGTGTAAGTATTCAGGGATACATGCGTTAGTCCTCTGAGCCACCTGTGTCAGTATTCAGGGATGCATATGCTAGTCCTATGAGCCACCTGTGTCAGTATTAAGGGATGCATGCACTAGTCCTCTGAGCCACCTGTGTCAGTATTCAGGGATGTATGCACTAGTCCTCTGAGCCATCTGTGTCAGTATTCAAGGATGCATGTGCTAGTCCTCTGAGCCACCTGTGTCAGTTTTCAGGGATGCATGTGCTAGTCCTCTGAGCCACCTGTGTCAGTATTCAGGGATGCATGTGCTAGTCCTCTGATCCACCTGTGTCAGTATTCAGGGATGCATGTGCTAGTCCTCTGAGCCACCTCTGTCAGTATTCAGGGATTCATGCGCTAGTCCTCTGAGCCACCTGTGTCAGCATTCAAGGATGCATGTCCTAGTCCTCTGAGCCACCTGTGTCAGTATTCAGGGACGCATGCGCTAGTCCTCAGAGCCACCTGTGTCAGTATTCAGGGATGCATGTGCTAGTCCTCTGAGCCACCTGTGTCAGTATTCAGGGATGCATGTGCTAGTCCTCTGAGCCAGCTGTGTCAGTATTCAGGGATGCATGTGCTAGTCCTCCAAGCCACCTGTGTCAGTATTCAGTGATGCATGCGCTAGACCTCTGAGCCACCTGTGTCAGTATTCAGGGATGCAGTGCTAGTCCTCCAAGCCACCTGTGTCAGTATTCAGTTATGCATGTGCTAGTCCTGGGGACACCTGAGTCAGTATTCAGGGATGCATGTGCTTTTTTTTCCTCTGAGCCACCTGTGTCAGTATTCAGGGATGCATGTGCTAGTCCTCTGAGACACCTGTGTCAGTATTCAGGGATTCATGTGCTAGTCCTCTGAGCCACCTGTGTCAGTATTCAGGGATGCATTTGCTAGTCCTCTGAGCCACCTGTATCAGTATTCAGGGATGCATGTGCTAGTCCTCAGCCACCTGTGTCAGTATTCAGGGATGCATATGCTAGTCCTATGAGCCACCTGTGTCAGTATTCAGGGATGCATGCACTAGTCCTCTGAGCCACCTGTGTCAGTATTCAGGGATGTATGTGCTAGTCCTCTGAGCCACCTGTGCCAGTATTCAGGGATGCATGTGCTAGTCCTCTGAGCCGCCTGTGCCAGTATTCAGGGATGCATGTGCTAGTCTTCTGAGCCACCTGTGTCAGTATTCAGGGATGCATATGCTAGTCCTCTGAGCCACCTGTGTCAGTATTCAGGGATGCATGCGCTAGTCCTCTGAGCCACATGTGCCAGTATTCAGGGATATATGTGTTAGTCCTCTGAGTCACCTGTGTCAGTGTTCAGGGATGCATGTGCTAGTCCTCTGAACCACCTGTGTCAGTATTCAGGAATGCATGTCCTAGTCCTCTGAGCCACCTGTGTCAGTATTCAGGGATGCATGCGCTAGTCCTCAGAGCCACCTGTGTCAGTATTCAGGGATGCCTGTGCTAGTCCTCTGAGCCACCTGTGTCAGTATTCAGGGATGCATGTGCTAGTCTTCTGAGCCACCTGTGTCAGTATTCAGGGATGCATGCGCTAGTCCAATGAGCCAACTGTGTCAGTATTCAGGGATGCATATGCTAGTCCTCTGAGCCACCTGTGTCAGTATTCAGGGATGCATGTGCTAGTCCTCTGAGCCATCTGTGTCAGTATTCAGGGATGCATGTGCTAGTCCTCTGAGCCACCTGTGTCAGTATTCAGGGATGCATGTGCTAGTCCTCTGAGCCACCTGTGTCAGTATTCAGGGATGCATGCGCTATTCCTCTGAGCCACCTGTGTCAGTATTCAGGGATGCATGTGCTAGTCCTCTGAGCCACCTGTGTCAGTATTCAGGGATGCATGCGCTAGTCCTCTGAGCCACCTGTGTCAGTATTCAGGGATGCATGCGCTAGTCCTCTGAGCCACCTGTGTAAGTATTCAGGGATACATGCGTTAGTCCTCTGAGCCACCTGTGTCAGTATTCAGGGATGCATATGCTAGTCCTATGAGCCACCTGTGTCAGTATTAAGGGATGCATGCACTAGTCCTCTGAGCCACCTGTGTCAGTATTCAGGGATGTATGCACTAGTCCTCTGAGCCATCTGTGTCAGTATTCAAGGATGCATGTGCTAGTCCTCTGAGCCACCTGTGTCAGTTTTCAGGGATGCATGTGCTAGTCCTCTGAGCCACCTGTGTCAGTATTCAGGGATGCATGTGCTAGTCCTCTGATCCACCTGTGTCAGTATTCAGGGATGCATGTGCTAGTCCTCTGAGCCACCTCTGTCAGTATTCAGGGATTCATGCGCTAGTCCTCTGAGCCACCTGTGTCAGCATTCAAGGATGCATGTCCTAGTCCTCTGAGCCACCTGTGTCAGTATTCAGGGACGCATGCGCTAGTCCTCAGAGCCACCTGTGTCAGTATTCAGGGATGCATGTGCTAGTCCTCTGAGCCACCTGTGTCAGTATTCAGGGATGCATGTGCTAGTCCTCTGAGCCAGCTGTGTCAGTATTCAGGGATGCATGTGCTAGTCCTCCAAGCCACCTGTGTCAGTATTCAGTGATGCATGCGCTAGACCTCTGAGCCACCTGTGTCAGTATTCAGGGATGCAGTGCTAGTCCTCCAAGCCACCTGTGTCAGTATTCAGTTATGCATGTGCTAGTCCTGGGGACACCTGAGTCAGTATTCAGGGATGCATGTGCTTTTTTTTCCTCTGAGCCACCTGTGTCAGTATTCAGGGATGCATGTGCTAGTCCTCTGAGACACCTGTGTCAGTATTCAGGGATTCATGTGCTAGTCCTCTGAGCCACCTGTGTCAGTATTCAGGGATGCATTTGCTAGTCCTCTGAGCCACCTGTATCAGTATTCAGGGATGCATGTGCTAGTCCTCAGCCACCTGTGTCAGTATTCAGGGATGCATGCGCTAGTCCTCTGAGCCACCTGTGTCAGTATTCAGGGATGCATGCGCTAGTCCTCTGCGCCACCTGTGTCAGTATTCAGGAATGCATGTGCTAGTCCTCTGAGCCACCTGTGTCAGTATTCAGGGATGCATGCGCTAGTCCTCTGCGCCACCTGTGTCAGTATTCAGGGATGCATGCACTAGTCCTCTGAGCCACCTTTGTCAGTATTCAGGGATGTATGTGCTAGTCCTCTGAGCCACCTGTGCCAGTATTCAGGGATGCATGTGCTAGTCCTCTGAGCCGCCTGTGCCAGTATTCAAGGATGCATGTGCTAGTCTTCTGAGCCACCTGTGTCAGTATTCAGGGATGCATATGCTAGTCCTCTGAGCCACCTGTGTCAGTATTCAGGGATGCATGCGCTAGTCCTCTGAGCCACATGTGTCAGTATTCAGGGATATATGTGTTAGTCCTCTGAGTCACCTGTGTCAGTGTTCAGGGATGCATGTGCTAGTCCTCTGAGCCACCTGTGTCAGTGTTCAGGAATGCATGTGCTAGTCCTCTGAGCCACCTGTGTCAGTATTCATTGATGCATGTGCTGGTCCTATGAACCACCTGTGTCAGTATTCAGGGATGCATGTCCTAGTCCTCTGAGCCACCTGTGTCAGTATTCAGGGATGCATGCGCTATTCCTCAGAGCCACCTGTGTTAGTATTCAGGGATGCCTGTGCTAGTCCTCTGAGCCACCTGTGTCAGTATTCAGGGATGCATGTGCTAGTCTTCTGAGCCACCTGTGTCAGTATTCAGGGATGCATGCGCTAGTCCAATGAGCCAACTGTGTCAGTATTCAGGGATGCATGTGCTAGTCCTCTGAGCCACCTGTGTCAGTATTCAGGGATGCATGTGCTAGTCCTCTGAGCCATCTGTGTCAGTGTTCAGGGATGCATGTGCTAGTCCTCTGAGCCACCTGTGTCAGTATTCAGGGATGCATGTGCTAGTCCTCTGAGCCACCTGTGTCTGTATTCAGGGATGCATGTGCTAGTCCTCTGAGCCACCTGTGTCAGTATTCAGGGATGCATGTGCTAGTCCTCTGAGCCATCTGTGTCAGTATTCAGGGATGCATGTGCTAGTCCTCTGAGCCACCTGTGTCAGTATTCAGGGATGCATATGCTAGTCCTATGAGCCACCTGTGTCAGTATTCAGGGATGCATGCACTAGTCCTCTGAGCCACCTGTGTCAGTATTCAGGGATGTATGCACTAGTCCTCTGAGCCATCTGTGTCAGTATTCAAGGATGCATGTGCTAGTCCTCTGAGCCACCTGTGTCAGTTTTCAGGGATGCATGTGCTAGTCCTCTGAGCCACCTGTGTCAGTATTCAAGGATGCATGTGCTAGTCCTCTGAGCCACCTGTGTCAGTATTCAGGGATGCATGTGCTAGTCCTCTGAGCCACCTGTGTCAGTATTCAGGGATTCATGCGCTAGTCCTCTGAGCCACCTGAGTCAGCATTCAAGGATGCATGTCCTAGTCCTCTGAGCCACCTGTGTCAGTATTCAGGGACGCATGCGCTAGTCCTCAGAGCCACCTGTGTCAGTATTCAGGGATGGCTGTGCTAGTCCTCTGAGCCACCTGTGTCAGTATTCAGGGATGCATGTGCTAGTCCTCTGAGCCAGCTGTGTCAGTATTCAGGGATGCATGTGCTAGTCCTCCAAGCCACCTGTGTCAGTATTCAGTGATGCATGCGCTAGACCTCTGAGCCACCTGTGTCAGTATTCAGGGATGCAGTGCTAGTCCTCCAAGCCACCTGTGTCAGTATTCAGGTATGCATGTGCTAGTCCTGGGGACACCTGAGTCAGTATTCAGGGATGCATGTGCTAGTCTTCTGAGCCACCTGTGTCAGTATTCAGGGATGCATATGCTAGTCCTCTGAGCCACCTGTGTCAGTATTCAGGGATGCATGCGCTAGTCCTCTGAGCCACATGTGTCAGTATTCAGGGATATATGTGTTAGTCCTCTGAGTCACCTGTGTCAGTGTTCAGGGATGCATGTGCTAGTCCTCTGAGCCACCTGTGTCAGTGTTCAGGAATGCATGTGCTAGTCCTCTGAGCCACCTGTGTCAGTATTCATTGATGCATGTGCTGGTCCTATGAACCACCTGTGTCAGTATTCAGGGATGCATGTCCTAGTCCTCTGAGCCACCTGTGTCAGTATTCAGGGATGCATGCGCTATTCCTCAGAGCCACCTGTGTTAGTATTCAGGGATGCCTGTGCTAGTCCTCTGAGCCACCTGTGTCAGTATTCAGGGATGCATGTGCTAGTCTTCTGAGCCACCTGTGTCAGTATTCAGGGATGCATGCGCTAGTCCAATGAGCCAACTGTGTCAGTATTCAGGGATGCATGTGCTAGTCCTCTGAGCCACCTGTGTCAGTATTCAGGGATGCATGTGCTAGTCCTCTGAGCCATCTGTGTCAGTATTCAGGGATGCATGTGCTAGTCCTCTGAGCCACCTGTGTCAGTATTCAGGGATGCATGTGCTAGTCCTCTGAGCCACCTGTGTCAGTATTCAGGGATGCATGTGCTAGTCCTCTGAGCCACCTGTGTCAGTATTCAGGGATGCATGTGCTAGTCCTCTGAGCCATCTGTGTCAGTATTCAGGGATGCATGTGCTAGTCCTCTGAGCCACCTGTGTCAGTATTCAGGGATGCATATGCTAGTCCTATGAGCCACCTGTGTCAGTATTCAGGGATGCATGCACTAGTCCTCTGAGCCACCTGTGTCAGTATTCAGGGATGTATGCACTAGTCCTCTGAGCCATCTGTGTCAGTATTCAAGGATGCATGTGCTAGTCCTCTGAGCCACCTGTGTCAGTTTTCAGGGATGCATGTGCTAGTCCTCTGAGCCACCTGTGTCAGTATTCAAGGATGCATGTGCTAGTCCTCTGAGCCACCTGTGTCAGTATTCAGGGATGCATGTGCTAGTCCTCTGAGCCACCTGTGTCAGTATTCAGGGATTCATGCGCTAGTCCTCTGAGCCACCTGAGTCAGCATTCAAGGATGCATGTCCTAGTCCTCTGAGCCACCTGTGTCAGTATTCAGGGACGCATGCGCTAGTCCTCAGAGCCACCTGTGTCAGTATTCAGGGATGGCTGTGCTAGTCCTCTGAGCCACCTGTGTCAGTATTCAGGGATGCATGTGCTAGTCCTCTGAGCCAGCTGTGTCAGTATTCAGGGATGCATGTGCTAGTCCTCCAAGCCACCTGTGTCAGTATTCAGTGATGCATGCGCTAGACCTCTGAGCCACCTGTGTCAGTATTCAGGGATGCAGTGCTAGTCCTCCAAGCCACCTGTGTCAGTATTCAGGTATGCATGTGCTAGTCCTGGGGACACCTGAGTCAGTATTCAGGGATGCATGTGCTTTTCCTCTGAGCCACCTGTGTCAGTATTCAGGGATGCATGTGCTAGTCCTCTGAGACACCTGTGTCAGTATTCAGGGATACATGTGCTAGTCCTCTGAGCCACCTGTGTCAGTATTCAGGGATGCATTTGCTAGTCCTCTGAGCCACCTGTATCAGTATTCAGGGATGCATGTGCTAGTCCTCAGCCACCTGTGTCAGTATTCAGGGATGAATGCGCTAGTCCTCTGAGCCACCTGTGTCAGTATTCAGGGATGCATGCGCTAGTCCTCTGCGCCACCTGTGTCAGTATTCAGGAATGCATGTGCTAGTCCTCTGCGCCACCTGTGTCAGTATTCAGGGATGCATGTGCTAGTCCCCTGAGCCACCTGTGTCAGTATTCAGGAATGCATGCGTTAGACCTCTGAGCCACCTGTGTCAGTATTCAGGGATGCATGTGCTAGTCCTCTGAGCCACCTGTGTCAGTATTCAGGGATGCATGCGCTAGGCCTCTGAGCCACCTGTGTCAGTATTCAGGGAGCCATGGCTAGTCCTCAGCCACCTGTGTCAGTATTCAGGGATGCATGCGCTAGTCCTCTGAGCCACCTGTGTAAGTATTCAGGGATGCATGCGTTAGTCCTCTGAGCCACCTGTGTCAGTATTCAGGGATGCATGCGCTAAACCTCTGAGCCACCTGTGTCAGTATTCAGGGATGCATGTGCTAGTCCTCTGAGCCACCGGTGTCAGTATTCAGGGATGCATGTGCTAGTTCTCAGTCACCTGTGTCAGTATTCAGGGATGCATGTGCTAGACTTCTGAGCCACCTGTGTCAGTATTCAGGGATGCATGCACTAGTCCACTGAGCCACCCGTGTCAGTATTCAGGGATGCATGTGCCAGTCCTCTGAGCCACCTGTGTCAGTATTCAGGGATGCATATGCTAGTCCTATGAGCCACCTGTGTCAGTATTCAGGGATGCATGCACTAGTCCTCTGAGCCACCTGTGTCAGTATTCAGGGATGTATGCGCTAGTCCTCTGAGCCATCTGTGTCAGTATTCAAGGATGCATGTGCTAGTCCTCTGAGCCACCTGTGTCAGTATTCAGGGATGCATGTGCTAGTCCTCTGAGCCACCTGTGTCAGTATTCAGGGATGCATGCGCTAGTCCTCTGAGCCACCTGTGTCAGTATTCAGGGATGCATGTGCTAGTCCTCTGAGCCACCTGTGTCAGTATTCAGGGATGCATGTGCTAGTCCTCTGAGCCATATGTGTCAGTATTCAGTTATGCATGCGCTAGTCCTCTGAGCCACCTGTGTAAGTATTCAAGTATGCATGTGCTATTCCTTTGAGCCACCTGTGTCAGTATTCAGGGATGCATGTGCTAGTCCTTTGAGCCAACTGTGTCAGTATTCAGGGATGCATGTGCTAGTCCTCTGAGCCACCTGTGTCAGTATTCAGGGACGCATGCGCTAGTCCTCAGAGCCACCTGTGTCAGTATTCAGGGATGCATGTGCTAGTCCTCTGAGCCACCTGTGTCAGTATTCAGGGATGCATGTGCTAGTCCTCTGAGCCAGCTGTGTCAGTATTCAGGGATGCATGTGCTAGTCCTCCAAGCCACCTGTGTCAGTATTCAGTGATGCATGCGCTAGACCTCTGAGCCACCTGTGTCAGTATTCAGGGATGCAGTGCTAGTCCTCCAAGCCACCTGTGTCAGTATTCAGTTATGCATGTGCTAGTCCTGGGGACACCTGAGTCAGTATTCAGGGATGCATGTGCTTTTTTTTCCTCTGAGCCACCTGTGTCAGTATTCAGGGATGCATGTGCTAGTCCTCTGAGACACCTGTGTCAGTATTCAGGGATTCATGTGCTAGTCCTCTGAGCCACCTGTGTCAGTATTCAGGGATGCATTTGCTAGTCCTCTGAGCCACCTGTATCAGTATTCAGGGATGCATGTGCTAGTCCTCAGCCACCTGTGTCAGTATTCAGGGATGCATGCGCTAGTCCTCTGAGCCACCTGTGTCAGTATTCAGGGATGCATGCGCTAGTCCTCTGCGCCACCTGTGTCAGTATTCAGGAATGCATGTGCTAGTCCTCTGAGCCACCTGTGTCAGTATTCAGGGATGCATGCGCTAGTCCTCTGCGCCACCTGTGTCAGTATTCAGGGATGCATGCACTAGTCCTCTGAGCCACCTTTGTCAGTATTCAGGGATGTATGTGCTAGTCCTCTGAGCCACCTGTGCCAGTATTCAGGGATGCATGTGCTAGTCCTCTGAGCCGCCTGTGCCAGTATTCAGGGATGCATGTGCTAGTCTTCTGAGCCACCTGTGTCAGTATTCAGGGATGCATATGCTAGTCCTCTGAGCCACCTGTGTCAGTATTCAGGGATGCATGCGCTAGTCCTCTGAGCCACATGTGTCAGTATTCAGGGATATATGTGTTAGTCCTCTGAGTCACCTGTGTCAGTGTTCAGGGATGCATGTGCTAGTCCTCTGAGCCACCTGTGTCAGTGTTCAGGAATGCATGTGCTAGTCCTCTGAGCCACCTGTGTCAGTATTCATTGATGCATGTGCTGGTCCTATGAACCACCTGTGTCAGTATTCAGGGATGCATGTCCTAGTCCTCTGAGCCACCTGTGTCAGTATTCAGGGATGCATGCGCTATTCCTCAGAGCCACCTGTGTTAGTATTCAGGGATGCCTGTGCTAGTCCTCTGAGCCACCTGTGTCAGTATTCAGGGATGCATGTGCTAGTCTTCTGAGCCACCTGTGTCAGTATTCAGGGATGCATGCGCTAGTCCAATGAGCCAACTGTGTCAGTATTCAGGGATGCATGTGCTAGTCCTCTGAGCCACCTGTGTCAGTATTCAGGGATGCATGTGCTAGTCCTCTGAGCCATCTGTGTCAGTATTCAGGGATGCATGTGCTAGTCCTCTGAGCCACCTGTGTCAGTATTCAGGGATGCATGTGCTAGTCCTCTGAGCCACCTGTGTCAGTATTCAGGGATGCATGTGCTAGTCCTCTGAGCCACCTGTGTCAGTATTCAGGGATGCATGTGCTAGTCCTCTGAGCCATCTGTGTCAGTATTCAGGGATGCATGTGCTAGTCCTCTGAGCCACCTGTGTCAGTATTCAGGGATGCATATGCTAGTCCTATGAGCCACCTGTGTCAGTATTCAGGGATGCATGCACTAGTCCTCTGAGCCACCTGTGTCAGTATTCAGGGATGTATGCACTAGTCCTCTGAGCCATCTGTGTCAGTATTCAAGGATGCATGTGCTAGTCCTCTGAGCCACCTGTGTCAGTTTTCAGGGATGCATGTGCTAGTCCTCTGAGCCACCTGTGTCAGTATTCAAGGATGCATGTGCTAGTCCTCTGAGCCACCTGTGTCAGTATTCAGGGATGCATGTGCTAGTCCTCTGAGCCACCTGTGTCAGTATTCAGGGATTCATGCGCTAGTCCTCTGAGCCACCTGAGTCAGCATTCAAGGATGCATGTCCTAGTCCTCTGAGCCACCTGTGTCAGTATTCAGGGACGCATGCGCTAGTCCTCAGAGCCACCTGTGTCAGTATTCAGGGATGGCTGTGCTAGTCCTCTGAGCCACCTGTGTCAGTATTCAGGGATGCATGTGCTAGTCCTCTGAGCCAGCTGTGTCAGTATTCAGGGATGCATGTGCTAGTCCTCCAAGCCACCTGTGTCAGTATTCAGTGATGCATGCGCTAGACCTCTGAGCCACCTGTGTCAGTATTCAGGGATGCAGTGCTAGTCCTCCAAGCCACCTGTGTCAGTATTCAGGTATGCATGTGCTAGTCCTGGGGACACCTGAGTCAGTATTCAGGGATGCATGTGCTAGTCTTCTGAGCCACCTGTGTCAGTATTCAGGGATGCATATGCTAGTCCTCTGAGCCACCTGTGTCAGTATTCAGGGATGCATGCGCTAGTCCTCTGAGCCACATGTGTCAGTATTCAGGGATATATGTGTTAGTCCTCTGAGTCACCTGTGTCAGTGTTCAGGGATGCATGTGCTAGTCCTCTGAGCCACCTGTGTCAGTGTTCAGGAATGCATGTGCTAGTCCTCTGAGCCACCTGTGTCAGTATTCATTGATGCATGTGCTGGTCCTATGAACCACCTGTGTCAGTATTCAGGGATGCATGTCCTAGTCCTCTGAGCCACCTGTGTCAGTATTCAGGGATGCATGCGCTATTCCTCAGAGCCACCTGTGTTAGTATTCAGGGATGCCTGTGCTAGTCCTCTGAGCCACCTGTGTCAGTATTCAGGGATGCATGTGCTAGTCTTCTGAGCCACCTGTGTCAGTATTCAGGGATGCATGCGCTAGTCCAATGAGCCAACTGTGTCAGTATTCAGGGATGCATGTGCTAGTCCTCTGAGCCACCTGTGTCAGTATTCAGGGATGCATGTGCTAGTCCTCTGAGCCATCTGTGTCAGTATTCAGGGATGCATGTGCTAGTCCTCTGAGCCACCTGTGTCAGTATTCAGGGATGCATGTGCTAGTCCTCTGAGCCACCTGTGTCAGTATTCAGGGATGCATGTGCTAGTCCTCTGAGCCACCTGTGTCAGTATTCAGGGATGCATGTGCTAGTCCTCTGAGCCATCTGTGTCAGTATTCAGGGATGCATGTGCTAGTCCTCTGAGCCACCTGTGTCAGTATTCAGGGATGCATATGCTAGTCCTATGAGCCACCTGTGTCAGTATTCAGGGATGCATGCACTAGTCCTCTGAGCCACCTGTGTCAGTATTCAGGGATGTATGCACTAGTCCTCTGAGCCATCTGTGTCAGTATTCAAGGATGCATGTGCTAGTCCTCTGAGCCACCTGTGTCAGTTTTCAGGGATGCATGTGCTAGTCCTCTGAGCCACCTGTGTCAGTATTCAAGGATGCATGTGCTAGTCCTCTGAGCCACCTGTGTCAGTATTCAGGGATGCATGTGCTAGTCCTCTGAGCCACCTGTGTCAGTATTCAGGGATTCATGCGCTAGTCCTCTGAGCCACCTGAGTCAGCATTCAAGGATGCATGTCTTAGTCCTCTGAGCCACCTGTGTCAGTATTCAGGGACGCATGCGCTAGTCCTCAGAGCCACCTGTGTCAGTATTCAGGGATGGCTGTGCTAGTCCTCTGAGCCACCTGTGTCAGTATTCAGGGATGCATGTGCTAGTCCTCTGAGCCAGCTGTGTCAGTATTCAGGGATGCATGTGCTAGTCCTCCAAGCCACCTGTGTCAGTATTCAGTGATGCATGCGCTAGACCTCTGAGCCACCTGTGTCAGTATTCAGGGATGCAGTGCTAGTCCTCCAAGCCACCTGTGTCAGTATTCAGGTATGCATGTGCTAGTCCTGGGGACACCTGAGTCAGTATTCAGGGATGCATGTGCTTTTCCTCTGAGCCACCTGTGTCAGTATTCAGGGATGCATGTGCTAGTCCTCTGAGACACCTGTGTCAGTATTCAGGGATACATGTGCTAGTCCTCTGAGCCACCTGTGTCAGTATTCAGGGATGCATTTGCTAGTCCTCTGAGCCACCTGTATCAGTATTCAGGGATGCATGTGCTAGTCCTCAGCCACCTGTGTCAGTATTCAGGGATGAATGCGCTAGTCCTCTGAGCCACCTGTGTCAGTATTCAGGGATGCATGTGCTAGTCCTCTGAGCCACCTGTGTCAGTATTCAGGGATGCATGCGCTAGGCCTCTGAGCCACCTGTGTCAGTATTCAGGGAGCCATGGCTAGTCCTCAGCCACCTGTGTCAGTATTCAGGGATGCATGCGCTAGTCCTCTGAGCCACCTGTGTAAGTATTCAGGGATGCATGCGTTAGTCCTCTGAGCCACCTGTGTCAGTATTCAGGGATGCATGCGCTAAACCTCTGAGCCACCTGTGTCAGTATTCAGGGATGCATGTGCTAGTCCTCTGAGCCACCGGTGTCAGTATTCAGGGATGCATGTGCTAGTTCTCAGTCACCTGTGTCAGTATTCAGGGATGCATGTGCTAGACTTCTGAGCCACCTGTGTCAGTATTCAGGGATGCATGCACTAGTCCACTGAGCCACCCGTGTCAGTATTCAGGGATGCATGTGCCAGTCCTCTGAGCCACCTGTGTCAGTATTCAGGGATGCATATGCTAGTCCTATGAGCCACCTGTGTCAGTATTCAGGGATGCATGCACTAGTCCTCTGAGCCACCTGTGTCAGTATTCAGGGATGTATGCGCTAGTCCTCTGAGCCATCTGTGTCAGTATTCAAGGATGCATGTGCTAGTCCTCTGAGCCACCTGTGTCAGTATTCAGGGATGCATGTGCTAGTCCTCTGAGCCACCTGTGTCAGTATTCAGGGATGCATGCGCTAGTCCTCTGAGCCACCTGTGTCAGTATTCAGGGATGCATGTGCTAGTCCTCTGAGCCACCTGTGTCAGTATTCAGGGATGCATGTGCTAGTCCTCTGAGCCATATGTGTCAGTATTCAGTTATGCATGCGCTAGTCCTCTGAGCCACCTGTGTAAGTATTCAAGTATGCATGTGCTATTCCTTTGAGCCACCTGTGTCAGTATTCAGGGATGCATGTGCTAGTCCTTTGAGCCAACTGTGTCAGTATTCAGGGATGCATGTGCTAGTCCTCTGAGCCACCTGTGTCAGTATTCAAGGATGCATGCGCTAGTCCTCTGAGCCACCTGTGTCAGTATTCAGGGATGCATGTGCTAGTCCTCAGCCACCTGTGTCAGTATTCAGGGATGCATGTGCTAGTCTTCTGAGCCACCTGTGTCAGTATTCAGGGATGCATGTGCTAGTCCTCTGCGCCACCTGTGTCAGTATTCAGGGATGCATGTGCTAGTCCTCTGAGCCCCTGTGTCAGTATTCAGGGGTGCATGTGCTAGTCCTCTGAGCCACCTGTGTCAGTATTTCGGGATGCATGCGCTAGTCCTCTGAGCCATCTGTGTCAGTATTCAGGGATGCATGTGCTAGTCCTCTGAGCCACCTGTGCCAGTATTCAGGGATGCATGCGCTCGTCCTCTGAGCCGACTGTGTCAGTATTCAGGGAGGCATGCGCTAGTCCTCTGAGCCACCTGTGTCAGCATTCAGGGATGCATGCGCTAGTCCTCTGAGCCACCTGTGTCAGTATTCAGGGATGCATGCGCTAGTCCTCTGCGCCACCTGTGCCAGTATTCAGGGATGCATGCGCTAGTCCTCTGAGCCACCTGTGTCAGTATTCAGGGATGCATGCGCTTGTCCTCTGAGCCACCTGTGTCAGTATTCAGGGATGCATGCGCTAGTCCTCTGAGCCACCTGTGTCAGTATTCAGGGATGCATGCGCTAGTCCTCTGAGCCACCTGTGTCAGTATTCAGGGATGCATGCGCTAGTCCTCTGAGCCACCTGTGTCAGTATCCAGGGATGCATGCGCTAGTCCTCAGCCATCTGTGTCAGTATTCAGGGATGCATGTGCTAGTCCTCTGCTCCACCTGTGTCACTATTCAAGTATGCATGTGCTAGTCCTTTGAGCCACCTGTGTCAGTATTCAGGGATGCATGTGCTAGTCCTTTGAGCCACCTGTGTCAGTATTCAGGGATGCATGTGCTAGTCCTCTGAGCCACCTGTGTCAGTATTCAGGGATGCATGCGCTAGTCCTCTGAGCCGCCTGTGTCAGTATTCAGGGATGCATGTGCTAGTCCTCAGCCACCTGTGTCAGTATTCAGGGATGCATGTGCTAGTCTTCTGAGCCACCTGTGTCAGTATTCAGTGATGCATGTGCTAGTCCTCTGCGCCACCTGTGTCAGTATTCAGGGATGGATGTGCTAGTCCTCTGAGCCACCTGTGTCAGTATTCAGGGATGCATGCGTTAGTCCTCTGAGCCACCTGTGTCAGTATTCAGGGATGCATGCATTAGTCCTCTGAGCCACCTGTGTCAGTATTCAGGGATGCATGCGCTAGTCCTCTGAGCCACCTGTGTCAGTATTCAGGGATGCATGCGCTAGTCCGCTGAGCCACTTGTGTCAGTATTCAGGGATGCATGTGCTAGTCCTCAGCCACCTGTGTCAGTATTCACGGATGCATGTGCTAGTCCTCTGTGCTACCTGTGTCAGTATTCAGGGATGCATGTGCTAGTCCTCTGAGCCACCTGTGTCAGTATTCAGGGATGCATGCGCTAGTCCACTGAGCCACCTGTGTCAGTATTCAGGGATGCATGTGCTAGTCCTCTGAGCCACCTGTGTCAGTATTCAGGGATGCATGCGCTAGTCCTATGAGCCACCTGTATCAGTATTCAGGGATGCATGCGCTAGTCCTCAGCCACCTGTGTCAGTATTCAGGGATGCATGCGCTAGTCCTCTGAGCCACCTGTGTCAGTATTCAGGGATGCATGCGCTAGTCCTCTGCGCCACCTGTGTCAGTATTCAGGAATGCATGAGCTAGTCCTCTGCGCCACCTGTGTCAGTATTCAGGGATGCATGTGCTAGTCCCCTGAGCCACCTGTGTCAGTATTCAGGGATGCATGCGTTAGACATCTGAGTCACCTGTGTCCGTATTCAGGGATGCATGTGCTAGTCCTCTGAGCCACCTGTGTCAGTATTCAGGGATGCATGCGCTAGGCCTCTGAGCCACCTGTGTCAGTATTCAGGGAGCCATGGCTAGTCCTCAGCCACCTGTGTCAGTATTCAGGGATGCATGTGCTAGTCCTCTGCTCCACCTGTGTCACTATTCAAGTATGCATGTGCTAGTCCTTTGAGCCACCTGTGTCAGTATTCAGGGATGCATGTGCTAGTCCTCTGAGCCACCTGTGTCAGTATTCAGGGATGCATGTGCTAGTCCTCTGCTTCACCTGTGTCACTATTCAAGTATGCATGTGCTAGTCCTTTGAGCCACCTGTGTCAGTATTCAGGGATGCATGTGCTAGTCATTTGAGCCACCTGTGTTAGTATTCAGGGATGCATGCGCTAGGCCTCTGAGCCACATGTGTCAGTATTCAGGGAGCCATGGCTAGTCCTCTGAGCCACCTGTGTCAGTATTCAGGGATGCATGTGCTAGTCCTCTGCTTCACCTGTGTCACTATTCAAGTATGCATGTGCTAGTCCTTTGAGCCACCTGTGTCAGTATTCAGGGATGCATGTGCTAGTCATTTGAGCCACCTGTGTTAGTATTCAGGGATGCATGTGCTAGTCCTCTGAGCCACCTGTGTCAGTATTCAGGGATGCATGCGCTAGTCCTCTGAGCCACCTGTGTCAGTATTCAGGGATGCATGCGCTAGTCCTCTGAGCCACCTGTGTCAGTATTCAGGGATGCATGCGCTAGTCCTCAGCCATCTGTGTCAGTATTCAGGGATGCATGTGCTAGTCCTCTGCTCCACCTGTGTCACTATTCAAGTATGCATGTGCTTTTCCTCTGAGCCACCTGTGTCAGTATTCAGGGATGCATGTGCTAGTCCTCTGAGACACCTGTTTCAGTATTCAGGCATACATGTGCTAGTCCTCTGAGCCACCTGTGTCAGTATTCAGGGATGCATTTGCTAGTCCTCAGCCACCTGTGTCAGTATTCAGGGATGCATGCGCTAGTCCTCTGAGCCACCTGTGTCAGTATTCAGGGATGCATGCGCTAGTCCTCTGCGCCACCTGTGTCAGTATTCAGGAATGCATGTGCTAATCCTCTGCACCACCTGTGTCAGTATTCAGGGATGCATGTGCTAGTCCCCTGAGCCACCTGTGTCAGTATTCAGGAATGCATGCGTTAGACCTCTGAGCCACCTGTGTCAGTATTCAGGGATGCATGTGCTAGTACTCTGAGTCACCTGTGTCAGTATTCAGGGATGCATGCGCTAGGCCTCTGAGCCACCTGTGTCAGTATTCAGGGAGCCATGGCTAGTCCTCAGCCACCTGTGTCAGTATTCAGGGATGCATGTGCTAGTCTTCTGAGCCACCTGTGTCAGTATTCAGGGATGCATGCGCTAGTCCACTGAGCCACCTGTGTCAGTATTCAGGGATGCATGTGCTAGTCCTCTGAGCCACCTGTGTCAGTATTCAGGGATGCATGTGCTAGTCCTCTGAGCCATCTGTGTCAATATTCAGGGATGCATGTGCTAGTCCTCTGAGCCACCTGTGTCAGTATTCAGGGATGCATGTGCTAGTCCTCTGAGCCACCTGTGTCAGTATTCAGGGATGCATGCGCTAGTCCTCTGAGCCACCTGTGTCAGTATTCAGGGATGCATGCGTTAGTCCTCTGAGCCACCTGTGTCAGTATTCAGGGATGCATGTGCTAGTCTTCTGAGCCACCTGTGTCAGTATTCAGGGATGCATGTGCTAGTCCTCTGCGCCACCTGTGTCAGTATTCAGGGATGCATGTGCTAGTCCTCTGAGCCCCTGTGTCAGTATTCAGGGGTGCATGTGCTAGTCCTCTGAGCCACCTGTGTCAGTATTTCGGGATGCATGCGCTAGTCCTCTGAGCCATCTGTGTCAGTATTCAGGGATGCATGTGCTAGTCCTCTGAGCCACCTGTGCCAGTATTCAGGGATGCATGCGCTCGTCCTCTGAGCCGACTGTGTCAGTATTCAGGGAGGCATGCGCTAGTCCTCTGAGCCACCTGTGTCAGCATTCAGGGATGCATGCGCTAGTCCTCTGAGCCACCTGTGTCAGTATTCAGGGATGCATGCGCTAGTCCTCTGCGCCACCTGTGCCAGTATTCAGGGATGCATGCGCTAGTCCTCTGAGCCACCTGTGTCAGTATTCAGGGATGCATATGCTAGTCCTATGAGCCACCTGTGTCAGTATTCAGGGATGCATGCACTAGTCCTCTGAGCCACCTGTGTCAGTATTCAGGGATGTATGCGCTAGTCCTCTGAGCCATCTGTGTCAGTATTCAAGGATGCATGTGCTAGTCCTCTGAGCCACCTGTGTCAGTTTTCAGGGATACATGTGCTAGTCCTCTGAGCCACCTGTGTCAGTATTCAGGGATGCATGTGCTAGTCCTCTGAGCCACCTGTGTCAGTATTCAGGGATGCATGTGCTAGTCCTCTGAGCCACCTGTGTCAGTATTCAGGGATGCATGTGCTAGTCCTCTGAGCCACCTGTGTCAGTATTCAGGGATGCATGCACTAGTCCTCTGAGCCACCTGTGTCAGTATTCAGGGATGTATGCGCTAGTCCTCTGAGCCATCTGTGTCAGTATTCAAGGATGCATGTGCTAGTCCTCTGAGCCACCTGTGTCAGTTTTCAGGGATGCATGTGCTAGTCCTCTGAGCCACCTGTGTCAGTATTCAGGGATGCATGTGCTAGTCCTCTGAGCCACCTGTGTCAGTATTCAGGGATGCATGCGCTAGTCCTCAGAGCCACCTGTGTCAGTATTCAGGGATGCATGTGCTAGTCCTCTGCGCCACCTGTGTCAGTATTCAGGGATGCATGTGCTAGTCCTCTGAACCCCTGTGTCAGTATTCAGGGATGCATGCGTTAGTCCTCTGAGCCACCTGTGTCAGTATTCAGGGATGCATGCATTAGTCCTCTGAGCCACCTCTGTCAGTATTCAGGGGTGCATGTGCTAGTCCTCTGAGCCACCTGTGTCAGTATTCAGGGATGCATGCGCTAGTCCTCTGAGCCATCTGTGTCAGTATTCAGGGATGCATGTGCTAGTCCTCTGAGCCACCTGTGCCAGTATTCAGGGATGCATGCGCTCGTCCTCTGAGCCGACTGTGTCAGTATTCAGGGAGGCATGCGCTAGTCCTCTGAGCCACCTGTGTCAGTATTCAGGGATGCATGCGCTAGTCCTCTGAGCCACCTGTGTCAGTATTCAGGGATGCATGCGCTAGTCCTCTGCGCCACCTGTGTCAGTATTCAGGGATAAATGCGCTAGTCCTCTGAGCCACCTGTGTCAGTATTCAGGGATGCATGCGCTTGTCCTCTGAGCCACCTGTGTCAGTATTCAGGGATGCATGCGCTAGTCCTCTGAGCCACCTGTGTCAGTATTCAGGGATGCATGCGCTAGTCCTCTGAGCCACCTGTGTCAGTATTCAGGGATGCATGCGCTAGTCCTCTGAGCCACCTGTGTCAGTATTCAGGGATGCATGCGCTAGTCCTCAGCCATCTGTGTCAGTATTCAGGGATGCATGTGCTATTCCTCTGAGCCACCTGTGCCAGTATTCAGGGATGCATGCGCTCGTCCTCTGAGCCGACTGTGTCAGTATTCAGGGAGGCATGCGCTAGTCCTCTGAGCCACCTGTGTCAGTATTCAGGGATGCATGCGCTAGTCCTCTGAGCCACCTGTGTCAGTATTCAGGGATGCATGCGCTAGTCCTCTGCTCCACCTGTGTCACTATTCAAGTATGCATGTGCTAGTCCTTTGAGCCACCTGTGTCAGTATTCAGGGATGCATGTGCTAGTTCTTTGAGCCACCTATGTCAGTATTCAGGGATGCATGTGCTAGTCCTCTGAGCCACCTGTGTCAGTATTCAGGGATGCATGCGCTAGTCCTCTGAGCCACCTGTGTCAGTATTCAGGGATGCATGTGCTAGTCCTCAGCCACCCGTGTCAGTATTCAGGGATGCATGTGCTAGTCTTCTGAGCCACCTGTGTCAGTATTCAGTGATGCATGTGCTAGTCCTCTGCGCCACCTGTGTCAGTATTCAGGGATGGATGTGCTAGTCCTCTGAGCCACCTGTGTCAGTATTCAGGGATGCATGCGTTAGTCCTCTGAGCCACCTGTGTCAGTATTCAGGGATGCATGCATTAGTCCTCTGAGCCACCTGTGTCAGTATTCAGGGATGCATGCTCTAGTCCTCTGAGCAACCTGTGTCAGTATTCAGGGATGCATGCGCTAGTCCACTGAGCCACTTGTGTCAGTATTCAGGGATGCATGTGCTAGTCCTCAGCCACCTGTGTCAGTATTCACGGATGCATGTGCTAGTCTTCAGAGCCACCTGTGTCAGTATTCAGGGATGCATGCGCTAGTCCTCTGAGCCACCTGTATCAGTATTCAGGGATGCATGTGCTAGTCCTCAGCCACCTGTGTCAGTATTCAGGGATGCATGCGCTAGTCCTCTGAGCCACCTGTGTCAGTATTCAGGGATGCATGCGCTAGTCCTCTGCGCCACCTGTGTCAGTATTCAGGAATGCATGAGCTAGTCCTCTGCGCCACCTGTGTCAGTATTCAGGGATGCATGTGCTAGTCCCCTGAGCCACCTGTGTCAGTATTCAGGGATGCATGCGTTAGACCTCTGAGTCACCTGTGTCCGTATTCAGGGATGCATGTGCTAGTCCTCTGAGCCACCTGTGTCAGTATTCAGGGATGCATGCGCTAGGCCTCTGAGCCACCTGTGTCAGTATTCAGAGAGCCATGGCTAGTCCTCAGCCACCTGTGTCAGTATTCAGGGATGCATGTGCTAGTCCTCTGCTCCACCTGTGTCACTATTCAAGTATGCATGTGCTAGTCCTTTGAGCCACCTGTGTCAGTATTCAGGGATGCATGTGCTAGTCCTCTGCGCCACCTGTGTCAGTATTCAGGGATGCATGTGCTAGTCCTCAGCCACCTGTGTCAGTATTCAGGGATGCATGTGCTAGACTTCTGAGCCACCTGTGTCAGTATTCAGTGATGCATGTGCTAGTCCTCTGCGCCACCTGTGTCAGTATTCAGGGATGCATGTGCTAGTCCTCTGACCCACCTGTGTCAGTATTCAGGGATGCATGCGTTAGTCCTCTGAGCCACTTGTGTCAGTATTCAGGGATGCATGCATTAGTCCTCTGAGCCACCTGTGTCAGTATTCAGGGATGCATGCGCTAGTCCTCTGAGCCACCTGTGTCAGTATTCAGGGATGCATGCGCTAGTCCGCTGAGCCACCTGTGTCAGTATTCAGGGATGCATGTGCTAGTCCTCAGCCACCTGTGTCAGTATTCACGGATGCATGTGCTAGTCTTCAGAGCCACCTGTGTCAGTATTCAGGGATGCATGTGCTAGTCCTCTGTGCCACCTGTGTCAGTATTCAGGGATGCATATGCTAGTCCTATGAGCCACCTGTGTCAGTATTCAGGGATGCATGCACTAGTCCTCTGAGCCACCTGTGTCAGTATTCAGGGATGTATGCGCTAGTCCTCTGAGCCATCTGTGTCAGTATTCAAGGATGCATGTGCTAGTCCTCTGAGCCACCTGTGTCAGTTTTCAGGGATGCATGTGCTAGTCCTCTGAGCCACCTGTGTCAGTATTCAGGGATGCATGTGCTAGTCCTCTGAGCCACCTGTGTCAGTATTCAGGGATGCATGTGCTAGTCCTCTGAGCCACCTGTGTCAGTATTCAGGGATTCATGCGCCAGTCCTCTGAGCCACCTGTGTCAGCATTCAAGGATGCATGTCCTAGTCCTCTGAGCCACCTGTGTCAGTATTCAGGGACGCATGCGCTAGTCCTCAGAGCCACCTGTGTCAGTATTCAGGGATGCCTGTGCTAGTCCTCTGAGCCACCTGTGTCAGTATTCAGGGATGCATGTGCTAGTCCTCTGAGCCAGCTGTGTCAGTATTCAGGGATGCATGTGCTAGTCCTCCAAGCCACCTGTGTCAGTATTCAGTGATGCATGCGCTAGACCTCTGAGCCACCTGTGTCAGTATTCAGGGATGCAGTGCTAGTCCTCCAAGCCACCTGTGTCAGTATTCAGGTATGCATGTGCTAGTCCTGGGGACACATGTGTCAGTATTCAGGGATGCATGTGCTTTTCCTCTGAGCCACCTGTGTCAGTATTCAGGGATGCATGTGCTAGTCTTCTGAGCCACCTGTGTCAGTATTCAGGGATGCATGCGCTAGTCCTCAGCCACCTGTGTCAGTATTCAGGGATGCATTTGCTAGTCCTCTGAGCCACATGTGTCAGTATTCAGGGATGCATGCGCTAGTCCTCAGAGCCACCTGTGTCAGTATTCAGGGATGCATGTGCTAGTCCTCTGTGCCACCTGTGTCAGTATTCAGGGATGCATGTGCTAGTCCTCTGAGCCATCTGTGTCAGTATTCAGGGATGCACGTGCTAGTCCTCTGAGCCACCTGTGTCAGTATTCAGGGATGTATGTGCTAGTCCTCTGAGCCACCTGTGTCAGTATTCAGGGATGCATGCGCTATTCCTCTGAGCCCCCTGTGTCAGTATTCAGGGATGCATGCGCTAGTCCTCTGAGCCACCTGTGTCAGTATTCAGGGATGCATGCGCTAGTCCTCTGAGCCACCTGTGTCAGTATTCAGGATGCATGCGCTAGTCCTCTGAGCCACCTGTGTAAGTATTCAGGGATGCATGTGTTAGTCCTCTGAGCCACCTGTGTCAGTATTCAGGGATGCATATGCTAGTCCTATGAGCCACCTGTGTCAGTATTCAGGGATGCATGCACTAGTCCTCTGAGCCACCTGTGTCAGTATTCAGGGATGTATGTGCTAGTCCTCTGAGCCACCTGTGCCAGTATTCAGGGATGCATGTGCTAGTCCTCTGAGCCGCCTGTGCCAGTATTCAGGGATGCATGTGCTAGTCTTCTGAGCCACCTGTGTCAGTATTCAGGGATGCATATGCTAGTCCTCTGAGCCACCTGTGTCAGTATTCAGGGATGCATGCGCTAGTCCTCTGAGCCACATGTGCCAGTATTCAGGGATATATGTGTTAGTCCTCTGAGTCACCTGTGTCAGTGTTCAGGGATGCATGTGCTAGTCCTCTGAACCACCTGTGTCAGTATTCAGGAATGCATGTCCTAGTCCTCTGAGCCACCTGTGTCAGTATTCAGGGATGCATGCGCTAGTCCTCAGAGCCACCTGTGTCAGTATTCAGGGATGCCTGTGCTAGTCCTCTGAGCCACCTGTGTCAGTATTCAGGGATGCATGTGCTAGTCTTCTGAGCCACCTGTGTCAGTATTCAGGGATGCATGCGCTAGTCCAATGAGCCAACTGTGTCAGTATTCAGGGATGCATATGCTAGTCCTCTGAGCCACCTGTGTCAGTATTCAGGGATGCATGTGCTAGTCCTCTGAGCCATCTGTGTCAGTATTCAGGGATGCATGTGCTAGTCCTCTGAGCCACCTGTGTCAGTATTCAGGGATGCATGTGCTAGTCCTCTGAGCCACCTGTGTCAGTATTCAGGGATGCATGCGCTATTCCTCTGAGCCACCTGTGTCAGTATTCAGGGATGCATGTGCTAGTCCTCTGAGCCACCTGTGTCAGTATTCAGGGATGCATGCGCTAGTCCTCTGAGCCACCTGTGTCAGTATTCAGGGATGCATGCGCTAGTCCTCTGAGCCACCTGTGTAAGTATTCAGGGATACATGCGTTAGTCCTCTGAGCCACCTGTGTCAGTATTCAGGGATGCATATGCTAGTCCTATGAGCCACCTGTGTCAGTATTAAGGGATGCATGCACTAGTCCTCTGAGCCACCTGTGTCAGTATTCAGGGATGTATGCACTAGTCCTCTGAGCCATCTGTGTCAGTATTCAAGGATGCATGTGCTAGTCCTCTGAGCCACCTGTGTCAGTTTTCAGGGATGCATGTGCTAGTCCTCTGAGCCACCTGTGTCAGTATTCAGGGATGCATGTGCTAGTCCTCTGATCCACCTGTGTCAGTATTCAGGGATGCATGTGCTAGTCCTCTGAGCCACCTCTGTCAGTATTCAGGGATTCATGCGCTAGTCCTCTGAGCCACCTGTGTCAGCATTCAAGGATGCATGTCCTAGTCCTCTGAGCCACCTGTGTCAGTATTCAGGGACGCATGCGCTAGTCCTCAGAGCCACCTGTGTCAGTATTCAGGGATGCATGTGCTAGTCCTCTGAGCCACCTGTGTCAGTATTCAGGGATGCATGTGCTAGTCCTCTGAGCCAGCTGTGTCAGTATTCAGGGATGCATGTGCTAGTCCTCCAAGCCACCTGTGTCAGTATTCAGTGATGCATGCGCTAGACCTCTGAGCCACCTGTGTCAGTATTCAGGGATGCAGTGCTAGTCCTCCAAGCCACCTGTGTCAGTATTCAGTTATGCATGTGCTAGTCCTGGGGACACCTGAGTCAGTATTCAGGGATGCATGTGCTTTTTTTTCCTCTGAGCCACCTGTGTCAGTATTCAGGGATGCATGTGCTAGTCCTCTGAGACACCTGTGTCAGTATTCAGGGATTCATGTGCTAGTCCTCTGAGCCACCTGTGTCAGTATTCAGGGATGCATTTGCTAGTCCTCTGAGCCACCTGTATCAGTATTCAGGGATGCATGTGCTAGTCCTCAGCCACCTGTGTCAGTATTCAGGGATGCATGCGCTAGTCCTCTGAGCCACCTGTGTCAGTATTCAGGGATGCATGCGCTAGTCCTCTGCGCCACCTGTGTCAGTATTCAGGAATGCATGTGCTAGTCCTCTGAGCCACCTGTGTCAGTATTCAGGGATGCATGCGCTAGTCCTCTGCGCCACCTGTGTCAGTATTCAGGGATGCATGCACTAGTCCTCTGAGCCACCTTTGTCAGTATTCAGGGATGTATGTGCTAGTCCTCTGAGCCACCTGTGCCAGTATTCAGGGATGCATGTGTGTTAGGGAGAATTCTCTGTTTAGGCTGAATTTCCCTACCTAGTGAGTCCCCCAGCAGCTTTGCTGGATTTCTGGGGTTTAATTTTTTTTCTCCTGCCAAGAGTGAGACTCTTTTACCCTCACTCTTGGACATGTTGAACTGTGTTATCTTGGTTAAACCTTGTGTTGAATGGGCTATGGGGTCTTTTACTCCATAGGGCCTCATGTATTTTTGTGATGTGGGTTACACAGCACCCTCTGTGCCGTGACCCAGGAGTGTCCTAGGGACTCCCCAACATAGACTCCATACCCTGGGACTGACTACTGTCTCCCAGGGCATGTAAAGTCACCAAAGACTTTGCTAGTCTTGAATCCTGAACAGAACCAGTACAAACCATCATATTGTGGACGTACTGGCTGGGGCAATTCGATTGCCCCAGGGTCTGTTAGTCGAGGGGGCACGTCTCCGTCCCCCCTGATCGAGTTTTGGCTGGTGGCAGTGGAAACTACTTTTTATATTCGACCGCGAATATTTCCCTATGGGATTTCCCATTGTTTTAGGCTAACACATTTAATTATTTATTTACGGTAGCCTTAAACATCCCGCCGGTTTATATATTTCTTTTTATAACTCCGGTTGGGACTTTTTGCCAAAACTTGATTCTAAAATGGCGTTGGTGTTCGCCTCTGTAACTCTGACCCAAAGTGGAGCCCTTTTTTCCACTTTTGGCGGGCTTCTCCACAGAAGCCCTCCAAAGTGGTGCCACTCTGTCTGGGGTACTTAGGAGGGGTGGAGGGGGATTTAGGCACCCTGGACTGAGTTACCTTGGTAACTCAAGTCGCACTCCGTCCTGATTGGCCCAAGTGGTGAGCCGCCCGGCTCACCACTTAGCATGTTTGAGTGACAGCTAGGCTGGGTGAATGGGGGTTTGCTGCATAAAAGCAGGGCTTTGGGGACTGGGACTTCAGAAGTCGCCACAGGACCAAGAATCCGACGAGGGAAGAGCTGAGCCGACCTGCTTCGACGACACCACCCGGTGGAGCCCTGCTGAACCGTCTCACCACTTTTTTCCCGACGACCGAGGAGAACTCTTAACGGAGTGGCTCCTTCCCTTAACTGGTGGGGACAACCAGTTTTCGCCTTCTTTCCGTTCTTTGAGGTATCTCGTGGCCGCCTTGCCTGTGCCAAGCACCCCGGCAACCGGAATACCACACTTTACCCCCATACCGCGAAAGTCGGTACCAACCCTTTAACCGGAGGACTCCGCGGCTGGTTTCTTCCCGGGCAGTGCTACGACCTTTCTCTTCTGCTCTTCAGCGAGATATTCTTCTCCCCTGACCAACGTCGAGCCTTGCTGTCACTGCCTGGAACAACTGCCCCCGCTGGAGGATCCTTTCCGCTTAAGGTACTGTGTTCCGCCTGGCTTCCCTTGCTACCGACTGTACGGGGTAGATTTAGTCCCCGGCTTTCGAACCTGGGAGTGCCTGGGACACTTTGGCTAAACTTTCTGAGCCACTCTAAACTCTTTTTGACTCTTTGCAAGACTTTGAATCTCTAACTAACAGTGTGATCTTGGGCACCTTTTCGCTCCGGCTACTCTAAGAGTGGGCCCTGCCTAGTGACTTTTGCTCACCTGTGACTTTGTGCTTCTTTAAGCCTATTGCAAGTGTTCTGGACCTTAGAGTGGTGTGTTTAACCCATTTCTGCTTTTTCTCTCCCTTTCTTGGAAACTACTAGAGTGTCATCTAACGTTAAGCACTCACCTCTGTTTTAATTAAGTGGTGTTAACCTAGAGTTGTCTAGATAGGAGAAAGGATTGAATCTACTTTCATTATAACTGTGTTTGAAGTGTTTACTATATTGTGCTAGAGTGTTTTTAACTTATGTGTATTTTAAATAAATAACTATATACTTTTGAAACCAAGCTCTGGTCAGTGTTTGCTTGTGCTATTGTGTTTTGGTACATATTGTGTATACTTTGCATACTGCCTAACTCTTCTTGAGAGAAGTCTGACTGCTCAGCCACAGCTACCAGGTAAATCTGGGTGGTACAGACTGCTACCAAAGGGGTTTACTGCTCTACCTGTAGTCTTAAATCTTTTGCAGTGTTCCCCAAGGGAACTGCACAGGTTTCTGCCTAACACTGGTGTACAGCGGTGGGATTTGTATTGAGTATACATTTTATTGTGCTTTGGATACCTTAGTGCAACTAACCACAAAGCTTAGCACTGAAAAAGTAAAACCTCTAACATGTCAGTTATAGAAAGCTATAGTCAAGAGTCCCTTGCAGCCAAAACTGCTGATTGTTTAAGAGTGCTCTGTAAACATAAGGATCTCCTGACTAAGGGCAAGAAAATGGAGCTGATTGAAAGATTGTTAGCTAACCAAAGTCTGGGTGATGGTTCAGAGGAACCTACCACTCCAGCAACTGTAGATGACAGTGTTGAAGTTAACATGGAGCAAAATGTTGATGTTTCTGAGGAAGAGTCAGAAGAGGAGGGTGAGGCGGTTGTAACTGTCCCCCCTAGGCCTCTGCCTGCTCTACCTGCTGTGCCTACTGGACCTTTACCAGGTCCCACATTTAGTCCTCAGTACTTTGAACTGGAGAAAATGAAGCTAGAATTGGAGTATAAGAAACTTAATGCTCAAACTGACAAAGAACTAAGGCTAAGGGAAATGGAGCTCAAGTATGACTTAGAAATGAAGAAATTATCTGTTGAGAATGTTTCTCTCTCTGGCTCCTCTAGAAGTTCCAGTCCTAAAAGACCCCGGATGCCTAAAGAATTGGTTGGTATGTATGAGCCTAAGTTGGATGTGTTGGATTGGTTGTCTCTGTTTGAATATAATCATGGGCTCCAGAACATCACAGGAAATGACTTACTCACCTGGTTGTTCTCTAGGCTTCCCCCTGTTGCAACTGATGTGGTAATGGAGATGGGGGAGGAGGATAGGAAGGACTATGAATGTGTGAAACTAGCTTTGATAGCTAGGTTTGGGAAGACCCCTTCCCAGTATCTTAAGAGGTTTAGGAGCCTCAAAAAGCATGATGGTACCCCTTGGGCTACCTGGGTGAGTGAATGTTTGAAAAACTTAGAGGGATGGATTAAGGGTTACAAGGTGAACACTTATGAAGGTATGAAGAATTTGTTTATGTTGGAAACTATTTATGATGCCTGCTCTCCTGAGCTCAGACAACACTTGGCTGATTCCAGGGAATTAGATTCCCGGAAACTAGCTAAGGCTGCTGACTTGTGGGTTGCCAACAGGGCCACTCACAAGGATTCTGGGGTCACTCAGAAGAAGGATGGGGAGAAACAGCCCAAAAAGGACTCCAAAGAGAATTCTAATAATTCCTATCCCAAAGAGGGCCCCAAACCACAAAATAACCAGGGTAAGCCACATGGGAAACCTAGTCAGGCTACTGTACCTTCTGGCCACAAGCCAGAAGGAGGTCAGAACAAGCCACCCTTCCAGAGAGCATTTGGACAATGCTATGTCTGTCAGGGTACTGACCATATCAAAGGAGATCCCAAGTGCAAGGGTAAACCTGCAGGGATCAGCACAGTCTCCTTAGCCTTCACTCCTGAGGATGAAGTACAGATGGCTAGTGCCCACTTTGAACTCTTTGCTGAAGAACCCTTGGGTCTTCAAGCAACTGTAAACTTAGAGCCTATGGGTCTGGTTAGTCCCCAGAATAGGGTTGTGTATAACTCCCTACCTGTTAACTCTAAGGTGTATTATGTGGACAGTGTTCTTGTCAATGGCCAGGATACTCCTGCCAGGAGAGACACTGGGGCCAGCAGATCAGTAGTGGATGAAAGCTTCTTTCAACCTGAAGATGTGGCCAAAGCACCCAAAGGTCCCACTAAGATGTCTGGAGGCCCTGTCCAAATGGTTCCTATTCTACCAGCCCTCATTCAATGTAACAACATGACAGTAAGGATCCCTGTCAGTGTTCAGGCTGAGGTACCTGGGAAGGTCCTGTTAGGGAATGACCTAAGAACTCTAGGAGTAGTGTCACATACCCCCAGGCCTCCCAGTATGGAGAAGCAGAACTTAACCAAATTGGCTAGAAAGGCTACCTTGAAGGGCCCTTCTAAGCCTGTGGGACCCTCTACTGAGAACCCCACTACAAGCCCTGGGTTTAGTAAGTTGACCTCTGACCCAGGCACCTTTCAGGATAGTATGCTAGGAACATGGGAGCCCCAACCAAGCTCCATCATTGTTCCCCTAGTCTCAGAGTCTCTGACTCCCCCTGCTTCTGAGGAAGAGGTGGATAGACCAACTAGGCCCCTATCTGAACCTGAGAGAACTGGTAATTCTCAGTGCTGGTGGAAAACCAGAAAAGAAAAGTCTAAGGCCAAAAACCTTCAGACTGTTAGACCTTCTACTGAAGACCCCCACTCAAATCCTAATATTAGGGGGGAAACTCCTAAAATAGGTAAGGGTAGATCTAAGAGGAAAGGGAAGCAGGTACATTGCCTAACCCCAACCCCTCCAACCAAGAGGCCTAAGACCCAACCTGCTCCCACAAGAGAGGTGGTGAGGAACCTTGGAGGCCCCTCTAGATCTAAGGGAATCCTTTATAAGGACCCCTTGAAAAAGCCTAACATAGGTTCAGAAGTTGTACCAACTTCTGAGGGACTGGTCAACCAGATCCCCTATAACAAAAAGACTGATGTTCCTCAAAGGGTTTGTAGGTCCTTTAGCTTGCAAAAGAAAACCTTTGAGTTCTCCCTTAAGCAAAGGTCAGGGTGTCACCATCAAAATGCTGATGGACTCTCTAGGATGTATATCATCGACTAGAGGTATGAGGTTCATCCAGGAGTGGATTAAATCCTCCTGTCCCTTAGTCTGGGGGGGGCGAGTGTTAGGGAGAATTCTCTGTTTAGGCTGAATTTCCCTACCTAGTGAGTCCCCCAGCAGCTTTGCTGGATTTCTGGGGTTTAATTTTTTTTCTCCTGCCAAGAGTGAGACTCTTTTACCCTCACTCTTGGACATGTTGAACTGTGTTATCTTGGTTAAACCTTGTGTTGAATGGGCTATGGGGTCTTTTACTCCATAGGGCCTCATGTATTTTTGTGATGTGGGTTACACAGCACCCTCTGTGCCGTGACCCAGGAGTGTCCTAGGGACTCCCCAACATAGACTCCATACCCTGGGACTGACTACTGTCTCCCAGGGCATGTAAAGTCACCAAAGACTTTGCTAGTCTTGAATCCTGAACAGAACCAGTACAAACCATCATATTGTGGACGTACTGGCTGGGGCAATTCGATTGCCCCAGGGTCTGTTAGTCGAGGGGGCACGTCTCCGTCCCCCCTGATCGAGTTTTGGCTGGTGGCAGTGGAAACTACTTTTTATATTCGACCGCGAATATTTCCCTATGGGATTTCCCATTGTTTTAGGCTAACACATTTAATTATTTATTTACGGTAGCCTTAAACATCCCGCCGGTTTATATATTTCTTTTTATAACTCCGGTTGGGACTTTTTGCCAAAACTTGATTCTAAAATGGCGTTGGTGTTCGCCTCTGTAACTCTGACCCAAAGTGGAGCCCTTTGTTCCACTTTTGGCGGGCTTCTCCACAGAAGCCCTCCAAAGTGGTGCCACTCTGTCTGGGGTACTTAGGAGGGGTGGAGGGGGATTTAGGCACCCTGGACTGAGTTACCTTGGTAACTCAAGTCGCACTCCGTCCTGATTGGCCCAAGTGGTGAGCCGCCCGGCTCACCACTTAGCATGTTTGAGTGACAGCTAGGCTGGGTGAATGGGGGTTTGCTGCATAAAAGCAGGGCTTTGGGGACTGGGACTTCAGAAGTCGCCACAGGACCAAGAATCCGACGAGGGAAGAGCTGAGCCGACCTGCTTCGACGACACCACCCGGTGGAGCCCTGCTGAACCGTCTCACCACTTTTTCCCGACGACCGAGGAGAACTCTTAACGGAGTGGCTCCTTCCCTTAACTGGTGGGGACAACCAGTTTTCGCCTTCTTTCCGTTCTTTGAGGTATCTCGTGGCCGCCTTGCCTGTGCCAAGCACCCCGGCAACCGGAATACCACACTTTACCCCCATACCGCGAAAGTCGGTACCAACCCTTTAACCGGAGGACTCCGCGGCTGGTTTCTTCCCGGGCAGTGCTACGACCTTTCTCTTCTGCTCTTCAGCGAGATATTCTTCTCCCCTGACCAACGTCGAGCCTTGCTGTCACTGCCTGGAACAACTGCCCCCGCTGGAGGATCCTTTCCGCTTAAGGTACTGTGTTCCGCCTGGCTTCCCTTGCTACCGACTGTACGGGGTAGATTTAGTCCCCGGCTTTCGAACCTGGGAGTGCCTGGGACACTTTGGCTAAACTTTCTGAGCCACTCTAAACTCTTTTTGACTCTTTGCAAGACTTTGAATCTCTAACTAACAGTGTGATCTTGGGCACCTTTTCGCTCCGGCTACTCTAAGAGTGGGCCCTGCCTAGTGACTTTTGCTCACCTGTGACTTTGTGCTTCTTTAAGCCTATTGCAAGTGTTCTGGACCTTAGAGTGGTGTGTTTAACCCATTTCTGCTTTTTCTCTCCCTTTCTTGGAAACTACTAGAGTGTCATCTAACGTTAAGCACTCACCTCTGTTTTAATTAAGTGGTGTTAACCTAGAGTTGTCTAGATAGGAGAAAGGATTGAATCTACTTTCATTATAACTGTGTTTGAAGTGTTTACTATATTGTGCTAGAGTGTTTTTAACTTATGTGTATTTTAAATAAATAACTATATACTTTTGAAACCAAGCTCTGGTCAGTGTTTGCTTGTGCTATTGTGTTTTGGTACATATTGTGTATACTTTGCATACTGCCTAACTCTTCTTGAGAGAAGTCTGACTGCTCAGCCACAGCTACCAGGTAAATCTGGGTGGTACAGACTGCTACCAAAGGGGTTTACTGCTCTACCTGTAGTCTTAAATCTTTTGCAGTGTTCCCCAAGGGAACTGCACAGGTTTCTGCCTAACAATGTGCTAGTCCTCTGAGCCGCCTGTGCCAGTATTCAGGGATGCATGTGCTAGTCTTCTGAGCCACCTGTGTCAGTATTCAGGGATGCATATGCTAGTCCTCTGAGCCACCTGTGTCAGTATTCAGGGATGCATGCGCTAGTCCTCTGAGCCACATGTGTCAGTATTCAGGGATATATGTGTTAGTCCTCTGAGTCACCTGTGTCAGTGTTCAGGGATGCATGTGCTAGTCCTCTGAGCCACCTGTGTCAGTGTTCAGGAATGCATGTGCTAGTCCTCTGAGCCACCTGTGTCAGTATTCAGGGATGCATGTGCTAGTCCTCTGAGCCACCTGTGTCAGTATTCAGGGATGCATGCGCTATTCCTCTGAGCCACCTGTGTCAGTATTCAGGGATGCATGTGCTAGTCCTCTGAGCCACCTGTGTCAGTATTCAGGGATGCATGCGCTAGTCCTCTGAGCCACCTGTGTCAGTATTCAGGGATGCATGCGCTAGTCCTCTGAGCCACCTGTGTAAGTATTCAGGGATACATGCGTTAGTCCTCTGAGCCACCTGTGTCAGTATTCAGGGATGCATATGCTAGTCCTATGAGCCACCTGTGTCAGTATTAAGGGATGCATGCACTAGTCCTCTGAGCCACCTGTGTCAGTATTCAGGGATGTATGCACTAGTCCTCTGAGCCATCTGTGTCAGTATTCAAGGATGCATGTGCTAGTCCTCTGAGCCACCTGTGTCAGTTTTCAGGGATGCATGTGCTAGTCCTCTGAGCCACCTGTGTCAGTATTCAGGGATGCATGTGCTAGTCCTCTGATCCACCTGTGTCAGTATTCAGGGATGCATGTGCTAGTCCTCTGAGCCACCTCTGTCAGTATTCAGGGATTCATGCGCTAGTCCTCTGAGCCACCTGTGTCAGCATTCAAGGATGCATGTCCTAGTCCTCTGAGCCACCTGTGTCAGTATTCAGGGACGCATGCGCTAGTCCTCAGAGCCACCTGTGTCAGTATTCAGGGATGCATGTGCTAGTCCTCTGAGCCACCTGTGTCAGTATTCAGGGATGCATGTGCTAGTCCTCTGAGCCAGCTGTGTCAGTATTCAGGGATGCATGTGCTAGTCCTCCAAGCCACCTGTGTCAGTATTCAGTGATGCATGCGCTAGACCTCTGAGCCACCTGTGTCAGTATTCAGGGATGCAGTGCTAGTCCTCCAAGCCACCTGTGTCAGTATTCAGTTATGCATGTGCTAGTCCTGGGGACACCTGAGTCAGTATTCAGGGATGCATGTGCTTTTTTTTCCTCTGAGCCACCTGTGTCAGTATTCAGGGATGCATGTGCTAGTCCTCTGAGACACCTGTGTCAGTATTCAGGGATTCATGTGCTAGTCCTCTGAGCCACCTGTGTCAGTATTCAGGGATGCATTTGCTAGTCCTCTGAGCCACCTGTATCAGTATTCAGGGATGCATGTGCTAGTCCTCAGCCACCTGTGTCAGTATTCAGGGATGCATGCGCTAGTCCTCTGAGCCACCTGTGTCAGTATTCAGGGATGCATGCGCTAGTCCTCTGCGCCACCTGTGTCAGTATTCAGGAATGCATGTGCTAGTCCTCTGAGCCACCTGTGTCAGTATTCAGGGATGCATGCGCTAGTCCTCTGCGCCACCTGTGTCAGTATTCAGGGATGCATGCACTAGTCCTCTGAGCCACCTTTGTCAGTATTCAGGGATGTATGTGCTAGTCCTCTGAGCCACCTGTGCCAGTATTCAGGGATGCATGTGCTAGTCCTCTGAGCCGCCTGTGCCAGTATTCAGGGATGCATGTGCTAGTCTTCTGAGCCACCTGTGTCAGTATTCAGGGATGCATATGCTAGTCCTCTGAGCCACCTGTGTCAGTATTCAGGGATGCATGCGCTAGTCCTCTGAGCCACATGTGTCAGTATTCAGGGATATATGTGTTAGTCCTCTGAGTCACCTGTGTCAGTGTTCAGGGATGCATGTGCTAGTCCTCTGAGCCACCTGTGTCAGTGTTCAGGAATGCATGTGCTAGTCCTCTGAGCCACCTGTGTCAGTATTCATTGATGCATGTGCTGGTCCTATGAACCACCTGTGTCAGTATTCAGGGATGCATGTCCTAGTCCTCTGAGCCACCTGTGTCAGTATTCAGGGATGCATGCGCTATTCCTCAGAGCCACCTGTGTTAGTATTCAGGGATGCCTGTGCTAGTCCTCTGAGCCACCTGTGTCAGTATTCAGGGATGCATGTGCTAGTCTTCTGAGCCACCTGTGTCAGTATTCAGGGATGCATGCGCTAGTCCAATGAGCCAACTGTGTCAGTATTCAGGGATGCATGTGCTAGTCCTCTGAGCCACCTGTGTCAGTATTCAGGGATGCATGTGCTAGTCCTCTGAGCCATCTGTGTCAGTATTCAGGGATACATGTGCTAGTCCTCTGAGCCACCTGTGTCAGTATTCAGGGATGCATGTGCTAGTCCTCTGAGCCACCTGTGTCAGTATTCAGGGATGCATGTGCTAGTCCTCTGAGCCACCTGTGTCAGTATTCAGGGATGCATGTGCTAGTCCTCTGAGCCATCTGTGTCAGTATTCAGGGATGCATGTGCTAGTCCTCTGAGCCACCTGTGTCAGTATTCAGGGATGCATATGCTAGTCCTATGAGCCACCTGTGTCAGTATTCAGGGATGCATGCACTAGTCCTCTGAGCCACCTGTGTCAGTATTCAGGGATGTATGCACTAGTCCTCTGAGCCATCTGTGTCAGTATTCAAGGATGCATGTGCTAGTCCTCTGAGCCACCTGTGTCAGTTTTCAGGGATGCATGTGCTAGTCCTCTGAGCCACCTGTGTCAGTATTCAAGGATGCATGTGCTAGTCCTCTGAGCCACCTGTGTCAGTATTCAGGGATGCATGTGCTAGTCCTCTGAGCCACCTGTGTCAGTATTCAGGGATTCATGCGCTAGTCCTCTGAGCCACCTGAGTCAGCATTCAAGGATGCATGTCCTAGTCCTCTGAGCCACCTGTGTCAGTATTCAGGGACGCATGCGCTAGTCCTCAGAGCCACCTGTGTCAGTATTCAGGGATGGCTGTGCTAGTCCTCTGAGCCACCTGTGTCAGTATTCAGGGATGCATGTGCTAGTCCTCTGAGCCAGCTGTGTCAGTATTCAGGGATGCATGTGCTAGTCCTCCAAGCCACCTGTGTCAGTATTCAGTGATGCATGCGCTAGACCTCTGAGCCACCTGTGTCAGTATTCAGGGATGCAGTGCTAGTCCTCCAAGCCACCTGTGTCAGTATTCAGGTATGCATGTGCTAGTCCTGGGGACACCTGAGTCAGTATTCAGGGATGCATGTGCTAGTCTTCTGAGCCACCTGTGTCAGTATTCAGGGATGCATATGCTAGTCCTCTGAGCCACCTGTGTCAGTATTCAGGGATGCATGCGCTAGTCCTCTGAGCCACATGTGTCAGTATTCAGGGATATATGTGTTAGTCCTCTGAGTCACCTGTGTCAGTGTTCAGGGATGCATGTGCTAGTCCTCTGAGCCACCTGTGTCAGTGTTCAGGAATGCATGTGCTAGTCCTCTGAGCCACCTGTGTCAGTATTCATTGATGCATGTGCTGGTCCTATGAACCACCTGTGTCAGTATTCAGGGATGCATGTCCTAGTCCTCTGAGCCACCTGTGTCAGTATTCAGGGATGCATGCGCTATTCCTCAGAGCCACCTGTGTTAGTATTCAGGGATGCCTGTGCTAGTCCTCTGAGCCACCTGTGTCAGTATTCAGGGATGCATGTGCTAGTCTTCTGAGCCACCTGTGTCAGTATTCAGGGATGCATGCGCTAGTCCAATGAGCCAACTGTGTCAGTATTCAGGGATGCATGTGCTAGTCCTCTGAGCCACCTGTGTCAGTATTCAGGGATGCATGTGCTAGTCCTCTGAGCCATCTGTGTCAGTATTCAGGGATGCATGTGCTAGTCCTCTGAGCCACCTGTGTCAGTATTCAGGGATGCATGTGCTAGTCCTCTGAGCCACCTGTGTCAGTATTCAGGGATGCATGTGCTAGTCCTCTGAGCCACCTGTGTCAGTATTCAGGGATGCATGTGCTAGTCCTCTGAGCCATCTGTGTCAGTATTCAGGGATGCATGTGCTAGTCCTCTGAGCCACCTGTGTCAGTATTCAGGGATGCATATGCTAGTCCTATGAGCCACCTGTGTCAGTATTCAGGGATGCATGCACTAGTCCTCTGAGCCACCTGTGTCAGTATTCAGGGATGTATGCACTAGTCCTCTGAGCCATCTGTGTCAGTATTCAAGGATGCATGTGCTAGTCCTCTGAGCCACCTGTGTCAGTTTTCAGGGATGCATGTGCTAGTCCTCTGAGCCACCTGTGTCAGTATTCAAGGATGCATGTGCTAGTCCTCTGAGCCACCTGTGTCAGTATTCAGGGATGCATGTGCTAGTCCTCTGAGCCACCTGTGTCAGTATTCAGGGATTCATGCGCTAGTCCTCTGAGCCACCTGAGTCAGCATTCAAGGATGCATGTCCTAGTCCTCTGAGCCACCTGTGTCAGTATTCAGGGACGCATGCGCTAGTCCTCAGAGCCACCTGTGTCAGTATTCAGGGATGGCTGTGCTAGTCCTCTGAGCCACCTGTGTCAGTATTCAGGGATGCATGTGCTAGTCCTCTGAGCCAGCTGTGTCAGTATTCAGGGATGCATGTGCTAGTCCTCCAAGCCACCTGTGTCAGTATTCAGTGATGCATGCGCTAGACCTCTGAGCCACCTGTGTCAGTATTCAGGGATGCAGTGCTAGTCCTCCAAGCCACCTGTGTCAGTATTCAGGTATGCATGTGCTAGTCCTGGGGACACCTGAGTCAGTATTCAGGGATGCATGTGCTTTTCCTCTGAGCCACCTGTGTCAGTATTCAGGGATGCATGTGCTAGTCCTCTGAGACACCTGTGTCAGTATTCAGGGATACATGTGCTAGTCCTCTGAGCCACCTGTGTCAGTATTCAGGGATGCATTTGCTAGTCCTCTGAGCCACCTGTATCAGTATTCAGGGATGCATGTGCTAGTCCTCAGCCACCTGTGTCAGTATTCAGGGATGAATGCGCTAGTCCTCTGAGCCACCTGTGTCAGTATTCAGGGATGCATGCGCTAGTCCTCTGCGCCACCTGTGTCAGTATTCAGGAATGCATGTGCTAGTCCTCTGCGCCACCTGTGTCAGTATTCAGGGATGCATGTGCTAGTCCCCTGAGCCACCTGTGTCAGTATTCAGGAATGCATGCGTTAGACCTCTGAGCCACCTGTGTCAGTATTCAGGGATGCATGTGCTAGTCCTCTGAGCCACCTGTGTCAGTATTCAGGGATGCATGCGCTAGGCCTCTGAGCCACCTGTGTCAGTATTCAGGGAGCCATGGCTAGTCCTCAGCCACCTGTGTCAGTATTCAGGGATGCATGCGCTAGTCCTCTGAGCCACCTGTGTAAGTATTCAGGGATGCATGCGTTAGTCCTCTGAGCCACCTGTGTCAGTATTCAGGGATGCATGCGCTAAACCTCTGAGCCACCTGTGTCAGTATTCAGGGATGCATGTGCTAGTCCTCTGAGCCACCGGTGTCAGTATTCAGGGATGCATGTGCTAGTTCTCAGTCACCTGTGTCAGTATTCAGGGATGCATGTGCTAGACTTCTGAGCCACCTGTGTCAGTATTCAGGGATGCATGCACTAGTCCACTGAGCCACCCGTGTCAGTATTCAGGGATGCATGTGCCAGTCCTCTGAGCCACCTGTGTCAGTATTCAGGGATGCATATGCTAGTCCTATGAGCCACCTGTGTCAGTATTCAGGGATGCATGCACTAGTCCTCTGAGCCACCTGTGTCAGTATTCAGGGATGTATGCGCTAGTCCTCTGAGCCATCTGTGTCAGTATTCAAGGATGCATGTGCTAGTCCTCTGAGCCACCTGTGTCAGTATTCAGGGATGCATGTGCTAGTCCTCTGAGCCACCTGTGTCAGTATTCAGGGATGCATGCGCTAGTCCTCTGAGCCACCTGTGTCAGTATTCAGGGATGCATGTGCTAGTCCTCTGAGCCACCTGTGTCAGTATTCAGGGATGCATGTGCTAGTCCTCTGAGCCATATGTGTCAGTATTCAGTTATGCATGCGCTAGTCCTCTGAGCCACCTGTGTAAGTATTCAAGTATGCATGTGCTATTCCTTTGAGCCACCTGTGTCAGTATTCAGGGATGCATGTGCTAGTCCTTTGAGCCAACTGTGTCAGTATTCAGGGATGCATGTGCTAGTCCTCTGAGCCACCTGTGTCAGTATTCAAGGATGCATGCGCTAGTCCTCTGAGCCACCTGTGTCAGTATTCAGGGATGCATGTGCTAGTCCTCAGCCACCTGTGTCAGTATTCAGGGATGCATGTGCTAGTCTTCTGAGCCACCTGTGTCAGTATTCAGGGATGCATGTGCTAGTCCTCTGCGCCACCTGTGTCAGTATTCAGGGATGCATGTGCTAGTCCTCTGAGCCCCTGTGTCAGTATTCAGGGGTGCATGTGCTAGTCCTCTGAGCCACCTGTGTCAGTATTTCGGGATGCATGCGCTAGTCCTCTGAGCCATCTGTGTCAGTATTCAGGGATGCATGTGCTAGTCCTCTGAGCCACCTGTGCCAGTATTCAGGGATGCATGCGCTCATCCTCTGAGCCGACTGTGTCAGTATTCAGGGAGGCATGCGCTAGTCCTCTGAGCCACCTGTGTCAGCATTCAGGGATGCATGCGCTAGTCCTCTGAGCCACCTGTGTCAGTATTCAGGGATGCATGCGCTAGTCCTCTGCGCCACCTGTGCCAGTATTCAGGGATGCATGCGCTAGTCCTCTGAGCCACCTGTGTCAGTATTCAGGGATGCATGCGCTTGTCCTCTGAGCCACCTGTGTCAGTATTCAGGGATGCATGCGCTAGTCCTCTGAGCCACCTGTGTCAGTATTCAGGGATGCATGCGCTAGTCCTCTGAGCCACCTGTGTCAGTATTCAGGGATGCATGCGCTAGTCCTCTGAGCCACCTGTGTCAGTATCCAGGGATGCATGCGCTAGTCCTCAGCCATCTGTGTCAGTATTCAGGGATGCATGTGCTAGTCCTCTGCTCCACCTGTGTCACTATTCAAGTATGCATGTGCTAGTCCTTTGAGCCACCTGTGTCAGTATTCAGGGATGCATGTGCTAGTCCTTTGAGCCACCTGTGTCAGTATTCAGGGATGCATGTGCTAGTCCTCTGAGCCACCTGTGTCAGTATTCAGGGATGCATGCGCTAGTCCTCTGAGCCGCCTGTGTCAGTATTCAGGGATGCATGTGCTAGTCCTCAGCCACCTGTGTCAGTATTCAGGGATGCATGTGCTAGTCTTCTGAGCCACCTGTGTCAGTATTCAGTGATGCATGTGCTAGTCCTCTGCGCCACCTGTGTCAGTATTCAGGGATGGATGTGCTAGTCCTCTGAGCCACCTGTGTCAGTATTCAGGGATGCATGCGTTAGTCCTCTGAGCCACCTGTGTCAGTATTCAGGGATGCATGCATTAGTCCTCTGAGCCACCTGTGTCAGTATTCAGGGATGCATGCGCTAGTCCTCTGAGCCACCTGTGTCAGTATTCAGGGATGCATGCGCTAGTCCGCTGAGCCACTTGTGTCAGTATTCAGGGATGCATGTGCTAGTCCTCAGCCACCTGTGTCAGTATTCACGGATGCATGTGCTAGTCCTCTGTGCTACCTGTGTCAGTATTCAGGGATGCATGTGCTAGTCCTCTGAGCCACCTGTGTCAGTATTCAGGGATGCATGCGCTAGTCCACTGAGCCACCTGTGTCAGTATTCAGGGATGCATGTGCTAGTCCTCTGAGCCACCTGTGTCAGTATTCAGGGATGCATGCGCTAGTCCTATGAGCCACCTGTATCAGTATTCAGGGATGCATGCGCTAGTCCTCAGCCACCTGTGTCAGTATTCAGGGATGCATGCGCTAGTCCTCTGAGCCACCTGTGTCAGTATTCAGGGATGCATGCGCTAGTCCTCTGCGCCACCTGTGTCAGTATTCAGGAATGCATGAGCTAGTCCTCTGCGCCACCTGTGTCAGTATTCAGGGATGCATGTGCTAGTCCCCTGAGCCACCTGTGTCAGTATTCAGGGATGCATGCGTTAGACATCTGAGTCACCTGTGTCCGTATTCAGGGATGCATGTGCTAGTCCTCTGAGCCACCTGTGTCAGTATTCAGGGATGCATGCGCTAGGCCTCTGAGCCACCTGTGTCAGTATTCAGGGAGCCATGGCTAGTCCTCAGCCACCTGTGTCAGTATTCAGGGATGCATGTGCTAGTCCTCTGCTCCACCTGTGTCACTATTCAAGTATGCATGTGCTAGTCCTTTGAGCCACCTGTGTCAGTATTCAGGGATGCATGTGCTAGTCCTCTGAGCCACCTGTGTCAGTATTCAGGGATGCATGTGCTAGTCCTCTGCTTCACCTGTGTCACTATTCAAGTATGCATGTGCTAGTCCTTTGAGCCACCTGTGTCAGTATTCAGGGATGCATGTGCTAGTCATTTGAGCCACCTGTGTTAGTATTCAGGGATGCATGCGCTAGGCCTCTGAGCCACATGTGTCAGTATTCAGGGAGCCATGGCTAGTCCTCTGAGCCACCTGTGTCAGTATTCAGGGATGCATGTGCTAGTCCTCTGCTTCACCTGTGTCACTATTCAAGTATGCATGTGCTAGTCCTTTGAGCCACCTGTGTCAGTATTCAGGGATGCATGTGCTAGTCATTTGAGCCACCTGTGTTAGTATTCAGGGATGCATGTGCTAGTCCTCTGAGCCACCTGTGTCAGTATTCAGGGATGCATGCGCTAGTCCTCTGAGCCACCTGTGTCAGTATTCAGGGATGCATGCGCTAGTCCTCTGAGCCACCTGTGTCAGTATTCAGGGATGCATGCGCTTGTCCTCTGAGCCACCTGTGTCAGTATTCAGGGATGCATGCGCTAGTCCTCTGAGCCACCTGTGTCAGTATTCAGGGATGCATGCGCTAGTCCTCTGAGCCACCTGTGTCAGTATTCAGGGATGCATGCGCTAGTCCTCTGAGCCACCTGTGTCAGTATCCAGGGATGCATGCGCTAGTCCTCAGCCATCTGTGTCAGTATTCAGGGATGCATGTGCTAGTCCTCTGCTCCACCTGTGTCACTATTCAAGTATGCATGTGCTAGTCCTTTGAGCCACCTGTGTCAGTATTCAGGGATGCATGTGCTAGTCCTTTGAGCCACCTGTGTCAGTATTCAGGGATGCATGTGCTAGTCCTCTGAGCCACCTGTGTCAGTATTCAGGGATGCATGCGCTAGTCCTCTGAGCCGCCTGTGTCAGTATTCAGGGATGCATGTGCTAGTCCTCAGCCACCTGTGTCAGTATTCAGGGATGCATGTGCTAGTCTTCTGAGCCACCTGTGTCAGTATTCAGTGATGCATGTGCTAGTCCTCTGCGCCACCTGTGTCAGTATTCAGGGATGGATGTGCTAGTCCTCTGAGCCACCTGTGTCAGTATTCAGGGATGCATGCGTTAGTCCTCTGAGCCACCTGTGTCAGTATTCAGGGATGCATGCATTAGTCCTCTGAGCCACCTGTGTCAGTATTCAGGGATGCATGCGCTAGTCCTCTGAGCCACCTGTGTCAGTATTCAGGGATGCATGCGCTAGTCCGCTGAGCCACTTGTGTCAGTATTCAGGGATGCATGTGCTAGTCCTCAGCCACCTGTGTCAGTATTCACGGATGCATGTGCTAGTCCTCTGTGCTACCTGTGTCAGTATTCAGGGATGCATGTGCTAGTCCTCTGAGCCACCTGTGTCAGTATTCAGGGATGCATGCGCTAGTCCACTGAGCCACCTGTGTCAGTATTCAGGGATGCATGTGCTAGTCCTCTGAGCCACCTGTGTCAGTATTCAGGGATGCATGCGCTAGTCCTATGAGCCACCTGTATCAGTATTCAGGGATGCATGCGCTAGTCCTCAGCCACCTGTGTCAGTATTCAGGGATGCATGCGCTAGTCCTCTGAGCCACCTGTGTCAGTATTCAGGGATGCATGCGCTAGTCCTCTGCGCCACCTGTGTCAGTATTCAGGAATGCATGAGCTAGTCCTCTGCGCCACCTGTGTCAGTATTCAGGGATGCATGTGCTAGTCCCCTGAGCCACCTGTGTCAGTATTCAGGGATGCATGCGTTAGACATCTGAGTCACCTGTGTCCGTATTCAGGGATGCATGTGCTAGTCCTCTGAGCCACCTGTGTCAGTATTCAGGGATGCATGCGCTAGGCCTCTGAGCCACCTGTGTCAGTATTCAGGGAGCCATGGCTAGTCCTCAGCCACCTGTGTCAGTATTCAGGGATGCATGTGCTAGTCCTCTGCTCCACCTGTGTCACTATTCAAGTATGCATGTGCTAGTCCTTTGAGCCACCTGTGTCAGTATTCAGGGATGCATGTGCTAGTCCTCTGAGCCACCTGTGTCAGTATTCAGGGATGCATGTGCTAGTCCTCTGCTTCACCTGTGTCACTATTCAAGTATGCATGTGCTAGTCCTTTGAGCCACCTGTGTCAGTATTCAGGGATGCATGTGCTAGTCATTTGAGCCACCTGTGTTAGTATTCAGGGATGCATGCGCTAGGCCTCTGAGCCACATGTGTCAGTATTCAGGGAGCCATGGCTAGTCCTCTGAGCCACCTGTGTCAGTATTCAGGGATGCATGTGCTAGTCCTCTGCTTCACCTGTGTCACTATTCAAGTATGCATGTGCTAGTCCTTTGAGCCACCTGTGTCAGTATTCAGGGATGCATGTGCTAGTCATTTGAGCCACCTGTGTTAGTATTCAGGGATGCATGTGCTAGTCCTCTGAGCCACCTGTGTCAGTATTCAGGGATGCATGCGCTAGTCCTCTGAGCCACCTGTGTCAGTATTCAGGGATGCATGCGCTAGTCCTCTGAGCCACCTGTGTCAGTATTCAGGGATGCATGCGCTAGTCCTCAGCCATCTGTGTCAGTATTCAGGGATGCATGTGCTAGTCCTCTGCTCCACCTGTGTCACTATTCAAGTATGCATGTGCTTTTCCTCTGAGCCACCTGTGTCAGTATTCAGGGATGCATGTGCTAGTCCTCTGAGACACCTGTTTCAGTATTCAGGCATACATGTGCTAGTCCTCTGAGCCACCTGTGTCAGTATTCAGGGATGCATTTGCTAGTCCTCAGCCACCTGTGTCAGTATTCAGGGATGCATGCGCTAGTCCTCTGAGCCACCTGTGTCAGTATTCAGGGATGCATGCGCTAGTCCTCTGCGCCACCTGTGTCAGTATTCAGGAATGCATGTGCTAATCCTCTGCACCACCTGTGTCAGTATTCAGGGATGCATGTGCTAGTCCCCTGAGCCACCTGTGTCAGTATTCAGGAATGCATGCGTTAGACCTCTGAGCCACCTGTGTCAGTATTCAGGGATGCATGTGCTAGTACTCTGAGTCACCTGTGTCAGTATTCAGGGATGCATGCGCTAGGCCTCTGAGCCACCTGTGTCAGTATTCAGGGAGCCATGGCTAGTCCTCAGCCACCTGTGTCAGTATTCAGGGATGCATGTGCTAGTCTTCTGAGCCACCTGTGTCAGTATTCAGGGATGCATGCGCTAGTCCACTGAGCCACCTGTGTCAGTATTCAGGGATGCATGTGCTAGTCCTCTGAGCCACCTGTGTCAGTATTCAGGGATGCATGTGCTAGTCCTCTGAGCCATCTGTGTCAATATTCAGGGATGCATGTGCTAGTCCTCTGAGCCACCTGTGTCAGTATTCAGGGATGCATGTGCTAGTCCTCTGAGCCACCTGTGTCAGTATTCAGGGATGCATGCGCTAGTCCTCTGAGCCACCTGTGTCAGTATTCAGGGATGCATGCGTTAGTCCTCTGAGCCACCTGTGTCAGTATTCAGGGATGCATGTGCTAGTCTTCTGAGCCACCTGTGTCAGTATTCAGGGATGCATGTGCTAGTCCTCTGCGCCACCTGTGTCAGTATTCAGGGATGCATGTGCTAGTCCTCTGAGCCCCTGTGTCAGTATTCAGGGGTGCATGTGCTAGTCCTCTGAGCCACCTGTGTCAGTATTTCGGGATGCATGCGCTAGTCCTCTGAGCCATCTGTGTCAGTATTCAGGGATGCATGTGCTAGTCCTCTGAGCCACCTGTGCCAGTATTCAGGGATGCATGCGCTCGTCCTCTGAGCCGACTGTGTCAGTATTCAGGGAGGCATGCGCTAGTCCTCTGAGCCACCTGTGTCAGCATTCAGGGATGCATGCGCTAGTCCTCTGAGCCACCTGTGTCAGTATTCAGGGATGCATGCGCTAGTCCTCTGCGCCACCTGTGCCAGTATTCAGGGATGCATGCGCTAGTCCTCTGAGCCACCTGTGTCAGTATTCAGGGATGCATGCGCTTGTCCTCTGAGCCACCTGTGTCAGTATTCAGGGATGCATGCGCTAGTCCTCTGAGCCACCTGTGTCAGTATTCAGGGATGCATGCGCTAGTCCTCTGAGCCACCTGTGTCAGTATTCAGGGATGCATGCGCTAGTCCTCTGAGCCACCTGTGTCAGTATCCAGGGATGCATGCGCTAGTCCTCAGCCATCTGTGTCAGTATTCAGGGATGCATGTGCTAGTCCTCTGCTCCACCTGTGTCACTATTCAAGTATGCATGTGCTAGTCCTTTGAGCCACCTGTGTCAGTATTCAGGGATGCATGTGCTAGTCCTTTGAGCCACCTGTGTCAGTATTCAGGGATGCATGTGCTAGTCCTCTGAGCCACCTGTGTCAGTATTCAGGGATGCATGCGCTAGTCCTCTGAGCCGCCTGTGTCAGTATTCAGGGATGCATGTGCTAGTCCTCAGCCACCTGTGTCAGTATTCAGGGATGCATGTGCTAGTCTTCTGAGCCACCTGTGTCAGTATTCAGTGATGCATGTGCTAGTCCTCTGCGCCACCTGTGTCAGTATTCAGGGATGGATGTGCTAGTCCTCTGAGCCACCTGTGTCAGTATTCAGGGATGCATGCGTTAGTCCTCTGAGCCACCTGTGTCAGTATTCAGGGATGCATGCATTAGTCCTCTGAGCCACCTGTGTCAGTATTCAGGGATGCATGCGCTAGTCCTCTGAGCCACCTGTGTCAGTATTCAGGGATGCATGCGCTAGTCCGCTGAGCCACTTGTGTCAGTATTCAGGGATGCATGTGCTAGTCCTCAGCCACCTGTGTCAGTATTCACGGATGCATGTGCTAGTCCTCTGTGCCACCTGTGTCAGTATTCAGGGATGCATGTGCTAGTCCTCTGAGCCACCTGTGTCAGTATTCAGGGATGCATGCGCTAGTCCACTGAGCCACCTGTGTCAGTATTCAGGGATGCATGTGCTAGTCCTCTGAGCCACCTGTGTCAGTATTCAGGGATGCATGCGCTAGTCCTCTGAGCCACCTGTATCAGTATTCAGGGATGCATGCGCTAGTCCTCAGCCACCTGTGTCAGTATTCAGGGATGCATGCGCTAGTCCTCTGAGCCACCTGTGTCAGTATTCAGGGATGCATGCGCTAGTCCTCTGCGCCACCTGTGTCAGTATTCAGGAATGCATGAGCTAGTCCTCTGCGCCACCTGTGTCAGTATTCAGGGATGCATGTGCTAGTCCCCTGAGCCACCTGTGTCAGTATTCAGGGATGCATGCGTTAGACATCTGAGTCACCTGTGTCCGTATTCAGGGATGCATGTGCTAGTCCTCTGAGCCACCTGTGTCAGTATTCAGGGATGCATGCGCTAGGCCTCTGAGCCACCTGTGTCAGTATTCAGGGAGCCATGGCTAGTCCTCAGCCACCTGTGTCAGTATTCAGGGATGCATGTGCTAGTCCTCTGCTCCACCTGTGTCACTATTCAAGTATGCATGTGCTAGTCCTTTGAGCCACCTGTGTCAGTATTCAGGGATGCATGTGCTAGTCCTCTGAGCCACCTGTGTCAGTATTCAGGGATGCATGTGCTAGTCCTCTGCTTCACCTGTGTCACTATTCAAGTATGCATGTGCTAGTCCTTTGAGCCACCTGTGTCAGTATTCAGGGATGCATGTGCTAGTCATTTGAGCCACCTGTGTTAGTATTCAGGGATGCATGCGCTAGGCCTCTGAGCCACATGTGTCAGTATTCAGGGAGCAATGGCTAGTCCTCTGAGCCACCTGTGTCAGTATTCAGGGATGCATGTGCTAGTCCTCTGCTTCACCTGTGTCACTATTCAAGTATGCATGTGCTAGTCCTTTGAGCCACCTGTGTCAGTATTCAGGGATGCATGTGCTAGTCATTTGAGCCACCTGTGTTAGTATTCAGGGATGCATGTGCTAGTCCTCTGAGCCACCTGTGTCAGTATTCAGGGATGCATGCGCTAGTCCTCTGAGCCACCTGTGTCAGTATTCAGGGATGCATGCGCTAGTCCTCTGAGCCACCTGTGTCAGTATTCAGGGATGCATGCGCTAGTCCTCAGCCATCTGTGTCAGTATTCAGGGATGCATGTGCTAGTCCTCTGCTCCACCTGTGTCACTATTCAAGTATGCATGTGCTTTTCCTCTGAGCCACCTGTGTCAGTATTCAGGGATGCATGTGCTAGTCCTCTGAGACACCTGTTTCAGTATTCAGGCATACATGTGCTAGTCCTCTGAGCCACCTGTGTCAGTATTCAGGGATGCATTTGCTAGTCCTCAGCCACCTGTGTCAGTATTCAGGGATGCATGCGCTAGTCCTCTGAGCCACCTGTGTCAGTATTCAGGGATGCATGCGCTAGTCCTCTGCGCCACCTGTGTCAGTATTCAGGAATGCATGTGCTAATCCTCTGCACCACCTGTGTCAGTATTCAGGGATGCATGTGCTAGTCCCCTGAGCCACCTGTGTCAGTATTCAGGAATGCATGCGTTAGACCTCTGAGCCACCTGTGTCAGTATTCAGGGATGCATGTGCTAGTACTCTGAGTCACCTGTGTCAGTATTCAGGGATGCATGCGCTAGGCCTCTGAGCCACCTGTGTCAGTATTCAGGGAGCCATGGCTAGTCCTCAGCCACCTGTGTCAGTATTCAGGGATGCATGTGCTAGTCTTCTGAGCCACCTGTGTCAGTATTCAGGGATGCATGCGCTAGTCCACTGAGCCACCTGTGTCAGTATTCAGGGATGCATGTGCTAGTCCTCTGAGCCACCTGTGTCAGTATTCAGGGATGCATGTGCTAGTCCTCTGAGCCATCTGTGTCAATATTCAGGGATGCATGTGCTAGTCCTCTGAGCCACCTGTGTCAGTATTCAGGGATGCATGTGCTAGTCCTCTGAGCCACCTGTGTCAGTATTCAGGGATGCATGCGCTAGTCCTCTGAGCCACCTGTGTCAGTATTCAGGGATGCATGCGTTAGTCCTCTGAGCCACCTGTGTCAGTATTCAGGGATGCATGCGCTAGTCCTCTGAGCCACCTGTGTCAGTATTCAGGGATGCATGCGCTAGTCCTCTGAGCCACCTGTGTAAGTATTCAGGGATGCATGCGTTAGTCCTCTGAGCCACCTGTGTCAGTATTCAGGGATGCATGCGCTAAACCTCTGAGCCACCTGTGTCAGTATTCAGGGATGCATGTGCTAGTCCTCTGAGCCACCGGTGTCAGTATTCAGGGATGCATGTGCTAGTTCTCAGTCACCTGTGTCAGTATTCAGGGATGCATGTGCTAGTCTTCTGAGCCACCTGTGTCAGTATTCAGGGATGCATGCGCTAGTCCACTGAGCCACCCATGTCAGTATTCAGGGATGCATGTGCCAGTCCTCTGAGCCACCTGTGTCAGTATTCAGGGATGCATATGCTAGTCCTATGAGCCACCTGTGTCAGTATTCAGGGATGCATGCACTAGTCCTCTGAGCCACCTGTGTCAGTATTCAGGGATGTATGCGCTAGTCCTCTGAGCCATCTGTGTCAGTATTCAAGGATGCATGTGCTAGTCCTCTGAGCCACCTGTGTCAGTATTCAGGGATGCATGTGCTAGTCCTCTGAGCCACCTGTGTCAGTATTCAGGGATGCATGCGCTAGTCCTCTGAGCCACCTGTGTCAGTATTCAGGGATGCATGTGCTAGTCCTCTGAGCCACCTGTGTCAGTATTCAGGGATGCATGTGCTAGTCCTCTGAGCCACATGTGTCAGTATTCAGTTATGCATGCGCTAGTCCTCTGAGCCACCTGTGTAAGTATTCAAGTATGCATGTGCTAGTCCTTTGAGCCACCTGTGTCAGTATTCAGGGATGCATGTGCTAGTCCTATGAGCCACCTGTGTCAGTATTCAGGGATGCATGTGCTAGTCCTCTGAGCCACCTGTGTCAGTATTCAAGGATGCATGCACTAGTCCTCTGAGCCACCTGTGTCAGTATTCAGGGATGCATGTGCTAGTCCTCAGCCACCTGTGTCAGTATTCAGGGATGCATGTGCTAGTCTTCTGAGCCACCTGTGTCAGTATTCAGGGATGCATGTGCTAGTCCTCTGCGCCACCTGTGTCAGTATTCAGGGATGCATGTGCTAGTCCTAACCCCTGTGTCAGTATTCAGCGATGCATGCGTTAGTCCTCTGAGCCACCTGTGTCAGTATTCAGGGATGCATGCATTAGTCCTCTGAGCCACCTGTGTCAGTATTCAGGGGTGCATGTGCTAGTCCTCTGAGCCACCTGTGTCAGTATTCAGGGATGCATGCGCTAGTCCTCTGATCCATCTGTGTCAGTATTCAGGGATGCATGTGCTAGTCCTCTGAGCCACCTGTGCCAGTATTCAGGGATGCATGCGCTCGTCCTCTGAGCCGACTGTGTCAGTATTCAGGGAGGCATGCGCTAGTCCTCTGAGCCACCTGTGTCAGTATTCAGGGATGCATTCGCTAGTCCTCTGAGCCACCTGTGTCAGTATTCAGGGATGCATCCGCTAGTCCTCTGCGCCACCTGTGTCAGTATTCAATGATAAATGCGCTAGTCCTCTGAGCCACCTGTGTCAGTATTAAGGGAAGCATGCGCTTGTCCTCTGAGCCACCTGTGTCAGTATTCAGGGATGCATGTGCTAGTCCTCTGAGCCACCTGTGTCAGTATTCAGGGATGCATGCGCTAGTCCTCTGAGCCACCTGTGTCAGTATTCAGGGATGCATGCGCTAGTCCTCTGAGCCACCTGTGTCAGTATTCAGGGATGCATGCGCTAGTCCTCAGCCATCTGTGTCAGTATTCAGGGATGCATGTGCTAGTCCTCTGCTCCACCTGTGTCACTATTCAAGTATGCATGTGCTAGTCCTTTGAGCCACCTGTGTCAGTATTCAGGGATGCATGTGCTAGTTCTTTGAGCCACCTGTGTCAGTATTCAGGGATGCATGTGCTAGTCCTCTGAGCCACCTGTGTCAGTATTCAGGGATGCATGTGCTAGTCTTCTGAGCCACCTGTGTCAGTATTCAGTGATGCATGTGCTAGTCCTCTGCGCCACCTGTGTCAGTATTCAGGGATGGATGTGCTAGTCCTCTGAGCCACCTGTGTCAGTATTCAGGGATGCATGCGTTAGTCCTCTGAGCCACCTGTGTCAGTATTCAGGGATGCATGCATTAGTCCTCTGAGCCACCTGTGTCAGTATTCAGGGATGCATGCTCTAGTCCTCTGAGCAACCTGTGTCAGTATTCAGGGATGCATGCGCTAGTCCACTGAGCCACTTGTGTCAGTATTCAGGGATGCATGTGCTAGTCCTCAGCCACCTGTGTCAGTATTCACGGATGCATGTGCTAGTCTTCAGAGCCACCTGTGTCAGTATTCAGGGATGCATGTGCTAGTCCTCTGTGCCACCTGTGTCAGTATTCAGGGATGCATGTGCTAGTCCTCTGAGCCACCTGTGTCAGTATTCAGGGATGCATGCGCTAGTCCACTGAGCCACCTGTGTCAGTATTCAGGGATGCATGTGCTAGTCCTCTGAGCCACCTGTGTCAGTATTCAGGGATGCATGCGCTAGTCCTCTGAGCCACCTGTATCAGTATTCAGGGATGCATGTGCTAGTCCTCAGCCACCTGTGTCAGTATTCAGGGATGCATGCGCTAGTCCTCTGAGTCACCTGTGTCCGTATTCAGGGATGCATGTGCTAGTCCTCTGAGCCACCTGTGTCAGTATTCAGGGATGCATGCGCTAGGCCTCTGAGCCACCTGTGTCAGTATTCAGAGAGCCATGGCTAGTCCTCAGCCACCTGTGTCAGTATTCAGGGATGCATGTGCTAGTCCTCTGCTCCCTCTTTGTCACTATTCAAGTATGCATGTGCTAGTCCTTTGAGCCACCTGTGTCAGTATTCAGGGATGCATGTGCTAGTCCTCTGAGCCACCTGTGTCAGTATTCAGGGATGCATGCGCTAGGCCTCTGAGCCACCTGTGCCAATATTCAGGGATGCATGCGCTAGTCCTCTGCGCCACCTGTGTCAGTATTCAGGGATGCATGCGCTAGTCCTCTGAGCCACCTGTGTCAGTATTCAGGGATGCATGCGCTTGTCCTCTGAGCCACCTGTGTCAGTATTCAGGGATGCATGCGCTAGTCCTCTGAGCCACCTGTGTCAGTATTCAGGGATGCATGCGTTAGTCCTCTGAGCCACCTGTGTCAGTATTGAGGGATGCCTGTGCTAGTCCTCTGAGCCACCTGTGTCAGTATTCAGGGATGCATGCGTTAGTCCTCTGAGCCACCTGTGTCAGTATTGAGGGATGCCTGTGCTAGTCCTCTGAGCCACCTGTGTCAGTATTGAGGGATGCATGCGCTAGTCCTCTGAGCCACCTGTGTCAGTATTCAGGGAGGCATGCGCTAATCCTCTGAGCCACCTGTGTCAGTATTCAGGGATGCATGGCTAGTCCTCTGAGCCACCTGTGTCAGTATTCAGGGATGCATGCGCTAGTCCTCAGCCATCTGTGTCAGTATTCAGGGATGCATGTGCTAGTCCTCTGCTCCACCTGTGTCACTATTCAAGTATGCATGTGCTAGTCCTTTGAGCCACCTGTGTCAGTATTCAGGGATGCATGTGCTAGTCCTTTGAGACACCAGTGTCAGTATTCAGGGATGCATGTGCTAGTCCTCTGAGCCACCTGTGTCAGTATTCAGGGATGCATGCGCTAGTCCTCTGAGCCACCTGTGTCAGTATTCAGGGATGCATGTGCTAGTCCTCAGCCACCTGTGTCAGTATTCAGGGATGCATGTGCTAGACTTCTGAGCCACCTGTGTCAGTATTCAGTGATGCATATGCTAGTCCTCTGCGCCACCTGTGTCAGTATTCAGGGATGCATGTGCTAGTCCTCTGACCCACCGGTGTCAGTATTCAGGGATGCATGCGTTAGTCCTCTGAGCCACTTGTGTCAGTATTCAGGGATGCATGCATTAGTCCTCTGAGCCACCTGTGTCAGTATTCAGGGATGCATGCGCTAGTCCTCTGAGCCACCTGTGTCAGTATTCAGGGATGCATGCGCTAGTCCGCTGAGCAACCTGTGTCAGTATTCAGGGATGCATGTGCTAGTCCTCAGCCACCTGTGTCAGTATTCACGGATGCATGTGCTAGTCTTCAGAGCCACCTGTGTCAGTATTCAGGGATGCATGTGCTAGTCCTCTGTGCCACCTGTGTCAGTATTCAGGGATGCATGTGCTAGTCCTCTGAGCCACCTGTGTCAGTATTCAGGGATGCATGCGCTAGTCCACTGAGCCACCTGTGTCAGTATTCAGGGATGCATGTGCTAGTCCTCTGAGCCACCTGTGTCAGTATTCAGGGATGCATGCGCTAGTCCTCTGAGCCACCTGTATCAGTATTCAGGGATGCATGTGCTAGTCCTCAGCCACCTGTGTCAGTATTCAGGGATGCATGCGCTAGTCCTCTGAGCCACCTGTGTCAGTATTCAGGGATGCATGCGCTAGTCCTCTGCGCCACCTGTGTCAGTATTCAGGAATGCATGAGCTAGTCCTCTGCGCCACCTGTGTCAGTATTCAGGGATGCATTTGCTAGTCCCCTGAGCCACCTGTGTCAGTATTCAGGGATGCATGCATTAGACCTCTGAGTCACCAGTGTCAGTATTCAGGGATGCATGTGCTAGTCCTCTGAGCCACCTGTGGCAGTATATTCAGGGATGCATGTGCTAGTCCTCTGAGCCACCTGTGTCAGTATTCAGGGATGCATGTGCTATTCCTCTGAGCCACCTGTGTCAGTATTCAGGGATGCATGCGCTAGTCCTCTGAGCCACCTGTGTCAGTATTCAGGGATGCATGCGCTAGTCCTCTGAGCCACCTGTGTCAGTATTCAGGGATGTATGCGCTAGTCCTCTGAGCCATCTGTGTCAGTATTCAAGGATGCATGCGCTAGTCCTCTGAGCCACCTGTGTCAGTTTTCAGGGATGCATGCGCTAGTCCTCTGAGCCACCTGTGTCAGTATTCAGGGATGCATGTGCTAGTCCTCTGAGCCACCTGTGTCAGTATTCAGGGATGCATGTGCTAGTCCTCTGAGCCACCTGTGTCAGTATTCAGGGATTCATTCGCTAGTCCTCTGAGCCACCTGTGTCAGTATTCAGGGATGCATGCGCTAGTCCTCTGAGCCACCTGTGTCAGTATTCAGGGATGTATGCGCTAGTCCTCTGAGCCATCTGTGTCAGTATTCAAGGATGCATGTGCTAGTCCTCTGAGCCGCCTGTGTCAGTTTTCAGGGATGCATGTGCTAGTCCTCTGAGCCACCTGTGTCAGTATTCAGGGATGCATGTGCTAGTCCTCTGAGCCACCTGTGTCAGTATTCAGGGATGCATGTGCTAGTCCTCTGAGCCACCTGTGTCAGTATTCAGGGATGCATGTGCTAGTCCTCTGAGCCACCTGTGTCAGTATTCAGGGATGCATGTGCTAGTCCTCTGAGCCAACTGTGTCAGTATTCAGGGATGTATGTGCTAGTCCTCTGAGCCACCTGTGTTAGTATTCAGGGATGCATGTGCTAGTCCTCTGAGCCACCTGTGTCAGTATTATTCAGGGATGCATGTGCTAGTCCTCTGAGCCACCTGTGTCAGTATTCAGGGATGCACGTGCTAGTCCTCAGCCACCTGTGTCAGTATTCAGGGATGCATGTGCTAGTCCTCAGCCACCTGTGTCAGTATTCAGGGATGCATGCGCTAGTCCTCTGAGCCACCTGTGTCAGTATTCAGGGATGCATGCGCTAGTCCTCTGAGCCACCTGTGTCAGTATTCAGGGATGCATGCGCTAGTCCTCTGAGCCACCTGTGTCAGTATTCAGGGATGCATGCGCTAGTCCTCTGAGCCACCTGTGTCAGTATTCAGGGATGCATGCGCTAGTCCTCTGAGCCACCTGTGTCAGTATTCAGGGATGCATGCGCTAGTCCTCAGCCATCTGTGTCAGTATTCAGGGATGCATGTGCTAGTCCTCTGCTCCACCTGTTTCACTATTCAAGTATGCATGTGCTAGTCCTTTGAGCCACCTGTGTCAGTATTCAGGGATGCATGTGCTAGTCCTTTGAGCCACCTGTGTCAGTATTCAGGGATGCATGTGCTAGTCCTCTGAGCCACCTGTGTCAGTATTCAGGGATGCATGCGCTAGTCCTCTGAGCCACCTGTGTCAGTATTCAGGGATGCATGTGCTGGTCCTCAGCCACCTGTGTCAGTATTCAGGGATGCATGTGCTAGTCTTCTGAGCCACCTGTGTCAGTATTCAGTGATGCATGTGCTAGTCCTCTGCGCCACCTGTGTCAGTATTCAGGGATGAATGTACTAGTCCTCTGAGCCACCTGTGTCAGTATTCAGGGATGCATGCGTTAGTCCTCTGAGCCACCTGTGTCAGTATTCATGGATGCATGCATTAGTCCTCTGAGCCACCTGTGTCAGTATTCAGGGATGCATGCTCTAGTCCTCTGAGCAACCTGTGTCAGTATTCAGGGATGCATGCGCTAGTCCACTGAGCCACTTGTGTCAGTATTCAGGGATGCATGTGCTAGTCCTCAGCCACCTGTGTCAGTATTCATGGATGCATGTGCTAGTCTTCAGAGCCACCTGTGTCAGTATTCAGGGATGCATGTGCTAGTCCTCTGTGCCACCTGTGTCAGTATTCAGGGATGCATGTGCTAGTCCTCTGAGCCACCTGTGTCAGTATTCAGGGATGCATGCGCTAGTCCACTGAGCCACCTGTGTCAGTATTCAGGGGTGCATGTGCTAGTCCTCTGAGCCACCTGTGTCAGTATTCAGGGATGCATGCGCTAGTCCTCTGAGCCACCTGTATCAGTATTCAGGGATGCATGTGCTAGTCCTCAGCCACCTGTGTCAGTATTCAGGGATGCATGCGCTAGTCCACTGAGCCACCTGTGTCAGTATTCAGGGATGCATGTGCTAGTCCTCTGAGCCACCTGTGTCAGTATTCAGGGATGCATGCGCTAGTCCTCTGAGCCACCTGTATCAGTATTCAGGGATGCATGTGCTAGTCCTCAGCCACCTGTGTCAGTATTCAGGGATGCATGCGCTAGTCCTCTGAGCCACCTGTGTCAGTATTCAGGGATGCATGCGCTAGTCCTCTGCGCCACCTGTGTCAGTATTCAGGAATGCATGAGCTAGTCCTCTGCGCCACCTGTGTCAGTATTCAGGGATGCATTTGCTAGTCCCCTGATCCACCTGTGTCAGTATTCAGGGATGCATGCATTAGACCTCTGAGTCACCAGTGTCAGTATTCAGGGATGCATGTGCTAGTCCTCTGAGCCACCTGTGGCAGTATATTCAGGGATGCATGTGCTAGTCCTCTAAGCCACCTGTGTCAGTATTCAGGGATGCATGTGCTATTCCTCTGAGCCACCTGTGTCAGTATTCAGGGATGCATGCGCTAGTCCTCTGAGCCACCTGTGTCAGTATTCAGGGATGCATGCGCTAGTCCTCTGAGCCACCTGTGTCAGTATTCAGGGATGTATGCGCTAGTCCTCTGAGCCATCTGTGTCAGTATTCAAGGGTGCATGCGCTAGTCCTCTGAGCCACCTGTGTCAGTTTTCAGGGATGCATGCGCTAGTCCTCTGAGCCACCTGTGTCAGTATTCAGGGATGCATGTGCTAGTCCTCTGAGCCACCTGTGTCAGTATTCAGGGATGCATGTGCTAGTCCTCTGAGCCACCTGTGTCAGTATTCAGGGATTCATTCGCTAGTCCTCTGAGCCACCTGTGTCAGTATTCAGGGATGCATGCGCTAGTCCTCTGAGCCACCTGTGTCAGTATTCAGGGATGTATGCGCTAGTCCTCTGAGCCATCTGTGTCAGTATTCAAGGATGCATGTGCTAGTCCTCTGAGCCGCCTGTGTCAGTTTTCAGGGAAGCATGTGCTAGTCCTCTGAGCCACCTGTGTCAGTATTCAGGGATGCATGTGCTAGTCCTCTGAGCCACCTGTGTCAGTATTCAGGGATGCATGTGCTAGTCCTCTGAGCCACCTGTGTCAGTATTCAGGGATGCATGTGCTAGTCCTCTGAGCCACCTGTGTCAGTATTCAGGGATGCATGTGCTAGTCCTCTGAGCCAACTGTGTCAGTATTCAGGGATGTATGTGCTAGTCCTCTGAGCCACCTGTGTTAGTATTCAGGGATGCATGTGCTAGTCCTCTGAGCCACCTGTGTCAGTATTATTCAGGGATGCATGTGCTAGTCCTCTGAGCCACCTGTGTCAGTATTCAGGGATGCACGTGCTAGTCCTCAGCCACCTGTGTCAGTATTCAGGGATGCATGTGCTAGTCCTCAGCCACCTGTGTCAGTATTCAGGGATGCATGCGCTAGTCCTCTGAGCCACCTGTGTCAGTATTCAGGGATGCATGCGCTAGTCCTCTGAGCCACCTGTGTCAGTATTCAGGGATGCATGCGCTAGTCCTCTGAGCCACCTGTGTCAGTATTCAGGGATGCATGCGCTAGTCCTCTGAGCCACCTGTGTCAGTATTCAGGGATGCATGCGCTAGTCCTCTGAGCCACCTGTGTCAGTATTCAGGGATGCATGCGCTAGTCCTCAGCCATCTGTGTCAGTATTCAGGGATGCATGTGCTAGTCCTCTGCTCCACCTGTGTCACTATTCAAGTATGCATGTGCTAGTCCTTTGAGCCACCTGTGTCAGTATTCAGGGATGCATGTGCTAGTCCTTTGAGCCACCTGTGTCAGTATTCAGGGATGCATGTGCTAGTCCTCTGAGCCACCTGTGTCAGTATTCAGGGATGCATGCGCTAGTCCTCTGAGCCACCTGTGTCAGTATTCAGGGATGCATGTGCTGGTCCTCAGCCACCTGTGTCAGTATTCAGGGATGCATGTGCTAGTCTTCTGAGCCACCTGTGTCAGTATTCAGTGATGCATGTGCTAGTCCTCTGCGCCACCTGTGTCAGTATTCAGGGATGAATGTACTAGTCCTCTGAGCCACCTGTGTCAGTATTCAGGGATGCATGCGTTAGTCCTCTGAGCCACCTGTGTCAGTATTCATGGATGCATGCATTAGTCCTCTGAGCCACCTGTGTCAGTATTCATGGATGCATGCATTAGTCCTCTGAGCCACCTGTGTCAGTATTCAGGGATGCATGCTCTAGTCCTCTGAGCAACCTGTGTCAGTATTCAGGGATGCATGCGCTAGTCCACTGAGCCACTTGTGTCAGTATTCAGGGATGCATGTGCTAGTCCTCAGCCACCTGTGTCAGTATTCATGGATGCATGTGCTAGTCTTCAGAGCCACCTGTGTCAGTATTCAGGGATGCATGTGCTAGTCCTCTGTGCCACCTGTGTCAGTATTCAGGGATGCATGTGCTAGTTCTCTGAGCCACCTGTGTCAGTATTCAGGGATGCATGCGCTAGTCCACTGAGCCACCTGTGTCAGTATTCAGGGGTGCATGTGCTAGTCCTCTGAGCCACCTGTGTCAGTATTCAGGGATGCATGCGCTAGTCCTCTGAGCCACCTGTATCAGTATTCAGGGATGCATGTGCTAGTCCTCAGCCACCTGTGTCAGTATTCAGGGATGCATGCGCTAGTCCTCTGAGCCACCTGTGTCAGTATTCAGGGATGCATGCGCTAGTCCTCTGCGCCACCTGTGTCAGTATTCAGGAATGCATGAGCTAGTCCTCTGCGCCACCTGTGTCAGTATTCAGGGATGCATTTGCTAGTCCCCTGAGCCACCTGTGTCAGTATTCAGTGATGCATGCATTAGACCTCTGAGTCACCAGTGTCAGTATTCATGGATGCATGTGCTAGTCCTCTGAGCCACCTGTGGCAGTATTCAGGGATGCATGTGCTAGGCCTCTGAGCCACCTGTGTCAGTATTCAGGGATGCATGTGCTAGTCCTCTGAGCCACCTGTGTCAGTATTCAGGGATGCATGTGCTAGTCCTCTGAGCCACCTGTGTCAGTATTCAGGGATGCATGTGCTAGTCCTCTGAGCCACCTGTGTCAGTATTCAGGGATGCATGTGCTAGTCCTCTGAGCCACCTGTGTCAGTATTCAGGGATGCATGTGCTATTCCTCTGAGCCACCTGTGTCAGTATTCAGGGATGCATGCGCTAGTCCTCTGAGCCACCTGTGTCAGTATTCAGGGATGCATGCGCTAGTCCTCTGAGCCACCTGTGTCAGTATTCAGGGATGTATGCGCTAGTCATCTGAGCCATCTGTGTCAGTATTCAGGGATGCATGCGCTAGTCCTCTGAGCCACCTGTGTCAGTTTTCAGGGATGCATGCGCTAGTCCTCTGAGCCACCTGTGTCAGTATTCAGGGATGCATGTGCTAGTCCTCTGAGCCACCTGTGTCAGTATTCAGGGATGCATGTGCTAGTCCTCTGAGCCACCTGTGTCAGTATTCAGGGATTCATTCGCTAGTCCTCTGAGCCACCTGTGTCAGTATTCAGGGATGCATGCGCTAGTCCTCTGAGCCACCTGTGTCAGTATTCAGGGATGTATGCGCTAGTCCTCTGAGCCATCTGTGTCAGTATTCAGGGATTCATTCGCTAGTCCTCTGAGCCACCTGTGTCAGTATTCAGGGATGCATGCGCTAGTCCTCTGAGCCACCTGTGTCAGTATTCAAGGATGAATGCGCTAGTCCTCTGAGCCGCCTGTGTCAGTTTTCAGAGATGCATGTGCTAGTCCTCTGAGCCACCTGTGTCAGTATTCAGGGATGCATGTGCTAGTCCTCTGAGCCACCTGTGTCAGTATTCAGGGATGCATGTGCTAGTCCTCTGAGCCACCTGTGTCAGTATTCAGGGATGCATGTGCTAGTCCTCTGAGCCAACTGTGTCAGTATTCAGGGATGTATGTGCTAGTCCTCTGAGCCACCTGTGTTAGTATTCAGGGATGCATGTGCTAGTCCTCTGAGCCACCTGTGTCAGTATTATTCAGGGATGCATGTGCTAGTCCTCTGAGCCACCTGTGTCAGTATTCAGGGATGCACGTGCTAGTCCTCAGCCACCTGTGTTAGTATTCAGGGATGCATGTGCTAGTCCTCAGCCACCTGTGTCAGTATTCAGGGATGCATGCGCTAGTCCTCTGAGCCACCTGTGTCAGTATTCAGGGATGCATGCGCTAGTCCTCTGAGCCACCTGTGTCAGTTATCAGGGATGCATGCGCTAGTCCTCTGAGCCACCTGTGTCAGTATTCAGGGATGCATATGCTAGTCCTCTGTGCCACCTGTGTCAGTATTCAGGGATGCAGGCGCTAGTCCTCTGAGCCACCTGTGTCAGTATTCAGGGATGCACGTGCTAGTCCTCAGCCACCTGTGTCAGTATTCAGGGATGCATGTGCTAGTCCTCAGCCACCTGTGTCAGTATTCAGGGATGCATGCGCTAGTCCTCTGAGCCACCTGTGTCAGTATTCAAGGATGCATGCGCTAGTCCTCTGAGCCACCTGTGTTAGTATTCAGGGATGCATGCGCTAGTCCTCTGAGCCACCTGTGTCAGTATTCAGGGATGCATGTGCTAGTCCTCTGCTCCACCTGTGTCACTATTCAAGTATGCATGTGCTAGTCCTTTGAGCCACCTGTGTCAGTATTCAGGGATGCATGTGCTAGTCCTTTGAGCCACCTGTGTCAGTATTCAGGGATGCATGTGCTAGTCCTCTGAGCCACCTGTGTCAGTATTCAGGGATGCATGCGCTAGTCCTCTGAGCCACCTGTGTCAGTATTCAGGGATGCATGTGCTGGTCCTCAGCCACCTGTGTCAGTATTCAGGGATGCATGTGCTAGTCTTCTGAGCCACCTGTGTCAGTATTCAGTGATGCATGTGCTAGTCCTCTGCGCCACCTGTGTCAGTATTCAGGGATGAATGTACTAGTCCTCTGAGCCACCTGTGTCAGTATTCAGGGATGCATGCGTTAGTCCTCTGAGCCACTTGTGTCAGTATTCATGGATGCATGCATTAGTCCTCTGAGCCACCTGTGTCAGTATTCAGGGATGCATGCTCTAGTCCTCTGAGCAACCTGTGTCAGTATTCAGGGATGCATGCGCTAGTCCACTGAGCCACTTGTGTCAGTATTCAGGGATGCATGTGCTAGTCCTCAGCCACCTGTGTCAGTATTCATGGATGCATGTGCTAGTCTTCAGAGCCACCTGTGTCAGTATTCAGGGATGCATGTGCTAGTCCTCTGTGCCACCTGTGTCAGTATTCAGGGATGCATGTGCTAGTCCTCTGAGCCACCTGTGTCAGTATTCAGGGATGCATGCGCTAGTCCACTGAGCCACCTGTGTCAGTATTCAGGGGTGCATGTGCTAGTCCTCTGAGCCACCTGTGTCAGTATTCAGGGATGCATGCGCTAGTCCTCTGAGCCACCTGTATCAGTATTCAGGGATGCATGTGCTAGTCCTCAGCCACCTGTGTCAGTATTCAGGGATGCATGCGCTAGTCCTCTGAGCCACCTGTGTCAGTATTCAGGGATGCATGCGCTAGTCCTCTGCGCCACCTGTGTCAGTATTCAGGAATGCATGAGCTAGTCCTCTGCGCCACCTGTGTCAGTATTCAGGGATGCATGTGCTAGTCCTCTGAGCCACCTGTGTCAGTATTCAGGGATGCATGCGTTAGACCTCTGAGTCACCTGTGTCCGTATTCAGGGATGCATGTGCTAGTCCTCTGAGCCACCTGTGTCAGTATTCAGGGATGCATGCGCTAGGCCTCTGAGCCACCTGTGTCAGTATTCAGGGAGCCATGGCTAGTCCTCAGCCACCTGTGTCAGTATTCAGGGATGCATGTGCTAGTCCTCTGCTCCACCTGTGTCACTATTCAAGTATGCATGTGCTAGTCCTTTGATCCACCTGTGTCAGTATTCAGGGATGCATGTGCTAGTCCTCTGAGCCACCTGTGTCAGTATTCAGGGATGCATGCGCTAGGCCTCTGAGCCACCTGTGCCAGTATTCAGGGATGCATGCGCTAGTCCTCTGCGCCACCTGTGTCAGTATTCAGGGATGCATGCGCTAGTCCTCTGAGCCACCTGTGTCAGTATTCAGGGATGCATGCGCTTGTCCTCTGAGCCACCTGTGTCAGTATTCAGGGATGCATGCGCTAGTCCTCTGAGCCACCTGTGTCAGTATTCAGGGATGCATGCGTTAGTCCTCTGAGCCACCTGTGTCAGTATTGAGGGATGCCTGTGCTAGTCCTCTGAGCCACCTGTGTCAGTATTCAGGGATGCATGCATTAGTCCTCTGAGCCACCTGTGTCAGTATTGAGGGATGCCTGTGCTAGTCCTCTGAGCCACCTGTGTCAGTATTCAGGGATGCATGCGTTAGTCCTCTGAGCCACCTGTGTCAGTATTGAGGGATGCCTGTGCTAGTCCTCTGAGCCACCTGTGTCAGTATTGAGGGATGCATGCGCTAGTCCTCTGAGCCACCTGTGTCAGTATTCAGGGAGGCATGCGCTAGTCCTCTGAGCCACCTGTGTCAGTATTCAGGGATGCATGCGCTAGTCCTCTGAGCCACCTGTGTCAGTATTCAGGGATGCATGCGCTAGTCCTCAGCCATCTGTGTCAGTATTCAGGGATGCATGTGCTAGTCCTCTGCTCCACCTGTGTCACTATTCAAGTATGCATGTGCTAGTCCTTTGAGCCACCTGTGTCAGTATTCAGGGATGCATGTGCTAGTCCTTTGAGACACCAGTGTCAGTATTCAGGGATGCATGTGCTAGTCCTCTGAGCCACCTGTGTCAGTATTCAGGGATGCATGTGCTAGTCCTCTGAGCCACCTGTGTCAGTATTCAGGGATGCATGTGCTAGTCCTCAGCCACCTGTGTCAGTATTCAGGGATGCATGTGCTAGACTTCTGAGCCACCTGTGTCAGTATTCAGTGATGCATGTGCTAGTCCTCTGCGCCACCTGTGTCAGTATTCAGGGATGCATGTGCTAGTCCTCTGACCCACCTGTATCAGTATTCAGGGATGCATGCGTTAGTCCTCCGAGCCACTTGTGTCAGTATTCAGGGATGCATGCATTAGTCCTCTGAGCCACCTGTGTCAGTATTCAGGGATGTATGCGCTAGTCCTCTGAGCCATCTGTGTCAGTATTCAAGGATGAATGCGCTAGTCCTCTGAGCCGCCTGTGTCAGTTTTCAGAGATGCATGTGCTAGTCCTCTGAGCCACCTGTGTCAGTATTCAGGGATGCATGTGCTAGTCCTCTGAGCCACCTGTGTCAGTATTCAGGGATGCATGTGCTAGTCCTCTGAGCCACCTGTGTCAGTATTCAGGGATGCATGTGCTAGTCCTCTGAGCCACCTGTGTCAGTATTCAGGGATGCATGTGCTAGTCCTCTGAGCCAACTGTGTCAGTATTCAGGGATGTATTTTCTAGTCCTCTGAGCCACCTGTGTTAGTATTCAGGGATGCATGTGCTAGTCCTCTGAGCCACCTGTGTCAGTATTATTCAGGGATGCATGTGCTAGTCCTCTGAGCCACCTGTGTCAGTATTCAGGGATGCACGTGCTAGTCCTCAGCCACCTGTGTTAGTATTCAGGGATGCATGTGCTAGTCCTCAGCCACCTGTGTCAGTATTCAGGGATGCATGCGCTAGTCCTCAGCCACCTTTATCAGTATTCAGGGATGCATGTGCTAGTCGTCTGAGCCACCTGTATCAGTATTCAGGGATGCATGTGCTAGTCCTCTGAGCCACCTGTGTCAGTATTATTCAGGGATGCATGTGCTAGTCCTCTGAGCCACCTGTGTCAGTATTCAGGGATGCACATGCTAGTCCTCAGCCACCTGTGTTAGTATTCAGGGATGCATGTGCTAGTCCTCAGCCACCTGTGTCAGTATTCAGGGATGCATGCGCTAGTCCTCTGAGCCACCTGTGTCAGTATTCAGGGATGCATGCACTAGTCCTCAGCCACCAGTGTCAGTATTCAGGGATGCATGCGCTAGTCCTCAGCCACCTGTGTTAGTATTCAGGGATGTATGTGCTAGTCCTCAGGCACCTGTGTCAGTATTCAGGGATGCATGTGCTAGTCCTCAGCCACCTGTGTGAGTATTCAGGGATGCATGTGCTAGTCCTCTGCGCCACCTGTGTCAGTATTCAGGGATGCATGCGTTAGTCCTCTGAGCCACCTGTGTCAGTATTCAGGGATGTCTATGCTAGTCCTCTGAGTCACCTGTGTCAGTATTCAGGGATGCATGTGCTAGTCCTCTGAGCCACCTGTGTCAGTATTCAGGGATGCATGTGCTAGTCCTCCAAGCCACCTGTGTCAGTATTCAGTGATGCATGCGCTAGACCTCTGAGCCACCTGTGTCAGTATTCAGGGATGCATGTGCTAGTCCTCCAAGCCACCTGTGTCAGTATTCAGTGATGCATGCGCTAGACCTCTGAGCCACCTGTGTCAGTATTCAGGGATGCATGTGCTCGTCCTCCAAGCTACCTGTGTCAGTATTCAGTGATGCATGTGCTAGTCCTCAGCCACCTGTGTCAGTATTCAGGGATGCATTTGCTAGTCCTGGGGCCACCTTTGTCAGTATTCAGGGATGCATGTGTTTTTCCTCTGAGCCACCTGTGTCAGTATTCAGGGATGCATGTGCTAGTCCTCTGAGCCACCTGTGTCAGTATTCAGGGATGCATGTGCTTGTCCTCTGAGCCACCTGTGTCAGTATTCAGGGATGCATGCGCTAGTCCTCTGAGCCACCTGTGTCAGTATTCAGGAATGCATGCGCTAGTCCTCAGCCACCTGTGTCAGTATTCAGGGATGCATGCGCTAGTCCTCTGAGCCACCTGTGTCAGTATTCAGGGATGCATGTGCTAGTCATCTGAGCCACCTGTGTCAGTATTCAGGGATGCATGTGCTAGTCCTCTGAGCCACCTGTGTCAGTATTCAGGGATGCATGCGCTAGTCCTCTGAGCCACCCGTGGCAGTATTCAGGGATGCATGTGCTAGTCCTCTGAGCCACCTGTGTCAGTATTCAGGGATGCATGCGCTAGTCCTCTGAGCCACCCGTGTCAGTATTCAGGGAGACATGTGCTAGTCCTCTGAACCACCTGTGTCAGTATTCAGGGATGCATGCGCTAGTCCTCTGAGCCACCTGTGTCAGTATTCAGGGATGCATGTGCTAGTCCTCTGGGCCACTTGTGTCAGTATTCAGGGATGCATGCGCTAGTCCTCTGAACCACCTGTGTCAGTATTCAGGGATGCATGCGCTAGTCCTCTGAGCTACCTGTGTCAGTATTCAGGGATGCATGTACAAGTCCTCGCCGCCACCTGGGTCAGTATTCAGAGATTCATGCGCTATTCCTCTGAGCCACCTGTGGCAGTATTCAGGGATGCATGTGCTAGTCCTCTGCGCCACCTGTGTCAGTATTCAGGGATGCATGTGCTAGTCCAAAGCCACCTGTGTCAGTATTTAGGGATGCATGTGCTAGTCCTCTGAGCCACATGTGTCAGTATTCAGGGATGCATGTGCTAGTCCTCTGAGCCACCTGTGTCAGTATTCAGAGTTGCATGTGCTAGTCCTCTGCACCACCTGTGTCAGTATTCAAGGATGCATGCGCTAGTCCAAAGCCATCTGTGTCAGTATTCAGGGATGCATGTGCTAGTCCTCTGAGCCACCTGTGTCAGTATTCAGGGATGCATGTGCTAGTCCTGAGGCACCTGTGTCAGTATTCAGGGATGCATGTGCTAGTCCTCAGCCACCTGTGTCAGTATTCAGGGATGCATGTGCTAGTCCTCCAAGCTACCTGTGTCAGTATTCAGTGATGCATGTGCTAGTCCTCAGCCACCTGTGTCAGTATTCAGTGATGCATGTGCTAGTCCTGGGGCCACCTGTGTCAGTATTCAGGGATGCATGTGCTTTTCCTCTGAGCCACATGTGTCAGTATTCAGGGATGCATGTGCTAGTCCTCTGAGCCACCTGTGTCAGTATTCAAGGATGCATGCGCTAGTCCAAAGCCATCTGTGTCAGTAGTCAGGGATGCATGTGCTAGTCCTCTGAGCCACCTGTGTCAGTATTCAGGGATGCATGTGCTAGTCCTGAGGCACCTGTGTCAGTATTCAGGGATGCATGTGCTAGTCCTCAGCCACCTGTGTCAGTATTCAGGGATGCATGTGCTAGCCCTCCAAGCTACCTGTGTCAGTATTCAGTGATGCATGTGCTAGTCCTCAGCCACCTCTGTCAGTATTCAGTGATGCATGTGCTAGTCCTCTGAGCCATCTGTGTCAATATTCATGGATGCATGTGCTAGTCCTCTGAGCCACCTGTGTCAGTATTCAGGGATGCATGTGCTAGTCCTCTGAGCCACCTGTGTCAGTATTCAGGGATGCATGCGCTAGTCCTCTGAGCCACCTGTGTCAGTATTCAGGGATGCATGCGCTAGTCCTCTGAGCCACCTGTGTCAGTATTCAGGGATGCATGCGCTAGTCCTCTGAGCCACCTGTGTCAGTATTCAGGGATGCATGCGCTAGTCCTCTGAGCCACCTGTGTAAGTATTCAGGGATGCATGCGTTAGTCCTCTGAGCCACCTGTGTCAGTATTCAGGGATGCATGCGCTAAACCTCTGAGCCACCTGTGTCAGTATTCAGGGATGCATGTGCTAGTCCTCTGAGCCACCGGTGTCAGTATTCAGGGATGCATGTGCTAGTTCTCAGTCACCTGTGTCAGTATTCAGGGATGCATGTGCTAGTCTTCTGAGCCACCTGTGTCAGTATTCAGGGATGCATGCGCTAGTCCACTGAGCCACCCGTGTCAGTATTCAGGGATGCATGTGCCAGTCCTCTGAGCCACCTGTGTCAGTATTCAGGAATGCATATGCTAGTCCTATGAGCCACCTGTGTCAGTATTCAGGGATGCATGCACTAGTCCTCTGAGCCACCTGTGTCAGTATTCAGGGATGTATGCGCTAGTCCTTTGAGCCATCTGTGTCAGTATTCAAGGATGCATGTGCTAGTCCTCTGAGCCACCTGTGTCATTATTCAGGGATGCATCTGCTAGTCCTCTGAGCCAACTGTGTCAGTATTCAGGGATGCATGCGCTAGTCCTCTGAGCCACCTGTATCAGTATTCAGAGATGCATTTGCTAGTCCTCAGCCACCTGTGTCAGTATTCAGGGATGCATGCATTAGTCCTCTGAGCCACCTGTGTCAGTATTCAGGGGTGCATGTGCTAGTCCTCTGAGCCACCTGTGTCAGTATTCAGGGATGCATGCGCTAGTCCTCTGAGCCATCTGTGTCAGTATTCAGGGATGCATGCGCTAGGCCTCTGAGCCACCTGTGCCAGTATTCAGGGATGCATGCGCTAGTCCTCTGCGCCACCTGTGTCAGTATTCAGGGATGCATGCGCTATTCCTCTGAGCCACCTGTGTCAGTATTCAGGGATGCATGCGCTTGTCCTCTGAGCCACCTGTGTCAGTATTCAGGGATGCATGCGCTAGTCCTCTGAGCCACCTGTGTCAGTATTCAGGGATGCATGCGTTAGTCCTCTGAGCCACCTGTGTCAGTATTGAGGGATGCCTGTGCTAGTCCTCTGAGCCACCTGTGTCAGTATTCAGGGATGCATGCGTTAGTCCTCTGAGCCACCTGTGTCAGTATTGAGGGATGCCTGTGCTAGTCCTATGAGCCACCTGTGTCAGTATTCAGGGATGCATGCGTTAGTCCTCTGAGCCACCTGTGTCAGTATTGAGGGATGCCTGTGCTAGTCCTCTGAGCCACCTGTGTCAGTATTGAGGGATGCATGCGCTAGTCCTCTGAGCCACCTGTGTCAGTATTCAGGGAGGCATGCGCTAGTCCTCTGAGCCACCTGTGTCAGTATTCAGGGATGCATGCGCTAGTCCTCTGAGCCACCTGTGTCAGTATTCAGGGATGCATGCGCTAGTCCTCAGCCATCTGTGTCAGTATTCAGGGATGCATGTGCTAGTCCTCTGCTCCACCTGTGTCACTATTCAAGTATGCATGTGCTAGTCCTTTGAGCCACCTGTGTCAGTATTCAGGGATGCATGTGCTAGTCCTTTGAGACACCAGTGTCAGTATTCAGGGATGCATGTGCTAGTCCTCTGAGCCACCTGTGTCAGTATTCAGGGATGCATGTGCTAGTCCTCTGAGCCACCTGTGTCAGTATTCAGGGATGCATGTGCTAGTCCTCAGCCACCTGTGTCAGTATTCAGGGATGCATGTGCTAGACTTCTGAGCCACCTGTGTCAGTATTCAGTGATGCATGTGCTAGTCCTCTGCGCCACCTGTGTCAGTATTCAGGGATGCATGTGCTAGTCCTCTGACCCACCTGTGTCAGTATTCAGGGATGCATGCGTTAGTCCTCCGAGCCACTTGTGTCAGTATTCAGGGATGCATGCATTAGTCCTCTGAGCCACCTGTGTCAGTATTCAGGGATGTATGCGCTAGTCCTCTGAGCCATCTGTGTCAGTATTCAAGGATGAATGCGCTAGTCCTCTGAGCCGCCTGTGTCAGTTTTCAGAGATGCATGTGCTAGTCCTCTGAGCCACCTGTGTCAGTATTCAGGGATGCATGTGCTAGTCCTCTGAGCCACCTGTGTCAGTATTCAGGGATGCATGTGCTAGTCCTCTGAGCCACCTGTGTCAGTATTCAGGGATGCATGTGCTAGTCCTCTGAGCCACCTGTGTCAGTATTCAGGGATGCATGTGCTAGTCCTCTGAGCCAACTGTGTCAGTATTCAGGGATGTATGTGCTAGTCCTCTGAGCCACCTGTGTTAGTATTCAGGGATGCATGTGCTAGTCCTCTGAGCCACCTGTGTCAGTATTATTCAGGGATGCATGTGCTAGTCCTCTGAGCCACCTGTGTCAGTATTCAGGGATGCACGTGCTAGTCCTCAGCCACCTGTGTTAGTATTCAGGGATGCATGTGCTAGTCCTCAGCCACCTGTGTCAGTATTCAGGGATGCATGCGCTAGTCCTCAGCCACCTTTATCAGTATTCAGGGATGCATGCGCTAGTCCTCTGAGCCACCTGTGTCAGTATTCAGGGATGCATGCGCTAGTCCTCTGAGCCACCTGATTCAGTATTTAGGGATGCATGTGCTAGTCGTCTGAGCCACCTGTATCAGTATTCAGGGATGCATGTGCTAGTCCTCTGAGCCACCTGTGTCAGTATTATTCAGGGATGCATGTGCTAGTCCTCTGAGCCACCTGTGTCAGTATTCAGGGATGCACATGCTAGTCCTCAGCCACCTGTGTTAGTATTCAGGGATGCATGTGCTAGTCCTCAGCCACCTGTGTCAGTATTCAGGGATGCATGCGCTAGTCCTCTGAGCCACCTGTGTCAGTATTCAGGGATGCATGCACTAGTCCTCAGCCACCAGTGTCAGTATTCAGGGATGCATGCGCTAGTCCTCAGCCACCTGTGTTAGTATTCAGGGATGTATGTGCTAGTCCTCAGGCACCTGTGTCAGTATTCAGGGATGCATGTGCTAGTCCTCAGCCACCTGTGTGAGTATTCAGGGATGCATGTGCTAGTCCTCTGCGCCACCTGTGTCAGTATTCAGGGATGCATGCGTTAGTCCTCTGAGCCACCTGTGTCAGTATTCAGGGATGTCTGTGCTAGTCCTCTGAGTCACCTGTGTCAGTATTCAGGGATGCATGTGCTAGTCCTCTGAGCCACCTGTGTCAGTATTCAGGGATGCATGTGCTAGTCCTCCAAGCCACCTGTGTCAGTATTCAGTGATGCATGCGCTAGACCTCTGAGCCACCTGTGTCAGTATTCAGGGATGCATGTGCTAGTCCTCCAAGCCACCTGTGTCAGTATTCAGTGATGCATGCGCTAGACCTCTGAGCCACCTGTGTCAGTATTCAGGGATGCATGTGCTCGTCCTCCAAGCTACCTGTGTCAGTATTCAGTGATGCATGTGCTAGTCCTCAGCCACCTGTGTCAGTATTCAGGGATGCATTTGCTAGTCCTGGGGCCACCTTTGTCAGTATTCAGGGATGCATGTGCTTTTCCTCTGAGCCACCTGTGTCAGTATTCAGGGATGCATGTGCTAGTCCTCTGAGCCACCTGTGTCAGTATTCAGGGATGCATGTGCTTGTCCTCTGAGCCACCTGTGTCAGTATTCAGGGATGCATGCGCTAGTCCTCTGAGCCACCTGTGTCAGTATTCAGGAATGCATGCGCTAGTCCTCAGACACCTGTGTCAGTATTCAGGGATGCATGCGCTAGTCCTCTGAGCCACCTGTGTCAGTATTCAGGGATGCATGTGCTAGTCATCTGAGCCACCTGTGTCAGTATTCAGGGATGCATGTGCTAGTCCTCTGAGCCACCTGTGTCAGTATTCAGGGATGCATGCGCTAGTCCTCTGAGCCACCCGTGTCAGTATTCAGGGATGCATGTGCTAGTCCTCTGAGCCACCTGTGTCAGTATTCAGGGATGCATGCGCTAGTCCTCTGAGCCACCCGTGTCAGTATTCAGGGATACATGTGCTAGTCCTCTGAACCACCTGTGTCAGTATTCAGGGATGCATGCGCTAGTCCTCTGAGCCACCTGTGTCAGTATTCAGGGATGCATGTGCTAGTCCTCTGGGCCACTTGTGTCAGTATTCAGGGATGCATGCGCTAGTCCTCTGAACCACCTGTGTCAGTATTCAGGGATGCATGCGCTAGTCCTCTGAGCTACCTGTGTCAGTATTCAGGGATGCATGTGCAAGTCCTCGCCGCCACCTGGGTCAGTATTCAGAGATTCATGCGCTATTCCTCTGAGCCACCTGTGGCAGTATTCAGGGATGCATGTGCTAGTCCTCTGCGCCACCTGTGTCAGTATTCAGGGATGCATGTGCTAGTCCAAAGCCACCTGTGTCAGTATTTAGGGATGCATGTGCTAGTCCTCTGAGCCACATGTGTCAGTATTCAGGGATGCATGTGCTAGTCCTCTGAGCCACCTGTGTCAGTATTCAGAGTTGCATGTGCTAGTCCTCTGCACCACCTGTGTCAGTATTCAAGGATGCATGCGCTAGTCCAAAGCCATCTGTGTCAGTATTCAGGGATGCATGTGCTAGTCCTCTGAGCCACCTGTGTCAGTATTCAGGGATGCATGTGCTAGTCCTGAGGCACCTGTGTCAGTATTCAGGGATGCATGTGCTAGTCCTCAGCCACCTGTGTCAGTATTCAGGGATGCATGTGCTAGTCCTCCAAGCTACCTGTGTCAGTATTCAGTGATGCATGTGCTAGTCCTCAGCCACCTGTGTCAGTATTCAGTGATGCATGTGCTAGTCCTGGGGCCACCTGTGTCAGTATTCAGGGATGCATGTGCTTTTCCTCTGAGCCACATGTGTCAGTATTCAGGGATGCATGTGCTAGTCCTCTGAGCCACCTGTGTCAGTATTCAAGGATGCATGCGCTAGTCCAAAGCCATCTGTGTCAGTAGTCAGGGATGCATGTGCTAGTCCTCTGAGCCACCTGTGTCAGTATTCAGGGATGCATGTGCTAGTCCTGAGGCACCTGTGTCAGTATTCAGGGATGCATGTGCTAGTCCTCAGCCACCTGTGTCAGTATTCAGGGATGCATGTGCTAGCCCTCCAAGCTACCTGTGTCAGTATTCAGTGATGCATGTGCTAGTCCTCAGCCACCTGTGTCAGTATTCAGTGATGCATGTGCTAGTCCTCTGAGCCATCTGTGTCAATATTCATGGATGCATGTGCTAGTCCTCTGAGCCACCTGTGTCAGTATTCAGGGATGCATGTGCTAGTCCTCTGAGCCACCTGTGTCAGTATTCAGGGATGCATGCGCTAGTCCTCTGAGCCACCTGTGTCAGTATTCAGGGATGCATGCGCTAGTCCTCTGAGCCACCTGTGTCAGTATTCAGGGATGCATGCGCTAGTCCTCTGAGCCACCTGTGTCAGTATTCAGGGATGCATGCGCTAGTCCTCTGAGCCACCTGTGTAAGTATTCAGGGATGCATGCGTTAGTCCTCTGAGCCACCTGTGTCAGTATTCAGGGATGCATGCGCTAAACCTCTGAGCCACCTGTGTCAGTATTCAGGGATGCATGTGCTAGTCCTCTGAGCCACCGGTGTCAGTATTCAGGGATGCATGTGCTAGTTCTCAGTCACCTGTGTCAGTATTCAGGGATGCATGTGCTAGTCTTCTGAGCCACCTGTGTCAGTATTCAGGGATGCATGCGCTAGTCCACTGAGCCACCCGTGTCAGTATTCAGGGATGCATGTGCCAGTCCTCTGAGCCACCTGTGTCAGTATTCAGGGATGCATATGCTAGTCCTATGAGCCACCTGTGTCAGTATTCAGGGATGCATGCACTAGTCCTCTGAGCCACCTGTGTCAGTATTCAGGGATGTATGCGCTAGTCCTTTGAGCCATCTGTGTCAGTATTCAAGGATGCATGCGCTAGTCCTCTGAGCCACCTGTGTCAGTATTCAGGGATGCATGCGCTAGTCCTCTGAGCCACCTGTGTCAGTTATCAGGGATGCATGCGCTAGTCCTCTGAGCCACCTGTGTCAGTATTCAGGGATGCATGCGCTAGTCCTCTGAGCCACCTGTGTCAGTATTCAGGGATGCATGCGCTAGTCCTCTGAGCCACCTGTGTCAGTTATCAGGGATGCATGCGCTAGTCCTCTGAGCCACCTGTGTCAGTATTCAGGGATGCATATGCTAGTCCTCTGTGCCACCTGTGTCAGTATTCAGGGATGCAGGCGCTAGTCCTCTGAGCCACCTGTGTCAGTATTCAGGGATGCACGTGCTAGTCCTCAGCCACCTGTGTCAGTATTCAGGGATGCATGTGCTAGTCCTCAGCCACCTGTGTCAGTATTCAGGGATGCATGCGCTAGTCCTCTGAGCCACCTGTGTCAGTATTCAAGGATGCATGCGCTAGTCCTCTGAGCCACCTGTGTTAGTATTCAGGGATGCATGCGCTAGTCCTCTGAGCCACCTGTGTCAGTATTCAGGGATGCATGCGCTAGTCCTCTGAGCCACCTGTGTCAGTATTCAGGGATGCATGCGCTAGTCCTCTGAGCCACCTGTGTCAGTATTCAGGGATGCATGCGCTAGTCCTCAGCCATCTGTGTCAGTATTCAGGGATGCATGTGCTAGTCCTCTGCTCCACCTGTGTCACTATTCAAGTATGCATGTGCTAGTCCTTTGAGCCACCTGTGTCAGTATTCAGGGATGCATGTGCTAGTCCTTTGAGCCACCTGTGTCAGTATTCAGGGATGCATGTGCTAGTCCTCTGAGCCACCTGTGTCAGTATTCAGGGATGCATGCGCTAGTCCTCTGAGCCACCTGTGTCAGTATTCAGGGATGCATGTGCTGGTCCTCAGCCACCTGTGTCAGTATTCAGGGATGCATGTGCTAGTCTTCTGAGCCACCTGTGTCAGTATTCAGTGATGCATGTGCTAGTCCTCTGCGCCACCTGTGTCAGTATTCAGGGATGAATGTACTAGTCCTCTGAGCCACCTGTGTCAGTATTCAGGGATGCATGCGTTAGTCCTCTGAGCCACTTGTGTCAGTATTCATGGATGCATGCATTAGTCCTCTGAGCCACCTGTGTCAGTATTCAGGGATGCATGCTCTAGTCCTCTGAGCAACCTGTGTCAGTATTCAGGGATGCATGCGCTAGTCCACTGAGCCACTTGTGTCAGTATTCAGGGATGCATGTGCTAGTCCTCAGCCACCTGTGTCAGTATTCATGGATGCATGTGCTAGTCTTCAGAGCCACCTGTGTCAGTATTCAGGGATGCATGTGCTAGTCCTCTGTGCCACCTGTGTCAGTATTCAGGGATGCATGTGCTAGTCCTCTGAGCCACCTGTGTCAGTATTCAGGGATGCATGCGCTAGTCCACTGAGCCACCTGTGTCAGTATTCAGGGGTGCATGTGCTAGTCCTCTGAGCCACCTGTGTCAGTATTCAGGGATGCATGCGCTAGTCCTCTGAGCCACCTGTATCAGTATTCAGGGATGCATGTGCTAGTCCTCAGCCACCTGTGTCAGTATTCAGGGATGCATGCGCTAGTCCTCTGAGCCACCTGTGTCAGTATTCAGGGATGCATGCGCTAGTCCTCTGCGCCACCTGTGTCAGTATTCAGGAATGCATGAGCTAGTCCTCTGCGCCACCTGTGTCAGTATTCAGGGATGCATGTGCTAGTCCTCTGAGCCACCTGTGTCAGTATTCAGGGATGCATGCGTTAGACCTCTGAGTCACCTGTGTCCGTATTCAGGGATGCATGTGCTAGTCCTCTGAGCCACCTGTGTCAGTATTCAGGGATGCATGCGCTAGGCCTCTGAGCCACCTGTGTCAGTATTCAGGGAGCCATGGCTAGTCCTCAGCCACCTGTGTCAGTATTCAGGGATGCATGTGCTAGTCCTCTGCTCCACCTGTGTCACTATTCAAGTATGCATGTGCTAGTCCTTTGATCCACCTGTGTCAGTATTCAGGGATGCATGTGCTAGTCCTCTGAGCCACCTGTGTCAGTATTCAGGGATGCATGCGCTAGGCCTCTGAGCCACCTGTGCCAGTATTCAGGGATGCATGCGCTAGTCCTCTGCGCCACCTGTGTCAGTATTCAGGGATGCATGCGCTAGTCCTCTGAGCCACCTGTGTCAGTATTCAGGGATGCATGCGCTTGTCCTCTGAGCCACCTGTGTCAGTATTCAGGGATGCATGCGCTAGTCCTCTGAGCCACCTGTGTCAGTATTCAGGGATGCATGCGTTAGTCCTCTGAGCCACCTGTGTCAGTATTGAGGGATGCCTGTGCTAGTCCTCTGAGCCACCTGTGTCAGTATTCAGGGATGCATGCGTTAGTCCTCTGAGCCACCTGTGTCAGTATTGAGGGATGCCTGTGCTAGTCCTCTGAGCCACCTGTGTCAGTATTCAGGGATGCATGCGTTAGTCCTCTGAGCCACCTGTGTCAGTATTGAGGGATGCCTGTGCTAGTCCTCTGAGCCACCTGTGTCAGTATTGAGGGATGCATGCGCTAGTCCTCTGAGCCACCTGTGTCAGTATTCAGGGAGGCATGCGCTAGTCCTCTGAGCCACCTGTGTCAGTATTCAGGGATGCATGCGCTAGTCCTCTGAGCCACCTGTGTCAGTATTCAGGGATGCATGCGCTAGTCCTCAGCCATCTGTGTCAGTATTCAGGGATGCATGTGCTAGTCCTCTGCTCCACCTGTGTCACTATTCAAGTATGCATGTGCTAGTCCTTTGAGCCACCTGTGTCAGTATTCAGGGATGCATGTGCTAGTCCTTTGAGACACCAGTGTCAGTATTCAGGGATGCATGTGCTAGTCCTCTGAGCCACCTGTGTCAGTATTCAGGGATGCATGTGCTAGTCCTCTGAGCCACCTGTGTCAGTATTCAGGGATGCATGTGCTAGTCCTCAGCCACCTGTGTCAGTATTCAGGGATGCATGTGCTAGACTTCTGAGCCACCTGTGTCAGTATTCAGTGATGCATGTGCTAGTCCTCTGCGCCACCTGTGTCAGTATTCAGGGATGCATGTGCTAGTCCTCTGACCCACCTGTATCAGTATTCAGGGATGCATGCGTTAGTCCTCCGAGCCACTTGTGTCAGTATTCAGGGATGCATGCATTAGTCCTCTGAGCCACCTGTGTCAGTATTCAGGGATGTATGCGCTAGTCCTCTGAGCCATCTGTGTCAGTATTCAAGGATGAATGCGCTAGTCCTCTGAGCCGCCTGTGTCAGTTTTCAGAGATGCATGTGCTAGTCCTCTGAGCCACCTGTGTCAGTATTCAGGGATGCATGTGCTAGTCCTCTGAGCCACCTGTGTCAGTATTCAGGGATGCATGTGCTAGTCCTCTGAGCCACCTGTGTCAGTATTCAGGGATGCATGTGCTAGTCCTCTGAGCCACCTGTGTCAGTATTCAGGGATGCATGTGCTAGTCCTCTGAGCCAACTGTGTCAGTATTCAGGGATGTATTTTCTAGTCCTCTGAGCCACCTGTGTTAGTATTCAGGGATGCATGTGCTAGTCCTCTGAGCCACCTGTGTCAGTATTATTCAGGGATGCATGTGCTAGTCCTCTGAGCCACCTGTGTCAGTATTCAGGGATGCACGTGCTAGTCCTCAGCCACCTGTGTTAGTATTCAGGGATGCATGTGCTAGTCCTCAGCCACCTGTGTCAGTATTCAGGGATGCATGCGCTAGTCCTCAGCCACCTTTATCAGTATTCAGGGATGCATGTGCTAGTCGTCTGAGCCACCTGTATCAGTATTCAGGGATGCATGTGCTAGTCCTCTGAGCCACCTGTGTCAGTATTATTCAGGGATGCATGTGCTAGTCCTCTGAGCCACCTGTGTCAGTATTCAGGGATGCACATGCTAGTCCTCAGCCACCTGTGTTAGTATTCAGGGATGCATGTGCTAGTCCTCAGCCACCTGTGTCAGTATTCAGGGATGCATGCGCTAGTCCTCTGAGCCACCTGTGTCAGTATTCAGGGATGCATGCACTAGTCCTCAGCCACCAGTGTCAGTATTCAGGGATGCATGCGCTAGTCCTCAGCCACCTGTGTTAGTATTCAGGGATGTATGTGCTAGTCCTCAGGCACCTGTGTCAGTATTCAGGGATGCATGTGCTAGTCCTCAGCCACCTGTGTGAGTATTCAGGGATGCATGTGCTAGTCCTCTGCGCCACCTGTGTCAGTATTCAGGGATGCATGCGTTAGTCCTCTGAGCCACCTGTGTCAGTATTCAGGGATGTCTGTGCTACTCCTCTGAGTCACCTGTGTCAGTATTCAGGGATGCATGTGCTAGTCCTCTGAGCCACCTGTGTCAGTATTCAGGGATGCATGTGCTAGTCCTCCAAGCCACCTGTGTCAGTATTCAGTGATGCATGCGCTAGACCTCTGAGCCACCTGTGTCAGTATTCAGGGATGCATGTGCTAGTCCTCCAAGCCACCTGTGTCAGTATTCAGTGATGCATGCGCTAGACCTCTGAGCCACCTGTGTCAGTATTCAGGGATGCATGTGCTCGTCCTCCAAGCTACCTGTGTCAGTATTCAGTGATGCATGTGCTAGTCCTCAGCCACCTGTGTCAGTATTCAGGGATGCATTTGCTAGTCCTGGGGCCACCTTTGTCAGTATTCAGGGATGCATGTGTTTTTCCTCTGAGCCACCTGTGTCAGTATTCAGGGATGCATGTGCTAGTCCTCTGAGCCACCTGTGTCAGTATTCAGGGATGCATGTGCTTGTCCTCTGAGCCACCTGTGTCAGTATTCAGGGATGCATGCGCTAGTCCTCTGAGCCACCTGTGTCAGTATTCAGGAATGCATGCGCTAGTCCTCAGCCACCTGTGTCAGTATTCAGGGATGCATGCGCTAGTCCTCTGAGCCACCTGTGTCAGTATTCAGGGATGCATGTGCTAGTCATCTGAGCCACCTGTGTCAGTATTCAGGGATGCATGTGCTAGTCCTCTGAGCCACCTGTGTCAGTATTCAGGGATGCATGCGCTAGTCCTCTGAGCCACCCGTGGCAGTATTCAGGGATGCATGTGCTAGTCCTCTGAGCCACCTGTGTCAGTATTCAGGGATGCATGCGCTAGTCCTCTGAGCCACCCGTGTCAGTATTCAGGGAGACATGTGCTAGTCCTCTGAACCACCTGTGTCAGTATTCAGGGATGCATGCGCTAGTCCTCTGAGCCACCTGTGTCAGTATTCAGGGATGCATGTGCTAGTCCTCTGGGCCACTTGTGTCAGTATTCAGGGATGCATGCGCTAGTCCTCTGAACCACCTGTGTCAGTATTCAGGGATGCATGCGCTAGTCCTCTGAGCTACCTGTGTCAGTATTCAGGGATGCATGTACAAGTCCTCGCCGCCACCTGGGTCAGTATTCAGAGATTCATGCGCTATTCCTCTGAGCCACCTGTGGCAGTATTCAGGGATGCATGTGCTAGTCCTCTGCGCCACCTGTGTCAGTATTCAGGGATGCATGTGCTAGTCCAAAGCCACCTGTGTCAGTATTTAGGGATGCATGTGCTAGTCCTCTGAGCCACATGTGTCAGTATTCAGGGATGCATGTGCTAGTCCTCTGAGCCACCTGTGTCAGTATTCAGAGTTGCATGTGCTAGTCCTCTGCACCACCTGTGTCAGTATTCAAGGATGCATGCGCTAGTCCAAAGCCATCTGTGTCAGTATTCAGGGATGCATGTGCTAGTCCTCTGAGCCACCTGTGTCAGTATTCAGGGATGCATGTGCTAGTCCTGAGGCACCTGTGTCAGTATTCAGGGATGCATGTGCTAGTCCTCAGCCACCTGTGTCAGTATTCAGGGATGCATGTGCTAGTCCTCCAAGCTACCTGTGTCAGTATTCAGTGATGCATGTGCTAGTCCTCAGCCACCTGTGTCAGTATTCAGTGATGCATGTGCTAGTCCTGGGGCCACCTGTGTCAGTATTCAGGGATGCATGTGCTTTTCCTCTGAGCCACATGTGTCAGTATTCAGGGATGCATGTGCTAGTCCTCTGAGCCACCTGTGTCAGTATTCAAGGATGCATGCGCTAGTCCAAAGCCATCTGTGTCAGTAGTCAGGGATGCATGTGCTAGTCCTCTGAGCCACCTGTGTCAGTATTCAGGGATGCATGTGCTAGTCCTGAGGCACCTGTGTCAGTATTCAGGGATGCATGTGCTAGTCCTCAGCCACCTGTGTCAGTATTCAGGGATGCATGTGCTAGCCCTCCAAGCTACCTGTGTCAGTATTCAGTGATGCATGTGCTAGTCCTCAGCCACCTGTGTCAGTATTCAGTGATGCATGTGCTAGTCCTCTGAGCCATCTGTGTCAATATTCATGGATGCATGTGCTAGTCCTCTGAGCCACCTGTGTCAGTATTCAGGGATGCATGTGCTAGTCCTCTGAGCCACCTGTGTCAGTATTCAGGGATGCATGCGCTAGTCCTCTGAGCCACCTGTGTCAGTATTCAGGGATGCATGCGCTAGTCCTCTGAGCCACCTGTGTCAGTATTCAGGGATGCATGCGCTAGTCCTCTGAGCCACCTGTGTCAGTATTCAGGGATGCATGCGCTAGTCCTCTGAGCCACCTGTGTAAGTATTCAGGGATGCATGCGTTAGTCCTCTGAGCCACCTGTGTCAGTATTCAGGGATGCATGCGCTAAACCTCTGAGCCACCTGTGTCAGTATTCAGGGATGCATGTGCTAGTCCTCTGAGCCACCGGTGTCAGTATTCAGGGATGCATGTGCTAGTTCTCAGTCACCTGTGTCAGTATTCAGGGATGCATGTGCTAGTCTTCTGAGCCACCTGTGTCAGTATTCAGGGATGCATGCGCTAGTCCACTGAGCCACCCGTGTCAGTATTCAGGGATGCATGTGCCAGTCCTCTGAGCCACCTGTGTCAGTATTCAGGGATGCATATGCTAATCCTATGAGCCACCTGTGTCAGTATTCAGGGATGCATGCACTAGTCCTCTGAGCCACCTGTGTCAGTATTCAGGGATGTATGCGCTAGTCCTTTGAGCCATCTGTGTCAGTATTCAAGGATGCATGTGCTAGTCCTCTGAGCCACCTGTGTCATTATTCAGGGATGCATCTGCTAGTCCTCTGAGCCAACTGTGTCAGTATTCAGGGATGCATGCGCTAGTCCTCTGAGCCACCTGTATCAGTATTCAGAGATGCATTTGCTAGTCCTCAGCCACCTGTGTCAGTATTCAGGGATGCATGCATTAGTCCTCTGAGCCACCTGTGTCAGTATTCAGGGGTGCATGTGCTAGTCCTCTGAGCCACCTGTGTCAGTATTCAGGGATGCATGCGCTAGTCCTCTGAGCCATCTGTGTCAGTATTCAGGGATGCATGCGCTAGGCCTCTGAGCCACCTGTGCCAGTATTCAGGGATGCATGCGCTAGTCCTCTGCGCCACCTGTGTCAGTATTCAGGGATGCATGCGCTAGTCCTCTGAGCCACCTGTGTCAGTATTCAGGGATGCATGCGCTTGTCCTCTGAGCCACCTGTGTCAGTATTCAGGGATGCATGCGCTAGTCCTCTGAGCCACCTGTGTCAGTATTCAGGGATGCATGCGTTAGTCCTCTGAGCCACCTGTGTCAGTATTGAGGGATGCCTGTGCTAGTCCTCTGAGCCACCTGTGTCAGTATTCAGGGATGCATGCGTTAGTCCTCTGAGCCACCTGTGTCAGTATTGAGGGATGCCTGTGCTAGTCCTCTGAGCCACCTGTGTCAGTATTCAGGGATGCATGCGTTAGTCCTCTGAGCCACCTGTGTCAGTATTGAGGGATGCCTGTGCTAGTCCTCTGAGCCACCTGTGTCAGTATTGAGGGATGCATGCGCTAGTCCTCTGAGCCACCTGTGTCAGTATTCAGGGAGGCATGCGCTAGTCCTCTGAGCCACCTGTGTCAGTATTCAGGGATGCATGCGCTAGTCCTCTGAGCCACCTGTGTCAGTATTCAGGGATGCATGCGCTAGTCCTCAGCCATCTGTGTCAGTATTCAGGGATGCATGTGCTAGTCCTCTGCTCCACCTGTGTCACTATTCAAGTATGCATGTGCTAGTCCTTTGAGCCACCTGTGTCAGTATTCAGGGATGCATGTGCTAGTCCTTTGAGACACCAGTGTCAGTATTCAGGGATGCATGTGCTAGTCCTCTGAGCCACCTGTGTCAGTATTCAGGGATGCATGTGCTAGTCCTCTGAGCCACCTGTGTCAGTATTCAGGGATGCATGTGCTAGTCCTCAGCCACCTGTGTCAGTATTCAGGGATGCATGTGCTAGACTTCTGAGCCACCTGTGTCAGTATTCAGTGATGCATGTGCTAGTCCTCTGCGCCACCTGTGTCAGTATTCAGGGATGCATGTGCTAGTCCTCTGACCCACCTGTGTCAGTATTCAGGGATGCATGCGTTAGTCCTCCGAGCCACTTGTGTCAGTATTCAGGGATGCATGCATTAGTCCTCTGAGCCACCTGTGTCAGTATTCAGGGATGTATGCGCTAGTCCTCTGAGCCATCTGTGTCAGTATTCAAGGATGAATGCGCTAGTCCTCTGAGCCGCCTGTGTCAGTTTTCAGAGATGCATGTGCTAGTCCTCTGAGCCACCTGTGTCAGTATTCAGGGATGCATGTGCTAGTCCTCTGAGCCACCTGTGTCAGTATTCAGGGATGCATGTGCTAGTCCTCTGAGCCACCTGTGTCAGTATTCAGGGATGCATGTGCTAGTCCTCTGAGCCACCTGTGTCAGTATTCAGGGATGCATGTGCTAGTCCTCTGAGCCAACTGTGTCAGTATTCAGGGATGTATGTGCTAGTCCTCTGAGCCACCTGTGTTAGTATTCAGGGATGCATGTGCTAGTCCTCTGAGCCACCTGTGTCAGTATTATTCAGGGATGCATGTGCTAGTCCTCTGAGCCACCTGTGTCAGTATTCAGGGATGCACGTGCTAGTCCTCAGCCACCTGTGTTAGTATTCAGGGATGCATGTGCTAGTCCTCAGCCACCTGTGTCAGTATTCAGGGATGCATGCGCTAGTCCTCAGCCACCTTTATCAGTATTCAGGGATGCATGCGCTAGTCCTCTGAGCCACCTGTGTCAGTATTCAGGGATGCATGCGCTAGTCCTCTGAGCCACCTGATTCAGTATTTAGGGATGCATGTGCTAGTCGTCTGAGCCACCTGTATCAGTATTCAGGGATGCATGTGCTAGTCCTCTGAGCCACCTGTGTCAGTATTATTCAGGGATGCATGTGCTAGTCCTCTGAGCCACCTGTGTCAGTATTCAGGGATGCACATGCTAGTCCTCAGCCACCTGTGTTAGTATTCAGGGATGCATGTGCTAGTCCTCAGCCACCTGTGTCAGTATTCAGGGATGCATGCGCTAGTCCTCTGAGCCACCTGTGTCAGTATTCAGGGATGCATGCACTAGTCCTCAGCCACCAGTGTCAGTATTCAGGGATGCATGCGCTAGTCCTCAGCCACCTGTGTTAGTATTCAGGGATGTATGTGCTAGTCCTCAGGCACCTGTGTCAGTATTCAGGGATGCATGTGCTAGTCCTCAGCCACCTGTGTGAGTATTCAGGGATGCATGTGCTAGTCCTCTGCGCCACCTGTGTCAGTATTCAGGGATGCATGCGTTAGTCCTCTGAGCCACCTGTGTCAGTATTCAGGGATGTCTGTGCTAGTCCTCTGAGTCACCTGTGTCAGTATTCAGGGATGCATGTGCTAGTCCTCTGAGCCACCTGTGTCAGTATTCAGGGATGCATGTGCTAGTCCTCCAAGCCACCTGTGTCAGTATTCAGTGATGCATGCGCTAGACCTCTGAGCCACCTGTGTCAGTATTCAGGGATGCATGTGCTAGTCCTCCAAGCCACCTGTGTCAGTATTCAGTGATGCATGCGCTAGACCTCTGAGCCACCTGTGTCAGTATTCAGGGATGCATGTGCTCGTCCTCCAAGCTACCTGTGTCAGTATTCAGTGATGCATGTGCTAGTCCTCAGCCACCTGTGTCAGTATTCAGGGATGCATTTGCTAGTCCTGGGGCCACCTTTGTCAGTATTCAGGGATGCATGTGCTTTTCCTCTGAGCCACCTGTGTCAGTATTCAGGGATGCATGTGCTAGTCCTCTGAGCCACCTGTGTCAGTATTCAGGGATGCATGTGCTTGTCCTCTGAGCCACCTGTGTCAGTATTCAGGGATGCATGCGCTAGTCCTCTGAGCCACCTGTGTCAGTATTCAGGAATGCATGCGCTAGTCCTCAGACACCTGTGTCAGTATTCAGGGATGCATGCGCTAGTCCTCTGAGCCACCTGTGTCAGTATTCAGGGATGCATGTGCTAGTCATCTGAGCCACCTGTGTCAGTATTCAGGGATGCATGTGCTAGTCCTCTGAGCCACCTGTGTCAGTATTCAGGGATGCATGCGCTAGTCCTCTGAGCCACCCGTGTCAGTATTCAGGGATGCATGTGCTAGTCCTCTGAGCCACCTGTGTCAGTATTCAGGGATGCATGCGCTAGTCCTCTGAGCCACCCGTGTCAGTATTCAGGGATACATGTGCTAGTCCTCTGAACCACCTGTGTCAGTATTCAGGGATGCATGCGCTAGTCCTCTGAGCCACCTGTGTCAGTATTCAGGGATGCATGTGCTAGTCCTCTGGGCCACTTGTGTCAGTATTCAGGGATGCATGCGCTAGTCCTCTGAACCACCTGTGTCAGTATTCAGGGATGCATGCGCTAGTCCTCTGAGCTACCTGTGTCAGTATTCAGGGATGCATGTGCAAGTCCTCGCCGCCACCTGGGTCAGTATTCAGAGATTCATGCGCTATTCCTCTGAGCCACCTGTGGCAGTATTCAGGGATGCATGTGCTAGTCCTCTGCGCCACCTGTGTCAGTATTCAGGGATGCATGTGCTAGTCCAAAGCCACCTGTGTCAGTATTTAGGGATGCATGTGCTAGTCCTCTGAGCCACATGTGTCAGTATTCAGGGATGCATGTGCTAGTCCTCTGAGCCACCTGTGTCAGTATTCAGAGTTGCATGTGCTAGTCCTCTGCACCACCTGTGTCAGTATTCAAGGATGCATGCGCTAGTCCAAAGCCATCTGTGTCAGTATTCAGGGATGCATGTGCTAGTCCTCTGAGCCACCTGTGTCAGTATTCAGGGATGCATGTGCTAGTCCTGAGGCACCTGTGTCAGTATTCAGGGATGCATGTGCTAGTCCTCAGCCACCTGTGTCAGTATTCAGGGATGCATGTGCTAGTCCTCCAAGCTACCTGTGTCAGTATTCAGTGATGCATGTGCTAGTCCTCAGCCACCTGTGTCAGTATTCAGTGATGCATGTGCTAGTCCTGGGGCCACCTGTGTCAGTATTCAGGGATGCATGTGCTTTTCCTCTGAGCCACATGTGTCAGTATTCAGGGATGCATGTGCTAGTCCTCTGAGCCACCTGTGTCAGTATTCAAGGATGCATGCGCTAGTCCAAAGCCATCTGTGTCAGTAGTCAGGGATGCATGTGCTAGTCCTCTGAGCCACCTGTGTCAGTATTCAGGGATGCATGTGCTAGTCCTGAGGCACCTGTGTCAGTATTCAGGGATGCATGTGCTAGTCCTCAGCCACCTGTGTCAGTATTCAGGGATGCATGTGCTAGCCCTCCAAGCTACCTGTGTCAGTATTCAGTGATGCATGTGCTAGTCCTCAGCCACCTGTGTCAGTATTCAGTGATGCATGTGCTAGTCCTCTGAGCCATCTGTGTCAATATTCATGGATGCATGTGCTAGTCCTCTGAGCCACCTGTGTCAGTATTCAGGGATGCATGTGCTAGTCCTCTGAGCCACCTGTGTCAGTATTCAGGGATGCATGCGCTAGTCCTCTGAGCCACCTGTGTCAGTATTCAGGGATGCATGCGCTAGTCCTCTGAGCCACCTGTGTCAGTATTCAGGGATGCATGCGCTAGTCCTCTGAGCCACCTGTGTCAGTATTCAGGGATGCATGCGCTAGTCCTCTGAGCCACCTGTGTAAGTATTCAGGGATGCATGCGTTAGTCCTCTGAGCCACCTGTGTCAGTATTCAGGGATGCATGCGCTAAACCTCTGAGCCACCTGTGTCAGTATTCAGGGATGCATGTGCTAGTCCTCTGAGCCACCGGTGTCAGTATTCAGGGATGCATGTGCTAGTTCTCAGTCACCTGTGTCAGTATTCAGGGATGCATGTGCTAGTCTTCTGAGCCACCTGTGTCAGTATTCAGGGATGCATGCGCTAGTCCACTGAGCCACCCGTGTCAGTATTCAGGGATGCATGTGCCAGTCCTCTGAGCCACCTGTGTCAGTATTCAGGGATGCATATGCTAGTCCTATGAGCCACCTGTGTCAGTATTCAGGGATGCATGCACTAGTCCTCTGAGCCACCTGTGTCAGTATTCAGGGATGTATGCGCTAGTCCTTTGAGCCATCTGTGTCAGTATTCAAGGATGCATGTGCTAGTCCTCTGAGCCACCTGTGTCATTATTCAGGGATGCATCTGCTAGTCCTCTGAGCCAACTGTGTCAGTATTCAGGGATGCATGCGCTAGTCCTCTGAGCCACCTGTATCAGTATTCAGAGATGCATTTGCTAGTCCTCAGCCACCTGTGTCAGTATTCAGGGATGCATGCATTAGTCCTCTGAGCCACCTGTGTCAGTATTCAGGGGTGCATGTGCTAGTCCTCTGAGCCACCTGTGTCAGTATTCAGGGATGCATGCGCTAGTCCTCTGAGCCATCTGTGTCAGTATTCAGGGATGCATGTGCTAGTCCTCTGAGCCACCTGTGCCAGTATTCAGGGATGCATGCGCTCGACCTCTGAGCCACCTGTGTCAGTATTCAGGGAGGCATGCGCTAGTCCTCTGAGCCACCTGTGTCAGTATTCAGGGATGCATGCGCTAGTCCTCTGAGCCACCTGTGTCAGTATTCAGGGATGCATGCGCTAGTCCTCTGCGCCACCTGTGTCAGTATTCAGGGATGCATGCGCTAGTCCTCTGAGCCACCTGTGTCAGTATTCAGGGATGCATGCGCTTGTACTCTGAGCCACCTGTGTCAGTATTCAGGGATGCATGCGCTAGTCCTCTGAGCCACCTGTGTCAGTATTCAGGGATGCATGCGCTAGTCCTCTGAGCCACCTGTGTCAGTATTCAGGGATGCATGCGCTAGTCCTCTGAGGCACCTGTGTCAGTATTCAGGGATGCATGCGCTAGTCCTTAGCTATCTGTGTCAGTATTCAGGGATGCATGTGCTAGTCCTCTGCTTCACCTGTGTCACTATTCAAGTATGCATGTGCTAGTCCTTTGAGCCACCTGTGTCAGTATTCAGGGATGCATGTGCTAGTCATTTGAGCCACCTGTGTCAGTATTCAGGGATGCATGTGCTAGTCCTCTGAGCCACCTGTGTCAGTATTCAGGGATGCATGCGCTAGTCCTCTGAGCCACCTGTGTCAGTATTCAGGGATGCATGTGCTAGACCTCAGCCACCTGTGTCAGTATTCAGGGATGCATGTGCTAGTCTTCTGAGCCACCTGTGTCAGTATTCAGTGATGCATGTGCTAGTCCTCTGCGCCACCTGTGTCAGTATTCAGGGATGGATGTGCTAGTCCTCTGAGCCACCTGTGTCAGTATTCAGGGATGCATGCATTAGTCCTCTGAGCCACCTGTGTCAGTATTCAGGGATGCATGCATTAGTCCTCTGAGCCACCTGTGTCAGTATTCAGGGATGCATGCGCTAGTCCTCTGAGCCACCTGTGTCAGTATTCAGGGATGCATGCGCTAGTCCGCTGAGCCACCTCTGTCAGTATTCAGGGATGCATGTTATAGTCCTCAGCCACCTTTGTCAGTATTCACAGATGCATGTGCTAGTCTTCAGAGCCACCTGTGTCAGTATTCAGGGATGCATGTGCTAGTCCTCTGTGACACCTGTGTCAGTATTCAGGGATGCATGTGCTAGTCCTCTGAGCCATTTGTGTCAGTATTCAGGGATGCATGCGCTAGTCCACTGAGCCACCTGTGTCAGTATTCAGGGATGCATGTGCTAGTCCTCTGACCCACCTGTGTCAGTATTCAGGGATGCATGCGCTAGTCCTCTGAGCCACCTGTATCAGTATTCAGAGATGCATTTGCTAGTCCTCAGCCACCTGTGTCAGTATTCAGGGATACATGCGCTAGTCCACTGCGCCACCTGTGTCAGTATTCAGGAATGCATGAGCTAGTCCCCTGCACCACCTGTGTCAGTATTCAGGGATGCATGTGCTAGTCCCCTGAGCCACGTGTGTCAGTATTCAGGGATGCATGCGTTAGACCTCTGAGTCACCTGTGTCCGTATTCAGGGATGCATGTGCTAGTACTCTGAGCCACCTGTGTCAGTATTCAGGGATACATGCGCTAGGCCTTTGAGCCACCTGTGTCAGTATTCAGGGAGCCATGGCTAGTCCTCAGCCACCTGTGTCAGTATTCAGGGATGCATGTGCTAGTCCTCTGCTCCACTTGTGTCACTATTCAAGTATGCATGTGCTAGTCCTTTGAGCCACCTGTGTCAGTATTCAGGGATGCATGTGCTAGTCCTCTGAGCAACCTGTGTCAGTATTCAGGGATGCATGCGCTAGGCCTCTGAGCCACCTGTGCCAGTATTCAGGGATGCATGCGCTAGTCCTCTGGGCCACCTGTGTCAGTATTCAGGGAGGCATGCGCTAGTCCTCTGAGCCACCTGTGTCAGTATTCAGGGATGCATGCGCTAGTCCTCTGAGCCACCTGTGTCAGTATTCAGGGATGCATGCGCTAGTCCTCTGCGCCACCTGTGTCAGTATTCAGGGATGCATGCGCCAGTTCTCTGAGCCACCTGTGTCAGTATTCAGGGATGCATGCGCTTGTCCTCTGAGCCACCTGTGTCAGTATTCAGGGATGCATGCGCTAGTCCTCTGAGCCACCTGTGTCAGTATTCAGGGATGCATGCGCTAGTCCTCTGAGCCACCTGTGTCAGTATTCAGGGATGCCTGTGCTAGTCCTCTGAGCCACCTGTGTCAGTATTCAGGGATGCATGTGCTAGTCCTCTGAGCCACCTCTGTCAGTATTCAGGGATGCATGCGCTAGTCCTCTGAGCCACCTGTGTCAGTATTCAGGGAGGCATGCGCTCGTCCTCTGAGCCACCTGTGTCAGTATTCAGGGATGCATGCGCTAGTCCTCTGAGCCACCTGTGTCAGTATTCAGGGATGCATGCGCTAGTCCTCAGCCATCTGTGTCAGTATTCAGGGATGCATGTGCTAGTCCTCTGCTCCACCTGTGTCACTATTCAAGTATGCATGTGCTAGTCCTTTGAGCCACATGTGTCAGTATTCAGGGATGCATGTGCTAGTCCTTTGAGACACCTGTGTCAGTATTCAGGGATGCATGTGCTAGTCTTCTGAGCCACCTGTGTCAGTATTCAGGGATGCATGCGCTAGTCCTCTGAGCCACCTGTGTCAGTATTCAGGGATGCATGTGCTAGTCCTCAGCCACCTGTGTCAGTATTCAGGGATGCATGTGGTAGTCTTCTGAGCCACCTGTGTCAATATTCAGGGATGCATGTGCTAGTCCTCTGCGCCACCTGTGTCAGTTTTCAGGGATGCATGTGCTAGTCCTCTGAGCCACCTGTGTCAGTATTCAGGGATGCATGCGTTAGTCCTCTGAGCCACTTGTGTCAGTATTCAGGGATGCATGCATTAGTCCTCTGAGCCACCTGTGTCAGTATTCAGGGATGCATGCGCTAGTCCTCTGAGCCACCTGTGTCAGTATTCAGGGATGCATGCGCTAGTCCGCTGAGCCACCTGTGTCAGTATTCAGGGATGCATGTGCTAGTCCTCAGCCACCTGTGTCAGTATTCACAGATGCATGTGCTAGTCTTCAGAGCCACCTGTGTCAGTATTCAGGGATGCATGTGCTAGTCCTCTGTGCCACCTCTGTCAGTATTCAGGGATGCATGTGCTAGTCCTTTGAGACACCTGTGTCAGTATTCAGGGATGCATGTGCTAGTCCTCTGAGCCAACTGTGTCAGTATTCAGGGATGTATGTGCTAGTCCTCTGAGCCACCTGTGTCAGTATTATTCAGGGATGCATGTGCTAGTCCTCTGAGCCACCTGTGTCAGTATTCAGGGATGCACGTGCTAGTCCTCAGCCACCTGTGTTAGTATTCAGGGATGCATGTGCTAGTCCTCAGCCACCTGTGTCAGTATTCAGGGATGCATGCGCTAGTCCTCAGCCACCTTTATCAGTATTCAGGGATGCATGCGCTAGTCCTCTGAGCCACCTGTGTCAGTATTCAGGGATGCATGCGCTAGTCCTCTGAGCCACCTGATTCAGTATTTAGGGATGCATGTGCTAGTCGTCTGAGCCACCTGTATCAGTATTCAGGGATGCATGTGCTAGTCCTCTGAGCCACCTGTGTCAGTATTATTCAGGGATGCATGTGCTAGTCCTCTGAGCCACCTGTGTCAGTATTCAGGGATGCACATGCTAGTCCTCAGCCACCTGTGTTAGTATTCAGGGATGCATGTGCTAGTCCTCAGCCACCTGTGTCAGTATTCAGGGATGCATGCGCTAGTCCTCTGAGCCACCTGTGTCAGTATTCAGGGATGCATGCACTAGTCCTCAGCCACCAGTGTCAGTATTCAGGGATGCATGCGCTAGTCCTCAGCCACCTGTGTTAGTATTCAGGGATGTATGTGCTAGTCCTCAGGCACCTGTGTCAGTATTCAGGGATGCATGTGCTAGTCCTCAGCCACCTGTGTGAGTATTCAGGGATGCATGTGCTAGTCCTCTGCGCCACCTGTGTCAGTATTCAGGGATGCATGCGTTAGTCCTCTGAGCCACCTGTGTCAGTATTCAGGGATGTCTGTGCTAGTCCTCTGAGTCACCTGTGTCAGTATTCAGGGATGCATGTGCTAGTCCTCTGAGCCACCTGTGTCAGTATTCAGGGATGCATGTGCTAGTCCTCCAAGCCACCTGTGTCAGTATTCAGTGATGCATGCGCTAGACCTCTGAGCCACCTGTGTCAGTATTCAGGGATGCATGTGCTAGTCCTCCAAGCCACCTGTGTCAGTATTCAGTGATGCATGCGCTAGACCTCTGAGCCACCTGTGTCAGTATTCAGGGATGCATGTGCTCGTCCTCCAAGCTACCTGTGTCAGTATTCAGTGATGCATGTGCTAGTCCTCAGCCACCTGTGTCAGTATTCAGGGATGCATTTGCTAGTCCTGGGGCCACCTTTGTCAGTATTCAGGGATGCATGTGCTTTTCCTCTGAGCCACCTGTGTCAGTATTCAGGGATGCATGTGCTAGTCCTCTGAGCCACCTGTGTCAGTATTCAGGGATGCATGTGCTTGTCCTCTGAGCCACCTGTGTCAGTATTCAGGGATGCATGCGCTAGTCCTCTGAGCCACCTGTGTCAGTATTCAGGAATGCATGCGCTAGTCCTCAGCCACCTGTGTCAGTATTCAGGGATGCATGCGCTAGTCCTCTGAGCCACCTGTGTCAGTATTCAGGGATGCATGTGCTAGTCATCTGAGCCACCTGTGTCAGTATTCAGGGATGCATGTGCTAGTCCTCTGAGCCACCTGTGTCAGTATTCAGGGATGCATGCGCTAGTCCTCTGAGCCACCCGTGTCAGTATTCAGGGATGCATGTGCTAGTCCTCTGAGCCACCTGTGTCAGTATTCAGGGATGCATGCGCTAGTCCTCTGAGCCACCCGTGTCAGTATTCAGGGATACATGTGCTAGTCCTCTGAACCACCTGTGTCAGTATTCAGGGATGCATGCGCTAGTCCTCTGAGCCACCTGTGTCAGTATTCAGGGATGCATGTGCTAGTCCTCTGGGCCACTTGTGTCAGTATTCAGGGATGCATGCGCTAGTCCTCTGAACCACCTGTGTCAGTATTCAGGGATGCATGCGCTAGTCCTCTGAGCTACCTGTGTCAGTATTCAGGGATGCATGTGCAAGTCCTCGCCGCCACCTGGGTCAGTATTCAGAGATTCATGCGCTATTCCTCTGAGCCACCTGTGGCAGTATTCAGGGATGCATGTGCTAGTCCTCTGCGCCACCTGTGTCAGTATTCAGGGATGCATGTGCTAGTCCAAAGCCACCTGTGTCAGTATTTAGGGATGCATGTGCTAGTCCTCTGAGCCACATGTGTCAGTATTCAGGGATGCATGTGCTAGTCCTCTGAGCCACCTGTGTCAGTATTCAGAGTTGCATGTGCTAGTCCTCTGCACCACCTGTGTCAGTATTCAAGGATGCATGCGCTAGTCCAAAGCCATCTGTGTCAGTATTCAGGGATGCATGTGCTAGTCCTCTGAGCCACCTGTGTCAGTATTCAGGGATGCATGTGCTAGTCCTGAGGCACCTGTGTCAGTATTCAGGGATGCATGTGCTAGTCCTCAGCCACCTGTGTCAGTATTCAGGGATGCATGTGCTAGTCCTCCAAGCTACCTGTGTCAGTATTCAGTGATGCATGTGCTAGTCCTCAGCCACCTGTGTCAGTATTCAGTGATGCATGTGCTAGTCCTGGGGCCACCTGTGTCAGTATTCAGGGATGCATGTGCTTTTCCTCTGAGCCACATGTGTCAGTATTCAGGGATGCATGTGCTAGTCCTCTGAGCCACCTGTGTCAGTATTCAAGGATGCATGCGCTAGTCCAAAGCCATCTGTGTCAGTAGTCAGGGATGCATGTGCTAGTCCTCTGAGCCACCTGTGTCAGTATTCAGGGATGCATGTGCTAGTCCTGAGGCACCTGTGTCAGTATTCAGGGATGCATGTGCTAGTCCTCAGCCACCTGTGTCAGTATTCAGGGATGCATGTGCTAGCCCTCCAAGCTACCTGTGTCAGTATTCAGTGATGCATGTGCTAGTCCTCAGCCACCTGTGTCAGTATTCAGTGATGCATGTGCTAGTCCTCTGATCCATCTGTGTCAATATTCATGGATGCATGTGCTAGTCCTCTGAGCCACCTGTGTCAGTATTCAGGGATGCATGTGCTAGTCCTCTGAGCCACCTGTGTCAGTATTCAGGGATGCATGCGCTAGTCCTCTGAGCCACCTGTGTCAGTATTCAGGGATGCATGCGCTAGTCCTCTGAGCCACCTGTGTCAGTATTCAGGGATGCATGCGCTAGTCCTCTGAGCCACCTGTGTCAGTATTCAGGGATGCATGCGCTAGTCCTCTGAGCCACCTGTGTAAGTATTCAGGGATGCATGCGTTAGTCCTCTGAGCCACCTGTGTCAGTATTCAGGGATGCATGCGCTAAACCTCTGAGCCACCTGTGTCAGTATTCAGGGATGCATGTGCTAGTCCTCTGAGCCACCGGTGTCAGTATTCAGGGATGCATGTGCTAGTTCTCAGTCACCTGTGTCAGTATTCAGGGATGCATGTGCTAGTCTTCTGAGCCACCTGTGTCAGTATTCAGGGATGCATGCGCTAGTCCACTGAGCCACCCGTGTCAGTATTCAGGGATGCATGTGCCAGTCCTCTGAGCCACCTGTGTCAGTATTCAGGGATGCATATGCTAGTCCTATGAGCCACCTGTGTCAGTATTCAGGGATGCATGACTAGTCCTCTGAGCCACCTGTGTCAGTATTCAGGGATGTATGCGCTAGTCCTTTGAGCCATCTGTGTCAGTATTCAAGGATGCATGTGCTAGTCCTCTGAGCCACCTGTGTCATTATTCAGGGATGCATCTGCTAGTCCTCTGAGCCAACTGTGTCAGTATTCAGGGATGCATGCGCTAGTCCTCTGAGCCACCTGTATCAGTATTCAGAGATGCATTTGCTAGTCCTCAGCCACCTGTGTCAGTATTCAGGGATGCATGCATTAGTCCTCTGAGCCACCTGTGTCAGTATTCAGGGGTGCATGTGCTAGTCCTCTGAGCCACCTGTGTCAGTATTCAGGGATGCATGCGCTAGTCCTCTGAGCCATCTGTGTCAGTATTCAGGGATGCATGTGCTAGTCCTCTGAGCCACCTGTGCCAGTATTCAGGGATGCATGCGCTCGACCTCTGAGCCACCTGTGTCAGTATTCAGGGAGGCATGCGCTAGTCCTCTGAGCCACCTGTGTCAGTATTCAGGGATGCATGCGCTAGTCCTCTGAGCCACCTGTGTCAGTATTCAGGGATGCATGCGCTAGTCCTCTGCGCCACCTGTGTCAGTATTCAGGGATGCATGCGCTAGTCCTCTGAGCCACCTGTGTCAGTATTCAGGGATGCATGCGCTTGTACTCTGAGCCACCTGTGTCAGTATTCAGGGATGCATGCGCTAGTCCTCTGAGCCACCTGTGTCAGTATTCAGGGATGCATGCGCTAGTCCTCTGAGCCACCTGTGTCAGTATTCAGGGATGCATGCGCTAGTCCTCTGAGGCACCTGTGTCAGTATTCAGGGATGCATGCGCTAGTCCTTAGCTATCTGTGTCAGTATTCAGGGATGCATGTGCTAGTCCTCTGCTTCACCTGTGTCACTATTCAAGTATGCATGTGCTAGTCCTTTGAGCCACCTGTGTCAGTATTCAGGGATGCATGTGCTAGTCATTTGAGCCACCTGTGTCAGTATTCAGGGATGCATGTGCTAGTCCTCTGAGCCACCTGTGTCAGTATTCAGGGATGCATGCGCTAGTCCTCTGAGCCACCTGTGTCAGTATTCAGGGATGCATGTGCTAGACCTCAGCCACCTGTGTCAGTATTCAGGGATGCATGTGCTAGTCTTCTGAGCCACCTGTGTCAGTATTCAGTGATGCATGTGCTAGTCCTCTGCGCCACCTGTGTCAGTATTCAGGGATGGATGTGCTAGTCCTCTGAGCCACCTGTGTCAGTATTCAGGGATGCATGCATTAGTCCTCTGAGCCACCTGTGTCAGTATTCAGGGATGCATGCATTAGTCCTCTGAGCCACCTGTGTCAGTATTCAGGGATGCATGCGCTAGTCCTCTGAGCCACCTGTGTCAGTATTCAGGGATGCATGCGCTAGTCCGCTGAGCCACCTCTGTCAGTATTCAGGGATGCATGTTATAGTCCTCAGCCACCTTTGTCAGTATTCACGGATGCATGTGCTAGTCTTCAGAGCCACCTGTGTCAGTATTCAGGGATGCATGTGCTAGTCCTCTGTGACACCTGTGTCAGTATTCAGGGATGCATGTGCTAGTCCTCTGAGCCATTTGTGTCAGTATTCAGGGATGCATGCGCTAGTCCACTGAGCCACCTGTGTCAGTATTCAGGGATGCATGTGCTAGTCCTCTGACCCACCTGTGTCAGTATTCAGGGATGCATGCGCTAGTCCTCTGAGCCACCTGTATCAGTATTCAGAGATGCATTTGCTAGTCCTCAGCCACCTGTGTCAGTATTCAGGGATACATGCGCTAGTCCACTGCGCCACCTGTGTCAGTATTCAGGAATGCATGAGCTAGTCCCCTGCACCACCTGTGTCAGTATTCAGGGATGCATGTGCTAGTCCCCTGAGCCACGTGTGTCAGTATTCAGGGATGCATGCGTTAGACCTCTGAGTCACCTGTGTCAGTATTCAGGGATGCATGTGCTAGTACTCTGAGCCACCTGTGTCAGTATTCAGGGATACATGCGCTAGGCCTTTGAGCCACCTGTGTCAGTATTCAGGGATACATGCGCTAGGCCTTTGAGCCACCTGTGTCAGTATTCAGGGATGCATGTGCTAGTCCTCTGCTCCACTTGTGTCACTATTCAAGTATGCATGTGCTAGTCCTTTGAGCCACCTGTGTCAGTATTCAGGGATGCATGTGCTAGTCCTCTGAGCAACCTGTGTCAGTATTCAGGGATGCATGCGCTAGGCCTCTGAGCCACCTGTGCCAGTATTCAGGGATGCATGCGCTAGTCCTCTGGGCCACCTGTGTCAGTATTCAGGGAGGCATGCGCTAGTCCTCTGAGCCACCTGTGTCAGTATTCAGGGATGCATGCGCTAGTCCTCTGAGCCACCTGTGTCAGTATTCAGGGATGCATGCGCTAGTCCTCTGCGCCACCTGTGTCAGTATTCAGGGATGCATGCGCTAGTCCTCTGAGCCACCTGTGTCAGTATTCAGGGATGCATGCGCTTGTCCTCTGAGCCACCTGTGTCAGTATTCAGGGATGCATGCGCTAGTCCTCTGAGCCACCTGTGTCAGTATTCAGGGATGCATGCGCTAGTCCTCTGAGCCACCTGTGTCAGTATTCAGGGATGCCTGTGCTAGTCCTCTGAGCCACCTGTGTCAGTATTCAGGGATGCATGTGCTAGTCCTCTGAGCCACCTCTGTCAGTATTCAGGGATGCATGCGCTAGTCCTCTGAGCCACCTGTGTCAGTATTCAGGGAGGCATGCGCTCGTCCTCTGAGCCACCTGTGTCAGTATTCAGGGATGCATGCGCTAGTCCTCTGAGCCACCTGTGTCAGTATTCAGGGATGCATGCGCTAGTCCTCAGCCATCTGTGTCAGTATTCAGGGATGCATGTGCTAGTCCTCTGCTCCACCTGTGTCACTATTCAAGTATGCATGTGCTAGTCCTTTGAGCCACATGTGTCAGTATTCAGGGATGCATGTGCTAGTCCTTTGAGACACCTGTGTCAGTATTCAGGGATGCATGTGCTAGTCTTCTGAGCCACCTGTGTCAGTATTCAGGGATGCATGCGCTAGTCCTCTGAGCCACCTGTGTCAGTATTCAGGGATGCATGTGCTAGTCCTCAGCCACCTGTGTCAGTATTCAGGGATGCATGTGGTAGTCTTCTGAGCCACCTGTGTCAATATTCAGGGATGCATGTGCTAGTCCTCTGCGCCACCTGTGTCAGTTTTCAGGGATGCATGTGCTAGTCCTCTGAGCCACCTGTGTCAGTATTCAGGGATGCATGCGTTAGTCCTCTGAGCCACTTGTGTCAGTATTCAGGGATGCATGCATTAGTCCTCTGAGCCACCTGTGTCAGTATTCAGGGATGCATGCGCTAGTCCTCTGAGCCACCTGTGTCAGTATTCAGGGATGCATGCGCTAGTCCGCTGAGCCACCTGTGTCAGTATTCAGGGATGCATGTGCTAGTCCTCAGCCACCTGTGTCAGTATTCACAGATGCATGTGCTAGTCTTCAGAGCCACCTGTGTCAGTATTCAGGGATGCATGTGCTAGTCCTCTGTGCCACCTGTGTCAGTATTCAGGGATGCATGTGCTAGTCCTCTGAGCCACCTGTGTCAGTATTCAGGGATGCATGTGTTAGTCCACTGAGCCACCTGTGTCAGTATTCAGGGATGCATGTGCTAGTCCTCTGAGCCACCTGTGTCAGTATTCAGGGATGCATGCGCTAGTCCTCTGAGCCACCTGTATCAGTATTCAGGGATGCATGTGCTAGTCCTCAGCCACCTGTGTCAGTATTCAGGGATGCATGCGCTAGTCCTCTGAGCCACCTGTGTCAGAATTCAGGGATGCATGCGCTAGTCCTCTGCGCCACCTGTGTCAGTATTCAGGAATGCATGAGCTAGTCCTCTGCGCCACCTGTGTCAGTATTCAGGGATGCATTTGCTAGTCCCCCGAGCCACCTGTGTCAGTATTCAGGGATGCATGCGTTAGACCTCTGAGTCACCTGTGTCAGTATTCAGTGATGCATGTGCTAGTCCTCTGAGCCACCTGTGTCAGTATTCAGGGATGCATGCGCTAGGCCTCTGAGCCACCTGTGTCAGTATTCAGGGAGCCATGGCTAGTCCTCAGCCACCTGTGTCAGTATTCAGGGATGCATGTGCTAGTCCTCTGAGCCACCTGTGTCAGTATTCAGGGATGCATGCGCTAGTCCACTGAGCCACCTGTGTCAGTATTCAGGGATGCATGCGCTAGTCCTCTGAGCCACCTGTGTCAGTATTCAGGGATGCATGTGCTAGTCCTCTGAGCCATCTGTGTCAGTATTCAGGGATGCATGTGCTAGTCCTCTGAGCCACCTGTGTCAGTATTCAGGGATGCATGCGCTATTCCTCTGAGCCACCTGTGTCAGTATTCAGGGATGCATGCGCTAGTCCTCTGAGCCACCTGTGTCAGTATTTAGGGATGCATGTGCTAGTCCTTTGAGACACCTGTGTCAGTATTCAGGGATGCATGTGCTAGTCATTTGAGCCACCTGTGTCAGTATTCAGGGGTGCATGTGCTAGTCCTCTGAGCCACATGTGTCAGTATTCAGGGATGCATGCGCTAGCCCTCTGAGCCACCTGTGTCAGTATTCAGGGATGCATGTGCTAGACCTCAGCCACCTGTGTCAGTATTCAGGGATGCATGTGCTAGTCTTCTGAGCCACCTGTGTCAGTATTCAGTGATGCATGTGCTAGTCCTCTGCGCCACCTGTGTCAGTATTCAGGGATGGATGTGCTAGTCCTCTGAGCCACCTGTGTCAGTATTCAGGGATGCATGCATTAGTCCTCTGAGCCACCTGTGTCAGTATTCAGGGATGCATGCATTAGTCCGCTGAGCCACCTCTGTCAGTATTCAGGGATGCATGTGCTAGTCCTCAGCCACCTGTGTCAGTATTCACGGATGCATGTGCTAGTCTTCAGAGCCACCTGTGTCAGTATTCAGGGATGCATGTGCTAGTCCTCTGTGACACCTGGTCAGTATTCAGGGATGCATGTGCTAGTCCTCTGAGCCAATTGTGTCAGTATTCAGGGATGCATGCGCTAGTCCACTGAGCCACCTGTGTCAGTATTCAGGGATGCATGCATTAGTCCTCTGAGCCACTTGTGTCAGTATTCAGGGATGCATGCATTAGTCCTCTGAGCCACCTGTGTCAGTATTCAGGGATGCATGCGCTAGTCCTCTGAGCCACCTGTGTCAGTATTCAGGGATGCATGCGCTAGTCCGCTGAGCCACCTGTGTCAGTATTCAGGGATGCATGTGCTAGTCCTCAGCCACCTGTGTCAGTATTCACAGATGCATGTGCTAGTCTTCAGAGCCACCTGTGTCAGTATTCAGGGATGCATGTGCTAGTCCTCTGTGCCACCTGTGTCAGTATTCAGGGATGCATGTGCTAGTCCTCTGAGCCACCTGTGTCAGTTTTCAGGGATGCATGCGTTAGTCTACTGAGCCACCTGTGTCAGTATTCAGGGATGCATGTGCTAGTCCTCTGAGCCACCTGTGTCAGTATTCAGGGATGCATGCGCTAGTCCTCTGAGCCACCTGTATCAGTATTCAGGGATGCATGTGCTAGTCCTCAGCCACCTGTGTCAGTATTCAGGGATGCATGCGCTAGTCCTCTGAGCCACCTGTGTCAGTATTCAGGGATGCATGCGCTAGTCCTCTGCGCCACCTGTGTCAGTATTCAGGAATGCATGAGCTAGTCCTCTGCGCCACCTGTGTCAGTATTCAGGGATGCATTTGCTAGTCCCCCGAGCCACCTGTGTCAGTATTCAGGGATGCATGCGTTAGACCTCTGAGTCACCTGTGTCAGTATTCAGGGATGCATGTGCTAGTCCTCTGAGCCACCTGTGTCAGTATTCAGGGATGCATGCGCTAGGCCTCTGAGCCACCTGTGTCAGTATTCAGGGAGCCATGGCTAGTCCTCAGCCACCTGTGTCAGTATTCAGGGATGCATGTGCTAGTCCTCTGAGCCACCTGTGTCAGTATTCAGGGATGCATGCGCTAGTCCACTGAGCCACCTGTGTCAGTATTCAGGGATGCATGCGCTAGTCCTCTGAGCCACCTGTGTCAGTATTCAGGGATGCATGTGCTAGTCCTCTGAGCCATCTGTGTCAGTATTCAGGGATGCATGTGCTAGTCCTCTGAGCCACCTGTGTCAGTATTCAGGGATGCATGCGCTATTCCTCTGAGCCACCTGTGTCAGTATTCAGGGATGCATGCGCTAGTCCTCTGAGCCACCTGTGTCAGTATTCAGGGATGCATGTGCTAGTCCTTTGAGACACCTGTGTCAGTATTCAGGGATGCATGTGCTAGTCATTTGAGCCACCTGTGTCAGTATTCAGGGGTGCATGTGCTAGTCCTCTGAGCCACCTGTGTCAGTATTCAGGGATGCATGCGCTAGCCCTCTGAGCCACCTGTGTCAGTATTCAGGGATGCATGTGCTAGACCTCAGCCACCTGTGTCAGTATTCAGGGATGCATGTGCTAGTCTTCTGAGCCACCTGTGTCAGTATTCAGTGATGCATGTGCTAGTCCTCTGCGCCACCTGTGTCAGTATTCAGGGATGGATGTGCTAGTCCTCTGAGCCACCTGTGTCAGTATTCAGGGATGCATGCATTAGTCCTCTGAGCCACCTGTGTCAGTATTCAGGGATGCATGCATTAGTCCGCTGAGCCACCTCTGTCAGTATTCAGGGATGCATGTGCTAGTCCTCAGCCACCTGTGTCAGTATTCACGGATGCATGTGCTAGTCTTCAGAGCCACCTGTGTCAGTATTCAGGGATGCATGTGCTAGTCCTCTGTGACACCTGGTCAGTATTCAGGGATGCATGTGCTAGTCCTCTGAGCCAATTGTGTCAGTATTCAGGGATGCATGCGCTAGTCCACTGAGCCACCTGTGTCAGTATTCAGGGATGCATGTGCTAGTCTTCAGAGCCACCTGTGTCAGTATTCAGGGATGCATGTGCTAGTCTTCAGAGCCACCTGTGTCAGTATTCAGGGATGCATGTGCTAGTCCTATGAGCCATCTGTGTCAGTATTCAGGGATGCATGCGCTAGTCCTCTGACCCACCTGTGTCAGTATTCAGGGATGCATGCGCTAGTCCTCTGAGCCACCTGTATCAGTATTCAGGGATGCATGTGCTAGTCCTCAGCCACCTGTGTCAGTATTCACGGATGCATGTGCTAGTCTTCAGAGCCACCTGTGTCAGTATTCAGGGATGCATGTGCTAGTCCTATGAGCCATCTGTGTCAGTATTCAGGGATGCATGCGCTAGTCGTCTGACCCACCTGTGTCAGTATTCAGGGATGCATGCGCTAGTCCTTTGAGCCACCTGTATCAGTATTCAGGGATGCATGTGCTAGTCCTCAGCCACCTGTGTCAGTATTCCGGGATGCATGCGCTAGTCTTCTGAGCCACCTGTGTCAGTATTCAGGGATACATGCGCTAGTCCACTGCGCCACCTGTGTCAGTATTCAGGAAATCATGAGCTAGTCCTCTGCACCACCTGTGTCAGTATTCAGGGATGCATGTGCTAGTCCCCTGAGCCACCTGTGTCAGTATTCAGGGATGCATGCGTTAGACCTCTGATTCACCTGTGTCCGTATTCAGGGATGCATGTGCTAGTACTCTGAGCCACCTGTGTCAGTATTCAGGGATACATGCGCTAGGCCTCTGAGCCACCTGTGTCAGTATTCAGGGAGCCATGGCTAGTCCTCAGCCACCTGTGTCAGTATTCAGGGATGCATGTGCTAGTCCTCTGCTCCACTTGTGTCACTATTCAAGTATGCATGTGCTAGTCCTTTGAGCCACCTGTGTCAGTATTCAGGGATGCATGTGCTAGTCCTCTGAGCCACCTGTGTCAGTATTCAGGGATGCATGCGCTAGGCCTCTGAGCCACCTGTGCCAGTATTCAGGGATGCATGCGCTAGTCCTCTGAGCCACCTGTGTCAGTATTCAGGGAGGCATGCGCTAGTCCTCTGAGCCACCTGTGTCAGTATTCAGGGATGCATGCGCTAGTCCTCTGAGCCACCTGTGTCAGTATTCAGGGATGCATGCGCTAGTCCTCTGCGCCACCTGTGTCAGTATTCAGGGATGCATGCGCTTGTCCTCTGAGCCACCTGTGTCAGTATTCAGGGATGCATGCGCTTGTCCTCTGAGCCACCTGTGTCAGTATTCAGGGATGCATGCGCTAGTCCTCTGAGCCACCTGTGTCAGTATTCAGGGATGCATGCGCTAGTCCTCTGAGCCACCTGTGTCAGTATTCAGGGATGCCTGTGCTAGTCCTCTGAGCCACCTGTGTCAGTATTCAGGGATGCATGTGCTAGTCCTCTGAGCCACCCCTGTCAGTATTCAGGGATGCATGCGCTAGTCCTCTGAGCCACCTGTGTCAGTATTCAGGGAGGCATGCGCTCGTCCTCTGAGCCACCTGTGTCAGTATTCAGGGATGCATGCACTAGTCCTCTGAGCCACCTGTGTCAGTATTCAGGGATGCACGCGCTAGTCCTCAGCCATCTGTGTCAGTATTCAGGGATGCATGTGCTAGTCCTCTGCTCCACCTGTGTCACTATTCAAGTATGCATGTGCTAGTCCTTTGAGCCACCTGTGTCAGTATTCAGGGATGCATGTGCTAGTCCTTTGAGACACCTGTGTCAGTATTCAGGGATGCATGTGCTAGTCCTCTGAGCCACCTGTGTCAGTATTCAGGGATGCATGCGCTAGTCCTCTGAGCCACCTGTGTCAGTATTCAGGGATGCAAGTGCTAGTCCTCAGCCACCTGTGTCAGTATTCAGGGATGCATGTGCTAGTCTTCTGAGCCACCTGTGTCAGTATTCAGGGATGCATGTGCTAGTCCTCTGCGCCACCTGTGTCAGTATTCAGGGATGCATGTGCTAGTCTTCTGAGCCACCTGTGTCAGTATTCAGGGATGCATGCGTTAGTCCTCTGAGCCACTTGTGTCAGTATTCAGGGATGCATGCATTAGTCCTCTGAGCCACCTGTGTCAGTATTCAGGGATGCATGCGCTAGTCCTCTGAGCCACCTGTGTCAGTATTCAGGGATGCATGCGCTAGTCCGCTGAGCCACCTGTGTCAGTATTCAGGGATGCATGTGCTAGTCCTCAGCCACCTGTGTCAGTGTTCACAGATGCATGTGCTAGTCTTAAGAGCCACCTGTGTCAGTATTCAGGGATGCATGTGCTAGTCCTCTGTGCCACCTGTGTCAGTATTCAGGGATGCATGCGCTAGTCCTCTGAGCCACCTGTGTCAGTATTCAGGGATGCATGCGTTAGTCCACTGAGCCACCTGTGTCAGTATTCAGGGATGCATGTGCTAGTCCTCTGAGCCACTTGTGTCAGTATTCAGGGATGCATGCGCTAGTCCTCTGAGCCACCTGTATCAGTATTCAGGGATGCATGTGCTAGTCCTCAGCCACCTGTGTCAGTATTCACAGATGCATGCGCTAGTCCTCTGCGCCACCTGTGTCAGTATTCAGGAATGCATGAGCTAGTCCTCTGCGCCACCTTTGTCAGTATTCAGGGATGCATTTGCTAGTCCCCCGAGCCACCTGTGTCAGTATTCAGGGATGCATGCGTTAGACCTCTGAGTCACCTGTGTCAGTATTCAGGGATGCATGTGCTAGTCCTCTGAGCCACCTGTGTCAGTATTCAGGGATGCATGTGCTAGGCCTCTGAGCCACCTGTGTTAGTATTCAGGGAGCCATGGCTAGTCCTCAGCCACCTGTGTCAGTATTCAGGGATGCATGTGCTAGTCCTCTGAGCCACCTGTGTCAGTATTCAGGGATGCATGCGCTAGTCCACTGAGCCACCTGTGTCCGTATTCAGGGATGCATGTGCTAGTCCTCTGAGCCACCTGTGTCAGTATTCAGGGATGCATGTGCTAGTCCTCTGAGCCATCTGTGTCAGTATTCAGGGATGCATGTGCTAGTCCTCTGAGCCACCTGTGTCAGTATTCAGGGATGCATGTGCTAGTCCTCTGAGCCACCTGTGTCAGTATTCAGGGATGCATGCGCTAGTCCACTGAGCCACCTGTGTCCGTATTCAGGGATGCATGTGCTAGTCCTCTGAGCCACCTGTGTCAGTATTCAGGGATGCATGTGCTAGTCCTCTGAGCCATCTGTGTCAGTATTCAGGGATGCATGTGCTAGTCCTCTGAGCCACCTGTGTCAGTATTCAGGGATGCATGCGCTAGTCCTCTGAGCCACCTGTGTCAGTATTCAGGGATGTATGCGCTAGTCCTCTGAGCCATCTGTGTCAGTATTCAAGGATGCATGTGCTACTCCTCTGAGCCACCTGTGTCAGTTTTCAGGGATGCATGTGCTAGTCCTCTGAGCCACCTGTGTCAGTATTCAGGGATGCATGTGCTAGTCCTCTGAGCCACCTGTGTCAGTATACAGGGATGCATGTGCTAGTCCTCTGAGCCACCTGTGCCAGTATTCAGGGATTCATTCGCTAGTCCTCTGAGCCACCTGTGTCAGTATTCAGGGATGCATGCGCTAGTCCTTAGCCACCTTTATCAGTATTCAGGGATGCATGTGCTAGTCCTCTGAGCCACCTGTGTCAGTATTCAGGGATGCATGTGCTAGTCCTCTGAGCCACCTGTGTCAGTATTCAGGGATGTATGTGCTGGTCCTCTGAGCCACCTGTGTCCGTATTCAGGGATGCACGTGCTAGTCCTCAGCCACCTGTGTCAGTATTCAGGGATGCATGTGCTAGTCCTCAGCCACCTGTGTCAGTATTCAGGGATGCATGCGCTAGTCCTCTGAGCCACCTGTGTCAGTATTCAGGGATGCATGCGCTAGTCCTCTGAGCCACCTGTGTCAGTATTCAGGGATGCATGCACTAGTCCTCTGAGCCACCTGTGTCAGTATTCAGGGATGCATGCGCTAGTCCTCTGAGCCACATGTGTCAGTATTCAGGGATGCATGCGCTAGTCCTCTGAGCCACCTGTGTCAGTATTCAGGGATGCATGCGCTAGTCCTCTGAGCCACCTGTGTCAGTATTCAGGGATGCATGCGCTAGTCCTCTGAGCCACCTGTGTCAGTATTCAGGGATGCATGTGCTAGTCCTCAGCCACCTCTGTCAGTATTCAGGGATGCATGAGCTAGTCCTCTGAGCCACCTGTGTCAGTATTCAGGCATGCATGTGCTAGTCCTCTGAGCCACCTGTGTCAGTATTCAGGGATGCATGCGCTAGTCCTCAGCCACCTTTATCAGTATTCAGGGATGCATGCGCTAGTCCTCTGAGCCACCTGTGTCAGTATTCAGGGATGCATGTGCTAGTCCTCTGAGCCACCTGATTCAGTATTTAGGGATGCATGTGCTAGTCTTCTGAGACACCTGTATCAGTATTCAGGGATGCATGTGCTAGTCCTCTGAGCCACCTGTGTCAGTATTATTCAGGGATGCATGTGCTAGTCCTCTGAGCCACCTGTGTCAGTATTCAGGGATGCACGTGCTAGTCCTCAGCCACCTGTGTTAGTATTCAGGGATGCATGTGCTAGTCCTCAGCCACCTGTGTCAGTATTCAGGGATGCATGCGCTAGTCCTCTGAGCCACCTGTGTCAGTATTCAGGGATGCATGCGCTAGTCCTCAGCCACCAGTGTCAGTATTCAGGGATGCATGCGCTAGTCCTCAGCCACCTGTGTTAGTATTCAGGGATGCATGTGCTAGTCCTCAGGCACCTGTGTCAGTATTCAGGGATGCATGTGCTAGTCCTCAGCCACCTGTGTGAGTATTCAGGGATGCATGTGCTAGTCCTCTGTGCCACCTGTGTCAGTATTCAGGGATGCATGCGCTAGTCCTCTGAGCCACCTGTGTCAGTATTCAGGGATGTCTGTGCTAGTCCTCTGAGTCACCTGTGTCAGTATTCATGGATGCATGTGCTAGTCCTCTGAGCCACCTGTGTCAGTATTCAGGGATGCATGTGCTAGTCCTCCAAGCCACCTGTGTCAGTATTCAGTGATGCATGCGCTAGACCTCTGAGCCACCTGTGTCAGTATTCAGGGATGCATGTGCTCTTCCTCCAAGCTACCTGTGTCAGTATTCAGTGATGCATGTGCTAGTCCTCAGCCACCTGTGTCAGTATTCAGGGATGCATGTGCTTTTCCTCTGAGCCACCTGTGTCAGTATTCAGGGATGCATGTGCTAGTCCTCTGAGCCACCTGTGTCAGTATTCAGGGATGCATGTGCTAGTCATCTGAGCCACCTGTGTCAGTATTCAGGGATGCATGTGCTAGTCCTCTGAGCCACCTGTGTCAGTATTCAGGGATGCATGCGCTAGTCCTCTGAGCCACCTGTGTCAGTATTCAGGGATGCATGTGCTAGTCCAAAGCCACCTGTGTCAGTATTCAGGGATGCATGTGCTAGTCCTCTGAGCCACATGTGCCAGTATTCAGGGATGCATGTGCTAGTCCTCTGAGCCACCTGTGTCAGTATTCAGAGATGCATGTGCTAGTCCTCTGCGCCACCTGTGTCAGTATTCAAGGATGCATGCGCTAGTCCAAAGTCATCTGTGTCAGTATTCAGGGATGCATGTGCTAGTCCTCTGAGCCACCTGTGTCAGTATTCAGGGATGCATGTGTTAGTCCTGAGGCACCTGTGTCAGTATTCAGGGATGCATGTGCTAGTCCAAAGCCACCTGTGTCAGTATTCAGGGATGCATGTGCTAGTCCTCTGAGCCACATGTGCCAGTATTCAGGGATGCATGTGCTAGTCCTCTGAGCCACCTGTGTCAGTATTCAGAGATGCATGTGCTAGTCCTCTGCGCCACCTGTGTCAGTATTCAAGGATGCATGCGCTAGTCCAAAGCCATCTGTGTCAGTATTCAGGGATGCATGTGCTAGTCCTCTGAGCCACCTGTGTCAGTATTCAGGGATGCATGTGTTAGTCCTGAGGCACCTGTGTCAGTATTCAGGGATGCATGTGCTAGTCCTCAGCCACCTGTGTCAGTATTCAGGGATGCATGTGCTAGTCCTCCAAGCTACCTGTGTCAGTATTCAGTGATGCATGTGCTAGTCCTCAGCCACCTGTGTCAGTATTCAGTGATGCATGTGCTAGTCCTGGGGCCACCTGTGTCAGTATTCAGGGATGCATGTGCTTTTCCTCTGAGCCACATGTGTCAGTATTCAGGGATGCATGTGCTAGTCCTCTGAGCCACCTGTGTCAGTATTCAGGAATGCATGTGCTAGTCCTCTGAGGCACCTGTGTCAGTATTCAGGGATGCATGCGCTAGTCCTCTGAGTCACCTGTGTCAGTATTCAGGAATGCATGCGCTAGTCCTCAGCCACCTGTTTCAGTATTCAGGGATGCATGCGCTAGTCCTCTGAGCCACCTCTGTCAGTATTCAGGGATGCATGTGCTAGTCCTGTGAGCCTCCTGTGTCAGTATTCAGGGATGCATATGCTAGTCCTCTGAGCCACCTGTGTCAGTATTCAGGGATTCATGTGCTAGTCCTCTGTGCCACTTTTGTCAGTATTAAGGGATGCATGCGCTAGTCCTCTGAACCACCTGTGTCAGTATTCAGGGATGCATGCGCTAGTCCTCTGAGCCACCTGTGTCAGTATTCAGGGATTCATGTGCTAGTCCTCTGCGCCACCTGTGTCAGTATTCAGGGATGCATGCGCCAGTCCAAAGCCACCTGTGTCAGTATTCAGGGGTGCATGTGCTAGTCCTCTGAGCCACATGTGTCAGTATTCAGGGATGCATGTGCTAGTCCTCTGAGCCACCTGTGTCAGTATTCAGAGATGCATGTGCTAGTCCTCTGCGCCACCTGTGTCAGTATTCAAGGATGCATGCGCTAGTCCAAAGCCATCTTTGTCAGTATTCAGGGATGCATGTGCTAGTCCTCTGAGCCACCTGTGTCAGTATTCAGGGATGCATGCACTAGTCCTCTGAGACACCTGTGTCAGTATTCAGGGATGCATGCGTTAGTCTTCTGAGCCACCTGTGTCAGTATTCAGGGATACATGCGCTAGTCCTCTGGGCCACCTGTGTCAGTATTCAGGGATGCTGTCACGACTCGCTCCCTTCGCTCCCATTCCCACCACTTGGGGGCTTGATTTGGGGTTTATTCCATACTGGACTTTTCCTTCGAACATTATGCTACAGTCCAGTGATGAAGTGGGAGCGCTAAAAACCTACTTTCCAGGCTACTTCCCTTCCGGATCCATTCCAGGTTTTTGGCAGCCAGCATGCTTCTTTAACCAAATGACTATGCTTCCCAGAATGCCTGGCCCACTGCTCCACCTCCACCCTTGCAGGACAAGGTTGGGTGGAGGATAGGTATCAGCTGTGGCTGCAGGTGCAGCAATCAGCACACCCGAGGCGTGTGCTCGTTAAGCAGCTTTAAAAGCCTCAGTCTTACTTCAGTCCAGCGCTGGTCATCGTTTGCAGTGTTCCTGTTTTTGACTAGTCCCTGGTTCCTGGTTCCTTGCCTTTGTACCTACTTCCTAGTTCCTGTTTTCTTGTTTCCTCCGCCCTGAATTTCGGATTCATGCGCTAATTGATTCTGCTCCCTTGATTTCCCTTTTTGTCTTCCCCTGTTAGCAGGCAGCAATTCTCAGTGCTTTCCCCTTTTAGATGCAGCCCAGTTTGTCTGTGTTCTATATTTCTTTGACTCTGTCCTTTGCTGCTGTTACCCTTTTGCCTTAGCCTTCCTCTTAGTTTAGTTTCCTGTCTTTTCCTTGGAGGGGTAGGGAGAAGTTTGCATAGGTTATTTCGTTTTTCCCTGCTCCTGATCCTTACTTTCTAGAGGATCCATTCCATGTTTTCCATTGCACTTCTGCATCCATTTCCCATTTGATCATTAGGTGTGGTGTGTGGTGGTAGCGAGCTCCTGTGTGAATGCTTATGTTTTCCCCACTAATTTGTAATCCCTATTCCAACTTAGGTATTTAGTTTTCTGCAGCGGATCACGCTCCGCTGCCTTCCAGTCTCCGCCCTTGCCCTGTGGGCTCTCCACATAGCAGCGGATCACACTCTGCTGCCTTCCAGTCTCCGCCCTTGCCCTGCCGGGCTCTCCACATTGCAGCGGATCTCACTCTGCTGCCTTCCAGCCTCCGCCCTTGCCCTGCTGGGCTCTCTACATTGCAGCGGATCTCGCTCTGCTGATTCCCAGCCTCAGCCCTTGTCCTCTGGGCTCCCTGCCCGGCAGCCTGCCTCATTCCGGCTGCCTTCAGCCCTTGTCCTCTGGACCTCCCTACTTCTCCCATTGCTGTTATAGCCTTTTCTGGGTCCCAGATTCATCGACAGGATTCGTGGGCTAGCTGACATTCAAGAGGTGTATCTCGTCCTCGTGAGTACAGTTCTTAAGTTCCCTTATGTAATACCATCAAGAGTGTTAGTAAACAGATCCTGTCATTGCTGGCCCTCCACGTGGGTTTAGCGCTGTCAGTACCTGTAACAGCAATTGGGGGTAAGGTGCTTGCCGACTTTCCTCGCGGTCAGGTGCTTACCCCACATCCCTTTTCATATATTGGTTTTGATGTCACACTCTATTTGCACTCCTGGGTTCTAGCATACCTGAGTCGTTGTTCCTGGGTGCACATTTCCCTTGCCATATTTGCTGCCTTTGTACTCGCCTGACTAATCTTGACAGTATGACCAGCCCAAAATTCCCATTGAATATGGCAAGTTTAAGAAAGAAAGGCAGCAAGGCCTCTAACAAGTTTGTACAGAAAGCTTCCCCTACATTTACCTGTGACAATCAAATCACTAGTCCTGACTCCAATGAACTCCTTGTCACGAATGGGCATTTACGTGCAAAGTATTTTTCCCATAGGATGGCACATCCTACATGGCCTGATCCTAGTTCTATCTTTGGTTTTGATCCCGATTCTATGTCAGCACAAGCCTTAGTCGCAGAAAACAACACACTGTTAGACTTATTATACGAGAGTACCTCTGATGTTGAACCCCATGATTCCAGTTGTGCTTCACCTCAGATAGAACAGTTTCATGATACCAACATAAAGAATGGAGGGGTATCTTACATAACTTCTGTTTTCTACCCTCAGTCTAACGCATACTCCGTTGCACAGGTACATACTGTAGTCCCTAATGCCAAGAGGTCTAATGTCAATAGTTTGTTTAAGGGAAACACAGACCAAGTTGGAAAGATAAACTATAAATCACAGAACCTGCAAGCAGTAGAGGACAATGTACAATCGATGCACATCCAGATTGCTAGTGCAGGATCCAGTCCTGATGCCACTATGCTTCCCCCTGTGCCTACTGATAGTGATGTACAGTTAATGCAGGGCATGCTAAGAGCTAAACTTGAGGAGTTAAGACAAAAACTCATTTCTGCACAAGAGGAAAATAAAACCTTACACTCTTTACTGAATACACCTCAGACTTTATCTGTTGATGTGGAGGAAGTGAACACTGTTCAGCCCCTGAGTGTAGAGACTTTGGTAAACCATGATATTTGTCGATATGTTAGATCTATTGGGAGTGAAGGTCTTTCGTCTAGCACAGCGCTTAATCTAGGCACGGGTTCTAACAATTGTTCTGCTGTTTATCAGGGATTACAGTTAGCCGAAGAGTTACAAGCCACTCCTTTACCAAAAATACCCTGTGTAGCAGTTTTTCATAATTCTGAGCTAGCACACATACAAGCCTCTGATTCCCAAACACAATCCACAATGGTGGCATACACAGATTCAGTCACTACCCTAGGTTTAGGCCCTGCTCTTGATACAGCTGCTGAGACTGAAGTAGATGTTAAAGCTGATGTGGAAAACAACGTTACCTCTGGGTGCACTCTTCCTTCTGCCACTTCTGATCAATACGAACAGTCAGAGACAGTACAGATTTCATGTTCTGATGGACTCATTCCACGGTATACTGAACCAAAGAACCGTCAGGCGGTTCCTGAACTGTTGATTGAGAATCTGCCTCTTTCAGAAGCTAAAACTGAGGAATGGACAATAGACGAAATCCTGATTAACAGAGACTTTACTATGGTGATTCCACTGATTGATTTGGACCTCTACAAAGAAAAAGACTCTGTGTCACCCACTAAAGAAAGGGACTGCAAGGGTACAGCTCAGTCTTTGGTTACTGGTGCCAAAGAGTCTACTGCCCTAAAGGTGCCCTTCATTCCTGAGCCACCGATGGGTCTGTCAACTTCTGAGACTTCTGTCTGTCCTCCTACAACCATTGACTCTTCTATAATTCAATCCACAGCCCTGCCGTCATCTTTGGCACACCTGTCTTCAACCAATGAACCGCAGCCATGTCTGCCATTTACTCAAGAGCCAGTCCCAAAGACCTGGACATGTTTGTATCCAGCAACCGAGATTGCTCCAGCTTGCATGCCTTCAGCCTCAAGGTTTCCCCTGACCTGCCTGTCTTCAGCTACAGTGACTCATCCTGCGGATCATCCTTCAGCTTTAGAGCCTCCGGTAGTCCATCAAAAGAGCATGTCTTCAGTCCCGGAGTATACTGAGTATTTGCCTTCAGTTCATGAGACACCTGTATCCTGCATAGCCTCGCTGCCAGTATCAGAGGCATACCTGTCTACATCAAAAGATTCGGCTGTGTTTTCTTCTGCGCCAGCGATTCCTCCTGAATCCCTACCATTTACAGTCGATGAACATCTAGCCTGCCTTTCTTTTGCTTCAGGAGGAGCACCAGAATGCCTGCCTTTTCCACAAGACGATTCTTCCAACTGCTTCATTTTAGCATCAGTGCCTCCTAAAGATGCAGCATCAGAGTTTGAGACTTTTGCCAGCTCCCGCTTCAGAGTCATCAAGCTGGACCAAGTGGTGAGTCAGAACCACTCACTTGGGTGTGCACAAGGGGTGGTGCAGACCGGCATATTACCTACAGGACTTGTGCAACAGAATTCCGCCAAAAAGCACCAGTCGGGTGCTAGTAGCCAAAGGAAGGGAATGACTACTGCAGTTCAAGATGCGTCTGTTATTGCTCCTTCTGCGAGTCTGCCTGAAATACCAAGTACTGCGTCTATCACTCCTATCAGGATGCCAAACATCCCTGCTGTGGTATCCCACGTGAAACAAGGTGGCTACACGACTGTCACCAGGAGTACTAGCCTTGTACAACCCATTGGACTTTCAGGTCTCCAAGGCGTAGAACATGTGCAGTCAAACCTAAGTCGCTTTCAACCAAAAGCCTTTTCCCAGATGGATGACAGAAGGAAATCTGAACCTCTACCTCAGCCACCACCTTCTCTAATGGCTGAGCATAAACCTTTCCTGAAGCCAGCATTTTCCTCACCTTCCGCATGTCCACTCTCGGCAGAAAGGCTTACAGAACTTCTACCATTGCCTAAGGCATGTTGCACCAGCCTGCCTCTCTCCTCAAAGACTTATAAGGGTCCGCTCCCAGTGACTGAGCTTCCTGGACCTTCCAACTCTGCTTCTGGTCCTGCAAGTCCTTCATGCCTTTCTTCGAACCATGTGTCTCTTCCTCATCAGAAACCACCGTTTCCAGCAGTACCACCTCCAAAGACAAAGCACTCCTATCATGGAAGTCCATCTGCCTTTGTCCACAGACCACCATTTCCATCAGTGCCACCTCCAAAGAAAAAGCGCTTCCATCATGGAAAGAAGACGGCCGTAGGAGGGGGCATACTGTCACGACTCGCTCCCTTCGCTCCCGTTCCCACCACTTGGGGGCTTGATTTGGGGTTTATTCCCTACTGGACTTTTCCTTCGAACATTATGCTACAGTCCAGTGATGAAGTGGGAGCGCTAAAAACCTATTTTCCAGGCTACTTCCCTTCCGGATCCATTCCAGGTTTTTGGCAGCCAGCATGCTTCTTTAACCAAATGACTATGCTTCCCAGAATGCCTGGCCCACTGCTCCACCTCCACCCTTGCAGGACAAGGTTGGGTGGAGGATAGGTATCAGCTGTGGCTGCAGGTGCAGCAATCAGCACACCCGAGGCGTGTGCTCGTTAAGCAGCTTTAAAAGCCTCAGTCTTACTTCAGTCCAGCGCTGGTCATCGTTTGCAGTGTTCCTGTTTTTGACTAGTCCCTGGTTCCTGGTTCCTTGCCTTTGTACCTACTTCCTAGTTCCTGTTTTCTTGTTTCCTCCGCCCTGAATTTCGGATTCATGCGCTAATTGATTCTGCTCCCTTGATTTCCCTTTTTGTCTTCCCCTGTTAGCAGGCAGCAATTCTCAGTGCTTTCCCCTTTTAGATGCAGCCCAGTTTGTCTGTGTTCTATATTTCTTTGACTCTGTCCTTTGCTGCTGTTACCCTTTTGCCTTAGCCTTCCTCTTAGTTTAGTTTCCTGTCTTTTCCTTGGAGGGGTAGGGAGAAGTTTGCATAGGTTATTTCGTTTTTCCCTGCTCCTGATCCTTACTTTCTAGAGGATCCATTCCATGTTTTCCATTGCACTTCTGCATCCATTTCCCATTTGATCATTAGGTGTGGTGTGTGGTGGTAGCGAGCTCCTGTGTGAATGCTTATGTTTTCCCCACTAATTTGTAATCCCTATTCCAACTTAGGTATTTAGTTTTCTGCAGCGGATCACGCTCCGCTGCCTTCCAGTCTCCGCCCTTGCCCTGTGGGCTCTCCACATAGCAGCGGATCACGCTCTGCTGCCTTCCAGTCTCCGCCCTTGCCCTGCCGGGCTCTCCACATTGCAGCGGATCTCACTCTGCTGCCTTCCAGCCTCCGCCCTTGCCCTGCTGGGCTCTCCACATAGCAGCGGATCACGCTCTGCTGCCTTCCAGTCTCCGCCCATGCCCTGCTGGGCTCTCTACATTGCAGCGGATCTCGCTCTGCTGATTCCCAGCCTCAGCCCTTGTCCTCTGGGCTCCCTGCCCGGCAGCCTGCCTCATTCCGGCTGCCTTCAGCCCTTGTCCTCTGGACCTCCCTACTTCTCCCATTGCTGTTATAGCCTTTTCTGGGTCCCAGATTCATCGACAGGATTCGTGGGCTAGCTGACATTCAAGAGGTGTATCTCGTCCTCGTGAGTACAGTTCTTAAGTTCCCTTATGTAATACCATCAAGAGTGTTAGTACACAGATCCTGTCATTGCTGGCCCTCCACGTGGGTTTAGCGCTGTCAGTACCTGTAACAGCAATTGGGGGTAAGGTGCTTGCCGACTTTCCTCGCGGTCAGGTGCTTACCCCACATCCCTTTTCATATATTGGTTTTGATGTCACACTCTATTTGCACTCCTGGGTTCTAGCATACCTGAGTCGTTGTTCCTGGGTGCACATTTCCCTTGCCATATTTGCTGCCTTTGTACTCGCTTGACTAATCTTGACAGATGCATGTGCTAGTCCTCTGAGCCACCTGTGTCAGTATTCAGGTATGCATGTGCTAGTCCTCTGAGCCACCTGTGTCAGTATTCAGGGATATATTTGCTTGTCCTCTGAGCCACCTGTGTCAGTATTCAGGGATGCATGTACTAGTCCTCTGAGCCACCCGTGTCAGTATTCAGGGATGCATGTGCTAGTCCTCTGTGCCACCTGTGTCAGTATTCAGGGAAAGCATGTGCAAGTCCTATGAGCTACCTGTGTCAGTATTCAGGGATGCATGTGCTAGTCCTCTGCGCCACCCATGTCAGTATTCAGGGATGCATGCGCTAGTCCTCTGAGACACCTGTGTCAGTATTCAGGGATGCATGTGCTAGTCCTCTGAGCCACCTGTGTCAGTATTCAGGGATGCATGCGCTAGTCCTCTGAGCCACCTGTGTCAGTATTCAGGGATGCATGCGCTAGTCCTCTGAGCCACCTGTGTCAATATTCAGGGATGCATGTGCTAGTCCTCTGAGCCACTTGTGTCAGTATTCAGGGATGCATGTGCTAGTTCTCTGAGCCACCCGTGTCAGTATTCAGGGATGCATGTGCTAGTCCTCTGAGCCACCTGTGTCAGTATTCAGGGCTGCATGTGCTAGTTCTCTGAGCCACCTGTGTCAATATTCAGGGATGCATGTGCTAGTCCTCTGCGCCACCTGTGTCAGTATTCAAGGATGCATGCGCTAGTCCAAAGCCATCTGTGTCAGTATTCAGGGATGCATGTGCTAGACCTCTGAGCCACCTGTGTCAGTATTCAGGGATGCATGTGCTAGTCCTCATGCACCTGTGTCAGTATTCAGGGATGCATGTGCTAGTCCTCCTAGCTACCTGTGTCAGTATTCAGTGATGCATGTGCTAGTCCTCAACCACCTGTGTCAGTATTCAGTGATGCATGTGCTAGTCCTGGGGCCACCTGTGTCAGTATTCAGGGATGCATGTGCTTTTCCTCTGAGCCACATGTGTCAGTATTCAGGGATGCATGTGCTAGTCCTCTGAGCCACCTGTGTCAGTATTCAGGGATGCATGTGCTAGTCCTCTGAGCCACCCGTGTCAGTATTCAGGGATGCATGTGCTAGTCCTCTGAGCCACCTGTGTCATTATTCAGGGAATGCATGTGCAAGTCCTATGAGCCACCTGTGTCAGAATTCAGGGATATATTTGCTTGTCCTCTGAGCCACCTGTGTCAGTATTCAGGGATGCATGTACTAGTCCTCTGAGCCACCCGTGTCAGTATTCAGGGATGCATGTGCTAGTCCTCTGAGCCACCTGTATCAGTATTCAGGGAATGCATGTGCAAGTCCTATGAGCTACCTGTGTCAGTATTCAGGGATGCACGTGCTAGTCCTCTGCGCCACCCATGTCAGTATTCAGGGATGCATGCGCTAGTCATCTGAGACACCCGTGTCAGTATTCAGGGATGCATGTGCTAGTCCTCTGAGCCACCTGTGTCAGTATTCAGGGATGCATGCGCTAGTCCTCTGAGCCACCTGTGTCAGTATTCAGGGATGCATGCGCTAGTCCTCTGAGCCACCTGTGTCAATATTCAGGGATGCATGTGCTAGTCCTCTGAGCCACCTGTGTCAGTATTCAGGGATGCATGTGCTAGTTCTCTGAGCTACCCATGTCAGTATTCAGGGATGCATGTGCTAGTCCTCTGAGCCACCTGTGTCAGTGTTCAGGGCGGCATGTGCTAGTTCTCTGAGCCACCTGTGTCAATATTCAGGGATGCATGTGCTAGTCCTCTGAGCGACCTGTGTCAGTATTCAGGGATGCATGTGCTAGTCCTCTGAGCCACCTGTGTCAGTATTCAGTGATGCATGCGCTAGTCCTCTGAGCCACCTGTGTCAGTATTCAGGGATGCATGCGCTAGTCCTCAGCCACCTGTGTCAGTATTCAGGGATGCATGTGCTAGTCCTCTGAGCCACCTGTGTCAGTATTCAGGGATGCATGTGCTAGTCTTCTGAGCCACCTGTGTCAGTATTCCGGGATGCATGCGCTACCCCTCTGAGCCACATGTGTCAGTATTCAGGGATGCATGTGCTAGTCCTGGGGCCACCTGTGTCAGTATTCAGGGCTGCATGTGCTAGTCCTCTGCGCCACCTGTGTCAGTATTCAGGGATGCATGCACTAGTCCTCTGAGCCACCTGTGTCAGTATTCAGGGATGCATGCGCTAGTCCTCAGCAACCTGTGTCAGTATTCAGGGATGCATGTGCTAGTCCTCTGAGCCACTTGTGTCAGTATTCCGGGATGCACGCGCTAGTCCTCAGCCACCTGTGTTAGTATTCAGGGATGCATGTGCTAGTCCTCAGCCACCTATGTCAGTATTCAGGGGTGCATGTGATAGTCCTGGGGCCACCTGTGTCAGTATTCAGGGATGCATGTGCTAGTCCACTGAGCAACCTGTGTCAGTATTCAGGGATGCATTCGCTACGCCTCTGAGCCACCTGTGTCAGTATTATTCAGGGATGCATGTGCTAGTCCTCTGAGCCACCTGTGTCAGTATTCAGGGATGCACGCGCTAGTCCTCTGCCACCTGTGTCAGTATTCAGGGATGCACGCGCTAGTCCTCAGCCACCTGTGTTAGTATTCAGGGATGCACGTGCTACTCCTCAGGCACCTGTGCCAGTATTCAGGGATGCATGTGCTAGTCCTCTGAGCAACCTGTGTCAGTATTCAGGGATACATGTGCTAGTCCTCAGCCACATGTGTCAGTATTCAGAGCTGCATGTGGTAGTCCTCTGAGCCACCTGTGTCAGTATTCAGGGATACATAGGCTAGTCCTTAGCCACCTGTGTCAGTATTCATGGATGCATGTGCTAGTCCTCTGAGCCACCTGTGTCAGGATTCTGGGATTCATGTGCTAGTCCTCTGAGCCACCTGTGTCAGTATTCAGGGATGCATGCGCTACTCCTCTGAGCCACATGTGCCAGTATTCAGGGATGCATGTGCTAGTCCTCTGCGCCACCTGTGTCAGTATTCAGGGATGCATGTGCAAGTCCTCTGAGCCACCTGTGTCAGTATTCAGGGATGCATGTGCTAGTCCTCTGAGCCACCTGTGCCAGTATTCAGGGATGCATGCGCTAGTCCTCTGAGCCACCTGTGTCAGTATTCAGGGATGCATGCGCTAGTCCTCTGAGCCACCTGTGTCAGTATTCAGGGATGCATGTGCTAGTCCTCTGAGCCACCTGTGTCAGTATTTAGGGATGCATGTGCTAGTCCTCTGAGCCACCTGTGTCAGTATTCAGGGATGCATGTGCTAGTCCTCTGAGCCACCTGTGTCAGTATTCAGGGATGCACGTGCTAGTCCTCAGCCACCTGTGTTAGTATTCAGGGATGCATGTGCTAGTCCTCTGAGCCACGTGTGTCACTATTCAGGGATGCACGTGCTAGTCCTCAGCCACCTGTGTTAGTATTCAGGGATGCATGTGCTAGTCCTCAGCCACCTGTGTCAGTATTCAGGGATGCATGAGATAGTCCTCTGAGCCACCTGTGTCAGTATTCAGGGATGCATGCGCTAGTCCTCAGCCACCTGTGTCAGTATTCAGGGATGCATGCGCTAGTCCTCAGCCACCTGTGTTAGTATTCAGGGATGCATGTACTAGTCCACAGGGGTTGCCAGACATTTCGTCGAAAAAAATTGGTCGACCAGACAAATGGTCGAACCAATTTGGTCGAAAACCAAATGGTCGAAATTCTTTTTTTTTTTATTTTAACCCTTTTTTTTTTTTTGGGGGGGGGTCCCCCCCCAACCCCCTTTTTTTCTCTAAAAAACCCTATTTTAACTAAACGAAAACCCAAAAAATAAATATATAAATAAAAAAAAAAATTCGACCATTTGGTTTTCGACCAAATTGCGTCGACCAAATTGCAGTCGACCAGTTTTTTTTCGACGAGTTGACTGGACACCGTCCTCAGGCACCTTTGTCAGTAGTCAGGGATGCATGTGCTAGTCCTCAGCCACCTATGTGAGTATTCAGGGATGCATGTGCTAGTCCTCTGCGCCACCTGTGTCAGTATTCAGGGATGCATGCGCTAGTCCTCTGAGCCACCTATGTCAGTATTCAGGGATGTCTGTGCTAGTCCTCTGAGCCACCTGTGTCAGTATTCAGTGATGCATGTGCTAGTCCTCTGAGCCACCTGTGTCAGTATTCAGGGATGCATGTGCTAGTCCTCCAAGCCACTTGTGTCAGTATTCAGTGATGCATGCGCTAGACCTCTGAGCCACCTGTGTCAGTATTCAGGGATGCATGTGCTAGTCCTCCAAGCCACCTGTGTCAGCATTCAGTGATGCATGCGCTAGTCCTCTGAGCCACCTGTGTCAGTATTCAGGGATGCATGCGCTAGTCCTCAGCCACCTGTGTCAGTATTCAGGGATGCATGTGCTAGTCCTCTGAGCCACCTGTGTCAGTATTCAGGGATGCATGTGCTAGTCTTCTGAGCCACCTGTGTCAGTATTCCGGGATGCATGCGCTACCCCTCTGAGCCACATGTGTCAGTATTCAGGGATGCATGTGCTAGTCCTGGGGCCACCTGTGTCAGTATTCAGGGCTGCATGTGCTAGTCCTCTGCGCCACCTGTGTCAGTATTCAGGGATGCATGCGCTAGTCCTCTGAGCCACCTGTGTCAGTATTCAGGGATGCATGCGCTAGTCCTCAGCACCCTGTGTCAGTATTCAGGGATGCATGTGCTAGTCTTCTGAGCCACTTGTGTCAGTATTCCGGGATGCACACGCTCAGCCACCTGTGTTAGTATTCAGGGATGCATGTGCTAGTCCTCAGCCACCTATGTCAGTATTCAGGGGTGCATGTGCTAGTCCTGGGGCCACCTGTGTCAGTATTCAGGGATGCATGTGCTAGTCCACTGAGCCACCTGTGTCAGTATTCAGGGATGCATGCGCTACTCCTCTGAGCCACCTGTGTCAGTATTAATCAGGGATGCATGTGCTAGTCCTGGGGCCACCTGTGTCAGTATTCAGGGCTGCATGTGCTAGTCCTCTGCGCCACCTGTGTCAGTATTCAGGGATGCATGCGCTAGTCCTCTGAGCCACCTGTGTCAGTATTCAGGGATGCATGCGCTAGTCCTCAGCAACCTGTGTCAGTATTCAGGGATGCATGTGCTAGTCTTCTGAGCCACTTGTGTCAGTATTCCGGGATGCACGCGCTCAGCCACCTGTGTTAGTATTCAGGGATGCATGTGCTAGTCCTCAGCCACCTATGTCAGTATTCAGGGGTGCATGTGCTAGTCCTGGGGCCACCTGTGTCAGTATTCAGGGATGCATGTGCTAGTCCACTGAGCCACCTGTGTCAGTATTCAGGGATGCATGTGCTAGTCTTCTGAGCCACCTGTGTCAGTATTCCGGGATGCATGCGCTACCCCTCTGAGCCACATGTGTCAGTATTCAGGGATGCATGTGCTAGTCCTGGGGCCACCTGTGTCAGTATTCAGGGCTGCATGTGCTAGTCCTCTGCGCCACCTGTGTCAGTATTCAGGGATGCATGCGCTAGTCCTCTGAGCCACCTGTGTCAGTATTCAGGGATGCATGCGCTAGTCCTCAGCAACCTGTGTCAGTATTCAGGGATGCATGTGCTAGTCTTCTGAGCCACTTGTGTCAGTATTCCGGGATGCACGCGCTCAGCCACCTGTGTTAGTATTCAGGGATGCATGTGCTAGTCCTCAGCCACCTATATCAGTATTCAGGGGTGCATGTGCTAGTCCTGGGGCCACCTGTGTCAGTATTCAGGGATGCATGTGCTAGTCCACTGAGCCATCTGTGTCAGTATTCAGGGATGCATGCGCTAGTCCTCTGAGCCACCTGTGTCAGTATTCAGGGATGCATGTGCTAGTCCTGGGGCCACCTGTGTCAGTATTCAGGGCTGCATGTGCTAGTCCTCTGCGCCACCTGTGTCAGTATTCAGGGATGCATGCGCTAGTCCTCTGAGCCACCTGTGTCAGTATTCAGGGATGCATGCGCTAGTCCTCAGCAACCTGTGTCAGTATTCAGGGATGCATGTGCTAGTCTTCTGAGCCACTTGTGTCAGTATTCCGGGATGCACGCGCTCAGCCACCTGTGTTAGTATTCAGGGATGCATGTACTAGTCCTCAGCCACCTATGTCAGTATTCAGGGGTGCATGTGCTAGTCCTGGGGCCACCTGTGTCAGTATTCAGGGATGCATGTGCTAGTCCACTGAGCCACCTGTGTCAGTATTCAGGGATGCATGCGCTACTCCTCTGAGCCACCTGTGTCAGTATTATTCAGGGATGCATGTGCTAGTCCTCTGAGCCACCTGTGTCAGTATTCAGGGATGCACGCGCTAGTCCTCTGCCACCTGTGTCAGTATTCAGGGATGCACGCGCTAGTCCTCAGCCACCTGTGTTAGTATTCAGGGATGCACGTGCTAGTCCTCAGGCACCTGTGTCAGTATTCAGGGATGCATGTGCTAGTCCTCAGCCACCTGTGTCAGTATTCAGGGATGCATGTGCTAGTCCTCTGAGCAACCTGTGTCAGTATTCAGGGATGCATGTGCTAGTCCTCAGCCACATGTGTCAGTATTCAGAGATGCATGTGCTAGTCCTCTGAGCCACCTGTGTCAGTATTCAGGGATACATGCGCCATTCATCAGCCACCTGTGTCAGTATTCATGGATGCATGTGCTAGTTCTCTGAGCCACCTGTGTCAGTATTCTGGGATGCATGTGCTAGTCCTCTGAGCCACCTGTGTCAGTATTCAGGGATGCATGCGCTACTCCTCTGAGCCACATGTGCCAGTATTCAGGGATGCATGTGCTAGTCCTCTGCGCCACCTGTGTCAGTATTCAGGGATGCATGTGCTAGTCCTCTGAGCCACCTGTGTCAGTATTCAGGGATGCATGGGCTAGTCCTCTGAGCCACCTGTGCCAGTATTCAGGGATGCATGCGCTAGTCCTCTGAGCCACCTGTGTCAGTATTCAGGGATGCATGCGCTAGTCCTCTGAGCCACCTGTGTCAGTATTCAGGGATGCATGTGCTAGTTCTCTGAGCCACCTGTGTCAGTATTCAGGGATGCACGTGCTAGTCCTCAGCCACCTGTGTTAGTATTCAGGGATGCATGTACCAGTCCTCAGCCACCTGTGTCAGTATACAGGGATGCATGTGCTAGTCCTCTGAGCCACGTGTGTCAGTATTCAGGGATGCACGTGCTAGTCCTCAGCCACCTGTGTTAGTATTCAGGGATGCATGTGCTAGTCCTCAGCCACCTGTGTCAGTATTCAGGGATGTATGAGATAGTCCTCTGAGCCACCTGTGTCAGTATTCAGGGATGCATGCGCTAGTCCTCAGCCACCTGTGTCAGTATTCAGAGATGCATGTGCTAGTCCTCAGCCACCTGTGTTAGTATTCAGGGATGCATGTACTAGTCCTCAGGCACCTTTGTCAGTAGTCAGGGATGCATGTGCTAGTCCTCAGCCACCTATGTGAGTATTCAGGGATGCATGTGCTAGTCCTCCAAGCCACTTGTGTGAGTATTCAGTGATGCATGCGCTAGACCTCTGAGCCACCTGTGTCAGTATTCAGGGATGCATGTGCTAGTCCTCCAAGCTACCTGTGTCAGTATTCAGTGATGCATGTGCTAGTCCTCAGCCACCTGTGTCAGTATTCAGGGATGCATGTACTAGTCCTGGGGCCACCGGTGTCAGTATTCAGGGATGCATGTGCTTTTCCTCTGAGCCACCTGTGTCAGTATTCAGGGATGTCTGTTCTAGTCCTCTGAGCCACCTGTGTCAGTATTCAGGGATGTATGTGCTAGTCTTCTGAGCCACCTGTGTCAGTATTCAGGGATGCATGTGCTAGTCCTCCAAGCCACCTGTGTCAGTATTCAGTGATGCATGTGCTAGTCCTCAGCCACCTGTGTCAGTATTCAGGGATGCATGTGCTAGTCCTGGGGCCACCTGTGTCAGTATTCAGGGATGCATGTGCTTTTCCTCTGAGCCACCTGTGTCAGTATTCAGGGATGTATGTGCTAGTCCTCTTAGCCACCTGTGTCAGTATTCAGGGATGCATGTGCTAGTCCGCTGAGGCACCTGTGTCAGTATTCAGGAATGCATGCGCTAGTCCTCAGCCACCTGTGTCAGTATTCAGGGATGCATGCACTAGTCCTCTGAGCCACCTGTGTCACTATTCAGGGATGCATGTGCTAGTCCTGTGAGCCACCTGTGTCAGTATTCAGGGATGCATGTGCTAGTCCTCTGAGCCACCTGTGTCAGTATTCAGGGATGTCTGTGCTAGTCCTCTGAGCCACCTGTGTCAGTATTCAGTGATGCATGTGCTAGTCCTCTGAGCCACCTGTGTCAGTATTCAGGGATGCATGTGCTAGTCCTCCAAGCCACTTGTGTGAGTATTCAGTGATGCATGCGCTAGACCTCTGAGCCACCTGTGTCAGTATTCAGGGATGCATGTGCTAGTCCTCCAAGCTACCTGTGTCAGTATTCAGTGATGCATGTGCTAGTCCTCAGCCACCTGTGTCAGTATTCAGGGATGCATGTACTAGTCCTGGGGCCACCGGTGTCAGTATTCAGGGATGCATGTGCTTTTCCTCTGAGCCACCTGTGTCAGTATTCAGGGATGTCTGTTCTAGTCCTCTGAGCCACCTGTGTCAGTATTCCGGGATGTATTTTCTAGTCTTCTGAGCCACCTGTGTCAGTATTCAGGGATGCATGTGCTAGTCCTCCAAGCCACCTGTGTCAGTATTCAGTGATGCATGTGCTAGTCCTCAGCCACCTGTGTCAGTATTCAGGGATGCATGTGCTAGTCCTGGGGCCACCTGTGTCAGTATTCAGGGATGCATGTGCTTTTCCTCTGAGCCACCTGTGTCAGTATTCAGGGATGTATGTGCTAGTCCTCTTAGCCACCTGTGTCAGTATTCAGGGATGCATGTGCTAGTCCGCTGAGGCACCTGTGTCAGTATTCAGGAATGCATGCGCTAGTCCTCAGCCACCTGTGTCAGTATTCAGGGATGCATGCACTAGTCCTCTGAGCCACCTGTGTCACTATTCAGGGATGCATGTGCTAGTCCTGTGAGCCACCTGTGTCAGTATTCAGGGATGCATGTGCTAGTCCTCTGAGCCACCTGTGTCAGTATTCAGGGGTGCATGTGCTAGTCCTCTGGGCCACTTGTGTCAGTATTAAGGGATGCATGCGCTAGTCCTCTGAACCACCTGTGTCAGTATTCAGGGATGCATGCGCTAGTCCTCTGAGCCACCTGTGTCAGTATTCAGGGATGCATGTGCTAGTCCTCTGCGCCACCTGTGTCAGTATTCAGGGATGCATGCGCTAGTCCAAAGCCACCAGTGTCAGTATTCAGGGATGCATGTGCTAGTCCTCTGAGACACATGTGTCAGTATTCAGGGATGCATGTGCTAGTCCTCTGAGCCACCTGTGTCAGTATTCAGAGATGCATGTGCTAGTCCTCTGCGCCACCTGTGTCAGTATTCAAGGATGCATGCGCTAGTCCAAAGCCATCTGTGTCAGTATTCAGGGATGCATTTGCTAGTCCTCAGGCACCTGTGTCAGTATTCAGGGATGCATGTGCTAGTCCTCAGCCACCTGTGTGAGTATTCAGGGATGCATGTGCTAGTCCTCTGCGCCACCTGTGTCAGTATTCAGGGATGCATGCGCTAGTCCTCTGAGCCACCTGTGTCAGTATTCAGGGATGCATGCGCTAGTCCTCTGAGCCACCTGTGCTAGTATTCAGGGATGTCTGTGCTAGTCCTCTGAGCCACCTGTGTCAGTATTCAGTGATGCATGTGCTAGACCTCTGAACCACCTGTGTCAGTATTCAGGGATGCATGTGCTAGTCCTCCAAGCTACCTGTGTCAGTATTCAGTGATGCATGTGCTAGTCCTCAGCCACCTGTGTAAGTATTCAGGGATGCATGTGCTAGTCCTGGGGCCACCTGTGTCAGTATTCAGGGATGCATGTGCTTTTCCTCTGAGCCACCTGTGTCAGTATTCAGGGATGCACGTGCCAGTCCTCTGAGCCACCTGTGTCAGTATTCAGGGATGCATGTGCTAGTCCTCTGAGGCACCTGTGTCGGTATTCAGGGATGCATGCGCTAGTCCTCTGAGCCACCTGTGTCAGTATTCAGGAATGCATGCGCTAATCCTCAGCCACCTGTGTCAGTATTCAGGGATGCATATGCTAGTCCTCTGAGCCACCTGTGTCAGTATTCAGGGATGCATGTGCTAGTCCTCTGAGCCACCTGTGTCAGTATTCAGGGGTGCATGTGCTAGTCCTCTGGGCCACTTGTGTCAGTATTAAGGGATGCATGCGCTAGTCCTCTGAACCACCTGTGTCAGTATTCAGGGATGCATGTGCTAGTCCTCTGAGCCACCTGTGTCAGTATTCAGAGATGCATGTGCTAGTCCTCTGCGCCACCTGTGTCAGTATTCAAGGATGCATGCGCTAGTCCAAAGCCATCTGTGTCAGTATTCAGGGATGCATGTGCTAGTCCTCTGAGCCAACTGTGTCAGTATTCAGGGATGCATGCGCTAGTCTTCTGAGACACCTGTGTCAGTATTCAGGGGTGCATGCGTTAGTCTTCTGAGTCACCTGTGTCAGTATTCAGGGATGCATGCGCTAGTCCTCTGGGCCTCCTGTGTCAGTATTCAGGGATGCATGTGCTAGTCCTCTGCACCACCTGTGTCAGTATTCAGGGATGCATGCGCTAGTCCTCTGCGCCACCTGTGTCAATATTCAGGGATGCATGTGCTTGTCCTCTGCGCCACCTGTGTCAGTATTCAGGGATGCATGTGCTAGTCCTCTGAGCCACCTGTGTCAGTATTCAGGGATGCATGTGCTAGTCCTCAGCCACCTGTGTTAGTATTCAGGGATGCATGTGCTAGTCCTCAGCCACCTGTGTCAGTATTCAGGGATGCATATGCTAGTCCTCTGAGCCACCTGTGCCAGTATTCAGGGATGCATTTGCTAGTCCTCTGAGCCACCTGTCTCAGTATTCAGGGATGCATGTGCTAGTCCTCAGCAACCTGTGTCAGTATTCAGGGATGCATGCGCTAGTCCTCTGCGCCACCTGCGTCAGTGTTCAGGGATGCATGTGCTAGTCCTCTGAGCCACCTGCGTCAGTATTCAGGGATGCATCTGCTAGTCCTCTGAGCCACCTGTTTCAGTATTCAGGGATGCATGTGCTAGTCCTCTGAGCCACCTGTGTCAGTATTCAGAGATGCATGCGCTAGTCCACTGAGCCACCTGTGTCAGTATTCAGGGATGCGTGTGCTAGTCCTCTGCGCCACCTGTGTCAGTATTCAGGGATGCATGTGCTAGTCCTCTGCGCCACCTGTGTCAGTATTCAGTGATGCGTGTGCTAGTCCTCTGCGCCACTTGTGTTAGTATTCAGGCATGGATGCGCTAGTCCTCTGCGCCACCTGTGTCAGTATTCAGGGATGCATGTGCTAGTCCTCTGAGCCACCTGTTCAGGGATGCATGCGCTAGTCCTCTGCGCCACCTGTGCCAGTATTCAGGGATGCATGTGCTAGTCCTCTGCACCACCTGTGTCAGTATTCAGGGATGCATGTGCTAGTCCTCTGAGGCACCTGTGTCGGTATTCAGGGATGCATGTGCTAGCCCTCTGAGCTACCTGTGTCAGTATTCAGGGATGGATGTGCTAGTCCTCTGAGCCACCTGTGTCAGTATTCAGGTATGCATGTGCTTGTCCTCAGCCACATGTGTCGGTATTCATGGATCCATGTTCTAGTCCACTGCGCCACTTGTGTCAGTATTCAGTGATGCATGTGCTAGCCTTAACAGGCCATGTCCACATGCTGGAGTAGAAACTGATGAAGCTGGACTTAAGACCAAGCAAACAATACCTGTCCAGCTCATGCACAGGGTCTGGCTCTTTTGCGGCCCTAACATGCTTGATGACAGGCTTAAAAAACAAATCTAAATGAGTGTGGCCATTGTAGGCATGCATATGGCTGACTGCCTGTTTACTTCGTGCATGGAAAATCTGACCAGATCGCCACTGCATTTGTACACACACATGGAGGAGACATGTAATGGGGACTGCCATAAAAAAAAAAATGTAACGGGCATCATTATCACATGTGCCTGTGAAAACCCAGTGGGCACAAAAGGGAGCTGATCCTCTTCTTCAACTGCTAAGTACCTACAAAGTGCATGTTGGCGTCTACATACTTGCCAACATTCTGCGACCAAAAAGATGTAGGATTTTTCAAGTTTCAAAAATGACATCACAGGAAATTACAAAACGTATATTGTTGGCACCACTGGAGCATTCTAAAATGCACAACCCATCAAACAGCACAACATCGAAAGATGCTCAAATGTTTAAAATGTATAATTTTGAATGGTAAGTTAACACCAAATTCAATTGCCTCATTTCGTAGAAGGTAATCACACAGAGCTGGTAGGTAACGTTTGCCACTGCTCTGTAGCAGCAGCCTGGGCAGTACATATCTTTTCCTGCAGTGCAAGATGAATAACTGAACAACATGGAGACTGATACCCTCCTCAGTCTGATAGGCAGATGCTGTGTGATGGTGGTACGCTCTGCCACTTGCCTTCACTGGTGGCTCATCTAAGGTCTGTCCCGGAGAGAGTGCAGAGCAGAGTCCTGTAGCTGTCAGGTCAGTGGATTGATCTGAGCCCATCACTCACATTTATCACTTTCCCGCCCACCACACAGACAGATTAATTGTCTTACTTGGAAGCCGGTTGCTACAAAAAATGTTGACCCATAAACTCTGTCAGCAATAGTGAATGGGGTTTCATAATATTCTATTGCTTGGAGAAGAGTGAAGTATAAACCTAGTAAAACTGTTAATGCTAGTGATTGAATAGCTTCTTTTCGACCATTTTGTATAATGCTGTGATGTGCTCAAGTTACTGTAACCCCGGAGGCTAGTAATACTGCTGTATTTAATAGTGGGACTTCGAGTCCCCTAAATTACCTACCACTGTAAAAAGCAGTAGGATTTGTCGCTCAAATCTGTAGGTGGTAGGACTGCTTAAAAAGCAGTAGCCTACTGCCTAAATCAGTAGGGTTGGCAAGTATGAGTCTATGATGATAAGAGTCTGTAAGGACCACATACTTTGGGCTCTTGATCAACCACCTCCGCCCACACACTCCAGAGGCTGTGGGCTAAAAAAGGGGGTGAACTCTTTATGGGACTCCAAATTGAGTCCTGGGGCCTCATTACACGGTAGGCGGTAACCATGGCGCTATTAGCGCCATGGTTGCCGCGGTACCGTACCGAGTCCACCATGGTGAATGGCGGAATTTACCGCCACATTCCAAGGTGTGTGGGGGTGGTAATTCCCCATTCACCATGGCACTTCCCCATTCCCATTTGAGCCCCCATAGGGCTCAATGGGAATGGGTAAGGAGCTAATTACGGTACCGCAAATTGCGGTACCGTAATTGCCTCCAAGGTCCCTTTGCGGGCCCGTTCCTTAACGGCTGGTAAAACCAGCCGTTAAGGTCGGGTCCCGCAAAGGGACCTCGTAGTAAGGCGGTAAGGGTTTACCGGTACCGGTACCCTTACCGGTAACGGTAAACCCTTACCGCATTCCGTGTAATGAGGCCCCATGTCATGATCTAAGAAACTTGATATAGGCTGAGGAATGTGATGGGAATAGGACTACGAAGAGGTTGGAAAATCTGGTCCTGATGGACATTTCGTGGCAAGGCAGTAAAGAGACTAAGGTGTAAAGGGCTCTATTTGGTTATGGCAGAGGTATAATTGTTCATCAACCAACATTCCAAGATGACACAGATTAGACGTTTCTTGGATTCATAGACAAAGGCTAGCCTGCCTTGGAATTGGACAGGACTGTATTGTAAGTACTGTATGTAAGTAAGACTAGCATGAAGCAGTTGCTTAATAACGTAGTTCAGTGAAATCTGCCCCAGACCCATTCCTCAGCCCTGAGTATTACTTGGGGCCTCATTATAACTTTTGCGGAAGAGGTTAACGGGCTCCGCTAATGGCTAATCCAATGTGCAATCTCTTGGAGGTATGAAGGTCATCAATGCACAGAGAAAGGGATATTCAGTTATTCATGCCCTGGCATGGTCTGGGACTTCCAAGGGAATACTGGACAAGTATCACATAATATCACCAGATACCAAATGGATATTACCATATAGCGTTCTATGAAAGGACTAGAGCACCCTGTGGGTCTACTCAGTAGCTGTACGCAGCAACAGGGTATGCATTGATGATAGCCATGATAGGAGAACCCTCTGTCCTCTTGAAGAAGCCACAGCGGGCTCCTACCTGGATTCCCATCATATCTCCTATCTTGCCAATCAACACCGAGCCTCTACGATGGCTCCTACAATAGCAAAGCAATTTAACCTCTCTGTCCTCTATAGAGTGGACATTCCCGAGATGTAATTTTACAGAACTTTGAAAATCTCCCCTTCACACTCCAAGTGTCAGGATTGTAAGAGTGGTGGGGACTCACGGGGGCCTCAGCGGCCAGAAACTACATTTCCCCTGTTTCCTGCGTGCCCCTGCGCATGCAGCATGCAGCAGAGGAACACTGTTTAGCGCCGCCCTGGCCCATGCCAGGTTCTGGTAATTGTTGATCGTGAGGCACGGGCAGGGCGTCTGAGACTGATTTGGCGGTTCAGCGCTTCTTAGGTTTGTTCAAGGGAGTCAACTGAAGGCGAGTTGCTCCCCTATGCTCCGATAACGTATTCTCAGTAGGACCGCTCGCGGTCATCACAGAATGTTGCTGTTCCCTTTCCAGCATAGCGGGAACACACTTTTCAGCGCTCCATTGCCTGGGGTACTCAGGACACATGGAGGAGTGCTGAAGACCAGTCAGGAAGAGAATTCATCACTCCTTTGATTTCGCCCATTATCCACTTGGGGTTTCCTTGGAAGGCTCCATGAGCCTGAGATGAGTGCTTCTCTATGAGTGCCATGTTATGCAATGAAATATTGTATGTTCTCTCAGTGTGGGTGCGATGAATCCTGTGATGTAACAGGAGGCCTGGTGAAAGCAAACTACTCTATGTTCTCTCAGTGTGGGTGCGATGAATCCTGCGATGTAACAGGAAACCTGGTGAAAGCAAACTACTCTATGTTCTCTCAGTGTGGGTGCGATGAATCCTGCGATGTAACAGGAGACCTGGTGAAAGCAAACTACTCTATGTTCTCTCAGTGTGGGTGCGATGAATCCTGCGATGTAACAGGAGGCCTGGTGAAAGCAAACTACTCTATGTTCTCTCAGTGTGGGTGCGATGAATCCTGCGATGTAACAGGAGGCCTGGTGAAAGCAAACTACTCTATGTTCTCTCAGTGTGGGTGCGAAGAATCCTGCGATGTAACAGGAGGCCTGGTGAAAGCCAACTACTCCGTGTTCTCTCAGTGTGGGGTGATGAATCCTGTGATGTAACAGGAGACCTGGTGAAAGCAAACTACTCTGTGTTCTCTGAGTGTGGGTGTGAAGAATCCTGTGATGTAACAGGAAACCTGGTGAAAGCAAACTACTCTGTGTTCTCTCAGTGTGGGTGTGATGAATCCTGTGATGTAACAGGAGACCTTGTGAAAGCAAACTACTCTATGTACTCTCAGTGTGGGTGTGATGAATCCTGTGATGTAACAGGAGACCTGGTGAAAGCAAACTACTCTATGTTCTCTCAGTGTGGGTGTGATGAATCCTGTGTTGCAACAGGGAACAGGGATTCTGCATGGTTATGTATCAAGGAACACATTGGGCCTCATTCCGAGTAGGGAGGTAAGGGATACCGAGCACCAGTAAGGAGACCGGTTACGGTAATCCCTTACCGCCCTACTACGAGTTCCCTTAGCGGGTCCCTCCTTTAACACCTGGTCTGACCAGGCGTTATGGACGGGACCAATTAAGAGAAATCAGAGCCAATAACGGTACCACAATTTGCGGTACCGTTATTAGCGCCTTCCCCATTCCCATTTGAGCCCTATGGGGGCCCTATGGGGGCTCAAATGGGAATGGGGGAATGGTTTGGTGAATGGGGACTTACCAGTCCCGCCAAGGTCAGACTGGACCGGTAAATCCCCATCTCACCAAACCGGACACAGTACCGTTATTGGTGGTAGTCATGGCGCAAATAGCGCCATGACTACCACCAACCTCGCAATGAGGGCCATTTTCTCTAAAGTTTGTGTACATGTCGCTTTAATCTGCTTATTGTAATGTGGCTGTATTTCGGCAATTCATGCAATCATCTACATGTGCACAGTCTAGTATGTCTTGTCTGTTACTAATTCAATTACTCATTAATATTTAGTCTCATGTACGGACTTGCTTCAGGAAAGGCCTGACTACTGCTGTTCCTGTTGTAAATAATTCTGGTTGAGATACCTGCTCTCACAATAAATACAAATACAAGAAAACACAAGATGACCCACCACATGTTCTTCCGTGCACCACCTACAATGTAGAACATCACTTCTCACAGCTGTCAGGAGGTGGGATGATGAGGTTGTTTGCTGGAGCCCTCCAGTAGACAAGAGTACCTTTCTTCTGATACACTGGGAACGAGCGAGAGAACACACTGCTCTCCACAGTGAATCAGATTCAGAATACTGGGCATTCACCGACAGTAGCCTCATGAGTGCCCTCCAGAATTGTGATGTGAATTGTGACCCTCCATCTGATATCATTAAAGATGGCCGACCAAAAGGACAGAACATGTGGATAGATCATTTGTATGGTCTAGAGTTATGCAAGGAAAATGATTGAAAACTTATATATTTGATTGTAACACTGTATTGGAAATGCACTGACATTTTAAATACCCTATCTAAGGGAATTTTAGATTTAACACATAACAAAAATGTGCTGCTCTTAAGATGTACTTTGAATGTTATTTTCTATCTTGTTTTGAATTTTGTTTGTAATGTATATACAAAGCCCGACTAAAATAAACCATCACCCAACGACATGTGAATATGACAAATAAAATCTTTTATATACAAACCATCGAGACCCCAATGGAGGGAGGCTGACCTTTGGGAGAGGTCTGATCCCGGAATGGGGGGACCCAGGGGTGAAGCATCATCACTCTAAAGACAATCAGAAAATAACTTTTGTTGATGATTTCAAATATATCAGGCCCTCGGAAGCAAGAGATTGAAACTCTGAAGGTCCCAAAAGCCTGGAAGTGAGAAGTAATCACCCAGCAAGCATATAGAAAGGAACTTTTTGTTTATTATTTTGGATACATCATGTCCTTGGAGGCAAGAGACTTTTTTGTAGAAAAAGAGACTTAACCACCAAAGGCCTTGATAGCTGAAAGTTGAACTGTAGCCTCATGCTGGGAAAGCTTGAGCGTGTGCTGGGCTCCGGAGTCCCGCCTTGTCCCATGCTCAAAATGTGGGGAAGAGAAACCCTGACTACCGCATCCGGACTTATTATTTGTGAACACTTCTTTCTTTCCTGTGAATCCTATCCAACACTCTTTGGTTGAATTTAGCATAAGGATTGGCAATAGGTTTTTCTAAGTATAGGCCCATTTATTTGACAAGATGCCCAGGCCTCATTACAGCTTTGACGGTAGCTGCCTCCAAAACCGGGTCTGGGTTCCCTGAATGGGGAATTACCGGGCCATTCCGAGTTTGGAGGGCCCAGTAATTCCTCCCTCAGGGAACCCGGGCCCGGACCTTTTCCCATTCCCATTCGAACCCCCATAGGGCTCAATGGGAATGGGTGCAGGGAGATAACAATGGGCCGATTACGACCGGCCCGTTGTTAGCTCCCTGGTCCCCTTGCGGGACCCAGTAACTACAACTGGGTTTACCAGGTGTCCTTACCGGGTCCCGCGAGGGGACCTCGTAATCTGGCAGAATGCGTTTAACGGGTCCGCATCCATTAGCGGCACCCGTTAACCCATTCCGCCAAGATTGTAATGAGGTCCAATGTCCAAATAGCTTAGAGCCTTCAAACAGAAGCTTAAGGGCAACCACCTTCTGCGATCCCCCAGTCTTCCAATCACACAGATGTACATGTCGTCAAGCTCATATTCCTGCTCCCATAGTCATGTACGAGCCATGCACCCCATCCTACGCTAGATCTGACAAGAGCTCTAGCTGATGCTGCATGTCTGCCAGGAGAGGAGTGATGGATGTGTTGCTATATGTGTTGTTGTTTTGGAGCAGGGCCTCATCCTGACGAGGCCTACCCACCTGGTGATGAATAACATGCACACAGTGTTACTCGTTAGAGGTCCCTGTGTTCACTGCCTTGCATGACATGGGTCGCCCCTTTTATTAACCAAGTACTGTAACCTCACACGTAAAGATATGTTTTAAAGGAGCATACACCACTCATCCTTTTTCATAATCAAACAAAAACATACATTATTATTGCATGACTACAACAGGTGGGATCAAACATGATGTAACATAAACATATTTTTGATCGCCAATGGCAATTAGCTAATAAACGTCCAAATCAAGGGTGATTGATCTCAAAGTCATGCAGATAGGTTGGCAGCCTGTGGCGTTCCCTCACAGGATTGCATCTTTCACCTTTGTGATCTTCCTCTCTCACAATTGCTCCTCCCCCTTGATCTGTTGGGTCATCTGTGTCACTGCTGCATGAAGGTTCTCCCAGATCAGACTCCTTGCTATCCAGTCCTGGCCAATGTGGGGGATCTGTCTTCCTTGCACCGTCATCTCCGCTTTCTTCAGATAGCCCCATAACCTTTCGGAAGAAGCTGGAATTCCTTGGTACTGTTGCTCGACCATCTGAGGCAGTGATCATAGTTCCCTTGGTCTTTATCATCTCGTGTGGAAAAGGTACACCACAGGCAAGAAATATTATTGCAAAAATAAGACACATGTCATTGTGACATGTCTCTGGAAGATGTATCGCATTACTAAAGGGGAAAATGAAGAGGTTACACAACAAAATGTACTGCTGTGCGACATGAGAGATGACCTCACGTATGCACGGCAAATGGCAAATACTCAGTGTATGCAGATGTCTAAAGGCACGAGAGTGTTAAGATATTAGGCAGCAGCTTACTGATTGCCAAGAGGAGCTAGAGATGCACAAAAATGCATTTGAGGTATACAAACAACAGCACCCAGACAAAGATGATTGGACCTATCCGGTGTTGCCTGTAAAAACTACGCAACCGGAGGAATATGTAAGTCCCCCCCCCCATATAATAAAGCAGTTCAAATGGCACCAATATCACTGCCAACTGGGAGAAATTTCACAAAAACAGAAGTGGATGATACACCAACGGTGGAGGAATTACGGGTTGACTTAGATTTGGATAATATAAACTACAATAATATGACGAAGGTAGTGTGGGATAGGGTGAAAGAGGCTATAGGTAAATGGGATGTTGTGCACAAAATTGCGCACAATGACAGGGAAATGGGGATACAAATCGAACAGGACCTGAAAAGAGCTGAGGGTACACGGGAGTCACAGGAACTCCACCAAGGCAGGCCACAGGACATTATGAAAATGTTAGCACTCCTAAAAGAAATGTTACGGTATGGAGGGGCTAGCCCGATGGAACTATTTAGCGCACTTCACTCCACATACAAAACTTTGGATGCACACAAAGGGGACAAGTAATTATGATACTAAAGGCAGTATGCAACCCACCTCGGTTAATAATTCCGGGATTTTCTAATATGGATAAGAGGAACTTAGTAGAAGATGTGGATAAAGGGGCAGGCACAAGATGGAGGGTGCACATAGAACCCATTATAGCACTAATGAAAAAACACCACAGGATACTGGCGCTCCCAAAGCTAATGCAGGTACTAAAGATTGGAAGGGACCAGAGCCCGTCCGATTTCGCGTATATGTTAACACAGACATTAATGAGGGACTTGGGGGTGGAAGAAAAGATTACCATTTGGCAAATGCTGCCAGATGAGATTACAAGTGTGGTGGAAGGGAAATTGGATGTTGAAGAAAGGCTAAAAACATGTCAAGGATGGGCATATGTGTTGAATGCAGCAGATGATACATGGCAAGCGGTACGAAAAATGTGTCCTGTAAAAGAATGTAAAGAGTGGGCAGAGGGCAAGTACATGTCGGAGCAGGAGTGGGAAACACTGACACCAGGGAGGAATATTACTTATGATGCTGAAAGATATAGCGAGGATTCCACACTTTTTCGGGGCAGGGGTAGAGGAGGCAGAGGACGTGGGAGAGGTACAGCGGGCAAGGTGTTGTACTATATAAAGACAGTGGCTAAATTGTACAAAAATGCAGAAGGGGTAATACGACCCTGGGTCACATATTGGGAGCAACAACAGGAGCTAAATGACATAAAGGACAAAGCGCAGAAATTGAGAGAGCAAGTGACAAGTACAGGGGCAATGCCAGTGGCTGCTGTGACAAGCCCCAGCGGGTACTAGGGCAGAGACAAACCAACAGTTGGAGGCCGCAGTGATACCCCTAAGCCAAGATAGATGGGTCCGAATGATGGCAGAAGGTTCTTTCTCCGCTGGTGGAGTCACACACAACGCGACCATATTGGTAGATAGTGGGGCAGCACTAACTCTGACTAAGGGTGAATTTATAGACACCAAATCTTTGAAATTGACAAATATGCAGGGACTGGACGGCCCTATAATTACTTCCCCAGTAAAGGAACTAAAGATCTGCTTAAACGGGGTGGATATGGCAAGCAGCCATGCACCACAGGGGGGAGGAGGATATTTTGGGAATTGACACATTGTTGAAAAGGGGGGCAGTGATGGACTTAGCAAATCTATACCTCTGCCTTCAAGGTACAGCAGGCACAGTACAAGTGCTACCAATGGCGGTTGTCACAGAAACAACGAAAGGTGACACACATATCCTCACACACACAAATGGCATCCTAACAGAGTGGGAGGAGAAGTTTCCAGACCTATGGGCAAAACACAAACTAGATTTTGGGAGGACGCAGGATAATGTAGTATTAAAACTAACAAGCATCCCACGATACGTAAAACCCTATGGAATTCCCCCTGAGGCGGCAGAACAAATAAATGATATACTAAGGACCCTACAGGAGAGGGGGGCCATTACAGAACATACAGGGTGGGTACCATGTGTATCACCAGTATGGGCAGCCAAGAAACCTGATGACTCATTCCGTTAAACAATTGACTTCCGCATAATCAACAAACATCTACAGTCCAGACCACAGTTAGTTGCCTCATTTCCAGAAATGATGGCAAAAATACAGACAGGCATGAGGGTCTTCAGTGTCTTAGATATCTCTAACGGGTTCTACTCTCTCCCATTACACGAGGATTCACGGGAACTAACAGCATTCACGGTTGAAGGGGTGGTGTCTGTATGGAATGTGTTACCACAAGGACTCAGAGACGAGCCCCACAATATTCCACGCTGCCATGAAACGAATAATGCAGGGATTAACATGCATGAAAAATGTCATCCAATATGTAGATGACGTATTGGTATGTAGCGCAACAGACGAACTACATAGGACACATCTAGGGGAGGTGCTAGTGGCACTACAAAAAGGGGGACTCAAACTGAATGGTGGGAAAGCACACATTTGCCAAACAGAGGTACGATTTCTAGGGGTAACAATATCAGGAAAAGGAAAAAGCATATGCAGGGACAGACTGCAACGGATTAACTCATTGCCCCTCCCAATGGATCACACAGCACTACACCGAGCAATAGGGATCTTGGGATTCTCAAGGAACTTTACTCCCCTATTTGCAGAACACACGTATATGACCTGTTACGATCCGATAGGTTTGATTGGACTGAAGAACACACTGAGGCCTTTCAGAAATTGAAGGACTTATTGAACGAGGCACCATCGTTAGTAAGCCCAAATCCAGACATGCCCTTTTACATATGGCCAATCATATCAGAAAGTACACAGGCCGCCATATTGACACAAAAATATGGGGATATGCATCTACTGGTGGCATGTAATTCATTCAACTACAAAATAACAGAATTGAAATACTCCAGATGCGAGAGACAGCTATGCACACTATACTGGGCAATCAACAAATTTAGATACATAACGGGAGGGGCTACATGCATCATTAAAATAAACCACAAACCTCTACAGATGTTATTATCCTCCAAAATGTATCAAGGGAATGTCAGCACACAGATGATAGGTAAATAAATTGCATTATTAACTACAATCACACTACACTTTGAGGAAGGAGGTGAGAAGTACATACCAGTAGAGGGTATACAGGTAGACGAGCCACATGAATGCAGGGCAGAAACGGTGAACACGTTACACAACATATTTGGGCATGTGCACCAGATAAAGATATTGATGGTCCCACATTCTATTGTGATGGGTGCTCTACATATGTAAATAACAAGCTACATGCTGCAGCAGCGGTAGTGTACAAGCAAAATGATCAGTGACAGCACAACTCAATGGTGTTTGAAGGAAAAAGCGTACAGTACGGCGAGCTCCAAGCGGTAGTACTGGCACTTAGGGCAATGCAGAAAATACCACCAGAAGTTGCCACGACGGTGGTGGTGGACTCAGACTATGGGCTTCATTACGACCCTGGCGTTAACCATGGCGCTAGTAGCGCCATGGTTGACGCCAGTATTTTACCAACTCCGCCATGGTGAATGGTGGAATTACCGCCCCATTCCAAGGTTGGCGGGGCGGTAATTCCCCATTCACCATTGGCCCTTCCCCATTCCCATTTTTGCCCCCATAGGGCTCAATGGGGAAGGCAGTAATTACGGTACCGCAAATTGCAGTACCGTAATTACCTCGAAAGTTCCTTTGTGGGTTCCCTCCTTAACGGCTGGCAAGTACCATCTATGGGGCTGACATCCATTGGCATGTGAATCCCTAATTTTAAAACTATAAACATTTTGCCCTTACACAGGACTGGCTCGTCTCAGCTACTCTTGCCCTTCCCTTTTCGGAGAAAGTTTTTCTGTGTAAGACAAGGATCTGGAAAAAGACCATGGGCCTCAGTACAAGTCCAGCGGTAGCCGTGGCGGTGAAACCGGCAGGCTGCTGCCGGACTTGCAAATTTTTCTGGTGCCTGGCTTGCCGGTAACAGCGGGGGATTCTAACCCTGCCCGTCTGGGAAGTCAGACACCGGAAAATGGTATTCTCCATTCTCATTTGAGTCACATAGGACTCAATGGGAATGGGGATGACGGTAGCACCGTGCTACCATCAAAGTCTGCGAGCGGGAGCCGTTCCGCTTGCAAGGTCCGACCTGGCGGGCAGAAGGGCATCAAGCCCAATCACTTGTACTCTGCCGGTCTGGTAACAATGGTGCCGGTAAGCCTACCAGCACCGCTGGTACCGGACCGGCAGGGTTGTAATGAACCCTACATGAATCAGAACCTTGTTGGATTTGAGATGGAATATCATTTATATAGAACCTGAATTGGCCTCCATTTTAATAAATTATATATTAAAAAAAGAAAGGCTTAATGGAAAGTTTTTGAAAGAAAATCAGAGACAAGTCAACATATCTCCTAAGAAGATTTTTCTCACTCCAAGAGAGTGGAGCAACTGCAGGTCACTCACCTGCAGGAAATTATAACATTATTACTGCTTCATCCTTTGGGGGGCGTCTTCCATTCCAAAATATGGGATTTAAGATGTAAATGAGCAGGAGACAGGGAGGAGGTCCCAGGAATACGACCTCCACTGCTCAGAGCCTCACAGAGTGACTGAGGATGGCTGAGCTGTCAGTCCTGATCAGTGGAGCCTCACAGAGTGAATGAGGATGGCTGAGCTGTCAGTCCTCATCAGTGGAGCTGCAGAGCCTCCCAGAGTGACTGAGGATGCCTGAGCTGTTAGTCCTCATCAGTGGAGCCTCCCAGAGTGACTGAGGATGCCTGAGCTCTCAGTCCTCAAAAGTGGAGGGGCTGCAGAGCCTCCCAGAGTAACTGAGGATGGCTGAGCTGCCAGTCCTCATCCGTGGAGGCTGCATAGGTGATAAGCATGCTCAGTGCTGAGACACTGATTCCCAGAGCATGCACAGAGAGGGGATAGTGAGAGGAGCATGCGCAGTGAGCCTCTAATCCCTAGTTAACACTGGCAAAGCATGCTCCTTTAGAACATACCAAAACGCGCGTGGTCACAGGTCCTGATTAATAAAAGGGGCGGCCCATGCCCTGCAAGGCAGTGAACACGGGGTCCTCTTATGAGTAACACAGTGTGTGTGTGGTATTCATTACCAGGTGGGGAGGCATCATCAGGACAAGGCGGGTGCCATGTTCCGCGTGGTCCTGAACCCCCTATCCTGCTGCCAGTTGCGCAGCTAACTGCTGCCAGGTACATTTATTTATTTATTTATAGTACGCTGCAGCCCGCAGGAATCAGGGCGCTAGAAGAGAGAAAGGGGCCTGCCTAAGGTCAGAAAGACAGAAGAAAGCCAATGAAGGGATGGATTCCCTCGCTGCATATCCGAGCAGCATGCCGACATAATGCCTCGGGCGCGGCTCCTCGATGACTGCGCAGCAGCGGAGCTCCACAGGCCAAGCCAGACCGGGCTCCAAGCCTCTTATCCTCCGGGGCCACTGGCGGCACAACAACACATCTGACTCTCCTAAACAGCCGGTGAAGTGGCACAGCGAGTAGAGCGCTCGCTTTGACATCCGTGCAGAGCCTGCTAACGCAGGTTGGTAATCCCGGCAGGGCCAAACTCAGCCTTTCATCCTTCCGAGGTCGATAAATGAGCACCACACACTATGGGTAATAATAAGCAGCGCTCAGATACCTGAGGGTTTGTAGCGCTATAGAAATGCCAAATTATTATTATTATTAAACTCTCCCACACGATCACCCGACATGGGACGTGTCGAGAGAACAAAAATAATAATAATAATTAAAGACACTGCCTGCCCCGCTGGTACTGCACACCTGTAGGAAGTGGCATGCCGCTCTATGCCCACAAGGTTGAAATATCATTTGGCTATGGGACCCTGTCACGATGGTCCGTCCTGCTCCCTCCTGCAATCGCCCTGCTTCACCGCACACTCAGCAACTCTCCGAAATAATAACATGGGAGACCAGAGGTAGAAGGGTATTTGCATATAATGAAAGCATGTATCCAATCCGCCCGGGTGGACTGCTCTGCTTCCCCAGGCCTGCAACATCCTTATATACAGTTTAGGTGGCTATTCCATTCCTAAACAACATTACTCATGCCAAAGGGGATGCCTGCGGCCTGCATCCGGGCCCATGTATGGAGTGTAGCAATCAGAACGCAAGCGATAAAAGTGTTCAAGTTCTTATAATGGCCTGTTTCCGAGCACAGGGCAATGTGGCCTTCGGTTCTGGTTACACCTTGTTAGGTCCTGTTCGATCTGTGTACATTCTCTCAGAAATGAAATGGTTTTCCATCCCTGGAGGCATGACGGTCACGCATTCCACAGTCACAGTGACCTTGCCGGTGCCAGATCCCATCTCCTTCTACGAGAAAATAGAAAAAACACATAATTAGATCACGTAACATACGCCCACTTTTCTTTTTCATCTCTTTCATTTTTACAAGTGTTGCCTAATATTTCGCATTTCTACATTTTCCATACCCTTCCGAGCTATAAATTTTACAATAGCAATGGTGCAATATATACACAGTGATAGTATTACCAAGATCATAATGCCTGCTGCAATTTTGTGTCCCAGTTCTCCCAGAGGCCCCGTTAGCCATGCCCACCAATCCATTGATCCACTGCCATCCAAAGCTATCTGTTGGTATATCTTTGCCTGTTGTTTTATTACTGCAATGTCTTTTGTTATGGTGCCGTCTTCTTCTAAATATACACAGCAAGAATTGTTAAAAGTAGTGCACACGCCTCCTTTGTGTGCTAAAAGTAAATCTAAAGCCATCCTATTTTGCATAGCAGTTGCCCCTATGCTATGTATCTATTTTTGTATGTGCCCTAATGCGTCTGCTGTAGCATTGGCAAACAGTTCTAAGGAGGCAGATATGTTCACTAGGGCCCTTTCTAGTTCAGATAGTCGCATGATGGGATCAATATTCTTACAAATTGGTGGAACCCTGTGTTACGTACCACCAGTGGGTTCTACCTGCTGTCCCTTTTTGTCCTGTGTACCCCTTTATTTAATACCAAAATGGTCACATTTGGTCGCAAATGCCCTATGGTGCAGATCCCCTCCCATTGTCTTGGCAATGTTTTATAGGCCCGCCCTCCGCATAGCCAATAGGCCCCTGGTGTGTATAGGTGTATTTGGTAGCTATTTCCATTATACAGTAACCCGTTGTATATTGCCAGGCCCACAAGGTAGCTTGTTTCCTTTATACTCCCTGTGTCCTTACACCTACAATCATCTTGTCTTAAGATGCGTCCCCTTGCATCCACTATATCCCTGTGTATGTCATACATGGTTACATTTTGCTCTCTGCACCCATCCTCATCATAACACGTGCATATTACTCTTTTCAATCAATATATGTAACTTTCTCTTGTGTCTATCGTGATTGTCATGGCACAGTGATCGTATTTTCCTACCACATAGTCCTGTGGTTTTGCTCCTCCCCCACCCCTGATTTAATGCAAAATGGTGCAAACAGTGATTCTTGGAACGTAAATGAAGGTACAGGCCGCCCTGTTTCATCCTTTCTAGTCCCTGCCCTTACATCCCTCACCCATTTTTCCATAGTAGATGGTTCTGCCACCAGCAGTGTCCCTTGTTGTGTATGCGTAGGGAACTGTGAACATAACCAGCAGCTGGATATGTTGAAAGTATCGGCCACCGCCTGGGTGATGTTGAGGAAGCCGTTCATACGCCATTTTGCAGTGGAGATCGACAGTAGTGAGAGCATGAGCCATAGGCACAGGCGCATCTGGAAGACAAAAATAGACATATATTTATCCAGATAACTCTGTAGTACCTTTTCTGGTGCGTACTTTCCGAACATTTCTCACACCCTCCTTTCTGCCCCTGTCGTGCAAATTTCTTTCCATGTATTCCCTTCCTTTTTTCACTCTTTTCAGTTGACTGTGGTGTCTCATAACTAGAGCTTCACCATCCCATTGGTCAATACAGTATACAACGTTACTTATCCTGTCTGTTACAGTGTATGGTCCTTTCCATTTATGTTGACTTTTTGCAGTTCTACCCTCATTATGTAACATCACAGTGTCCCCTATGTGTAGTATCATCTCCTTTCTTGTTTTGTTGTGTTTTTGTTGTGTTTTAAAAAGTGATGAGAAGTCCGACCTTAATGAAATGGCAGTATCAACCTACTTTCGCGAGGACAGAGCAAAACGTCGACTCTTAAGAAGATAGAGGGTGCATTCTGCTCTGGAAGGGATGGAGTGGCAAAAGGTGCAGAGGTGAGAGAACGGGGCGGGATAGGTAGAAGAATAAGTCCAATTTATTAAGGACCTCTTCTGGGGAATGAGGCCAGGAAAGACGTTTCTTAACATTACGGTGGATGGTGAAACAAATGGAAAAATCGAAATGACCATAAAGCATCTAGAATCCCAAACACCTAGTAGGAGTTGTTTAAAAGCTGCGTGAAGCATCTGGCCTTCACTTCCGTGCCGCAGGAACAGTGGAAGCGAGTGTAGGATGCCTGTGTGCAGTGGCAGTCGGCAGAGCGTGTGGCATGTGTGCAGTGGTAGTGGGCAGAGGATGTGTGCAGTGGAGGTGGGCGGAGCATCTAGCATGTGTGCAGTGGAAGTGGGCTGAGCATGTAGCGTGTGTGCAGTGGAAGTGGGCGGAGCGTGTGGCGTGTGTGCAGTGGCAGTGGGCAGAGCATGTAGCGTGTGTGCAGTGGCAGTGGGCAGAGCATGTGGCGTGTGTGCAGTGGCAGTGGGCAGAGCTTGGCTGGAGCATGTAGTGTGTGTGCAGTGGTAGTGGGCGGAGCATGTGAACTGTATTCAGTGGTAGTGGGAGGAGCATGTAGCATGTGTGCAGTGTTAGTGGGCAGAGCATGGCTTGAGCATGTAGTGTGTGCAGTGGAAGTGGGCAGAGCATTCAGCGTGTTTGCAGTGGCAGTAGGCGCAGCATGTGACGTGTGTACAGGATGCCTGTGTGCAGTGTGTGGAGCGTGCAGCATGTGTGCAGTGACAGTGATCATGTGTGCCTCCCACTATGTACAACATCTTTACCAAACCTTTGTTTGACAAGTTGGACAGACTGGCTGTCATCTACACTAACTACGCAGATGACACTCAGATCCTCATCCCACTTTCGGGTAACTTCTTGGAAGACTCAGCTTTGGTAAACAAGACATATCTCCTCATTCAGGCATGGATGGCATCCCATGGCCTCTGTCTGAATGACGATAAAATGGAGATTCTGATACTCGGCACAGAGACAGCGATTAAAAAACTTAACCTGAACTATGCTTCATTTAACATTGACAACAATGTCATCAAAGTGATGCCCACAGTCAAAACCCTTGGGGTCTATCTGGACTCAGCACTCACCTTTAAGAAACAAATTAACTCCCTAGCTTTCTCGACAGCCTATACTTGTAAACTGATCCAAGCATGTAGACCATTCCTAACAGAGGCCAGCTGTATTACCCTAGCTAATGCACTTATCATATCCAGACTGGACTATTGTAATGGCCTATATGCAGGATCTAACAAGTATATCCTTAACAAACTCCAAACACTCCAAAACAACGCTCTTAGAGTAGCCTTAAACATTCCTAACAGAGCCCATGTCTCGACCTCCAGAAGGAATATCCACTGGCTAAAAATTAAAGACATCATCACCCTCAAAACTCTCTCGCTCACATCCAAATGCCTCAACAATATAGCTCCTCCCTATCTAGCTAATAGAATCAACAAGAGAATTTCAAACCGCCCCACAAGAATGACTAACACTTATACCTTGATGGTGCCTAGATACAAAAAGAGTACAGCTGGCGGCGCTAGGTTTCCAGTCGTAGCTGCCCAAACCTGGAACAAACTCCCCTTAGAACTTAGAAAGGACCAACCTTACCTAAGTTTTAGGCAGAAGGTTCTTTCATGGATACGATCTAATGACATCTAAAGTGATCACCTTCTCCTACTAGAACCACTCGCCCTGAGTGACACTTCCTGACTATGCCCACTGTTAACCTGACCCCCCCATAGGGACCTCCGACCACCACTGCTAGCATCTAGGAATTTCACTGGACCCTACCGGGACTACAAACTGTGGTTGATTGTTACCTAGCTCTTTATGCTGCCGACACCTGGCATTAACTGTATAAGTATACTCAGACTGTAACGCTGCTGAACTGTCCTACTGTCTATGTTGTGTGTCACTGTAACTAAGTTCTTAAGTATCCTTGTAATGTTTGCGCCCGGCTACCTGCTTGTTTGGTTTTGCGCTATATCAAATAAACAAACAAACAAACAGACAGTGGGTGGAGCATGCAGTGTGTGTGCAGTGATAGTGGGTGGAGCATGTGGCGTGCGTACAGGATGCTTGTGTGCAGTGGTATTGGGCGGAGGGTGCAGCGTGTGTGCAGTGTCAGTGGGCGGAGCATGCAGCGTGTGTGCAGTGTCAGTGAGTGGAGCATGTAGCATGTGTGCAGTGGTAGTGGGTGTAGCATGTGGCCTGTGTGCAGTGAAAGTGGGCGGAGCGTGCATGTGTGCAGTGACATTGGGCGGAGAATGCAGCATGTGTGCAGTGATAGTGGGCGGAGCATGTGGCGTGTGTACAGGATTCCTGTGTTCAGTGGCAGTGGGCGAAGCATGTTGGGTGTGTACAGGATGCCTGTGTGCAGTGGGCGGAGCATGCAGAGTGTGTGCAGTGTCTGTGGGTGGAGCATGCAGCATGTGTGCAGTGAAAGTGGGTGGGGCATGTAGCATGTGTGCAGTGGTAGTGGGTGTAGCATGTGGCCTGTGTGCAGTGGAAGTGGGCGGAGCATGCAGCGTGTGTGCAGTACCAGTGGGCGGAGCATGTGGTGTGTGTACAGGATGTCTGTGTGCAGTGTCAGTGGGCGGAGCATGCAGCGTGTGTGCTGTGACAGTGGGCAGAGCATGCAGCATGTGTGCATTGACCGTGGGCGGAGCATGTGGCATGTGTACAGGATGTCTGTGTGCAGTGGAAGTGGGCGGAGGGTGTGTGCAGTGTCAGTGGGTGGCGAATGCAGCATGTGTGCATTGACAGTGGACAGAGCATGTAGTGTGTGTGCAGTGGTCGTGGGTGTAGCATTTGGCCTGTGTGCAGTGTGTGGGTGGAGCATGCAGTGTGTGTGCAGTGACAGTGGGCGGAGAACATAGCGTGCGTGCAGTGGTAGTGGGTGTAGCATGTGTGCAGTTTAAGTGGGTGGAGCGTGCAGCGTGTGTGCAGTGGCAGTGGGCGGAGCATGCAGCGAATGTGCAGTGGAAGTGGGCGTAGCATGTGACATGTGTGCAGTGGGCGGTGTATATGTGCAGTGGTGGTGGGCAGAGCATGTGGCCTGTGTACAGTGGAAGTGGGCGGAGCGTGCAGCATGTGTGCAGTGGAAGTGGGCGGAGCATGTGGCCTGTGTGCAGTGGAAGTGGGTGGTGAGTGCGGCGTGTGTGCAGTGGAAGTGGGCGGAGTATGTGGCCTGTGTGCAGTGGAAGTGGGCAGAGCATTGAGCATGTGTGCAGTGGGCGGAGCATGTGGCGTGTGTGCAGGACGACTGTGTGCTGTGGCAGTGGGCGGACCATGCAGCATTTGTGCAGGATGCCTGTGGGCAGTGGCCGGAGTATGTGTCGTGTGTGCAGATGCCTGTGTGCAGTGGCAGTGGCCGGAGCATGTGTCGTGTGTGCAGGTGGCCTGTGTGCAGTGGCAGTGGGCGGAGCATGTGGCGTGTGTGCAGGATGCCTGTGTGCAGTGACAGTGGCCGGAGCATGTGGCGTGTGCGCAGGATGCCTGTGTGCAGTGGCAGTGGGCGGAGCATTTGGCGTGTGCGCAGGTGGCCTTTGTGCAGTGGCAGTGGGCGGAGCATGTGGCGTGTGTGTAGGATGCCTTTGTGCAGTGGCAGTGGCCGGAGCATGTGGCGTGTGCGCAGGATGCCTGTGTGCAGTGGCAGTGGGTGGAGCATGTTGCATGTGCACAGGATGCCTGTGTGCAATGGCAGTGGCCGGAGCATGTGGCGTGTGTGCAGGATGCCTGTGTGCAGTGGCAGTGGGCGGAGCATGTGGCGTGTGCGCAGGATGCCTGTGTGCAGTGGCAGGAGCATGTGGCGTGTGTGCAGGATGCCTGTGTGCAGTGGCAGTGGGCGGATCATGTGGCGTGTGTGCAGGATGCCTGTGTGCAGTGGCAGTGGGCGGAGCATGTGGCATGTGTGCAGGATGCCTGTGTGCAGGGGAAGTGGCTGGAGCATGTGGCGTGTGCGCAGGATGCCTGTGTGCAGTGGCAGGAGCATGTAGCATGTGCGCGGGATGCCTGTGTGCAGTGGCAGTGGGTGGAGCATGTGGCGTGTGCGCAGGATGCCTGTGTGCAGTGGCAGGAGCATGTGTCGTGTGCGCAGGATGCCTGTGTGCAGTGGGCGGAGCATGTGGCGTGTGCGCAGGATGCCTGTGTGCAGTGGCAGTGGGCGGAGCATGTGGCGTGTGCGCAGGATGCCTGTGTGCAGTGGCAGGAGCATGTGGCGTGTGCGCAGGATGCCTGTGTGCAGTGGCAGGAGCATGTGGCGTGTGCGCAGGATGCCTGTGTGCAGTGGCAGTTGGCGGAGCATGTGGCATGTGCGCACGATGCCTGTGTGCAGTGGAAGGAGCATGTGGCGTGTGCGCAGGATGCCTGTGTGCAGAGCATGTGGCGTGTGCGCAGGATGCCTGTGTGCAGTGGCAGTGGGCTGAGCATGTGGCGAGTGTGCAGGATGCCTGTGTGCAGTGGCAGGAGCATGTGGCGTGTGTACAGGATGCCTGTGTGCAGTGGGCGGAGCATGTGGCGTGTGCGCAGGATGCCTGTGTGCAGTGGCAGGAGCATGTGGCGTGTGCGCAGGATGCCTGTGTGCAGTGGGCGGAGCATGTGGCGTGTGCGCAGGATGCCTGTGTGCAGTGGGCGGAGCATGCGGCGTGTGCGCAGGATGCCTGTGTGCAGAGCATGTGGCGTGTGCGCAGGATGCCTGTGTGCAGTGGCAGTGGGCGGAGCATGTGGCGTGTGTGCAGGATGCCTGTGTGCAGTGGCAGGAGCATGTGGCGTGTGCGCAGGATGCCTGTGTGCAGTGGGCGGAGCATGTGGCGTGTGCGCACGATGCCTGTGTGCAGTAGCAGGAGCATGTGGCGTGTGCGCAGGATGCCTGTGTGCAGTGGGCGGCACATGTGGCATGTGCGCAGGATGCCTGTGTGCAGAGCATGTGGCGTGTGCGCAGGATGCCTGTGTGCAGTGGCAGTGGGCGGAGCATGTGGCGTGTGCGCAGGATGCCTGTGTGCAGTGGCAGGAGCATGTGGCGTGTGCGCAGGATGCCTGTGTGCAGTGGCAGGAGCATGTGGCGTGTGCGCAGGATGCCTGTGTGCAGAGCATGTGGCGTGTGCGCAGGAAGCCTGTGTGCAGTGGCAGTGGGCGGAGCATGTGGCGTGTGCACAGGATGCCTGTGTGCAGTGGCAGGAGCATGTGGCGTGTGCGCAGGATGCCTGTGTGCAGTGGGCGGAGCATGTGGCATGTGCGCAGGATGCCTGTGTGCAGAGCATGTGGCGTGTGCGCAGGATGCCTGTGTGCAGTGGCAGTGGGCGGAGCATTTGGCGTGTGCGCAGGATGCCTGTGTGCAGTGGCAGGAGCATGTGGCGTGTGCGCAGGATGCCTGTGTGCAGTGGCAGGAGCATGCAGCGTGTGTGCAGGTTGCCTGTGTGCAGTGGGCGGAGCATGTGGCGTGTGTGCAGGATGCCTGTGTGCAGTGGCAGGAGCATGCAGCGTGTGTGCAGGTTGCCTGTGTGCAGTGGGTGGAGCATGTGTCGTGTGTGCAGGATGCATGTGTGCAGTGGGTGGAGCATGTGGCGTCTGTGCAGGATGCATGTGTGCAGTGGCAGTGGGCGGAGCATGTGGCCTGCGTGCAGTGGCAATGGGTGGAGCCTGTGGCGTGTGCGCAGGATGCCTGTGTGCAGTGGCAGTGGGCGGAGCATGTGGCGTGTGTGCAGGATGCATGTGTGCAGTGGGTGGAGCATGTGGCGTCTGTGCAGGATGCATGTGTGCAGTGGCAGTGGGCGGAGCATGTGGCCTGCGTGCAGTGGCAATGGGCGGAGCATGTGGCGTGTGCGCAGGATGCCTGTGTGCAGTGGCAGTGGGCGGAGCATGTGGCGTGTGTGCAGGATGCATGTGTGCAGTGGGTGGAGCATGTGGCGTCTGTGCAGGATGCATGTGTGCAGTGGGCGGAGCATGTGGCCTGCGTGCAGTGGCAATGGGCGGAGCATGTGGCGTGTGCGCAGGATGCCTGTGTGCAGTGGCAGTGGGCGGAGCATGTGGCGTGCGTGCAGGATGCATGTGTGTAGTGGGTGGAGCATGTGGCGTCTGTGCAGGATGCATGTGTGCAGTGGGCGGAGCATGTGGCCTGCGTGCAGTGGCAATGGGCGGAGCATGTGGCGTGTGCGCAGGATGCCTGTGTGCAGTGGCAGTGGGCGGAGCATGTGGCGTGTGTGCAGGATGCATGTGTGCAGTGGGTGGAGCATGTGGCGTGTGTGCAGGATGCATGTGTGCAGTGGGTGGAGCATGTAGCTCTGTGCAGGATGCATGTGTGCAGTGGCAATGGGCGGAGCATGTGGCGTGTGCGCAGGATGCATGTGTGCAGTGGGCGGAGCATGTGGCCTGCGTGCAGTGGCAATGGGCGGAGCATGTGGCGTGTGCGCAGGATGCCTGTGTGCAGTGGCGGGGCGTGGACACCAATCATTGGGCGCATGAGATGCCGGCAATACTGTGCCCGGGACTCGCCATTGCTCCCCAGGCACGGAAAGGCCCTTTTATTTGCGTTCGCTTTTTCTGTGATGGAGACCCGCATCTCCTTTGAACTGTGGCAGAAAAGGCGCTTCCGGCTTCCTCCGGTAGATGGCGCTCCTGTCTGTGGTGGCAAACTATCCGTTCGCTAGGTTACCAAAGCGCTTGGGAAAAGCCACTGTCTGCGCATGCTCTTTTTATGAGGACTTTCTGCGCATGCTTCCGCCTTGATCCCTTACTGCGCATGCGCTGGAGATCAGTATCTCACCCTTTGGGTGCGGACTCACTACGCATGCGTCGCCCAGTATCCCAGCTCTGAGCGGGTCTATCAGATCTACAGGCCGTTCCACTGATGACTGACGGTTCAGCTCTCCTCAGTCACTCTGGGAGGCTCTTAGTAAATTGGGTGTATTCCTCTTTGAGTTGTGAGTACCTCGGGAGTAGCTGCTCATTACGCATGCTCTGTTCGGCATCCCATTCTCGCGCATGCTCAGAGTATCAGTGTCTCAGCACTGAGCATTTTCATCAGCTCTGCAGACCCGCTCCACTGATGAGGACTGATAGCTCAGCCATCCTCAGTCACTCTGGGAGGCTCCACTGATGAGGACTGACAGCTCAGCCGTCCTCAGTCACTCTGGGAGGCTCCACTGATGAGGACTGACAGCTCAGGCATCCTCAGTCACTCTGTGAGGCTCCACTGATGAGGACTGACAGCTCAGGCATCCTCAGTCACTCTGTGAGGCTCCACTGATGAGGACTGACAGCTCAGGCATCCTCAGTCACTCTGGGAGGCTCTGCAGCCCAGCTCCACTGATGAGGACTGACAGCTCAGCCATCCTCAGTCACTCTGGGAGGCTCCACTGATGGGGACTGACAGCTCAGGCATCCTCAGTCACTCTGGGAGGCTCCACTGATGAGGACTGACAGCTCAGGCATCCTCAGTCACTCTGTGAGGCTCCACTGATGAGGACTGACAGCTCAGGCATCCTCAGTCACTCTGGGAGGCTCTGCAGCCCAGCTCCACTGATGAGGACTGACAGCTCAGCCATCCTCAGTCACTCTGGGAGGCTCCACTGATGAGGACTGACAGCTCAGGCATCCTCAGCCAATCTGGGAGGCTCCACTGATGAGGACTGACAGCCCAGCCATCCTCAGTCACTCTGGGAGGCTCCACTGATGAGGACTGACAGCCCAGCCATCCTCAGTCACTCTGGGAGGCTCTGAGCGGTGGGGGTCGTGTTGCTGGGACCCACTCCCTGTCTCCTGCTCGTTTACATCTCACATCCTATATTTTGGAATGGAAGACGCCTCCCAAAGGATGAAGCAGTAATAATGGCATAATTTCCTGCAGGTGAGTGACCTGCAGCTGCTCCACTCTCTTGCAGTGAGAAGAGTCTTCTGAGGGGAAATGGTGACTTGTCTCTGCTTTTCCTTCACTGACCCTTAAGCCTTTCTCCTGTGTATGGGATGGGGGGCGGGGAGGGGGCTGTCTAACCTTCCATTAAGCCTTTCTCCTGTGCATGGGATGGGGGGTGTGTGATGATGGTGGTTGCGGGGAGGGGGCTGCCTAACCTTCCATTAAGCCTTTCTTCTGTGTATGGGATGGGGGCCGGGTGATGCTGGTGGGGCGGGGAGGGGGCTGCCTAACCTTCCATTAAGCCTTTCTCTTGTGTATGGTCTAGAGGGCGGGTGATGCTGGTGGGTGGGTGGGGGGGGGGAGGCTGCCTAACCTTCCATTAAGCCTTTCTCCTGCGTATGGGATGGAGGGCGGGTGATGCTGGTGGGGGCTGCCTAACCTTCCATTAAGCCTTTCTCCTGTGTATGGGATAGAGGGCGGGTGATGCTGGGGAGGTGGGGAGGGGGGCTGCCTAACCTTCCTTTTTATTTTATTTTTTTCAAACCGTTGTTTATTAGTTCGATCAACAAACTTTTACAACTTTTTACATTACTCCTTTTTTCATATTATACAATTAAAAGTTTCAAATAAACAATATTTCTTTCTGCTAAACTGTTTGCTTTGCCTGCTATATACAATTCACTATACATTTTATGATAACAGTTAAGAGTTCAATCATTACAGATCACCATGTGGCAGGTGTTTTGACATCTTCATGTGTTCATATATTGAGAAGATAAAGGTGGTATAATGCACGATTGTTGGTACTTTATTTTGCACTTGAATGTAATTTTGCAAATTTGTGGAGGCTGCCGGATAGCATGGGCATAACCTAACCTCTATTTGGAAAACATCAACTTGCCGAACAACCCCCTAGCAGCTATAACAGCAGACAAGCGACATTTGCTAGGACAAAGCAATACAAATAGAGTGTTACTTACATCAGCATCTAGTCTGCCCCTTGAATCTTTTGGAACATATTCTCAAGTTCATGATTAATTAGTGTTAAGAGTCTACACAAAGACAATATGAAACTCGTTCTAGTTCCCCACATACAAGTTAACCAAAGCCATTCCCTGGTTGCCTCAGAGAGTGCACATTCTGTTGCAATTTTGAATAAGCGTGTTGTCTCAACATGTGGACAGAATATAACTAGATGTTTCAACGTTTCTTTAATAGAGCCATCATTACAGAACCTACATCCCATCTCCCAATCTGCTTTCAAGTAAGGGCTCCAACTGCCAATTCTTTCTAAGGTTAGGGATTGATTTATTTTATTACAGGGAAATTGAATTACATATGGTTTGTGTGGGCGTCTTGGAGAGCAAAAGAGGGCTGCTTCCTTGTATCCTTTAAGTTCAGCTATTCGGTTTAACGTTTTGCACCAGTCATGTTCAATAATACGCAATTTGACATGATTTGATCTAAATTCCAAGTCTGCTGGTTCGAGTGCAAGTTCGTCCAACAGATGGACCATTTGCGAATGGTAGTTCGTGAGGGAGGTTCGTTCCAAAGCGACCATTAGTTGTCCTAAGTCTTCATATAAACAATTATCCGGTGGGTATAGCATTCTGGCGAAGTTAGATACTAAACGCCAGTTCCGGCGTGCGGACAAAGCAGTAAGACCAAGTTCTTGCCTTATTATCAGATTAGGAATGGATTTGGCCAACCGCAATGCTCCCTTCCATAATCCTCCTTGTAATTGATCAAGATAGATGTTGATGTTCACAAGGCACATATCCAAAGCGAAAAGAAGCACAGATTCCACTTTCAATATGTAGAATTGTAGTAGTGGCAACAATGAGAATTTGCAGAATTTTATGTAAACTATCCACATTTGGGTGGAAAGGGGAGCCACTTTCTTTTGTAATATCTCTTTCCACATTGGCAGAGACCGGGAATCAGTTATTGTGTAGCCAAGATAATGTATGGCAGGTACTATGGTAATAGGAGAGTTTTCAATTCTCCAATTGCGAGTAATGTTTTTCCTCTTAAAATTACTAAATAGTCGGCCACCAGGGGGCGCACGGATGAGCCCCCTCTCCGTGTGAGCGCTCTACACAAGGTCCAGAAAGTGGCAGTGAGCCCCCACTTCGAGACCCCCCCCAGAGTTGGTTCTTGAGCAAGAGACGTGGGACGGTGTCCCCCCCGCATGAGAGAAAACCCGGAGAAAATCGGAGGCGGCATCGTGGTGAAATCAACATCGGCGCTTTGAGGCCTTTGCCGCGGCGTGCGTCCCGCGGAACTTCCAGTCCAGGCCTGCGTATAAGAGCCGCCCTCTGTGACTGACCCGGCGCACTTCTTGGAGCCCCGTGAGGAAACTGCTGTGCACTGCTGCTCAGTGCGGCTGGAAGCCACTTCTGACACCCCCGCTGCGGCACGGTAAGTGGACCCTTCGTCCCCCCCGGCATCGCGGGGCAGCTGTCCCCTCCACTGCTAGTCTTTGCCGGCTGTCCTCGGCCTGACGGCACGGTGGGGCCTCATCCTCCTCCCTACCTACCCTCCAGGCGGGCCCTCTCCGGTGTTGCAGGAACGGCACTCGATGCCTGAGAGGTCACACGCTTTCGCTGCGCAGCCGGTTGGGAGGGTGAAGGAGGACTCTACGAATACATATTGGAACAAAACTCGAGAGGCCCTCAAGTGCTGGTCCTTCGCGCGGGTGCTAACGTTACATCAATAGAAGGCCGCTGGGACGTTTTTCACCCTGCCAAGTGCCCTTCATGGACCCTAAGACCAAGTTGGCGAAATACACGTTTTCACCAATTGCCAGATCCCAAGGGCCATCTTCGATTTCTACAATGTCGACAGCAGGATCCGAGGCTGCCGCGACCAAGGCGGATGTAGCTGATTTGCTTGCCGAACTGAGGGGCATGCGAGCAGATATCGGTAACAGGATAGATAAGATCACGCAGAGGATGGACAAGATGGACAACAGGCTCGAGCAGGTTGAGCACAACCAAACATCTCTGAACACACTGGAAGCACAGATGGATCACCGCATTGCAGACATATCGAACAGAGAAGATGAATTGCGCCTTAAGGTCGACGACCTCGAAAATAGGGAGCGTCGTAACACTATTCGAGTCTTTGGTCTTCCTGAGAAAGAGGGTGAAACCGATCTAGACCTGAAGCAATCGTTACACACTATCCTGAAGCTCCTCTACAACGATGACTCAATTGACGCACCCAAAATTGACCGAATCCATAGGGCTGGCGGTAGACCGGGGGCCCCGAGATCGGTCCTGGCTCGGTTTCATAACTATGCGGACAGAGCACGAATCTTGGACAAGGCCAGAAATGCCCCACAATTGTCCTTGGAGAACTCCGCTATTTCCCTCTACCAAGACTTGTCATCCCTCACACTAGCAATGAGGAAAAAGTGCTCTCCGATCACGAAAATGTTGAAAGACAAGGGCGTCCGGTACCGATGGGGGTACCCATTTTCCCTCACCTTCGAATGGGAAGGCTCGACATTGAGGCTTGTCAGGGTGAAAGACATTGCTGACTGTACGTCAGACCTGATAGGTTCGCCGGAAGGTGCCCCCTCTCATGAGGATCAAGGAACATCTGGTGGTGAGTGGAAAACCAAGGCTTCACGGCGGAGGAAGATCCCAGGTTCTAGGAAATTCAGAAAGATGAACACCTCCCAGGATATGGAACACTGACAAGGTGCCTGAAGTGCTTTGGCATACCCTTGGGTAAAAGGTAAACTGGGCAAGTTACTCCGCCGAGGGGGTTACGAACTCATGCATAAGAGTCAACCTCCTGCTATGAGACTTCCATAGATGGCCTGCAGGCCAAATTGTGAAAGGTCATTTTCTCCAAGTGTGAGGTATCTCTAGCTCTGTGTGTCTCAGACGCTCGGAATGTGATATGATGTAATACTCACGTTGCGCTAGCTCCTTGGGGAGGGTTGATGACTTTGTTGTTGAACCATTGTTATTGTTAGGTGCACACAAAAGTTGGGGGCTCACTGATATAAGTGACTTTATTTTGGTAGGACCGCCTGTTTTTGCGGTCTCCACTGGTGGTCCGAGTTTGGCTGGGTGATGTCAACCCGGGCGAATCGGGCGCCGAATGTGTTGGGGATGGGGTGGGGGGTGGGGGAGGTTGAGAAACACACACTTTGCATCAATCTTGATCTAACAGACACGCAGACGCACCTTGGCCACACTGAAGTCTATGGTATGCATCAGACGATTTGGACGTCGGCCTCTGTGGGATTTCCTGAGATCCATTCATATAATGACGACCCATGCATAACGATGGCCGACAGGATATGTGCTGTGGCACAGATGGATTGGCCGCCCACGATCACTAACTACACCTACGATGGCACTTACACCCCGTAGGGACACACTACGCATTTGCACACTCAACGTCAAAGGCTTGAACTCTCCCACAAAACGATCAATGGTGGCTAGGGAATTCAGAAGATCGAATGTAGACATCTTGTTCCTTCAAGAAACGAGATACCGGAGGGGTGAGGAGAGAGCCATCCAGTCACGGGAGATTGGGCTCGCCTACTGGAGCTCGGGTATATTGAAAAAGGCAGGGGTGGGAATTCTGGTTCGCAAATCCCTCCGAATGACAACTCTTGACATATGGACGGACACTGAGGGTCGGGCGATCACGGTTGTAGGTAACATAGGGGGCATAATAATCACTCTGGCCACGCTCTACGCACCCAATCAAGGGCAGAATCGTTTTCTTCACAAAATCTCTGAAAAGGTCTTTAACATGGCTAAAGGGCACACGATCTTGGGCGGGGACTTTAACACATGGATGGACAGCTCTATTGACAGGCAGACCAGGGCCGACGCATTAGACCCGCCCAACACTCGAACTGAGGCTGAAATTAAGTCTACCCTTGATCTTTATGGCCTTGTAGATAGCTGGCGACATCTACACCCGTTGGACAGAGGTTTTACCTTTCACTCCCTCCCCCACGACACACTCACACGCATCGACTATATCTTTCTCTCCAACGATCTTCTACCTGTGCTGCAAGCTGCTACTATATACCCCTCTGCATGGTCAGACCATGATATGGTTGCAATTGATATATCCTGGGATGAGCTGTCACCCCGCAATTCCAAATGGAGGTGTAACGAATCCCTCTGGGCTGACCCGGTCTTTAAGGAGACCTTTGAAAAAGAGATCGAGCAATTCTTTCCCACTAATGATACAGGGGAAGTAGGGAAGGTAACTGTGTGGGAAGCAGCCAAGGCTACTTGGAGGGGAATCCTTATACGGGAAGGGGCCCGAAGGAAAAGGGAATGCGCCCTGGTGGAGAGGGGCATTAGGGTGAAGCTTGCCGTGGCTCAGAACTTGGCGCAGACCACCCCGTCTGACAGACCTAGGTACCTGACTGAAGCTAAACAACTCAGAGAAGAATTGAGGATTCTTATTGCTGGCAAAACAGCACAGACCTTACAGTGCCTTAAGCAAAAATACTATGAGAAGGGGGACAAAGCAGATGCTCTGTTAGCAGCTCGCCTCCGTGCGCAGAGAGCGGAGAGATGGGTTGATCGAATTGAGAGGACTGATGGCACTCTGATAGACACGACGGTCACGTCCCCGAAGGACATACAGAAGGCATTTGCCTACTTCTATGAAGATCTATATATGTGTGACCCTCCTCCCCCTATAGGAAGCGTAGACGCATATCTTGAGGGAGCGCGTCTTCCCACCCTCACAGGTGCGGAGGCCGAATCCATAGATACTCCGGTCACTGAGGAGGAAGTGGAGAGTGCCATTAAGAGGCTGAAAATAGGGAGAGCCCCAGGGGATGATGGATTTACACCGGGTTTCTATAAAGCATTTTCCACCCTCCTTGCCCCCTTCCTAGCATCCTTGTTTAACCATATTTTCAATACAGGTCAGGCCCCCCCGTCCTTCTCTCAGGCCCTCCTGGCTGTAATTCCTAAGGAAGGTCGAGATCCCAAATACTGTAGTTCTTATCGACCCATCTCACTTCTTAATATCGACGCTAAGGTGTATGCTAGAGTCATTGCGGCTCGGCTCGAGACATATCTTCCTAGATTGGTACACTCCGACCAAGTTGGCTTTGTTCTTGGCAGGCAGGGCGCAGATACCATGCGGAAAACACTCCACTTACTACACGAGGCACAGGGAATGAAGGGGGACCCATCTCTTTTGTCGTTGGATGCTGAGAAGGCTTTTGATAGAGTGTCTTGGGATTTTTTGGAAAGAGTGTTGGTGTCATATGGGTTGGGACCGAAACTCTGCCGCGCCATTAAAGCATTGTACACCTCCCCCATGACATCGGTGGCGGTGAATGGAGGATATTCACGCTGGTTCCCCCTTGAAAGAGGTACGAGACAGGGTTGCCCACTGTCAGCAATATTGTTTGTGATGTCCCTTGAACCATTGGCGCAGAAACTAAGAAGTGACGGTAGAGTTAAAGGCATCACGGTGGGAGACAGGGAGTACAAACTGGGGCTATACGCAGACGATATATTGCTTCACTTGACCGACCCCTTAGATTCGATCCCAGCTGCGTTTGATATAATTGAGGAATACGGTGCATTGGCCGGCCTAAAAATCAACACAGGGAAGTCAGTCCTCCTCCCGATTGATAAGAGTAGGGATTCTGAAATCGCACGCTTTGCCCCGCTTGGAGTCCAAGTCAGCCTCACTACACTCCGTTACTTGGGCATTAATGTCACCCGCGACCTTGACTCCTTATATGAAGCTAATTTCCCACCACTGTCACACGCTCTACAGAAAGATAGCCAACGGTGGTCCAAGCTCACGATCTCCTGGATGGGCCGTTTGAATGCCATAAAGATGGTCTTTCTCCCTAAGATATTATATTTGTTTCAGATGCTCCCCGTTAGGATGCCCCCGGAGTACTTCATGGATGTGCGAAAAATGTTTTTGTCCTTCCTGTGGCAGGGCCAGAGACCCAGAATTCCAAGACCCTTACTCCAGCTCCGCAAAGACAACGCGGGAGTAGGCCTCCCGGACATGGAGACATATTACAGGGCGGCGCAACTTAGAGTTCTGTCCCACACTTTAGGCAGCGTTCGGAACCCCAGTGGATAGCGCTGGATAACTATCACCTTCGTCCCTTTATTGTACCCGAATGGTTATGGGTCCCCAGATCCCAGTTGCGTGAAAGAATCAGATCCCACCCTATCTTAGGTACGCTATGGGCAATTTGGAAACCAGGCAGGAAAATGATGGGAGTCACGACGTGGCCATCTCCCTTGGGTCACCTTTGGTCACCAGGGATCCGAGACGCAATCCCAGAACCGGGAAGCTATGAAACGTGGTACCAAGCGGGGCTGGAAAGGGCGGGCCAATTATGGCGCGACGGAATCTTTATAACCATACAAGACCTCCAGGAGGCGCTCGGCATAGGCACGCTCTCAGTTTTCCTGTACTTGAGACTCAAAGGGGTTATGACAAGGTCAATCTGGAAGGACCAGCTGCAGAGGGATCTTACCCCATTTGAAACGATCCTTGATCGATGTACGGGCTCTAGTGGTCTGATAAGTGCTATGTATTCGGCCCTTATCGAGATTGATATCTCCCCCTCATTGGTGCTTAAGGGCAGATGGGAGGCAGATATGGGCAGACAAATCTCCGAAAAGCTGTGGCTAAACATCTGCAGACGCACTGCGAAATCCTCAATATCCTGCCAGTACAAACTCCATGCCATAAAACTTTTGTATAGATGGCAGTACGACCCGACCAGGCTTGCCAAAATGTACCAGGGGGTTAGTCCATATTGTTGGAGGGGCTGTGGGAAGCGGGCTGGTTACTGGCATATGTGGTGGGGGTGTGCCATGGTCCAGACCTACTGGTCAGAGGTTCTTAGCTGGATCAGGGATCTGGACGATGAAGAAAGGGTAAAGCAGCCAATGTTTATCTTGTTTGGTCTGATTGAAACAGGGGACGAAGTTGTAAAAGCACCTAGGATGGTACAAGGTTTACTGATGGCTGCACGAGCCTGCCTCACTATGGTGTGGAAGAGGCCCAAGCTCCCTAGTAAAACTGAATGGCTTGGGGTTGCCCAGACTCTCTATAGAATGGACTACCTGACCGCCACTTTACGCGGAGGTCTCACTGATGTTGAAAGTGCCTGGTCTGAGTTCAGAGCCAAGTATGCCTTGTAAAGACAATGGCCCTCATTACAACTCAGGCGTTAAGGGTTAACGCCACCGTTAACCCTTAACGCCTGATTCCCACCTTAACGCCTGCTTTTTGCAGGCGTTAAGTTCCATGGTGCTAAGGCACCTTGGTGCTAATTACGGCACCGTAATTTACGGTGCCGTAATTAGCGCCTTCCCCACTCCCATTATGCCCTATGGGGCAAAAATGGGAATGGGGAAGGGAAAATGGGAAATGGGGATTTACCGCCCCACTCACCTTGTAATGGGGCGGTAAATCCGCCATCCACCATGGTGTAAACGTAGATTACACCATGGTGGTAAAGTTGGTGCACTTAGCACCTCAGTTGTAATGAGGGCCAATGTGTGCAGTATATTGTTGCGATTTGTGCCAATAATGATAACAAACGAGGATTTTTGTTGTGGCGGCTCCATGTGTCATGTTATGTGTCCTGGTCGGATATCATATTTATACTCAAAGCTTTCTGGTGCTGTCTCATTGTTTAATGATGTTTCTCAATCACGCATTTGGAGATATTAGAGAGGGGGGGAGGGAGGAGGGGGGGCGAGACTGGGTTTTGTTAATCCTATTCATTATACTGCTTAATTTTCAAGAACTACTGCACATGATATAAGAAGATGGTACTTGTCTTACATGCTCATTCTAACTATTTAATGAAGGATTTCGGATGTAAGTGACTGTTGAGCTTGTACAAAATCAATAAAGTTTGAATTTAAAAAAAAAAAAATTACTAAATACTACAATGTGTGATTTTTCCACATTGCATTTTAGGTTGTGGATCCGACAGTAAGAGGCAAACAAGTCTAATCTAATTTACAGGCCTTTAGGAGTACGATCGAAGATTATTATATTATTGGCAAAGGCTAGCCATTGTATTTTTAGATGACCAAGCCTTGCCGGATAAGAAATCTGAGTGTTCCAAATGTCGTTAATACCACATAAGTAAAGATTAAAGAGTGTGGCCGCTAGGTTGCATCCCTGCTTTGCACCAACATCGATGTTTATCGGCTGCGTTGTTGAACCTACATTATTAACTCTTACCAAATAAGTGGTATTTGCATGAAGCATGGATATTAGCTGTATTATGTACTCAGGTATATTCATGGCAGCCATTTCTTTCCAGAGTAGTGCACGTATGACATAATCAAATGCAGAAGTAAGATCTATTGACGCCATGTAAAGTGGACCAGAATCCCGTATTTTGGTTTTTGCTAGCAAATGCGCCATAATTGTTGCATTAAGCGAAGTACCCATCCTTGCCTGGAAACCAATTTGATATCTGGACAGCACACGAAGCTGCCCAATGACCGCTTGTAATTCGCCCAAGAGCAAGCTGGCAAACACTTTTGCAGCAGTATCAATTAGCGCGATCGGTCGAAAGTTGCCTGGCTCAGATCTTACTCCTTTTTTATATATTGGTACGATGATGGATTTTAGCCAGGAAGGAGGGGGATCGGCGCTTACTAGAATATGGTCAAAACGTTTCTTGAAAATCTGAGCCCACATAGCTGGATGCCGTTTGAAAACACAAGTTGGAATCCCTTCAGCGCCCGCTGCTTTAGAGTATTTTAATGTGGTTATAGAGGTCTCTATACAGGACACTTCCCATGGCGAGAAGGAAGCAGTGGCTAAGCTAGTCCATTTATAGTCTATTTTTACAAAGGCTGCAGGGAGGGCAAATTTCTTCTCAAAGAAAGTCTTCCAGACCTGTGCAGAGATCATAGAATACTGGTCAGTGGGGAGTACAGTAGTGCCCGCCCTGAGCAAAGCCCATGTGGATCGTGTATCCCTATGGCAAAGTGTACCAAACATTTTCTGATTTACCAGGTTGTGAATGAAATGCTTATGATCTCTGCATTTGTTTCGATAGGTGTTCAAAACCCTTTTTTTTTCTATCAGGAAAACCCCCCACGTCAGAGAAGTTCTATGAATTTCACGGAGGGCCGCATTCTTAGATCTTTTAGCTTCGAGAATAAAGTTGGAAGATAGTGCGGATCCTGTGGGAGGGTGCTGACTATTTACCCGCAGCGAGTTTATTACCCCAGATATTATTCTGGATAAGCCATCAAGTTCTAGGTTTGGAAAAGCTCGGTGATGGTACGAGCTGTAATAGAATATGAGGCGTGCAGAGATCATGTCATTTACCTTATCACAGAGTTTGGTAGCCCATCGAATTGACAATCCAGGTCGATCCCCTTCAAGCAGCTCTTGCTGAGGGTCTGTGACTAATTTTGCCACATCTATCTGCAGATTTAAATGAATCATGTTGTAGTCACTCAAGCCAGTATCATAGATTTTGATGTTAGTGGAGAGCGACTGCAAGCCCCGAGATATGGCAAAATAGTCAATACAAGTGGAACTGCCACCTCTCCTCCAAGTATGAAACCCATCGCTAGTCTCGAAAGCGAGAATGTCGAGTTCCCAAGATTCCAAATACTCTTTCCACAAACGACCTCTATAGTCCGCTTGCTGAGTAGCCCCACAATTAACAAGGTTAGAATTAGTTTTCATACAGTACGCATTGAAAACCCCTCCTAAAACAATATCACAGGTAGGATGTACTGATAAAACTTCGTCAAATACATTGTCCAGCTCCTGAAAAGCAAGTGTTATGTTAAGCGTTGCTGGATTGTGATATAGACATACAATTAGAAATGGAGTTGAGTGTCTACTCTTGAATGTGATAAGTACGACCAACATTGCAATTGCATTGTATACATCTAAAACAATTGCATTTAGGTTGGTGTTTAAGCATATTGCTAGTCCACCGTACGGCCTACCACATGTGCCTCGCTTCGCTTTTGTTTGAATGACAGTGTATCCAGGCAACAAGAGTTTGTCGTTGCACATAGTTTCCTGACAAAGCATAATATCACATTCCGTAGCTAGATGTACATTACTAAACCATTGATTTAGATTATTAAAACCACACGAGTTCCAAGATAAGATTGATAAGTCTGATAGCTGGTTAGTGGGGAGTGTTATTCATAGCTGGGTTTAATATGTTGTGCAAGGCGGTTAACCATGACCAGTCCTTACTAGTATTGGATAAGCCTACTAATTGGGCAATAACTTCAGCATTGACCCCTCTCTGTGCTGCACCAGAGGCTAAATTTGGCAGGTGCACGGAAGTATGCACTAAAGGAGTTTCATTAAATGAAATGGCGTCATCGATAGAATCAAAGGGGTACGGCATCAGGCCGATAAAACGCGACTCTTCCGTATATTGTAGGAGGAGGTTGGTAATAATGGCCGATTGCACCTTACACACCATGCGATGGTTCTGAATTGGCGGCAGGGTGATCCACTCAATATCAGTCGTGTGCAGAGTGCAAAGACCAGGAATACGAGTAAAGGCCTGCAACAGTGCAGATCGATTGAGTCGCTTTATGCCATTCTTGTCCGAGATGATTTCCCATCCTAAGATTGTGGTGGACTGTTTGGTCATCTCCCCCATCACTTCAAAATCCCCCCCAGAGTGTTCCGGAGATGAGTCACGCTGCCTTTGCTTCTCACCCACTCCCTTTGAGTCTTGCGAGAGTGGAATCTTTTTGCCAGACTCACTCTGATTCTCTGGGTGGTGATGCTGGTAACGCTCATCGGTTACTGCGACCGCTCCAGAAGCTGGCTCCATTTCCAGCTCCATCTCATTATTAATGGATGGTATCTCTACTACCTTTCCTATTTTAGTGATTTTGTTGTGAATAGATTTTAAAAAATTAGGTAATTGGGTCTGAGACGATGAGGGTACTATCTCATCAGTAGGGGCATACATCCACTGAGACGGCAATTTATTGTGGTTTATATTGGAGCAAGTTTCCGCACGGTCCAATCCAGTTACAATGCTTTTCTCTTCTTCTGGATCGAGCGCTTGTGCGGAAATGTTTCTCTTTGCAGTTTTATTTTTAGTTTTTTCATTTGCTTTTATTTGGGCAACAGATTCCTCTTGAGAAATTTGGGTCGCTTTTTTACGATCCACTTTCCTTTTCAAGGCACGGAAAAAGAGTCTTTTTTCCTTCCTTGAAATAAAGGCACGCCCTACATGTGGGGGGGAACTTTCAGCTACAGCAGATGAAATATTATCAGGAACAGAGTCAATTTGATCATTGTTCTCAAATAGTTTAGTTAGTGCTGAGGGGCTGTCCGGATGGAATGCCTGACCCCCTTTCGAGCATCCAAAAGAGTCCCCCAATTTCTGTTCCCCGGGGCCAGATTGTAAGAAAAATAGCACCTGTTCCAGCTTCTCAGCATGTGAGGCAACTTCCGTACATAGTTGGGCATGCGTGAGAATGTTGCAGGAAATGTCAGGTACTGGGACAAGCACAGTTTGCGAAAATGATTGAGGGAATGCATAAGTAACACAGGGAACATTCGTTATTTTAGATCCATTCAGAGGAGCAACTGGATCATCTGTTTGCATAGTCACGGAGATATTATTGGGTGCTTCCGATTTCGACGGTTGATGCGCGTCTGGTACCCGTCTAAGGCTGTCAGTAAATATAAAACCCTCCAATTTGTTAATTTTTAGTAGGATTTCTGTCAACGCTGATTTGCAATCCCTTAATTCATAGTGCGTGTACTAATGGCCATGATCCAATAAGTTGAGTATTCTTGTTAGTACAGGTTAAGATGCTTCAAGGGATTGCATATCCTCAGTAGGTTCTAGGATATCAAAACCCAATGGGTGATTTGACAGCTTGTTGGCAGGCGAGTACGAGAGGTCTATTTCAGATTTTGTAGTGCCACTTGATACTCGAGTTGGGGATGAGGGCCAAGAGCTAGAAGCAGGAGAGTTGGAAGGTTTGGATTCATGCAAGGGAGGTGCTGGTGAGAGGTTTATATCCTCCATGTGTATCACATCTTTACAATGAATGTGTAATCCGCTCTCTTGCAACTAGGGTATGTAACTGGCGTGGAGGGACCAACCGAGAGCCGCACCCGTTTTTCGAGAGCAGCAAGTACGACCGGGCCTAGTATGGAATTGTCAGAGGGTGAGGAGGGAAGATCCTAAATAGAATGTTTAGGGCCAGACGCTACAATATCCATACGCATGCTAAGGAAACTTTTGCGGGATGGTTTGGGTGAGAGCTTACTTGGTGGAAGATCAGCGCTATGGGAGGAAAACCCATTTGTTACATTTGCGAGTGCCTGGGCGCGCGCACAGGAGAACGCCACCTCATGCTTTTTTTAGGTCCTGGTCAGTTACAGGACCCCAATGCGCCGCCAAGCCGGTGCCTTCACTCGGCACAGGAGCGTCACTCCTCACGAGTTCCTTTGACAGTGGCATATGTTTGTTTTTCCTGCTTTTTTCGGAATTTGCAGGTTTAGAAGGAGACAATTTTAGAGGTGACCACTACGCATACATGAAACCATTTAGGCCTAACGCGCTACGCTCTGTGAAGAGCAGGCTATAATCCCCACAGAATACACCACTCGGGTCCGAACATGTGTAGAATTCAAAACGCCCAGAGGGGCCCATGCTCACCGCCTCACCGCCTAACAGCCCAACAGCCGCATTTCTGAATGCACTTCCGATGCGCGTGCGAGATGAGCGTGCACCAGTGCTTAAAAGGAAGTGGCTGTGGTTGGAGGGTGGGCAGGAGGGCGGGCGGGAAGGCGGAGCTGCAGAAAAAAAAGAAAGAGAGAGTTTTTAGCGTTGACTGAGAAATGTGCTTTCACTCTCACGACAACAGCAAGACCCGCGGGAGACCCGGGGTCTTGCTTAGAGTAAACACAAAAGTCCCCAAAGCACCAAAGTTCAAAATCCACGTTACTTTTTTGAAAAAGAAAGTCCTCCACACGTTTCCACAGCCGCAACACTTCCTCTTGCAGACGGCTCTATCGGGAGACGCAGGCAACATGGCAACAGACGGAAAGATCAGCAGAAGTCACAGCCCAACAGCCGCACTTCTGAATGCACTTCAGATGCCTAACCTTCCTTTAAGCCTTTCCCCTGTGCTTGGGATGGAGGGCCGGTGATGCTGGTGGGGGGGGGGGGTAGAGGTGGCTGCCTAACCTTCCATTAAACCTTTCTCCTGTGTATGGGATGGAGGGTGGGTTATGATGATGGTGGGTCGGGGAGGGGGCTGTCTAACCTTCCATTAAGCCTTTCTTCTGTGTATGAGATGGAGGGTGGGGTATGATGGTGGGGGCGGGTGGGGACTGCCTAACCTTCCATTAAGCCTTTCTCCTGTGTATGGGATGGAGGGCGGGTGATGTTGGTGGGGCAGGGGAGGGGGCTGCCTAACCTTCCATTAAGCCTTTCTTCTGTGTATGAGATGGAGGGGGGGGTATGATGGTGGGGGCGGGGTGGGGACTGCCTAACCTTCCATTAAGCCTTTCTCCTGTGTATGGGATGGGGGCGGGTGATGCTGGTGGGGGCAAGGGGGCTGCCTAACCTTCCATTGAGCCTTTCTCCTGTGTATGGGATGGAGGGCGGGTGATGCTGGTGGGGCAGGGAGGGGGCTGCCTAACCTTCCATTAAGCCTTTCTCCTGTCTATGGGATGGAGGGCGGGTGATGCTGGTGGGGTCTGGGGAGGCGGCTGCCTAACCTTCCATTAAGCTTTTCTCCTGTGTATGGGATGAAGGGCGGGTGATGCTGGTGGGGGCGAGGGGGCTGCCTACCCTTCCCTTAAGACTTTCTCCTGTGTATGGGATGGGGGGGCGGGTGATGCTGGGGGGGTCGGGAGGGGGCTGTCTAACCTTCTATTAAGCCTTTCTCCTGTGTATGGGATGGAAGGGGGTAATCCTGGTGGGAGCGGAGAGGGGGCTGCCTAACCTTCCATTAAGCCTTTCTCCTGTGAATGGGATGGAGGGGGGTGATGCTGGTGGGGTGGGGAGGGGGCTGCTTAACCTTCCATTAAGCCTTTCTCCTGTGCATGGGATGGAGTGCGGGTGATGATGGTGGGGGCGGAGAGGGGGCTGCCTAACCTTCCATTAAGCCTTTCTCCTGTGCATGAGATGGAGGGGGGGGGGTGATGATGGTGGGGGCGGAGAGGGGGCTGCCTAACCTTCCATTAAGCCTTCTGTGTATGGGATGGAGGGGGGTGATCCTGGTGGGGCGGAGAGGGGGCTGCTTAACCTTCCATTAAGCCTTTCTCCCGTGCATGGGATAGAGGGCGGGTAATGCTGGGGAGGTGGGGACGGGGTGCTGCCTAACCTTCCTTTAAGCCTTTTCCCTGTGCATGGGATGGTGGGCCGGTGATGCTGGTGGGGGGGGGGAGGCTGCCTAACCTCCCATTAAGCCTTTCTCCTGTGTATGGGATGGAGGGTGGGTGATGCTGGTGGGGCGGGGAGGGGGCTGCCTAACCTCCCATTAAGCCTTTCTCCTGTGCATGGGATGGGGGTGGGTGATGCTGGTGGGGCGGGGAGGGGGCTGCCTAACCTTCCATTAAGCCTTTCTTCTGTGTATGAGATGGAGGGTGGGTGATGCTGGTGGGGGCGGGCAGGGGGCTGCCTAACCTTCCATTAAGCCTTTCTCCTGTGTATGGGATGAGGGCGGGTCATGCTGGTGGGGCGGGGAGGGGGCTGCCTAACCTTCCATTAAACCTTTCTCCTGTGTATGGGATGGAGGGTGGGTTATGATGGTGGTGTGGGGAGGGGGCTGCCTAACCTTCCATTAAGCCTTTCTCCTGTGTATGGGATGGAGGGGGGCTGATGCTGGTTGGGGGTGGGGGCTGCCTAACCTCCCATTAAGCCTTTTTCCTGTGTATGGGATGGAGGGCGGGTGATGCTGGTGAGGGTGAGGGGGCTGCCTAACCTTCCATTAAGCCTTTCTCCAGTGTATGGGATGAGAGGCGGGTGATGCTGGTTGGGCGGGGAGGGGGCTGCCTAACCTTCCATTAAGCCTTTCTCCTGTGTATGGTATGGAGGGGGGTGATGCTGGTGGGGGAGGGGCAGAGGGGGGCTGCCTAACATTCCATTAAGCCTTTCTCCTGTGCATGGGATGGAGGGCGGGTGATGCTGGGGGGGTGGGAGGGGGCTGCCTAACCTTCCATTAAGCCTTTCTCCTGTGCATGGAATGGAGGGCGGGTGATGCTGGGGGGGGGGAGGGGCCTGCCTAACCTTCCATTAAGCCTTTCTCCTGTGTATGGGATGGGGGCGGGTGATGCTGGTGGGGGCGAGGGGAGTGGGCTGCCTAACCTTCCATTAAGCCTATCTCCTGTGTATTGGATGGAGGGCAGGTGATGCTGTTGGGGGCGGGGAGGGGGCTGCCTAACCTTGCATTAAGCCTTTCTCCTGTGTATGGGATGGAGGGCGGGTGATGCTGGTGGGGGCGGGAAGGGGGCTACCTAACCTTCCATTAAGTCTTTCTCCTGTGTATGGATGGAGTCGGGTGATGCTGTTGGGGGCAGGAAGGGGGCTGCCTCACCTTCCATTAGCCTTTCTCTTGTGTATGGGATGGGGGGTGGGGTATGATGGTGGGGGCGGGGTGGGGGCTGCCTAACCTTCCATTAAGCCTTTCTCCTGTGTATGGGATGGAGGGCGGGTGATGCTGGTAGGGCGGGGGAGGGGGCTGCCTAACCTTCCATTAAGCCTTTCTCCTGTGTATGGGATGGAGGGGGGGGGGGTGATGCTGATGGGTAGGGGGGCTGCCTAACCTTCCATTAAGCCTTTCTCCTGTGCATGGGATGGGGGTGGGTGATGATGGTGGGGGGGCTGCCTAACCTTCCTTTAAGCCTTTGTCCTGTGTATGGGATGGAAGGCGGGTGATGCTGGTGGGGGCAGGGGGCTGCCTAACCTTCCATTAAGCCTTTCTCCTGTGTATGGGATGGGGGTGGGTGATGATGGTGGGGGGGCTGCCTAACCTTCCTTTAAGCCTTTGTCCTGTGTATGGGATGGGAGGCGGGTGATGCTGGTGGGGGAGAGGGGGCTGCCTAACCTTCCATTAAGACTTTCTCCTGTGTATGGGATGGGGGGCGGGTGATGCTGGTGGGGCGGGGAGGGGGCTGCCTAACCTTCCATTAATCCTTTCTCTTGTGCATGGGATGGAGGGCGGGTGATGCTGGTGGGGGCGTGGAGGGGGCTGCCTAACCTTCCATTAAGCCTTTCTTCTGTGTATGGGATGGAGGGCGGGGAGGGGGCTGCCTAGCCTCCCATTAAGCCTTCTCCTGTGCATGGGATGGAGGGCGGGTGATGCTGGTGAGGCCTGGGAGGGGGCTGCCTAACCTTCCATTAAGCCTTTCTCCTGTGTTTGGGATGGAGGGCGGGTGTTGCTGGTGGGGCGAGGAGGGGGTTGCCTAACCTTCCTTTAAGCCTTTCTCCTGTGTATGGGATGGACGGCGGGTGATGCTGGTGTGGCAAGGAGGGGGCTGCCTAACCTTCCATTAAGCCTTTCTCTTGTGCATGGAATGGGGGTTGGGGAGGGGGCTGCCTAACCTTCCATTAAGCCTTTCTCCTGTCCATGCGATGGAGGGTGGGTGATGCTGGTGCTGCGGGAAGGGGGAGGGGGCTGCCTAACCTTCCATTAAGCCTTTCTCCTGTGCATGGGATGGAGGGCGGGTGATGCTGGTGAGGCCTGGGAGGGGGCTGCCTAACCTTCCATTAAGCCTTCATCCTGTGCATGGGATGAGGGTGGGTGATGCTGGTGGGGCGGGGAGCGGGCTGCCTAACCTTCCATTAAGCCTTTCTCCTGTCCATGGGATGGAGGGCGGGTGATGCTGGTGGGGGCGGGGAGGGGGCTGCCTAACCTTCCATTAAGCCTTTCTCCTGTCCATGGGATGGAGGGCGGGTGATGCTGGTGGGGGCAGGGATATTGATATTGATATTTTATTTCTATTGCGCTCGTACACAAGTGTTTCAGAGCTCGACAAGACAAGTGAGGGGAACAGGGGAGAACAAAACAGCGATCTTACTAGGACCAGTGACTTTGAGAACGCACAAGTGCATGGGAGAGGGGAGAAGTGGAAAGTGCGAAGCAGAGGAGAAACAGATAAATAACAATAAATAAATAATAAAGGAAACAAACAGTTTTAACGCAGCCAGCAATTTGCAAGTGCTAGGTTTAAGGCAGCAGACAGGGTAGGTATGATAAGTGCAGGAAGAAAAGGGGGGGGGGCTGTATGGGTACAGATTCAGACCCCAGTGCGAGGGTTTGCCCGGAGGCAGTGCGGGAGGGTGGCGGGGTGAGCAGACTGGGCCCGGAGGACAGAGGGTGGCCGGGTGCACAGTGCCAAGAGAGAACAGATCAGCAGGGGAGAGGGGGAGCGAAGGCAGAAGAAAAGAGGAAGGTCTTGAGGTGCTTTCAGAACTGGAGATGGTCTCCTCAAGTTTTAGAGTGGCAGGGAGGCTGTTCCAGAGGGAGGCCACAGCCAAAAAACAGAAATCTACCCCCAGCTCGTTTCTTTGAAAAACGGCTGACCCTGAGGGAGTTAAAGGTAGAGGAGCGAAGAGCTCGAGAGGGGAGGTATTTGCGGAGGGATAGCTGAAGGTATTTTGGACCCAGGCCCCAGAAAGCCTTGTGGACAATGCAGAGGGTTTTGAATTGAATCCTTGCATCCACTGGGAACCAATGGAGAGATTTCAGAGCTTGAGAGATACAATCCCAGGGCTTGAGGCCAAGGACAAGTCTTGAAGTCCTGTTCTGGATTAGTTTCAGAGGGCGGAGAGTAGAGGCAGTTAGATTTAGAAAGAGGCTGTTACAATAGTCCAACAAAGAGAGAACCAGAGTTTGGGATACCATGAGCTTCTGGCGGAAGGAGAGGAAAGGCAGAGTACATCTGAGGAGGTGCAGTAGGAAATTTGACTTTTTAGAGACCTCAGGGATGTGTGCGGAGAAGGAAGTGGTGGAGTCAAAGATGACACTGAGGTTCTTAGCATCGCAGGTGGGGGTAGGAGGAGTGCCAAGGGAGGCCGGCCAGAGAGTGAGGGGAAAGGATGGTGAAGGTGTGCCTATGAGGAGGATCTCTGTCTTGCTGGCATTCAGACAAAGATCATTGGCGGCACACCAATCTTGAATGGCAGTTAGGCAATCAGAGATGAGAGAGAGAGAGAGAGAGAGGAGGTGGCAGAGGGCAGCCTGAAAATGAGTTGAGTGTCGTCAGCGTAGCACTGAAAATTTGAGCAGAAAGTGGCAATGCAGTGGCAGAGAGTTGCCAGGTATTGGCTGGAAAGCCAGGGCGAGAGGTTAGACCCCTGGGGAACACCACAGGTAGAGAGGAAGATAGATGAAAGGAAGGACCCAAGTTGGACCTGGGAGGGTCGTTCTGAGAGGAAAGAGGTCAGCCAGGCCAGACCCTGATCAGTGATACCCAGGTTTTCACGGAGACGGTTGAGCAGGATGGTATTGTTGACTATGTCGAAGGCAGAGGAGAGATCGAGGAGGATGAGGACAGAGGGAATATTAGAGTCAAGGTTTGAGAGCAGATCTTCCTGGATGTTCAGGAGAGCAGTTTCCATGCTTCTGGCAGTTCTGAATCCAGACTGGTGGTCATGGAGACAGCCAACAGAATTGGAATGAAGGTTAAGCTGAGAGATGGCCAACTTTTCCAGGAGTTTGCCCAGAAAGGGAGTAATGGAAATTGGGCGATAGTTAGCTGGACAAGAAGGATCAGCTGTGGGTTTCTTGAGAAGAGGATGCACAAGGGAGTGCTTCAGAAGGGAGGGCAAGGATACTGAGGCAAAGGAGTGGTTGCAAAAATCACTAAGAGCCGAAACGAGCATGTCAATGTGGTCCTTGATGGTTTTAGAGGAACAGGGATAAACCTGTTTTGACGAGGCTTTCACAGATCGGACTTGTCTAGCAACCTCGTCAGGGAAGAAAAGAGGAAAGGACAAGAAGGATGGTGGGGGGTGGCGGCTAAAGGAGGGTCAGCAAGCACAGATGGAGAGGAGGGGTGGGGGCGGAGAGGGTGGACAGGATGTTCTGGGTTTTTTAAATGAAGTGAGAGGCAAGGGCATTGCAAAGAGCCTGGGAGGCAACAGGAGGGGTAGAGACTGCAGCAGGGTTGGCCAGCTCCTTGCAGATTTTAAAGAGTTCGGCCGAGTTGTTAGATGCCGCAGAGACACAAGCTTAAATGGGGACTCTTCTTGGTGAGAACAGAGAGTCAGTATTGCCTTTGTATCAGGCGACAGGCCAGTTTGTCAGAGGATGAACAGGAAGTCCTCCATTTCCTCTCAGCCGCCCTACACGTACGTTTAAGTGTAGCTAGGTCAGAGTCATACCAGGAATTGCACTTGGCTTTGGACTTCAAACGGATCCTCATGACAGGGGCAAGAGCATCAAGAGTATCAGAAATTGGAGAGTAGAGCAGAGACATTGCGTGTCAGGATGTGAGACAGCCAAAGGTGGAGGAGGTGGAGAGAAAGTGGCGGCAAATGCCTCAACTGCCACACGCTTCATGGGCCAGATGTCCGAGAAGGTAGGTGGCAGTGTTGGGGTAGGCTTGTCTTGGGGGGAAGAGAGGGAGAGATGAGAGGAGAGGAGGGAGTGATCGCTCCAGGAGAGAAGAGTGGTCAGAGGGATGGAGAGGGGGAGGTCAGAGGAAATCAAGACATCGAGTGAGTGCCCTGCAGAGTGTGTCGGGCCAGAGGGGAGGATGGACAGGGAGAGGGAGTCGCAGAGGTCACAGAAGAGTACAGAGGAGGAACAAGGAGAGTCTAAATGTATATTGAGGTCACCGAGGAGGAGTTGAGTGATAGAGGCCAGGAGGGAGGAGGAGAGGTCTGCCCACTCAGAGAGAGGTGATTTGACCAGGAGGCCGGTAGATGGTAGCCACAGTAAGAGAATGGGTAGGCGAGAGAGAAAGCCTACAGACAAGACATTTGAAAGAGGAGTAGGTCTGAGTGGGAATGATAGAGGCAGGAATCCACTCAGGAAAGATCAGGGCTACCCCCCCACCGGACCGGGAGGATCTTGTTGCCATCAGGGAGGAGACAAAGCTCGTGACAGAGCTGGCCGTGAACCATGTCTCAGTAAGGCCAAGGACATCAAGGTCTAGTTCCTCAATGAGGTGGCAGATGTCAGAGGAGTGTTTGACAGCAGAGCGAGGGTTGAGAGTGGCAATATGAAGATGTTTGCCAGCCTTAAAGACCTTCAGGGAGGGGTACAGATCAGAGGTACGCCCTGCGGAGGAGAAAGAGCCCTAGCAGGGGCAGAGGAGGAGGAGGAGAGAGACGGCAAGGTAGCCAAGGGGGAGAGGAGGGGATAGCAGGCGATGAGAGTAAATTGATGAGGCAAGGGAAGCGCCTATCAAAGACAACGAGATTGGCCTGAGGGCCTTGGACCATGACAGTGCCATTTAGGTAGACATTAATGATGACTTTAGAGGAGTCGAAGGAAGCCATGAGAACTTCCCAGCCAGTGCCACAATTAATGGGAGAGGAGGAGATAGGGGCAGAGCACAAAGACCATATGAGGAGTCCATGGATATGGCGAAGGAACGACAAAGAGGATGTCGGTGAGGGTCTGTCTGGAGGAAGCATTGGAGTAGGTGTTGGCGATAGGAAGACCAGGGTTAGAGGCCAAGATATCCTTTTTGAACTTCTTCTTACCATACCTAGTAAGAAGGGAAGGATATTCCATGGAGAAGCAGTGGGAAAAGATAGGAGAAACAGAAAGCGCCATGGGGGTGGAAGCGAGGAGAGGATGGAGATCTTGGGGGGGCTAAAGCAGGTAGGTGTGGGACAAAAGAGAGTGGTGAGGTCACTGGGCTTGCAAGTTACAGAGAAGCTTCAGTATACAAGCAAAATACAGAGAATTTCGCAATGGGCAGCAAAATGCAAAAACAGCAAGATTTGACTTTTTAGCACAAAGCAAAAACAGCAAGGTTTGACTTTTTAGCACAAAGCAAAAACAGCAAGATTTGACTTTTCAATCTTGCAATCAGATGATTAGCAAAGGGTTTTAGGAAGCACTGCGCATCAGGATGACAATATGGGAGTAACAAGCAGAAAGAACAGTGATAGTCAAAGGCGGTAGGAGTGAGTCCATTGGAGGGAACTAACCCTTAGTTCTGGAGGAGGCAAAGTAAAGGCAGTCTGGATTTCTTAGAGGAGTGCGGTGGCAGCATCATTGTGGTTAAGGTGCAGGGAGGACCCAATTAGCGTTCCGGAAGTTGGCCTTAGAAGTGGGCCTTTGCTGAGAGGGCCGGCTAAAGCCTGCCGGTTCCTGATTGGATGGAAGAAAACACTCAGCAACCAATGTGAGTGCAGCACAGGGAGAGGTGGTTCAGCCCAGCCTGCCTACACAACAAAGAAAACCACAGTGGCCATCTTCAAAGGGCCAAAAAACAGTCAAATAACTAGGCAATAGTGGGAAAAACTTGTGCTTTCAAAATAGCAAGGCAGCTCCAGGTTTTAAAAAGCTCAAAAAATGGCAGCACAATGAAAATGCCAAATAAAACAGTCCTTTCCAACAATTTTATGCACATTTCCTTCTTTCTTCTTTTTTTTTTTTCGATTTTTCAGATTCATTAATTTCCCTGGAGGTGCAGTAATGCACAGAAAGTGCACCTACCTAATGGAATAGCCAGCAGCAGGTCAGGGGAGGGGGCTGCCTAACCTTCCATTAAGCCTTTCTCCTGTGTATGGGATGGAGGGCGGGTTTTGCTGGTGGGGCAAGGAGGGGGCTGCCTAACCTCGCATTAAGCCTTTCATCTGTGCATGGGATGGATGGCAGGAGATGCTAGTGGGGCGGGGAGGGGTCTGCCTAACCTTCCATTAAGCCTTTCCTCTGGGTATGGGGCGGGGGGGGGGGGTGATGCTGGTGGGTGTTAAGGAGATTTCTCACACAAGTGCTAAATTCCCTTTACCTTAGAGCCGTCCAGCTCTTTTGCTATATTTTGGGGCTTTGAACTTTTCATTGTTAGTGTGTTTTACTTTTGTGTTCTTTGGTTATGGTGCTTTAAACAAACTCCATGGCATCATCCTTTTCTGTGTGTGTCACAGCACCTTCAGTGCAGTGGCACAGGGTTGTCTTTCAGACTTCCCAAGGTTTAAATACCTTCTCTGGGACTGACTACCATCTCCCAGAGCATGTAAAGTTAAATTGACTTTACTAGTCTCTTTAAATTTACTGATCCATCACACACTATCTTCCTATAGAGTGCTGGAGGGGTTGCCTAGCTTCCCCTGAGTCAAAACACTCACGTAACAGTAAAATGTTACCCTTTGCTACTTAAAATGACTGGTGGCAGTGGTTTAGATCAAACTGCCATGATTTTTTCTGACCGCTAACGGTAGCTAAAAATCGGGACAGCCATGTTTTTCAATATGGCGCCCAAGACCTATCTGTAAAAAACAGACTCCGGTCATCTTTTTTTTCCATTTCTTTTAGGAAAGGTCCTGCTTGTGTTTGTTTCAGCGCGCCAAAACACGTTTGGTCCCATTGTTTGTTGGCCTTTGGCAGGCTTCAGTGCTGAAGCCCTCCTCCGGCGCCTGCGTGTATGTGGTGCACAGGATGTGAGGGAGGTGCCCGAACCTCCCTCTGCTTAGTCTCCTAGGTGACCCGACTGCACTCTGGCGTGATTGGCCGGCTGGCTATCCGGCAAGGACAGCCACCCTGCTGTGTGAGTGACAGCCAGGCTGGAATGAATCGGGAAAAACTGTTTAAAAGCAGGTCTCCGGGACTTGGAAAGCAGAGTCGACCACTTGAACGCAAGTACCGAAGACGAGCTGGAGGAAGAGGACTGCTGCAACTCCTGGACGACCGGTGAAGCCCTGCTGCAGGTCCGAATTGCCTGAAACTCCATCGTCAGAGAAGCCCTTCCAGTTTAACTTCTCCCCTTGAGTTTGATGGGAACAAACAACTTGTAAGCCACCTGGTACCGTCCCCATCGGGTCGAATTTTCATCAGAGTGCTGTTGAAAACCAGAAAGCCAGAGGGAAGGAAACCAGCTTGTGGACTTTAAGGCACTCGCACCTTAGACCGACGTCTTGCTAAAGCTTTTGGCCTCATCCCTGGGCAGTGCCGGAACCTCCCAACTGTTAGGCAGAAACCTGTGAAGTTCCCTCTGGGACCACTGCAAAAGATTTAAGACTGCAGGTGTTTGGCAGTAAACCCACTTGGTAGCAGTCTGTACTACACAGATTCACTTGGTAGCTGTGGCTGAGCAGTCAGACTTCCCTCAAGAAGAGTTAGGCAGTATACAGAGTATTCACAATAGGTCAAAAGAACACAGTCGAACAAGCAAACACTGACCAGAGCTTGGTGTAAAAGAGATATAAATATTTATTTAAAAACACATCTAATAAAACACACTGGCACTAATATCAAGCAGTTTAAAAACACAGTCACTAAAAGATATACACTCCCTTCAATGATTAGTTAGACAAGTCTTAAGTAAAGCAACACTTATTTTCATACAGCGGTGAGCGCTTAACGAAAATGGCACTCTAATCAAATCGGTTTAAAAGGGAGAGAAAGGCAGAGCAAAGATAGAAACAGATCCAACACTTTCGGAAGAACACAGTAGGAGAAGAAGGCAGGTTAAAACCGTAAAGTCAAAGTTAACAAGGCCGGACCCACTTTAAGAGGCTCCGGTCAAAATGTGTCCAAGGTCACATGGTTCAAAGTGCCCAAAAGTCTCGCAATAAGTTCAGAAAGAGTTGGACCAAAAAGAAAGGGACCAGTTAGATGGTCAAGGCGGCCAGCCCAGTCCAGAAGGTTAAGGGATTATTATTACCTTGTAGCAATCTTTAGAAAGGGAGGCCTGGCGGACACGGTACCTTAAAATGGTGAGAATACTCCAGCGGGGGCAGTTGTTCCTGGCAGCGGGTGCAAGTCGGTGCTTCGTCCGTGGGAAGAGAGGATCTCATCGGGGAGGAAAGCAGGAGTCCGTTGCACTGCCAGGGAAGAACCCAGCCACGGAGTTCTCAATTAAAAGGAGCGGTCCTTTTATTCGCGGTCCAGTGGTAAGTGGCTATCCGGTTGCCGGGGTGCTTGGCACGGGCAATTCCACCACAAAACGTCCTGGGATGCGAGAAAAAGAAGGTAAACTGGTTGTGCCCACCAGTCAGGGGAAGAAGACTCTCCAGCCGGGAGATCTTATCTGTCGTTGGGAAGTGGTGAGACGGTTCAGCAGGGCTCCACCGGTGGTGTCGTCGTAGCAGGTCGGCTCAGCTTCTCCCTCATCGGATTTTCAGGTCCTATGGCGACTTCTGAAGTTCCAGTCCCAAAAGCCCTGCTTTTATGCAGCACACCCCCATTCACTTAGCCTAGCTGTCATTCAAACATGCTAAGTGGTGAGCCGGCCGGCTCACCACTTGGGCCAATCACACCAGAGTGCGACTTGAGTTACCAAGGTAACTCAGTCCAGGGTGCCTAAACCCCCTACTACACCCTCTGTGGTACCCAGACAGAGTGGCACCACTTTTGGAGGCTTCTGTGGAGAAGTCCGCCAAAAGTGGAACAAAGGGCTTGACCTTTGGTTTGGAGTTGCAGAGGCGAACACAAACGCCATTTTAAAACCGAGTTCTGGCAGAAAATACCAACGGGTGAATTAATATTAAATAAATAAACCGGCGGTATGTTCGAGGCTATAAGAATTAAATAATTAAAGTTGGTAGCCTCGAACAATGGGAAAATCCCTTAGAGATATATTCGCGGTCGAATATAAAAAGTAGTATCCACTGCCACCATCCAAAACTCTATCAGGGGGGACGGAGACGTGCCCCCTCGAACAACAGACCCCGGGGTAATCGAATTTCCCCGACCAGTATGTCCACAATATGATGGTTTGTACCGGTTTCTGTTCATAATTTGGGACTAGCAAAGCCAATGGTGACTTTACATGCCCTGGGAGACAGTAGTCAGTCCCAGGGTATGGAGTCTATGTTGGGGGGTCACTATGACACCCCTGTGTTACTGCACAGAGGGTGCTGTGTAACACACATAAGAAAAACATATGAGACCCTATGGAGTAAAAGACCCTATAGCCCATGAAACACATTAACATTCAAAGGAACACCATAAATCATGTTCAAGAGTGAGAGAAAAAGAGTCTCATTCTTGGCAGGAGAAAAAAACAAACTCCAGAAATCCAGCAAAGCTGCTGGGGGACTCACTAGGTTAGGAAATTCAGCCTAAACAGAGAATTCTCCCTAACACCAACGTCCTCCTTGTCCCCACGACTGAAGCTCAGGAACAGCGAGATCTGCTCGAACTTCCAGGAACAACTGCCTCAGCTACAGCTTTTTTCATTAACAAGGTACTCTGCAAACGCGGTACAGAAATCTTTTCGGCCATCGAGAAAGTGTGTGAAACTTTCCTCAACTACGAAGGCTTTTTCCTTTCCTTAACATTCGTCAAACATTTTGCCTGGCCAAATTCTTCTAATCTCTGTGGCAAAGACTTAACCGTTACATACCAGAACTGTGCTATCCTATACAAAAGACTCTGAACCATTGACTTTGGCCCAGGCCTATTGCGAAGAATTGCTGGTTGTATTCAACTGAAACACTTTGCCCTGCCTATGAATGTATTTGCGCTGTCTATTCTTATAACCTTGTCTTTTTACACCTTTATTAAGTATCTCAAGTGCCATTTTGCTCCCACATCATTTGGAGCTAAACTTGTTCATTTACCTACCGGTTGTATTTTTGTGGTTTATTAGTGTGTGATATTGAGCTACTTATGGTAGTGTAATGTTTTCTAACTGACTGAGTAAATAAATGTATATTCTTTTACCAAGAAACCTTGAGTAAGTGTTTACTTGAATCACTGTATTAGTTGGTCCTTTGTGTAACTTGTTCTACTGCTCACTTTACTCTTGAGATGAGTCTGGCTGCTCAGCCATCGCTACCATTTTACTGTGTAGTACAGGCTTGTATCAAAGGTGAAATTGTGCTTATACTTGTAGTCCTAATTGCCTGTAGTGTTCCCAAAGGGTACTGCAGGTAATTCTGCCTAACAGTGGGGGCGGTGAGGGGGATGCCTAACCTTCCATTAAGCCTTTTTTCTGTGTATGCGATCGAGGGCGGGTGATTCTGGTGGGGGCGGGAGTTGTTGGGGGGGGGGGGGTCATCAGCAGCTCCTTCTTTAGACATTTCAATTATATATTTCCGTTAGGCCTTTCTCCTGTGTATGATATGATATGATATGCTTGATTTATTTTTTATAACGCTCTTAATACCCAGTGGCTTCCAACCTGTGTTTCTCCGTGCCGTCTTGCTTCCAAGGCGAGCACGTTGCCCCTGAGCTATCCTCCCAAGCCAATGTGATGGAGGGTGTTTTTAGTAAGGGCTATTATCAGCCTAAACTATTTCTATAGAGCACAGATAGGGAGGAAGGGCATATGAGGAGGGACCAAGAGTCTATAGGTGTTGCTTGGTTATGTGCCCACCCAATGCCTGCCAATGGCCATGCTGATCCCTATGGCTATTCCCACCCATACCTGACTCGGGCGTGAGAGACCCTCCCTCTCCCCTACTGGCATTGAAAACCTAGAGATGTAGTGGGAGCTGCTCCTTCTTGAGGCTTTATTTTTCTGGCGAGCCACGTCCCACCTTTTTGGACAATCCAACCTGAAATATTTTATAACATTATAGTATAACTATTCTCAAGAAAATATTGTTAAATGTTGTATATTTATTTTTATGTTTATTATGTTTATATAGCGCTTTGCGCTTTTCTTAGAAAATACAGTTAACTTTCACATACTGTTGTAGTATTTTATCAGAGAAAGCTCGTAATTTCATAGGAATACTCCCTTATCATGGCTGGAGCATGTTATAGACCCCTGTAGAAATGGCCACTGCGCTAACAATCCCAACGCCACACTCATATATATATCACACGTCATCCGGGATGCTAAATGCTTCCTCTTGTCTACCACCTTCTTATCAGAGTTGTGTAGGCGCCCATTCCCTGACACGATATTCACTTGACCAAAATAATGGACACCCCCCAGTAGGGAATGAGACCACGAGATGGATTGCAAGTTTAACAAAGTTTTATATAATGTAAATTGTGCACGCATAGAACTCTGCTTCCCAGAGAGCGCTCTGCCAAACATTACATGGGCAGCACATTATAAGTGTAAAAAACATCACTAATGACGCTTCACTTTCGAAGTGACATAGAAGTGCGTGTGCTGCTGTGCTGGATCGCTGCTTGAATACTGCCCTGTGCTTCTATATGCTGTAAGGACAAGAGGAAGGCTTGCTGTTTCCAACTGAGGCGAAACGCAGCCCGGACTGATACAGACCCTCAAGGACTCATATTACCAAAGTAATTATAACTTTGGACTTACTGCTTACTGCGCTCTGAACGGCACATAGGGCGTGGTGGGCATGGGCTGGGCTTAACCTGGGCTACAATAGTCATTGTGCGTAGCTCACATGAATCACGTTGTGTTACTTTCTTTCATTTCCGTAGATCCATTGCGTGTTGAGTCTCTGCCCCCCTGCCTCCCAGAAATCCTACATATAGTGAGGTGCACGTGCATTTCACACACGCATTCGAAGTGCCATAGAAGTGCGTGTGCTGTTGTGCTGTTAGAGTGTGGGGTTGTGGAGTTGTGGGGCTGTTATGAACAAAAGTGCATGCTAAGATGAACTGCGCACATTTTCGATATAAGGTTTTCAGGCTGGTTACGTGGGGGCTACCAGTACATTTCTTAAAGGCATTGCGTAGGATGCACCACGGCCAAAACTGAGGACCGATATTGAAGTACCTCAGTTTGGATAGTATACGGAGCTAGCGTGGTGCTACGTCGACTTTGTTAAGAGTGGTGTGGTTTTGTGCTTTACCTACCACCCGCGGATTGATTGCTATAGCACACGCAGGATAGATAGCGCATTTTGAGGTAAAAACGCTGCAATAGGTGGTATTGTTTTGGTCTTGCCGCGACTTCCATTGTGGGGTGTGATTGGATATCTATCATGGCCAATGGATGAATATGTGGTCGCAAACTCCATGTGAGTCAGGCCTGTGCTAACATAGCTACTACAATGAGTATAAACGTGCAACCTGAGGACTCAGGGTTGCTTAATTTTTCGAATGATGAGAAATGTGTTCCTCAGCTGAAAGCAGAAAGCTTTCCTCTAGAGTTACCGCCCTCTAATGATCAGATTAATGTGCCGTCATTGGCTCAATTGAATATTCCAATTGTACATGGTCACAGCCTTGGTTTCTCCTCCAGCTACCCTATTACATTTACACTACATGAGGTAAACAATGTTGACCATAATGATATTTGTATGGAAAATGTTAAAAATAGTGAACCATCTCTGCATAAGGACACAGAGAAGATGATGGGAGAAGAATATTTTTATAATCATATTTCTGACTGAGAAAAGGGCCAACATTGAACAAACGGCATGAACCATGCTTTGGGGATCATCCACTTCTTACCACATGGGTAAGATATATCTTCTACAAAAAGAAGGTGTACTACAGGGTGTCTGAACCCCACAGCGAAATGGCAAATGGTATATCTAATACCAACATTTCATACATGAAAATTACAAATTATATTAAACATATAGAATTATAACACTCATAAAATGATCACGTCACATAAAACGACATAAAAAAAAATATAAAACGTATGTATAACAGAACACAAAGAATCCAAACATGTGGGTTAATTTTTCTAGTATCTACATCGACACTCTGTGTGATACTTCACACTGGAATTATTTCTCTGATTTCAAAATGTCGTTTTTGTTCTCTAAAACCCAACTTGTACACGTTTCTGTCACTAGAACACAGATAAATGTAGGGCATTCATCAGGGGTCCACTGTCCCTTGTGTTTTTTGCTGGTGATAATTCTTCTCTATTATGACTGATTGTCACATATATTCGATAATATGGGCCCTTATATACATTGGGAACATTTCCACAGTCTGAAATAAACCAAAAATGGAGCTTGTGGAGGAGATTTCCTTTACGTGGGGAATATCACCCCAAAACTTCCTTCTATTCTGTGGAAGTATTGGATATGTTTTTCCACACTTTTGATATGCCGTCATTTGGTTGACAAAGAGATAGTATAGATGTGCTTCACCTTTGAGCAATTCAAGATGTTCACTGTGCTCACTGAGAGAGTGTCCGGAACTCAAAAGCAGGGCCAAACACCGGTCTCTAATTTCCCAAAAGATAGTTTCTCTCAAAGGAGTAAAAGTCTCCTTATGTCCAAATCCCAAATTTGCATTCTCTATGTTGAATAAGTGGTCATTAGTTGTTTTCGCTGAGACTTTTGCTCCTTTGAGTAAAAGTGTGGAAAAACATAGTCAATACTTCCACAGAATAGAAGCAAGTTTTGGGGTGGTATTCCCCACGTAAAGGAAATCTCCTCCACATCCACCTACATATTTAAATCATCTGAGGAGGCTATGATATTCGCAGAAACCCCCAGGCCAAGTATAGAGCCAACTAATGGTGCCTCCGTTAGTGGTCTGCCTGCTCTCCTAAATGAAGACATGATTAGACAATTTATGGCTTTTGCATCCGCCATTAAAGATCTTACCGGGCTTGGGCCATCCATGAATAAGCCAACAGGAGAAAAGAATCAGCCTTTGGAACGGTAGGGATGATACGATTGTCTTTATTTCTTGGAAAGTATGTGGGCTGAAAAACGTTTTGTGTTGGTTTAAAGACCTACAAATTCAAGAGAGACCATCGATTGTGTTACTACAGGAGACAATGCACATGTCTCATGTTTATGTCGAAGGATATATTTCCTATGTACAATTTGCAAAAAGAGGTATTATCTGGAGACCGTTTGGAGGTCTTGCTGTCTTAATTAACAATGCTTACAACATCTCATCGCACCTCGTATATAATGACAGCGACATTCTTGCTGTCCAGCTCAGGGCTCATGGTGAGCAAACTGTGTCACTTTTAAATATATGTATTTATGGGAACAAAATTACAAAACTGTTCTCTCATGTGGTAGATCTATTAAATCTGATCTTTGAAGATGCCTTTATTCATCCCCAGGTTGGTACCCCTGCTAACAACCGACCCCCACCACAAGCTTCCCAAAGACATTACATCGTCCAACATCACCATAAACTAAGATCCTTCACGCTCTAAGGGACAGAAAGCACACAGATCAGGGAAGCAAGATGAAACTTACTCTGTCTTTACGACCAGTCTCTATGAGATAAATGTACCATCAGATGGTCTAAAGACTTCGATCAGAACCAGCACCGATGGCAATCCCAACTCCAAAAACATGTCAGAAGTCCTGTTAACAATAGTGCTTCTTAATACGTCATCTCTGAGCAATCATGCTAGCGATATCCATGATATGATAGTGGATTAAGTGGCCCGGCCATTTGCCTAGCAGTACCCCCGGGTAATTCCATTCTGTGTAAAAACAGGGAATCGGGAGTAGGAGGTGGAGTGGCAATCATTGCTAAAACCAACCTAGGCCTATTCGCCTCTCCCATTTTCTGTCAGGAATGCAAAACTCTGCTAGTCAAAATGACTACCAATCCCAATAGCTGTCTAAATATTGTCTTGATTGACAGGCCACCATCAGCAATGCCCGATTTCAATGAGGAAATAACCCATATCTTGAACTACCCTATAGGGCCCAAACCGTACTACTCTCTTCCTTGGCGATCTGAACCGATGGAAGGGTGATAAACTAGACAAAGAAGCAGTCAAAATAGAGAGAGTTCTGAACAACATAAGCTTCCAAGTCATCAATGATGAACCTGCTTCAGATAAAAATCACACTTTAGATTGCGTGTCCACCAGAAACCTTATAGCCCAGATCGACCAAACACGACCATGTATTTGGTCGATCTTTATTTCATTGATCTGCATATACAGGTCCCAGAAGGACATACCAAACAGTCTAATTCAGCTAAATTAGTCACTAGCAGGAACATTGAAAGATAGAATCTTAAGGATCTCTCATTCAGTCTCAACCTCATTATGACAGAAACCTCTAATGCAGACTCAGCCGAACATCCTGCATATCTATATCAAAAGAGGTTAACCCCCATGCTGGATAAAATAGCCCCACTTAAAACCACCCCACTTAAAACCAGACTAGACCGAGATTAACCACCATGCTGGATAAAATAGCCCCACTTAAAACCAGACTAGACCGAGGTTAACCACAATGCTGGATAAGATAGCCCCACTTAAAACCAGACTAGACCGAGATTAACCACCATGCTGGATAGAATAGCCCCACTTAAAACCAGACTAGACTGAGGTTAACCAGCATGCTGGATATAGCCCCACTTAAAACCAGACTAGGCCGAGGTTAACCACCATGCTGGATAAGATAGCCCCACTTAAAACCAGACTAGACCGAGGTTAATCACCATGCTGGATAAAATAGCCCCGCTTAAAACCAGACTAGACCGAGGTTAACCACCATGCTGGATAAAATAGCCCCACTTAAAACCAGACTAGACCGAGATTAACCACCATGCTGGATAAAATAGCCCCACTTAAAACCAGACTAGACCGAGATTAACCACCATGCTGGATAAAATAGCCCCACCTAAAACCAGACTAGACCGAGATTAACCACCATGCTGGATAAGATAGCCCCACTTAAAACCAGACTAGACCGAGGTTAACCACCATGCTGGATAAAATAGCCCCACTTAAAACCAGACTAGACCGAGGTTAACCACCATGCTGGATAAAATAGCCCCACTTAAAACCAGACTAGACCGAGGTTAACCACCATGCTGAATAAAATAGCCCCACTTAAAACCTGACTAGACTGAGATTAACCACCATGCTGGATAGGATAGCCCCACTTAAAACCAGACTAAACCGAGATTAACCACCATGCTGGATAAAATAGCCCCACTTAAAACCAGACTAAACCGAGATTAACCACCACGCTGGATAAAATAGCCCCACTTAAAACCAGACTAGACCGAGATTAACCACCACGCTGGATAAAATAGCCCCACTTAAAACCAGACTAGACCGAGATTAACCACCACGCTGGATAAAATAGCCCCACTTAAAACCAGACTAGACCGAGATTAACCACCATGCTGGATAAAATAGCCCCACTTAAAACCAGACTAGACCGAGATTAACCACCATGCTGGATAAGATTGCCCCCACTTAAAACCAGACTAGACCGAGATTAACCACCACGCTGGATAAAATAGCCCCACTTAAAACCAGACTAGACCGAGATTAACCACCACGCTGGATAAAATAGCCCCACTTAAAACCAGACTAGACCGAGATTAACCACCATGCTGGATAGGATAGCCCCACTTAAAACCTGACTAGACCGAGATTAACCACCATGCTGGATAAAATAGCCCCACTTGAAACCAGACTAGACCGAGATTAACCACCATGCTGGATAAGATAGCCCCATTTAAAACCAGACTAGACAGAGATATTCCCGGCCATCAAAAATGGTTCAGTCGGATTTGAGTGCTCTAAAGAGAGAGAAGCGAAAACTAGAATCTGCTAAAACACCAATCCGAAGAATATAAAGAGGCTTGGAAAAAAGTGGATAAAATATACAAACATAAAGGTGTAGAGAGCAAGAAGAACTTCTACAATAGCTAACAGCTCCAGAAACACTTTTGAAATACTTAGAATCCTAGAAAAACCCAACGCCGTACAAATTTGTTTTGTGCCCTCAACTCAAGATACATTAGCAGCGCAGGCCGCCTTTGAGAAAAAATTGTCAATGCTAGACAGAAAATTGAGGAAAAAATGCTATCTCTGACCAATACACCCAAAACCCCTATGCGCATAAACACTAAATCGCCAAACCAACCCTCTTTTTCTCTCTCTGAAATATCCAGATGCAAAATGGAAAAATACTAACGTCCTTGAGACCTACAGCATGCACAGAAAAAACACTTCCACCGAAAATTATCCTGGAACACAAGGAGCTTTTTGTGCCATTTCTTACAAGGTTTGTTAAAGCCTCCTTTAGAGAAGGCAGGTTGCCCAAGTCTATCAAGACAGTCTCAGTTACTCCATTTCCTAAAAAACCTAACCTCAATCCTAGGGATCCTAATAATCTCAGACTAATTACCAAGCTACGACCATCACAATTATAATAATGCAGTCCTGTGGTGTCTTGTCAAAATAAAAGGACCTATACTAATAAACCTATTGCCAATCCTTACCTCTAAATACAAATAGTGTGGGAAACAATGTTATGCAAAAGAAAAGTGTTAAAGAAATTATATTTCAGGATATTCAAGCCATTGGCTTCCCTTCCCTATGTTTTCAGCACGGGACAAGGCGGCACACTCGACCTTAGCACAGTCGCTGGCTTCTCTATCACGATGGTGCAGTTCAAACCTTCAGCATCATGACCTTCTGCGCCAAAGTCTCTTTGCCATTCAAAGTCTCTTCTTTCAGAGGGCCTAATGAAATAAGCAATAATGTTCCCTTTCTTTTTTGTATTTCACATGTACTCAATTTTCTCAGGTGTGTTAGGCAGAAACCTGTGCAGTTCCCTTAGGGACCACTGCAAAAGGCTTAGGACTACAGGTGGTTGGCAGTAAACCCAATTGGTAGCAGTCTGTACCACCCAGATTTACCTGGTAGCTGTGGCTGAGCAGTCAGACCTCTCTCAAGAAGAGTTAGTCAGTATATAGAGCATACACAATAGGTACAGAGATACAGTACCACAAGCAAACACTGACCAGAGCTTTGGTGTAAAGTATATCATTATTTATTTAAAGACACACTTGAAGAATACACTAGCACGAATATGGCAAGCAAGTTCAAAACACTGTCACTACTTTTATATATACATCCCTGATTACTTGTTGAACAAGTCTTAGTTAACACCACTTATTTCCATACAGAGGTGAGCGCTTAATTTAAGATGGCACTCCCAACAAGTTATTTAAAAAGGGAGGGAAAAGGCAGAATTATGAGAGCACACAACACAAAACACTTTTAAAAGAACCACAGCAAGTCAGGAAGACACAGTCTACTGGAGAGTAAGGAAGTTCATATGCCAGGCCCACTCTTAGAGATAGCAAGGCGAAATGTGCCCAAGATCACACAGTTGAGAAATGCTTAAAAGTCTTTGTAGATAGTTCAGAAAGGTTTGTATCGGTTCATAAAAGTTAGTTAACAGGCCCCAGGCTATCCCAGGTTAGACAGTTAAGGATTTACCAGTCACCTCAAGCAGTCTATTGCAAGGGAAGCCAGGCGGGACACAGTACCTGAAATGGTGAGAAAGCTCCAGCGGGGGCAGTTGTTCCTGGCAGTGGGTGCAAGTCAGTGTTTCGTCCAGAGGAAGAGGAGATCTCGACGTGGAGGAAAGCTGGAGGTCGTTGCACTGCCAGGGAAGAAACCAGCCGCGGAGTTTCCCGGTTAAAAGGTACTACCCTTTTATTCGCGGTAGTGGTTAAACGTGGCTATCCGGCTGCCGGGGGCGCTTGTCACAGGCGATTCGACCACGGGACGTTCCAGGAAGGCGAACAAGTGGATGAACTGGTTATCCCCACCAGTTGAAAGGAAGAAGACTCTCCGGAAAGAAGATCTTCTCTGTCGTCGGGAAGTGGTGAGGCGATTCAGCAGGGCTCCACCGGTGGTGTCGTTGTGGCAGGCCGGCTCAGCTTCTCCCTCTTCGGATTCTTTGGTCCTGTGGCGACTTCTGAAGTTCCAGTCCCCAAAGCCCTGCTTTTATGCAGCAAACCCCCCATTCATCAGTCCTAGCTGTCACACAAACATGCTAAGTGGTGAGCCAGGAGGCTCACCACTGAGCCAATCACACAAGAGTGCGACTTGAGTTGCCAGGGCAACTCAGTCCAGGGTGCCTAAACCCCCCTCCCACACATCCTGTAGACCCAGACAGAGTGGCACCATTTTGGAGGGCTTCTGTGCAGAAGCCCACCAAAAGTGAAACAAAGGGCTCGACTTGGGTTGGAGTCACAGAAGAGAACACAAATGCCATTTTGGAACTGAGTTCTGGCAAACAATATCAACTGGTGAATTAATATTAAATAAATAAACCGGCGGTATGTTTGAGGCTATGCTAAAAAGTGGTAGCCTCGAACAATGGGAAAATCCCATAGGAATATATTTGCGGTCGAATATAAAAAGTAGTATCCACTGCCACCAGCCAAAACTCACCCAGGGGTGTCATAGTGACCCCCAATTATAGACTCCATACCCTGGGACTGACTACTGTCTCCCAGGGCATGTAAAGTCACCATTGGCTTTACTAGTCTTAAATTGAGAACAGAACCAGTTACAAACTATCATATTGTGGACGTACTGGTCGGGGCAATTCGATTGCCCCGGAGTCTGTTGTTCGAGGGGGCACTGTCCAGTCCCCCCTGACCGAGTTTTGGCTGGTGGCAGTGCATACTACTTTTTATATTCGACCACGAATATATCCTTATGGGATTTTCCCATTGTTCGAGGCTACCACTTTTTAATATAGCCTCGGACATACCGCCGGTTTATTAAATTAATATAAAATCACCGGTTGGTATATTTTGCCGAAACTTGGTTCCAAAATGGCGTTTGTGTTCGCTTCTGTGACTCGAACCCAAGTTGGGCCCTTTGTTCCACTTTTTGGCGGGCTTCTGCACAGAAGCCCTCCAAAGTGGTGCCACTCTGTGTCGGTCCACAGGATGTGTGGGAGGGGGGTTTAGGCACCCTGGACTGAGTTGCCTTGGCAACTCAAGTTGCACTCTGGTGTGATTGGCCCAGGTGGAGAGCCGCATGTTTTAGTGACAGCTAGGCTGAGTGAATTGGGGGTTTTCTGCATAAAAGCAGGGCTTTGGGGACTGGAACTACAGAAGTCGCCACAGGACCTAAAGAATCCGAGGAGGGAGAAGCTGAGCCGACCTGCAATGACGACACCACCGGTGGAGCCCTGCTGAACCGTCTCACCACTTTTCCCGACGACAGAGGAGATCTCCAGTCCGGAGAGTCTTCTTCCTTTGACTGGTGGGGATAACCAGTTTTGCCTTCTTTTCGCCTTCCTGGAACATTTCGTGGCCGCCTTGTCCTTGCCAAGCACCCCGGCAAACGGAATACCACGGTTTACCACTACCGCAAATAAAAGGGTCGTACCTTTTAACCGAAGAACTCCGCGGCTGGTTTCTTCCCTGGCAGTGCAACGACCTTCATCTTTCCTCCACGTCGAGACCTCCTCTTCCTCTGGAGGAAACACCGACTTGCACCCGCTGCCAGGAACAACTGCCCCCGCTGGAGCTTCCTTCCCATTTCAGGTACAGTGTCCCGCCTGGCTTGTCTTGCGACAGATCGTTCGCGGTGACAGCAAAGCCTCGACTTTCTAAACTGGGCTGGCCTGGGGCACCCTAACCAACTTTTCTTGACTTTGATCTCATCCTTTTTGTGCGAACTAGCTACAAGACTCTTTGGGCATAACCCCACTGTGTGAACCTGGACCCCTTCTGCTTGCTCTCTCCAAGAGTGGGCCTGGCAATTGAATTCCTTTCTCTCCAGTAGAACTCTGCCTATCCTGCCTTACTGTGGTTCTTTTAAAAGTATTGAAATTGTGTGCTTCCTTAACTGTGCCTTTTTCCCTCCCTTTTTATATAACTTGTTAGAGTGCCATCTTAGGTTAAGCGCTCACCTCCGTCTGAAAATAAGTGGTGTTTCTCTCTAAGAATTGTCTAACAAGTGATCAGGGTTGTATTATTATTATTTATTCATTTGTTTATGGTTTATATAAACCTTTACAAAATAGCTCATCAAAATAGTTCGAACAAATAGAATTATATTTTGAAAAGACAATAAAACAATTTTGATACATTATCTTCAAACACAAGTCGAACAATCATTTTAAACATATTATAGTCATGACAATTCAGAACTACTAAAACATAAATAAACAGAAGAACATTAAGACCAAAATTAAGAACAGTTCGTATCAAGTCAATTTACAAAACGTTAAAAGATTTCATTAGCTTCTAAAACCTGTTAAAACCAATGTATGGAGGTTTCGATGTAAGGAGACAGTTCGTTATGATCATTTAAGATAAATCACAAACATTTTTTAAAAATGCCATTATTCTTAGTTTTAAAACAATCGAGGTGTTATGTCTAATTTGAAACCATAAGGATTCGGTGTCAACGGCGTGTAGGTGCAATACAAATTGTTCAAAGTAATAAATCCTCTGTTTTAAAAGAGCTGGACACTGTAGTAATAAATGCTTCAGAGTTTCTTCAGTCCCTTCTGACTTACAATGTCTACACCACCCCCATGCGCCCCCATGCGCCCCCATGCACCCCCATGCACCCCCATGCACCCCCATGCACCCCCATTCTATGTTCTGGAGATTCCACCATTTTAGAATATGGTTTGTTTTCAGGGTATCGAACCGAAACCTCATGAAAGAATTTCTAAAAAATTTGTGAAGGATATTTCACTAAATAGTTCTCGAGAAGGAGGTAAAATTTCCAAAAGGAGTGTATCTGATTAATGGTTTTCGATTGTTGACCCATATCTAGAGTCATTTGCCAATCATTACATTGGAGTAGCTGCTTCACTTTTTGCGGTTTGTTTATCAACATCTCCAGACTTACACCTGCCTTCAACAATGTATCTTCAGTTACAATTTTTAAATTCACACAGTAAGGGTTAGATCGATCGTTGGCTGCTATCGTGTATAGAGAAGAGATATCATTTCTCATTCATTTTCTCCATAATGACATTTTTCTCCAAACAATATTCGATTGTAAAGATTGCAGCCCAAATTCGTATCTGATTGCCTGAATAGGCACACCTTTAGGGATGAAGAACAACACACCTTTCCACATATCTCTTTCAAGTTTTTTTTATAAAATCTGAATCTTCAAGCTCATAGAATTCTAAACCATAGGTGAGTTTAGGAATACCAGAAGTAATATAAAAGCGTTTCAGAGGTATGGCCGTGAATCTTCCATATTTGGCATCAATTTTCGACATCTGTCGCTTTATTGTTTCTGCTTTAACCTCGAGGTGTCTTTTGATTATGGCCATCGAGCTATTTGCTGTAAAGTGATATCCTAAATATCTTAGGACTATTTGACTTTTTAAGTGTTTTTCCTCGCAGCACCAGGTTAGGGATGATTGTCTTTTATTCGATTTTCCCATTCTTATAATAATAGTTTTCGCAGCATTCATTTTTAGATGTAGATCAGCAGTAAATTTCACAAATGCATGAGTTTTTGCAGACCAATTTTTGTGCGATCTAATAACAAAAAATCATCGGCATATGCTATCCATTCAATTGGAGTTTCACCTAATTTCGGAGGAACCAGACCCTTACCCGATATGGCGTGAGCGGCTTTAGATACATATAAATTGAATAAAGTGGCCGCTAACTTGCAGCCTTGTCTTAGACCATTAGCGATAGAAATTTCCGAAGAAAGTCGCCCTGCTCAGTTAAGCCTTACCTTGATCTTAGTGTCAGAATATAAATCGATAATCATCTCTAATAGATGTCTGGGTATCGAAAGATCAGTTAGGATTGACCATAAAATGTTTCTATCTACAAGATCAAATGCTTTAGAAAGGTCCATGGAGGCCACAAAGATCACATAACCCAAGTTCTTAGCTGTTTTGGATTGGAGGCTTTTTAAAATAAGGCCTCCGCAGTCCGTCCCTACGTTCTTTCTGAATCCAATTTGTTTGACATCTATTATGTTATTGGTGGTCGCCCGTGCGTCTAGTTCTTCTAGTATAATGGACGTGAAAATGTTGTACTCAGGATCGGAAATTGCAATTGGTCTATAGCTTTCAGGAGCAGATCTAGGCCCATGTTTAAAGATTGGAATTAATATTGCTAATCTCCATGAATATGGTATAAGGGTAGTTGCTAGGATATTTTTAAACAACATGTGCAGAATATCCCCCCATAGCTGTGGATTCGTTTTTAGGGTTTGGTTAGATAGGTTGTTGGTACCTGGTGCTGCCGATTTCTTAGATTTACTAATAATATTAGTGATATTATTAGGAGAGATATCCAGTGTCCATGTGGATTTTTTTATGTGATGATGGCTGCAGCCTTACGTATCATCACCGTACATTTTTGCAAAGTGAATTTTCCATTTGCGTTCGCTGATCGAAGTCAACAAAATCTTTTTTTGTGAAATCTGAGTCGCATTAATTATCTGCCAAAAGGTAGAGATATCTTTACCCTTAAGTGTTGCAAGCATGTTTTCGCCGTACGTTTGATCTCTAGCAACTCTATTAGCAATTGGCCAGTTCTTGTATTGCTGCTTAATGCTTCTTAATTTCTTTTCTCTTTCCACTCCCTTATCTGTTGTTTTTAGAATGCCTCGTAAGTCTCTTCTTAGCTGTTTTTTACGGTTTAGAATATCAATGTTAAAAGAGTGTACATGATTAGGGGGAATCTTAGTCATCTTTTTTTTACCACATGCAGAAACTATCACTTCACTAATATAGTTCGAGAAAAATGCAGGTGTCAAATGGTATTGACATTCTTCATGAGTCATATTCTCTTGATTTTTTTGTAGAAGTGATGTAAATCTCTTAGTATTGGAGTATGACCAGCGTATACGGGTGCCACTAGGATTAGCAATCAAACCCGGCTTGTAAAAATCATCGTCTTCATGTTCATTCGTGTGCGTTATGTAGGTCGACAGGAGATTATGATCGCTGGATTTCATTTCAATTACCATTAGATTCGATATATATGCGTCTAAACCGTAAGAAACAAACACATAATCTAGAATTGAACTGCAACCTCTTGCGTGTCAAGTATGGGTTTGGTTAGATAATAATACTAGACCCATCACTTCTGCGAAATTCAGCCAAATAGCTCCACGCAATTCAGCATTATCATTCAGGACTTTGGATTGCTTCCTAGTCGCTTTTAGAGTACACATTAGAGAGTCAATTTCCATGATATTTATGTTGCAGTCTGCATTTAAATCACCAGCCATCATAACCAACCCATTGACCTTCACGTCGCGCCAGGCATCGAGTTTTGTCGTTACTTCAGCTAGTTCTTTGATTAGCTGCGACACATTATACTTCAACGGATTCCAATATATGTTAATAAGACATATGTCAACCTGCGTGCTTCCTACTTTGATTGTACATGTAACTACAAGAAAGAATTTCAGTTCAGACCATAAATCGGCGTTTCTGGCTTCAAGTGTATATTTACATGCGATTAGCAAGCCTCCCATAGGCCTCCCTTTGGGTCCTTTTTTCGCAGTTATTTGCCAGATTTCATGATCTTCCCAGGTAAACTCCGTTATGGCCCATGTTTCTTGCAAAAAAATCAGCTCATATGATGCTAAAAGATCTGTTACTGCAGAATCATTTAGTAAATGCGCGTGGCCTCTAGAGTTCCAAGAAGCAATAGAGGTTCGAGTGGATGTGCTAAAGAGGTTTTGCCAACGCTTGCAGAGAAGTGATAGCGTCTCCAAGTGCTAAAGTGAGACTTCTCCACTCTTGCTTTTCAGTACCAAAGCCTTCTGTGTCTTCTACGTGTGTTTTGGGATATAAATTACTAGTATTACTCCCTACATACTTAGATACTATGGGTATTCCTTATTTGAGGTCGATGTGAGAGTATGGATAGATATCGAAACCTTTACATTGCAGGGTTTCAGCTTCTTTCAACAATGTATCTCTGACCAGCGGTGACGGAATTACTAACCGCACATAGTCCAATCTTTGTTTGTGTAAAAAATCTATCAGCACTATGTCCTGCGAGGAAACCAGTGTCAAGGAGGGGATCGTGGCAAATAGAGAGAGAATGTAAGGACGATTCAGAGAAATGTGTTTACCTTCAGGAAACAGAGTAGTCATTATTAGGCTAGGTATCTCACACAAGGCTGGATTCTTTAACTCTTGACTGTTTTTTACCCAGTCAACATTTTCCTCTGCTTTTTGTGTTTGCATTCTAGCCTCACCATGTACTTTGTTTCCAAGAGAGAAGTGTTTGTTATTATTAAGTTGGTCGTCTAGAATTCTTTTTACAATCATTGCAATTTCTGCTTGTTTGTCCACACATTCATGCTCCATTTCTTTACAGTTCACATGCGTGCCCTGTGCCGCTTTTTCGGACAGGGTATTAAAACCATTTTCAGCATTTGGCACACGATCATAACACAAGCCTTCAGTCTTTTCTGCTTCACAAATAGGACCATCAGATAAGGGTGGGTGAACTTTATTAGCCAGTTCATTAGAGGTATGGGAGATATCAGAATTTGTATTATTATCTTTCGATACAAATTGCATAACCTCTTCCTGAAGAGTGTTACCGGGTGGTAAGAGTTGTTTTAATTGCAAGGTAGTTGGATCACCTGGTGTTTTTACCGGGATCAGTTTGGAATTAGTTATTTACCTTCTGTTTCTTAGATGTTATTTCCCCAATTTTCATTTTATTTTCGTTACATATGCCTGCAGCATTTGCTTTGAACATTTCAAATATGTCGACTAGACCAGTTTTTAATGAAGATAATTGTGAAGCAATATCCACAATTTCTAGTTTATTTTTCATGGTCTCTGAGATTGATTTTTCGGCTTCACTGTAGCCGTCTTGAATTGTCGATTTTACTAAAACTCTTCCATTCTCGCATCTAGACTCTTCATTGGGTCTACCTTTCACCATCTCGATATTTGTCTCATTGGTATCCACCAAGTCTTGACATTGTTCATCTATTATGTTTTTAAAGTTGACATCTCTTAAATATTTCCGCAATGTTTTGTTTTGTTTTTCTTTTGATTTTGATTTTTCAGTTGCATTTGTTGTTTTTTTTCTCTTTTTTAGATATTTTTACCTTAGGTGGTAGAGTTATAGGTCTGGGCAATACGTTTCTTGACTCGTTGTCCAGAGTGGTTTTCGCCACTGATTCAGGTTTAGAGACATTACTTTCAGTCTGTGAATCTTCTATGGTGATTGACTCTATAAATGGTGCTTTCGCTGAGTCGACAGTGTTGTCTATTACAATAGTTTTGACTCTAGACTTGTCGTTAACATCATCGTTTGGTGTTAATGATATTTTGCAGGTATCCTTATGTATTAACGCATTAAGGTTCAAGGGGACCTGGAGTATAGACATATTTATTTGGGTCAATATTTCGGTATGTTTTCTCAGTTCGCTCAACATTAATCTATTGAAAATTCCCATTAGTGTACATAAGTCAGTGTTTTTAGAATTATCCATTGTGATCCCCTCAGCAGTCGGATCTTCCCCTATCTCAGTACCATCAATATTTTCTTGAAGTTCAAATATATCCACATTCGCAGTTTTAAAAATATTAGGGGTGTCATCCATTGACTGGTTAGCCAAGTCAGGTTCCAACTGAGTTGTTGATATTTCACCCCAAAAGGCTTTCAAGCTGTCTTTCTGTGGGTGAATTACCAAGTCTTCGGCGAAAAGGGATTGTGAGGTTTCAATAGTTTGGCAGACGTTATTTTCAGGTTCTTTGTTTGCCTTGAGCTGATTTGAGCATGCCTGTGCACATAGCAGTAGCTCGTCCTCGTCCTCGCACGGAGGAAGTAGAGGAAGAGCGGCCGCACGCGCAAGGATGGCCCTCTGGGTTGAGACTGCAGTAAAAAATTCAGCTCGCAGGTCTTTCAACATATTGACAGACTTAATTTTTTTGCATTTCATCTTGGTATCGCTAATATTCCTAATCAACTTTTGTATCCCAGTTTAAGTTCTATAGCATGTCAAGGTGTCTCAGTAATAATTCTTACCTCCCTGTGGTATGGATTTTTAGAAGACCAATGCGCTATCAGTGCGAGTGTGTCAGGTACCGCACAACATATAAGTCGCCCGTGTCGCGCACCGTGCACTGTTCATAGTTAAGCAGTTGTATATCTATAATAGTGACTGTGTGTTGAATTTACTTACCTGTTTGTGCTAATGTAATTTACAAGTGTGTCTTTTTAAATAAATAATTATATACACTTTTACACCAAAGCTCTGGTCAGTGTTTGCTTGTGCTACTGTATCTCTGTACCTATTGTGTATATTGTATATACTGCCTAACTCTTCTTGAGAGAGGTCTGACTGCTCAGCCACAGCTACCAAGTAAATCTGGGTGGTACAGACTGCTACCAAGTGGGTTTACTGCCAAACACCTGTAGTCTTAAATCTTTTGCAGTGGTCCCTAAGGGAACTGCACAGGTTTCTGCCTAACACTGGTGTACAGCGGTGGGATTTGTATTGAGTATACATTTTAGTGTGCTTTTGAGATACCTTAATGCAACTAACCACAAAGCTTAGCACTAAACAAATTAATTTTCTAACCTGTCTACTATGGAAAGTTATAGTCAAGAGTCCCTTGCTACAAAACTGCTGATTGTTTAAGAGTTCTCTGTAAGCATAAGAACCTCCTGACTAAAGGCAAAAAAATGGAGCTAATAGAAAGGTTGTTAGCAAACCAAAGTCTGGATGATGGTTCAGAGGAACCTATCAATCCAGCAAATGTAGAAAACAACATTGATATTGATATTGAACAAAGTGTTGATAATCTTGGGTCAGAACCAGAAGAGTAGAGTGAAATTGTTACAGATGTTCCCTCTAGGCTTCTGTCTGCTCTGCCAGCTACTGGACCTTTACCAGGTCCCACATTTAGTCCTCAATATCTTGAACTAGAGAAAATGAAACTTGACTTAGAGTTTAGGAAACTTAACACCCAAGTAGAACTAAGGCTACGAGAAATGGAGCTCAAGCATGAGCTAGAAATGAAGAAATTGTCTGTTGAGAATGCTTCTCTCTCTGGCTCCTCTAGACGTTCCAGTCCCAAAAGACCCCGGATGCCTAAATAACTAATTGGTATGTATGAGCCTAAGTTGGATGTATTGGATTGGTTGTCTATGTTTGAGTATAATCATGGGCTCCAGAACATCACAGGAAATGAGTTACTCAGGTTAAGCCCTGTGGAGTGAAGGGCTGAGGACTTCCCTGGCTGTTAGGCTGTGGCGAGTTGGAGAAGACTATTGCTTCTGTTGGAGACTTCCATTTCTTCTCCACCGGAGGAGCGTGTGCCTTTAACAGCTGAGAGTCAGCTGACTACTTAAGGCTGCCTCCAGCGCCCTTGCGGCGTTAAGCCCTGTGGAGTGAAGGGCTGAGGACTTCCCTGGCTGTTAGGCTGTGGCGAGTTGGAGAAGACTATTGCTTCTGTTGGAGACTTCCATTTCTTCTCCACCCGAGGTGCGTGTGCCTTTAACAGCTGAGAGTCAGCTGACTACTTAAGGCCGCCTCCAGCGCCCTTGCGGCGTTAAGCCCTGTGGAGTGAAGGGCTGAGGACTTCCCTGGCTGTTAGGCTGTTTGGCGAGTATTGGCAGGGATGGCGGACAACTGCACGAAAGCACTTAGAACGCGTGCTCAAAGAAGACGTGTGAGACCAGGTGGGTGTGACGTAACCCCAAACAAAACATCTACTGCTACAAAAAAAACCAGCCGCTTCTTTTCATGTGTTTCTACCTGCGACGATGTCATTATTGCCAATAGTGAGGAAAACATCACGTACACAAACTTTTCGGAAGATGATCATGTGTTCGAGAGTGAGTGCGATCTACAAAATGAACATCAATGTGTGGGGACTGACAGCTGTAGTCACCCTGAAAACCCCGAATTCAATCGTTCTACACGGCCCACACGTGATTTTTCATGCTCATCACAAAAATGCAAAGAGGACCCTGGTGGGAGACTTACGACAGATGAATCTCTCAGCCTTCACGCACCCGTGGTGAGCGAGCAGTCTTCGGTCTGCGTCGTTCCCGGGGGTGCAGTGGAGGGCGCGCCGTTCACGGCGAGCGGGTCTGTCCCTGCTGGTCTCGCCGGTTGTGCGGAGGAGGTGATGCATGACTTTGGCGCCGGCCGGCTCGGCAGCGTCGGCGGCGGAGGAGAGGCCGGGTCGCCGTCGCGGACTGGTGACGGTGCTGGGCGTGGGGGCGGAGCTGTGCAGCGGACGGGAGTTGAGGCCTGCGTTGATGCTCATGCGGCGGCGCTGAGTTCTGTGTCCCCCCCGGACACTCTGGTCATGGCATTTGAGGTCGGGAGTGGGACTGTGGGTCAGTGCCCTGTCGCTGTGGGAAGGATAAGGAATTCCCTGGAGACAGGTGAGAGTATGCCCGCAGCTGACGAGGGGATGAGCAATGTACGCACGGTTCACGATGATGAAACCGAGGCGGTAAAACAAGTGAAATTAAAAGTTATGGCTACTGCAACCTCGGAGGTGGGAGGAGGCCTAGTGAGTGGCAAAGCCCCTCACGAACATGAGAGACGTCGTGACTCTATGGACATAGCAAATAACATTCTAGACAAGCTCATAGTGATGAACAAAGCTCACAGTACTGTGGGGAAAGGAGCGTTTATCCAGGATGGCCACTTGCAAAAGTCTACTCTTAAACGGCATAATGAACAACTTATTGACTCAAATAAAGACATATGGTCCAATGTATCATATAAACGGAGGAAGTCACCTGTAAGTGCCCCATTTGAGAGTAGAATCTCAGCTTCTTTGAATGATACGTCGTTCAACAACATACAATCTCAAAAAAGAGCAACCGATCACAAACTGGTGCAGTTGGACTCAACACATTTGAGCACTCGATCTATACTGCACTCCAGTCCCAATATCTCAGGGTCACGTGATCTGTCTGATTCCTCACTCATGGAGCGTCCCTTTCCTAAAATAAGGAGACGAAGAATACGTAGATTGGCAATCCCATCGAAGCATGCCTCCGAGGCTAAATTGCTGGAATCCAAGAATATGGGTCTATCCGCTGAGTTGCACTCTGTTTTAATTTCATCTGTAGCAATGTCTCTGGCCCCCTACATGAAACTCTACGAAAATCTGAACGACTCTTTAAAGGATCTAACAACATTGACCGCTCTACTGAATTCAAAAGTGACTCATGTAGAACAAATAAGTGGCCAGTCCTTAGGAAAGGTGCTCGAGATATTGAAATCTCTGGACATTCTCTGCGGTGTGCCCCAAGGCTCCTGCCTCTCACCCACCCTCTACAACATCTTCACACGACCACTCTTTCTCATCCTCGACGCCATGGGCATTTCATACACTAACTACGCCGACGACACACAGATCCTCCTAACCCTCACTGGTAACTATGACACTGACTCCATGACCCTCAACAACCTCTACAACACCATCCAAGCCTGGATGGCAGACAATGGACTATGCCTCAACTCTGACAAGACTGAACTCCTTTTGGTAGGCTCACCTGACACACTGAAAAATCTAGACTCCCAATTCAGCCACTTCACCATAGACTCTATCAAAATACCTGTCTCAGAATCAGTCAAAACCCTTGGAGTCTACTTGGACTCCAACCTATCCATGGATAAACAAGTCAACGCTATAGCCTCTGCAGCTGCATACCATGCCAAACTTATCAACGCAGTCAGGCCCTTTCTCTCCAAAGAGAACTGCACTAACATAGCCAGAGCCATCACTGGATCCAGGCTTGACTATTGCAATGTACTCTTTCTAGGCACCTCCAACAGAAACCTAGAGAGGTTGCAAATCATTCAGAATAGTGCTCTCCGGGCAGCCCAAGGCATTGCCAAAAGGGAACACATCTCGGAGGCCAGAAAGCTAGCACACTGGCTCCCAATAAAAGAACGAATCATCTTCAAGACACTGACACTGACCCACAAGTGCATTCACCTCACTGCCCCTGACTACCTCTCCCAGAGGATCCACCCCGTCTCTTCTACGAGGCCAACCAGATCACCATATACTAACATGCTCTCTGTGCCATTAGTAAAAAAAGTCAGAGCGGGCGGATCCAGCTTCCCATATCTCGCACCCACGCACTGGAACGCCCTACCTCCCACAATCAGAGGCGAGTCCTCCCTCAGCACCTTCCGCAAAACCTTGAAAACAATCTTATTCACATAAGATGCGTTGCACTAGTCGAATACATCTCATATATTCCTAATGCATAAACTGTACTGTAATGACATACTGTACCAACCAAAATGTCAGCTCTATGCTTTGTCGAACTCATACTGTACCTATGATTGACTATATGCCTGTAACTAAGATTTTTGCAAGTAACAGCGCCTCAATGCCTGTGGGTTACTTGCGCGCTATATAAATATAAATAAATAAATAAATAAATTACATTGCAATCAACACGCGAGCAAAAGAGAAATGATGCAATTGATAAAAAATTGCTTGCTGATGTTGCGCGCGAAGCACTGGCCATATTCCAAAACACTACCATATCAGGTCGACCTATAATCGGATCCCTGGAACCTATGCCAAAAAAGGCGACAGATCCATTAGGCGGTGATTCTGGTGGTACAGTAAAAGCGGCTGATATCCCTGAAGAGGCGCAACGGTCCTCACAGGATATTAACATTGATCTCTCAAGCGCCAAAAACACTGATTTAGTGACCCTGACTGAGCCAGTCACGTTGGGAACAACAGACAACTCATTGATGGAAATTGACAGCTCCGATAAGGAGTGTGATAAACTACCCGAGATCTCCTTCAATACAGCCTTCGAACAAGCAAGAGCTTGCAAACAACGGCTAGCGATCAAGGATCAAACTCCCACTACTTCAACGCTGGAAACCCCCGTATATAAGGAGGATAAGGGGCCAAGGAGCTTGCATGAAGAAGATAAACATCAGATATTTTCCATCTTTGGTGGAACGCCTAACAGCGCAAAATTGGCGGAACAAAAGCTCAAAGCGGTAAATCTCACAAAAAAATCAAAAAACATGCCAGCAAAGAGAGGTCGCACAAACACAGGAGCAAGAACATTTTTAAGGAACATTAAAATCATTCAAATCATGTCGGAAAATTGTAAGAAAGCTGAGGCAAAGATGTCCAAAGTGGCCTTACCTATAAAAGCCTCAAATCAGCTTTCACAAGATGAGAACGACGAGGTGTTAAAGAGCATTCCTGAAGAACTTTTAAACATGTCAACTTACAGTGATACGGATATACTGGAGGTGGATCCTGTTGGCACAGAGAGACGGTTAAATGAAGGAGCAAATATTTTAGACCTCCAATGCTCTGCTCCTGTGACCCCTTCCATCGCAAGCTCACAAAGACCGCAAAGTATCAAAATAGGATCTAAAGATCCTTTGGGAGCTGCGCAACCGAATCGGCTAATAGCAGCTCAGGAGCTCAAAGCGATGGAGACTTCATCACGGCCGAACAAGAGTCCTAGAAAGGATGATCGACAAACATCTCCATTAATTGCACGAGAGAAGATTGTTAGAATCTGTCAGATTGTCGACGAACTAGAAAAATTGAAAATGGACCAAACCGTCCCGCCAAGTCCACCCTTTGTGACGATGCACGAAAAAAGATTGCAATTGGGCGCCAAACACTAAGGCATGAATCCAATAATTTCGAATGAAGCCTCCCCAGTTATACCGAGAAAAGTCGATTTGAAAGTCGGCTATGCTCTTGGATCCAAAGAACGTGCTGTGGAGACTACAAAATTCGACGACGGTGATAAATTAGACCATACAAAAGCCAACTCCAGTGAAATTGCTCGAGAAAGGAATAAAGAGCAAATGACAAAAACTAAAGGAGCAACGCCGGTCTTTAAATTAATGATTGAAAGGCTGGACTCTGTGGACAATCTGATCTTAAATCGCGCTAACATCATTCATCTATTCGACTTGATCCCTAGTCTACGTGCTATTAAGTCTAGTGACGTTAAGGTCGTTGAATTTCCAAACGAAAATCGGAACGACAAGGTAATTTTACACGTGACCTCGTCGTTAATAGTCAAATCTATCATGGAAGCGAACGCTGCCCTATTTTCACTGGGGTTTGATGTGTACGAGTTGACAGTACAGATGACGAATCAGCCTGAATGTTTTGACAGAAGCATTGATGATACTTCAAAATGCTTGCAACAAACAAGTATTTTACGACGACACAACAACGCACCAGAGATTTGCTCAGTGAGCAATATTGTTGGAGGGAAAGTCTATAACCTCGACAATAGAACAAGGGGCCCTGAGACAAAACAAGTTGAAAAAGACGAAGTTATCTTCAGAAATGCGAGCTCCCAAGACGCACCTAAAGCAAACATAAGAATCACGATTAACGGAGGTCAAATTGCAGACTAATATCAGCCACGGACACTAAGGGCCCGAGTTCCAAGATTACCAACTGCGAGTGGGGTTGGGTAGCAACAACGATTAACACAAAAAATCAACAATAACGCCAAGTAGTTCCCGACTCTGGTGAGTGCTTAATGGCCTCGTGGAACACCAGAGGCTTTATGCACCTCTTCAACACGAACTGGCTGGAAGGATTATCGATTGTGTGCTTACAAGAGACCTGGTTAAGAGAGAGCCCGCTTGCAAGTGAATATGAAGTGGCACTTAATCCTGCTATGAAGTTAGATAAAGGACGCCCGACGGCAGGGTTATTCACTCTAGTGAAGAAAACTTCGGGCTATAGGATTAGCGAGTCGACTAACCACTCCCCCTTTATACAGGAAATTATGATCATAAACGACAGGGGTAGTGCCAAAGTTCCAGACGAGATGTCTCTTCTAAATGTGTATTGGAACCACTCGAGGGCAGGGACACAAGAGTTTGTAGATCAAATCATGGAGATTCTTGATACCCTGTTTGTGCGTAAGGAGCACCCAAATATTTTGATTTGCGGGGACCTGAACATCGATCTCTTTAACGCTACCACTAACAACACAAAGGTGTTGAGTAATAGCTGGTTGGAGGAAATGAACATCCGAGAAATGCAAATGCTAAATGGAAACACGATCGGAGACTTGAAACCAACCGCAACTTGGCATCGAGCTGAGTCTAAATCAACAATTGATTATATATTTGTCTCCAGAAATCTACATGCTCGTATAAAGTTCTTCATAGTTAGAAGCCAAATGAATAGCGATCATAATATGCTACTAACAAGTCTTAGCATGAAATCAAAGGAGGACCTTGAGCGGTGGAATCATAACATACGAGTCTCATCTAATAGGGTTAGACTACGGCTGGAGTCGCATGAGGTGACGAAATTGGCAACAGCTTATTGTCAGAACAGTACCGAAACCGACTACGCACACCTATTGCTCAACTTCAAAGACAAACATGTTGGGCTTAAACATTCAAATATGGAGCGCAAGCACTGGTTTGACCTGGAGATACAGGTCCATAAAAGGCAGATGAGACAAGTGATCCGTCACGCCAGATCGGGAGACCAGGGTGTTCGAAAAGAGACCATTAGAATGGCAAAACAGAAGTATAAAAACTGGCTAAAGTCCCGTTAACATATGACAGTCCAAAATGATGCAGAATCAATGCTGTTGGCATTAAAGAACAAAAATTCAGGAGAGTTTTGGAGGATTATTAACACCAGGCAAGCACCTCAACAGGCCTTGCAAACGTGTTCAGTGTTGGAGAAGGACTGGATAGCCCACTTTGAAGAGCTATATAAGGGGCAGGATAATGGTGCGCCTACGTTTCCATCTCGTTCAATCGATTGTTGTAAGGAGGACATCATATCGATAATTGCAAAAGCAAAGAGCTCGAGAGCACCTGGCCCGGATGGGTTAACCAATTATACTATCAAACAACATCCTGAGATTTGGGCAGAGCTATGCGTAACCCTGTTTAAAAGAATAAACAACACGGGACTATCTCCTGAATCATGGAAATCAGCGGTCATAGTACCTATATTTAAAAAAGGAGACCGGTCGAATCCAAGTAACTATCGACCAGTGGCTCTTTTGGATGTCTTGGGAAAGATCTACGCTACTGTTTTACAACAAAAATTGGTAGCATGGGCGGTTGAAACAGGTCACGTTGACGCCCGCCAGGCGGGATTCGTAAAACAAGTGGGCTGTTCTGTAAACTTACTATTGCTTAACCTGTTAAAAATGGAGGCCTTGAGATCAAACACTAACATCTACTTGGCCTTTATCGACTTTTCTAGCGCATTTGACACTGTTGACCGTGACTTGCTATGGTCAAAATTGCGCAGGTGGGGCTGTCCAGAAGACCTAGTAGCGGCAATACAAGAGCTCCACACGGACACCTCGATTAAAATCCGACTTGACCAAAGAGGGTCCTTGTCAACCACAATCAAGACGTACAAGGGAGTCAAGCAAGGGTGCCCGCTTGCTGCTGCAATATTTAGTCTGTACATATCAGACTTGGGAGACTCGCTAGATACAGTGTCCTCTAATCCACCTAAAGTAAATAATGTGCACGTAAGCTGGCTTTTATATGCCGATGATTTGGTGATCATGGATTTGACACTGGTTGGCTTGCAACGCAAATTAGACGCAATCCAAGCCTATGTTGGTGATAATCGCCTGCTGAATAATGCAAAGAAATGTGAAGTATTAATATTCAATAATCTAAAAGGGGCTACCTCAAGGAAAGTAAGAAATCTAAAATGGCACATGAGTGGGTCCCCAATGACGATATCACACAAAGTCAAATATTTGGGAATGGTGCTAAGTTCATGCATCAATGATGCCCCGTGGGTGGCAGACACGAAAAGGAAGTGCACCCAGTTAGCAAACCAAGCTCTGCTAATGAAAAAGAAATATGGGAAATTTTCTTTGGAACCGGTGCGGATGTTCTATCAGCAAAAAGTCGTGCCGGTCCTGATCTATGGAGCGGAAAATGCTCTGGGATGCTCTCATGATCTGTGGCCCTCCCTGGAGAACCAATTTTGGTCAAAGGTGTTGGGTCTCCCCAGAGGGAACTCGACCTCGTGTATCAGATACGAGTTATCCCTGATTTCATTGCATGCAAGGATCGTGTGGAGTTTACTGGCCTTATATCGAAAAACACGAGTGCAAGAAAATATCTTGCAATTTGAACTTTTCCATAGCGCAACGTCGAATGGTCAGAATATGGTGGCTTTATGGATGCACAGATGTGAAAGCCTATTAGTAGAATACGACATCAAGCCCAGCTTACTTCACGAAATCCAGTTGCCGCTAAAATGAAAATCTGGCGCTTGGACTGGGAGAAAACATGTACTGAAAGAGCGACGGCAAAGTTGATGTCAAATGCGCTGATGGAAGTCCGCCCCTTTACTACGCCTCAAGGGTATATCAATTTATTTGCGGAACCAATGGCACGAAGACGCCTTATGTTATTTCGTTTAAATTTGTATAAAACGAAAGAGCGGCTACAAAAATGGAAATGTAACAAAAACATAAACCTCAGTTGCAGATTTTGTACCAAAGCACCGGAGAGGTTGAAACATCTAGTGTTGTTTTGTAATAGCTTTCGGGACAACAGATCAGTACTTTTGGGACCTTGGGGTGCCATCCACCCATCGTTGTGCGCAGAGGAATGGTGGGATCACATGTTTAACGGCACAGATCGGAAATTGTTATTTCCCCTGACTCAACTTTCAGCAATAATTGAACAGCAGCTGAACATGGTTGTTGATGACTTGGAAACGTATAAAGGGCCATTGTCCATCCTTAAAGTTGATGATTTGGGGGAAAGATAGATGGGGATGGTGATCCTGAACGAAGTATTCTGTGGAGTGTGGATGTTTGTAAGAAGTTGTGTTCCTTTTTAAAGGTTTGTAAAAACCGTATAAATAAAAAAAAAATAATGAGTTACTCACCTGGTTGTTCTCTAGGCTTCCCCCTGTTGCAACTGATGTGGTAATGGAGTTGGGAGGAGGATAAGAAGGATTATGAATGTGTGAAACTAGCTTTGATAGCTATATTTGGGAAGACCCTTTGCCAGTACCTTAAGAGGTTTAGGACCCTCAAAAAACATGATGGTACCCCTTGGGCTACCTGGGTGAGTGAAAGTTTGAAAAACCTAGAGGGATGGATTAAGGGTTACAAAGTGAACACTTATGAGGGGATGAAGCATCTTGTTATGTTGGAATCAATTTATGATGCCTGCTCTCCTGAGCTCAGACAGCACTTGGCTGATTCAAAGGAATTAGATTCCAGGAAGCTAGCTAAGGCTGCTGACTTGTGGGTTGCCCACAGGGCTACTCACAAGGATTCTGGGGCTACTCAGAAAAAGGATTAGGGGAAACAGCCTAAAAAGGACTCCAAAGAGAATTCTAATAATTCCAATCCCAAAGAGGGCCACAAACAAAACCATAAGGGTAAGCCACAAGGGAAACCAAATCAGAGTAGTGTACCTTCTGGTGCCAAACCAGAAGGAAGTCAGAACAAGCCTCCATTCCAGCAAGCCTTTGGCTCATGCTATGTTTGTAAGGCTACTGACCATGTGAAAGGAGATCCCAGATGTAAGGGTAAACCTTCAGGGGTCCAACTTGTCTCCTTAGCCTTCGCTCCAGAGAAGGAAGTCCCTATGGCAAGTGGAAACTTTCTACTACTGGCTGATGAACCCCTTGGAGTTTCAGCCAGTGTTTCTTAGTTTCTCTGGGGTTGTGGGAACAACAGAATTTAGATGTGTATAATTCTATCCCAGATAATACTAAAGAGTATTATAAGGACAGTGTCCAGGTGAATGGTCAGGAGACTCCTGCCATTAGAGACACTGGGGCCAGCATAACTGTGGTGGATGAATCATTTTTTCAAGGCAGAGGATGTTGCTAAGGCACCCAAATGCCTCACCAAAATAGCTGGAGGGCCTGTGCAGATGTGTCCCCAGTTACCAGTTCTTATCCAGTGTAATGATATGGCTGTGAAGATACCTGTCAGTGTACAATGTGAAGTACCAGGTAGGGTTCTGTTGGGTAATGACCTGAAAGCTCTTGGAGTTGTGTCACATACCCCCAGACCTCCTAGTAAAAGGTTACAGGAGCTCACTAGACCTGCAAGAGAGAAAACCGTGAGCGTTCTTTCTCAGGAGATGATGACAAATATCACTCCTTCACCACTGGAGCAAACTACTGCAGTCTCTACCAGATCAGGAGCAAAGGGGCAACCCAAGACTCTCAGGAAAAAGCACTCCAGTGCTTCCAACTAGGACTTCCCCAAGGTTGTCCAAAGTTACACCTGTAACTCCACCTCCAGCTGAGGCTGAGAGGGAGGTACAACCCTGTGTGGTTGAACTAGACGCTGAAGAAGAGCTAGTGGGAGGCCAAGAACTTATTGGAGTTCTGGACCCTGTTGACCATCCTGAGCTGCAGTCTTTACTGGCAGAAGGTGGATCCAGCAGGGCAGCTTTTCGTAAGGGACAAAGAGAATGTCCAACTCTGGAAGGTCTCCGCCGCCAGGCAGCTTCTCAGGCTGATGGGCAAGAGCCTGGGAAGTACAGGTTACACTAGGAAGATGGCCTCTTCTACAGTGAACCAACAGAGTCTGAACCTGGAGACAACAAGCGGCTTGTTGTACCAAAAGAAAACGGACAACAGTTCTTGCAGTTAGCCCATGAAATTCCTTTAGCTGGTCACTTGAGTTTCAAGAAGACTAAGGAAAGGCTGTCAATCTACTTCTATTGGCCAAAGATTGGGGCTGAAGTAGATAAGTTTTGCAAGAGCTGCCACACCTGTGAAACTTATGTACCTTTAACCCACTCCTCTAATTGGAGCAATGTTTTCCAGGCTTAACTCTGTTTCTATTGATCTCCTTATGCGAGTCCAAAACTCCAATTACAATGAGCAAGCTTCAACTGCAGCAAGCTCCAAGCCAGTCCCTTCCCGCAAATTATTTATGCCGCCAATTTACTCAAGAACATCCATCTATGTGCGATTTCTTCTCAACTGTAGAATCGCATTAAACTTTTACTTGATTTCAATCGACAAGGAGACACAATTCCTTACATTTGACATACAACAGGACATGTACAACAGGCACTTGACAGACTAGACAAACACCAGCTGGACACCCATATACCTGCCTTCTAATGAATACCCCGGCATGGGATGTGAACGAACCCCCTTTGTCAAGAATAGCACTCTGTCAAGAGTGGCACAGGGCACCCCGGTAGGGTTTGGGTGGCTGTGCTGAAGTAAGGTAGCAGATAAGCACACACAGCAGGAAGTTCAACAAGAAAGAAGAGTAGGAAACTGTAGCTGTGAGCCAAAAGGGGCAAAAGATACAAAGGTACAAACAAACTGGATTCCCTCTTGGGGTGTATGCTGAAATGGGAAAGAATGTTCCACGAACCTTAGGAAACTCTAGCCTTCTGCACAGATTGCTATAACAGAGGCCCACGCTGTATGCTCATGGCTGGGAACAACAGCAGTGGGTGTCTGTAACACTGAAAACGCGACAAGGGAAGGGGCAGAGGTTGCCTGCCGGAAACCAACAGGCAAGCTCTGTACAAAGGGATTACATAAGACACATGAGAAGACAAGAACAGATATATCCAGCGAAAAGGATGTCAATGAGCAATCTAGCAGAAGGAAATGAAGGAAAGGCAGTTAGACTGCAGTAGATAACCTAAGGTGGAGTACAGAGGACTCAAGGAAGAAAACAAGGGAGCAGCAGTCAGGAAAACAGAAGGGCTGCAAAGTAAGAAGCAGGTCTGCAGTCAAGAGTGGCACTAGGTGCAGGAAAACTGTAGTGGACTGCGGAGGACTGAAGTAGGCTGCAAGGCAGGGAGTCCAGAAGAACAGGACAGAGAGAGATAAGTAGTAGGCGACAGAGAGCCCAAAAGAATAGGGCCGTGAGGTAGGGAGCCCAGAGGAGCAGGGCCGTAGGCAGCTAAGTGTAAAACAGGCTTTAAGGCAGAGGAGTGTAGCAAGCCGCAAGGCAAGGAGCCCAGAGGACAAGGGCTTGGAGACAGCAGAGGGTTGCAAGCTGCAAGGTAGGGAGCCCAGAGGACAAGGACTGTAGGCAGCCAGAGTGAGGCAGGCTGCAGGGCAGGGAGCCCAGAGGACAAGGACTGTAGGCAACCGGAGTGAGGCAGGCTGCAGAGCAGGGAGCCCAGAGGACAAGGACTGTAGGCAGCTGGAGTGAGGCAGGCTGCAGAGCAGGGAGCCCAGAGGACAAGGACTGCAGGCAGCTGGAGTGAGGCAGGCTGCAGGGCAGGGAGCCCAGAGGACAAGGACTGTAGGCAGCCGAAGTGAGGCAGGCTGCAAGGCAAGGAGCCCAGAATAGCAGGGCAGCAAGGAGTGAGCCCAGAGGAGTAGGACCGCTGACTGTAGAGGGCTGTAGTAGGCTGCAAGGCAGGAAACCCAGAGGACAAGGGCTGTAGGTAGAAGGCAGCAGAGCGAGATCGGCTGCAAGGCAGGGAGCCCGGAAAGGGCACTGGATCAAAACAGGATAATGCAGCAACAGGAACAGCATACAAAGTAGAGGGTCTAGGCAAACAGGAGCGGGGAGATCTCAAGATGCAAGACACTGTACCCCTGCAGGCAGCTGCTTATATACAGCCCTGCCCTGTTCTGGGGCAGGCTAATTGACAGCACCTGGAGCAGCACACCTGAAGACAATCTGCCTCCTCCCTCTCTGGTCCTGAGCAGGTGGAAGCAGCACTGGCCGCTAGAGTTTCTGGGGATTGTGGTCCCAATAACGATGAATGAGAATATCCAGGAATTGAGGACTGTAGCCAGCTGCATTATGGTAAATGTAGTTAATTGAATAAAATAAGAAAGAACCAAAGTTGAGCAAATGGAAATAAAAGACCAAGGCGTGAATAGGAGTTGTTCAAAGAGTATTGGAAGGATCAATGAATACCAAGTAGTCCACGATAGTTGCCAATGCGTGCGCCCGCGGCGCGGGCATGACACCCTTAATGACGTCTTTAAACGTTATCGTAGCCTAATTGTCCCCCACTGTGGGCTCTGGGTTCACGTTCCTTCTGCCCACTCTTTAAAGCGCAGGAACAAGGCGAATCTTTACGTTTTTGCTCAGGTGCCCCCCTGGTATTCCTTATGTTTTTTTCAGGGGTGCCCCCCGGTATTCGTTACGTTTTACTTCAGGTGCCTCCCTGATATTCTTTTACGTTTTAATTCAGTTACCCCCTGATATTCTTTACGTTTTAATTCAGGTGCCCCCCTGATATTCTTTCTTGAACCACTACTGTCCTTCATGATTCTTATTTCATTCTGCTTGCTCTTTTTCAACTGACATATTTCCCTATTGTACGGCTGCCTTCATTTTCCTGGAGGTCATTCGTTTCACCTCGTGTTTGCAACTGTTCATAATTCACAGCCTGCACCTGAATTTCTAAAAATATGTCATTATTTCTTCGCCAGGTCATACCGCTGGCTATATTCATTATGCTGCAAAAATACTAAAAATCTTTTACTTCTCACTCACCCAATCTCATTGGCCTTCTGCCGCGTTCATGCCTTCAAAATTGCTTGTTTTTAACTAGGGCATGCCCTAAATAATTATGCTTTCCTTGGTAACCTCAACACTGGGCCTCATCACGAGTCTGGCGGTAACCCTTAAATGCAGCGGTAGCGCTATTACCGCCGCATTTATGGGTCCGCCAGATCATGGCTTCGGCGGATTTCCCCGCAGCTCCGAGCTAGGGGGCAATCCGCGGCAAAATTGCTGATTTTCGGCGCTATTACCACCAGCACGAAATCCGCCGGCTGTAATAGCGCGAATTTTCCCCGTTGGGGAATGAGGAATTCCCGAATGGGCCCAATGGGGAATGAGAAATAACCCTTCCGCCAAACCCGTGATCCGGCGCTAATAGCGCCGGGGGGTTTGGCGGTAGGGCTAATAGCGCAGGCGTTACCTCCCAACTCGTGATAAGGCCCACTGTCCTCATGCTTTCACGCTTTGTCATTCAAGTCTTTCTTCGTTCATCTAATTCCTACGATACCAGAATCTCAACCACCCATCTCAAACCAAAAGTTATTTTTCCCATTTAATAAAAATGTTGTCCACTCCGGCTGACAAGGCCTCAAAATTGTAAACTATGCCCTGGTATGACTCCATGCAGGCTGTCCTACTAGTCGCGGTGGAGATCCTAGAAAAACCTTTAGGAGCAGGAGCACCCAAAAAACCCCTTTACTACATGTGTGCTATCCCCAAAATTCCCCAAAAGCAGGTCACAGATGATCCAGTAACCTCCTTTAATTTCAGGGGGCATTCTTAGTCAAAAATGATAGAACGCACGAATGGCACTGGACCATTCAGCTACAGAGCAGTGCCTGCCCCTGTCTGCACGTTCATTTAAAAATCCCATGTAAAATCGCTTGCTTCTCATCTCATGAAGTTTATCACTACCTCTTTTAATTCTAACACTATTTTTGTAGCTGTAAAATAACCCTTACTCATGCCGTGCCAGGTTACATGCTACACTCTGTTTGTTTGCACTTTATTGTTACAGTGCCAGTGCAGGGACGTCATTTGGGGTCGCCAGGGGTCGTGGCTGCACCCCCGAGGTATCCCTCGTTGCCCAGCGGTCCTCTTTGCTACCCTAATAATTAAAAATGTTTAAAACTTTTCTATTGTGGTATCATCAGAGGTCAAGGGTCATTGAGATGTCACTTCTGCTACCTCTATCATTTTGGTGGAGTGACGTCCCTGTGTCATTACTTCCTGTTCACTATCTCATTTGCTAATGCCTCCGGCCCTTTCCTTTCCCTGCCATACTTACCCCACCTGCTCATTCATTTCTTGTGTCCTTATCAGTGTTAAATTGTATTACTACACCGCCATCCTTGCAGGCATCTCACAAAAATCCTCACAGGCTCTACAAGTGCAGAGTGCCGCAGTATGCATCTCTCAGTATTCTTTGAAAGAATACACATGACTTTGTGCCAGATGAGCTGCTCACTGGCCAGCCATGGAGGAAAGGCTACTCTTTTAAAGTAACAAATGTAAGTCTTACACAGCACTGGTACATTTAACTGGTGCTGCTGCTAGGGTCCATTCAGCCCAGTGGCGGCTGGTGACTTGGAAGTTGGTGGGGCATATCTTGGCGGGAATTTGGGAGTGAGCTAGGCCACCTCACCCCACTCAGTGTGCCGGTGGCTTCTCCCTCTGCAATGCATTTTGGAAAAAATGGCTTCCAAGATGTGCAGTTTGCTGTCCAAGCCCACAGACATATGACATCACAAATCCTGGTCTAATTATGAGTCTAAACAGCCGGGAATCCACTGAAATGTCTGCAATGGTTCTTTTTCCAGCTCACGGACACCTGGACTGGGCTAATGTGAAGGTATTAACAAATAATGCACACAAATACAATTTCCTAAAATAAAGCACCTATTAATATCCCCAAAGGCAGTTTGCAAAACTGGGAACACTGTGCCTCTGCCATACAACGCACATACACAATAAACTTAGCTAAAAGTCCACATCTCAGAAATACAAAGCAATATCTGAGCCAAGGTGACTGCAACCAAAGGGTATGACAGCCACGTGTCCAAACAGCACCCCATTGAGTGACATGTATGAGGCTGGTGGCATTCACAGATATGCACAGACTCTGCCCTTTAAAGGATCTCTGCTAGCCCAGAAAGGGGTTGAGAGCGAGGAGACAGCTAAATTAGGCTATGACCTCCATTCTCTGGCTCCTTCAGAGCTACGCAGGCTATAGAAAGCAACATTCAAACACTGACTGCCATATTCCATTTGCCTAAATTGCTAGCAGTCCTGCATGTATGTGCCACTGGGACTGCTGGCGCAATGACCCAGCTAATATTGTCTGTGATGCTCGGCCAGGGGCAGATTGGCTACCTGCACTAGGCTGCTTGCCACCCCACAATAGAACAGAATAGAAATGGAGCTGAGACCTGTTTCATTGTCATTGCTGGTTCCCCCATTGGGGGCGCAGGATGGTCATACACAGCCTTGAATTCCCCTCCCCATGCAAGGATTAAAATCCCCATTTAACAATTCAGTTGTGCGCGCTCACCATGAAACCTTAGTGTTAAAAAATCACCACTACTGCTACTATTCTGTTTCCATACAGCACTTAACAATACATAACACATACACACACGTTGCTGCAGGGCCTACCTAGGTGAGAAGCTTTTCCGACACGTAATGCGAGAAGCAAGCATTTCTTAAATCCTGCGCTACTCCCCAGTGCTCTTGCTCATGGACTCCTTGTTACCCACTGCTGTCCCCATTCACCAAAAGGGGCTAATGCCACAGGGCTAAGCTCCCCCGTCTTGTCCCCAAATCATGGACTGCTTTTCTAGTGAACTTGGCGCAGAACCATCCCTTCTTATTTCTCGCAAAATTCTCAACCCTGCTTTGGTTACCTACCTCTATCAGTTCTCCCAGCAGTGTCTGTACTTATTCCCCTTTTGCTAAATTAACCACTATGCTGTATTTTACTTAATATACTCTATCTAGTGTGAGCTTAACATGCAGCTCATTCATAGTAACTACAATATATCTATTTGTCCTATAACCACAGGCGATGCTTCATCATGCATCCCCTAGTGTATGCCCTTTACTGTAATCTGCAAGCCCCTTCATTTTGATAGCACCATAATGCCTACGGGCTTCTGCATGCTCCATGCAACAAGGAATCGCTCATACCTTGCCACACGACAGTAGACCCCAGAGATGTTTTTATTTGAGGGCTCATGGGGTGGCTGCCCAGGCCCCCCACAATGCTGCCTGGTCTAAAATAAGATTACAGTTTACATTAGGCTAAAATAGCACATGCCAGGAAAATTTGATTGCATGCTGCTGAGGTTTCAAACCCATTGCCTGTCGGTTTTGACAAGTACATTCTGCCTTGATCAATTAAGACGCGCCCTGCCTTTCGTTTTCATTGTGGAATACATAGTTTGGGTAACACGATCTTTGTAGCGTTACTTTCCCCCTGTGGGAATGTTGCTGATCGTGTGCACTAGCCAAAGTTGAAATCCATATTCATCCACGGGGGTTCAGAAGTTGTCTCAGTGTGTTAAGGACTTATTGTAGGGATATGTGTTCATGTGAAGGATCAGAAGGGCACATCCCAGTGAGGCTGGCAGAACGTTTTTAAATCTGAAGTTCACAAATATACCTGCACAATTACTTGGGTTTGCAGCATAAGCAGCGCCATTAGCAGCACTGTTCCTGCACCAGATAGGGGTTAAAATCAGTTTGCTCAGCTGAGCATTCTTAAAACCTAAGCAATCCCTTAAAAGATATACATAGAATATCTGTCCAAGCGGCAAACAAGTGTGCACATTCGAGACTATGCAGCAAAGGTGTTCATGCTTGTATCCTGGCTATGCCAGCAGACGGTACTGTGATCCTGGTCAAAACATATATGATCCCTTGCATTATTGTGCTGTTTTCTGCGAGCTTTTACCTACTTGCATGTGGGAAATCCCTTTGATAATGGAGAACTGATGCTAATATCATTCCCACGTTGTGAACCCCCGTTCTGTAATATTTTGGTTTTAAAAAATTGTCAGGTTTAGATTGGCCGCGCGCAAAAGATGTCTTCTCATCCGCATCCTTATCGGAATGGATCATTCTTGTTAGTTCCCCAGACCCTCTAGGTCACTCCAATAATGTATGCCTATTCTGTAAACTCTATAATGGGGCCTAGCTTTAATCATCCGGCTCCTTAGAGCTGGGATGTCCGTTCACCAGTACTAAAAATGAACGAATCTTACAGTGCTTTCCACAACAGGCCAGACGCATTAATATGCAATCAAGCCCTTTTCCTACAATTGCTGGGGCTGCTCTGCTGTGAGGCACATTCATTCTGCATGCAATGCACTCTGTTTTAAAATAAAAATACAATGTATAACACACATGTACTCAAACATTCTATAGATCACTGAAATAACCTCACAATTACATCGGCTGTTAGCCTGTCTCTTTTTCCATACAGCTTTGCAAGGCAGGGTCATTTGCCGGGCAGTGTTTTATCTCAAACTGTCTTTGCACATTACTTCCTTGACAAATCACTGCTCACTTTCGTGGGCCATAAAGCAAGCATGTTCTTGTTTCTCTTGTTGCGCTCTTAACACACGAGAACATCACTTCCCTAAATCACTACAGCTCAGCCATTTCAATGCGAAAATCCATCGTTCTTAGCATGATTTATCAGTTATCTTGCTTGCTACATGGAAATACAATTCTAACTCCATAGCTGCTGATTTGAAACACAATGGGCCTCATTACGAGTCGGGCGGTACTGGGTTAACGGCACCGGTAAAGGTGCCGTTGCCGTCAACCCCGTACCGCCCGATTACGAGTTCCCCTCGCGGGACCCGCACTGCATGTCTGGTCCCACCAGACGTGCAGAGCGGGTCCCGCGAGGGGACGAGGGAGAAAACAACGGGCCAACTCGTAATGGCCCGTTGTTTGCTTCCTCTCCCATTCCCATTCAGCCCTATGGGGGCTGAATTGGGAATGGGGAAGGACCGGGTCCGGGTCCTTGGAGGGAGGAATTACCGGGCCTTCCGAACTCGGAATGGCCCGGTAATTCCTCATTCTGAGGACCCGGAGGCGATTTCGGCGGCAGCCATGCCGTCACTAGCGGCATGGCTACCACCGAACTCGTAATGAGGCCCAATATGTTAGATTAAAGTGTACTAGCATTTTTGCACTTTTTACAGATTGTCTAACTCTTTTTGGGCTGCAATCACCACGAATTTGTGTGCTTTAAATTATAATATCTGACCACTTCTTTTGATGCAATTTTTTGCAACTTCAAAACCTTGGCTTGATGCCAATTTTTTATTCAGCTTAAAATATCATTTTTATACTAGTTCCAATGTTTTAACTGCGCACGCAGACAGTTATGCCACGAAGCGAGCCTCATGAACAGCCACAACATACAAATTTAGCCACATACATAGCATGACATGTAACAAAGTCAGACACAAACCCCGACCACCTGCATGCATGTCCCTCATTAATATTTTACTCTTGTTATTAATTTTTAAATGTAGTTAACGTATTTGGTTTGTTCCCACATCTGACTGCCATTATTCTTTTTCCCCGTGTCCCTGTCTCTCTTGGCTATGGCAGCTTTTCACTCACCTTTTTGTTCTCCCGACGCTCTCGATCACTGCCTTCTTCAGGTTTTCGTCTGGTTCGCCGCCTTTCAGGCCCCGCCTGCAGTCTCAATAATACTGTCATTGCCTACGGGGAGCTTCACAGTCTACTCAGCCCGAAATGGCAAAGGACTCGTGATATTGCCGAAGACCTAGAGTTACTTTGTCAACGGCCATTAGGTGATTTCTTTTAATCAATAATTGATGGTCAAAAACCTCCCTCTGCTGCCAAATGTACAAGAGGGCGCACAGTCTTCTGACGGGCCCATAGGTCAGTGCACACCCTCTAGTACCTGTAAAATAAGATAGCTGCACCTTGAGGAGGTTGGGGTGCAGGATTCACCTACTCCAACACAATTCAATAAGGACAGCTCAACAGCTCAAAAATGTGGCAAAGAGACTGTTAGTAGATGTATTCAATTTCCCTGCTGACACAGCGCAGCACTCTCTGCTGTGGTCAAGTTCTCTGCCTCAAAAGAACTTCCCTCAGCATTACCCAGAGCTCATTTTTATAGCCAAATATGAGGAGGCAATCTGCCCCCACCGCTCCTGTTCAGTCTTAGACAACCTCATTCTTAGCATTAGCTCATTGGGCAATTAATTTTAATTGGACTAAAACCTTCAAAATGAAATCCGCTTTAGCATGCATTCCTAACTCTTCTTTCGGTGCACTGTTCAATTATAATTTGTGCAGCTGGATTTTTTCAGATAAGGGTTTCGACCAGGCCCGACTTAGTCTGGTTTCTGTCCATTAGTCAAGTTTCTGAAGGCATGGTGTCCTCGAACGTCTCAACTTTAAAATTATCTCATCATTACACACTTTGAACACTACCCAGTTTCTTCTTCTTTTAGTTACAATTTCAGTACATGCATTTTTGTTAAAGGCATTTAGCCCAGGCGATTTTCTGTCTGTGTATAGAATATCATATTGTCCATTCTGTGCCTCGCCACCATACTACATCACGGTAATGCCATTTTCGACATTATAAACACAATGCCTTTTGAATACTAGTATATTGTAACATTATAAATACCAATTTTGCATAATTGCAACACCACATAAGTCCCTTTGAATTTCTCTGGTTAGGTTTAAGTGAGGGGGGCCCTCCACTTCATTCAGCTGTTGATTCAATATATATATATAGGTCGGGACCTTCATTACAACAAGTCTGATCTTTGAAAGTCTCGTCAAAACAGGTTCCAGAGCCATCAAGGACCACATGGACACCCTTGCTCCAGCCTTGGCCGATTTCTGTAATCGCTCCTTTGCCACCGGAACCTTCCCTTCCCCCTTAAGCACTTTCTTGTGCACCCCCTCCTTATGAAGCCCTCTACCGATCCTTCTTCGCTGGCTACCTATCTCCCGATCTCCATCACCCCTTTCCTGGGCAAACTCTTGGAAAGCTGACCATCTCGCAGCTTAATCTGCAGCTTAATCTTCACACTGAATCAGTTGGTTGTCTCCGCAACCACCAGTGTGGCTTCAGAACTGCCAGAAGCACGGGAACTGCTCTTCTGACCACCTGTGAAGATCTGCTCTCATACCTTGATTCTAACCTTCCTTCTGTCCTCATTGCCTCAATCTTTCTTCTGCCTTTGAAATGGTCAACCATGCCATCCTGCTCAATCGCCTCCGTGATAACCTAGGTATCACTGAACAGGCCCTGGCATGGCTGATCGCCTTTCTCACTGACCGGCCCTCCCAGGTCCAACTGGGATCTTTCCTCTCTTCTATCTCTCTTCACTTGTGGTGTTCTCCAAGGGTCTGACCTCTCTCATTGGCTGTACATCCAATACCTGGCACTCTTGCCGACTGCATCACTTCCGTTTGCTCCAACTTTCAGTGTTATGCAGATGATACCCAGCTTTCCTTCAGGCTCCTCTCAGTCTCCTCTTCTCCTTTTCTTATCCCAGACTGTCTGACCACAATTCTGGAATGGGGCGCCGCCAATAATCTCTGCCTTAATGCCAGCAAGAATGAGATCCTCTTTATCGGAAAACACCAGCTCCCTCCTTTCCTCTCTCTCTCTGGCCGTCCACTCTGGGCTCTCTTCCTGCTCCTACCTGTGAGGCCAAGAACCTTGGGTGTCATCTTCGACACCAACCTCTCCTTCTCTCCTCACAACTCTGACATCTCTAAGAAGTCAAACTATAAGCTGCACCTTCTGAGAGGTATTCTTCCTTTCCCCACTTTCCCCCAGAAGCTCACTGTCTCCAGATCTCTGGTCCTCTCTAGGCTGGACTATTGCAACAGCCTCTTTATAAATCGTCCTGCCTCTACTCTCCAATGTCTTCAACTTATCCAGTACAGGACAGCAAGACTTTTCCTTGGCCTCAAGCCCGGGGATTGTATCTCTCCAACTCTGAAATCTCTTCATTGGCTCCCAGTGGCAGCAAGCATCAAGTGCAAGACCCTTTGCATTGTCCACAAGGCATTCTGGGGCCTAGGACCGCACTACCTCCAACTCTCTTGTCCTAAACATCTTCCCTCTCGAGCTCTCCGCTCATCCACTACCAACCCTCTGAGGGTCAGTTGCTTTTCCAAGCAGAGAGTTGGGGGCAGATCTCTATCCTCGGCTGGAGCCTCCCTCTGGAACAGTGTCCCTGCCTCTCTCAAACCTGCGTAGAACCATCTCTGGTTCCAGAAGCAACTCAAGACCTTCCTCTTTGCTTTTGCTTTCTCTCTTCCTCTCCCCTGCTGATTCCTGATTGCTCCACGCACTGCCCACCTGGCGACCCACTGAACTTGGGCCCAGGCTCCTGCATCTCCAGTTGCACCTTGCACTGCCTCCCGGCTCCCATAGCACTTGTGGTCTGTATCTGCAATCCTACTGGCCCTTCTCTCTGCACTTATGAGCCACCGAATGGCTGCACCTCTTGATTTACCTGCACTGAGCCACATGCTGGCTGCACTATTGAGTTACCTGCACCTCTCCCTTCACCCCCACCTCGGCACTTCCCCCTTTCCTCTTCACTGCTCTTGCACGATCTGACTGACACAGTACCTAATAAGATTGTTGTTTTGTCCTCACTATGCTTCTCCCTCCTTGTCTTGTTGTGTCTAGAGACACTTGTGTAGTGTCATAGGTGTTATAAATGCCATACCATACCAGTTCTGGGTAGCAAGGCAAATGGTTTAGGCTAACGAGGTGGTGAGCTTATAAAGGGTCCACAATGATTACACACAGTGCAGCAGTCAAGGAATACACTTCTTTACATATGGCCAAAACACAGTGAAAAATGACTACAAACAGATAATATTATCTCTCAACACTAAACATTAGCTACATCTATATAATTACTGGTGTAGGGCAAAATACATATCTAACCCCTGAAAAGAAAGGTACAGATTAGTATTTGCACTTCTATTCCACATAGATTTAACCCTAACTTCATAAGCACATCCCAAGAAGCCACCGACTGGATCACCTCCTTCTTGGACGGTCGAGCAATGAGAGTCTTCTCAGACCAGACATCCGTCCAGCCATCACCTATCAGCTACGGGGTGCCACAAGGCTCATGCACCTCCCCCAGCCTCTACAACCTCTTCACTCTACCCTTATTCATTGATCTAGAAGACTTCGGCATAGCCTTTACAAACTATGCCGATGACACCCACATTCTCCTACCTCTAACAGGCAACTAGGAGCAAGACCTCAAGACACTCCAAGACACATATGCATGCATCCAGGCCTGGATGGCGGCAAATGGTCTATGCCTAAATGGTGAAAAAAACGAAATATTGCTAGTGGGCCCAAAACAAGCCCTAAAAAAACTAGACGACAACTATAGTTCCTTCAGCATCGAGGACAGCATCATTAAAACTTCAGACACAGTCAAAACACTCTGAGTATATCTGGACTCCACCCTATCAATGGATAAGCAGGTCAGCGCCATCTCGTCAGCGGCTGCGCTCACATCAAAAAGCATTAACGCTGTGAGACCATACCTATCCCATAAAAATTGCCTCAACATCGCAAGGGCCACAACTGGTGTAAAACTAAACTGCTGCAACATTCTAGGCACCTCCAATAAGAACATCAACAGATAACAAATTGCACAAAACAGTGCCCTCAGAGCTGCACTCGGTATACCCAAGACAGAGCACATCTCCCATGCACGGAAAGATGCCCATTGGCCCCCGGTCAAAGATCGTATAACTTTCAAAGCCCTCACCATCACACACACATGTATCGCCCAGTCTGCCCCAGCATACCTAGTGGAAAGACTACACCAATCACCAGCCCACAGACCGAAACGTGACCATATTCACACCAACTCTCAGTCCCTGCATCCAATAGAGAAAAATCCAGAGGGTCTTTCTTTGAGGTTAGCCCCCAAAGCCTGGAACTCACTCCCACTCAGTCTAAGAAAGGAAGAATCCCTGACAACCTTTAGGAAAGCTCTAAAAACAAAGCGGTTCAACTAGACCACCTCATGTCATGCATTGTCTCTAACACGTTCACTCTGTAACCTGAAATCCCCTCTACTTTGTCATCTACTGTATATATCTGCTCCTGCAACAATGTTATTACCTGCACCAACTGTATACCCTGTATATCATGTATAACGTGCACCAAGTGAATATCCTGTAACAGCGCCACAATGCCTCTGGGCGTTTTATAAATCCAAATAAATAAATAAATAAGATGCATGGGGCCTTTTGCCCAAATGTTCATCAAAGTTACATACAGTTTGTGAAGCAGGAAAAAAGGAAGGTAGGATCTCTGGGGTTCAGTGAACAGTTCCAATGCTTAGGAGATGAGTTAAACTAGCTAACAAACATATTCCCAACTTTCGGAGTGCCTGTCCGAACAAGCAATGGCAAAGCCAAAGTAAGACAAACGTTTCTAAAAGTTAGCAAAACTTTTAAAAAGGGAGTAAGGGGTTCAGATAAGTGTTGTTACAACTCGCCTTCTCAGGACTTGGCCGGATGTTGAAGAAGGTCCAAGGTCACTTGTCCTGCCGTCAGTCTCAGCACTTGATCACCAGGGGTTGCAGGTTCAAGCAGGTCTCTGGTTGTGGACTATTGCTGGTGCAAGGTCTCCCTGTGAAGAAATGCAAAAGAACGCAATGCAAGACCCCTCTCAGGACAGGATAGGATGCAGGTAAGCAGTGGAGTGGATTCAGGGGTCCTCTTCTTATCCTAAAAGCCAGGTAAAAGCAGTAACTCCCACTAGACAAGGGTAGATCTGGTCCACACACACACACCAGCAGTGGTCCAATCAGGACCACTGGCGGCAAAACTCATGCATACCACTCAGACACACGGAAACCAGTTTGTCAACTGGGACAAGACAGTCCCAGCCCACTTCCTGGCAGCAAACACACATAACCCTCCATTAGCCCGCTAAAATCCTCTGCTTTCCAGCACTGGAAGTCCATATAAAGTTTTTCCTGGCTTCACAAGCCAGGAAGAAGGCTAAAAACGACAAGGTGGCCAAATGACAAGCGAAAAATCATGTGGCACGGCCATGTGTGGACAATAGTGATTGTAGGTTGTATACGGAAGAACATCTTGTGTTTTCCTGTATTTGTATTTGTGGGAGAGGAAACATCATGGTAATTCAGAAATCGGAGTATCTTACATTCCATAATCGTTATGTCAACTGTATTATATCACATTCAGAACGATTCTTTAGAGAAAAAGTATGTGTACGTGGTAAAAGCTCACATCTCATCTAGTAGTTAGGAAAATGCATGGAGGGGAACCAGCGGCAGAGTGTAACTATCTCGCCCTGTTAGAAGAACACCCTGTCCCTACAACGGGGTGCCTATCCCTAGGCAGCGTGTGGTGCAGCGCCTATCTAATAGGGATAGTGTGGGAAAAAAGCTGTCCCTCCACTAACCAAATGTATGGGTCCCCCAAACCTGCATTGGTGTTTATTTCGAGAGGATATATAACTGTGTCTAAGAGACAAGCAACCAAAATCGAAAGACACACACAACTCCTATGTCTCCTAATGTGGCAGAGCTGGGTATTAGATCACTGTCAATCATAGCTCAAAAGAGCTTATGTGAGTGTATAAATGGCAGCAGGATTTTAGGTCCATGTTTTATTCACCTATAGGCTATTTTATCAAATCTCATGTGGAGTGGTGCGTATCGTGAACATCTAAAAAAGCGGGCATCAAATGTAGTGTCATGATGCCTACTTTATACAAAGTACTGTAAAAGGCTCACAACTGTGAGTTTAGAAGATAATGAATGTATTTCTTCTTAGGATACCGCCCCTTGTTATTGGGGATATCTACAGGTGGTCATGAGTGTCACCCATGGCCAGAAAGGTCGACCGGTTTCGATGGAATATAGTGGTTACAACCATCTTCTTCAGGACCGATTCATCGATATAGCTGTCAGTCTATCTTCCAGCCTTGCCCAAGGTGGGGCACAGGGTGGGAGGGCTGCTCCGTCTCCTGCAGGGGGGACAAAAAGCAGATGCAAGATGGCAGGGTGTCTGTATTACCAGGTGCCATCCCTTACCAAAACACGAGGTGTGTGAAGTGTAAGGGTGTCAAGGGGGAGTAGATTAGGGAGTGCCAACAAATCAGCAGGGGGAGAGTACCTATTAACTAGGCCGAGCTACTGACTGATGTAGCTTAGCGTGCAACCATAACACTCCAAAAGAGGAAGGAAAAAAGGGGGGGATGGAAAAGGGGGGATTTGTGTGGGCAGGGAAGGGGGCACCGAGCGTGCACCAGGCACTAGCTTGGAGCAGGGTGAGAGGACTCACCTGAGAGACTAGTAGTCGGTGGCCGGACAGGCAGTAGGAAGTGCCTGTATATTTCTTGTAACTCTCTGCTGAAAGGGAAACAGAGACAGCCCAACAGATGGAAATTAGCACGTTGCTGCACTGGAGGTGCTCGCAGCTGGAGGTGCTCGCAGCTGTGTGCCACTGTGACACAGTCAGTCTGTTCCGGGCACTCAGAAGCTCAGCTTACCTCGAGAGGAGTCAGACCGAGGTTGCAGCCCACCGCTCTGGAAAAAGGATCGCGTCTGTCAGCGCTCGTACCAAGGAAGTGTACTTCCTGGTCGCGTGATGCTGTGGACGGAGCTAGATCGCAGTGGCCAATCACGGACCCGCACGGGGTGTGACGTGGGTGGGAACCGAATCGCAAGGACCCATTCTAAGAGCTGGCAGAGGACGGGGGGGGCGGAAAGAGGGGCAAAAGGGCTTTTTGATGAACCCAGGTGAAGGCAGATAAAGGAACAAAGTGAATAGGAGTGGTTGCGAAAACCAATTCCCAAAGCGGCCAAAGGTGGCCCATATTACAGGCGAGTAGCCAAATGTGGGGTGGGCAAAAAGTGTCCGGAGGATGATTCAAAAGGGGGAAAAAAGGAGAAAAAGTAATTCCCCAATGGCTCGGAGAATATAAACCCAAAGTACAAAAAGTGGTGTGATGCTGGAAATGCATTGGAGTGACAGGGCCTCCATATCCTTGTCCTTCATTGGTTTTTATTGTGTGTTCTGTCATGTTTTCTGCACAGGAGTTCATGTGGGACTCCTGGCGGTGCAGCTCTCTCTTTTGTTTTGGTGTACGGACCCATGGGATACCCTTATGGCACCCATGGGTGGGGGTACAACCCTGTGCCCCTACGGTATGTTTTTGGGCACCTGTGTGTGGCCCACAGAGCAGGGTACGGGCTGGTGGCAGATCCATGCTGAATTTGACAGGTGCTCTGAGTATCCTCCATTTTGGGATACCCAGGCCATGCCATTGGAATCTGTTGATTCTGATAGGAAACAAGATGGCCCCTGTGGCCTCTTGCTTTCTATTGCCTGTTACCTTGTTTTCCCAAAGTCCTGGGATGCCCTGACACTGTCCCTTCCCCCTGACTGGCTGTTGAGTGGAAGTTCCATATATGGTGTTGTTGTGAAGTCCAGGCCAGACTGGCTGGAGCCTACCCAGTGACTGTGTGTTGTGGGTACACCCTGTGGGTGGGACCTGGGAGAATGGAGTGTGTGACCAATATGCACTTCTTGTTGTGGATGTCTTGTTTCTCGTGTTTGACACAATGACTGAGACATCCCTGCCCGAAACTGATATGAATGCAGTGTGTAGTGTTGAATGGCTGGGTACTTGTCCCAATACACATTCCTTGTTGTGAGTGTCTGCGAGGGAGGAGTGTGACCTGAATGCACTGTATGCCTGATTGGGTGACTGACTGCATTAATGCCCTTCTGTATGATTGGCTGCTGAGTGTGACCCAGCAGTGTGGATGAGAGATAGAATAGTATATCTGGGGACCTCTCACCACTGGAAATTGTTCAGAAGCTGAGTTGACACTTCAAGAGTAACTGGAACTGCTTATCCTCGACGCCCAGCTGGAAGAAGAAGAACTGCTGCTGCATTTGCTTTGATCCGATCCGAAAGCTGTCGAGTTCATCAAGGACTGATCCGAGAGAGGACCTGGTTAGGCGTCTTCTTTCCGTGCTCCGAGGGACCATCGAGCACCGCTAACCTTCGCCAAAGCTCCTTGGAAGTCAGTCCCTCGAAAGGCTGCCGACCGGAGACCGCTGAGGAGAATTAAGTGAAGCACCCGGACATCGACGCCCGCGAAGTCCAATGCCATCGACCAGGGTTCGGAGTATCGATGTAACCGCTAAAGGCCCGTCAAAGCCGTGTTGCCCAGAAGAGGGGACCTCTTGACGGTAGAGGATGCCGACGCGCCAAGGAGAATCCACCGGTGGGTTTCCCGCCACCTGAAGACCACAAAGACTTTGACGACTCGACGCACTTGTCGGGCCACAGTTCTTCAGAAACTCTTTGCGGTCCTGAACTATCAAACTCTGAGGTGCCCCACACACCTCATCCTCGCAGGACGTCGCACCACATGGATCGACGCTGTGGTCTCGGCACCCTCAAACATTTCATCGACGCCGTTGATGCCAAGTTCCCCTTCTTCGACGCCTTTCGACGATCCGTGGCTCTTGCTTTAAAGGGAGTCCCTCAAGAAGGATCCATCGACGCCTCTTCAAAGAACTCTGCTCTACCAGGTACCTTGGGGGGGTTGAAACATTATTGAAGGAAATAAGACTCTTAAAACAATATATGGACTGGACTTGTGATACATCTTTGCTTTACAGGTTGCCAAGCTGGGGGGATCTCCACACAGAACTGTCTAGGTAACGGGGCCAGTATTCTGCCAATTGTTCTAACCAACTGCTTTCCCTTCTATGTCTATTGTTGGTTACCTTTATTAGTTGATTTGTGTGACATTTAACCAGAGTACAGTTGATACTCTAATGAGATCTGCTAATAATTGTGGTACCACTTTAGAACTGTATATATTTGCCATTGAAGATTTTCTGAGCACAAAGGGCCTCATCAGGACTTTGGCGGTACCGCCTGTGGTATTACCGCCGGCGGTATTAGTCCTACCGCCAAACTCCTCAGCACTAATAGCGCCGGATCACGAGTTCGGCGGTAAAGTAATTCCCCATTCCCAATTGAGCCCATTCGGGAATGCCCCATTCCCCATTGGGCTCAATGGGGAATTTTCGTGCTCTTACCGCCAGCGGATTTCCCGCCAGCTCAGAGCTGGGGCGAAATCCGCCGAAGCCCTGATTCGGCGGAACCTTAAATCCGGCGGTAATAGCGCGACCGCCGGATTTAAGGGTTACCGCCGAAGTCGTGATGAGGCCCAAAGTGAGTTATTGCGATTGTGTACATAACCTTGAACTTAATTATATAGAGACTGTGTCTTAACTAATACACTGTTTGGACATTCCTTTATGGGGGCTTGGGGACTACACTGTACTTTAAAAACCAGCCTGCATCACCTCCGAGAAGCTAGGCCTTGATTGCTTGTCCATTGCTACAGTAATAGAGAATCTTGGCTGGGGTCCTCTGTGCCTCTCCTCTACTATATAGAGAGCAGAAGTACAGACCCCCCCTCCAGTCTTTACAAGTGGTAACCATTGGAATTCAAGCATGGAGTGCAGCGCTGCACAGGAGAGCAACTGTAAAGGGAGTGATCATCTTATTACCGCAAGTTCTTGCCACTGGATGCACTCATTGAGGCCTTTGTGGCAGGTATCCAATTTAAAAATCCACTTCTGTTCCAACCTGAACAACAAATCATGGAAGTGACCCCCTTGTGTAGGTAGTTACACTTTTTCTAGGATGGTCCGTTTAAAGCTGTCTGATGTATGACCCTCAGCTAGAAAGTGGGAGACTAGGGGAGGCTGTTATCTTCCCTTTCCTGATGCGGGAACGGTGTTCAATCATCCTGATTTTAGCTGCTCGGGCTTTCATACCAATGCATTTGAGCCGCATGGGCATGTGATCATATAAATGACGCCTTTACTGTTGCAGTTAGTAAAGAACTTCTGCACCCATGGAGTGTGCCAGCCTATTTCTACAGTAGTGGATCTACTGGTTTGAGCACACATGGAGCATTGGCCACAAGGCCAATGTCCTGTCCGGGGGTTGGAATTCCACAAAGTTCTCTGAGTTGGAGGGCCCGGTTTCCGAAGATTGTTGACCAATTTGTCCCTCACATTTTGTCCTCTCTTGAGAGCAAAGCAGGGTTCTGCTAGACTAGATTCACCGGTATTGAGAATGGGCCAAAGTTTTTTTATTTCTCTTTTGATTTTGTTCAAAAGTGGTGAATAGCTGAAAATGGCCATAATACATGTATCGTCCTTAACCTTTCTGTGCTGCACAAGAGTGACGGATCGGGGGATGTTTTTTGCCCTTTTATATGTTTGTTGCATGATCTTACGTGGGTACCCCCGTCCCTGCATTTTCCTAACTACTAGATGAGATGTGAGCTTTTAGCACGTACACATAGATTTTCTCTAAAGAATCGCTCTAAATTTGTATTTGTGGGAACAGCCCTCACAACCATTAATATTTACAACAGGGAGAATAGTAATTGAGCCCTTCCTGAAGCAGGTCACGTGCATGAGAGTTAACATTAATGAACAATTGGTTTTAGGGAACAGATGGTATGTGGACCTCGGATGGGAGAAGATACACAACAGACATTACCCGGGGGTTTAGAAATGTGGCTTAGCGTTGACACGAATGGCCGCTAGACTGCATTTCTCCTGCTCCTTCAGGGCAAAATGCCTAGTTTTGAAAGGAACAAAACACCACAACAATCTGGTATTTAGCTCCAACATATCGGGAGCGAGTGGGGCTAGAATCCATTTGCTATCTTGAGTCGGCATAATGAAGAAAGAAGGAACGTGCTTGTGACAGCCTCTGTAGGCCGCATAACGGCTTTGCACTCCGCAGCTGAGGTGAAGACTCGGAAGAGCAGTTTCATCACTGAAATGGCAGGTGAGGGATGTATTAGTGGAACAAGGCCGCAGAGTGAGTCTCCTCCCGCAAGGAGAGCCTTGCTGTTTTTATATCATGTGAGAGCCCTGCGGTTGTCTCGTCAAACGGTAGAAGTACATGCAACACTCACACTTTACAGTGTATGGAGAGAAAATCCTGAGTGGAGTTGTGTGAATTAAGCACTTAAGCACACAGATATATTTATATTTAATAAATATGCTCTTTACCTAGTACTACGGTTATATGGTCAAAAAGATGAATCAGCAGGGGAAAAGGAAATTAACCTCTAAATCTCCATATGCACAAGGTAATCCTCAGAGGCATTATGGAAAATAAATATAATTCCAGGCTTTTTCTAGATAGTCTTAATATTAGTTCCAAATCTAGAGACAGTTTTGCATTCGTAACATTGGAGGCTGAAAATGCTGGAATGGGACTATCTGTTTCAATCATTAAATAGGCATGGGTTTTGGACTGCAGTTTATTTCTTTGATTAGGTTGTTATATTCTAATCCCAAAACCTCCATATTTTATTAATGGCAACATGTCTTCATATTCCCACTACATAGGCAAGGCTGTCCCTTGTCCCCTATTCTATTTATTTAGCACTTGAACCCTTCTTGGAATCAATTGGGCTAAACAGGAACATCCTAGGCATCAAAACTCCAGAATTAGACATTAAACTAAACTAATAGCATATGTTGATGACGTTCTTCTCCGCTTGAATGATCCTAGTAGCAGTACTAGACACCTCCCACTAATGATATCCTTGTTCTCATCGGCCTCGGGTTACAAACTTAATGTCGATAAATCAGAGATTCTCCCTCTTAATAGTCATTGCTTTAGACAAGACTTTACTAATACTGGTATCAAATTGTGCCCTAATGGCATCAAATACTTGGGAACGTATATCTCGTTGTCTACTAAAGAAATAGATATTAATCTCTAGGATTAAAGATGTTAACAGTTCATAGTCTCCATTACACTTATCTTGGTAGGGATACCTAGAAACCATAAAAATTATAATCTCTCCCATTTTATTGCATACCCTATATATGCGTCTTCTTCCTTTTCCTTCCATATTTCACGGCACTACTCCACTCATTGTGGAGAAGATGGAAATGGGTGCAGTCTTTAGTACCGTTACGGTATCTCCTAATGTGTGTTACAGTTCTAGTTGATTCCAAGATGGCTGCCGCCATTCTATTTACCTCGGAGGATTGCAGAGAGTCAATGCGTTGCAACCCTCTGGTTCCTGGGTAAGACGCTAATTGTTGCCTTGCTCCCCCCTCTGCTTTCCAGCCTTCTTTTGCCTTGCATCTTGGCTCCTCTTGCCTTCCGCTCTGCCCTCACTGTTTTCTTCATGTTTTGTTTTTTCCCGTTCGCTCTGGGCACAATTTTTTCCTTTTTCGCTTCCGCCCTTCATATCCTCCTGACTACACTTACCTTCTTTTGCTCTGACTCCTGAATTCTCCTCTTCTCCTCAATTGGAACCTACTTTGTTTCTGTTGCCGTTATTTTGCCACAACTGCAGATTTGGATTCTACTAGTAGTTTTGTTAACAGTGACATCCAGTAGGAATTCGGACATCATGAGATACTTTGAAACGGACAACATCCTTTGCCAACAAGACCTTCGACTGATTTTTTTTTTTATTTTAGCCTAAGCTTTTTGCCCAAACCTTGGGCCATCCCAACTGTAGCCTCTTTGTCAAGTCTGTACTACTGACAGGTGCTGTGGCTACTGTGGGGTGGTGGGGTGCTTTCCTCCACAAGGAAAGCTTTGTATCCAGGAAGTCTTATACCGACACCAAGTATTGTGAGACCATGTTCTTTAAAACAATAGATTCTGTTTTAAGTAAGTTTTGTTGGGGCAATAAAACAATAGAATTGTATTAAGTAAATTGAAGAGTTCCCTTAATAATGGGGGGTGTGAAGTTTCCAAATTATAGACTGTATCGCACTGCATTTAATCTTACGCAAACAAATTCAAGCCTGGTTCTTACCTGAAGACTATATAGATAAACCATCCTGGGGTATTTTAGAAAAGATATCTGTACCATTTCCTATTCAAGATCTCAGTTACTTTAAGAGTAACAGAATATGTAATAATGCTTGTATTAGAACCTCAGCAGGGTGTCTTAGAACCGTCTTGTTTCCCTATAATAAACCTGCAAAATGTAAGTCTGAATATATTTGGTAGGAGGAGCATATTCAAATTAATGGGAACTCCCTCCTTTGGCAGCCAGGGTTATGCAAAGGGATCACGTGTGTCTCTCCATTGTTTCAAGGTGGAGCACCCATCGTATTTAATGAGTTTAGACAAAGATTTTCTTTACCTAAAGGTTCCTTTCTTCCTCAGTTTGTGATAATTATGGATGCAGTAATGGGAAGTATATATGTTTGGTGTAATGAGGATGTATTACCGGTGCGTGATACACTCAAATATTTTAATATTAACTCCCTTCATGCGTCAATGTTTTTATAAAATAATTAATGTTGAAAGAACTTGGGAACAAAGATGGTCTCCAGAAATTAAAGGGGAACACAACTGTGAAATGTTGATTGCAGATATGTGGCTGCATATTTAGAACACCAATACTTAAGACAGCCTAACACAGTCATCTTTCTTTTTTTTTAACGTTTACCCAACTCCAAAACTTTTTCAATGCAAACTTGTGGATCAGAACAAATGTTGGTCTTGTTCTGAAGTAGACGGGTCCCGGGAGGATAGCTCAGCAGCAACGTGCTCGCCTTGGAAACAAGACGATACGAAGTAACATGGGTTCGATCCCCGGGTCCGCGCTTAGAAACCTCTGTGTATTAAGCGCATTATAAATAACCTATCATATATAAACCTATGTTTATAGACTAAGGGCCTCATTACGAACCTGTCGGAAGACCAGCACCATGGTCCATGCCGGTTAGTTACCGACTCCGCCATGGAGAAAGGGGGAATTACCACCCCATTACAAGGTTGGCGGGGCAGTAATTTCCCATGCCGCCATGGCCCTTCCCCCATTCCCATTTTTGCCCCATAGGGCTCAATGGGAATGGGGAAGGCGCAAAGTACGGTGCCGCAAATTGCGGCACCGTAATTAGCACCAAGGTCCCTTTGCGGGTTCCTACTTTAACGGCTGGTATACACCAGCCGTTAAAGTCGGGTCCCGCAAAGGGACCTCGTAATTAGGCGCTAATAGGTTAACGGCTAAGCAGCCTTTTACGGCGCCGTTAACCTATTGGCGCCTGGGTCGTAATGAGGCCCTAAATATTTCAAACCATTTTGGAGTCATGTGTTTTGGAAAGCTATACTAGAGATTTTTGAGATACAATTATAATTTGATGTTAAATATTTATTAGGTAGCTTGGTTCTGGATTGTCCTTATGAATCTTGATGTTAATCAGAACATTGCTGCCAATTGGAAGTAATTGAGTAATAGCAATTATAGATTGTGGTGGAATTCTATCTGCTATATCCACAGATTAGAAACATCTTTAGCCTCGTCTCCGGTACGCTTGAAAAAATATGAAAAGAAATGGCATGTGCTTAATAACTCTATCAAGTTCAGCTGTCACTGATATAGATATTATATAAGTCTGAAAAAGCTCTCCTCCTGCATGTGATGTTGTTGTCCACTTTATATGTGTTCTTTGTCTTTCTTTTGTTCTATGTTATACTTATGATACGGATTCATATGAATTTCACTGTAGCCTAAGATTAATATATGGCAGTTAGAGATTGTACTTATACATTTTATTGTTAAGTGCAATAACTGTCGTTTGAGGATAATTATTCATTGAATTTGTATGTCTGTAGCCATTTCCCGTGACTATAATCATATGACTATATTCATATCAAACACAAGCAAAAATAATCTGCTTTTTCTTATATATAATACTGTTATAGTTTGCAAGACAAATATCTTGTACAGTATTATGTGCATGCTAAATTATATTTAATAAAAATTCGTTAAACAAAAGAGAAATCTACACAGTTCTATATATAGTGAAGTTCAGCGCAGTGTTATCCGGGAGAAAGGGTTGATGTGAAGGGATATTGCTGGGGATGTTTCTTGACTCCGAAGGTAGAGCTGTAGTCCAAATGAATGCAGAGGATGGTAGGTAGTGTTGTACTTGGCAATGGCTAATACATTGCGGTGGTGTGAACAATGGGGGATAAGGAGCGAAAGTGGGTAGGAGCACAGGGTGTAAGAGAGTTGTAAGAATGAGCAGGCAGTTAGAGCAGCTGAATACATGTGGGCAAGCCCACGGATGCATTTGAATACAAGCAGTAACCATTTGGAAAGGCTTGACTTGTTAAAGAGAGAAAACCAGCATAGATACAGTTTTTTGGAAGTGGGAGATTGTAGAGTGCATGTGGCAACGTTGAATATGTTTACCAGCAGGAGCAAAGAGGAACTAACCGGTCAGGGGGGAATAAAGTAGGGGAGAGAAGGAGATGGAAAGCCATATGCTTCAGTCATTGTGGAGGTAATTCTTTAATTATTATTTTATAGCATGCTTAATACCAGAGACCAGTCTCTAAGCACAGAGGTGGGATTCGAACCGGTGCTGCTCTGCGTTATCTTACTTCCAACACAAGTGCACTGCCACTGAGCTATCCTCACTGAGGTGCAGTTTGGAGGACTCGACTGTGGAACAAAAGGAGTCCTGTAGAAGGCGACCGAGAGCAGACTTGCTGGGAAGATGGGGTTCGAGTAACAGTGGTTCGACCTCGAGGAGGTTTCCTTAGATAGGTATTCTCAGACACTTGTAGTGAGAAAGGAGGTTTCTCAGGAGAAATGTTGACTTCTCTCTGCTTTTCCATTAAGTCTCTCTCCTGTTTGTGGGATGGAGGGCGGGTGATGCTGGTGGGAGCCGGAGGTGTTGGGGAGGGGGGTCAGCAATTCCTTATTTAGACATTTCAATTATATATTTTCTCTGGATGTCATGTGAATGCTTGGAGTAATTAATTTAGATAATTCTTATTATAGAGTTATAATCATATGATAATGTTTGCTTTCTCCAGACCTGAGTACTTTATTGGTGTGTTGTCGTGTTCAGCAACAGGTGCGGAGCACAGACTACAAACGGTAAGTAACTGCTCTGATATATGTCTGCCTCCCTGCACACGTTGTTTGTTGCTTCTGTCTCCGGACCTGAGTACTCGTGCCATCCTTGTCTGCTCTTCCCTTTCTCTACTTATTTTCCTACCCTCATGCACAGGGGTCAACAAGGAACTAAACGTGGCCCGAGAAAGTTTTGAAAGTGGCCCCATGCTTCGCGGAGCAAAGGATAGCGAGCAATCCCAGCTTCTATGAGCGTTTTTATGAGGGTAAAAGTGTGCATTTTTAAATACATTTATCCATACACAGTGGATAAAAAGTAAAATATTAAACATGTTCAACTTATTTCAGGGGCCCTTGCAGAGACGTTTGTCTAAGTGAGAACTAAGAATCCCTTTTTCCCCTCCCCCCTTTACACCCGTCACAACCCTTTAGCTTGATAAGGTGACCTGGCTGCAGCCAAAACCAGCTCCCTGGAAGTCCCCTGACCCCCCGACCCCCTACACACCCGCCACGACCCATAGCTTGATAAGGTGACCTGGCCTCAGTCAACACCAGCTCCCTGGGAGTCCCCTGACCCGACCCGCCCGCTTCATAACCCATAGCTTGATAAGGTGACCTGGTGTTAGGCAGAATCCTGTGCAGTTCCCTTAGGGAGCACTCCAGAAGATTAGGACTACAGGTAAATGCAATAAATCCCGTTTGGTATCAGTCTGTACCACAAAGATTTAGTTGGTAGCTGTGGCTGAGCAGTCAGACTTATCTCAAGAGGGAGATGAGTAGTATTCAGGGTTTACACATTAGGTCTACAATACTATGGCACAAGGAAACCCTGACCAAAGCTTTGTATCAAAAAGAATATAGATATTTATTTTACACACTCTGATGTTCACACAAAAATCACTATTATTAAAGCAAGTTAAATCAGTCGAGAAAAGTATACACAACTTCCTATTTAAATTGTAGACAAGTTTGAGCAAGAGTGACAACGGTTTATAGTCATAATCTCGAATACAAATATGTCGAAAGTCTTAATGTCGAAAAAATAAAGTCGAAAACAAAAATGTCGAATTTCTTTTTTTTGTTGATTTATATTCGAAATGGGGGGGTTCCCCCCCCAACCCCCCTTTTTTAATTTTTTTTTTATGTTTTACCCCTTTTTTTTACCACCGGAACCCCAAAAAAACATGTAAATTAAAAAAAAAACAATTCGACATTTTTGTTTTCGACATTATTGTAATTCGACATTTTGTTTTCGAGATAATGACTGGACACCAGTGACAACTGAGCAAAACAGCACAGTGAAAACCAAGCAAAGATGGCACTCTAACAATTTCTTCAGAGGGAGGGAAGGGTCAAGTGTTATACAGGGTTCAACTCCTAAACACACCAGCAACACTTCCCAATTGGATTGTGAACAAGTTAGGCAAGGTAGTACTTCAGCACAAGCAATACTTAGGTGAAAAGCGAGCAAAATGGCACTTCAACAATATGTAAAGGGAAAGGAAAGGTGGTGATAAGAGTTTAGGTGCACCAACACATTTCTTGATGAAAAGCAATCTAGAGAAGGCAGTTGTAACAGAATTAGCCAGAGTCAATAGGCCTGTGCCAGAGTCAGTGACACGAGGAAAAGTGCCTAGGTTCAAACGGTTCTAGTAGCTGCAGTCAAGTCTTTGCTTAACGGTTGAAAAGGAGGGTGCAGAAGGTAAAAAGATAATGTTAGACGATAGGGACGGCCAGCGCAGAAGGTAAGTAAACGGATTTAAAACACCTTTAACAGTACCCCACGAAACGGGAGGCCTGGCGGGAAAATCTACCTTAAAAGTGGATGAGGCACCTGCGGTGGCGGTAGTTCCTGGCAGCTCCTGCAGTTCGGAAGATCCAGCAGAGGAAGAGAGGCTCTCGTCGTGGAGGAAGGTTCGCGTTACTGCAGTGCCCAGGGATGAAGCCGGCCGCGGTGATGCCAAAACGGAATAAAAGGTACGCTCCTTTAAATCACGGTCGTGGTGGATGTGTTCCTGGCTCTCCGGTCTCCTAGTGCTTGGCACTGGCGATTCGACCAAGGCAGGTCCTGGAAGGCGATTGGTGAACTGGTTGGTCCCCCCAGTTCAAGGGTAGAAGGCTCTTGCAGGGAAGATCTTCTCTAGTCGTTGGAGAAAAGTGGTGAGGATCTGCAGCAGGGCTTCACCGGTGGATCAGTCATTGCAGATGTCTTTGGCTTCTCTCCTCTTCCGATTTCTCAGGTCCAGTGGCGACGTCTTATCTTCCAGTCCGCAGATCCCTGCTTTTATGCAGAAAAACCCCCATTCATACAGCCTAGCTGTCACTCACGCAGCGGGGTGGTTATCCTGGCCGGATAAACCCCCAGCCTATCAGGGAAGAGTGCAACTTGGGTTGCTTAGGCATCCCTGTCCAGGGTGCCTACTCCCCGTCTACCCCAGACTCACGGGCACCTGTAGGAGGGCTTCTGTCCAGAAGCCCGCCAAAAGGACGAACAAAGGGCCCCGACCTCGGTTTGGATTACAGAGAGCGACACGAGAAAGAAATATTATCAAAGATCTGGCAAAAAAAACCCACAGGAGTAAGATGGTTTGTACTGGTTTTGTTCATAAATATTGACTAGCAAAGTCAATGGTAACTTTGCATGCCCTGGGAGACAGTCAGCCCCAGGGTATGGAGTCTATGTTTGTCGGTCACTATGACACCCCTGTGTTACTGCACTGAGGGTGCTGTGTAACACACATGTAAAAAGATGATACCTATTTAGTGAGAACAACTCCATAGCCCATACGCACAAAAACAGACTGAAACACACATCAAAATACAACTAAGAGTGGGAAAAAGAGTCTCACTCTTAGCAGGAGTGTTAGGGAGAATTCTCACTTATGGCTAATTTCCCTTAACTATAGAGTCCCCCAGCAGCTTTGCTGAATTTGAAGGGTTTATTTCTTTTTACCTGCTAAGAGTGAGACTCTTTTTCCCACTCTTAGGCACCTTTGCTATGTGTGTTCTAGGCTATTTTTGTGTTTAATGCCTATGGGATCTTTTGTCTCACCCATAGGAACTATCTTTGTGCACATAAGTTACACAGCACCCTCCATGCAGTGACACAGGGATATCGTAGCGACCCCCAAACATAGACTCCATACCCTGGGACTGACTACTGTCTCCCAGGGCATGTAAAGTCTCCATTGACTTTACTAGTCAATCTCTATGAACTAAACCAGTACACCCCATCTTAATATGGATGTACTGGAAGGGGTTAATAGTTTTTCCCCTATGTTCATTTTCGAGAGGGTTCCTTAAAGTCCCCCTCTACAAAGTTTCTGGCTGGTGGCAGTGGTTACTACCTTTTATATCGACCGCAAATATTTTCCAATGGGATTTTCCCATTGTTCGAGGCTAATACTTTTACTGACAGCCTCTAACATACCGCCAGTTTATTTTATTATTAACTTTACTCCGGTAGGTTTTATTCACCAGAACTTTGATATAATTTCTTTCTCGTGTCTTACTCTAAACTCCTAACCCAGGTCGGGGATCCTTTGTTCGCTCTTTTGGCGGGCTTCTGCCAAGAAGCCCTCCTTTCGGCGACTCTGAGTCTGGGGTGGGTCTGTTGTTTGGGAGGGGGAGTAGAACCTCTGGACAGAGTTGCCGCAGCAACTCAGGTCGCACTCTAACCTGATAGGCTGGAGGGTCTCCCACCAAGAAGACCACTCCACTGTGTAAGTGACAGCAAGGCTGTATGAATGGGTCTCTTTCTGCATAAAAGCAGGGTCCTGAGGACTGGAAGAGCAAGACGTCGCCACTGGAACTACGGAACCGAAGGGGAGAGAAGCCACAGACATCTTCAGCATCTACACCACCGGTGAAGCCCTGCCGGATCGTCTCACCACTTTTTTCTTCCACACGATGAGAGATCTTCAGCGAAAGAGCCTCCTTCCCTTGAGCTGGTGGGGTCAACCAGTTCACATATCGCATCCTCGGACATGCCTTGGTCGAATCGACAGTGCACAGCACTTGGAGACCAGATAGCCAGGCAGCTATCGACCCGGACCGCGATTCAAAGGAGCGTACCTTTTAAACCTTGTTTGGCAGCACCGCGGCTGGTTTCATCCCTGAGTAGTGCAGCGACTCGAACCTTCCTCCATGACGAGATCCTCTCTTCCTCTGTTGGATCCCTCGACCTGCAGGAACTACCAGGAACAACCGCCAACGCCGGAGCCACTTCTTCACGTTTAAGGTACATTGTTCCGCCATGCAGCCCTTTTTCTGTGGTAGCCCTAAAGGTTTTTTAAATCCTTTAACTACTTGTAGGGTCGGCCGCCCTCTCTCTTAACATTGTCTTTCGCCTCGCATCTACCTCTTCAATATTTTTCTACTAAAGACTTGACTGCAGCTACAAGAACATTTTTGCTCCTAAGCTCTTGGTCCTGTACCACTGACTCTGGCTCAGGCCCATTGACTCTGGCTGATTTGTTAGATCTGCTCTCACTAGATTGGTTTTCAATGAGAAACGTGTTGATGCACCTAAATCTTCTAAACCCCTCTTCCTTCCTACTGTTTTAACTTGTGGAGTGCCATTCTGCTCAGTTTGCATTCACTTATCTTTCTGCTAAAGTGTTGCTATGCATTACTTGTTCACAAAACTTCAGGGAAGTGTTGCTAAGGGGTGTCTGAAGATATTTCGGTTTAACTTGTACTTTCCCTCCCTTTCATTAAATTGCTAGAGTGCCATTTGTAGTTGGTTTTCCCTGTGCTGATTTGCTCAGTTTTCACTCTACCGCAAACTTGTCTACAATTGCCTAGGGAGTTGTATATACTTTTCCTTGACTACATTTTTAACTTACTTTACCAATTGTGATTATGTGTTGACTTAGAAGTGTATAAAAGAAATATATATTCTCTTTTTGATACAAAGCTTTGGTCAGTGTTTCCTTGCTCCATAGTACTGTGCTACCTATTGTGTAAACCCTGAATATTGCTCATCTCCCTCTTGAGATAAGTCTCACTGCTCAGCCACAACTAAATCTTTGTGGTACAGAGTGATACCAAAGGGGATTTATTGCTCTCACCTGTAGTCCTAATCTGGTGTAGTGCTCCCTAAGGGAACTGCACTGGATTCTGCCTAACAAGGAGTAAAAAATAAACCCCAGAAATCCAGCAAAGCTGCTGGGGGACTCTATAGGTAAGGGAAATTAGTCTTTTAAAAGAATTCTCCCTAACACTTGGCTGCACCAACACCAGCTCCCTGGAAGTCCCCTTCCCCACCCCCTTCACACCGGTCACGACCCATAGCTTGGTAAGGTGACCTGGCTGCCGCAAACACCAGCTCCCTGGAAGTCCCCTGACCCTCCCCAACCCCCCTTCACACACATCACGACCCATAGCTGGAAAAGGTGACCTGGCTGCAGTCAACACCAGCTCACTGGAAGTCCCCTCACCCCTCTCCCGCCCCCTTCACACCTGTCACGACCCATAGCTTTATAATGTGACCTGGCTGCAGTGAACACCAGCTCACTGGAAGTCCCCTTGCCCCCCCACCCCTTCACACCCATCACAACCCAAAGCTTAATAAGGGGACCTGGCTGCAGTCAGAACCATCTAACTGGAAGTCCCCTCACTCCCCGACCCCCTTCACCACGTCACGACCCATAGCTTGATAAGGTGACCTGGCTACAATCAAAACCAGCTCCCTGGAAGTCCCCTGACCTCCCCCCCCCTTCACATGCTTCACGACCCATAGCTTGATAAGGTGACCTGGCTGCAGTCAACACCAACTCACTGGAAGTCCCCTGACCCCCCCCCCGCCCACTTCACACCCGTCACGACCCATAGCTTGATAAGGTGACCTGGCTGCCGTCAACACCAGCTCCCTGGAAGTCCCCTCTCCTGCCCCTTCACACCTGTCTCAACCCATAGCTTGATACGGTGACCTGGCTGCAGCCAAAGCCAGCTCCTTGGAAATCCCCTAACTCCCCACCCCCTTCACACCCGTCAAGACCCATAGCTTGATAAGGTGACCTGGCTGCAGTCAGAACCACCTCCCTGGAAGTCCCCTGACTCCCTTCGGCCCGCTTCACACCCGTCACAACCCATAGCTTGATAAGGTGACCTGGCTGCAGTCAACACCAGCTCCCTGGAAGGCCCTTGACCGCCCCCAACTCTTCACACCTGTTACGACCCATAGCTTGATAAGGTAACCTGGCTGCAGCCAAAACCAGCTCACTGGAAGTCCCCTGATCCCCTCCCCCCTTCACACCCATCACAACCCATAACTTGATAAGGTGACCTGGCTGCAGTCAACTCCAGCTCCCTGGAAGTCCCCTGACCCCCCCGCCCCTTCACATCCGTCACAACCCATAGCTTGATTATCACGGATCACCAAGCTATCATGTGAAAAGGATACGGAAACCAAAGGATACACTGGATAGGGGTCTTCCGGATCCTTGAATTCACACGGCTTGATAGTAGCGAGGTCAAATTAGACCTTCCAAATGATACAACTCTCTGACTAGAAAAACAGGCAGAGAGAAAGATCACTGGAAAGGGCGTGGGAGCAGAATAGGAAGGCAGCCTAGGATAGATAAAGCATAATGAGAAAATGTCCCAAATAAACTCTTTCAGATAGAACCACAATAACACTACTTCCAACACTAACCTGAAGGCTTGGAGCTAAAGTCACCACCAAAGTCTCTGAAGAAATCCAGGAAATGAACCAACGACAAAGGAGGGAAGGTTAGTAAGGGAGACTTACCCCGAACGGCATGAGGCTCACGCTAGATATACCGGGTTGGTGCACCACAGGATAGCGTCCATAGTACTGTGCACAATCACCTTCAAAGGAACAGTTGATAATCCTTCTTTTCCCACGAGGAACAGAATATAAGGAAAACAGGTCCACCAGTTATCTCATCACAAGTGCCAGAATTTAACTAATTGCGTGTGGATTTACACGTTATCAAGAGTTCAGGGAACAGCATGCGAAAATACACGTGAACAACATACACGCAGCCGGGACAGCCGCGCTTGAAGAGTTCCAGCGTCCGCGTGGGTTTTTACACACGAACAAAGTACACGCAGCCAAGACAGCCGCGCTTGAAAAGTTCAGCGTCCGCGTGGGATTTTGCACGTGAACAAAGCACACGCAGCCAGGATAGCCACGCTTGAATATTCCAGCGTCTGCGTGTGAAGGTACATGAAAATTACACGCAGTCAGGAAAGCAGCAAGGAAAAATAACAGGAACCCGCGTGTGAGGAAACACGCTAACGAACTCTGTTGTAGCTTCAGAAGATCGCATGTGGAGAAAACACGCCAAAGAAGCCAAGGCAGTAACTGAAGGGATGCGAAGACGCAGATCAAGGGTTCAGCTACTAAAGCCAAATGTTTCAATCAGAAGCAGCGAGCAACGTACCCATGCTGCTTATAACCGTTCTGCCGTAACACACGTGACTACTCTGAATCACGTGAATTCAACGATGTGAATAATGCAGACGTCGTTTTCCCGGCAGCATGTGAAAGGAAGCGCCCCCAATTTCAGCACGATCCTCCCCGCAATGATAGACAATAAGGGACTCTCCCGTAGTGGGAATAAGACCAAGACAGAGTGCGGGTGAGCGTAAGTGGGAGTTTATCCAAAGAATAGGGCATGCAAAGAACTCTGCAACCTCCGAGAGCGCTCTGTCTGACAATAGCAAAGACAGGCGTATTTCTAATACAAAAAACGTCATCAGAACCTACACACTATAGGGGGCACAAGCTAATTGGGATTGGGTGGCGTCGACTAACTATAGGTGTTGCTGCAGCGTGGTTGGTCTTGGCGTGAGGACGTCACTGGTCAGCCTCGTGGGTTGGGTTGGGCCTGGCAGGCCAGCTTGAGGTCATCCGAGCGGTGTTGGTATGCTGGGGCAGCCTGTGACAAAGATGAATACCTTTCCTGACTCGTTTGCCCTAGGCCATGCACACTGCAGTTATTCAAGAAACGACATCTAAGTTCATCAATAAATCGCTCAGCAGTTTGTCTTATAAAATAAACGCAACACATGAGGAATGCACCTCGTGAGAGGTCCGGTGGTTGTCGGTTGGGGTGAGATTTACCTGTGTCCTATTGACCGGTATTTTAGGTCGAGGGGCTGGGCTCTGGGCCTGAGCCGAATGATACATGTCTGTCTGCCGCGTTAGAAGTTATTATATAAAGGGGTCTCTGTGTCTTGTCCCAGCAATGGGGGTCGTCTTTGCACGGGGTCATGATTCTTGGGGTGGTCTAGGGGGAGGGTTGTGGAATTTACGAGAGGGTGCCGGTAGATCAGTGGATTCCAACGTGGGTTTATTACCGTGCTGTAAATAACACAGGTGGCGGGCTGTGGCCTTGGGTGCGGTACCGGGGCCTCTGACTCTCTGAAGCGGCTCCAGCTTGGTTGGGGGAGGTGAGGGAGCGCGGCACAGGCTTTAGCTTCTTTATCTGGCAGGCTTGGCAGGGTGGGAGGGAGAATGGCCTTGCATATATTCACAAAGGTTTTTTCCTCGTGCGTTGCTAACTTTTGAATGCAGAACTTTTATAATGTTCCGCCTTATTTTGATGTTATTTAAACACACATATATATTTCAATTTCGTTACACATTTCTTTAATACAGTCGGTCCGAGTACCTTTTCGTTACCTAACATTATATTTACTACATGGTGTGATTATTTTATGTACATTAGACGTTACACGAGGTAGTTCTAGGTTATGGCCTACAGAGATTGATGCTCGCTGCTTTAGGTGATTAAGAAAACATATATGAGTTCAGGTTTCTACATAAAATTGTAAGAACACTTATACAGATAAAGGCTATACATTGGGTCGACATCTTTCTCTGTGGTTATAGCAGCACTAGTCCAGACCTGGGGTGGTATCATGTAACGTTACATCTTTATGGTTTGTTCACAGTTTACAGGATCTGTTTAAACAGAGGTAGTTCGTTAATACCAATACTTGAATTATTTTCTACTTTCTTCAGATAGTGATGCTTCAGCTTTTTTCCCGTCACCCCGGCCTCGCGGACCAGGTCATGCGGGGTGCAATATTACATTGTGAACGATAAAATGTTACAGTGTTAGCATCTCGGGTTAGCTCATACCCGACTTTCTCATGGGAACGCGCTCGCAGCGGATCTACCAGGGTTACTGCGGCGGCGGAGATGCATGAAAGGCCCTCCAAAGGTGGGGGCCTCGGTACAGTGTGCTGAACTCACGCCATGTTTGCTAAACAAGATGGCTTCTAGGCCTAACTGAATTTTGGTATATGCAGGGAACGGATATGTGTGGGCAATGTCGTCGGCGGGTGACCCCTCCTCCACCTGGGCCCGGGTGGCATGAGGGGACGGCCACCGAGTCATGGTCCTCACCTGGGGAGAAGGCTGCAGGTGAGGAAGGCCTCGCGGCCAGTCCTCCCCTACATTTCCCCCCTTTCGTTACTAAAGTAACGAATTCTTTAGCTCTTCTAATCTTCTACATTCTTGCTCCTCTATCACTGCGTCATCCCATGCAGGTGTTCCTTTTCTAGGCATCCAGGCTCTGCATACCCCCCTCAAGCTCTCACCTCTTCTAGCATACTCATCTGGGGTACATGTTAAATATATACAGTCACCAGTTTCTTCCAAGTCTACCCAGACCTCCTCATACCATTCCAGTTCCACATCTCGAGGTTCTTTGATAGTGGTGTGCCATAGTTTATCTACTATGTACTTATCACGGCACATAGGCACTAACTGGTATCTGGGAGTGTTATCTGTTCCTGTCTGTACATGTACTTCTTGTGTTGCCTTAATTGTACCACCAGAGTTGCCCATTGTCACCATCATCATTGCACCGTTAGGGACTGCGTTAGCACAACATCGGAGACCCACCTGGCACAGGCAGAACACCACGAGGAGGACCACCACAACTGGTATCAAGAACTTCATCGCCATTCCAAGCCATGAGGGAACCCAGGAGAAGATATTGTCGAACCATGAGCTGTCTTTAGCCCCACCTTCCAGCTTCATCTTCTCTCCCAGGTTATGTACTGCTTCAATGACGTGGGACAGGGACCCATTTTCTGCGTCTTCAGAAGGTACGAACGTGCAGCACGCACTTCCTATTTTTCGGCAAACACCTCCATCGATTGCTGTTAGCAGGTCCAGAACATACCTGTTCTGCATGGTCATTAGTCGCAGAGCTCCTAGTTCCACCTTTATTATGTTGAACCCTTCTTCAGTGTCATTGGCCAGCTGGATCAGTTCCCACCGTGTGATCTGGAGCCATTTTGCATTTGCTCTTGCTTGGACACTTGAAACTAATGAGGCAAAAAATGTTTCCACGGAGCTGAACAGGCGATACCTGTCTGGGATCTGTGCCAATAAATCGGATGATGCTTGTGATATGTAGTTTGATGCTCGCTTGTTCCGTGATAGCTCCTCTTCTTTCCCTCCGGAGGACAGGACATAGAGGTGCGCTTCTGCAGTGGGAGACGTCGCATCCTTGTTCACGTTTCCTTGCGTCCTTTTATTTTCGTCGACGTGACTTTCTGGAATCACCATTAGGGCCGAATGCAAAGTGGCCATTGAGCAGCTGCCACTCCATGCCTGGGGAAGGTGCAAGTAAGCCTGATTCCCGCATACCCAGTATGTGTCCATTAGTGCTGCTGTTCCTTTTTTCATGTCTGGGATGGTGAGAGTTTTGTTACAGTTTTTATTCGTTCCCATTGCCACTTTTCCTTCTCCCTTGAAACATAGTTCGCTTTGTATTTCACTTTGTAGCTTGAAGGGTTTCTCCATCGCTGTTACCCATGTTAGTTTAGAGATGTGTTCTTTCCATATTGGTAAGCACGTTTTTTCCATCCACCGCAGCTTGTCTGGTTGGACACCTCTCAGTGCTTCCGCTTTGCACAGTACTTCTTCATCTTTCCATTTGTTTTCGGAAAACAGCGTCCCTTGTATTGCAAAGAAAGGTTCTTTAAGACAGACTACTCCAGACGCTTTTGAATAGCACGTTTTGTTGTCCTGTATCATTTTGAAAGAGACATCGTGTGCTTGAAAGGTGTTCTTTATTCTACACAGTGTGAGATGAAGGAGACATTGGGCATCCACAATGGGCAATTCTCTTGGCAACAACACTTTGGGTGTACCTGATGCATGGGGGATGAGCGAACAGACATAGCAGCTTTCATTGGTTGTCTGTTTAGCTGTTGTACTCATATCTGCATACCATTTATTTGCTTGGTGGGGGTGTCGTGGGTCTTCCATCTTGTCTAATCCTAACCCATAATACTCATCATACCCCCTCCTGCTTGTCTCTCTTCGTCGCCTACTTCTCTCCCCCCTCCTATACCTTTTAGTTTCGATAGGTGAAAGAATAGGCCCCCCTTTCTCATTCCCTCCCCCCTTTTCCAATTCTTCATATAGGAACTTGTGTTCTGTCATCGTAATTACTTTTCCATTTTCCTCAATAAACAACAAATCGCTGTTTTGTATCGGGGCGGGAAGGGTAGTGGGGCTGTTATATATTTCAGGTAGGGACATTGTGTTATTTTTCATATCTTTATCTCTTGATTGTGACGGGGCAGCAGTGGGTGGTGCAGTATAGTAACCCCATACAAGGCGTGATCCATCCCAGACCAAAAAATCACCTTCTTTAATATTCATACTTGTAACTGAATTCGTGCCAGGGGCAAGGGTGGTGTTACTCCCCCTCCCCCCTCGTTCATCTCGGTAGAGATGAACGCTATGACCCAATATGTTACTAGGCAAAATATTGAGATGAAGAACACAATAACACACATTGATAAACCACATTCGCATGAATATGTCAATCTATCTACTAACATTTCTCTAAATCTAATAAATCTATTAGTTGCAGGCTGCCCATTCGATGCCATAGTAAATCCTGTTTGAAACATAAAAGTGCATTAAGTACAAGCATGTAAACATTTATAATGTTGTGACATTTTTTCGGCAAAATATGGGAGTGGGTGAGGGAGGGGATGTGTCCACAGACAAGGTAACTTTACAATCATTACTATCCGTACATTATTTCATATATGAAGAGGAAAGTCGAGAGAAAAAAAAACTTCTCCAAAACCAAAAAAAAACACAAAAACCTTCGAAAGTTGTAAAAAATTATATATATATATATATATATATATATATACACATATTTATTTCAGTACACTTGTCGTGCGCCAGTCGCGTTCAAGGTTCATCACTTAATGCACACAAAATTCCCATCATTCATTCTGCACAACTTCATTGTCCGCAGTTGCCTGTGCCTCGTCCTGTACCTCACCTTCCACGGCGCTATAAGCTCTGCGTACGTCTGTCAAATGTACCCAGTATCGTAGGCCCTTCACCTTTACTGCTGTGGGTGTGCAAAACACTACCTCATAAGGGCCATGGAAACGTGGCGCATTCCACCTTCGCACAAAACTTCTGACATATATAAGGTCACCAGGCATTAGTTGTAATGGTTTTTCAGGCAGTTTTTTCTGCACTCTTCCTCAGTTTGTGCACAAATCAATAAATCATCAACGTATTGAATCACTGTGCTTTCTACAGACAAATTCCCCAGATCTTCATGTAGTACCCTGTTAAATATGCTTGGGCTCTCGCAATATCCTTGTGGTAGTCTGCAGTGTTCGAACCTCCTCCCCCCTAGTGTAAACGCTGTTAAGTACCTGCTCTCTTCTGCTAAGGGGATCGAGAAAAATGCATTTTTTAAGTCAATAACTGTGAAGTGGGATGCCGTTTTCGGAATGTTGCACAGTATTGTCGCCGGGTTCGGGACTAAAGGGAACTCCTTCTGAATCACATCATTGAGTGGGCGTAAATCCTGTATCATCCTCCATGAACCTCCCTTCGCCTTTTTAATCGGGTAAATGCATGTGTTGCATGGGGAGTTTGAGGGCACTATTATTCCTTGTGCTAGCAGTGCATCTAGTGTCTCTCTGATCCCTTCTTCTGCTTCGCGTGACAATGGATATTGTTTTACCCGGGGTAGAATTGCTCCCGGTTTCAGTTTTATTACCACAGGCTGAACCCCATGTAATAACCCCACATCATGGGGGCCATTTGTCCATATGTTAGTGGGTACTAACCCCATGTCGTCATCAAAAAATGCATGTGGTGCTCCTACTACTGCCATTAATTCAACTTGAGTTTTTCTGGCTGTAACTACAATGTCGCACGGCATTGCTAGTTCCATCACTATTTCGCCATCTGTCTCCGTGTCAGAAAATAGCTCCTCGTCCGAGAGCTCCCTCAGTGGGATATTTGCATTTGTACACAGTACTGTCCGCCACTCACATCCTTCCATGTCAACGCCAATCACACATATTCTGTTTGCTGACACGTGTACTGCGTGTAAATCCAACGATACCACTGACCCGAGAGCAGTGTCGGGGCTTGCTATGGGGCGGAAGAGGAATTCGGCTGGGATCCTCCAATCCATCCTTTTTAGTTCTGGTACTACGAGAGCCAATGCTCTCATGCCCTCAACAAACATCTCCTCGTTTCTTGGTAACCCTCTGATCTCGTTCATGATTGTGTGGCCGTGTATTACTGCTAATACGCGGAGGGGGCATATGCCTGGCGTCGAACATACGATACCGCTCCCTGTGAATGATATTGTCATGTTTAGTTTGCTTAAGAGATCTCTCCCCAGCAAATTAATGGGAGAGTGTTCATAGTACAGTAAGGGTGCTTTCACTGTTTTACCCCCCACTGTCACATCCAATGCCTCTGTGTAAGGAACTTCAATTACAGCCCCAGAGAACCCCTGCGTCTCTAACGTTCTATTAGATAACGGGAACCGGCCCTCTCTAATGCATGATTTCTCCGCTCCCGAATCCACCATGAATATGAACTGCTTGTCTCCTATCTGCGCTCCTATCAATGGTTCCTCTGATGCATTGTGGGTCGTAGATAGTACTGGACACGCAAGTGCTCTCTGTGGGCTGTCCTATGCGGGGTGTCTCATTGCCCCCCCTTGATCAAAAATGTTCCCCGAAACTACTGACACCCCGCTGTAAGGTGCGGGAGCAGGCGCTCCGTTAGCTACTGTGGCGAAAGTGTTACCTGGCGTGTATTGCATATTGTCATTATTCTGTGGGTGGTTTTGTGTTCTGTACTGATGTCCGTGTAGTTGTGCGTTACTTCTTTGTCCTACATTTTCTGGTTGCTGGTATTGTCCCATGGGGAGGCCGTAGGGGCTTCCTGGGTGGGGGTGACCGTACTGCTCTGTCTCCTGGAACCCGTTGTTTTGTCTGCTCCTGCACTCTCTTGAGTAGTGCCCCCATCTCCCACAATTCCAGCAGCTCCCCTGTGGACCTCTGGGACCCTGCCACCCATTTCCTCCCATTCCTCCATACCCTTGTCCTCCTCTTCGGCCCCTGTACCCACCTCTTCCCCCTCTTGGGGCCCACTCTTGCCACGTTGGACCTCCGTTCTGCTACTGCTCAGTCCACTGTCGTTGTCCTTGTCCTGCCCAATTTGCTGCTATTCTTCCTTGTATTGCTATTTGCCCCTCCTCTCCTTCGTCTCCCTCCCTCATGAGTGGGAGCCCTGCTACCGCTGCTGCAACCTTCACCAGTTTTGATTGTACCAACTTCGCCTCGTCTGCCAACCTTTTCTGTGCTACTTCCCTCTCTCTCTCTTTGATCCTTTTGCAATGGTGCACTATTATACTTTGGATCTCTGGCCACCCCTTTGCCTCAACGCCCGCTATTTTATCGAGTGCCTTCTGCACCTCTTTTGGGAGCCCTCTCTTAATGATAAAATAAAATAGAGATGTGGATTGGTGCCAGGGCGTGCCCGTTTCCGCTCTCCACATCTCCTGCACCCGGAGAATGTAATCCATAGCATCCTCCCCATCATTCATTGTACATTGCATTACTGACTGTAAATCGGGGGTATCTGGGAATGTCTCCCGCAGTGCGTCCCACACCCTTGCTCGTACCGTATTAAAGGAAGCCCCATCATGGCGATCACAGTCCAACGTCACGGCCGGGAAACCAGCCTTAGCCCATACTCTGTCCGCTTGATCTCCTACTGCGGTTACTAGTAGGCTTTTCACATCGCCTACTGCCAACGGTATGCCGGCGGTATGTTTCTCAAATGCATATATCCACTTGCTCGCCCCCCCTGACAGCTGGGGCAATAATTTCATTAAATTAGCCTTATCCATCTGAGCCCATGGTATATAGTTTGGTCTCCCCCCCCTCTGTGTATCAATGGAAGTTGTAACTTCCCTTTTGCAGTTGCACCCTCCCTTTCCTTAGTCGCTGCTGACTCCAATGACGCCATCTTCCCCACCCTATTTCTTAGTCGTCCCATCCATTCGTCGTCTATAGTCCCTAGCGAACATGCGCCGTCCACTTCCTCGCTTTCCCCTCCCACTGCCATACTCAACCTATCACTCTCATCCAACCCTCCTCTGACATCACATAACAAGTCCTCTCTGATCCCTCTCTCTCGTGATACATCACCAATGCTCCCTTCTACTGCTCCTATCTCTATTATTCGTGTCGGCTCTTCTTCAATTCTGAACAGTATTTCCCCCTTTTTCCATCCTTCCTCAATTTGTCTACTTTCGCTCGACGCTCTAGACGTGCGTCCTGATTGTGTGGGGGCGCACGCCGTGCGCTCACATATGTCTTTTATTCTTGAGAGTTCATCCCTTGCCACAGTAAGCCTCGACTCTAAGTCACTCGTTAGCTTCTCTATATCCACCCTCTGTGTGCTTCCCTGGGCGCGCTCTCTGGTGCTTTCGTATGGCGGGGGGGCTGTTGGTCTTTGTGGTGTACCAGTTGTGGGGGGAGGCACATAAGTAGGATCGCTATATCCTGCTGCGGGGGCTGGTTTAGGTAATATCGGGTACAAACTAATCACCTCCGCAGGTTGTTCTGTACGTAGCTGTTCCTTTTCCTCTCTTGGAATCATCAGTGGATTATCTGTGGTGGAAGGTAGATCAATATTTGGTGCCGGAGCTTTGGGTGGGGGTACTTCCTCAAACAATCTCCAGAGGTCTAATATCTCCTTCCTATTTTGCCATTGTTTCCCCTTATACTTGAGGCTAATGCATGCTCGTACCATATCAAGAACGCTTTTATCAAAAGACCCTCCCTCTGGCCAAATCTGGGGCAGACCCTCCCCTTTCAATTCTGTTACCCATTGATCATGATATTTATTTATTCGTTCAGCGTATCCCGGTAAGCTCTTACAAATATGTGACAAGGGAGTTTCGGCCCCCATCCTCTAAATCACTAACACAGCCGTGTCCACCTTCTTTACTTTTAGTTAGGTGTAGGTTTGTGTATGTATACCTTTATGGCACAGACAAGAGCGGACGTCTCAAAAAATTATCACCCAACTTTTATTCACTGCGCAAATTCTTTCTCACTCACCATAGCTCATCCCCTTCCCATTCCCATACACTGTCATGTGATTCCGCTTGCAACTGATCAATTACTAGTTATGGTCAACACTCTCTGGCACCACCTCGCGGTCAACCGTTCGTCTCCAACACTCACACGGTGCGCGCACCCTTCACAATGCTTTTCCACTCACACCTCGTCTTTTTTCCTCCCTTTCCTCCCTGGCCAGCTGTCCCTGTTTTTCCGCTAAGGTTACTATGTTCACGTCTGTACGTGCCACTACTTAATCCCCACTCCTACAAATGTGCTCCCTATTTTATAGTTCTTCTACAAGTATATTTACCTTATACCCTTTTCGCTTTCTCCCCCTGCCCCGTGGAATGGAAAAAAGAAATAGAGAGAGTAGCAATCACTAAAAAATATTCCCGGTGTCTCCCTTTGCCAGACACCAATAACTTATTTCTTACTTCTTCATATATTCCCAGTACTAGTTTAGATAGCACTATGCGGCGCCGCCTTCCACCCCCTTTCGGAGCTAGGTTTCCGTCACTTCTACCACTTCACTTATTTCTTACTCCTAATGGCCATATGCAAAGAAAAGATAAAGAAAGTTTCAAGACCCCTCTTTAGTAGACCCCCGTTATTCTTCTCCTCTACCTGTCCCCGTTTTTCTGTTCACAATTTCCCCTCCCTTCCCCTTTACGATCGCTCGCACTCAGTACTCACGTGCCCGTCTTGAACCGATAGTCTCCGAAACTGGGTCCGTCCAGGCAGTGTCACCGGTAACTCAACGGTCAGCCCCTGGCTCCGGCGAGCGGCACTCAAAGGGGATTTTTTTCCAATCGGGATCCCGTACCCTTTCTCATTGAGTGCGCACTTCTTATTGTGCCGGTCGCCGTTGGCGGGCAGCCTCCCGGAGCCGGCTCACCGTGCGTATCCCTTCTCGACCGGAGATTCTCGTGCCACAAGGGGGTCGTTAAAAAGGAGTTAGGAAAAATAATTTGGAGATATCACGCTATCGGGGTCACCACTGAAAGGAAGCGCCCCCAATTTCAGCACGATCCTCCCCGCAATGATAGACAATAAGGGACTCTCCCGTAGTGGGAATAAGACCAAGACAGAGTGCGGGTGAGCGTAAGTGGGAGTTTATCCAAAGAATAGGGCATGCAAAGAACTCTGCAACCTCCGAGAGCGCTCTGTCTGACAATAGCAAAGACAGGCGTATTTCTAATACAAAAAACGTCATCAGAACCTACACACTATAGGGGGCACAAGTTAATTGGGATTGGGTGGCGTCGACTAACTATAGGTGTTGCTGCAGCGTGGTTGGTCTTGGCGTGAGGACGTCACTGGTCAGCCTCGTGGGTTGGGTTGGGCCTGGCAGGCCAGCTTGAGGTCATCCGAGCGGTGTTGGTATGCTGGGGCAGCCTGTGACAAAGATGAATACCTTTCCTGACTCGTTTGCCCTAGGCCATGCACACTGCAGTTATTCAAGAAACGACATCTAAGTTCATCAATAAATCGCTCAGCAGTTTGTCTTATAAAATAAACGCAACACATGAGGAATGCACCTCGTGAGAGGTCCGGTGGTTGTCGGTTGGGGTGAGATTTACCTGTGTCCTATTGACCGGTATTTTAGGTCGAGGGGCTGGGCTCTGGGCCTGAGCCGAATGATACATGTCTGTCTGCCGCGTTAGAAGTTATTATATAAAGGGGTCTCTGTGTCTTGTCCCAGCAATGGGGGTCGTCTTTGCACGGGGTCATGATTCTTGGGGTGGTCTAGGGGGAGGGTTGTGGAATTTACGAGAGGGTGCCGGTAGATCAGTGGATTCCAACGTGGGTTTATTACCGTGCTGTAAATAACACAGGTGGCGGGCTGTGGCCTTGGGTGCGGTACCGGGGCCTCTGACTCTCTGAAGCGGCTCCAGCTTGGTTGGGGGAGGTGAGGGAGCGCGGCACAGGCCTTAGCTTCTTTATCTGGCAGGCTTGGTAGGGTGGGAGGGAGAATGGCCTTGCATATATTCACAAAGGTTTTTTCCTCGTGCGTTGCTAACTTTTGAATGCAGAACTTTTATAATGTTCCGCCTTATTTTGATGTTATTTAAACACACATATATATTTCAATTTCGTTACACATTTCTTTAATACAGTCGGTCCGAGTACCTTTTCGTTACCTAACATTATATTTACTACATGGTGTGATTATTTTATGTACATTAGACGTTACACGAGGTAGTTCTAGGTTATGGCCTACAGAAATTGATGCTCGCTGCTTTAGGTGATTAAGAAAACATACATGAGTTCAGGTTTCTACATAAAATTGTAAGAACACTTATACAGATAAAGGCTATACATTGGGTCGACATCTTTCTCTGTGGTTATAGCAGCACTAGTCCAGACCTGGGGTGGTATCATGTAACGTTACATCTTTATGGTTTGTTAACAGTTTACAGGATCTGTTTAAACAGAGGTAGTTCGTTAATACCAATACTTGAATTATTTTCTACTTTCTTCAGATAGTGATGCTTCAGCTTTTTTCCCGTCACCCCGGCCTCGCGGACCAGGTCATGCGGGGTGCAATATTACATTGTGAACGATAAAATGTTACAGTGTTAGCATCTCGGGTTAGCTCATACCCGACTTTCTCATGGGAACGCGCTTGCAGCGGATCTACCAGGGTTACTGCGGCGGCGGAGATGCATGAAAGGCCCTCCAAAGGTGGGGGCCTCGGTACAGTGTGCTGAACTCACGCCATGTTTGCTAAACAAGATGGCTTCTAGGCCTAACTGAATTTTGGTATATGCAGGGAACGGATATGTGTGGGCAATGTCGTCGGCGGGTGACCCCTCCTCCACCTGGGCCCGGGTGGCATGAGGGGACGGCCACCGAGTCATGGTCCTCACCTGGGGAGAAGGCTGCAGGTGAGGAGGGCCTCGCGGCCAGTCCTCCCCTACACATGTCAAACAACCTCCACCCAGAATAGAACGGTCTAGTAGATCTATGAGCATAACCCGTTCTGTGTAGAAACGGAGTTCCAGGTCCAGAGGTAAAATGACCAGCATGCATGACAGTGATAAGCTGACCTGGCTGCAGTCAGAACCAGCTCCCTGGAAGTCCCCTGACCCCCTTCCGCCCGCTTCACACCGTCACGACCCATAGCTTGATGAGGTGACCTGGTTGCAGTCAACACCAGCTCCCTGGAAGTCCCCTGAACCCCCCCACCCCCCTTCACACCCGTCACGACCCATAGCTTGATAAGGTGACCTGACTGCAGCCAGAACCAGCTCACTGCTAGTCCCCTCTCCCGCCCCCTTCACACCTGTCTCAACCCATAGCTTGATAAGGTGACCTGGCTGCAGCCAAAACCAGCTCCCTGGAAATCCCCTGACTCCCCCACCCCCTTCACACCTGTCACGACCCATAGCTTGATAAGGTGACCTGGCTGCAGCCAAAACCAGCTCCCTGGAAATCCCCTGACCTCCACCACCCCTTCACACCCGTCACGACCCATAGCTTGATAAGGTGACCTGGCTGCAGTCACAACCAGCTCCCTGGAAGTCCCCTGACCCACCCACCCCCTTTACACCCGTCACAACCCATAGCTTGATAAGGTGACCTGGCTGCTGCCAACACCAGCTCCCTGGAAATCCCCTGAAACACCCGCCACCCCCTTCACACCCATCACAACCCATAGCTTGATAATGGGACCTGGCTGCAGTGAACACCAGCTCACTGGAAGTCCCCTTGCCCCCACACCCCTTCACACCCGTCATGACCCATAGCTTGATAAGGTGACCTGGCTACAGTCAACACCAGCTCCCTGGAAGTCCCCTGACCCCTCCCCCCCTTCAAACCCGTCATGACCCATAGCTTGATAAGGTGACCTGGCTGCAGTCAGAACCAGCTCCCTGGAAGTCCCCTTACCCCCTTCCGTCCCCTTCACACCCGTCACGACCCATAACTTGATGAGGGACGAGTCACGCGCACTGCAGGAGTCAGCTAGACGCCGCCTCCTTATCGAGCCGCACACAGCAGATCAGCTGATGCTGTTGCGGTATCTCGCTGTTTGGCACCCCAAGAAGGCTAGAACTCATGAGGCACGACCCATCCACACCTGCATTCACCACGACTAGGCGTTGCCGTGGCCCCCAAACCCTAAGCTGGCCGCCGCACTATGGAACTTCCTTTTTGTTTATTTTTGTTGCCTAGCAACCATCCCTGCTCCCTGCTCAGAGGCAGCAAGGTGAGCCGGAGGCAGAAGCCGGCCCACCTCACCTATGGCCCTCAGAGCTCAAGGCCCCCTTCCTGTCTGTACCTGTCCGCACCGGCATCATGGCGCTGAACACTACCGTCACTATCTCGCATTACCACCTGGTGTCAAACGAACAAACTACAGGGCGTAACACAATCGATCTGGAAGCAACCTACTGTGGACATTACTTATGCTCGCGCACCACGCAAAGGACCATCAGGTACCTCACAATGCTTTGGACTGCGTTACCCCCCTGCCCCACTACTAGCGCAACCTTCGTACCTAAGTACTATGTTACCTTAAGCCATTGTCTGTAGACCCTCATGTGTATGCCACAAATGCTCATGCTTTATGCCAGATTATATGCCTGCTCCAGTATAGTCATCAGTATGCATGCCGTCTAGCAATTCTCCTATGACACGCATTATACTGATCGCTTGTTCTGAATGTACCACAAAAATGTATCGATCTGCATGCACATCTGTGATTGGACTGAACCATTGACTAGATTCCCATCAACACAAGCATCCTGTGATATACTCAACCACAGCCCTCATGGTACCCCTAGCACGAACTTGAGATCTGGCCATACTAGTAATTAAGACCCCATCTGCCTGTTGTGTCAACACTCTCTACTACCTCCGTATGGCCACTCCGCATACCAACCTAGCAAGGCTATTACCCTGCCTGCTAACCTATTCACTATCCCTATACTTATATACTCACAAATATTCTCAAACGACAGCTGAAGACCAAGCTTACAGTGGCCTGCAAATGGATCATATCATGGGTAACTACGCACTCTCAAAGTCAGAATGCAGCCGCACCTTAACTATGACCATGACGCTGCCCTGTTCAGCAAACATCAAACCTACATTCTCCCTACCAGACCTGGTACAACCCATCACTAAATACACACCTAACATCCACCTAGACCACAATGTCACACCTGAACAATGGATACAACTATTTGCTAGAAAACCCACACCCAACATACCGTGCGCTTCCACTATCAGGAATTCAAGACTAGGCTACAGATTCCTCAAAAGACACCTCAAGACATTACCTAACTTTGGCCTCAAGCAATATCAAAACACAACACTTAATGAAGTGCCTACCGCAAGTAACCTTCCCACAAGCCCTAGCTCGCCAGCCAAAAACATCAGCTAACAACCTTCACTGACCATCACTACCTCTACCCTATAAGGAGGTTTTATCAATGCAAGGTCACTAACTGCCCATGCACTTGACATTAATGACCTCATTACATCCAATGACCTAGACCTCCTAGCCATCACAGAGACGTGGCTCCACAGTGCCCCAAGTCCCCTCTTGTCACTAGCCATCCCTGACCAATACACCATCATTAGGCAAGACGGAACCTCATCCAAAGGGGGCAGCATAGCTATTATCGCTAAAGCCTCCTTAGGCCTCAGACAGGCTCCAGGCCAAACACTCACCTCTACTGAACACTTATCATTCAAACTGCCTCTATCACCGTCTCAAACTATCACAGCCCATCTGATCTACAGACCCCCCGTCCCACCTCTCCTCCTTCGAAGAAGACCTATCACAACTGCTAACTACCAATACCAAACCCTGTTCGCAAACACTCCTCCTCAGAGACTTCAACCTGGGTCTATATGACATCACTGACAAAAACACTATGGAGATTAGCAACAGCATAGCAGACTTAGGTCTTACCCAACGCCTGACACAAGCTACTCACTTCAAAGGAAGACAACTAGATTGGATAGCCGACTGCAACTGTAATACCACCATCGCTTCAAACCAAACTCTTGTCTGGACAGACCACCACGCTATCCTATTCTCTATTCCCAGAGACCCTCCCAACCACAAGAAATTCCTAGTCCCTCCTAGATTAGCCAGAAACTCACGTAACATAACAGCCCTTAAACTACTCCCACTTCTTCAGCCAATCCTACACAGGGACATGGCCTTCGAACCTAATGAAGACCCCACAGACCTGGTAAACCTCTACAACACCACCATTCAAAATGCCATCGACAAACTAGCACCCCAAAAGCTTTGCAAAGCCAAACCTGTTGCCCACATAAACACCTGGTTCACCCCACAATTGAGAACACTAAGAAAAAAAAAGAGCGGCTTAAAAAAATTGGAGAAACGCACCTACGGCACCTAATAAAGAAAACTTCTTAGTAGCCTCTGCCACATACAAATCTGCCATCTTCTTAGCTATATCTGATTCCTACAACAACCGTATTCAGAATGCTATGTCTAACACTAAGGAACTATTCAGCATTCTCAGAGAACTTGAATGCCCACAAAGTCTCCTAATACCTGCATCAAGGACACCACCTGGTGTCAAACCATCCAGAAAGCACTAGCAGACAAAATTGAGCTCCTACAAAAGAAAATTGAAACGAAAAAAGATAACTTAACTCAAAACCTTCTTGATCACGCATCCGTGACCCCACCCCCTCTGGAACCTAACTTATTCAAATTCTCTGCACTCAGTGCCAATGAAGTTGAAGAAATAATATTAAGCCTCAAACCTTCTAGATGCATGGGTGACATCTGCCCTGCTCCCATCATAAAAGAAAAAGTGAAGGAGATTGCCCTTTTATCACTAAGCTAATCAACGCCTCCTTCAAGGCCAACGAAATCCCTACTAACCTGAAGGACGCTTGGGTCATGCCACTCCATAAACCCCCCCCCCTTGATACCAACAACCCCTCCAACTACAGACCAATTACCACGGCACCCTTCCTCCTGAAGATCGACAGGGCAGGCTACCTACAGATCCAGCACCACCGGAAAGCCATAACCTGCTAGGGCTACGACAATCCGGATTCCGACCTAGACATGGCACTAAAACAGCCCTGTTAGATCTAGTAACCCAAATTGAGAACATCAAGGACTCAGGCAACCTTGCCATCCTTCTCTTACTAGATCTATCAGCAGCGTTTGACCTAGTCGACCACAAAACTCTCTGCAAACACCTTTCCTCTGCAGCCCACTTCTCCAACAATGCCATCACCTGGATCCAATCATTTCGTAACGAGAGAACAACCAGAGTTTTTGCACCATCAGCCTCTGCACACCCATCGACTGCCACATGCAGGATCCCACAAGGCTCATGTATCTCCACCACATTCTACAACATATTCACCAAACCACTCTTCGACAAACTCGACCTACCGAGCATATCCCACACTAACTACGCCGATGACACACAAATTCTCATACACATCACAGGCAACCACGACTCTGACTCACGACGACTCAACGATATCTACCTTATCATCCAAGCTTGGATGGCACAACACAGTCTCTGCCTCAACGACGACAAGACTGAACTTCTCCTAGTGGGAACCCAAGCTAGACTCAACAAATTGGACAACAAATTCAACTCCATATTGACCGCAGTGACATCAAAGTATCTAAAGATGTCAAAATATTAGGTATGTACATTGATGCCACCCTCTTGCTTGGAAACAAATCAACACCACTGCATCTACTACGGCCTACACATGCAAGCTCATCAACACCTGCAGACCTTTCCTGACAACAGATAACTGCATCACCTTGGCCAGAGCTCTGGTACTTACCAAACTGGACTACTGCAATGCGCTATACTTGGGCACTAGTCAGCGCAATCTTCACAAACTACAAATATATCAAAATAATGCAATCAGAAAAGCCACCAACTTCCCCAGAAAACTACACATCACAGATCTGAGACGTAACGTCCACTGGTTATCCATCAACCAAAGAATTAAATTCAAGACGCTCTCCCTTGTACATAAATGTATACACAACCAAGCACCTAAATACCTATCTGACAAATTCAAACTCAACACTTCAGTCAGACAAACCAGATCCTCCCACTCCAACCTCCTTACCGTATCAAGATACAAACTGGAAAAAGCAGGGGGCAGAAGCTTCCCAGTCCTCGCAGCCAAAATTTGGAACACATTAGCACACAGCATCAGATTTGAAAGCTCCATTCATACATTCAGCACTGGGGCCAGATCTTGGATCCCTCTGAATGAAAACGAACCCTTAACATCTACAATCCATCCATAGATACTTCCGTACCCCAAGCACTCTGTGAAAATACTTCCGTGCTTTCTGCTACCTATGTAAATTCTCTGTAAATGCGCGCGATGCATTTTGCTTACCATCCTTACCTGTAATTACCTTTAAATATTTGTATTTTTTATTCCTGTAATTGTATATTTACATATCTGTCTGTACCGAAGAAATGTGCCCAGTTGCCTCGGGGCTCGGTACGCTATATAAATAAAATACAATACAATACAATATGCGCGGTCTACATTGAGTGAAATGCGTACCTCCGTAACTCTGATCATTTACTGCCATACTGCTCCTAATCTTGGGCAACACACTTCTTAACACAACTGCTAGAAAATATCAACGTGGATTAATTAGCATTTATGACATATTTAGACACATATATTTAAAAGACATCTCAGTTCTTAATACCCCAAACCTATAACTATTATTTTCATGAACTTTTGAATGGGTTAAAGAGCATCCCTGATGGATGGTGGACCTGGGATGTAGCTTTCAAGGAAAGAACAAAGGGATGAGCAGGGAAGCAAATGGCCACCATTGAAAGTCACATGCAGTGAACTCATTAGGCAACATCACAATTAGTTAAAAGGACTTGAGAGACACAAATCACATAACAGCCCCTGGTGTATTTTCTCAAGAATACATTCATCAACGGCAGGCGACTCCACTTTCCTGACAGCGAAGATATTTAAGCTATGTCCGAAACATCCTCTGGGTAAAAGTGTCACTTATCACTGAATATGCTTCGAAATCGAGGAACTGGACTTCAGCTCTGATTTGATATTTATTTTATTGGAATTTGTGTTCAGCACTGGCCTCATGTGACGATAGTCACGAATGTGTCCTTGCCAGGTTGGGGCACTCACCTGTTCGACCTGACTATGAGATGACTGTGGTATCCCTCAGAGTCGCAGAATCACATCAACTGGCCGGAGCGGAGAACCATCCGACTTTCCGACAACACAGTAGCCATACATTAATTAAAAAAACAAGGTGGTGCAGGTATTTGTTGCTAGGCAGATAAACAAGGCAATTGTGTTGCTAAGCTCCAGGGGAAAAAGACTTTCTGACAGCTGCCCATCTTGCTGATAGGGAGACTGTTACGGCAGACAGACCTTAGCCTCCCACTAGTGGGACCTCTGTCAGAAAGTTCTAGAGCAGATTTTCTCCCGCTGGAGGACTCCTCAAGTGGATTTCTTTGCTTTCGATGTGAACAGGAAGTGTGTTATTCTGCTCCAGGGAATTTCCTCGACAGGAATCTCTGGGAACATACTGATGGTTGGGGGACTTCTCCCATACTTCTAACTAGAACACATAACAGTGATAGATTGTATGTAATAACAAATCATTTTGGACTTAACAGAGCCAACAATTAGCCAACAGAGAAAGTGTTGCTTTTAATAATTTATATTGGGTCGATATAATTTGCATATGAATAAATGAATTTGAGAACAATATTGATAATATTAGCTTTCCAGATCCCACCTCAGTTTGGTTCAATACATTCCAGTTTCTCCAGTAATATTAATACTCGTCGCTGATTGTATACTATGATTTGGACTTCATATATACCATCCCTTAAAAGCTTTATACATTATAGATACTTAGAATTGATAATATGCTGGTCAAGATGGAGCTCTCACAGACCCCCACGCCTTCCAGTACTACCCAGGAGATGAATGTCTGTAAGGCAAGTGGGTGCCACCATCTAGACTGGAGAGGAATACGCCTCTTTCCTCATGCATAAGACATGTAGGCAAGGAGGGCTGGGGCAGGCAACTGCACAATAGATCACCAGTGAGGCTGAGCTAAGGACACTCAATATATAGGCTTCCCAGAGTCCCCCCTCCAACCAGTTGCTCAGGCTTCCTGCAGGTTCAGGCTACCATGGCGGGACGGTCCGATGGGCAGCCCACCTGGGAATGGGAAGCATTGACGATGATACCCAGGCACTAGAGTACACAGAGATGGTGTTAGGGAGAATTCTCTGTAAATGCTCATTTCCCAAACCTAGTGAGTCCCCCAGCAGCTTTGCTGGATTTTTGGGGTTTCTTTTTTTCTCTCCTGCTAAGAGTGAGATTCTTTTGCTCCCACTCTTAGACATGATTTGAGGTGTTCCTTTAACTTTCCATGTGTTTTATGGGCTATGGGGTCTTTTACTCCATAGGGTCTCATGTGTTTTTTTGATGTGGGTTACACTGCACCCTCCGTGCCGTAACCCAGGGGTGTCATAGTGACCCCCCAAGATAGACTCCATACTCTGGGACTGACTACTGTCTCCCGGGGCATGTAAAGTCACCATTGGCTTTGCTAGTCCCAAATTATGAACAGAAACCAGTACAAACCATCATATTGTGGACGTACTGGTCGGGGGAATTCGATTGCCCCGTGGTCTGTTGTTCGAGGGGGCACGTCTCCGTCCCCCCTGATCGAGCTTTGGCTGGTGCCAGTGGATACTACTTTTTATATTCGACCGCGAATATATGCATATGGGATTTTCCCATTGTTCGAGGCTACCAACTTTAATTATTTAATTCTTATAGCCTCAAACATACCGCCGGTTTATTTTTTTTAATATTCATTCACTGGTTGGTATTTTCTGCCAGAACTCGATTCTAAAATGGCGTTTGTGTTCTCTTCTGTGACTCCAACCCAAATCGAGACCTTTGTTCCACTTTTTGGCGGGCTTCTCCACAGAAGCCTCTGAAAGTGGTGCCACTCTGTCTGGGTACCACAGGGGGTGTGGAAGGGGGTTTAGGCACCCTGGACTGAGTTACCCTGGTAACTCAAGTCGCACTCTTGTGTGATTGGCCCAAGTGGTGAGCCGGCCGGCTCACCACTTAGCATGTTTGATTGACAGCTAGGCTGAGTGAATGGGGGTGTGCTGCATAAAAGCAGGGCTTTGGGGACTGGAACTTCAAAAGTCGCCACAGGACCTAAGAATCTGAGGAGGGAGAAGCTGAGCCAACCTGCAACGATGACACCACCGGTGGAGCCCTGCTGAACCGTCTCATCACTTTTCCCGGCGACAGAGGAGATCTCCAGTCCAGAGAGTCTTCTTCCTTTGACTGGTGGGGATGACCAGTTTCGCGTTCTTTTCACCTTCCTGGAGCATCTCGCGGCCTTCTTGCCCATGCCAAGCACCCCAGCAACCGGAATACCACGGTTTACCACTACCGCGAAGAGAAGGGTAGTGCCTTTTAACCGGAGAACTCTGTGGATGTTTTCTTCCTTGGCAGTGCAACGACCTTCATCTTTCCTCCAAGGGGAGACCTCTTCTTCCTCTGGACGAAACACCGACTTGCACCTGCTGCCAGGAACAACTGCCCCCTCTGGAGCTTCCTTCACACTTAAGGTACTGTGTCCTGCCTGGCTTCCCTTGCGACAGATCGTTCGGGGTGACAGTAAAGCCTCGACTTTCTAACCTGGGCTAGCCTGGGACAACCTAGCTAACTTTTCCTGACTTGAATTTCATCCTTTTTGGGCGAACTATCTACAAGACTCTTTGGGCATAACCCCACTGTGTGAACCTGGACCCCTTCTGTTTGCTCTCTCCAAGAGTGGGCCTTGCAATTGACTTCCTTGCTCTCCAGTAGAAATCTGCCTATCCTGCCTTACTGTGGTTCTTTGTAAAAGTATTGAAACTTGTGTGCTTCCTTAACCCTGCCTTTCTCCTCCATTTCTTTACAACTTATTAGAGTGTCATCATTTTGTTAAGCGCTCACCTCTGTCTGATAATAAGTGGTGTTTCTCACTAAGACTTGTCTAGTAAGTGAATAGGGTTGTATATATATGATAGTGACTGTGTGCTGAATTTACTCACCTCAATTGTGCTAGTGTAAATTACAAGTGTGTTTTTAAATAAATAATTATATACTTTTACACCAAAGCTCTGGTCAGTGTTTGCTTGTACTACTGTGCCTCTGTACCTATTATGTATGCTCTGTATACTGCCTAACTCTTCTTGAGGGAAGTCTGACTGTTCAGCCACAGCTACCAAGTGAATCTGTGTGGTACAGACTGCTACCAAGTGGAGTTACTGCCAAACACCTGTAGTCTTAAATCTTTTGCAGTGGTCCCTAAGGGAACTGCACAGGTTTCTGCCTAACAGATGGGCATGGCTGAAGGCAGCAGGAAGGGGTGGTTGACAAGACCAAGCACTGGCAGGCCGTCATCCACAGTATCACAGCAGGCTGATGCGATATTAATGATGATAGGAGGCAAAGGGCCTGGGTCATGTGAATGCTTTACTCCTGCTAGAAGTACATTGGCAACGGGTGGAAGAGCATTCAGTCATAGGTTCCTGACACTCCTACTAGAAGCAGTCCCCCAACATGTGGAACAATGCAAGGATCTGACGAACCTTCCGTGAAATAACTCTCTGAACTGAATGACTACATGGACTTAGCTGTGCTGGCAGGGGGGCTGGGGCAAGGTCAGGGCTGTAGCTCTTGCTGCTTCTGGGAAAAGAACCTCAATGATGGAGTTTGTTATGCTTTTTCACTCAGCGAGTTAAGAAGCAAGCATGGAGAGACTAGGATGGAGGGTGTTGAGGTGCAGAAGGCCATTCATTTTTTATTGCAGTCTCTTTTTGTGATACGTTGTGGCCAGATAAATGGATCATGATTGGTGGAGCTTGGAGATGGGGACTCAAAGGGAACTCGAGACTGATACACGCCACTCAAGGAAATGGTTAGACCCACATTGTTAAATGTTGTGAGCCTTTACTCCCTGAGAAAGAGGTGTTGCTTCTGGAGGGTGAATTGGCACACACAGCCTAAGGTGCTGGCTGGGACCCTGAGAACAGATCAGTGGAGGTTGGCTTCTAGGGATTATCTGCTCAGAACATGGCAGTGTTCACATAAAGGGGCAGTTTAGCCATCCTGTTGTACGGAAATGTGGGATCTGTGTGATATTTCTGCATTTTGAAGGCCGAACACAAAAATGACAGATTTATTTTGGCTGATTTTGTGCTGCTTTCAAAATCTGGAATTATCAAACTTCTGGTGTGGGCTTCACTACCCCCTGGGAAGTCGATAACCGACCCCCCCATCCCCACCCTCTCCCATGCTGGGGGATTTTTTAGACATCAATGGGAATAAGCCCCTGTTTCACTCTAATCCCTACCCCCCCCCCCACACACACACACACACACACACACACACATGCGCGCAATCACCCCCTCCACCTCCCTTCCGTCAGCCCCTAGGTGCACCACATATCAGCCCCTAGGTGCACCACATGTACACTCACACAAACATGCAATCACCCCCTCCACCTCCCTTCCATCAGCCCCTAGGTGCACCACATGTACACTCACACAAACATGCAATCACCCCCCACCTCCCTTCCATCAGCCCCTAGGTGCACCACATATACACTCACACAAACATGCAATCACCCCCTCCACCTCCCTTCCATCAGCCCCTAGTTGCACCACATAGACACTCACACAAACATGCAATCACCCCCCCACCTCCCTTCCATCAGCCCCTAGGTGCACCACATATACACTCACACAAACATGCAACCACCCCCTCCACCTCCCTTCAGTCAGCCCCTAGGTGCACCACATGTACACTCACATAAACATGCAATCACCCCCTCCACCTCTCTTACGTCAGCCCCTAGGTGCACCACATATCAGCCCCTAGGTGCACCACATATACACTCACACAAACATGCAATCACCCCCCCACCTCCCTTCCCTCAGCCCCTAGGTGCACCACATATACACTCACACAAACATGCAATCACCCCTCCACCTCCCTTCCGTCAGCCCCTAGGTGCAGCACATATACAGTCACACAAACATGCAATCCCCCCCTCCACCTCCCTTCCATCAGCCCCTAGGTGCACCACATATACACTCACACAAACATGCAATCACCCCCCACCTCCCTTCCATCAGCCGCTAGGTGCACCACATATACACTCACACAAACATGCAGTCACTCCCCCACCCCCCTTCTATCAGCCCCTAGGTGCACCACATATCAGCCCCTAGGTGCACCACATGTACACTCACACAAACATGCAATCACCCCCTCCACCTCCCTTCTGTCAGCCCCTAGGTGCACCAAATATACACTCACACAAACATGCAATCTCCACCTCCCTTCCGTCAGCCCCTAGGTGCACCACATTTACACTCGCACAAACATGCAATCTCCACCTCCCTTCCGTCAGCCCCTAGGTGCACCACATGTACACTCACACAAACATGCAATCTCCACCTCCCTTCCGTCAGCCCCTAGGTGCACCACATATACACTCACACAAAAATGCAATCACCCCCCACCTCCCTTCTGCCAGCCCCTAGGTGCACCACATATAAACTCGCACAAACATGCAATCACCCCCCACCTCCCTTCCGTCAGCCCCTAGGTGCAGCACATATACACTCACACAAACATGCAATCTCCACCTCCCTTCCGTCAGCCCCTAGGTGCACCACATATACACTCACACAAACATGCAATCACCACCCACCTCCCTTCCGTCAGCCCCTAGGTGCACCACATATACACTCACACAAACATGCAATTACCCCCCCACCTCCCTTCCATCAGCCCCTAGGTGCACCACATATCAGCCCCTAGGTGCACCACATGTACACTCACACAAACATGCAATCACCCCCTCCACCTCCCTTCCATCAGCCCCTAGGTGCACCACATGTACACTCACACAAACATGCAATCACCCCCTCCACCTCCCTTCCATCAGCCCCCAGGTGCACCACATGTACACTCACACAAACATGCAATCACCCCCCACCTCCCTTCCATCAGCCCCTAGGTGCACCACATGTACACTCACACAAACATGCAATCACCCCCTCCACCTCCCTTCCTTCAGCCCTTAGGTGCACCACATGTACACTCACATGCAATCACCCCCCCACTTCCCTTCCGTCAGCCCCTAGGTGCACCACATGTACACTCACACAAACATGCAATCACCCCCTCCACCTCACTTCCATCAGCCCCTAAGTGCACCACATAGACTCACACAAACATGCAATCACCCCCTCCACCTCACTTCCATCAGCCCCTAGGTGCACCACATGTACACTCACACAAACATGCAATCACCCCCCACCTCCCTTCCATCAGCCCCTAGGTGCACCACATGTACACTCACACAAACATGCAATCACCCCCTCCACCTCCCTTCCTTCAGCCCTTAGGTGCACCACATGTACACTCACATGCAATCACCCCCCCACTTCCCTTCCGTCAGCCCCTAGGTGCACCACATGTACACTCACACAAACATGCAATCACCCCCTCCACCTCACTTCCATCAGCCCCTAAGTGCACCACATAGACTCACACAAACATGCAATCACCCCCTCCACCTCACTTCCATCAGCCCCTAGGTGCACCACATATACACTCGCACAAACATGCAATCACCCCCTCCATCTCCCTTCCGTCAGCCCCTAGATGCACCACATATCAGCCCCTAGGTGCACCACATGTACACTCAAACAAACATGTAATCACCCCCCCACCTCCCTTCCGTCAGCCCCTAGGTGCACCACATGTACACTCACACAAACATGCAATCACCCCCTCCACCTCCCTTCCGTCAACCCCTAGGTGCACCACATGTACACTCACACAAACATGCAATCACCCCCTCCATCTCACTTCCATCAGCCCCTAGGTGCACCACATATACACTCACACAAACATGCAATCACCCCCCCCACCTCCCTTCCATCAGCCCCTAGGTGCACCACATGTACACTCACACAAACATGCAATCACCCCCTCCGCCTCCCTTACGTCAGCCCTTAGGTGCACTCTTGTTCGATTTAGAAAGACCTCTCCAAGCGGTCTTTCTAAATTGATGTTTTCTTCCTATTTAATTGTAAATAAAATGAGATATTCACTGAGGACTGAAATTTTATCTGTACTCTTGATAGATGTGTTACGGTAAGTGCAGGTATACCCTGGATGGCGAATGCAATGGCAGGCAATACTCTGGCTTCTTATTCACATGCATGTGCATGCATGCACACCCATTAACACACACACAACATTGTATTTCTTGAAGCTGCAAGAAGGGGGAGCCATATCATGGACTTGATTGTATCTGGTCTCGTCAAACTGGTGTTTGGCCCCCATGATGGAATGCTCAAAGTTTCTCGTATAGTCTGTCACACAATAAATAGCCTGACGGACAGGGAGACAGACAGTGCCCGCGCATCCTGGAGTGACTAAGGATGCATACTATTCACACGTACATACATCTTATTCCCGGCCCAATGCCCTCTGGGACACAAACAACTGGTGTGTAATCAGTAAATGGCGGCAATTCCTCCCTGGATATTAGCAATGTTGGGGCTGCAGTCCCATTGGTTACTGGAGATGTCATGAAAGCAATCCTTGCTCACAGACCCATTTACCCCACCTCCTGAACACTACCCCACGGTATATTTAAAAGGCAACAAAAGTGGTATCCCTTTGGCCAGTATTCTTCAGTACATGGCAATAGAGCATATGTATTAAAAATTAGAGAAGCAGATTGGATGCTGTTGAGGGGAGTCTCCTGTACACTTTGCCTTATTGCCAAAAATTGCGTTCTATCGGTCTCTGGGTTTGGGTCAATATACATTTGCCTAAATGTAAGGAAGTCATCAGTGATTACAAAATAGACTGGTCAACCATGAGTCCGATTGGTGTCAAACTGCTGGCCTAGTGTCAGACACCTGCCTTTATCGTTTGCATATGGAAATATGGAGCTTTCAATCTGGTTTAGTCATTTCTGAAGAAATAAAATGGTAGAATGTATATGCACGGCCCTGATGATTAAAGTATCCACTTAATTTGTGTGTTCACCCAGCCTGTGTTTTATTCTCAAACTCTTGGATACTAAAATGGTCTTAATAAAAATGAACCCCACTATTCCTGCTGGATATGGCCTCTAATGCATTAGATTTCATCATCAGAGAGCCACTACCCAGCCCCCCTAGAGTGCGTGTCCCCAATAGATGGCAAATAGTATTCAACGTCTTATGAGCTACTACGTGAGTAATTAACTAGTGCACATCACTACTACTGAGAACCAGTCTGCCTGTTAGATGTGATGCCTGCGATTGAGAATGTGTTGAAAAATTCTTCTTTTATTTTAACAGGTGACTGATGCCCCAGAAATGCAACAGCAGTGATTGTTAGATTCCCTGGACTAATGTCGTGAAAAACATCATTATTAGAATATGCAATTCCCAAGCATCTTAGAAGTGTGCAAGTTTGGGGTCCAGCTGTCTATTCAGAATATTCAGGAACTGAGATTGAGAAACTCATTGGCTACCAGATGGCTTCTGTCCATGTAACCCTCTCCGGGTAACTCCAGTAACCAAGCTTGTTCCTTCTGTCAATCCTGGGGTTGAGGGATATCTGGCATCAAAACCACAATGTTTGATGTGCAGCAAGAAAAGCATTTTTGTTTTCACTATTATTCCTGATAGAAAACATGTGAGTGCTATTTTATACAAATTCTAAGTGTAAAGGTAGTTTCTTTAAAGCATTTTGAGAAACACTCGTACATGTGAATGGACAAAGCGTATCCTTGTGCTGAATATTTTAAAAGCTTCAATCCGAGACAAAATCGTGTTTGTCACCAGAAATGATCTTCACGCGAGAAAGTTGATCTGTGCTCTGGTTTTGGGAAAGGATTCATTGGGAAGTGTCCTTATTAAGCACCTGATGCAGTAAACTGACGAGAAACCTTACACATGCACAGAATATGGGAAAAGTTGCCACCTCAATAACATACTCATTGCCAACATGAGAACATGGGTGAAAAACCATATCAGTTCACTGAATTTGAGAATAGTGTCTATTTTCATGATACACTTGTCAGCCCCCAAAACATGCTTACAATTGAGAAACATCATGTGTGCATTGAATGTGGTAAAGGATTTTCTCAGGAGCGAGAGCTTTCAATCCATCAGAAAACACATACATGTAAGAAACCTCATGTGTGCGCAGAATGTGGGAAAGGGTTTGTTTGGAAGAGAAATCTTATTTGCCACCATAGAATACATATAGGTGAGAAATCTCATGTGTGCACTGAATGTGGGAAAGGGTTTGTTCGAAAGGGAGAACTTACTAGCCATCAGAGGACACATACAGGTGAGAAACCTCATGAGTGCACTGAATGTGGGAAATGGTTTGCATGGAAGGGAGATCTTATTAGCCACCGGAGAACACATACAGGTGAAAAACCTCATGTGTGCACTGAATGTGGTAAACGGTTTTCTAAGAAGGGACATTTTACTTGCCACCAGATAACACACACAGGTGAGAAACCTCATGAGTGCACTGAATGTGGGAAAGTGTTTTCTTGGAAGGGCGAGCTTACTCGCCACCAGAGAACCCATACAGGTGAGAAACCTCATGTGTGCATTGAATGTGGAAAAGGGTTTACTCTGAATACAAATCTTATTTGTCACCAGAGAACACATACAAGTGCGAAACCTCATGAGTGCACTGAATGTGGGAAATGGTTTGCTCAGAAGGGACATCTTATTAGCCACCAGAAAACGCATACAGGTGAGAAACCGTACGTGTGCACTGAATGTGGGAAACGGTTTGCTTGGAATGGAGATTTTAGTAGGCACCTGAGATCACATACAGGTGAGAAACCTCATGAGTGCACTGAATGTGGGAAAGGGTTTGCTCTGAAGGGACATCTTATTAGCCACCAGAGAACACATACAGGTGAGAAACCTCATGTGTGCACTGAATGTGGGAAAGGGTTTGCTCAGAAGGGAGATCTTACTAGCCACCACAGAACACATACAGGTGAAAAACCTCATGTGTGCGCAGAATGTGGGAAAGGGTTTGCTCGGAAGGGGGATCTTACTAGCCACCAGAGAACACATACAGGTGTGAAACCTCATGATTGCACTGAATGTGGGAAAGGGTTTGCTCGGAAGGGATATCTTATTAGCCACCAGAGAACACATACAGGTGAGAAACCTCATGTGTGCACTGAATGTGGGAAAGGGTTTGCTCGGAATGAACATCTTACTAGTCACCAGAGAACACATACAGGTGTGAAACCTCATGTGTGCGCAGAATGTGGGAAAGGTTTTGTTCAAAAGGGACAACTTATTACACACCAGAGAACACATACAGGCGAGAAACCTCATGTGTGCACAGTTTGTGGGAAAGGTTTTTCTCAAAAGGGACAACTTATTACCCACCAGAGAACACATACAGGTGAGAAACATCATGTGTGCACAGAATATGGAAGGCGCTTCATTGTAAACAGTAACTTTATTAGACACCAGATAAAACAGGAGTGAGGAACCATTGCAGTGTAGTGAACATGGAGAATACTCCAGTGTTCTCATCTGCCTTACAAGAGGACATATAGGTGGTGAAATCCCATCTGCTGCAATTGAAGCTTCAGAGAAGAGGTGGTGCTTCTTCAGTGTGTCTGAGTTTGGCACGGCTATTTACTAAAACTCTGATGAATTTCTCAACACAGCTGTTCCTATTTTCCTTTGGCACACAAATGGCTGATTATGATTGGTTGAATCACTGCTGTTTCAAATGCAGACCTTCTGGAATATTCTAAAAGGAGACTGTACTTTCTGTACCAGAGTACCCATCCTATGGAACACTTTGCCTAAGGATCCCATGCAGATTAATGGGCACCAACATTTTTAAAAAGTGGAAAGACTGTGGTGGAATCAATGACTATAGACACTCTTGGGATGCATGAGGGAAACTGTCTTATGAATTATTTTCATAAACGCTGTCACTACATGAGTAATCATTTGTGTAGATGGTGCCAGAGAACATATGCAGATGAGAGCCTGCATTGGTGAAGTGAAAGTGGGAAACCTTTAGTATTCTCTTGGACCTCTCGGTTGCCTTTGACACCATTGACCATTAATCCTACTTAGTCTAAGATATGCCTCCCTCAGGTACTCTGCCTTCTCCTTTTTTACAATCCTTCCAGGATAGTAGAACATCAGCAGTTATGATGCCTCATTTGATATCCAAGTCCCTCATTAACCAGATGATGCTCTTATGCTTATTTGGGAGCTTAGCAAAGGTATCACTCTACTTTCACAGCTGTCTGATATCCTTAAACGATTCAATGGTTTCTCAATGACTGACACACTATATTGGTTGTTGGGGTTGCACCGGGCACTTGGCATGCTTCCCTGGCCTTCCTCTGAGCTTGGTGCTCACACCATGTACCTGGGTGTCAGGATTGATTGTGAGCTCCCACTTGTCTCTTAGATGCTGTGGTTGGCAGTGGTTTATTCCCACATTCGGTTGCTGCACAATATCCTCCCATTTCTTAGCCTTCATACTCACTTGCTATAACCCTCATTATTTCCAGACTTGTCTATGGCGATGCCATCTTTCTGGGCTCCCTGGCATGTGACTAACTTCAGGTGGCACAGAAAGGGCCAACCTGCTTCTTTCAGGTGATCAGAAATGTGCCCTTATCACTCTGGTTAGTTACAATCTGCAGTGGCCAATGTGAGGTCATGTGACCTCTCAGATTGGGTTTAAGGTACTCTGTTTAACCCATTGTGCCCTTTATGGCACACGTCTCCCCTTTCTGCAGTCCGTCCTTCCACCCTTGTCCTGTTTGTATATATAGTTCTATTCCTCTAGATGAGGATTTCCGGGTTCAGAAGGTAGCCAGGTGGTGTAGCATTTTTAGTTTTACTTCCCCATTTCTGGAATGCCTTCTAAGATTGCACGCCACCACAGACCATGTGACCTTTAGATGAATAAGTACCATAGAGAATGCATTTTTTAAAAAAAGATGGAAGCTCTTAATCCCAGCCCTACAGGTAAGCGGTGTATTGATCACATTACTCCCCAAGAATTGTCAGATACTCCCGTCGTAAAAGTAGCAATGCACCCAGCTATAACATTGGGAGCAGTGGACACAGTTGCAGGCTTTCCTGCTTTCACCCCTCAGCTCCATGGATATGTTCAGCCCAGTGATACCAGCCACGCTTGCCCACTGGGAGGTGTTCTGCAGGTATTACTGACTGATTTGTAGAGAAAATAAATTAAAATGCACATTTTATTTTGCGTGAATTGCTAGGCGCAAAAAAGCATTGAGAAAACAAAGAGTTACACTTCTTAAGTAAAAAAATGACTATTGGAAATGTGAATGATACTTTCACAGGGATTCCAACCTTCCAAATTTAAATTATCTGGAGCCCTCCTTAATACACTGGGAGAAAGGTGCATTCTCACGTGGCTAATTAGACTGATCTTGGCAAAACACATGTGAAAAGGCAATGGTCATCAAGAGGAAAACATGGAGAATGGAATCCATGAACTGGAATATCCAATATTACTCCAGAAGTCAGTTCCAAGAAACGCATGACTCGCCTTGTATGTCCTCTTCTCTGAACTCTGCAGCATTTCCACTTTGGCAGCACATTTTGCAGCACTCAGCTCCTCTTCTCAGGATCCCCTCTAGTGTACTACACTGTTGCGTATCTCTAGTGGTACTCTCTTCCCCTCAGGACTCCCTCTAGAGTATTACACTATTGCCTAAAAAAAAAGTCTGCTCTAAAATGTAGCATTTTAACCCATTATTTTAAAACATTTCCTGTGGGGAGAAGCCGCCTACCGCCTCTTGATTGGTTCGGGCTACCTCACTACACTCAGTCGCTATGGCCATATCTGAGGGAAATATTTATGCCCTTCCACTTAAAAAAATTCACCATGCGCTGCTGTCCCTGGGACTGTGCTGGGAGCAGGGTGGGAGAAGCCAAGGGATTGTGGTGGGAGTACGATGGGGAGTCCAGGGTCTGTGGTGGGGTGGGGCGATCCCAATGACAGGGCTAGGCGTGGGATGAGGGAGCCCAGTGACTGATGGGAGCAGGTGGGGAGCCCCGGGACTATACTGGGAGTAGGGTGTGGCGATGGTGCGCAATAGTTTATAGCCATTTGGACTTACTGTCCATTTATTTTTGGGGGGTCCCAGTCAGCCCACATTTGCTCATGGGTGCCCAGGCCAAAAAGGTTTGAAGACCACTGCTCTAGTGGAACACTCCTCTTCTCAACATCCCCTCTAGTGTTAAACACTATTGCGTATCTCTAGTGGAACACTCTTCTCCTCAGGACCCCTTCTAGTGTGTTACACTATTGCCTATCTCTAGTGGAACACTCTTCTTCTCTGGATCCCCTCTAGTGTAATACACTATTGCCTATCTCTGGTGGAACACTCTTCTCCTCGGGATCCCCTCTTGTGTATTACTCTATTGCCTATCTATAGTGGAACACTCTTCTCCTCAGGACCCTCTCTAGTGTGTTACACCATTGCCTATCTCTAGTGGAACACTTTTCTACTCTGGATCCCCTCTAGTGTATTACACTATTGCGTATCTCTAGTGGAACACTCTTCTCCTGGGATCCCCTCTAGTGTCTTACACTATTGACTGTCTGTAGTGGAACACTCTTCTCCTCAGAACCCCCTCTAGTGTAATACCGTATTGCTTGTCTCTAGAGGAACACTCTTCCCCTCAGGATCCGCTCTGGTGAATTACACTATTGCCTGTCTCTATTGCGGCACATATGATTAGTACATAGTTTTCTGGCTGGGACCGGCATATGGAGGTGCAATTATATAAAGGAAGGTGCATTCCCACTGTGAAAGCACTGTATTATAAGAAACTGGTCTGGTGTCAAGGGCCTGGAGAAGATGGCAATAGTTCCATTAAATTATGTGGACATGTGTTTTAGAAAAGTATCATTTTATGAATAGATTAGAAAGGGCAAATGGAATATAATTATTCACTGGGCTGTGAGATGATAAAACTCATGCAAATTTGGACATTAAATGGTGCCTTTCTGTCTGAATTGTTGTGGGTGTAATGATATCATAGTCGTGCGCTCTGAAATCCAAGAAAGAATAGTGGACAAACATGTTTACCAAATTAAAGTAATCCTGGAATGCTGACATGCATAATTTAAGCCGTGCCCACCTGTGTTCACAAATTGAATGAAATGCTGATTAAAAGAATATTGAGCTTCAGCCAATATAACACTGTGTTACATTAAAAATAAATGTTTCGTAGTACCTCCATTTGTTTGTTAAATCTATTTCTTTTTTCTGTCTTTACTCTGGAGTAAACTGCTTCCTGGATTAGAGGTGATTGATGTGTTTTAGGAAATTAGGTGACCGTCTTGATTTCACGTTTATTTTAGAATGAATGTGATTGTCAACTCCTTAAAGGTTCTCATCATGTTTCTATTTCTCTGAATTTTCCTTGCGGTTACACAACAGGAATAATGGTATATGCAATGATGAATTCAGACAGTGGGGGTCATTACGACCCAGGCGGTAACCATGGCGCTAGTTGCGCCATGGTTGCCGCCGGTATTTTACCTATTCCGCCAATGGTAAATGGGGAATTACCGCCCCATTCCAAGGTTGGCGGGGCGGTAATTCCCCATTTACCATTGGCCCTTCCCCATTCCCATTTTTTCCCCATAGGGCTCAATGGGAATGGGGAAGGCGGTAATCACCTTCAAGGTTCCTTTGCGGGTCCCTACCTTAACGGCTGGTCCAGACCAGCCGTTAAGGTATAGACCCGCAAAGGGACCTTGTAGTAAGGCGGTAAGGGGTTAACGGCGCCGCCACCTTTTACGGCGCCGTTAACCCCTTACCACCTGGGTCGTAATGAGGCCCAATGTATGTTTCGTCCAACATATAATCAGTCCATTTTTTGGCAATCATGTTGGTTGCCATGCGCTGTGTCAGCGGGCACAGCACGTGGTACTCAGCAGTGTCTCCATCTGTAGTTGTCAGAAGATGGTTATGTGGAGGAAGGCAATATCAAAAAAGAATCTGGAGGAAAAAAGGAGCCAGTCTGGAACACGCCCAGAGTGTAATTTGGGATGATTGACGCATGTATGAACAGTGGGTTCTCTGAAAATACAGTGGAAGATGGTGATGTGACATTTTCCAAGTGCCAGCATACCTCTAAAAGCACACCACTAAGTCCAGGAAGGACAGAAAGTGTGATACTTGAGGTGGGAGATAAAATGACATATGATGGAACACACCAGAGCTGGTTCAGCTACTACTTAATGTTGATTGTCCTTTTAATCTGCCCCTCCTGTTTGTCCCGCTTTCACTGTCTTGTCTCTGCCCCATGATTCCCCAGTTGGTATAGGTTTGCGCTTTACAAATACTTATAATTTATGGCAAATGTACCCACTATCAAATGGGCAAAACCTATTGTGGGAAGCACCTGCCGGGGCGAACCCATAATAACCTCAGCCCAAACTGGGTCCACCATCTCAGGAACAAGCACATGTTTTGTCCGTAAAGTAGGTTTATCATCCGGGGACAGATAGATGGTGCTGCAGAAGAAAACTAGCTAATGTCTCGATGACTCACATCAGTTGATACATTATGTACATTTTTGCCACACTTAAAACACTCCCAGATACTTTATTACAATCCACCACTCACACATGATTGGACAGAACATATACACAGAAGTTCAATCTTTCTTCATTTCTTTCCTTCTCATTGGACCTCGACAATCTTTACTACCATCTTCAGATCAAATTCAAAGTCCACCTTTGCTGGGGATTGGCCCCTGGCAGATCGTGCATCATCACATAACCAAACATTCACCTACAAGCATAATAATGGGTGTCAGGGTTTCAGTTGCCCCTCCCTTTCAGGTGCATCAGAAGTAAAGTATTTTTGTCTACTGGAGGGCTCGAGCTAAACAACTGTTGCATATCACCACACTAAGAACATCTGTGTATCACCCCGGGACAGATGGCCTTGTTGAAAGATTTAATAAAACCTTCAAAATCATACCATTGTTGAACAGCATGGTAGGAACTATTTATTTGCAGGCCAGAAAACCCCCCCAGGCTTCAACAGGATTTACCACGTTTGAACTCTTTTATGGATGAGAACCCCGGGATGTCCTGGACATGCTGAGAGAAACATGGGAGAGAGGAAGGAAGCCACAATTCCACTCTCCCAAACTGCAAATAGGCTGGAAAAAACATGATGGCTGTTAGATCTTTAGTACATACTTATCTGGTTAAAACACAGGAACAACAAAAGACTTCCTATGATAAAAAGGTTTTTAAGGTCCTTGTCCATAGGTCAATAGGTGTTGGTACTATTGCCAACTTCTGAAAATATCTACTGAGTGAGGAACTTCTTGAGTGGGGATCTCATAAGGTGTACTCTCGCGACCCGTATGTTAGTGCTATTAAGGTTGGCAATGGTTTTCTTATTTTATTCTTGTGTCGCAAGGATGTAGGTCTACACGGAGACATAGAGTCCCTCAGCTCCGTTTGTAAAGTAAGCAGTAGTTTGTTTGTGCCTACACCTCTTTGCGCCAAATTTCTGTTGTAAATGAATGAAAGTACGTAGTCAAGTTTCTTCAAGTATATTTTCTTAATTTATTTGATATATGTTCTGCCCATATGGATGACACGTGTTTCGGCGTTTCATTGGCGCCTTTTTCAAATCCGGGCTGAATGCAAGCGTAACATGTAATAAAACAAAACACAAATATAACATATGAAATAGCATTTTAGCTTATTTTGTAACACATTTAGTAGTTAGAATAGTGACTTAGGTTGTGTAGTATATCCTTTTAGCATTCTCAAATTGCATGAACACCTAAAAGTGCAGCAACTCTTAGTTACCTCAAATGGTTAAAAATAAATCCATTACAGCGACTATGTTAGTTTTTTAAAATTAAATTTGTGCAATCCGAAAAAGAAGTAAGTATGGGATGGCATGGACCTAACAATTTTTGGCTGTCAGAAAAGCATGTAAATTTGTTTTCTTACCCTTATTGAATGTAGTGCGAATTTCCCTTTCCTTATTTCCGGGAATTAGTTTTTAGTTGAAGTGTATCACGGTAGTTCCAGGGTTAAATCCCACCTAGAACAAATTCTGTTCCCAGCACGTCCGCTCCTGAAGGCCACCATGGAAAGGGAAAACTGACTCTGTTTTCCCTTTCCCGTCGGCCATTTTCGTCATCATTTTTTTTTTTCTTTTCCGTTCCGAAACGCTGCAGCGTATCAGGAATTGAAAAAATGCTTTTAGTACCCCAGTCTTGTGGGTCGGCTTACTAATAGCAATAGGCCCCTCACGGCGGGGACATTACTGAGTCCGGTAATGCCCCGGGCCTTCGTTAAGGCCCTTGCTTCGCTCAGGCCTATAACTATGGGCCCTGAGGCATTACCTGACTCGGTATTGCCCCCGCCGCTAGGGGCATATTGCTTAATTATTGACCTCCTTGCACATATGTTGACTTCAGCAGAAGCCTAACAACCAACATTAAATACACTTTTTTGTTTTAGTTTACCACAAAGTGCTAATAGCCTTATCACCTAGGATAATGCTCTTGCCCAAATTATTGCCCTCTGCTATGCCTGCAGCAATAACTTGGTGTTGGGCATTAACCCACAATAAAAACGCCTCCCCTGGTATACAGGGCTTAATGGTCATTTCAACCTACAGCAAGGACATTTTTTTTTTTTTTAAATTCTAAGATTTAGTTTTTCTAATTCCACCTAAACCTCTAGACAATTTGTATTTCCTGTTTAACTTCATTGTTTATTATGCTTGACAGACCCTGTTGTGTAATTGCTGAAATTACCGTGTCAGCGATGGAAGAAGTTAGGCTGGAAAAAAAGAGACCGAGGATTCAGTCGGTTCTCATTTATACCAGACATCCAGGGCATTGCACCATGGATCACAAAGAGCAAACTTTTATGGAACAGAGTTACATTTATGTGGCATTTTGGGCATCACTGTTGATTAAAAAGTACAGCTTTCAGCTGAAAATGTAACCGCCATGGTGCACATAGCGGATACGAGGTACTGAAGCACGGCATATCAAAACACCCTCCACCGCCCCCTGTCACCACCACCAGCTTCACCATGATAACATGAACCGTCGTCCCGTGAGAATATCTCAGCGGCAACGCGCTCGCCTTGGAAGCAAGACGACACAGAGCAACACAGGTTCGATCCCCGGGTCCGCCTTGGAAACCTCTGGGTATTTAAGCGCGTTATAAATACGCAACTAAGACAAACAACTCCTGTAACTGCAGCTCGATGCCCCCGGGCTGTGTGAGCGCTTTAAAAATGCAAAATAAATATCAAAAATTAACACCGGGTTCGTGGCATTAAGGACGTCAATTTACCAAAATACAAGGGGGAGTGAAAATGACATCTTACACCTGATGACTTCACTGGAAGGGGCAACTGGTGCCCCTTGACCACCCCACCCACCCCTGATGACCCTACAGGAAGTGATGTAACAAAAGTAAAAGCGCCTAAAATATGTGTGCACAATTAAGAGCAAATATATCTAAAGCAGAAAAAAAGGTATTTTAGTTGGCAGCTAGATGTTAAATAAGCTGCTATAGCGATATCCCATGAGTGCTGTCAAGATATGCCAAGGGCACACCTAGGGCACACCTAGGCAAGCAATCATACCATACGCTAGTCCTGCCGCTGTGCCAGGTTACTATTAGGTCATGTCAGTTAAAACCTCAGATGCCAGTTATAGTCATAAAATGCTAAATACAGCTTCACTTGCTCAGCTGCTTCCATAATATGCTAAATGTAGCCTCGGGGAGTGCCAGCTTATAGTCATCTTTTACAGGGTACAGGGTACCCTCTCGTGCCTTGATGCTGCCATCATATGGCAGGTGTAGCCATATTTGCCCATGCAGCTGTGCTAGTGGGTCTACCATGGTTCAACATCACTAGCATAAGCAAGATAAAGGGCACCATAGGCAAACATTGTAAAAATGGCCTGGGCGTAAAGGGCGTGGAGTTGGTGGAGTTGATAGGAGTGTGTTTAGGGCGTGCAGAATTTCGGTGATCTGGGGCGTGACAATGGTGAATTTAGCAATAAAGGGTTTAGGGTTTTTTATATTGCAAACTGAAATGAATCACTTTTCAGTGATCTATCTTTAGCCGTTAGGAAAATTGGTCCATTTGGGTAAAATTAATCACACAATTTAGCCAAGTCTGGAACCTGGAATTGTATACACGGTGTGGGTTTACCAGTCTCCAATGTTATCCAGCTATGCACATCACCTCCCATCCGTCCATGAAATGTGCATCAACATATATTAATGTCTTCGTTGTTATCTGTCAAGACTAGAACCATGGCTGTGTGTTTAATAAAGCTGATTTGCAGAGCACAAAATCACATACTAAATGAACCCGACAACATAAACATTAGGAAAAACTGTTGGTTGAAAGGAGACTGATTCATTCACTTGTTTTGCTTGCTACTGCTTCTTAGCACTGTAAAATCCGATCTTACTGTTTTCCAACATAATAGTACTACATTTATCAATATTAGAAGGATGGGTGTTTGAGTGGGCCTTGCTGGCATTCAAGCTAGAGCAAGAACAATGGTTAGCAGCAAGCATTCTTGCAAAGCCCCCTCCACCAGACACTCTGTATGAAAAGGGAACATTAACCTTCGTGCACACCCTCTTTTCCTTGCGCCCTGTCTTTCTCTCTTGCACCCTGGCTCTCTTGCACCTTTGCGCACACACCCTCTTTGTTGCACCCTGGCTCTCTTCCACCTTCGTGCACACCCTCTTTTCCTTGCGCCCTGTCTTTCTCTCTTGCACCCTGGCTCTCTTACACCTTTGCGCACACACCCTCTTTGTTGCACCCTGGCTCTCTTCCACCTTCGTGCACACCCTCTTTTCCTTGCGCCCTGTCTTTCTCTCTTGCACCTTGGCTCTCTTGCACCTTTGCGCACACACCCTCTTTGTTGCACCCTGGCTCTCTTCCACCTTCGTGCACACCCTCTTTTCCTTGCGCCCTGTCTTTCTCTCTTGCACCCTGGCTCTCTTGCACCTTTGCGCACACACCCTCTTTGTTGCACCCTTGCTCTCTTCCACCTTCGTGCACACCCTCTTTTCCTTGTGCCCCATCTTTCTCTCTTGCACCCTGGCTCTCTTGCACCTTTGTGCACACACCCTCTTTGTTGCACCCTGGCTCTCTTCCACCTTCGTGCACAACCTCTTTTCCTTGCGCCCTGTCTTTCTCTCTTGCACCCTGGCTCTCTTGCACCTTTGCGCACACACCCTCTTTGTTGCACCCTGGCTCTCTTCCACCTTCGTGCACACCCTCTTGCCCTTGCGCCCTGTCTTTCTCTCTTGCACCCTGGCTCTCTTGCACCTTTGCGCACACACCCTCTTTGTTGCACCCTGGCCCTCTTCCACCTTCGTGCACACCCTCTTTTCCTTGTGCCCCAGCTTTCTCTCTTGCACCCTGGCTCTCTTTCACCTTTGTGCACAAACCCTCTTTGTTGCACCCTGGCTCTCTTCCACCTTCGTGCACACCCTCTTTTCCTTGCGCCCTGTCTTTCTCTCTTGCACCCTGGCTCTCTTGCACCTTTGCGCACACACCCTCTTTGTTGCACCCTGGCTCTCTTCCACCTTTGTGCACACCCTCTTTTCCTTGCGCCCTGTCTTTCTCTCTTGCACCCTGCCTCTTGCACCTTTGCGCACACACCCTCTTTGTTGCACCCTGGCTCTCTTCCACCTTCGTGCACACCCTCTTTTCCTTGTGCCCCGTCTTTCTCTCTTGCACCCTGGCTCTCTTGCACCTTTGCACACACACCCTCTTTGTTGCACCCTGGCTCTCTTTCACCTTCATGCACACCGTCTTTTCCTTGCGCACTGTATTTCTCTCTCTTGCACCCTGGCTCTCTTGCACCTTTGCACACACACCTTCTTTGTTGCACCCTGGCTCTCTTCCACCTTCATGCACACCCTCTTTTCCTTGCGCCCTGTCTTTCTCTCTTGCACCCTGGCTCTCTTGCACCTTCGTGGACACACTCTTTTCCTTGCGCCTTGTTTTTCTCTCTTGCTCCCTGGCTCTCTTGCACCTTCGCACACACACCCTCTTTGTTGCACCCTGGCTCTCTTCCACCTTTGTGCACACCCTCTTTTCCTTGCGCACTGTCTTTCTCTCTTGCACCCTGGCTCTCTTGCACCTTTGCACACACACCCTCTTTGTTGCACCCTGGCTCTCTTCCACCTTCATGCACACACTCTTTTTCTCACGCCCTGTCTTTCTCTCTTGCACCCTGGCTCTCTTGCACCTTCGTGGACACACTCTTTTCCTTGCGCCTTGTTTTTCTCTCTTGCTCCCTGGCTCTCTTGCACCTTCACACACACACCCTCTTTGTTGCACCCTGTCTCTCTTCCACCTTTGTGCACACCCTCTTTTCCTTGCGCACTGTCTTTCTCTCTTGCACCCTGGCTCTCTTGCACCTTTGCACACACACCCTCTTTGTTGCACCCTGGCTCTCTTCCACCTTCATGCACACACTCTTTTTCTCACGCCCTGTCTTTCTCTCTTGCACCCTGGCTCTCTTGCACCTTTGCACACACACCCTCTTTGTTGCACCCTGGCTATCTTGCACCTTCGTGGACACACTCTTTCCTTGTGCCCCGTCTTTCTCTCTTGCTCCCTGGCTCTCTTGCACCTTTGCACACACCCTCTTTGTTGCACCCTGGCTCTCTTGCACCTTCATGGACACACTCTTTTCCTTGTGCCCTGTCTTTCTCTCTTGCTCCCTGGCTCTCTTGCACCTTTGCACACACCCTCTTTGTTGCATCCTGGCTCTCTACCGCTTTTATGCACACACTCTTTTTCTCTCACTCTTTTTCTCACACCCTGTCTTTCTCTCTTGCACCCTGGCTCTCTTGCACCTTTGCGCACACACCCTCTTTGCTGCACCCTGGCTCTCTTCCACCTTCGTGCACACCCTCTTTTCCATGCGCCGTCTTTCTCTCTTGCACCCTGGCTCTCTTGCACCTTTGCGCACACACCCTCTTTGTTGCACCCTCGCGATCTTCCACCTTCGTGCACACCCTCTTTTCCTTGCGCCCTGTCTTTATCTCTTGCACCCTGGCTCTCTTGCACCTTTGCGCACACACCCTCTTTGTTGCACCCTGGCTCCCTTCCACCTTCGTGCACACCCTCTTTTCCTTGCACCCTGTCTTTCTCTCTTGCACCCTGGCTCTCTTGCACCTTTGCGCAGACAACCTCTTTGTTGCACCCTGGCTCTCTTCCACCTTCGTGCACACCCTCTTTTCCATGTGCCCTGTCTTTCTCTCTTGCACACTAGCTCTTTTGCACCTTTGCGCACACACCCTCTTTGTTGCATCCTGGCTCTCTTCCACCTTCGTGCACACCCTCTTTTCCTTGCGCCCTGTCTTTCTCTCTTGCACGCTGGCTCCCTTGCACCTTTGCGCACACACCCTCTTTGTTGCATCCTGGCTCTCTTCCACCTTCGTGCACACCCTCTTTTCCTTGTGCCCCGTCTTTCTCTCTTGCACCCTGGCTCTCTTGCACCTTTGTGCACACACCCTCTTTGTTGCACCCTGGCTCTCTTCCACCTTCATGCACACCCTCTTTTCCTTGCGCCCTGTCTTTCTCTCTTGCACCCTGGCTCTCTTGCACCTTTGCACACACATCCTCTTTGTTGCACCCTGGCTCTCTTCCACCTTTGTGCACACCCTCTTTTCCTTGCGCCCTGTCTTTCTCTCTTGCACGCTGGCTCCCTTGCACCTTTGCGCACACACCCTCTTTGTTGCATCCTGGCTCTCTTCCACCTTCGTGCACACCCTCTTTTCCTTGTGCCCCGTCTTTCTCTCTTGCACCCTGGCTCTCTTGCACCTTTGCGCACACACCCTCTTTGTTACACCCTGGCTCTCTTCCACCTTCGTGCACACCCTCTTTTCCTTGCGCCCTGTCTTTCTCTCTTGCACCCTGGCTCTCTTGCACCTTTGTGCACACACCCTCTTTGTTGCACCCTGGCTTTCTTCCACCTTCGTGCACACCCTCTTTTCCTTGTGCACCGTCTTTCTCTCTTGCACCCTGGCTCTCTTGCACCTTTGCACACACACCCTCTTTGTTGCACCCTGGCTCTCTTTCACCTTCATGCACACCCTCTTTTCCTTGCGCCCTGTCTTTCTCTCTTGCACCCTGGCTCTCTTGCACCTTCGTGGACACACACTTTTCCTTGCGCCCTGTTTTTCTCTCTTGCTCCCTGGCTCTCTTGCACCTTTGCACACACACCCTCTTTGTTGCACCCTGGCTCTCTTCCACCTTCGTGCACACCCTCTTTTCCTTGCGCACTGTCTTTCTCTTTTACACCCTGGCTCTCTTGCACCTTTGCACACACACCCTCTTTGTTGCACCCTGGCTCTCTTCCACCTTCATGCACTCACTCTTTTTCTCACGCCCTGTCTTTCTCTCTTGCACCCTGGCTCTCTTGCACCTTTGTGGACACACTCTTTCCTTGAGCCCCGTGTTTCTCTCTTGCTCCCTGGCTCTCTTGCACCTTTGCACACACCCTCTTTGTTGCACCCTGGCTCTCTTGCACCTTCATGGACACACTCTTTTCCTTGCGCCCTGTCTTTCTCTCTTGCTCCCTGGCTCTCTCGCACCTTTGCACACACAATCTTTGTTGCACCCTGGCTCTCTACCACCTTTATGCACACACTCTTTTTCGCACAATCTTTTTCTCACACCCTGTCTTTCTCTCTTGCACCCTGGCTCTCTTGCACCTTTGCGCACACACCCTCTTTGCTGCACCCAGACTCTCTTCCACCGTCGTACACACCCTTTTTTCCTTGCGCCTTGTCTTTCTCTCTTGCACCCTGGCTCTCTTGCACCTTTGCGCACACACCCTCTTTGTTGCACCCTGGCTCTCTTCCACCTTCGTGCACAACCTCTTTTCCATGCGCCCTGTCTTTCTCTCTTGCACCCTGGCTCTCTTGCACCTTTGCGCACACACCCTCTTTGTTGCACCCTGGCTCTCTTCCACCTTCGTGCACACTCTCTTTTCCTTGTGCCCTGTCTTTCTCTCTTGCACCCTGGCTCTCTTCCACCTTCATGCACACCCTGTTTTCCTTGCGCACTGCATTTCTCTCTCTTGCACCCTGGCTCTCTTGCACCTTTGCATACACACCTTCTTTGTTGCACCCTGGCTCTCTTCCACCTTCATGCACACCCTCTTTTTCTTGCGCCCTGTCTTTCTCTCTTGCACCCTGGCTCTCTTGCACCTTCGTGGACACACTCTTTTCCTTGCGCCCTGTTTTTCTCTCTTGCTCCCTGGCTCTCTTGCACCTTTGCACACACACCCTCTTTGTTGCACCCTGGCTCTCTTCCACCTTCGTGCACACCCTCTTTTCCTTGCGCCCTGTCTTTCTCTCTTGCACCCTGGCTCTCTTGCACCTTTGCGCACATATCCTCTTTTTTGCACCCTGGCTCTCTTCCACCTTTGTGCACACCCTCTTTTCCTTGCGCCCTGTCTTTCTCTCTTGCACCCTGGCTCTCTTGCACCTTTGCGCACACACCCTCTTTGTTGCACCCTGGCTCTCTTCCACCTTCGTGCACACCCTCTTTTCCTTGCGCCCTGTCTTTCTCTCTTGCACCCTGCCTCTTGCACCTTTGCGCACACACCCTCTTTGTTGCACCCTGGCTCTCTTCCACCTTCGTGCACACCCTCGTTTCCTTGTGCCCCGTCTTTCTCTTTTGCACCCTGGCTCTCTTGCACCTTTGCGCACACACCCTCTTTGTTGCACCCTGGCTCTCTTCCAGCTTCGTGCACACCTTCTTTTCCTTGCACCCTGTCTTTCTCTCTTGCTCCCTGGCTCTCTTGCACCTTTGCACACACACCCTCTTTGTTGCACCCTGGCTCTCTTTCACCATCATGCACACCCTCTTTTCCTTGCGCACTGTATTTCTCTCTCTTGCACCCTGGCTCTCTTGCACCTTTGCACACACACCTTCTTTGTTGCACCCTGGCTCTCTTCCACCTTCATGCACACCCTCTTTTCCTTGCGCCCTGTCTTTCTCTCTTGCACCCTGGCTCTCTTGCACCTTCGTGGACACACTCTTTTCCTTGCGCCCTGTTTTTCTCTCTTGCTCCCTGGCTCTCTTGCACCTTTGCACACACACCCTCTTTGTTGCACCCTGGCTCCCTTCCACCTTCGTGCACACCCTCTTTTCCTTGCGCACTTTCTTTCTCTCTTACACCCTGGCTCTCTTGCACCTTTGCACACACACCCTCTTTGTTGCACCCTGGCTCTCTTCCACCTTCATGCACACACTCTTTTTCTCACGCCCTGTCTTTCTCTCTTGCACCCTGGCTCTCTTGCACCTTTGCACACACACCCTCTTTGTTGCACCCTGGCTCTCTTGCACCTTTGTGGACACACTCTTTCCTTGCGCCCCGTGTTTCTCTCTTGCTCCCTGGCTCTCTTGCTCCTTTGCGCACACCCTCTTTGTTGCACCCTGACTCTCTTGCACCTTCATGGACACACTCTTTTCCTTGCGCCCTGTCTTTCTCTCTTGCTCCCTGGCTCTCTCGCACCTTTGCACACACAATCTTTGTTGCACCCTGGCTCTCTACCACCTTTATGCACACACTCTTTTTCGCACAATCTTTTTCTCACACCCTGTCTTTGTCTCTTGCACCCTGGCTCTCTTGCACCTTTGCGCACACACCCTCTTTGCTGCACCCAGGCTCTCTTCCACCGTCGTACACACCCTTTTTTCCTTGCGCCTCGTCTTTCGCTCTTGCACCCTGGCTCTCTTGCACCTTTGCGCACACACCCTCTTTGTTGCACCCTGGCTCTCTTCCACCTTCGTGCACAACCTCTTTTCCATGCGCCCTGTCTTTCTCTCTTGCACCCTGGCTCTCTTGCACCTTTGCACACACACCTTCTTTGTTGCACCCTGGCTCTCTTCCACCTTCATGCACACCCTCTTTTCCTTGCGCCCTGTCTTTCTCTCTTGCACCCTGGCTCTCTTGCACCTTCGTGGACACACTCTTTTCCTTGCGCCCTGTTTTTCTCTCTTGCTCCCTGGCTCTCTTGCACCTTTGCACACACACCCTCTTTGTTGCACCCTGGCTCTCTTTCACCATCATGCACACCCTCTTTTCCTTGCGCACTGTATTTCTCTCTCTTGCACCCTGGCTCTCTTGCACCTTTGCACACACACCTTCTTTGTTGCACCCTGGCTCTCTTCCACCTTCATGCACACCCTCTTTTCCTTGCGCCCTGTCTTTCTCTCTTGCACCCTGGCTCTCTTGCACCTTCGTGGACACACTCTTTTCCTTGCGCCCTGTTTTTCTCTCTTGCTCCCTGGCTCTCTTGCACCTTTGCACACACACCCTCTTTGTTGCACCCTGGCTCCCTTCCACCTTCGTGCACACCCTCTTTTCCTTGCGCACTTTCTTTCTCTCTTACACCCTGGCTCTCTTGCACCTTTGCACACACACCCTCTTTGTTGCACCCTGGCTCTCTTCCACCTTCATGCACACACTCTTTTTCTCACGCCCTGTCTTTCTCTCTTGCACCCTGGCTCTCTTGCACCTTTGCACACACACCCTCTTTGTTGCACCCTGGCTCTCTTGCACCTTTGTGGACACACTCTTTCCTTGCGCCCCGTGTTTCTCTCTTGCTCCCTGGCTCTCTTGCTCCTTTGCGCACACCCTCTTTGTTGCACCCTGACTCTCTTGCACCTTCATGGACACACTCTTTTCCTTGCGCCCTGTCTTTCTCTCTTGCTCCCTGGCTCTCTCGCACCTTTGCACACACAATCTTTGTTGCACCCTGGCTCTCTACCACCTTTATGCACACACTCTTTTTCGCACAATCTTTTTCTCACACCCTGTCTTTGTCTCTTGCACCCTGGCTCTCTTGCACCTTTGCGCACACACCCTCTTTGCTGCACCCAGGCTCTCTTCCACCGTCGTACACACCCTTTTTTCCTTGCGCCTCGTCTTTCGCTCTTGCACCCTGGCTCTCTTGCACCTTTGCGCACACACCCTCTTTGTTGCACCCTGGCTCTCTTCCACCTTCGTGCACAACCTCTTTTCCATGCGCCCTGTCTTTCTCTCTTGCACCCTGGCTCTCTTGCACCTTTGCGCACACACCCTCTTTGTTGCACCCTGGCTCTCTTCCACCTTCGTGCACACTCTCTTTTCCTTGTGCCCTGTCTTTCTCTCTTGCACCCTGGCTCTCTTCCACCTTCATGCACACCCTGTTTTCCTTGCGCACTGCATTTCTCTCTCTTGCACCCTGGCTCTCTTGCACCTTTGCATACACACCTTCTTTGTTGCACCCTGGCTCTCTTCCACCTTCATGCACACCTCTTTTTCTTGCGCCCTGTCTTTCTCTCTTGCACCCTGGCTCTCTTGCACCTTCGTGGACACACTCTTTTCCTTGCGCCCTGTTTTTCTCTCTTGCTCCCTGGCTCTCTTGCACCTTTGCACACACACCCTCTTTGTTGCACCCTGGCTCTCTTCCACCTTCGTGCACACCCTCTTTTCCTTGCGCCCTGTCTTTCTCTCTTGCACCCTGGCTCTCTTGCACCTTTGCGCACATATCCTCTTTTTTGCACCCTGGCTCTCTTCCACCTTTGTGCACACCCTCTTTTCCTTGCACCCTGTCTTTCTCTCTTGCACCCTGGCTCTCTTGCACCTTTGCGCACACACCCTCTTTGTTGCACCCTGGCTCTCTTCCACCTTCGTGCACACCCTCGTTTCCTTGTGCCCCGTCTTTCTCTTTTGCACCCTGGCTCTCTTGCACCTTTGCGCACACACCCTCTTTGTTGCACCCTGGCTCTCTTCCACCTTCGTGCACACCCTCTTTTCCTTGCACCCTGTCTTTCTCTCTTGCTCCCTGGCTCTCTTGCACCTTTGCACACACACCCTCTTTGTTGCACCCTGGCTCTCTTTCACCTTCATGCACACCCTCTTTTCCTTGCGCACTGTATTTCTCTCTCTTGCACCCTGGCTCTCTTGCACCTTTGCACACACACCCTCTTTGTTGCACCCTGGCTCTCTTCCACCTTCATGCACACCCTCTTTTCCTTGCGCACTGTATTTCTCTCTCTTGCACCCTGGCTCTCTTGCACCTTTGCACACACACCTTCTTTGTTGCACCCTGGCTCTCTTCCACCTTCATGCACACCCTCTTTTCCTTGCGCCCTGTCTTTCTCTCTTGCACCCTGGCTCTCTTGCACCTTCGTGGACACACTCTTTTCCTTGTGCCCTGTTTTTCTCTCTTGCTCCCTGGCTCTCTTGCACCTTTGCACACACACCCTCTTTGTTGCACCCTGGCTCTCTTCCACCTTCGTGCACACTCTCTTTTCCTTGCGCACTGTTTTTCTCTCTTGCTCCCTGGCTCTTTGCACCTTTGCACACACACACCCCCTTTGTTGCACCCTGGCTCTCTTCCACCTTCATGCACACACTCTTTTCCTTGTGCCCTGTTTTTCTCTCTTGCTCCCTGGCTCTCTTCCACCTTTGCACACACACTCTCTTTGTTGCACCCTGGCTCTCTTCCACCTTCGTGCACACCCTCTTTTCCTTGCGCACTGTTTTTCTCTCTTGCACCCTGGCTCTCTTGCACCTTTGCACACACCCTCTTTGTTGCACCCTGGCTCTCTTCCACCTTCATGCACACCCTCTTTTCCTTGCGCACTGTATTTCTCTCTCTTGCACCGTGGCTCTCTTGCACCTTTGCACACACACCTTCTTTGTTGCACCCTGGCTCTCTTCCACCTTCGTGCACACCCTCTTTTCCTTGTGCACTGTCTTTCTTTCTTGCTCCCTGGCTCTCTTGCACCTTTGCACACACCCTCTTTGTTGCACCCTGGCTCTCTTTCACCTTCATGCACACCCTCTTTTCCTTGCGCACTGTATTTCTCTCTCTTGCACCCTGGCTCTCTTGCACCTTTGCACACACACCTTCTTTGTTGCACCCTGGCTCTCTTCCACCTTCATGCACACCCTCTTTTCCTTGCGCCCTGTCTTTCTCTCTTGCACCCTGGCTCTCTTGCACCTTCGTGGACACACTCTTTTCCTTGCGCCCTGTTTTTCTCTCTTGCTCCCTGGCTCTCTTGCACCTTTGCACACACACCCTCTTTGTTGCACCCTGGCTCTCTTCCACCTTCGTGCACACCCTCTTTTCCTTGCGCACTTTCTTTCTCTCTTACACCCTGGCTCTCTTGCACCTTTGCACACACACCCTCTTTGTTGCACCCTGGCTCTCTTCCACCTTCATGCACACACTCTTTTTCTCACGCCCTGTCTTTCTCTCTTGCACCCTGGCTCTCTTGCACCTTTGCACACACACCCTCTTTGTTGCACCCTGGCTCTCTTGCACCTTTGTGGACACACTCTTTCCTTGCGCCCCGTGTTTCTCTCTTGCTCCCTGGCTCTCTTGCACCTTTGCGCACACACCCTCTTTGTTGCACCCTGGCTCTCTTCCACCTTCGTGCACACCCTCTTTTCCAAGCGCCCTGTCTTTCTCTCTTGCTTCCTGGCTCTCTTGCACCTTTGCGCACACACCCTCTTTGTTGCACCCTGGCTCTCTTCCACCTTCGTGCACACCCTGTTTTCCTTGTGCACCGTCTTTCTCTCTTGCACCCTGGCTCTCTTGCACCTTTGCACACACACCCTCTTTGTTGCACCCTGGCTCTCTTTCACCTTCATGCACACCCTCTTTTCCTTGCGCACTGTATTTCTCTCTCTTGCACCCTGGCTCTCTTGCACCTTTGCACACACACCTTCTTTGTTGCACCCTGGCTCTCTTCCACCTTCATGCACACCCTCTTTTCCTTGCGCCCTGTCTTTCTCTCTTGCACCCTGGCTCTCTTGCATCTTCGTGGACACACTCTTTTTCTCACGCCCTGTCTTTCTCTCTTGCACCCTGGCTCTCTTGCACCTTTGCACACACACCCTCTTTGTTGCACCCTGGCTCTCTTGCACCTTTGTGGACACACTCTTTCCTTGCGCCCCGTGTTTCTCTCTTGCTCCCTGGCTCTCTTGCACCTTTGCGCACACACCCTCTTTGTTGCACCCTGGCTCTCTTCCACCTTCGTGCACACCCTCTTTTCCAAGCGCCCTGTCTTTCTCTCTTGCTTCCTGGCTCTCTTGCACCTTTGCGCACACACCCTCTTTGTTGCACCCTGGCTCTCTTCCACCTTCGTGCACACCCTCTTTTCCTTGTGCACCGCCTTTCTCTCTTGCACCCTGTTCTCTCTTGCACCTTTGCACACACACCCTCTTTGTTGCACCCTGGCTCTCTTTCACCTTCATGCACACCCTCTTTTCCTTGCGCACTGTATTTCTCTCTCTTGCACCCTGGCTCTCTTGCACCTTTGCACACACACCTTCTTTGTTGCACCCTGGCTCTCTTCCACCTTCATGCACACCCTCTTTTCCTTGCGCCCTGTCTTTCTCTCTCGCACCCTGGCTCTCTTGCATCTTCGTGGACACACTCTTTTCCTTGCGCCCTGTTTTTCTCTCTTGCTCCCTGGCTCTCTTGCACCTTTGCACACACACCCTCTTTGTTGCACCCTGGCTCTCTTCCACCTTCATGCACACCCTCTTTTCCTTGCGCACTGTTTTTCTCTCTTGCTCCCTGGCTCTTTGCACCTTTGCACACACACACCCTCTTTGTTGCACCCTGGCTCTCTTCCACCTTCATGCACACACTCTTTTTCTCACGCCCTGTCTTTCTCTCTTGCACCCTGGCTCTCTTGCACCTTTGCACACACCCTCTTTGTTGCACCCTGGCTCTCTTGCACCTTCATGGACACAGTCTTTTCCTTGCGCCCTGTCTTTCTCTCTTGCTCCCTGGCTCTCTTGCACCTTTGCACACACCCTCTTTGTTGCACCCTGGCTCTCTTCCACCTTCGTGCACACCCTCTTTTCCTTGTGCACTGTCTTTCTTTCTTGCTCCCTGGCTCTCTTGCACCTTTGCACACACCCTCTTTGTTGCACCCTGGCTCTCTTTCACCTTCATGCACACCCTCTTTTACTTGCGCACTGTATTTCTCTCTCTTGCACCCTGGCTCTCTTGCACCTTTGCACACACACCTTCTTTGTTGCACCCTGGCTCTCTTCCACCTTCATGCACACCCTCTTTTCCTTGCGCCCTGTCTTTCTCTCTTGCACCCTGGCTCTCTTGCACCTTCGTGGACACACTCTTTTCCTTGCGCCCTGTTTTTCTCTCTAGCTCCCTGGCTCTCTTGCACCTTTGCACACACACTCTCTTTGTTGCACCCTGGCTCTCTTCCACCTTCGTGCACACACTCTTTTTCTCACGCCCTGTCTTTCTCTCTTGCACCCTGGCTCTCTTGCACCTTTGCACACACACCCTCTTTGTTGCACCCTGGCTCTCTTGCACCTTTGTGGACACACTCTTTCCTTGCGCCCCGTGTTTCTCTCTTGCTCCCTGGCTCTCTTGCACCTTTGCGCACACACCCTCTTTGTTGCACTCTGGCTCTCTTCCACCTTCGTGCACACCCTCTTTTCCAAGCGCCTTGTCTTTCTCTCTTGCTTCCTGGCTCTCTTGCACCTTTGCGCACACACCCTCTTTGTTGCACCCTGGCTCTCTTCCACCTTCGTGCACACCCTCTTTTCCTTGTGCACCGTCTTTCTCTCTTGCACCCTGGCTCTCTTGCACCTTTGCACACACACCCTCTTTGTTGCACCCTGGCTCTCTTTCACCTTCATGCACACCCTCTTTTCCTTGCGCACTGTATTTCTCTCTCTTGCACCCTGGCTCTTGCACCTTTGCACACACACCTTCTTTGTTGCACCCTGGCTCTCTTCCACCTTCATGCACACCCTCTTTTCCTTGCGCCCTGTCTTTCTCTCTTGCACCCTGGCTCTCTTGCATCTTTGTGGACACACTCTTTTTCTCACGCCCTGTCTTTCTCTCTTGCACCCTGGCTCTCTTGCACCTTTGCACACACACCCTCTTTGTTGCACCCTGGCTCTCTTGCACCTTTGTGGACACACTCTTTCCTTGCGCCCCTTGTTTCTCTCTTGCTCCCTGGCTCTCTTGCACCTTTGCGCACACACCCTCTTTGTTGCACCATGGCTCTCTTCCACCTTCGTGCACACCCTCTTTTCCAAGCGCCCTGTCTTTCTCTCTTGCTTCCTGGCTCTCTTGCACCTTTGCGCACACACCCTCTTTGTTGCACCCTGGCTCTCTTCCACCTTCGTGCACACCCTCTTTTCCTTGTGCACCGTCTTTCTCTCTTGCACCCTGGCTCTCTTGCACCTTTGCACACACACCCTCTTTGTTGCACCCTGGCTCTCTTTCACCTTCATGCACACCCTCTTTTCCTTGCGCACTGTATTTCTCTCTCTTGCACCCTGGCTCTCTTGCACCTTTGCACACACACCTTCTTTGTTGCACCCTGGCTCTCTTCCACCTTCATGCACACCCTCTTTTCCTTGCGCCCTGTCTTTCTCTCTTGCACCCTGGCTCTCTTGCATCTTCGTGGACACACTCTTTTCCTTGCGCCCTGTTTTTCTCTCTTGCTCCCTGGCTCTCTTGCACCTTTGCACACACACCCTCTTTGTTGCACCCTGGCTCTCTTCCACCTTCGTGCACACCCTCTTTTCCTTGCGCACTGTTTTTCTCTCTTGCTTCCTGGCTCTTTGCACCTTTGCACACACACACCCTCTTTGTTGCACCCTGGCTCTCTTCCACCTTCATGCACACACTCTTTTTCTCACGCCCTGTCTTTCTCTCTTGCACCCTGGCTCTCTTGCACCTTTGCACACACCCTCTTTGTTGCACCCTGGCTCTCTTGCACCTTCATGGACACAGTCTTTTCCTTGCGCCCTGTCTTTCTCTCTTGCTCCCTGGCTCTCTGGCACCTTTGCACACACCCTCTTTGTTGCACCCTGGCTCTCTTCCACCTTCGTGCACAACCTCTTTTCCATGCGCCCTGTCTTTCTCTCTTGCACCCTGCCTCTCTTGCACCTTTGCACACACACCCTCTTTGCTGCACCCTAGCTCTCTTCCACCTTCGTGCACACCCTCTTTTCCTTGCGCCCTGTCTTTCTCTCTTGCACCCTGGCTCTCTTGCACCTTTGCACACACACCCTCTTTGTTGCACCCTGGCTCTCTTCCACCTTCGTGCACAACCTCTTTTCCATGCGCCCTGTCTTTCTCTCTTGCACCTTTGCGCACACACCCTCTTTGTTGCACCCTGGCTCTCTTCCACCTTCGTGCACACCCTCTTTTCCTTGTGCCCTGTCTTTCTCTCTTGCACCCTGGCTCTCTTGCACCTTTGCGCACACAGCCTCTTTGTTGCACCCTGGCTCTCTTCCACCTTCGTGCACACTCTCTTTTCCTTGTGCCCTGTCTTTCTCTCTTGCACCCTGGCTCTCTTGCAACTTTGCACACACACCCTCTTTGTTGCACCCTGTCTCTCTTCCACCTTCGTGCACACCCTCTTTTCCTTGCGCCCTGTCTTTCTCTCTTGCTCCCTGGCTCTCTTGCACCGTTGCGCACACACCCTCTTTGTTGCACCCTGGCTCTCTTCCCCCTTCGTGCACACCCTCTTTTCCTTGTGCCCCGTCTTTCTCTCTTGCACCCTGGCTCTCTTGCACCTTTGCACACAAACCCTCTTTGTTGCACCCTGGCTCTCTTCCACCTTCATGCACACCCTGTTTTCCTTGCGCACTGCATTTCTCTCTCTTGCACCCTGGCTCTCTTGCACCTTTGCACACACACCTTCTTTGTTGCACCCTGGCTCTCTTCCACCTTCATGCACACCCTCTTTTCCTTGCGCCCTGTCTTTCTCTCTTGCACCCTGGCTCTCTTGCACCTTCGTGGACACACTCTTTTCCTTGCGCCCTGTTTTTCTCTCTTGCTCCCTGGCTCTCTTGCACCTTTGCACACACACCCTCTTTGTTGCACCCTGGCTCTCTTCCACCTTCGTGCACATCCTCTTTTCCTTGCGCACTATCTTTCCCTCTTGCACCCTGGCTCTCTTGCACCTTTGCACACACACCCTCTTTGTTGTACCCTGGCTCTCTTGCACCTTCGTGGACACACTCTTTCCTTTCGCCCCGTCTTTCTCTCTTGCTCCCTGGCTCTACTGCACCTTTGCACACACCCTCTTTGCTGCACCCTGGCTCTCTATCACCTTCGTGCACACCCTCTTTTCCTTGCGCCCTGTCTTTCTCTCTTGCACCCTGGCTCTCTTGCACCTTTGCACACACATCCTCTTTGTTGCACCCTGGCTCTCTTCCACCTTTGTGCACACCCTCTTTTCCTTGCACCCTGTCTTTCTCTCTTGCACCCTGGCTCTCTTGCACCTTTGCGCACACACCCTCTTTGTTGCACCCTGGCTCTCTTCCACCTTCGTGCACACCCTCTTTTCCTTGCGCCCTGTCTTTCTCTCTTGATCCCTGGCTCTCTTGCACCTTTGCGTACAGACCCTCTTTGTTGCACCCTGGCTCTCTTCCACCTTCGTGCACACCCTCTTTTCCTTGTGCCCTGTCTTTCTCTCTTGCACCCTGGCTCTCTTGCACCTTTGCACACACACCCTCTTTGTTGCACCCTGGCTCTCTTCCACCTTCATGCACACCCTCTTTTCCTTGCGCACTGTATTTCTCTCTCATGCACCCTGGCTCTCTTGCACCTTTGCACACACACCCTCTTTGTTGCACTCTGGCTCTCTTCCACCTTCATGCACATCTTCATTTCCTTGCGCCCTGTCTTTCTCTCTTGCACCCTGGCTCTCTTCCACCTTCATGCACACACTCTTTTTCTCACGCCCTGTCTTTCTCTCTTGCACCCTGGCTCTCTTGCACCTTTGCACACACACCCTCTTTGTTGCACCCTGGCTCTCTTGCACCTTCGTGGACACACTCTTTCCTTGCGCCCCGTCTTTCTCTCTTACTCCCTGGCTCTCTTGCACCTTTGCACACACCCTCTTTGTTGCACCCTGGCTCTCTACCACCTTTATGCACACACTCTTTTTCGCACAATCTTTTTCTCACACCTTGTCTTTCTCTCTTGCACCCTGGCTCTCTTGCACCTTTGCGCACATACCCTCTTTGCTACACCCTGGCTCTCTTCCACCTTCGTGCACACCCTCTTTTCCTTGTGCCCCGTCTTTCTCTCTTGCACCCTGGCTCTCTTGCATCTTTGCACACACACCCTCTTTGTTGCTACCTGTCTCTCTTCCACCTTCATGCACACCCTCTTTTCCTTGTGCCCCGTCTTTCTCTCTTGCACCCTGGCTCTCTTGCATCTTTGCACACACACCCTCTTTGTTGCTACCTGTCTCTCTTCCACCTTCATGCACACACTCTTTTCCTTGCGCACTGTATTTCTCTCTCTTGCACCCTGGCTCTCTTGCACCTTTGCACACACACCTTCTTTGTTGCACCCTGGCTCTCTTCCACCTTCATGCACACCCTCTTTTCCTTGCGCCCTGTCTTTCTCTCTTGCACCCTGGCTCTCTTGCACCTTTGCACACACCCTCTTTGTTGCACCCTGGCTCTCTTGCACCTTCGTGGACACACTCTTTTCCTTGCGCCCTGTCTTTCTCTCTTGCTCACTGGCTTTCTTGCACCTTTGCACACACACCCTCTTTGTTGCACCCTTGCTCTCTTCCACCTTCATCCACACCCTCTTTTCCTTGCGCCCTGTCTTTCTCTCTTGCACCCTGGCTCTCTTGCACCTTTGCGCACACATCCTTTTTGTTGCACCCTGGCTCTCTTCCACCTTCGTGCACACTCTCTTTTCCTTGCGCACTGTATTTCTCTCTCTTGCACCCTGGCTCTCTTGCACCTTTGCACACACACCCTCTTCGTTGCACCCTGGCTCTCTTCCACCTTCATGCACACCCTCTTTTCCTTGCACCCTGTCTTTCTCTCTTGCACCCTGGCTCTCTTGCACCTTCAGGGCCACACTCTTTTCCTTGCGCTCTGTTTTTCTCTCTTGCTCCCTGGATCTCTTGCACCTTTGCACACACACCCTCTTTGTTGCACCCTGGCTCTCTTCCACCTTCATGCATACACTCTTTTTCTCACGCCCTGTCTTTCTCTCTTGCACCTTGGCTCTCTTGCACCTTTGCACACACACCCTCTTTGTTGCACCCTGGCTCTCTTGCACCTTCGTGGACACACTTTTTCCTTGTGCCCTGTCTTTCTCTCTTGCTCCCTGACTCTCTTGCACCTTTGCACACACCCTCTTTGTTGCACCCTGGCTCTCTACCACCTTCATGCACACACTCTTTTTCTCACGCCCTGTCTTTCTCTCTTGCACCCTGGCTCTCTTGCACCTTTGCACACACCCTCTTTGTTGCACCCTGGCTCTCTACCACCTTTATGCACACACTCTTTTTCGCACACTCTTTTTCTCACACCCTGTCTTTCTCTCTTGCACCTTGGCTCTCTTGCACCTTTGCACACACACCCTCTTTGTTGCACCCTGGCTCTCTTCCGCCTTCGTGTACACACTCTTTTTGTCATGCCCCGTCTCTCTCTTGCACCTCTGCACACACACCCTCTTTGTTTCATCCTGGCACTCTCCCACCTTAGTGCAACCTCTTTTTCTCACACACTGCCCACCTCTCTCTTGAACCCTGGCTCACTATCACATCATCGACTCCATGAATGATGTGCAGCCAAAATCCTGTAAAAATACCGTTTTATGGCACAAAATGACCCATTCCATGATGCATCGCCAACAAGTCATGAGAAAGTCACATACGCAAAAAAAAAAAAAGAATTGAACACCCACTGAGAGTATGCAGACATGCACAACTCCTAAAGTAATAATAGTTCGGAAGATAGAAATGTCAGATTGAGGAACACGCTTCATTTCCCTGTGCCCCTGGATGCAGCGCGCCCTGCTGCATGTGTTACTTGTGGCTGCCACTTTGTACAAGTCATTTTGAAAAGGGGGAACAGGAGAGCACGCAGAGTGTCACAGCCGCTGTGATCCATTTCAGGCCAACACATGTTGCGCACCGTTTGACAGTTACCCCTACACGGTACATCCCTCTAGTCTTGCACACAGCTAAACGTTATTCACATGGCTGAGCAACATAAACAGGGCCCTAATTGCGCAAGCGAAGGACCAAGTGCTGCACGTTCGGCGTTATGGACTTCTGGAAAGATTGGTAACGTGCGTGAGTTCCAGTGATCGACCGTTCTAAAGATTAGCCCAAAACAATAAAAACATTTACATTTTCTAATAGTAATCACACCTGAAATGGCAGCGCCTAATGTCCTTGCTGCTCCCCTCCCTCGTGGTCTGGCGGGCGGAGCATGCTACACTCACCAGCAGCAGTCCGCACTGAGGTCAGGTCGGCCCGGACTGCGCTGCACCTGCTCATGTGATACTAGTGCAGCAGAGGGCACGTGCAGGCGATTCCCCTCACAAAGGGACAGCCGTGAGCCACGGGGTTGACTCAGCGGGTCGGCAAGGGCAGAAAAGAAATGCTGCAGCCAGTGGATAGCGAACTATTCAGGCTGGCCTGGATGTTCGTTCCCAGTCATTTATTTATATATCCATCCCCCAAAAGAGGCCCTATGACCCCAAGGCCCACCAGGGAAAGTCCCGGTTTCCCAGTAGGCCAGTCCAGGACTGCATCCCAGTCGTGGACCAAACACAGCCCACAGTGGTTCCAGACATCCTGGCACCAGTAGTGTGGGTTGGGACTGGACAGTTCCAACCCTCTTCCTGGGCACACATGCGTGACACGCAGAAGCCCACGAAAGAGATCGTTTTACACGGGAGGCTGCATGCCCAAATAAGGAAAACCCAGGTTACTTGACCTGGGTGAAGACAAGAGACAAAATGGCCAAGGGACCTGGCAACAGTCTTGAACCAAATGCGGTAAACACGATGTGATCCTGTAAAAAGAAGGAAAACACTGCTGCCACCATTTCGTCCCAGGCACACTCGTACAATCATGATAGGAGAAAGAATCAGCCTAAGAAACAGTGTCAGCGCCACAGTGTCGGCACCCCAGATGGAAGAGTTCCTTAGAATTTATAGTAACGAGAGTAGAGATGCAGCAACTGAGGGATGCCGCAGAGGCTGACCTGGGCTTGAACAGAGCTAAAAAGAAAAAGCCCTCTTGTCGCGCTTCTCAATAATATTACGGATTGACACAAGGTAAGTAGGTTCAAATAAATGAAAATTGTAATTTCTTTTTGGTAGAAAAGGTAAACATATGTACATCAGAGAAAATGGATTAGTCGCTTTCATGTAGTTAAATAACAAACTAAATGTCTATTGCCAAAAATAAGATCCAAAAAATGTTGGCTTGTTGTGACCTTAGTTGCTTTCACTTGGTTCAAGTAATAGACACTCGTACAATCACCAAAAAATCCTTTGAGGGTGTCTAGGGCCATAAAACTAAAAGGGCACCAGCGCACGGTACTGGAAGGTGCATTGATCACTGTTAAAAAGTGACGTAGTGGAAGAGGAAGGGAGACATAGTTTCCAGTACTGACAGTCTGAAAGATGTGTCAGTTTCCCCATAACAAGTGAGCAAAAACCCCACTGGCAAGTCAGGATAGGATAGCCAAACAAAAATCAAAGGTTTCGGGGGGTTCACAAATGGAGGGAAAATTACACATTGATGAAATCTTTCCTAACAGAGACCAACGGGGAGGCCTGTGTTGGGAAGTCCAGCAGGGAACCCTTTTTGTAAGGAGGTAGCCGTGTGGGACCTGAAAGGAAGCCAGGACACTGGGAGACGACCCAGAAGACCCGTGTAGTGCAGGACGAATCGGGCTGGCAGAATTCCACAGGTGTGAGTCTCTTGGAATGGAGCTGCAAACAAAGGAGACCGAAGCAGACTCACTGCCTGCGTTGACAGAAGGGAGGCAGAGTTGCAGGTAAGCAGGGAGAAACATCAAACGTGCAAGCAGAACTCATGGTTACCGGAAAGCCTGCCGGTGGAACCGAAGTGTACCGACACAGCTGCTCGAAAGGAACATGAAGAACCGATGAGTGAGGGGGAATGTCACTTGAAGCCGGGGTCTGTGTGTAAGTGAGAAATGCCGAATTAAACAAATGACATATGCAAGATGAAATAAACCTGCTGCCACGGTTTTAATAAGAGTTAAGCAGCGAACCAAATTATCATGAATATTGAATACCAAACTGAATGAAAGTATCATGTGCAAAGCTACATCTGATTAAAGATTAATATGAAAACGCCCTTTTGAAAATTACATGCGACATAAGAGCAAGTGTGGCAGTTAACGAACGAGCATGAAAGAAAGGTGGGGAAAAAATAAAACCAGCACACAGTGAATGTTGTGCATGAATACAGTGTGGCAAGTCCGAAGACTGATAGATATGACAAATTGTGGTCAAGCCAAGAGGCTAAACAAGAGAAGCCAAAAGTGTGTGAACTTTCACATAAAGCTAAGAGGCCGACAAGGAAGAAACTAAGGGCCCAATTCATAGAATTTGGTGCAGATAAGGCGCAAGCGCTGCACGCCGAGAAGGAGCGTGCGCCAGCTGTGGCGCAGAGAAATGATTGCGCTGCACTTGTATTCATGGATTTTCCGAGGCATCAGTAGCCGTAGTGCAAGGAACAGCAAGCTGCACCAGTAAAACCCCCAACACGCCCCCACGCGCAGTAAAAAGCAAGTGAAATGCCTAACAAGGCGCAAGCCCCTCCCCCATCCCAGGTCCAGCATACAGCCCCCCTAGCCAAATTGCATAAAACTCTACGCGATCCCCAGCCGCACCACAGCCAATTTGTGTGAAAACACCTCGCAAAACCCGGCCGCACCCCAGCAAATCGCGTGAAATCTGTGCACGATCCCCAGCCGCACACCAGCATTATCGTGCGAAAACACCTTGCAAACCTCGGTAGCACCCAAGAAAAATTACATTAAAAATCTGCGCGTACCCTGGCAGCACCCAAGCATAGTCGTGTGAAAACTCTGCGCGTACCCCGGCCACACCCCAGCCAAATTGCGAGAAAACTGCGTGCACCCCGGCCGCACCCCAGCCAAATCACGTGAAAAACTGCGTACCCTGGCCGCACCCCAGCCAAATGATGTGAAAACTCTGCGCGTACCCCGCCCGCACCCCAGCCAAATGGTGCGTCTGCACCTCGCAGCCCTATGGAAGCAGAGCCCCCTGATGGCACACCCCAGCCCCCATCACCCGTGATGCCACCCTGCACTTACCCCAGCTGTACACCAGCTAAATCACGTGAAAATTCTCTGCATACCCCAGTCGAATCCTAGACAAATCGCGTGAGAACTCTGCTCGTACCCTGGCTACACCCCAGCGAAATTGCATGAAAACTCTGCGCATACCCCGGCCCCACCCCAGCCAAATTACGTGAAAACTCTGCACGTACCACGGCCGCACCCCTGCCAAATCACGTGAAAACGCTGTGTGTACCCCGGCCACACCCCAACCAAATGGCGTGAACACTCTGCTTGTTCCCCGGCCGCACCCCAGCGTAATCGCCCCGAAACACACTGCGATCCCCGGCAACACCACAGCCAAATAGTGTGTCTGCACCTCGCAATCCTCTGGAAGCAGACCCCTCCTGACTGGACACCCCAGCATGCACGCAGCCCCCTCCACATGGGACACCCCAACCCCCATCACCTGTGACACCACCCTGCAGGCAGCCCCCCTCCACATGGGACACCCCAACCCCCATTACCTGTGACACCACCCTGCAGGCAGCCACCTGCACATGGAACATGCCAGCCCCCATCACTCCAGCCTGCAGGCAGCCCACTCCATATGGGACACCCCAGCCCCCATCACCAAAGCCTGCAAGCAGTCCCCTCCACGTGGGACAACCCAGCCCCCATCAGCCCAGCCTGCAGGCAGCCCCCTCCACACGGGACATCCTAGCCCCCATCACCACAGAGTGCAGGCAGCCCCCTCCACACGGGACACCCCAGCCCCCATCACTGCAGCCTGCAGGCAGCCCCCACCACACAGGAAAACACAGCCCCCATCACCCCAGCCTGCAGGAAGCCCCCTTCACACGGTACATCCCAGCCCCCATCAACCCAACCTGCAGGCAGCCCCCTCCACATGGGACACCCCAGAAAGACCACAAAATCAAGGCTTACTACCACATAATATAAATACGCCATTAACGAGGTCAAAGTTAAAATTACATTTATTAACAAGCAGCTACTCGGTTCTCAACACCCCACGATGTGTGCATGCAGATACCGTGAGATGAGAGACAACACTTTACAAGTACATACATTTATATGGTTTCTTCACAACGCCGGACAACATTGTCCAACCCCCAACATGTAATGCAAGACCTAGGGTTCGTGACCTGCCAATGTAACTGACTTTTACTTAAACATCATTACTGCATAGTTTGCTGTCTTCATTCAGACAGTTTATTGTCTGGGAACGAGGCAGATTCATATGTGGGGGCAACATATCATGTTCTTTAGTACAAGGTAACATTCCTTGTTTTAACCATGACTCACCTGATTTCAACCAACTAAGTCCAATGGACATCAATCGTCGTGGCTGGCGGTTTTTTCATCAAACAAGCCTCGATACTGGAACCCTCGTTGCGATGACCACTAAAAGCTGCCCATCATCTAGAGATCGGGTGTGGCAGTACTGCGGAGGAGTCACGTCTCACTTTGCAGGGGCGCCCTGTCACTCTCCAATCTCAATCCGACGGCCTCGTCTTCGCCCAAGCGATGTGGCATCAACATGAGGGTCCCTATTCGGGCGTCATCTGAAAGACCAGAAAATCAAGGCTTACTACCACATAATAGAAATACGTCAGTCACAAGGTCAAAGTTAAAATTGCATTTATTATCAAGTAGCTACTCGGTTCTCAACACCCCACAATGTGTGCATGCAGACACCGTGAGACGAGAGAGAGAGAGAACATTTTACAAGTAAATACATTTATAAGGTTTCTTCACAGCTCCGGACAACATTGTCCAACCCCAACATGTAATGCAAGGCCTAGGGTTCGTGACCTGCCTACGTAACTGACTTTTGCATAGTTTGCTGTCTTCCATCAGACAATTTATTGTCTGGGAACAAGGCGGATTCGTATGTGGGGGCAGCATATCATGTTCTTTAGTACAAGGTAACATTCCTTGTTTTAACCGCTATGTTATCTACTGTTGCTCTTTGGACCTAAGGTCAGTCAGTACTAACGGAGAGTAAATAAGGGTTTCTGCAGAGGAGCACGTTCAGCTGCTCGTTATTCTATTTTACTGCTTGAACGGGCAAGGCACTGTCGGGACAGGATGGCACCTAAATTGCTGATTAGCAGTGCTCTTGCATAGCTTCAAGGTTCTGTAGTGTAGGACAAACAATACGTCCTACATCACTACGCTTAGCAGCTTCGACATTCCTGTGTTTATAAGCACCATAAAATTCACACAGTGTTCTCTTACCGTGTTAAGGCTGAAAACACCAAAATCTGAGCATGGAGCAGAAGCCAGGAAGCGATCAAAATGGCAGATAAAACAAATAGCAATATAGTCAGCTTATTCAGGTTCATTCATTGTGATAAAATGGTGTGATGTGAATGTGCTTAGGCCAACATTTATTATCAGGCGACATTATTGCAAATACGTTTTCAAAAGCCCCCCATCACCCCAGCCTGCAGGCAGCCCCATCCACACGGGACACCCCGCCCCCATCACCCCAGCCTGCAGCCTCCACATGGGACACCCTGATCCCAGCCCCATCATTCATGACCCCACCCTGCAGGCAGCCTTCAACACATGGGACACCCCCACCCCAGCCCCCATGACCTGTGACACCACCCTCCAGACAGCCCTTTCCACATGGGACACCCCAGCCCCCATCACCAGTGATGCCACCCTGCAGGCAGCCCCCTCCATATGGGACACCCCATCACCCGTGACTCCACCCTGTAGGCAGCCCTCTCCACATGGAACACCCCATCACCCCAGCCTGCAGGCAGCCCCCAACACATGGGACACCCCAGGCCCCATCACCCCAGCCTGCAGGCAGCCCCCTCCACATGGGACACCCCAGACCCCATCATCCCAGCCTGCAGGCAGCCCCCTCCACATGGGACATCCCAGCCCCCATCACGCAGGCATCCAGGCAGCCCCCTCCACATGGGACACCCTAGCCCATATCACCTGTGACCCAACCATGCAGGCAGCCCCCTCCACACAGGACACCCCAGCCCCCAATACCCCAGTCTGCAGGCAGGCCCCTCCACATGGGACACTCCAGCCCCCAATACCCCAGTCTGCAGGCAGGCCCCTCCACATGGGACACTCCAGCCCCCATCACCCCATCCTGCAGGCACCACCCTCCACACAGGACACCCTAGCCCATATCACCTGTGACCCAAGCATGCAGGCAGCAGCCTCCACACGGGAAAACCCAGCCCCCATCGCCCCAAACCTGCAGGCAGCCCTGTCCACATGGGACATCCCAGCCCCCATCACCCCAGCCTGCAGGCAGCCCTCTGCACACCCAAGCCCCCATCAGCCCAGCATGCAGGCAGCCCCCTCCACACGGGACAACCTAGCCCCCATCACCTGTGATGCCATACTATAGGCAGCCCTCTCCACATGGGACACCCCAGCCCCCATCACCCGTGACTCCACCCTGTAGGCAGCCCCCTCCACTTGGGACACACCAGCCCCCATCACCCGTGACCCAACCATGCAGGCAGCCCTCTCCACATTAGACACCCCCACACCAGCCCCCATCACCTGTGACGCCACCATGCAGGCAGCCCTCTCCACATCAGACACCCCAGCCCCCATCACTTGTGACGCCACCCTGTAGGCAGCCCTCTCCACATGGGACACCCCCGCCCCCGTCACCTGTGACGCCACCCTGCAGGCAGCCCCCTCCAGACCGGACATCACCTGCATTCTGTACGCTGACATAGTGACACATCATCGGTCCATCAATGGTGTGTCATGCGCCTTGACTGCCGTATTTGACTCCACCCCGAATATACACTGGAACATGTATCCAGCAATCCAAAATAAACGCATACACCTGGGCCACATACATGAGTGTGGCAGCTGCTCAAACACAATTACTGTCCGCAACCATCTCCCAACATACACATGTAACAAGTCAATGTCAAAGTGAGGCCTTGCTGTCCACGTGACAATGTCATGTGAAGAATCACCATGGACAAATAGTCCTACAAGGACAGAATAAAAACCAGCCTCAATGTGTGCCAATGAACATACACTGACCAGGCGCCTCACAGCCTGAGCCTAAATGAGCAGCTATTTCTAGAATGGATTTACAAATAAACACATCACTGTTTCTCTCATGTGTGAAGGACATGGCAATCAGACAGTGCGCCACGCACCGAGACAGTTGCATTTGTCAGACGATGTGTAAATACAAAGAAATGCCAATAATGCATGCCAGTGCAAGAGTTTGACCAACACCAGAGTTGATGTGATCTGCAGAAACACATGCTGGTGAAGGGGAAAGCACTACATGTGTGTGACACAGCATCAAGCAAATCATATGCCAATATCGTGAACATGCAACACCCCCACAGTAACCCCACCCACTGCCCTTGTCAACACAGTAAGTGCTAATACACAGTGATGCTGCACATGTGACCATGCACACCCAAACTCCCACTTCATACACCACCACCGGTCAGCCACATGTGTATGCTCACCCCGCAACTGAACACCAAACATCACACATGCATGTAAGGAACCACACACATGACTAACAACTGTCAGAACCAGGTCTACTAAATGGACTACCAAACCAGCACACTGCTAAAATAACTGTGACAAACAATGAGTTTGATGAGTGAGATAAAACACAAAATATATTTAACAGTCATATTAACTGCATACATACTGCTAAAGAAATGTCAAATCATAAACATGTAAAAATATAAAATATAGAATTGTCCATGTGTAAGAAAATACGTACAATAAAATAATTAAAAAATAAAAATTACTGTCACACATGCAAAATGGGAGCTGCAATACACACAAAGAAAAACTATGTACAAAGGCAGCAGGCTCATTGTTCGTCCCCTAGGCTATCCAGAGCTGACTCACCTCCCTCCCCTTCCTCTTGGAGGCAGGCCATTGCCTGGTCCTGTATGGCTTGCAGGCTGTCCCTCATCCTCCTCTCCAGCATCCCTGCATCCCTACAAGCCTCTTCCAGGATCTCGACCCACCTCTGTGCTCTCCTCTCCACTGCCTCTGCCCTGCAACTTGTGCCTCCCAAGCCCGCTCCCTCTCCGCAACCAGCAGCATTGACAATTCCACCTGAACACACACCATGTCCCTTGAGTAGTGGTGCTCCTCCTGCCTGGTCACCGTTGACTTGTGTGCAGCTTCCCTCGTCGATGGAAATTGGCCCTGGAAACAGTGGGCCTGACCACTGCCATACTGCAACTATCTGTACCAGCGTGCCCTACGCATGCACGGCTGCCATCTTAATGTTTCTTTGATGGCGGGGCACAGTTGCAGAATTGTCCTCCTGTGCCAGTTGCCCCACTGATGCCCAGTCCTGTGTAGGAGCCTGGTCAGGCACATTAATCACACCCACTGTACTCCCTTGGACAATCACCTCAGGCAGGGATGTACCATCGACCAGACAGGGCGCAGTGGGCACGACAGGAGTAGAGTGGGCCGTGATGGGAACCTGCAAGGAAGGCCCCCCGGAGGACGACTGGGGCACAGAGGTGGCAGTGGAGGAGTGGGCAGATGAATGTGCGAGTGCACACAGACCACCTGAGAGCAGTGCACGTGCCAGCTGGGACAGGTAGTTGCTCATTGATCCATGATGATCTCTGAGTCTGTCACGAATTACCCTCACAACATCACGGATCACGCCCACCCGCCTCGCAAACCCAGCCAGCAGAGCGTGCAAAAGCTCTGGGGTGACCATCATGGACCCAAAAGGGGGCCCAGCCTGGGTGGAGGCATCCACAAGGTTGATCCGTTCTGCATCAGATGGATCAGGGACATGGTGCACTGCACATCCTCCTGTCCCTGTTCCAGGGTTGCAGCCAGAATCCCCTCCTGGATGTCTCCACCCAACCCTGTGTGCTGGCCTTCATCTTCCTCCTCCTCCACCACCACCACCTCCACCTCCATCTCTCTTGATGACTCCAGAGAGCCTTCCTCCCTCGATGGCCCCTCCATCCCTGTGCCTTGGCCCACAGCCACAGAGGAGTCCCTTTCCACATCAACCTCCTGGGACGTATCCACAGTATCTGCACCCAATGGACCATGCACATCCCCAGCCGACTCACCCTTAGATGAGGTCGAGTCAAGTCGGCCTGCCCGGGGAGTGCGCTTACGCCTGGTGGTCTTGTCCCTGCCCTTAGGCTCCCCAACAATGCCTCCATCCTCTCCACGAGCTGCAGCAACTGTAGAAAAATAGGAAAGAACACATTGACATCAGTAAATGGGTGTCAAAGGATGTCTGGCATACAACAATGAAGCATGGTAAGTCAGTCATCATGTCACATCATTGAACTGAGTCACACACAATGCACACACGCAGGCATTTGAGCACCTGTGTCACATCCATCGCATGTGCCTGCATGCATGCACTGCCAGTCCTACCACACATAGACTTGCACATCATGCATGCAACTCACTTGGCCACAACCCATCCAGACCACAGCTGCCATATCCAAGCACCTACACCTCACACACACCCTGCATGTGACCAACAACAAGCCATGGCTGCACCATCCATCAGTCGACATGCTAATGCTGGAATACAAGGTCATACACAACAAATGTCGACCATTGCCATGAGATGCCAATCAGCTGCAACTCACAACATGCACAAGACACAATGAGGATGTGGCACTTGCAAACATGCATGCCACACATACGCCGTAGGTCATAATCCCACATGGGTACACACCAGCGTCATCCAGACGTTTCTTCCAGACCAAGTACTGGGAGTGGCGTTCCGGGTAGAACTGCTCTATTACCTGCAGTTGTGTCCGGTGAAAGCTGTGGCAGCCTGCACAGTGCACCTCCATGGTGGGTTCCGTGCCGGGGGCTGCCAACACCTTCATATAGCTGGGGGTCTTCAGGTCGTCTCAACGTTTCCTCACCCGGTCCCTGATGCGGATTGCCACCCCCTCTGCGTTGATGGCAGTTATGATGTTTTCCCAGATCCTCAGCCTTGCGTCACAGCCCAGCTGCGTCCATGGGTTGTAGAGGTCATCATAGGTGTCCAGGACCCAATTCACCATGACCCCAACTTTTATGTCGGTGAAGTTGGGTGCCCTCTGCTTCGATGTGGGGGTGCTTCCCTCACCAGATGAGGCAGATGGGGCAGACATGGCACCCCTGAGGCAGGTATGGGCTTCCTGGGTCTTGGACGAGTCTCATGGAGCAACAGTGTTCTTTGCAGAGGTGGGAGTCCCTAGAAGTACAGTGGAGGTGGTTGCAGGTCAAACACAGAATAGCAGCAAAAGTGTGGCAGCTAGCACAAGTAGACAGTGCAGGTTGCAGGAAGGCACTCAGACCCGAGCATGCAGCAGCACTTTAGTGGTGAATGGGGCAAAGCAGGGCCAGAAGAGGCAAGACAAGCAGCAGTGTGGGCAGGAGGTACTGTGTTGCGCGTCACGCAACCGCAGTTGCTGCCAGCACAGTGAAGGCCATTGTCTCGTGATGGGATTTAATGTACTTTACTTACTGCAAGCGTATACTCTGCGCACCTAGGCAGAACCCGTACGCGTTCACATCATTGACGTATCCATGGAAGTCACACGACACGATATCGCGTACCCATTTACTTTTGGAGGGGGATTTGCCTCTGTGCAAACTTGCAAGTATTTTTATTTCTCCAGATGCTACCGGTGAGTCATGTATGCATCATTCATACTCTTGGTGCCCCTGTGTATCGCGTACACCCATTCTTATCATTACAGCTGCTTACGTGTGCTACGCGTACGCATATTTGGTGTTGCTGAGTGCTTTTACTTTTCACGTCAGCCACAGCTGGGTCGCGTACATACATTTTGGATATTTGGGGTGCCTGTGCGTTACGCGTCCCGTTCATTGTTCCAATATTGAGCCTGGCAGGACTATCCTAGTACGTTTCACATCACGTACCCTGCCCCCTCACTACAATTGCACAGGACAATTGCTTGGTGTGCCTCCCATTGTACTAAGCCATCACTACCATGAATCGGAAGGCCACTAAAGGGAAAGGTGGCAGGGGTGGCTGAGCTGGCCGAGGTTGGCGAGGTGGCCAGGGTCTGGGAAGTGCAGCCAAAGTTGTGCATCACCCCCAACAGTGTCAGGTGGCTGAAAGGTGATGCTGACGTCCCCAACAACCAGGGTCAGGGAGCTACAACAGTATCTGTGGGCCCCCCCAAAGGTACACAAACACGCAGGAGAAACTTCTGTCCCACCATCAGTGAGCAGCCCCATCACCTGTGAACCCACACTGCAGGCAGCCCCCTCCAGACCGGACATCCCCTGCATGCTGGACGCTGACATAGTGACACATGATCACTCCATCGATGGCGTGTCGTGCACCTTGACTGCCATGTGTGACACCACCCTGAACACCCACGACAACATGTATCCTGCAAACAAATATAAATGCATACACCTGGCCCACATCCCTGAGTGTGGCAGCTGTTCAAACATAATTGCTGTCTGCAGCCATCTCCCAACATACACATCTGACAAGTTAATGGTAACGTGAGCCCCTGCTGGCCATGTGACAATGTCAGGTCAATAATCCCCATGGACAAATAGTCACACAACGACAGGATAAAAAGCAGCCTCAATGTGTGCCACATGAACAGACACTGGCAAGGTGCTTCACGGCCTGAGCCTCAATGAGCTGCTATTACCAGAACAGAGATACTAATTAACACATCACTGTTCCTCCCATGTGTGAAGGACATGACATGAAATCATATCAAATGACATGGCATTCATAATGCGCCTATGCACAGGTGTATGTCGGCGCAATGAGTCCAGTGAGGCGGGGAGGCGGAACAGAGTGAAGACAGAGACAACTATCTTGGTAGGCCAGGTGGCATTGAGATGGCGCCAGTGCATGGGAAGTTGGGAAGGATAAAAGTGTGGGGGGGAGGAGGAGGGGGCAGTGCAGTACATGGGAAGGTCACCATAAGAAATACAACAACTAAGAAAATCATCAAACTGTGGTCAGCTTGTGGCAAGTGCAAGGCTAAGTGCAGACATCAGGTTTCAAGTGCAGGTAGGGGGCTGGTGGTATACATAAAAACGTTCCAAGTGCTGGGGATGGCAGGGAGGCAGTGCGGGTGTGCAAGTGGCTGGTGAGGGGACCATGGCCTTGAGGTCAGAGGGTAGCCAGGTGACCAGTGCAGATTCAGACAGGAGTTCAGCAGGGCAGAAGAGGACCGAAAGCACAAGCAAAGAGGAATGACTTGAGCTCTAATTGAGTACATGGCAGACTGCTGCATTGGTCTGACAATGTGTAAAAACAAAGTAATGGCAATATTGCATGCAAGATGCAGACCAACACCAGAGACAATGATAACTGCGCAAACACATGCTGCTGAAGGTGAAGCATGACATGTGTGTTACACAGCATCAGGTAAATCCTGGGCAAATATCGTGAACATGTTACACTCCCACAGTCCTCCCACCCACCACCCTCACAAACACAGTGAGGGCCAATACACAGTGATGCTGCACATGTGAAAGCAAATGCCACTTGGATGTGCACACCCAACCACCCCTTCACACTCATCCACTGGTCAGCCACATGTGTATATTCACCACGCAAATGGATAGCAAACATGACACATGCATGCAGGTAAGCACACACATGACCAACAATGGTCACTACTAGGGACACCAAACCGACTAACGAAGAGGCATACTGCCAAATAAAAATCAGAGAAACAATAAATTGTATTGTACAGTCATATTGTGGTCATACACACTGTAAATCAAATTGTAAAATATGTACATGAAGAAATCAAAAGAAAGAAAAAATGTCCATGTCCATAAATGTTATTTACAATAGCAGCAAAATGATAAAAAAATCTATTTCTGCATGGTGAACAAAAAAACTGAAAAACAAAGTAAAGTATGTACAAAACAAACATGGAGTAAAGACCCAAGGGCACTCCAAATAATACAATAAATAAATGCTAAACCACACATTAAGAACTATGTACAAAAAATGATTAAAGTCCAAAATCTCCAAATAATAAATAAAACCAATGGAAACATATATAAATAACTATTTACAACGACAGTGGGCTAGTCCTTCTCCTCACCATCCTCTCTCAATGTTTCAGCCAGGTCATCATCGTACACTGCGTCCACTTCTCCTAGGCGGGCCTCCACTCTCTCCTCGAGGGCTTGCAGGGACTCTAGCATGATCCTCTCCATCTCCTCCCACTCTCTGCATGTTTCCTTGAGTACCTCAGCCCACCTCTCTGCCCGACACAGTGCTATCTCCACCCTGGCTATGGTGAGTCTTGCCTCCCAAGCCCTGCTGCCTCTCTGCCCCGATTTTCTGCCCGTACCGCACCAACATGGAAGACATCCTTCAAACTAAGGTCCACATTCACGTCCTGCCTGACGCCGGATACCTGCCCCCTTTCGATTGTATACCCTGAGTCACGAAGCCTCCTACTCAGAGCCTGCTGCTGCCTTATTGCCCGGTGCCTGCGTAGCCTGGCCAGGCTGCGGGCTGATGAAATTACCCGGGGGATTCTGGCCCGTGCACTGCTCCTGGGTGCCTGCTCTCCCTCCATTGCCTCAGCTCCCGTCGTAGTCTGGATCGGTGTGTTGACCAACGCGGCTGATCCAACGTTGACTCCCAACTCAGACAGCGATGGGATCTCCACCAGATGGGACGCCATGGGTGGCACAGGTACACAGGGGGCGCTGGTGGCATCAGGGCCAGAAGGCGCCAGGGAGGACGACCAGCACACAGAGGAAGAAGACGAGGAGGGTGTCACAAAAGTGGCTAGCACACATACCCAATCCGAGACCAGGAACGTACTTGGCCAGTTCAGGAGATGCCGGACCTCATTGTGATGATGTGCAAGCCCACGATTGTAAGCCTGCACATCATCACGAATGACGCCTGTACGCCTCGCGATACCAGCTAGCAGTGGTTACACCCTGTCTCGAATGGCGAGATCCGCAGGCATTGGTGTTCCTGTGGAAACATCTGGCACCTGCGGATGGGTCTGGCCTGTGGCATGCTGGCAGGTGCGTGCAGGTGCAGGATTAGGCACAGGAACCTCCACGGTAACCTGCACTGCCTCCTGCCCCTGAGTCTAGACTGCATGAGTCACACCCACCTCATCACCTCCGCCGGGCACCATGGACTGGGCTGATGTGGCTTCCTCCTCCTCCCCCGCCAACCTGTATGCTTCCCCAGCATCGGCCATAGTGGATTGCCCTTGTGTGAGCTCACCTGTCTCCCCTGTTAGGCAGAATCATGCGCAGTACCCTTTGGGAACACTACACACAATTAAGACTACAAGTGTCAGTACAATTTCACCTTTGGTACAAGCCTGTACTACACAGTAATATGGTAGCAATGGCTGAGCAGCCAGACTTATCTCAAGAGCAAGTGAGCAGTAGAACAAGTTCCACAAAGGACCAACAATTACAGTGATTCAAACAAACACACAAGGTTTCTTGGTAAAAGAATATACATTTATTTACACAGTCAGTTTGAAAACATTACACTAGCAAGAGCAGCTCAATATTACATACTAACAAACCACAAATACACAACCAGTAAGTAAATGAACAAGTTCAGCTCCCCTGAAGTGGGAGCAAAATGGCACTTCAGATACTTTCAAAAGGAGTAAAAAGACAAGGTTATAAGAAAAGACAGCACAAATACTTGCATAGGCAGGGCAAAGGGTTTCAGTAAACTACAACCAGCAATTCAGTTCATATGCCTGGGCCAAAGTGCCAAAGTCAATGGTTCAGAGTCTTTGTATACGATAGCACAGTTCTAGTAGTAAACGGTTAAGTCTTTGCCACAGAGTTTAGAAGAATCAGAGACTTCCCCATTGCTCAGTGTGTATGCACACTTAACTCTATGTGCCTTCCAGTGTAGTAAAGCCTATTACAAAACCAGTCTCAGAGACTTCCCCATTGCTCAGTGTGTATTCACACTTAACTCTATGGGCCTCATTACACGGACGGCGGTAAGGGTTTACCAGTACTAGTAAGGGCACCGGTAATCCCTTACCACCTTACTACGAGGTCCCTTTGCTGGTTGGTACTTTAACGCCTGCTGTTTAGCAGGCGTTAAAAATCAACCCACAAAGGGACCAGGGTGCTAATTACGGTACCGCAATTTGCGGCACCGTAATTAGCGCCTTCCCCATTCCCATAGAGCCCTATGGGGAAAAAATGGGAATGGGGAAGGGCAATGGGGGAAGGGGAATTACCGCCCTGCCAACCTTGGAATAGGGCGGTAATTCCCCTTTCCTCCAAGGCGGTGCCGGTATTTTACCGGCATGGACCAAGGTGCTATTAGGACCTTGGTCCTCCGCCTACCGTGTAATGAGGCCCTATGTGCCTTCCAGGGCAGTACAGCCTGTTACAAAACCAGTCCCTGAGACCTCCCCAATGGTCAGTGTGTATGTACACTTCACTCTATGTGCCTTCCAGCGCAATAACTGAAGAAAGCACAGCAAAAAGCTACACAAAGCTGTAGTTTGCAGGTTCATGCCATCTGTGAGGAACTCATGGTGGCAACAAGTAAGACAGACACAAGTGATCACAGTTCAAGGGTGTTTATTGAACAATTCATGTTGTATGCAGGTTGGAAAATTGCCTTATTTAAACCTATATCTAAAATGGGAGCAAGCGTCGACCATCAAATGAAAAATAACTCCTAGTGCCGTATAAAAATAAAAAGGCCCTATACTAAGAAACCTATTGCCAAACCTCACAACTAATACAGAAAACAGGGTGTGAGATAGTTCTCAAAAAAATAAATAAGTGTTCTCAAATAATATGTCTGGATGTGGTAACTTGGGTCTCCCTGTCTCACGTTTTGGACACAGGGTAAGATGGGAGCTTGGAGCACAGTACAGTCTTGGGCTTCTCCAGCACGAGAAACCAGTTCTATTGGCAGCTATCGGGACACACTCTCAAGCTTCAGCTGTCAGGGCTGTCGATGGCCAAGTCTTGTTTCACTTGAAAGTCTCTTGCCTTCAAGGACCTGACGTGTTCAAATAACAAAACAAATGTTCCTTTACAAATGAAGTTTGTTAGGGTGAAAATGATTCACCCCTGGGTCCGCCTCTTTTGTGCGCTGACCCTTCTCAATTGTTTATCACAGTTTCACGCAGGGTGATGCTTCACCCCTGGGCCCCCCTTTTCTAGGCGCTGACCCTTCTTGTATAGTATTCCACAAATCTAAATGTCTTTTTAAACAGTTCCAAACATACTTTTTCTTGGGATTTTAGACTTTGCCCCCTTGGGATTTGTTTCCCTTGTTTCTTCTTACTGTGGGATTCACTTCCCTTTCTTTGCCTTAGTTTGTAGATTTTTATTTATTTTAATTCTTGTAATGCGCCAACATGCCCGTAGGCCTCAGGGCACACATAAAACTGGACGAACAAACAGACACACATGGCAAAGAAAGAAGAAGGGTCAAAGAGTTATTCCAGATTGAAGAAGTTGGTTTTTATGGCACGTTTGAATACAGTGTAGTCCTGAATCTGCCACATCTGGGCTGGAAGTTTGTTCCATAGAAGGGGACCTTGAGCATCAAGAGTGGTACCTCCAAATATGGCTGTCCTGTATTTTGGGTGCTTGAGAATAGTGGCAGAGGATGAACGAAGGTTCCTCGTGTTGGGTTTAATGCTAACACGGGCTGACAAGTAAGTAGGGCTACAGAGGCTTAGGCATTTGTGGGTTGTGGTCAGTATCTTGTGCGTTATCCGATGTTTAACGGGAAGCCAGTGAAGTTTTTTCCTGAAAGTGGAGATGTGTGTACGACTAGACTGATTGAAAATATTACGCACAGCATTATTCTGAGCCACTTGTAATGATTGGATGTTGGCGGCTGTGGTGCCCGCTAGAAGGCTGTTACAATAATCCAATCTTGAATTGATCAATGCAGTGGACAGAAGGGCACAGTTTTCTTCCGAAACAAATGGTCGAATATAGCCTATTCTTTTATTTATGAGACCGCAGCTAGATTTAATGCTGGAGACATGGGACTTCATAGAGAGTTCTTCGTCAAGAACGATGCCCAGGGTCTTGACTTTCTTCTGGACAAGAATGGTATTGTTGGCAATATGGAAGCTAGCATATTTGGAGTCGAGTTTCTCCCGAGTGTTTTTGGATGCCACGATGAGGAGTTCAGTTTTTTTTTGTCGTTCAGGGCTAGAGAATTGCAGGCCATCCAGTCTTGTATGGCTTTGTATATTTTATTGATGGTTACTGTATCGCTGCTATAGGAGCCACTCAGCTGTATGACCACCTGAGTATCATCAGCGTAGTTCGTGTATTGCACTCCTAATTTGTTTAAGAGGTCAAAAAGGGGGCGGATATAGAGATTGAAAAGCAGAGGCGATAGACAGGAGCCCTGAGGAACTCTGCATGTCTGAGATATTGGAGAAGATTGATTATCGCCAACACAGACCCTCACCATTCTGGGACCCTGAAAGGAAGCAATCCATCTGGATGCAATTACGGAGCAGTTGGCGACCTCTCCGAGCCTTGACACCAGTAAGCTGTGATCAACTAGGTCAAAGGCTGCAGAGAGGTCTAATAACATGAGCAGAGCAGCTTGATTATTATCAGCTATGCTAGCTAAGGTGGATTTAAGATCTAGCATTGCTGTCAAAGTGATCTCAAAGTATCAAAGTATCTCTATTGTACTGGGAGTTAGCTTGACCCTCTGTCTGGCCACTTTAACCTATTTCTCTGGCCCTCCTATGGCCTTCTGGTACATATAGTTTCACTCGGATGGGGATCGACCATCCGAGTCTGGGCCTCATCACGAGTCTGGCGGTAACCCTTAAATTTGGCGGTAGCGCTATTACTGCAGCATTTAAGGGTCCACCAGATCATGGCTTTGGCGGATTTCCCCCCAGCTCTGAGCTGGGAGGAAATCCGTGGCATAATTGCCGATTTTAGCGCGATTACCGCCAGCGGGAAATCCGCCGCCGGTAATAGCGTGAATTTTCCCCATTGGGCCCAATGGGGAATGAGGAATTCCCGAATGGGCCAAATGGGGAATGGGCAATAACCCTTCAGCTAAACCTGTGATCCGGCACTAATAGCGCCGGGGGGGTTTGGCGGTAGGGCTCTCTTCAACGAAGGTTCTGCGGGTCTGGGACAAAAAGGGCAAAGCCACTTCTCTCCTCGCCAACCTCTCGCCTCCAGTAGTCTTGTTCCTTCGCTTGAATTGCTGTGCCTGCTTAGCGCCTCGTTGTGCTGTCTGCCGTGCTCGCCTTGCTTGTACTGTCCTTTCTGGCTCCACTTTTTATCCCGGTGGGGAAGGGAAAGGGATGTCATGTGTGTGTGATTCTGATCAATTGCCTGACTTTGCCTAACCCCTGTATTGGGACATGCCAGGTGAACAGCTCTGGTGTTAGTCCATTATCCTTTGTGTTGTGCGAAAGTGTTATCAAAAAAGGGGGGAGCAGTGGTTTGGAATTTCCTACGAGAGAGGATGGGCAAAAGGTGTTAAAGGAAGGGGAATACCACGTCTCATCCATCAGTCTTAAACTCCCACTCCCCGATAACCCCCTCCAGATGATCCTCCCTCACTGATCCACCCCCAGGAATTGGATCCAATAGCGATGGCCATGTCCTGGCCACCTGGATGACAGATCCCCAGGGGACTAGCTAGGGAGACACCTTCAGGTTTCTCACACTGCTTAACAAAATAATAGTTAAACGAAGACTAAACACACTTTCTCCATTACTTCCACTGCATCAGGGATCAAGACCTAGGGCCTCATCACGAGTTGGGCGGTAGCGCTGGCGCTAATAGCGCCGGCGCTATCTGCCCGACTGGCGAACCCACCAGCACTATTAGCACCGGATCACGGGTTTGGCGGATTTGGAATTCCCCATTGAGCCCATTTGGGAATGCCCCATTCCCCATTGGGCTCAATGGGGAAAATCGCGCTCATACCGCCGGCAGATTTCCCGCCGGTGGTATGAACGCAAATTTTCGGCGGATTTCCCCCCAGCTCAGAGCTGGGGAGAAATTTGCCAAAGCCCTGATTTGGCGGACCCTTAAATGCAGCGGTAACAGCGCTACCGCCGGATTTAAGGGTTACAGCCAAACTGGTGATGAGGCCCCTAATAAGACTCTTGGCCTCTTTACAAGTTGCCGGTCCGGGAACTTCGGTACCGGTAAGTTTGCCAGTACCGTAGTTCCCAGACCGGCAAACTACAAGTAGTGCTCGTAGGTGCCTTTCTGTCTGACAGGTCGGACCTGGCGGGCAGAGCGGCACCCGCGAGCACAGCATGCCGCATGCACCGGCACCAATCACCAATGTTGCTGGTGCATGCGGCTTCCCCATTCCCATTGAGTCCTATAGGGTTCAAATGGGAATGGGGAAGAATTTTTTCCCACGCCCTGGAATGGGCAATTACTCGGTCTGCTGGGGTTGTAATACCCCGGTAATTTCCCATTGCAGGGTGCCGGGGGAAAAAAATGACTCTGGCGGCAGCCGTGCCTTTATTACAGGCACGGCTTTCCGCCAGGGTCGTAATGAGGCCCACTCTGCTGGAGACCCTGGAAAGAAGATCACAGGCTTCCCAAAGCTGAACAATGAACAGAAAATGTAAATTCGACTAGATTACATTTATGAAAAAGTAGAAAATGTGTCTGAATATCCAGCATGTTGTCACAATACAAAACATCTAAAGACTCTAATCCACACAGCTCATATCAGTCAAAAATGTGCAAACAATTCAAATCAGACCTATCCCTACTTATCTAAATAATATTGGGCAACTATGAGAAGGATTCTGTTTAGCTTTGCAGTACTTGTTTTTTTGTGTTTTTGCATACATAGGGCCTCATCACGAGTTGGGCGGTAACGCCGGCGCTATTACCCCTACCGCCAAACCCCCCGGTGCTATTAGCGCCGGATCACAGGTTTGGCGGAACGGTTAGTGCCCATTCCCCATTGGGCCCATTTGGGAATTACTCATTCCCCATTGGGCCCAATGGGGAAAATGTGTGCTATTACCGCCGGCGGATTTCCCGCTGGCGGTAATAGCGCCGAAAATCAGCAAATTTGCTGCAGATTTCCCCCCAGCTAAAAGCTGGGGGGTAATCCACCAAGGCCATGATCTGGCGGACCCTTAAATGCAGCGGTAATAGCGCTAACGCCGCATTTAAGGGTTACCGCCAGACTCGTGATGAGGCCCATAGTTATATAAAACTTTTACACAAAATGTTACTAAGCAAAATATCTTCATCTTCATCATACATGCTAGACTATTAAACTAAAATTGCCAAACTCACATAAAATCATCTTGTTACATGGTTATATTATCAAATAACCTAAAAAAAAAAAAAAGGAAAGAGAAAGGCAAAGCGAGATGCAAAACCCAGCATAATAAGTGAGCAAAGGGAAGAAGAGAAGAAGGGAAACGCAGACGGGCAAGCAACCAATCCTCATGTTTCATATACTAGAGCTCACATAGAGTTAGGGAAGAAGAGAAGAAGGGAAACGCAGACGGGCAAGCAACCAATCCTCATGTTTCATATACTAGAGCTCACATAGAGTTAGGGAAGAAGAGAAGAAGGGAAACGCAGACGGGCAAGCAACCAATCCCCATGTTTCATATACTAGAGCTCACATAGAGTTAGGGAAGAAGAGAAGAAGGGAAACGCAGGCGGGCAAGCAACCAATCCCCATGTTTCATATACTAGAGCTCACATAGAGTTAGGGAAGAAGAGAAGAAGGGAAACGCAGGCGGGCAAGCAACCAATCCTCATGTTTCATATACTAGAGCTCACATAGAGTTAGGGAAGAAGAGAAGAAGGGAAACGCAGACGGGCAAGCAACCAATCCTCATGTTTCATATACTAGAGCTCACATAGAGTTAGGGAAGAAGAGAAGAAGGGAAACGCAGACGGGCAAGCAACCAATCCTCATGTATCATATACTAGAGCTCACATAGAGTTAGGGAAGAAGAGAAGAAGGGAAACGCAGACGGGCAAGCAACCAATCCTCATGCTTCATATACTAGAGCTCACATAGAGTTAAGGAAGGAGAGAAGAAGGGAAACGCAGACGGGCAAGCAACCAATCCTCATGTTTCATATACTAGAGCTCACATAGCGTTAGGGAAGAAGAGAAGAAGGGAAACGCAGACGGGCAAGCAACCAATCCTCATGCTTCATATACTAGAGCTCACATAGAGTTAAGGAAGGAGAGAAGAAGGGAAACGCAGACGGGCAAGCAACCAATCCTCATGCTTCATATACTAGAGCTCACATAGAGTTAAGGAAGGAGAGAAGAAGGGAAACGCAGACGGGCAAGCAACCAATCCTCATGTTTCATATACTAGAGGTCACATAGAGTTAGGGAAGAAGAGAAGAAGGGAAACGCAGACGGGCAAGCAACCAATCCCCATGTTTCATATTAGAGCTCACATAGAGTTAGGGAAGAAGAGAAGAAGGGAAACGCAGGCGGGCAAGCAACCAATCCTCATGTTTCATATACTAGAGCTCACATAGAGTTAGGGAAGAAGAGAAGAAGGGAAACGCAGACGGGCAAGCAACCAATCCTCATGTTTCATATACTAGAGCTCACATAGAGTTAGGGAAGAAGAGAAGAAGGGAAACGCAGACGGGCAAGCAACCAATCCTCATGTATCATATACTAGAGCTCACATAGAGTTAGGGAAGAAGAGAAGAAGGGAAACGCAGACGGGCAAGCAACCAATCCTCATGCTTCATATATGTCATGACTTCCATCCAAACATCAGATGACACCAGTTCCCCCTCGTCCCCCTCAGCCCGAATTCACCCCCCACTCATCCTCCGGAGCTCACATGGGCGGTCCAGACCGGCTCGCACACAGTCACAACATACGCACACCACTACTCCACACTCACGTCTGCGTCCATTTCTTCATTGGCAGCTGCCATGGAGATTAGGTCACCAAAAGAACAGGTTTGATTCTTCGCATTATGCTGCTAGAGTTACCCGATCACGTGACTGGAACTCGCGTTCACGTGACCTGGCTTCACGGTCGCGTGATCAGAAATCACGTGACCGGAACTCGCGTTCACGTGACTTGGCTTCACGATCACATGATCCGACACCAAAAGGTACTTAAGCAGAGGAATACCTCAGTACCACGCTTCACAGCTGTTTCTTGAGACTCTGTTTGGCTCTTGTCCCGTTATCTTGTGTCTTGTTGGATTCTTGAACTCGGCTACCCTTTTTTGGAACTCTTTTGGATCACGATTTGTCTGTACCTTGGCTTGGACTGATATTCTGGGCTTCTGACCTCGGACCGCATACACGGACTCCCCTTTTGGATTGTGTTCTTCATTGCTCTCCATATTCATACTGCTACGTTTGGTTTTGGACCTGGGACTGTCCAGTGTTCGAAATTCTTCAAGTGGATTGCCTTCCAGTCAGTATCTCACATCCAGGGCCCATTACCATCTTGAGCCCCAGAATCCCTTTCAGCTATTGAATCCTGGTAAGAGTCTTCCCCTTATTTCCTGTCTACCTACGTTTTGCCCTGCTTGCTTGGTGTTTAACATTGCCTTCCTTTACAGCTTCCCTGGGACTCCCAGTACTTCACGGTCCCGGATTCATCTCCACCTGTGGCCTCAAAGGTTGTCTAGGGAGCGAATTGTCATTCTCCCTGTGCGGCACTTGGGGACAGAGGTCTCACATATCTGCACGACATTCAGATTATAACAGTCTGTGAAGCCTTGTCGTGCCAGGTATGGAGGGGACCGCGGAAGATCCCATGGCTGCTATAATCCAAGCAATCACGGTATTACGGGCGGACATGGTCGCTGCCAACACAGTAATCCATCAGCGCCTTGATTTATTGCAGAGTGCCCAACATCCCTTGCCTGCGGAACCGGAGCTCGGGGACGCCGCTCAGGTTCCTATGCCAGCCCCTCCATTAGCCCCGGTTCCGACTACCCCTGCACCCTTCCCTGTTGTACTACCGTCTCCTTTCCCATTGGCAGCCCCAGAGAAGTTTCATGGAGATCCCAGAAAATACAGGACTTTCCTTAACCAATGCAAATTACATTTTCTATGTCGACCTCTTGCCTTCCCAGATCCCACTACTAAGGCAGCTTTCACCCTGTCACACCTAGCTGGTACAGCTGCGGCTTGGGCAAATCCCCTATTAGAAAATAACCACCCAGCTCTCTACGATTTCGACCAACTGGTATCGGAGATGTCACGAGTTTTCGACACCAGGTATAAAACCCAGTCACATGATTTAGAGTTACTCGAACTTACTCAGGGTAAGGGGTCCCTAATCGATTACATCACCCGATTCAACCAACTAGCGGCCGAAACATCATGGCCAGAAAGTAAAATGGCAGTGGTCTTTTACAGAGGCTTAAGTAATCCTATGAAGGACGCATTAGCCGTGGTCCCATCCTTGCCCGTCCAATTCCCGGCCCTTGTAGATTTAACCCTCCAAGTCGATGCACGGCGTTCTGAACGAAGAACTGAAGCCGGATTTTCCCACTCCACAGGTCCAACCGCAACTTCCTCCACCTCAGACACCACAGGGGAACCTATGCAGATTGGAGGTGTCAGGAGTCCCATCACGTCTAGGGAGCGGGAACGTAGAAGAGCAGAGAATGCTTGTTTTTACTGTGGCCTGGGTGGACACTTTGTGAAGGAATGTCCCCGAAGACCGAAACCCAAGAACCAGGTTTTTCACCCAGCTCGACCCTAGATGCGGGGGAAGGGTCGAGCTCTCTATGTTCCTCCCCGGGTTCGATCCCGATGTTCGGTAGAATCAGACCCATCAGAGTACAAGCTACTTTGCAACCCACACCCGGTATCATTCATCCTGTAGTGATCACCCTTGATTCAGGAGCTTCCGGGAACTACATTGACATCACGTTAGCCAGAGCATTAAACCTGCCCCTGGTTAATAAAAACCGACCCGAACTGGTACATGCAGTTGATGGAACAGAATTAGCGTCTGGACCCATTCGACAACAAACGGCACCACTCATACTGACGATCCACTCCATTCACAAGGAAACCATACACTTCGACTTGATAGCCATGCCTCAGTTCGGGATCATACTCGGGATGCCATGGTTGCGGGATCACAATCCACACATTGATTGGGGTTTGGGTCATGTACACTTTGAGTCCGAATTATGTCAAAACTTTTGCCTCCCCCTAAATGGAGAGGAGAACAATCCTGCTTCAGCATTGGGTGCGATTGCTCGGCTCAATATCACAGAAACCAGGGCGTCTTCTGACCCACATGTGGTGGGTTTAGTCGATGCGTACATTCCCACGGAATACCAGGACTATGCTTCGGTATTCGATAAAGGTTCTTCCGAAAATCTGCCCCCACACCGTCCCTATGATTGTCCGATTGACTTGACCCCTGGGGCTTCCATACCCTCAGGTCGTATCTACTCGCTGTCACAGTCTGAAGATCAAGCCCTCAAAGAATACATAGACAAGTCTTTGCTCCTGGGTCATATACGCCCCTCCACGTCTTCAGCTGCCAGCCCAATCTTTTTCGTGCCCAAAAAGGAAGGCGATCTACGTCCGTGTGTGGACTACCGCAGACTCAATGCTGTTACCATTAAAAACCGGTACCCGATACCTCTTATCACCCCGTTATTGGACCGGTTGATACACGCCTCTATCTACTCCAAGTTGGATTTGAGAGGTGCTTACAACCTTGTCCGCATTCGTAAGGGGGACGAATGGAAGACCGCATTCTGTACACGATACGGTCTTTTTGAATATTCAGTAATGCCCTTCGGATTGTGCAACGCCCCAGCCACCTTCCAACATTTCATGAATGAAGTGTTCTATGATGTTTTGGATATCTACGTGGTGGTGTATCTTGACGATATCCTTATCTTCTCTCATACCCTCAAAGACCATGTACAGCATGTTCGAGAGGTATTGTCCCGGCTACAAAAGCATTCGCTTTATGCGAAACCAGAGAAATGCCAATTTCATGTGGACAATATCGAATTCCTGGGATTTAACATCACTCCTGGTGGTCTGGCGATGAATTACTCCAAGGTCAAGGCGATTCTAGAATGGCCAACCCCACAAACTCTGAAGGCGCTGCAATCATTTCTCGGTTTCGCTAATTTCTACAGGCGTTTTATATTTGGCTTTTCCTCCATTGTGTCACCACTCACTTCTCTCACTAGCCCCCATGTACCTTTCAAATGGCAGGGGACACATCAGCAGGCTTTCGAAACTCTAAAAAATGCCTTCACCACTGCCCCTGTGCTCCAGCATCCTGACCCTGACCTACCTTTTATTGTCGAGGCTGATGCCTCCTCCTTTGCATTAGGGGCAGTCCTGTCGCAGGTCTGTTCCGCTACAGGACATTTACACCCTGTGGCTTTTCATTCTCGCAAATTCAATTCTGCAGAAGTTCACTATACCGTTACCGAGAAGGAACTCCTGGCGGTGATGGACGCTTTCCGCATTTGGCGACATCATCTGTTGGGCGCAAAACACAAGATCACTGTGTTTACAGATCACCGGAATCTACAGGATCTGGCCTCCCTGAAATGCGTGAACAGCAGACAGGTCAGGTGGCACTTGTTTTTTGCTGCCTTCGACTTCCAAATCAAGCATCGTTCCGGTATATCACACGGTAAAGCCGATGCCTTATCTCGTTCCCCTGGGGGTGTTTCGTTACCCATATTTCCGGACACTCTCTTGTCCCATGAGAACGTGGTATGCACATGTACACCCCCGTTGGCATTGTTAGACACCATCCGTACCTGGGTCCAGCAACATCCCGAACAGCTATCCGAATGGGACCCGGTGTATTTTGATGGGTTACCATATGTGCAGAACCGCCTAGTGTTACCTACCACCGATACCAGAAACCTAGCTCTGGAGTGGTCTCATGACGCACCCTTCAATGGTCATCCAGGTCAAACCCGCACTCTGGAGCTCTTGAGACGCTGGTGTTGGTGGCCATCCATGAAACATGACGTTATCTGCTACGTCAACACCTGCGCTGTCTGTGCCCAATGTAAAAATCGCAGGGGTCGTCCACTTGGCCTCTTGCAACCATTACCCATACCCCCTAAGCCCTGGCATACTGTGACCATGGATTTTGTGACTGATTTACCTAAGGTCCAGGGTTACGACACAATCTGGGTGGTGGTTGATGCATTCACTAAAATGGCCCGTTTCACTCCTTGTCGGGGTGTTCCTTCTGCACCTACGCTAGCCAAGTTGTTCTTTGAGGGGGTCTTCTGTCTTTTTGGTCTGCCGTCTGTGCTCATTTCGGACAGGGGGTCCCAATTTACTTCTCGGTTCTGGCGTGCCTTGACCAAGTTGCTTGGAATCGACATCCGGTTCTCCTCAGCTTACCATCCCGAAACCGATGGACAAACTGAGAGAACGAACCAGTCCATGGAACAGTATTTACGCTGTCTGGTGCTACAGCAACAAGCAACTTGGTTGCAGGTTGTTCGCTTTGCCGAATTTGCCTATAACAATGCTATACATTCCTCCACTGGTTCTTCCCCCTTTTATGTCTTGTATGGCCAGCACCCCCGTGTCCTCCCGATTCCCGATGCCTCTCCCTCTGTCAACCCAGCTGCAGCTGCCTGTATTAGGGACATGTCCTCTCTCCATGCCCAGACCGTGGTTCATCTCCAGGAGGCCCAGTCATCTATGAAGGCTTACGCTGACTCGAAACGTAGCCCTGCCCCGCTATATGCGGTTGGTTCCCGAGTCTGGCTGTCCACCCGACATCTCCGTTTGGCGGGTTGTCGGAAGCTTCTGCCTCGTTTTGTGGGCCCTTTTGTGGTATCTCGAGTCATCAATCCAGTAGCTTATCGCCTGGTACTCCCGTCTTCCTGGCGGATTCACCCTGTTTTCCATACGTCCCTTCTCAAACCTTGCTCTGTCTCGTCCCGTCTTCATTCCCCGGCTGCCCCTGTTTCCTTGGATGCCCCCGATGTCTTTGAGGTTTCCGCTATACTAGGTTCCCGACGTTTCAGGGGCAAGTTGCAGTACCTGGTGGACTGGTTGGGTTACGGCCCGGAGGAGCGATCTTGGATTTCGGCTTCGGATGTCCAGGCCCCCCGCTTGGTGGCTCGGTTTCATCGGGAATATCCGTCCTGCCCACGTGGACGTGGGCCTTTGCGGGGGGGCTCTGTCATGACTTCCATCCAAACATCAGATGACACCAGTTCCCCCTCGTCCCCCTCAGCCCGAATTCACCCCCCACTCATCCTCCGGAGCTCACATGGGCGGTCCAGACCGGCTCGCACACAGTCACAACATACGCACACCACTACTCCACACTCACGTCTGCGTCCATTTCTTCATTGGCAGCTGCCATGGAGATTAGGTCACCAAAAGAACAGGTTTGATTCTTCGCATTATGCTGCTAGAGTTACCCGATCACGTGACTGGAACTCGCGTTCACGTGACCTGGCTTCACGGTCGCGTGATCAGAAATCACGTGACCGGAACTCGCGTTCACGTGACTTGGCTTCACGATCACATGATCCGACACCAAAAGGTACTTAAGCAGAGGAATACCTCAGTACCACGCTTCACAGCTGTTTCTTGAGACTCTGTTTGGCTCTTGTCCCGTTATCTTGTGTCTTGTTGGATTCTTGAACTCGGCTACCCTTTTTTGGAACTCTTTTGGATCACGATTTGTCTGTACCTTGGCTTGGACTGATATTCTGGGCTTCTGACCTCGGACCGCATACACGGACTCCCCTTTTGGATTGTGTTCTTCATTGCTCTCCATATTCATACTGCTACGTTTGGTTTTGGACCTGGGACTGTCCAGTGTTCGAAATTCTTCAAGTGGATTGCCTTCCAGTCAGTATCTCACATCCAGGGCCCATTACCATCTTGAGCCCCAGAATCCCTTTCAGCTATTGAATCCTGGTAAGAGTCTTCCCCTTATTTCCTGTCTACCTACGTTTTGCCCTGCTTGCTTGGTGTTTAACATTGCCTTCCTTTACAGCTTCCCTGGGACTCCCAGTACTTCACGGTCCCGGATTCATCTCCACCTGTGGCCTCAAAGGTTGTCTAGGGAGCGAATTGTCATTCTCCCTGTGCGGCACTTGGGGACAGAGGTCTCACATATCTGCACGACATTCAGATTATAACAATATACTAGAGCTCACATAGAGTTAAGGAAGGAGAGAAGAAGGGAAACGCAGACGGGCAAGCAACCAATCCTCATGTTTCATATACTAGAGCTCACATAGAGTTAGGGAAGAAGAGAAGAAGGGAAACGCAGACGGGCAAGCAACCAATCCTCATGCTTCATATACTAGAGCTCACATAGAGTTAAGGAAGGAGAGAAGAAGGGAAACGCAGACGGGCAAGCAACCAATCCTCATGCTTCATATACTAGAGCTCACATAGAGTTAAGGAAGGAGAGAAGAAGGGCAACGCAGACGGGCAAGCAACCAATCCTCATGTTTCATATACTAGAGCTCACATAGAGTTAGGGAAGAAGAGAAGAAGGGAAACGCAGACGGGCAAGCAACCAATCCTCATGTTTCATATACTAGAGCTCACATAGAGTTAGGGAAGAAGAGAAGAAGGGAAACGCAGGCGGGCAAGCAACCAATCCTCATGTTTCATATACTAGAGCTCACATAGAGTTAGGGAAGAAGAGAAGAAGGGAAACGCAGACGGGCAAGCAACCAATCCTCATGTTTCATATACTAGAGCTCACATAGAGTTAGGGAAGAAGAGAAGAAGGGAAACGCAGACGGGCAAGCAACCAATCCTCATGTTTCATATACTAGAGCTCACATAGAGTTAGGGAAGAAGAGAAGAAGGGAAACGCAGACGGGCAAGCAACCAATCCCCATGTTTCATATACTAGAGCTCACATAGAGTTAGGGAAGAAGAGAAGAAGGGAAACGCAGACGGGCAAGCAACCAATCCCCATGTTTCATATACTAGAGCTCACATAGAGTTAGGGAAGAAGAGAAGAAGGGAAACGCAGACGGGCAAGCAACCAATCCTCATGTTTCATATACTAGAGCTCACATAGAGTTAGGGAAGAAGAGAAGAAGGGAAACGCAGACGGGCAAGCAACCAATCCTCATGTATCATATACTAGAGCTCACATAGAGTTAGGGAAGAAGAGAAGAAGGGAAACGCAGACGGGCAAGCAACCAATCCTCATGCTTCATATACTAGAGCTCACATAGAGTTAAGGAAGGAGAGAAGAAGGGAAACGCAGACGGGCAAGCAACCAATCCTCATGTTTCATATACTAGAGCTCACATAGAGTTAGGGAAGAAGAGAAGAAGGGAAACGCAGACGGGCAAGCAACCAATCCTCATGCTTCATATACTAGAGCTCACATAGAGTTAAGGAAGGAGAGAAGAAGGGCAACGCAGACGGGCAAGCAACCAATCCTCATGTTTCATATACTAGAGCTCACATAGAGTTAGGGAAGAAGAGAAGAAGAGAAACGCAGACGGGCAAGCAACCAATCCTCATGTTTCATATACTAGAGCTCACATAGAGTTAGGGAAGAAGAGAAGAAGGGAAACGCAGGCGGGCAAGCAACCAATCCTCATGTTTCATATACTAGAGCTCACATAGAGTTAGGGAAGAAGAGAAGAAGGGAAACGCAGACGGGCAAGCAACCAATCCTCATGTTTCATATACTAGAGCTCACATAGAGTTAGGGAAGAAGAGAAGAAGGGAAACGCAGACGGGCAAGCAACCAATCCTCATGTTTCATATACTAGAGCTCACATAGAGTTAGGGAAGAAGAGAAGAAGGGAAACGCAGACGGGCAAGCAACCAATCCTCATGTTTCATATACTAGAGCTCACATAGAGTTAGGGAAGAAGAGAAGAAGGGAAACGCAGACGGGCAAGCAACCAATCCTCATGTTTCATATACTAGAGCTCACATAGAGTTAGGGAAGAAGAGAAGAAGGGAAACGCAGACGGGCAAGCAACCAATCCTCATGTTTCATATACTAGAGCTCACATAGAGTTAGGGAAGAAGAGAAGAAGGGAAACGCAGACGAGCAAGCAACCAATCCTCATGTTTCATATACTAGAGCTCACATAGAGTTAGGGAAGAAGAGAAGAAGGGAAACGCAGACGGGCAAGCAACCAATCCTCATGTTTCATATACTAGAGCTCACATAGAGTTAGGGAAGAAGAGAAGAAGGGAAACGCAGATTCAGACGGGCAAGCAACCAATCCTCATGTTTCATATACTAGAGCTCACATAGAGTTAGGGAAGAAGAGAAGAAGGGAAACGCAGACGGGCAAGCAACCAATCCTCATGTTTCATATACTAGAGCTCACATAGAGTTAGGGAAGAAGAGAAGAAGGGAAACGCAGGCGGGCAAGCAACCAATCCTCATGTTTCATATACTAGAGCTCACATAGAGTTAGGGAAGAAGAGAAGAAGGGAAACGCAGACGGGCAAGCAACCAATCCTCATGTTTCATATACTAGAGCTCACATAGATTTAGGGAAGAAGAGAAGAAGGGCAATGCAGACGGGCCAGCAACCAATCCTCATGTTTCATATACTAGAGCTCACATATAGTTAGGGAAGAAGAGAAGAAGGGAAACGCAGACGGGCAAGCAACCAATCCCCATGTTTCATATACTAGAGTTCACATAGAGTTAGGGAAGAAGAGAAGAAGGGCAACACAGACGAGCAAGCAACCAATCCTCATGTTTCCTAAACTAGGCTATGATCAGTCCCCTATTTTGTCTTGAAAGACATCCCGGTTATTTGTTTCATATCATCTGCATATTTGGTGAAATATCTTTCATAGCTGGCAGACGTGGAGGAGCAGTTCGTAAGTGTATGTCCTACAGGTTCACATTCACTTTCATCACAGCTTAGCCTGAAGAATCTTTCATTGGAGGGAGTCTTGGTCCAAGAGCCCCTACTTTCAAGCACATTTAGGTTGTTAAGTCTGATATTCATGACTATATGTCGAGTAATTGCAGAAGCAGAAAGCGTTAGGTAGGCCTGATGTTCCTTATAATTAAAGAACATTCTAGAGCAGGTGTGTAGGGATCTAATTCCAGCCACCTACTCATTACTTTTTATCCAGTCATATTTCTCAGCAGTATTTTTTAGGGATTTTAGAAGCGTGCCCTCCCCGTGTTCCCAGCATGGAGTCCAACAAATATTCTCAAAGAAAATACATCATTCATGGCCTTAAATCTATTGATGACACTCAGCAAACCGTTACCCACAGTAGTTTGTATAGGGAACAGAAGGAAATTTGGTTTGGAGTGCATTACCTTGATTTATTTATTTATTCGCATTTGTTGAGCGCACATCAGACCGAAGGCATCGTGGCGCTAGTGACAGTGTTGCTTATACTTAGTTACATACAGTTCATGTCCGTAAGGTTACATTGGACGAGATATACTTTTTTTTTTTTTTTTTACAGATATGCAAGAGCAGCAGGAGTACATGAAGACAGGTTTAGTTGAATAGGGCAGTTTTGAGCTTTTTTCGGAAGGAGAAAAGAGATGTATCAGCTCTTAGGTCAGTAGGAAGGGAATTCCAGAGTTTAGGTGCGAGGAAGGGGAAGCCTATGCCTCCTGCTTTGGTTCTGTTGATGCGAGGTATTGCTAGTTGGTTCGTGTATTGTGCTCTTCTAGGTCTTGTGGATTGATATCTACCTATCGTGTCAGATAAATAAGAGGGAGCTGTGAGGTTGATGCATTTATGGGTGGTTGTGAGAATTTTGAAGGAGATACAGTCTTTGACTGGGAGCCAATGAGCTGCCATTCTGGCTTGTGTGATGTGTTCTCTTTTTGGTATGCTGAGGGCTGCTCTGAGAGCGTTGTTTTGGGTTGTTTGGAGCCTAGATACGTTTTTTTGGGAGGTGCCGGCTAGGAGCGCATTACAATAGTCTAGTTTGGCTCCTATAGTTGCTCGGGCGATGGAGAGGCAGCTATCCTCGGTTAGGAATGGTTTTATTGCGTTAATGAGTTTAGTACTCAGTGCTGAGGCCGATACTATGGCGCTGACTTGTTTGTCCATGGATAGTGTTGCGTCTATGTGAACCCCCAGTGTTTTGACTGAGGATAGGACTGGGATGATACAATTGTCTATGTTGAAATTGATGTACAGTGGGTTGAGGTTGGAGAGGGTGGATTTCTGTCCTAGAATGAGGATTTCGGTCTTGTCCCCGTTCAAGCAGAGGCCGTTAGCAGCCATCCATGCTTGTATGGTCGAGTAGATTTGTTGTAGGTTAGAGGCGTCTTGGTGATAATTCCCTGTCAGGGGGAGGAGAACCTGCGTGTCGTCAGCGTAGTTTGTGTAAGTGATCCCCAGCGCGTCTAGTTTATCAAATAGTGGCTTGGTAAAGAGGTTATAGAGCGTGGGGGCAGTACAGGAACCTTATGGTACCCCACAGTGGATGATGGAAGGTGCTGCATGTGCTGTGTTAGAGAACACTTTCATCGCTCTTCCCTCTAAGAATGATGTTACTCAGGATGCTGCGTCCTTTGAGAAGTGTGCAGCGTGTGTCAGGTGACTGGTAAGAGTAGTGTGGTCTACCAGATCAAACGCTGCTGAAAGGTCAAGGAGAAGGAGGAGGGCGGGCTTGCCTTTGTCTAGGATGTTGGTAATTTCGTTTTTTAAGTCTAGAAGGGCGGTTTCAGTACCGTGTCCCTTGCGGAACCCGGATTGTCTTTTACCTAGGATTGCGTTCAGTTCAAGGTATAGTTGAATCTGTTTGTGGGCGGCCTTGCCAAGTAGTTTCAGGAGGAAGGGGACTGTGGTTATGGGTCGGTAGTTGTTAGGGTTAGCAGGGTCTAGGGTCGGTTTTTTTAAGAGAGGGCGGACCCAGGCCTCTTTAAGGCTGTCTGGGACTATGCCCGTTTTGAAGGATGCATTGATGAAGGCTGTGAGAAGGGGGGCGAGTGGTTCTGCGCAATCTTTGATGATTTTAGGGGGGCATACATCACCCTTACATTGTGAGGGTTTGAGGTGTCTGAGAATGTCAGTGACTTTGGTTTCAGAGATTTCGGTAAATGCAAATTTGGGCACGTTTCTTACATGAGGTTTTATCTGTGCATGTGCACTTTGCTTAGGTAAGGTTTTGAAGTGGTGGGATATTTTGTTTTGGAGGAGGTTTATTTTTGTAAGCATGGCTGATTGAATGCCTGTACACCATGCCTCGTCTTTGACGATCTCATCAGGGCATGTAGGTGGTACGGTTAGCTCTTTGAATATATTGAAAAGTTCTTTAGAGTGGGAGTTGGCATTGGAAATGCGGTGGTTGTAGGTTTCAGATTTAGCAAGGAAGATTGCGTCTTTGTATTTTTTTGCTATGGATTTGAAGTTAGCTTTTGTGGTATCGCATGGGTTAAGCTGCCAATTTTTTAGGGCTAAGCGTTTGTCTTTGCGCAAAGTCTGGAGTTCCTGAGTGAACCAGGAATTGGAATGGAAGGATTTTTTTTCTTTTTTGTTTTCTAGTGGGGCAACAGTGTTGACAGCCATTGTGATGGTGTCTTTGAATATTTCTGCGAGGATGTTGGGGTCATCGGAGAACGGGGGTGCTAGGCATGGTAGATTGAGGAGTGCACTGATATTGTCTGCAGTGAGTTTTTTGGCGCTTCTTGCTAAGGTCGCCGGTGCTTTATTAGGCTCTTTAGCGCTTAGTAAGACAGGGATGTCAAATAGGAGAAGGTTGTGGTCTGTCCATGGGAAGCTAGTATTGGAGGTGATGGCTGTGTTACAGTTGTGGTCTACAATCCAATCTAGGATGCGTCCTTTCGCATGAGTAGGCGAGGTGCTCTTTTGAGAGAAGCCTAGGTCTTGGAGGTCCTTGGCTAGAGAGATAGCAGCTTTGTCCTTAGAGTCGTTGAATCCTAAGTTAAGGTCACCTATAAGTAGTGATTTTGTGGATTTTTTAAGGTTGTTTCTTAGGAGGTGATTGACTTGACCTATGAAATTAGCGGTTGGGCCAGGTGGACTGTATACGGTATGAATATTTATTGTGCTATTTGGAGAGAGTGCTAGTTTGACTGATAGGATGTCTATATTATCTTCCTCTTGGTGGGGTACGGTTCTGATAGAGAGGGTTTCTTTGTGAATAATGGCTACCCCCCCTCCTGTTCTGGCTATCCTATCTTGTCTAAGGATGGCATACCCTTGTGGTAGGGCTAGTGAAATGGCTGGGCCGGAGGCTTCGTTGAGCCATGTCTCTGTGAATGCGAGTAAGTCTAGGTTTTGGGTAGTTATTAGGTCATTTACTTCTCATGCGTGGGCATTGAGTGATCGTACATTGATTAAGGCGCATTTGTATAGCGTTGGGCAAGGGCAAGAGATTTTTGAAGGTATGGTGTGGGTGTCTGCTTTAGGTACAGTGGTACATTGAGAGTAGGAGATACCGCTCGGTGTAGTAGGTGTGTGTTTAAATTTGTGGCATATGGATGTGTTATCATGGATGTGGAGTGTGTGCACTTTAGAGGTGCGTGAGCTAAGTCTGCAGTTTCTGTGTGGTATGTGTGTAGGAGTGGCATGGTGGTGTATAGGGATGGTGCGGGCTCTGAGTCTGTCTAGTCTGAGGTTAGGTATCATTAGTGCTGTGTTATTTGGAGTGTGTGAGGGCTTGGGCAGGGGGTCCATCGGGTGTATTCGATGGTGCGGGCTCTGTTATAGGCAATCAGCATTGCCAAGGAAATCAGGCCCATCTCTAGTCTGATTGCCTCAATTGGGTATAATTACTGATCCTCAAGATCTTGCGGCAGATTATTCCTTCAATTTTGTCGGACCACACTGACCAATCAGTATATGAGGCCTCCAGGCCATATAGAAAGCTGCTGCTAACTTCTGCTTAAATATAATACAGATGCCACTTAAACTATAGCCAGCTGTCCGTTTAGAGAAGGATAATACAGCGCCTATAGTAGCCATCACCTTAGTTCTCTTATTATTGTCTGCAAGTAACAGCGCCAAAATGCCCCTGGGCTGCCTGCGCGCTATACAAATGTAAAAAATAAAAAAATAAAAATAAAATACGTTGTAGTATTTCATTAGAATCCACCTTACCCGAACTGACTTCAAATCCCAGATATTTATATGAGGTCACCTTTATGATCTTACCAATCGGGCTCGGGATATATGTCATCTAACACTGTATACGTCGAATGGCCATAAACTGTGTCTTACAAAGATTTATTTTTAGGCGTTTATTATCTGAATAATCGCATACTGCCTTTGCGCTGTTACATATTCCATTATAGGTGTTGTCAAAAATGACGATATCGTTCGCGTAACTGATCCAACCCAACTTATTCATGCCTATTCTCAGGAAAGCACACATTTTCTAGATGAATATCTTGCCAAAGTCAGCCATGAACAAGTTGAAAAATGTTTGCGCCAAAGCGCATCCCTGGCAAACTCCCTTTCCCGCTGCTATCTGCTCAGTCAGGAGGCCCATATTGTTAAGCCTCACTCGTGTACTGTCCTTCTCGGTATATGGTCATTTAATCTAAAGCATTACCATCGAATGCCATTCCATTGACAAAATAGCATTGAAAAAATATTGAATGCATGTTTTTTCAAGGTAAAGGGTTTAGTGTTATTTATAACAGGTTTTAAAGGGTAATAAAAGTGGACTTGGGGGGACCCCCCATTTAAAAAAAAAAGGAAAAAACATGCATTCGATGGTAATTTATTCGATGCATTTTTTTTGATGGAATGGTCATTCAATGGTAAAAATTTGATGGAATAACCATAAACCGTTCTTATCGTACATCAGCATACATATATATAGGAGATGTGCCGGCATTCCCATACTCTTGAGTTTGGACCACAGCAGACTTCTATTCACCATATCAAAGGCAGAAGCGAAATCTACAAACAGGATATAGAGAGGCAGACTCATCAGGCATTTATCCAGGATATTGGTCTTACATATCCACACATTTATTTCTTGTAGTACACATGTACAGATTATCTTGCTAGTCACATCTGTAAGTTCATTTAGGCGATAGTTACTGGGCAAACTTCTCTGTCCAGTTTTAAAGATGGGAATAGTTATGGAGGTAGACCAAGAATTAGGTATACGCCCTGTTGCTATCCCTTTTTGATATAGAGAGCATGACCTTCCTTTAGAGATTTCTGTGATTACCTCAGAGTTCTAATAAAGAATTCTGCTCAACCTTGGGAAAATCTATACGTTGTGCATGCTCCTCCCAGTATCTCCTTTCTGCGCATGCTCTTCCCTTAATCCCCTTTCTTCTCATGCTCCTTTAAATATCTAATTTCTGCACATGCTGCTCTGAGAATCACGTTCTGCGCATGCTCTGGAGATAAGTGTCTCAGCACTGAGTGTTCCAATCAGCTCTACACCGTAGTCACTCTGGGAGGCTCTAAGTGGTGGATGTGTTGCTCTTTGTCTTGTGAGTCTACCTTGGGAGTAGATCCTCTCTGCGCATGCTCCAGGGATCAGTGTCTCAGCACTGAGCGTGTCTAGGAGCTCTGAAGCCCCATCACCGATGAGGACTGACAGCTCAGCCATCCTCAGTCACTCTGGGAGGCTCTGCAGCCCCTCCACCGATGAGGACTGACAGCTGAGCCATCCTCAGTCACTCTGGGAGGCTCTGCAGCCCCTCCACCGATGAGGACTGACAGCTCAGCCATCCTCAGTCACTCTGGGAGGCTCTGCAGCCCCTCCACCGATGAGGACTGACAGCTCAGCCATCCCCAGTCACTCTGGGAGGCTCTGCAGCCCCTCCACCGATGAGGACTGACAGCTGAGCCATCCTCAGTCACTCTGGGAGGCTCTGCAGCCCCTCCACCGATGAGGACTGACAGCTCAGCCATCCTCAGTCACTCTGGGAGGCTCTGCAGCCCCTCCACCGATGAGGACTGACAGCTCAGCCATCCTCAGTCACTCTGGGAGGCTCTGCAGTGACTGAGGCTCTGCAGCACCTCCACCGATGAGGACTGACAGCTCAGCCATCCTCAGTCACTCTGGGAGGCTCTGCAGCCCTTCCACTGATGAGGACTGACAGCTCAGCCATCCTCAGTCACTCTGGGAGGCTCTGCAGCCGGCTCCACTGATGAGGACTGACAGCTCAGCACTGATGAGGACTGACAGCCCAGCCATCCTCAGTCACTCTGGGAGGCTCCACTGATGAGGACTGACAGCTCAGCCATCCTCAGTCACTCTGGGAGGCTCTGCAGCCCCTCCACCGATGAGGACTGACAGCTCAGCCATCCTCAGTCACTCTGGGAGGCTCTGCAGCGGCTCCACCGATGAGGACTGACAGCTCAGCCATCCTCAGTCACTCTGGGAGGCTCTGCAGCCGGCTCCACCGATGAGGACGGACAGCTCAGCCATCCTCAGTCACTCTGGGAGGCTCTGCAGCGGCTCCACCGATGAGGACTGACAGCTCAGCCATCCTCAGTCACTCTGGGAGGCTCTGCAGCGGCTCCACCGATGAGGACTGACAGCTCAGCCATCCTCAGTCACTCTGGGAGGCTCTGCAGCGGCTCCACCGATGAGGACTGACAGCTCAGCCATCCTCAGTCACCCTGGGAGGCTCTGCAGCCGGCTCCACCGATGAGGACTGACAACTCAGCCATCCTCAGTCACCCTGGGAGGCTCTGCAGCCCCTCCACCGATGAGGGCTAACAGCTCAGCCATCCTCAGTCACTCTGGGAGGCTCTGCAGACAGCTCCACCGATGAGGACTGACAGCTCAGCCATCCTCAGTCACTCTGGGAGGCTCTGCAGCCGGCTCCACCGATGAGGACTGACAGCTCAGCCATCCTCAGTCACTCTGGGAGGCTCTGAGCGGTGGGGGTCGCGTCCCTGGGATCCCTCCCTGTCTCCTGCTTGTTTATATCTGAAATCCTATATTTTGGAATGAAAGATGCCTCCCAAAGTATGACGCAGTAATAATAGCATAATTTCTTAAGGTGAGTGACCTGCAGCAGCTCCACTCTCTTGCAGTGAGAAGAGTCTTCTTAGGGGAAATGGTGACTTGCCTCTGCTTTTCCTTCACTGACCTTCCATTAAGCTTTTCTCCGGTGTATAGGATGGAGGGTGGGTGATGCTGGTGGAGCCTGGGGGGAGGGGGGTGCCTACCCTTCCCTTAAGCCTTTCACCTGTGTATGGAATGGAGGGGGCAGGGGGAGATGCTGGTGGGGCGGGGACGGGGCTGCCTAACCTTCCATTAAGCCTTTCTCCTGTGTATGGGATGGAGGGCGGGTGATACTGGTGGGGCGGGGAGGGGGCTGCCTAACCTTCCATTAAGCCTTTCTCCTGTGCTTGGGATGGAGGATGGGTGATGCTGGTGGAGGCAGGAGTTGGTGTGGGGATGAGATCAGCACCTCCTTCTTTGGACATTTTACATTATATATTCTCTGGATGTCATGTAAATGTTAGAAGTATTTAATGTAGATCATTCTTTTTGTAGATTAATAAATCATATGATAATGTTTTCTTCCTCCAGACCTGAGTACATAATCAGTGTTGGATCGTGTTAATCAAAAAGCAAGGAGAAAAGGCTTTGAAAGGTAAATGACTGTTGTGATACATGTCTGCCTCTCTACACACGTTGCTTTTTGCTTCTGTCTCCTGACCTTTGTACCTCTGCCCCCCATGTCCCCTCTACCCTTTCTCTACTCTTTTTCCTCCCCTCGTGCACAGGGGTGGATTAGGACCCAAAAGTGGCCCTGGAAAATGTTTTTAAAATGGCCCCATGTTACTTGGAGCAAAGACGGATAACGAGCAATCCCAGCCCCTTCGGCTTGGATTACGGCATTTTATAGTATGTTTATCTGTAAGCAGTGATTAATTAACAAATGTGTCTTTCCTTCCAATCAAAACAAATGTAGAAAACCAAGAATCTCTGCTCCCCACCCCCTTCGCACCTGTCACAACCCATTGCTTGATAAGATGATCTGGCAGCAAACAGAACCGGCTCACTGGAAGTCCCCTGACCACCCTCATCTGTGCTGGACACATACTCATCCTTGCTGGACACAGAATAATGAACAGATTACTTTTCAAGGGCAAAATTAGCATTTCACCATGAAGGTATGTGTGTTCTAGCATAGGCACAGGGCCCCGTTAAATAATAGCAGCAATGAGGTTGGTGTACGGACTATAGTAAAGCTGTAGGGCACAGAGCAGGTACATCTACCCCAGCATAGGCACAGGACCCGGTGTAATAATAGCAGTTACGAGGCAGGTATACATGCTGCAGTGTAAATGTAGGGCACATAGCAGGTACATCTACACCTGCATAGGCAGAGAGCTCAGATTAGCAGCCTCATAGCATGTGTGTGTGCCCAAGCATGGATACAGGGCACAGAGTGGAAGCAACATGAACAATACATTTACAATGGTATAGGTAGAGGATATGGCTGCAGCATGTAGGATACGCATACCTTAGTGTAAGTAGAGGGTGTGGCAGAAACATGGAAGATTCACATATCAAAGCATAAGTAAAGGATATGGCAGCAACATGGAAGTAACACATACTATAGCAAACATATGACAAGTATTTTCTAGGTCTTCCCATGTTAGCCAAGCATCTGAGCCGCAAATCAGACCTTTCACGTTTACTGAAATACACAGTGCGATGAAAACACATTTAAAAGCAGATCGCAAGATTTACTTTTCCATGTTAAGGAGGCCTTTTGCTAAAATGCAAGTACATTAGAGTTTTTTCATTCATACGAGCTGTGCGCCAGCGAGCCTGATCAAAGTACATTCTGGGAAGGAAGCCAATTTACTCGCAAAAAACAAAACATAGATTATGCAAACACTGAACTACGGATTGCAGTTCTTCTGAAGTTCTATAATGTCATTCTAAACAGGAAACTGTTTACTGGCAAGTTCCTGAACATTTCCTATTGCCGTTGAAGGACAGGGCCATGTGTGTGTCTTAATGTGCACAGGAAGGGTGATTTCAACTAAAAGTACAGTTTTTGGCAAAATGCCTAAATACAATCGAAGGGCAGAAAATTATCCTTGGCTGGTCAAGTGCACTGGTATAGACAGATAGAAATCCAATCTTTGGCAAAATCCCTAAATGCAAGCGAAGGGCACAGTGTTATCCTTGACTAGTCTGTGCACAAATACATTCATATCAGCTAAGAATCCATTATTGGCAACATTCCTAGCTGCCACTGAAGGACAGAAGCCATGTCTTGCCATGCTGCACACATGGATAATGCCGTCAGCTAAAAACCCATTGTTGGCGAAATTCCTAGTTGCCACTGAAGGATAGGGAGAGTAGGCGTGGAAAGGCTTGAAAATAGGGAGCCCGGGCAGTATATGACAGGGTGAGTTTAACCCCTGAGGATGGTTTTTCATGGCAACAGGGATGGCAGGAAGACAGGGGCAGACGCAGATTGATGGAAGAAAGCAGTGAGACTTTCTTAGGATCCCACTCCTAATTCATTGGGCCTCATTACAACTCCAGCGGTAACTGTGCCGGCCAAACTGGCATGGCTGCCGCTGGAGTAGCTTTTTTACCGGCCCCCGCAAATGGGCAAGAACCGGGTACTCCCCATCCCCATCTGGCTCCATAGGGCTGAATGGGAATGGGACGTTGGATGGTGCCGGTGCATCGGACGTGCTGTGCTCGCGGGTGCCGCTCTGCCCGCCAGTTCAGACCTGGCAGGCTGACAGGCACCCGCGAGCACAGTTTGTAGTATGGTGGTCCGGCAACTATGGTACCGGCATGCTTACCACCAGGGTCGTAATGAGGCCCATTATCTGGATTTTTTGAAGCCCTAAACTGTGTTCTGGCTATTTTGATTTGTTTTAGCAGAACTTTGCAAAGGAAATTTACTTTTCTCCAAGGCACCTTATCCATCTTACAGTCTAGGGGCCTAAGCGCAGACACCTAATTCTGGATTAACTATATGCCGAGCAACAGTGAGTCCAATAGACATTTTAATTATTTTTAAAGAATAATATTCTCATGTAATGCATTTTTGACGAAAAGCATTAATATGAATTGTTCAAAATTTTCAATTTCCCATTTTTATTTTGAAATGTGGATTATTTTCCATGCATCCAGCTTTTTCCAGCCCTCTTCAACTCCCTACCATTTACGTTAGAGAGTATAAGGGGCCTCTTTTTCCCTGCTTTTAATGTCACATTGAGAAAGGTATTGAAGGCGCGCTTAAGGCAAGCCCGTCTGTGTCTGTCCGTGCACGGGTCTGGCTAGGGAGTATGGCTAGGGGGTCCTCTGAACGCAGTACTTTGCTGTCCCTTGCCCCCAGTAACACCATTTTCCCTTTTGGTTTCACTAAACAGATTACTGTACTTAACACGTCTTCTGTGGCTGGGCTTACAGGTGGCCTGTTTAACACTCGATCCTTGGTGGCTCACTCTATAGACTGCCACGACCTAGTGATATCTCATCAGTTTGACATCCTTTGTCTCACCAAAACATGGCTTGGTGACTCGTCCGGCCCAGTGGTTGTACAAACTCTACCGCCTGGCTATGAGCTGATTCACCAAAACCGTACTGCGACGCACCCTGGCGGGGGTGTGGCCATTATACACAAGGCCAAATTTAAAACTATCATGCTTGCAGTGGAACACACGCTTCACATGGAGTGTCTCCTTGCCCGCATCATGATTTCTTCCTCCGTGGCACTGACCGTTCGGATGGTCTACCGCCCTCCTGGCACCGACAGTCAGTTTTGTATGGAATTCCCTTGCCATGAGCCTTCAGTTTAAAAAATACCCTACTCTCTCTATCGTGGTTTGTATTTATTTTGTATTTATTTTATTTATAGAGCGCACCAGGCCCGAGGGCATCCGGGCGCGTATTTTAGTTACAACATAATAAGGCAGGCGTGGTAAATAAATTACAGTTTAAATTACAAGTTACAGAATACGAAAAAACACATTATAGACATATATACATGAAGAAGTATCGAGTGAGCGAGAGGACAAAACCTATGTACCAAGAGTGGGGATAGGTGAAAAGCGCATGGGCAGTGAAAGGCGGGAAGGTGATGGGTCTTGGGCTATTAGCCAGGCTTTAGTCATGTTTTTGAAACTGTGGAAAGACGGTTCAGATCTGATCAGGTTGGGAAGCAAATTCCAAAGTTTTGCCGCCTTAACAGGGAAGCTAGCTCCACCAGATCTTTGCAAGTTGAATCGTGGGATAGAGAGGCAGTAAGTCTGCGCAGTTATGCGAGGTCTGTTGGTGTTGTGTAGGGAAAATCTAGTAAAGTAAAGTGGTGCTTGGTTGGACAGGCATTTATGAGTGAGGGCGAGAGATTTCAGTGAGATTCATTGAGTGACAGAGAGCCAGCGTAGGTTGCGTCTGGTGTCTGAGATGTGTTGGTTCCTGGGAATGTTGAGGGCGGCTCTAATAGAGTTGCATTTATTGGTGCCCAGATAAAGGGCATTACAGTAGTCCATTTTTGACAGCACAAGGGTCCTAGCAAGTGTGACACAATTGGCTGGTGATAGGAAAGGGCGGCTGGCTGTAATGAGCTTGCAAGTGTAAGCTGCCTCGGAGGAAACTGAGTAGGTTTGTCTGGTCAAGGATATGGTGGAGTCAAGGTAGATCGCTAGCGTTTTAGTGTCCTTGGAAGTTTTGATAGTGTTACCATCGATGTTGAAAGAGTTGAACTCAGGGCTCAGTTTAGATAGTTTGGGCCTCATTACACGGAAGGCGGTAATCCAGGGTGCTATTAGCACCCTGGACCATGCCGGTAAATTACCGGCACCGCCTTGGCGGAAAGGGGATTTACCGCCCCATTCCAAGGTTGGAGGGGCGGTAAATCCCCCTTCCGCCATTGCCCTTCCCCATTCCCATTTCTGCCCCATAGGGCTCTATGGGAATGGGGAAGGCGCTAATTACGGCACCGCAATTTTGCGGTGCCGTAATTAGCTCCGAGGTCCCTTAGCGGGTTGGTACTTAACGCCTGCAAGAAGCAGGCGTTAATTCCTCCAACCCGCAAAGGGACCTCGTAGTACGGCGGTAATGGTTAACGGTCACCGTTGCCATTAACGGTGACCGTTAACCCTTACCGCCGTCCGTGTAATGAGGCCCTTTGTCTTTAATCTCCCAAAAAATACTACTAATGCTACTCAAGTCACAAACTTCCTGTCCCTGATGGATGATCTTGGCCTTCCTCAGCTTGTCAGCGTACCCACTCATCGGCGAGGCAATACGCTCAATTTCATCTGTGCTCCCATAGAGTTTATGTCTATCTTGCCACTACTTCCTATATCATGGTCGGACCATTTTTTGGTTCCTTTTGTTATTCATCAGGCTAAGCATATTGCTCCGCCTCCCAAACCCGCTGTTCCTCAACGCAGCTGGAATAAGGTCACTAACCAACAATTAGTCGCCTTGTTAATATCCCACTGTAAGTCCGAACTTCCTTGCTCTATGTCGTCTATTGAATCCTCATTTATTGCAGTAGCTGATGCACTCGCTGATGCACTCGCTCCTCTAACAACTGGTAAACAAAAAAATCTGCCCTCTCAGCACTGGTTTTCAGAAGAGCTAAAAGCTTCTAAACTTAGATGTAGAAAAGCTGAGAGGAAGTGGTGCATTGACTACTCACTGGAAGCTAGGTGTATTTTACGCCTTACTCTTTCAGACTATCGTAAAGCTGTCACTGAAGCCAAAAAAGCTTTCTTCTCCCACAAGGTGGAATTAGCAATAAATCAACCTAAGGCCTTGGTTGAGCTCTTTCTGCTCCTACCAGGCCCGCAGGCTCCCCCTCTCAAGATCTGTGCAACTCTCTCTCTTCTTTCTTTCTTACCAAAATTAAGGATATTCGTAAGAACATTCAGGTGGGTACCTGCTCTCCTACCGCACCTCTGAACCCCATAGATTCTGTTCCCACTAGTAATAATCGATAATAATTCTCATCATGGCCGGCGCAATGTGGCACGAAAGCGAGGCTAGGCGTCCCCGCTGATAGGATACCTGCTCCTTAACAGCCTATAGCCGCCGCGACCGTAAGGTAGCAGCCGTCCAGCGGCGAAGGCCAAGGCTAAGGCCCTGTTTTGCCTCCTGTTTGCTGCACTGTGCCGGTGCGCGACCCTTGATCTCTTTCCATCACAGGTGAGCCTCATCTATCTCTTCCTCCTCAAATTTACATGTTTGCTTGTACATGATTATAGTAGCAGTAATAGCAAACTGTAAGCGCTCCCCCCCACACACTCTGCCTACTAACAACAGAATCCAGTAGAGGCTTGCTCCCTCCACCGATACCGGCAGCGTGCTCCCATCATAACTAACCCTTAGACACTACAATTGACCTGTTAAGCCAGCCAACTCACCCAAGGACCTCCCCTTGGGCCCTTTGCTGTGACAGAACTCTCTGGCTGCCACGTACTCTGGGAGACAATATGTTCAGGCCCCCGTTATAATGTGCCCGCTTTATTATGAATGTAGCCCGTTAATTGGTATGATACTAAGACTCAATGCTAATGCACCTGTAATTTTGGTTATGTATGCCAGCATATCGGACCATATCTGAGCCGGTCCTCTGCACCCTCAATGTATTAGCATATTACACACTTCTGACCAGATGTGCACTATCCTACTGTTTGAATTGCCACTTGCTGCATCTAATTACAGCCCCCTTAGTCTGTCCATTTCCACATAGATATGAATATCTCTGTGTATTTTCTCTAATCAATCTGCAAAATCACGGATGACATAATATCCCTGCAGACCACCACAGCACGAAATTGCATTACACCCGCCATGATGGTACATGAGGTACCCAGCCTGCCAAAGATGGCCGCCCGCCTGATCCTAGAAATCTCTACTGCCTAGTCAGGCACCTTGCAGCCTCTACCTAATCCTAATTGGCTGTCGCGACCCTCATCTAGGGATTGGATGCCGGCAGTCATAGCCGGCCCACTCCCAGCAAGGCCCACGAGAACAAGGCCATCGCCTGTTCTTTGCCTGTTCTTGCCGCCTCTGCCGTCCCATCTGCCAGACCCCCTGGCCCTATGCTCGAATACTACAAAGGTAACTTTTATGCCCCTACTGCCACTCTGATACCTCCAGCTACTACCACTTTCTCCACACCGACCTTGCGTGTCCACCGATACCTTGCGTCCTAAGCACGCACACCTGTACACCTTTTAACTGGCGTGTGCACTAAGCCTTCCATAAATACAACTGTCAATACCTACCCATTGCATTTCTCTGATCTGAGCCACATGTCACCTACAGTCAATTATGCTCCCCGAAGCTAGTCTCTGCACAATTGTAACCTAATGCTTGTGAGCCTCTGAGTGCCCATTAATTTAGTCTATCATACCATGTTATATGTGCCTCTCTAACGTAAGTCCTGCCCGGTGGACCACAGCCTATAAAGAGTACTTTAGTCAAACTGTAGCACTCAAAGGCAGACATTACTCAGTGCACTCCAGACAAACTGCCGCACCTCAAATCGAGGTATTATTCAGTGTATTCTAGCCTTGTTGCCTTATTTCAAATCCAGATATTTTTCTCTGTACTTTAGCCACATTGCCCTTCTCGAACCTAGGTGTTTCTCAGTGCATTTTAGCCAAATTGTCATATTTCGGATCTAGATGTTGCACTATGCATTTTAGCCATATTGGCCTTACATCAAACCCAGGTGTTATGCATTGCCTTCTAACCACACTGTTTTACCTCTAATTTAGGCGTTACTCAATGCATTTCAGCCAAATTGCCTTATTTCGAATCTAGTTGTTCTATGTACTTTAGCCATTTTGCCTTACCTCAAAACCAAGTGTTACGCATTACCTCTTAGCCACACTGTTTTATCTCTAATTTAGGTGCTTACTCAACGCATTTAGCGAAATTGCCTTATCTCGAATCTAGTTGTTGTTCTATGTACTTTAGCCATTTTGCCTTACCTCAAAACCAGGTGTTACGCATTAGCTCTTAGCCATAACCTTAGCGCATCTCAGCCTAACTGCGATACCTCCAACCCAGGGTCATTATACAAATGTACACTGGTCTAACTGGTGTTAACCAAGCCCACTCCCCGGCTTCCCAACATTCCTGCCATCACCACTTAGTATGTGTACATTCACTACCAACCTGCTTCCCTGCTTCTTTATCCTCTTAAACACTGCAATACAGCTTAAGATGGCTCCACACCTACCCAACATGCCATCTCTAACCAGACTTAACGACCAGGCACCATACTTAGACATAAACGACCCTCAGCCACTGTTACCCACCAGTCTCCCTCAAGCCACCTTAGATAGGAACCTAGGACTTAGAGCCAGACTAGCCAAAATGTATGAGCCCCTTGCCCGCTCACTGCCCACCATACAGAATTCCAGAGCGCCGCCGCCTCGACCTTATTCTTCTACAAAAACATCCAACTCACCCCAAAATGTCAACTCTAGTCCCCCTCACAATCATTCAGGACACTCCTGAATCAACACAGGACAAGCGCCACACTACACAGCCAGCCCCAAAATTAAGGGAGCCTTGATCAACGCCAGATCGCTGGTAGCTCATGCTACAGAAATTGCAGACTTAATCCTTAAAGAAGACCTTGACTTCCTCGCCATTACTGAGACCTGGCTAAACCTAGCAGCAGGCCTCATGCTTATGTTGGCAGTCCCAGATAACTATTCACCCCAACTCCAGAGGAGGGGGTGTCGCCATTATCCATAAGTGCAGTCTTACCATGAGACTAGCAACTTTTACCAATGTCCTCTCATGCGAAATACTATCAGTCAAAGATCCACTCACCAATACCCAAACCCTTAATATCTATCTGATCTACCGCCCACCAGGCCCCATTGGCACCTTCGATGAAGACCTCAACTCTATTCTATCCAGTAATCTTAAAAGCTCTACTCAGGTTCTCACCCTGGGAGACTTTAATTTGGGCTACAATGACCCGTAAGACCATATCGCCAGCACTATAGTTAACACTCTTACTGAATTAGGCTTCGCGCAAAGATGTACGGCACCCACTCACTCGAAAGGTAGAATACTTGACTGGGTGGCCGACCACAATTGGCTAGCAAACATCACAAATATTTCACCCCTAGCCTGGACCGACCACCACCTAGTATCGTTCATGCTTTCTACTGACAGACCTCCACCTCCGCCTACTATTAGGGCCCCATCTACTCTCACTAGAAACAAGAAGAATATGACAGTAGAAAGACTCATCCCGAACCTACCCCCCACACTCAACACACTCCCCGACAACCTGTACCCAGAGACCTTGGTTGAAGAATACAACAAGATCATGGCCACCTCGCTGGACCTTATCGCCCCCCTCAAACTCAGACCAAGCAAACCGGAAACGCACCTCAACAAATGGTACACACCATTCCTCAAAAAACCTAAAGCAGCAAAAAAGAAATTGTGAGGCCACTTGGAAAAAATCCCGTTCAGTCGCGAACAAACTCAAACTAGCCGCACTTTACAAAAAAGAAATGTACCTGCCTAAACGAACCGCCTTTGACTCTCGCATATCCCAAGCAAAATCCAACATGAAAGAACTCTTCTCTATCCTTAAAGAAGTAGAAACCCCCATAGTACCTCTTGACACCTGTACCAAAGATAAAAACTGGTGCTCAGAAATTCAAAGTGCCTTAGCGAATAAGATCGCGACCCTTCAAAGTAAAATCTCCAGCAAAAAAGCTTCCCTTAATGACACTCTCCCCTCAAAAACTCCCGACAAGCTCAAGCCCACAGATCTCACCCGCTTCAAGTTCTCCAAAGTCAATACACTTGAAGTAGAAAAAATCATCCTGTCCTTGAAACCATCTAATTGCCAGGGAGATCTCTCATTAAAGACGCTGCCCGCGACCTCTCACCTTTCATTACGAAATTGATTAATGCCCCCTTCGCCACTGGCTCCATCCCCACTAATTTAAAACAATCCTGGGTACTTCCACTAGTGAAAAAACCCACACTTGACCCAGCCACACCTACAGATTACCGACCCATAACGACTGTTCCCTTCCTACTGAAAATCCTGGACAAGGTTGCTTATGTACAAATACAGAAGCAACTGGAAGAACACCACCTCTTAGAATCCAGACAATCAGGGTTCTGTCCTCAACACAGGACTGAAACCGCACTCATTGACCTCAAAGCTCAGATCGACACGCTCAGAGACAATGGGCAAGTTTCCCTACTCCTCCTCCTTGACCTATCTGCAGCTTTCAATTTGGTCGATCATTCTGTCCTGTGCTCACACCTCCACACTTCAGCGCACTTCTCTACCGAGGCCATCACCTGGATCACATCATTCCTTAACGGTAGAACCATGGGGGTCTTTTCTCCCACTGCTGTAGCAGACCCTGTACCCATCACTTGTGGTGTACCTCAGGGCTCCTGCGTCTCTCCCACCTTGTACAACATATTTACCAAGCCCCTTTTCGATGATTTGGATCATCTCGGTATCACCTACACTAACTACGCAGATGATACCCAGATCCTCCTTCCGCTTTCTGGAGATTATGGTAAGGATTTGGCCTTGGTGAATAGAGTGTACATCATCATCCAAGCATGGATGGCCACACATGGACTATGCCTGAATGATGATAAAACAGAACTTATCATCCTAGGTACCACGTCCAGCCTAAAGAAACTTGGCCCGGCCTACAATTCCTTCATGATTGACGGGAACAACATTAAAGTCGGACAGGAGGTCAAAACATTGGGATTTTACCTGGATTCTAATTTTTCCTTCAAAAGACAAGTGAGCTCCCTGGCATCCTCCACTGCATACACGTGCAAATTAATCCGTGCAGCCAAACCATTTCTGTCGTACACTAGTAGCCTTACACTCGCCAGAGCCCTTATATTGTCCCGCCTCGACTATTGCAACGCCCTTTACCTGGGATCCTCCAAGGCCACCACCAGCAAACTACAAACTCTCCAGAACAACGCTCTTTTAAGAGATAAAATTCTCTTAAAAACGGCATCACTCACTTACAAATCTCTTAATAATGCTGCCACAACCTACTTGATTAATAGATTCCACAGACAGTCCTCCTTAAGAACCGTTAGAACTGGATACAAAAACTGCCTATCCGTTCCCAACTACAAACGTGCCACCATAGGGGGCAACAGCTTCCCGGTGAAAGCAGCCAAACTGTGGAACTCCTTGACTCCTAATCTCAGAGTGGGCCTGCCCTATCAGAACTTCCGATCCAAGGTAGTTTCATGGCTGCAAACGGAGGCCCACTAAGACAACTAAATGCCTAGTCTCTCCCTTTGCGCTACCCGCACACACTGTAACCATGTGTGCCTACCTGTTTACATGTATATAATGCCTGTTTGCCTCATTGCTGCTATGTATATAACACTGGTTCACCTCATTGTGATTATGTATATTCTATGATTATTGCAACTAAGCTTCGGAAATTCTTGTAAAGGCTGCGCCCTGATACCTTTGGGTACGCTCGCTAATTATAAATAATAAAAAAAACAAAAAAACAAACAATACGGATAATTGAAACTAGCCTATTCTATCTGATAGGAGGTTGTTAGGCAGAAACCTGTTCAGTTCCCTCAGGGACCACTGCAAAAGATTTAAGACTACCGGTGTTTGGCAGTAAACCCACTTGGTAGAAGTCTGTACCACACAGATTCACTTGGTAGCTGTGGCTGAGCAGTCAGACTTCCCTCAAGAAGAGTTAGGCAGTATACAGAGCATACAAAATAGGTACAGAAATACAGTAGCACAAGCAAACACTGAGCAGAGCTTGGGTGTAAAAGTATATAATTATTTATTTAACACACACTTATAAAACACACTAGCACTAAATTGGTAAAATAAGTTCAAAACACAATCACTATTATCATATGTACATCCCTGATTACTTGTTGGACAAGTCTTAGTTAACACCACTTATTTCCAGACAGAGGTGAGCGCTTAACGTTCGATGGCACTCCAACAAGCTAAATAAAAAGGGAGGGAAAAGCAGAATTATGGAAGCATACACACTAAACACTTTTTAAAGAACCACAGCAAGTTAGGAAGGCACAGTCTACTGGTGAGCAAGGAAGTTTAGTGCCAGGCCCACTTTCAAGGGAGCCAGGCTGAAGATGCCCAAGATCAGACAGTTACACAGAGTCTTCGAAGTTTGTGGAGATAGTTCGAAAAAGGTTTAGTTCATTTCAGAAAAGTTAGCTAAGGTGTCCCAGGCTAACCCAGGTTCGAGAGACGAGGATTTAATACACCCAGTTCTATCGGTTGCAAGGGAAGCCAGGCGGAACACGGTACCTTAAATGGAGAGGATCCTCCAGCGGGGGCAGTTGTTCCTGGCAGCGGGTGCAAGTCGCAGCGTCGTCCAAGGGAAGAGAAGATCTCGTCGTGGAGGAAAGATGAAGGTCGTTGCACTGCCAGGGAAGAAACCAGCCGCGGAGTTCTCCGGTACAAAGGTACTACCCTTTCGGTTTGCGGTAGTGGTGAAAACGTGGTATCCCGGTTGCCGGGGTAATTGGCACAGGCAAGGCGGCCACGAGATGCTCCAGGAAGGTGAAAAGAAGGAAGACTGGTTATCCCCACCAGTCGAAGGAAGAAGACTCTCCAGGCTGGAGATCTCCTGTGTCGTTGGGAAAAGTGGTGAGACGGTACAGCAGGGCTCCACCAGTGGTGTCGTCGTTGCAGCCCGGCTCAGCTTCTCCCTCCTCGAATTCTTAGGTCCTGTGGCAACTTCTGAAGCTCCAGTCCCCAAAGCACTGCTTTCATGCAGCACACCCCCATTTACTCAACCTAGCTGTCAATCAAACATGCTAAGTGGTGCGCCCGCCGGCTCACCACTTGGGCCTATCACACATGAGTGCGACTTGAGTTACCAAGGTAACTCAGCCCAGAGTGCCTAAACCCCCTCCCACACCTCCTGTGGTACCCAGACAGAGTGGCACCACTTTTGGAGGCTTCTGTGGAGAAGCCTGCCAAAAAGTGGAACAAAGGGCTCGACTTGGGTTGAAGTCACAGAAGAGAACACAAACGCCATTTTAGAATCGAGTTCTGACAAAAAATACCAACCGGTGAATTAATATTAAATAAATAAACCGGCGGTATGTTCGAGGCTATAAGAATTAAATAATTAAAGTTGGTAGCCTCGAACAATGGGAAAATCCCATAGAGATATATTTGCGGTCGAATATAAAAAGTAGTATCCACTGCCCCCTCGAACAACAGACCCCGGGGCAATCGAATTGCCCCGACCAGTATGTCCACAATATGATGGTTTGTACTGGTTTTTGTTCATAATTTCGGACTAGCAAAGCCAATGGTGACTTTACATGCCCTGGGAGACAGTAGTCGGTCCCATGGTATGGAGTCTATGTTGGGGGGTCGCTACGATACCCCTGGGTTATGGCACGGAGGGTGCTGTGTAACCCACATCAAAAAAACACATGAGACCCTATGGAGTAAAAGACCCCATAGTCCATAAAACACATGGAAAGTTAAAGGAACACTGCAAATCATGTCTAAGAGTGGGAGCAAAAGAATCTCACTCTTAGTAGGAGAGAAAAAAATAAACCCCAAAAATCCAGCAAAGCTGCTGGGGGACTCACTAGGTTTGGGAAATTAGCCTTACAGAGAATTCTCCCTAACAGAGGTAGATTACTCTGTGAATAATTGAAACGGGTCTACCTTATGACAATTGAAAGTAGCTCCATGAGAACTGAAATTCGCCTACTCTGTGCCTATTGAAAAAAGCCTATTCTGTGAAAAGTGAAATTAGCCTATTCTGTGCCTATTGAAAAAAGCCTGTTCTGTGAAAAAGTGAAATTAGCCGATTCTCTGTCTATTGGGGAAAAAAACATATTCTATGAAAAGTGAAAAGTGAAAATAGACTTTTCCGTGTCTATTGAAATTTGCCTATTCTGTGACTACTGAAAATAGTCTACTCTGAGATAACTGAAAATAGCCCATTCTGCAACATCTTGAGCAGCCTACCTTGTGATAACTTCACCCAGCCAACTTAATGAATATGAACAAAACTCAGAGAATCCAGTCAATCTTACTCTTACTTGGCTTCTTCGCTATAATGGCCTTCGCCACTATTTCAACTTGCCCACCTAAGGACGGAAACATGAGACTCGGATCTAGACTGCCCCGTCTCTACGAACCGAAAACTGACAACAAAAATAGCTGTTCTATACGAAATACCACCCAAACCTATGAACTCTTGACTAGGCGAGTGCAGGAGAACAGGCACAATAACCTGAATTCTGCACTATTTCGAAAACGCCCATGAGGATTAATATGCCTATAGTTAAACATCCCCCCATCCCCAAACTTAATAGTACCTTAACCATGTCTGGATTGCTTATTAATGCTAGATCACTCGTGGCACATGCCACAGAAATTGCTGACATCCTAACCAATGGGAACCTGGAGAAATTGCTGACATCCTAACCAATGGGAACCTGGACCTGCTTGCCATAACTGAGACCTGGCTTCATGAGGCAGCAGGACCCGCCCTTATGTTAGCCATACCAGATAGCTACCAGATACTTAGAGTTGACCGACCCAAGGCCAGAGGCGGAGGCTTAGCTATCATATCTAAAACTAATCTACCCATTAGACTTGCCACCCCACCATTGTGCCAATCATGTGAGATACTCACAGCTGCGCACGTTAATTATCCATCTGGTATACAGACCTCTGGGTCCACTGGGAACCTTCGAGGAATAACTTAACTAGCCTTCTAGCCAATAACACAAAAGACCACTCACAAATCCTATTGATAGGGGAATTTAATCTAGGCTTTAATGACACTGATAATAAACATGCCCAATCAATAGCAGCTCTACTGAAGGATCTTGGGCTCACACGAAAATTCTTTACCCTCACCCATATCAAAGGAAGGACCCTCGATTGGGTGACCGATCTGAACTGTATCATTGTCATGGCACCTCCACTCCTAACTAGAATTAAAAAGACTATCACAGTGGAAAAACTACTCCCTCATCTCCTTCCATCTATTAACAACCTTACCAGCAACTCAGACCCCAACTTACTAGTGGAGGTCATCAATAATGCCATAACCAAGGCTCTGGACATTATTGCACTTATCAAACTTCGTAAAGGCAGACAGAAATCTCATCTTAATACCTGGTTCACACCCAAACTTAAAGAATTAAGACTCCAAAAAAGAAAGCTCCAATCCACTTGGCGTAACTCTCCCACTGACGAGAACAAAACCAAGATAACTGACCATTCCAAACTCTACAAAAAGAAATAACACAAAAAAGAACACATTTAACGATAGAATCTCAAAGGCTAATCCTAACACTAAGGAACTATTCACTATCTTTCGGGAAATAGAATCACTGATACCTCCGAATGACAATGTCCCCAAAGATAAGCAATGGTGTACTGACATCAAAATGCTTTGTCGAATAAAATTGCATCCCTCAAACTTAAAATAGATATTAAGAAGGCCTCACTGCTCCCATCTGAGCAACAACCCCCCCAATCCACACTGGACAGAACTACCATACCTTTCAGCTTCAAGAAACGTTCTATCCTTGAAACAGAGAAAATCATACTCTGCTTAAAACCTTCTAATTGCAAGGGAAACAGTTGCCCGGCCCAAATTATAATGGATGCAGTTAGAGACCTAGCCCCGTTCATCTCTAAGCTCATCAATGCTTCCTTCAAGACTAACACAGTGCCCAATAACCTCAAAGAATCCTGGGTCCTCCCACTGCTTAAAAAAGAAACATTAGACCCCACCATCCTGACTAACTATAGACCAATTACCACAGTCCCCTTCTTACTTAAAATAATCGATAGAGTAGCTTACCTTCAAATTCGGACTACCTGGAAGCTAATTACATATTAGGATCACGGCAATCTGGCCTCCACCCTCTTCATGGCACGGAAACAGCCTTAATAGAGCTTAAGACCCAAATTGACGAGTTGAAGGATAATGGGAAAACAGCTATGCTACTCCTCCTTGACATATCTGCAGCCTTCGACCTGGTGGATCATGCAGTGTTATGCAACCACCTTAGGTCGGCTGCCCACTTCTCAAGTGATGCCATAACCTGGGTCCATTCCTTTCTAGGAAACCATACAATGAGAGTCTTTTCCACCTCAGCCTCCGCTGACCCCAAACCAACGTCCTGCGGCGTACCTCAGGGATCCTGAGTCTCACCTACTATGTACAACATTTTTACTAAGCCTTTGTTTGACAAGTTGGACAGACTGGGTGTCACTGACACAAACTATGCAGATGACACCCAGATCCTCATTCCCCTTTCGGGCAACTTTCTCGAGGACACGGCCTTAGTAAATAAGATATACCTCCTTATTCAGGCATGGATGGCATCCCATGGCATCTGCCTGAATGACGACAAAACCGATATACTGATCCTAGGCTCAGAGGCCAACCTTCAAAAACGTAGCCCTAGTTATGCCTCCTTCAATATTGACAATAACTCCATTAAGGTGATGCCAGTAGTTAAAACTCGAGGCTTCTACCTTGACTCTGCACTAACCCTCAAGAAACAAGTTAACTCACTAGCATCCACAACAGCCTACACCTGCAAACTCATCCGAGCTTGCAGACCATTTCTCTCTCCGAAACTAGCTGCATTACCTTGGCCAATGCACTTATAATGTCCAGATTGGATTATTGTAATGCCTTGTACTCTGGCGCTAATAAATACATCACTGACAAAATTCAAAGACTGCAAAACAATGCCCTAAGAGCAGCCCTGAATACTCCTAACAGAGAGCACATCTCCAAATTTAGAAGAGATGTCCGCTGATTAAAATTAAACAACAGGATTCTCCTTAAAACAGTTTCACTCACGTCTAAGTGCCTGAACAACTTAGCACCACCATGTCTCTCAGAAGGAATAAATCGGAGAATTGCTACACGCCCAATGAGATCTGCCAATGCACACATTCTAGAGATCCCTATATTCGAACGAAGCACAGCTGGTGGCTCCAGCTTCCCGGTCAGAGCAGCGCAAACCTGGAATGTACTCCCCTTTGATCTCAGAATGGAACAACCCTACCATAAATTTAGACGGAACGTACTAAACTGGCTACGAACAAATGACTCCTAACTCGCCCCGCTCCCTCCCTAGACTGCACCTGATACCTGTTATGCCTTACCACATTCACTGTATTTTCTACTCATTGCACTACTCGACTGCAATATGTAAAGAGACTGTAAATGTTTATTCTCTGTATGTATGTATGTATGTATGTATGTATGTATGTATGTATGTATGTATGTATTTCTTGTAACCAAGCTTTAAGTTTTCTTGTCCTGCTGCACCCAGCTCCCCAAGGGTTTGCTGCACATTACCAAATAAATAAACAAACAAACATAAACAAGCATAAACTGGTCTGATTTCCAGTTTTCTCTGAGCCTGATGTGCTAGCTGCAATTGGGCGACTCAAATCCACCTCTCCGGCTGACCCTATTCCTTTGACCCTTCTTAAAGAAATCTTGGTTGATTTGATCACCACGCTTACCTCCGCTGTGAACGCCTCTTTTTGGGGTAGCGTGATTCCTGCGACCCTTAAACACGCTTTGGTGATCCCTCTTCTCAAGAAGCCGTCCCTTGATCCTGCAATGCTTGCCAACCTTTGTCCCATCTCGCTTCTCCCGTTCCTCATGCTATCCCACGCCTTGTGTCCTCCCCATCGGCCACATATTGTCTGAGCAGGTCCAACATGGACTCATGTCTGGCCTCCACCCTCGCCAGCCGTGCCTCAAGGTTTTTGGTGGGAGGAACAGTGGTTGAGGGTGCTGTGACCGGAGTCATGCAGCAGGTGATCCGCACTGCTGCAGGTGGGTGAGGGCTGAATGTGGAGTGGGGGGGTGGGCACAGTGTTGGGGAGCGTGCACATGGCACATGGGTCAATACATCCCAGTCCACATCATCCTCCACTGGGGTAGCAGTGTTGCTCAGTGGGTCACCAGCCTCACCTACCACTGATGTAGGCAGCTCAGTGCCACGGTGTCAGGCGCCCTGGGTGTTGGTGTGGGCTGCGAGGCTGCCCCGGAGGTGGTGTTGTCAGTGGCCGGTGTCTTTGGCCGGGACGTGGATGCCCTTGTGGTTGGATCCTCGCTGGCATCTTCTCCATCGGTGCCTGGGGGGGTAGAAGAGTTGCAGGGCATCAGTGATGGTGTTACATGCTAGATGCATAATATGGTGCTGTGGAGTATTACATTTATCATGCATTCATATCTTACAGGTGTGTCAAACAGGATAGTATGAAGGTGGCATTTTGGCATTTGATGCATGGCAGGTCGCATGCCGTTGTGTTGGGGTTTGTGTGATGTATTACATGGGCACGGTCCATGTGTGTTGACTGTGTGTTGGTAATGGGATTGGCACTCAGCATGCATTTTTGTGTGGCTGGGCTCGGCCCTCCATCTGCACAAGGATATGTTCATGTGTGTGTTGGGATATGCATTGCCTTGCCTAGGCTCTCTTCCACATCACTTGTGCTACGTCATGGTTTCCCCTACAGGGATCTGCAGGGTCATTCACCTCCATCTGCAGATGTTGCGGCACCCGTCTCCATCTCCCCAAATCCCTCGATGGACTCCATCTGAATGAATGTGATTGCAGTCTCCTCCCAGCTTGTCAGTTTGGCAGATGAGTGGGGACCCTGCCTGTGGCCATGGCCTCCCTCCTGTTGCTGGCCAGGATATTCCGAACCCTGAGGTGGAGGTCATCCCACCGCTTTTTGCAGTCCTTCACTGTCCGTGGGGTGGTGCCGACTGCCGACACCTTGCGGGCTACCTTCTCCCAGATTTCTTTTTTGCGCTGCTGCACCTCCCTCTTCAGGTTGATTTCGTCTGCATGTGCTGCAAGGGTGTCTGCCAGCATATTAAGTTCTGCGTCTGAGAAATGCTTTTTGCGCAGGCGGGAGGTTGTTTAACGGGTACCCTTCAACATGGTGAAGGGATTGCCACTGGTTTCTCCTCAATGCAACTGGTGGTTTGGGAGGATGGCAATGAATTGTGTTTTTAAAGATGGCCGCCGCAGCATTTCCCATTCCGACGCAATGATGTTACTTCTGGGTCCGGTATTACGAGCCCAGTATTAGCATGTTGTTATTACCGGGTCGGTATTAAGGGATTCCTCCTAGGCGGAGGCGGTATCGGCGGGTCCCGTGATGGCGCTATCGGGGGGTTGGAGGGCCTTTTGTGGCATGCCGGTATGGCCATTACCGGCATGGGGGTTTGCGTGTGCTCGCGCACTCGTAATCACCTGCTATTAGCGGCGTCATACGAGCACGGACCCGCTAGTACCGCCATGCCGGTAATGACCCCGTTTTTACCGCGCTCCTCGTAATGAGGCCCTAAGTCTTGATTTGAGGGAGAGGCAATGGCAATGGTGCAACTTTTCCATTAATGATTTATTTAAGTGTGCTTTGTATAGTGATAATAATAATGGTGATGTTTCTTTATTACACATTTCTCATAATTAAAAGATGTATTTTTATATGGGAGTGTAAGACACATTCATTGAGTGTTTTAATGAGCGACACTGTGCATGCATATTAGGTGTGGGGCATCTATTTAAACTACTGTGTAGTATACAAGGTACATGTCGTTTTAAAACACACCAGGGACTGATGGATGGTGTGAGCAGTGGACTATCAATATACATATATGCGACGTTGGTAAACCTTTGCTGTGTTGCCTGCTCTCATCTATGTTGCACAGTGACAGGTACATGCCTTTCCTTATCCCTACACATACCACAGACCCCGTTGGGGTGTGTCAGGGACACTCCCTTGGGGTGGAGGCAAGGCTCTGGAGCAAGGGGTGATAGAATCATGTCACTTTGTCACCCCAGATGGGACCTTGCTCACCTTTTCTATACCCTAGAAACCTTGTCTATTCGCCCCATCTGTTTACTGAGGTGGGTCCGGGGGGTTGCTTCAGGCCTGAGCAATACAACAATAACATACACTCTAGTGAAGAGCAGTTTGACTTTTAAAGCAAGCCCTCTCTCTGAACAGCGTTCAAGCTAGAAGGCATTAAAACACTCTAGTGAAGAGCAGGGTGTAAAATAAATACTCTTGACAGCTATCTAACTAAGAGGTATTGGAATGGCTAACTCACTTGATGATGTCCCTATACCTGTGAACTGCCGCTGTGCAGTGATTAGGTAGTGAAAGGAAAGAGGTGTTAGGGAGACCAACAGCACCTTCACAGTGGCAGTGCCTGGAGGATTGCCAGGGGAAACCCTGTTCATATACATAAAGACTCGTCATACTAAGCCAGGAGACAAGTTTGAGCCCTTACACAATCGGAGATCTAGATCAAATACAATATACACCCTGTGAGTATCCTGAAGTAGCCGTACAGCAGGTGGACTAACAGAACTGGCTTCAAGGGGCTAGAGACACCCCAGCACAAGGGCTAGATATTGTCCTTCTGCTTTTACTCTGCGAGGGATCACCTTAGAACATATCCTTAGCTTCCACCCAAATAGGGGGGGGGGTACATTGTAATATAGCAGTATCCACACTTGCTTAGGATTGTTTCTTAATAAGTTTACTTCCAGTCTTAAGTTACATGTTACAAGGCACTAAGACATCAGATATAAGACAAAGCACCAGCACCCATCACCCAGGGAGGGAGGGACCAACTGACCTTAATCAGAACACTCAGCACAGCATTCCCTCACTCATACATCAACATTCCACTTGACACTCACGTGACATCACCAAGCACATGACAAGCTACAGCAGACTCAGACAAGCACTTCACAACACACATGACCCATATACCAGGGAGCCATATGACATTCTGGTGGGCCTTTTTGTTAGCGCTCAAGATGTAGGATAAGACTGTGAATAATAGCCAGTGTGTGTTGCAGCAGATATCAACAGTACATGGAGCATGCCTACGCTGATAAACAGGACAGAGGGAGACGCCTGCCACTGCGGTACCGGCCTTGACTCCCAATACGAAGAAAACCAAGTGGTTCATCACAGCCGGTGAGTCGAGGGAAGAACCGATAAGGAAACCGTACTGTGTCGAACAAAAGTAGCAAAAGGCTGATTGCAGAATGTACAAAGAACTGTTAATGTAAAAGGGGAAAGCCAGCTGCAGATGAACCAGGCACCACATGGGTGCTCACTCGAGAAACTCTGAGCGATTACCTGATTGTTGAAACTACTATTACCAGAAGGCCTTGGGAAAGGCGAGAAGAGAGTCAAAGTGGTTGTGTGGTCGTATGGGGGTCTAGTAAAATTCTCTGTACAGTCAATCTTTGACTTGCAGATGATTGTGAATAAGGGAAGTGAATCCCACATCATAAGAAAGTAGAAGGAACTGTGAGATTGGCAAGAGTGAACCCAAAGGAGGCATGCTGATGAAAAGGGGCGAAGTCTAAAGTCCCAAAGAACAGTGTGTTGATAAGAGTGCACCTGGCAGAGGGTGGTCCACATTGAACTGTTTAAAAAGACATTAAGGTTCGAGAATATAAGCAGAGGAGATTGTGTTGCAAGCCATAGCGCACCCGACCAAGGGAGGCAAACAGTTGAGAAGGATCTGCGCCCGGAAGAGGGGTGAGAAACCCTCAACCCCAACAACATGTGAATGTAATCGAGAAATTGTTTTTGAATACAAGCCAGAGAGAGGCAGATATTCGAGAGAGGTCTGAGGCCTGGAAAAAGGGGACCCAGAGGTGAAGAATCATCACCTCAAATATAATATAAAAGGAACTTTTGTTTGTTGTTTGTATATTTGAATCTATCAGGCCATCGGAGCAGGAAAGCTAACCTCCGTAGGTCCTAATATCGTTAGAAACTGTTTGGGAATCTGAGCCCGGAAGAGGGGGAATCCCGAGGTGAAAAGTTATCACCCAACGTTCATACTGAGAAGAACCTAGATGGCAAGAGACTTTTTACAGAGCAAAATACTTGACAATCAAAGATCCTGATAGCTGTGAACGGAACTGTCGTCTCGTGCTGGGAACGCTCGAGTGTGTGCTGTGTTCCCGCCTTGTCCCGTGCTCAAAATGTGGGGAAGGGAGACACTGACTACCGCATCCTGACATGTTATTTGTGAACACTTCTTTTCTTAAAAGCCCTCTCCCGCACTCTTTTGTATTTAGTGTAAGGATTATCAATAGGTTTTTCTTAGTATAGGCCTTTTTAGTTGACCAGACGCCACTAATATTCCCTTATTTTGATTTGACGGTCATAGCTTGCTCCCATCTGTAGATTTAGGCTTAGATTAAGCCTTTTCTACCCCACGTATACAATTTAATAAACACCCTTGAACTGTAATCACTTGTGTCTGTCTATTCTTTATACCAAGCAATCCATACATCATCTGGGTAGAACACCCGGGCAAGGCAAGGGAAGGAATTGGCGAGAGTAAGCACTCTGAAAGAGCACCATCTACAATCATTGCTGGTACCAGACAGGAACCAGCCAGCCATGCCTTCTAAGCTACAGGCAGAAATAGAAGGACAAGGGCTTCCAGCATGCCCCCAGCAAAAAAAGAAAGGGAGACCTTTAGTAACAGAACACTATGGGCCTCATTACAACCCTTGCAGAATGGGTTAACGGGTTCCGCTAATGGAGGCGGACCTATTAAACCCATTCCGCAAGATTACGAGGTACCCTCGCGGGACCCGGTAAGGACGCCTGGTAAAACCAGGCGTCATTACTGGGTCCCGTGAGGGGTCCAGGGAGCTAACAACGGGCCGTTCGTAATCGGCCCATTGTTAGCTCCCGCTCCCATTCCCATTTGAGCCCTATGGGGGCTCAAATGGGAATGGGGAAGGTCCGGGCCTGGGTTCCCTGTAGGAGGAATTACCGGGCCCACCAAGCTCGGAACGGCCCGGTAATTCCCCATTCAAGGAACCTGGACCCGCACCCGGTTTTGGTGGCAGCCATGCCCTTGTTAAGGGCATGGCTACGGCCAAACCCGTAATGAGGCCCCATCTGTAGAAGGTGATCGCATCAGTCCCAAGGATAGAAGACCCTTGAGGGGCAGAAGTGGTCATAAAGATCCCTATCAGTCAAAGGCTAGGGCATAGCTTAGTTGGCCACAAAGATACAGAAAATAGAGGCCATCCTTCAGGGCTCCGCACCCAAGGGAGAGTTGAAGCCCGCCAAGAGGAAGACGTATGGAAGTAAAGAATGGTGTTGAGAGTGGACAGCAGCAACAACAACGGTAGAAATCAGGCTGACATGATAATATCATGGACTAAAAGATCCAAAGGATTGGTTAGTGGTACAAATGGACTCTAGCACACAAGCCTCCATATTCCAAGAGAGACACAAGAAGCCTTTACATAATATGCCTTCTAATCGAACAGGGCAAATTAATACCCCCACAGTAGAAGTGTTTGAGAAAAAATAAAGTGTATATAGTTATAATTCACCTTGAAGGCAAATATCCAAAGTAGAGGCACTATTTATGGCTGATTTGCATATAACACAAGAGGGCCTTTTAGCAGAACTTAATTGGTCCAGGCTATATGCTAGGGAAAGTCCTAGATGGGGAGAAGTAATTAAACCTGTGATTACACATAAACTTGGAAAATGTAGTGAGCCCCTTTGCAGCCTCAGGGGCTGTTCTAGGTGCAACACAGTGATACAAAACCCATGTGGGACATGTCATTGAAAACCTTCCACATACAATGTCCAGTGTTTATAAAACCAAAGCCTCAGACAAACTAATCCAATCAAATCGCAGGCTATATCTCATCTGGAAATAATTGTGGATTGAAACAAGCATTGGACTCATTACAAATCTGACGGTCCGGAAATAAGAGTGCCAGTAGCTTCGTACCAGTACCCTTTCTGAACCGTCAGACTATGAGAATGCCGTCAGGGGCACGGAACACCCATCAGGTCTGACATGCCGGGAGTACTGGCCCCTACTGGCATGGTTTTCTCTGAAGCACCGACACCGTTAACAACCGTGCCAGTGCTTCAGTGTCCCCAATCCCGGGGACTTCACGGGAATGGGGACTTACTGTTTCCGCCGCCTGCCATCCCCTTCAGCCGCCACTCATAATATCCTGGTGGCACCAGGATATCAGGCGGCAGAAGCAGTGTCAAGGTGTTTGCGGCAACCCGCCGGTCACACTTGCAGGTTACTGTCACGACCGCTGAGCGCTGGCGGCTGTGGAATAGGTGGAAGCTGGGCCGCCATTAAATTGTGCCGTCACGTTATTTCCCTTACAGCGTTAACGTTCTAGTCTTTTTCAACATGGCCGCCGCCTACGCGTATTTACTTCCACACGCTAGGCGGCTCGGCGCGTTGCAACTTCGGATTTCCCTCTGTTGCGCTCGCTCATATCCATAGTCCTCTCCTAGGCGGTGCTCCGCCCGTGCTGTCCTATTCCTTCTCTTGCTCTCTTTCCCCTTGCTCTTTCTTCTCCCAGTCTTTCCAGTTCCCCCCCCCCCCCTGGTGTTTATTACACCGGTCCGTTCCTTTTCCCTGCGATCTCTCGCGCTGCTCCTTTCTCTACGGAGCCATCCTATCTTGCTACGCTCTCTTACTCACCTTACCTTGGATCGCCTGATTTCTTCACCGAGCATCATACTCACCTTATCTTGGATCACCTGATTTCTTCACCGAGCATTCCTGATTTGGTTCCTGGTTTCCGGAGGGGTTTTTATGCCGTTTGGCTTTTCCCCTCACTCCGTCTTTTAGTCCGTCGCGGAGGGGGGTCACCGTGCCTCCTGTGTGGAGCCGCGGTGGCTTCCTTTCGAGGCCGACCTTACCTTCTCCAGAAGAAAAGGCATCCCGCTCTACACACCAGAAGAAAGAAGCTAAATTACTCTTCAAGCTCAGGTGAGGAGGAAAGGGAACGGGGGAACGAGTCGAGTTTAACTGATGAGGAAGACATTACTGATCAACCTAAAGAGGTGGTGAGCCTGCCAGCCCTTTGTGATAGTTACTGCCAACCTCATAATGAGGCCCCAGGGGTTCTGATAAAATAGGCAAACCCCTACAATACAAAATTCATTCTTCACCAAATGGTTTAAATTAATTTAAAAATATATTTTAGAATCATAAAAGTACGGAACATGCATGTTTCAGGCCTTCTGGGTGATGTTCAGAGATACAATAATAAGACTGTGGGCCTCATTACGAGTTGGGCGGTAACACCGGCGCTATTAGCCCTACCGCCAAACCCCCCGGTGCTATTAGCGCCGGATCACGGGTTTGGCGGTAGGGTTATTGCCCATTACCCATTGGGCCCATTCGGGAATTCCTCATTCCCCATTGGGCCCAATGGGGAAAATTTGCGCTATTGCCGCCGGCGAATTTGCTGGGGGGAAATCCGCCAAAGCCATGATCTGGCGGACCCTTAAATGCAGCGGTAATAGCGCTACTGCCGCATTTAAGGGTTACAGCCAGACTCATGATGAGGCCCTGTATTAGAATGAGGGATGGATCCATTGAATAACCTTTTGATTCAGGAAGCTGTGTATACACAACTATACCCTTTAAGGGGAAAACAATGTGCTACTTTAGACTCCCACAGGCGTACTACACAGTCCTGGGCTTTATCCTAGTAGAACAAAATCCCTCTTACGAGGCATACATATATGCTGGACTTATGTAGATAACACATACTATAGAAATGAGAACTTACATGAACACATAGGGAAAGTGGACTTGATCATTAGGAAACTAGCAGCTAAAGGCTGTCATTCAGTGTAAAGAAGTCTAAGGTAGTCTATAGGGAAATCAATACTCTGGGGTTTCATTATCCAAAGAGGGAAGGACATATCTTCCACACTTCTAGAGAAATGTGCACATTTGCAAAGCCCATGAATAGTTAAGCTATTACATCCTGCACCACGTCTACCAAAGGGTGTCTCAGAGAAGTCCTCTTTACGACAGAAACACAGCCAACGACTTAGAAATGACACCATTTCCTGTCCAATAACTCTTACATATGTAGTATGTACTTATGGAGAAACAAAACCCATAGCGTACCACTCACATGTCTATAATGTTTCTGGGCTACACATTGCTCGAGAAGAAAAGATACTGGTTGCTGTACACAGATGATAGTGCAGAAGCAACACAGACAGCACCAGAAAAGCATCTTTATAAACCAGAATAGCCAGAATTGAGTATTCTGCTGCCTCTGTTACTGTAAAAGGGAGATTCAGCCATAACAATGGCCCTCATTATGAGTTTGGCGGTAGCCATGCCTGTTTTACAGGCAAGGCTACTGCCAAACTCTCTACCGGCACCACCACCCGCGATTGGGCAATAACCAGCCCATTACGAGTGGAATGGGCCAGTAATTGCCCATTCGCGGGTGGCAGTATTACCGGGTTCCCGATCAGCATTCTGCCGCGCAGGGCAGAATGAGGGTGGGGAGCATGGTTGCACCAGCACCTTTGATAACGGTGCCGGTGTAATTACGAGTTATGCTCACGGGTGCCGCACAGCCCACCAGGTCAGACCTGCTGGGCTGTCAGGCACCCGCGAGCAGAACTCGTAATTCAGCGGTACGGTATGAAAGGTGCCGGTGCCTTACCGGCACCGTTCATACCGTATCCGCCAACGTTATAATGAGGACCAATGTGTTTGACCACCAGGATACACAAAGAAAAAACATAGGAGATACATCAGGTCAGGTTGGTGAGTTATAAGGCATCCTCCTTGCACTAAAACAAAATTAGTCCACATAAGCCCACTCTAATTGTGTCTGATACAGAATAGGGGCCTCATTACGAGTTTGGAGGTAGGCATGTCGCTCTTTGTGGCATGGCTGCCTCAAAACTCGGATCCGGGTTCCTTGACTGAGGAATTACCGGGCCATTCCAACCTTGGAGGACCCGGTAATTCCTCATTCAATTTACCCATTCCCATTTGAGCCCCCATAGGGCTCAAAGGGAATGGGGAGGGAGCTAATAACGGGCCCGTTATTAGCTCACTGGTCCTTTAGCGGCTCCCACTAAAGGTGCCTGGTAAAACCAGCCGCCCTTAGCGGGACCCGCTAAAGGACCTCGTAATAGGGCGGAATGGGTCTAACGGCACCAGTACCATTACCGGAGCCGTTAAACCCATTCTGCCAGGTTCATCATGAGGCCCTATGTAATATGAGGTTATAACGTTAGTCTTTGATGGTGGCAAGCCAACTCGTTCAGTGATTCTAAAGGCAAGCCAATCTTGGCAAAAACGAGTGTGACATATACATTTGGGACATCTAGAAGGCTAGACCGTACATCTGGATCAGGCCGACAAAAGCAAACAGAGCCGATTCTGTTGTGCACAGTGAAGGCAATGTGTTTGCCGATCAGTCTGCAAGACAGCGAACTATACAAAGTGGTAGTGGCATTAACACGCCCAGCCACATACATTGATGAGGACATACATGCATCACTATATGCAAATAGTCCTAACCCTCAAGGGTTCCCCACAAATTATAATAATACTGTAAAAGAGAATACAGCGACAGTCACGATACCTATTGACAGGGTTACTACCTGGAAAGCAGGATTGATTCACATTAATCTCCACTGCACTTGCAAGTGTAGTCTAAACCCAATTCGGGATTTCAGCTACTATGTGACTCTTGCATGGCAGGTCAGATACTGGTGGCCAGGGCTCAGTAGCAAAGGACATAGCAAGAGGCCCCCCTAGGTGTGCAGATAACAATGAACAATTCCTGTAAACCACTGATAAGCACATAAACAAGAGCAACAATGCCTTTTGAATGCAGATATATGGACCACGTAGGTCCACAGACACCAGTCAACGGGTACACATGCTTGTCATTTAGTGCACACGTTTCACTTGGCTAATTCTTTAGAGAAAAGCTGATTGTAAAGAGGTTATAAAGGGCTTTGCTGTCCTTAGTAGCTATGACAGCACAGAATCCGCTCCAAGCTGACAATGGGCAAGCTTTTTCATGCAGAGCCTTAAGAGATGCCTTGTTACACTGGGACTGTACTTTGCAAGTCTCTAAACCCATGTTGCCCACAAGCTAATGAGGTCATAAGAGAGAGCCAATGGGATAGAGAGGCGAGCCTTGACTAAAGGCATCCTTTTCTCTGGGGTTAATTGGGTGAGTTACTTCCTATAGTGCATTGAATATAATTAATCTACCCTACCTTTCTCAATGTGAGGGTAAAACACCTTCTCAAGTTGCTGTTTGGCGCCCCAATGTATATGCCGGATTTACACAATTCTTGTGAGTTTTCTAAACGGGCCAGACCACTGCTCCTCACAAATCACATATCAGACTCCATCAATGGTGAAAAAGCACAAAAGCATCAAGGCAAAGAGAGGTCATAAACTGACCTTGAAATCTGGGGACTAAGACCTGAAGAAGATTCATGAAGACTCATGACAAAGAAGCACTTGGACTGTGCTGTCGACCTCCTGCGAAGGTACTGACACATATAGACTCAAGAACAGCAGTCCTACCAGCCGTGCATCCTGATGAAGGGACTCAACAAGTGTCCATCGACCACCTTAAACCAGCTCCAGATGGTTCAGCCTTTTTCCCCGAGATGTCTCCTGATAAAGGGACTCAACAAGTGTCCGTCGACCACCTTAAGCCAGCGCCAGATGGTTCAGCTACTGTTCCCAAGATACCTCCTGATAAAGGGACTCGACAAGTGTCCGTCCACCACCTTAAGCCAGCTCCAGATGGTTCAGCCACCTTTACTGAGATGCCTCCTGATAAAGGGACTCGACAAGTGTCCGTCGACCACCTTAAGCCAGCGCCAGATGGTTCAGCCACTGTTCCCTAGAGAGGAGATCCACTTTCCTGAGCAACCTGACAGGGCAGGCAAGAACAGATGAAAACTTGAAGGTAACAATAACTCCGGAAACCTCCACGTTCTATGAAAACAAGTCTGTTTTCCAGGAATCGAAGACCCAGAAACAAGGCTAGAAACAAAGCCAAGCGCAAGGTCCACCGTGATGATCAAGGTGAGGATGAAAATGTTTTTATCATCCAAAGTTCACAGAAACTTGCAAACCTTTCGTTGAAACATTGATCCTGTTTTACATTTAGCTGTGGATAAGCCTTCTCAACCTTTTTGCCTTTTTTGCTTTTGGGACATTTTCTAAACCCCACTGAAAAAGCTAGAAATTAGCCAACAGTTGAACATTTTTACCTTAGCACAGCAGTTGCTCTACTCTAGACCCAATACACTGGGGGGGGTGCAGGCTGATGCGGCAGGAGTCTCTCCATAGATAAGCATATACACACTAGAGTTGGGACACTTCTGGACAAGCCAGGATAACCCTATCGTGGACCTAATATGCAACTTCAGGTACATACACTATTGGTGACAGATGATTCTAGGACAGTAAACCCTATGATACACATCACAGGCACCTATAGGGGCCTGTTGAGATTCAAGATAGAAACCTTTGCTCACGGAGCATCGTTAGATTCTGAAGACGATCTAGAAAAGCTAGACAACATGTATGTTATGTGAAATATTTTAACACCTTCCTTTTCTATAAACGTAAACCAGTGCAGTGATTAGACACAACCCTCTGGAAACATTGGGCCTCATTACGACCCAGGCGCTAAGTGTTTAACAGCGCCGTAAAAAGGCGCTATTAGCACCATGGCTGCCTCCAAAACCCTTCCTACTCCGGTCTGGTGGATGGAGCAATTAGTGGTCCATTCCGAGGTCGGCGGTACCGGTAATTCCCCATTCACCAGAGCCATTCCCCATTCCCATTTGAGCCCCCATAGGGCTCAATGTGAAGGGGGAAGGCGGCAATAATGGTACCGCAAATTGCTGTACCGTTATTGACCCCGGTATCCTTTTGCGGGTCCCGCCCTTAACGCCTGGTAACACCAGGCGTTAAGGAAGGACCCGCAAAGGGAACTCATAGTAGGGCAGTAAGGGATTACCGGCACCGGTGCCCTTACTGGTTCCGGTAATCCCTTACCGCCCACCTCGTAATGAGGCCCCCTGTCCCTGACAACACGTCATTGGGGGGGTGACTCTTGGCAAGTGCTTGCAGCAGACCCGTTACAAGTAGCATATAGACATTCATATTTGATATTTTCACAATCATAATAATTTTTGCTATAATATGTGGTCCAAACCATCTACCCACGTACCCAAGAAGAGGAGGGCGGCTTTTACTCAATAAATAAATAGCTTAACAAAGCATTTAAGGATGGGAAATATGAATATTTTACAGATGCCTCAGGCTTTCCAGTAGACTAGAATCTTGGAGGAAATGAATGCCATACATGACAACATTTTAATACAAGGGCCTGTGATAGCTTGGGCTGCACAAAATATTTCACAAACCAATGCCATTTTCATAGGCAAAGCATGTCAACAGATGGCAAAGCAAGCAACTTTACATATGGTTATTAGTATAATAGACCTATGGAAAAGGTCAGGTGGACAGCAATCCTAGATATGATAGGAAACCTAGGAAAGGCTAGGGCCAAGAAGGAGGCGAAAGAAGCTGAACTTTCTCTGAAGAAAAAAGAAAATGGTCCTGAAGATCCAGAGACCGGCTGAAAGGTCAAGCAGGAGGAGCCATTTGTGCAACCGATGACGACTTCATTGCATTGCCTCAGGGAATCTACAAGCTGAAGGGATGTAGTAGTCAATATGGTGCATATCATCCAAGCAGACTTGGAAATTTAGGATGAACAGTAAGCAATCACAGACTTCCTGAACACAATCTCTAGAGGTGTTCCAGTCTGGTCTATCAAACCACGGCCAGAGAAGCTGACAGAACTGAATCTATCAAGACAAGCTCCGTGCAAAGTATACTCAAGAGAACATTCTACAGAATATCGGCGTGGGACAATGGCTCGCTGTCATGAACGCTGAATGGAATCCTGAATATCTGCAGGGTGCAAAGTACTCCCAGTTTTGTTGCATGTAGCGGTGTGCAAGAGTACTCACAGTTGGTTGCTTGTTGATTGCTTGTAGCGTTGAGAGGATAAATTGGAGGGTCCCACAAGGTGTTCAGAGACCTGATCAGGATCAAGACTCTGTGCATCCTCTGGGCAGTGCCCTGGGAATCCCTTGTGGGGAATAAAACCTGATTCTGGATCTGGTGAGTAAATGGATAGATGTATCTTCAAAAGGAAAAGTCCAAAGGCCAGTATTTAAACGTAAAGGTCCTGAATGTTAAAATTTGGTGCTGGATGTAGTAAAATCCATTGTGCAGCAGGACACTAGTAGAGAGTAGCCTGAAGCAGGAGATTTAATGAGGAAGCACAGGAAGCATATGTGGAGATCCAATGAAGGAGCGTGAACAGAGGAGGAGGAGCAAGCAAAGGTGGAGATCCAATGAAGGAGCGTGAACAGAGGAGGAGGAGCAAGCAAAGGTGGAGATCCAATGAAGGAGCGTGAACAGAGGAGCAGGAGCAAGCATTGGTGGAGATCCAATGAAGGATCGTGAACAGAGGAGCAGGAACAAGCAAAGGTGGAGATCCAATGAAGGAGCGTGAACAGAGGAGCAGGAACAAGCAAAGGTGGAGATCCAATGAAGGAGCGTGAACAGAGGAGCAGGAGCAAGCAAAGGTGGAGATCCAATGAAGGAGCGTGAACAGAGGAGCAGGAACAAGCATAGGTGGAGATCCAATGAAGGAGCGTGAACAGAGGAGGAGGAGCAAGCAAAGGTGGAGATCCAATGAAGGAGCGTGAACAGAGGAGCAGGAACAAGCAAAGGTGGAGATCCAATGAAGGAGCGTGAACAGAGGAGCAGGAACAAGCATAGGTGGAGATCCAATGAAGGAGCGTGAACAGAGGAGCAGGAACAAGCATTGGTGGAGATACAATGAAGGAGCGTGAACAGAGGAGCAAGAACAAGCATTGGTGGAGATCCAATGAAGGATCGTGAACAGAGGAGCAGGAACAAGCATAGGTGGAGATCCAATGAAGGAGCGTGAACAGAGGAGCAGGAACAAGCATAGGTGGAGATCCAATGAAGGAGCGTGAACAGAGGAGCAGGAACAAGCAAAGGTGGAGATCCAATGAAGGAGCGTGAACAGAGGAGCAGGAACAAGCATAGGTGGAGATCCAATGAAGGAGCGTGAACAGAGGAGGAGGAGCAAGCATTGGTGGAGATCCAATGAAGGAGCGTGAACAGAGGAGCAGGAGCAAGCATAGGTGGAGATCCAATGAAGGAGCGTGAACAGAGGAGGAGGAGCAAGCATTGGTGGAGATCCAATGAAGGAGCGTGAACAGAAGAGGAGGAGCAAGCAAAGGTGGAGATCCAATGAAGGAGCGTGAACAGAGGAGCAGGAACAAGCAAAGGTGGAGATCCAATGAAGGAGCGTGAACAGAGGAGCAGGAACAAGCAAAGGTGGAGATCCAAAGAAGGAGCGTGAACAGAGGAGCAGGAACAAGCATAGGTGGAGATCCAATGAAGGAGCGTGAACAGAGGAGCAGGAACAAGCAAAGGTGGAGATCCAATGAAGGAGCGTGAACAGAGGAGCAGGAACAAGCAAAGGTGGAGATCCAATGAAGGAGCGTGAACAGAGGAGCAGGAACAAGCAAAGGTGGAGATCCAAAGAAGGAGCGTGAACAGAGGAGCAGGAACAAGCATAGGTGGAGATCCAAAGAAGGAGCGTGAACAGAGGAGCAGGAACAAGCATAGGTGGAGATCCAATGAAGGAGCGTGAACAGAGGAGCAGGAACAAGCATAGGTGTAGATCCAATGAAGGAGCGTGAACAGAGGAGCAGGAACAAGCAAAGGTGGAGATCCAATGAAGGAGCGTGAACAGAGGAGCAGGAACAAGCAAAGGTGGAGATCCAATGAAGGAGCGTGAACAGAGGAGCAGGAACAAGCAAAGGTGGAGATCCAATGAAGGAGCGTGAACAGAGGAGCAGGAACAAGCAAAGGTGGAGATCCAATGAAGGAGCGTGAACAGAGGAGCAGTAACAAGCATAGGTGGAGATCCAATGAAGGAGCGTGAACAGAGGAGCAGGAACAAGCATTGGTGGAGATCCAATGAAGGAGCGTGAACAGAGGAGCAGGAACAAGCAAAGGTGGAGATCCAATGAAGGAGCGTGAACAGAGGAGCAGGAGCAAGCATTGGTGGAGATCCAATGAAGGATCGTGAACAGAGGAGCAGGAGCAAGCAAAGGTGGAGATCCAATGAAGGAGCGTGAACAGAGGAGCAGGAACAAGCAAAGGTGGAGATCCAATGAAGGAGCGTGAACAGAGGAGCAGTAACAAGCAAAGGTGGAGATCCAATGAAGGAGCGTGAACAGAGGAGCAGGAACAAGCAAAGGTGGAGATCCAATGAAGGAGCGTGAACAGAGGAGCAGGAACAAGCAAAGGTGGAGATCCAATGAAGGAGCGTGAACAGAGGAGCAGGAACAAGCAAAGGTGGAGATCCAATGAAGGATCGTGAACAGAGGAGCAGGAACAAGCAAAGGTGGAGATCCAATGAAGGAGCGTGAACAGAGGAGCAGGAACAAGCAAAGGTGGAGATCCAATGAAGGAGCGTGAACAGAGGAGCAGGAACAAGCAAAGGTGAAGATCCAATGGAGGAGCGTGAACAGAGGAGCAGGAACAAGCAAAGGTGGAGATCCAATGAAGGAGCGTGAACAGAGGAGCAGGAACAAGCAAAGGTGGAGATCCAATGAAGGAGCGTGAACAGAGGAGCAGGAACAAGCAAAGGTGGAGATCCAATGAAGGAGCGTGAACAGAGGAGCAGGAACAAGCAAAGGTGGAGATCCAATGAAGGATCGTGAACAGAGGAGCAGGAACAAGCAAAGGTGGAGATCCAATGAAGGAGCGTGAACAGAGGAGCAGGAACAAGCAAAGGTGGAGATCCAATGAAGGATCGTGAACAGAGGAGCAGGAACAAGCATAGGTGGAGATCCAATGAAGGAGCGTGAACAGAGGAGCAGGAACAAGCAAAGGTGGAGATCCAATGAAGGAGCGTGAACAGAGGAGCAGGAACGGAACAAGCATTGGTGGAGATCCAATGAAGGATCGTGAACAGAGGAGCAGGAACAAGCATAGGTGGAGATCCAATGAAGGAGCGTGAACAGAGGAGCAGGAACAAGCATAGGTGGAAATCCAATGAAGGAGCGTGAACAGAGGAGCAGGAACAAGCAAAGGTGGAGATCCAATGAAGGAGCGTGAACAGAGGAGCAGTAACAAGCAAAGGTGGAGATCCAATGAAGGAGCGTGAACAGAGGAGCAGGAACAAGCAAAGGTGGAGATCCAATGAAGGAGCGTGAACAGAGGAGCAGTAACAAGCAAAGGTGGAGATCCAATGAAGGATCGTGAACAGAGGAACAGGAACAAGCATAGGTGGAGATCCAATGAAGGATCGTGAACAGAGGAACAGGAACAAGCATAGGTGGAGATCCAATGAAGGATCGTGAACATAGGAGCAGGAACAAGCATAGGTGGAGATCCAATGAAGGAGCGTGAACAGAGGAGCAGGAACAAGCAAAGGTGGAGATCCAATGAAGGAGCGTGAACAGAGGAGCAGGAGCAAGCATTGGTGGAGATCCAATGAAGGATCGTGAACAGAGGAGCAGGAACAAGCATAGGTGGAGATCCAATGAAGGAGCGTGAACAGAGGAGCAGGAACAAGCATAGGTGGAGATCCAATGAAGGAGCGTGAACAGAGGAGCAGGAACAAGCAAAGGTGGAGATCCAATGAAGGAGCGTGAACAGAGGAGCAGTAACAAGCAAAGGTGGAGATCCAATGAAGGATCGTGACCAGAGGAACAGGAACAAGCATAGGTGGAGATCCAATGAAGGATCGCGAACAGAGGAGCAGGAACAAGCATAGGTGGAGATCCAATGAAGGAGCGTGAACAGAGGAGCACGAACAAGCAAAGGTGGAGATCCAATGAAGGAGCGTCAACGGAGGAGCAGGAACAAGCAAAGGTGGAGATCCAATGAAGGAGCGTGAACAGAGGAGCAGGAACAAGCATTGGTGGAGAGCCAATGAAGGAGCGTGAACAGAGGAGCAGGAACAAGCATAGGTGGAGATCCAACGAAGGAGCGTGAACAGAGGAGCAGGAACAAGCGTAGGTGGAGATCCAATGAAGGAGCGTGAACAGAGGAGCAGGAGCAAGCAAAGGTAGAGATCCAACAAAGGAGTGTGAACAGAGGAGCAGGAACAAGCATAGGTGGAGATCCAACGAAGGAGCGTGAACAGAGGAGCAGGAACAAGCAATGGTGGAGATCCAATGAAGGAGCAGGAACAGAGGAGCAGGAACAAGCATAGCTGGAGACCCAACGAAGGAGCGTGAGCAGAGGAGCAGGAAAAAGCATAGGTGGAGATCCAATGAAGAAATGTGAACAGAGGAACATAAATACAGAAATGCAAAAGGAAAGGCAGAACCGCGTAGAAGCGAAATGAAAAGGGAACAGGGGAACAGTAGAAATACCTAAACAAAAAAGTGAAAGTGTCAAGATAAGCAGGCAACGAGAGAGAGAGGTAAGGATTAGCACGGCAAAGCAAGTGTGGTAATGAACAAGGCACGCTCAGAGTAGCGTAGAATGAAACCAGAGATAATTGAAACGGAAAACAGAACAAAAGAAAAGCAAGAGAAGGCAACAGAATGAGGGGAAAGGCTGCAGAGGGGACGACCGAGAGATCGGAGAGAAAAGGAAGCAAAAAACGCCAAAGCAGCTAGAAACAAGACCCTGAGGAGAGAGGACAGAAGGGCTGATGTACTGCTGTTAGGCTGTGGCGGTGTCAAGAGTGATTTATTTTTTGTTCTATTTCCTGAAGGAGCGAGGAGAAACGAAATACCAAAAACCTGCAAGCTGCAAGCTGCATTGACTCCCTCTGCCTGTCTTCAGATCGACGAGCGAACGGTGCCCCAAAGCTAAGCGGTGAAAAGGACGCCGATAACTTTAAACGGCGCTAAATTTGCATCTACAGACTCTGCTTACCGGAGCTCACGTGACCAACAGCTGAGCTTAAAGCCACAATCACGCCGCCCTTGCAGCGGAAGCCCTGAGGACAGAAGGGCTGATGTACTGCAGTTAGGCTATTTGGCGGCTTTGGCAAGGAAGCAAAAGTACTAATCCGCTCCCAGAAAGTGGTCACGCTACGGATCCAAAACACAGAAAGTGGAGACTGTGGCACACTGGTCTTTGCTCCATTTCTGTGCCTCCAGCAAACTTCACACGACACCGGAACACATTTGACAAAAACAAAAAGACAGACGCCCCGCCCCTAAGAAACAAAGAGCCCCCACAACCTGCAAATAACCTCCCCCCCCAGTGAAGCAATCTGAAAGCAGTAGGAGGCCAATAGCGACTAAAACACATCGCAAAATTAAACTAGAACGCAGAGATACAACACCAGCGTGTATCTGTACCAACCAGACCACAACGAAACAGCGGCAAACTAATTACTTAACCCCCCAGCAACCTTGATAAAACCTCATGACACGCACAACAAAGAAGACTAGGAACACAGAGATAACCCCCCCACGCATGACGCTGAGAAACAACATCATGGAAACCTCAGACGATCAGATTGCACCCAAGAAAGAAAACGGGAAAAAACCAAACGACCCTCCCAGAGACTACATCGACAAAGAGGAAGGTGAAAAGAAAGGAATAGAAGGAAACGTAAATGAAATAAAAGACGCAAACCCTGCCGACAAAACCGGAAGAAAAGAGGAAATAGAGATAAAAGCCCTAATTCAGCAGACAATCGAGGTTCATTTCCCACCAGCCGAATCAATACACCAACTACTGACTCAAAGCACCCCAAAGCAATGTAAAAAAACTGGAATCATTGATGATCTAAACCCGGGGAAGATGGATGCCCCAAGAGAAGATACTCAAAACCAAACAAATTCAGTGATAGAAGAAAACATGCAAAAGAAGAATGACGTAGGAGAAAAAGAAAAAGGAAAAGAGACAACAAACAAAGTGGCGCATGAAGAAGCCGAAGAAAGGGACAAGAAAATCTTAACCCAGCAAGAAAAGGCTTTGAAAGCGCAAAAGAAATGGCAAACGCTATATGATAGCCGTAGACACTCACAACAACTTGAGACAAAGAAAAATGAACAGTCTATCCACAAAGCTGCTAGATTGTCGCTTGACATAACTGAAATCGAAAACCTAATGCGGAACCACGAAAAAAGGAGAGAGATATTTGGGCCCACAACCAACAAAAAACAAAACAAGCTCTATGTTCGGAAATTTAAGAACAGCAACGGGACTAACAACGAGTGAACAAAAGAACAAACACGGCGGGAGAATACCACAACAAGCAAAGGAACAACATACAGATCCCACAGAAAACCTATTCCCATATAAGGAGACAACAAATAGCAAATGTAGATGTAATAATCCTGGAGAACACGAGATAGCGTCTATACCAACTTCAATGCTAGATCTACAAAATATGCTAATAACAACTACAACACAATCTTTGTTGCCATACATGAAGCTACAAGAATCCCTAATAGAATCAATAAAAGACCAACAACCCTTACTGCATTAATCCACTCAAAACAAAGCTACCTAGAACAATGCATGAATAAAATAATTGAAAGATTAGAAAGGGAAGCCCAAATTAGCCATACATGGCAAACAAGATTATTTGATATTGCACGTAGCGACAGAGCTGTGAAAACGGATCTGACCCATGCTATAATCACAATGATGACAACAATCAACAAAGAAAAAGGACGGCAAATACCAATAACAAATAATAAAAGACCAACTGAAGCTGCTCGACAGCAGGAAAAGATAGATAAGAACGAACCTATAAAAACCACGGAAAGCCCAGATGGAAACATCCCGTCAACGGGCAATGAAACAAAGTTGATCGATTTAAGCGAAGAGACAAACCCAGCAACCAAAACTAACTGCCCAATCGCGAGAGAGACAGAAGAGGCTACAGAGCCAAAAGAGGATGGGAAAGCGAGACAAAAGCCCAAAAGACAGAAACATACGAGATCTTCTCCAAAGGAAACAAGACTGTTATGAATAAAGAGCCGGCTAAAAAAGCGATAACCCTGAGAAAAAGAAAACAAAGAGGTTCCCGCGCCTTCCTACGAAACCTGACAATCCCCCCAAACAATCCCAAGTCAAAAGAAAACAATAAAAAACAGGGTAACAATAAAACCCCACAGTGGAAAAATTCCAAAAAAACACACCAAAAGAAAAAGAACAAACAACTGACTGCAATAACAAAGACACAGAAATAGAAGAGCTAATCAATCTTTCAACATATACAGAAGAACTGAACGACCAATCTGAAGAAGCACAAATTGAAATTACAGAAGGCTCTATGATCATAATAGATGAATATGAAGAGGAGCAACCAGAAGAAAACAAAATTCAGGAGAGCTCCACCTTCGAAATCAGCCTTGATGAAATATCGAAAACAGATTGGGAAGACGACGAAGACTTAATTACCGATTTGGAAGCCGAATCCTCGTCTATGGAGAATGAAGAAAACAACAAAGACAAGATTGAAGCAAGAAATAAGAACACAAAAAATGCAATAAAATTACCAATCTTCATTCATCCATATAACAAACAGACCAAGGAAAAAATAAAGAAAATAAAGCTAAAAATAACAAAGACTGAAGACGACAATCTCATAATGAACCGTACTAACGTGCTTAGACTATTCCAAGCAATCCCAAGCATGAAGGAAATAACAACGAAGGAGATACATACTGTCGAATTCTGCAATGAAACAACAACCGATCAAGTGAAGATCATGTTTACGGCAGAAAAAGACTTGAATAAATTAATAGAGAACAAATCAATCTTTATGCAGCTAGGTTTTGAAGTAGCAATGATTGAAGAAACGACAAACATGGAGGAAAAAAAAAATCTCACGCATCGGACCAGAAAACAATCCGACAACAATGAAAAGACATACACCAAACAGATAGACCCTCGGAGCAAAACATCTGCCCAAGAGTGCCCAAGAGACCAAGACAAAGAAAAGGGAAACGATCACAAATGTTTCCAAAACCGGCATGAGCTTTACCGAAAATACGGAATATGGAGACAACAGGAGAACACAACAAGGAAAAACGAAGAATACGAGCATTACAGAAATTATGAAACATTGAAACATGGAGACAACAAGATAACACAACATGGAGAAACGAAGAAAGTTATAAACAAAGAAGATAACAACTAAAAGAAAGAAATACGAATTCCACCACGCTATGCTCATGGAACACCCGGGGACATAGTCATTTATTTCATGCAAATAATTCAATGCTACCCTTGGCCGACATAATTTGTCTCCAGGAAAATTGGATAACAGAACAAACAGTAAGCGACAGATATACAGTAATAATGAACCCAGCAATCAAGAAGAAAAAAGGCCGCCCGTCATCCGGTCTCTTAACGCTAACTAAAAATGGGCGGAACCTCGACCTTATAGAAACAGAAAACATAAACCCTTGGATCCAAATAACAATACTCAGATGTAAAACAGAAAAACCGGAGAAAGAAATAACAAATAGACACCACAGAGAAGAGGAAATATGGTGCCTAATGAACCTTTACTGGAACCCAGTAAGCATATCAGATGAGAAATTCATAGATGCGGTATTCTCAACTATAGACAATGCCAAGGAGACACACAATATCGCAGAATTCATAATATGCAGAGATTTAAACATCCACATGTTCGACAAAGAAGGGAAAGAACTAGAGAAACATTCCATGTCAATCAGAGCTAAGAACTGGAATAAAGACACAATATCCAGAAACCTGAGTAGATCGGACACCAATGACACAACAACAGGAAGAAGGATGGAAACCTGGTCAAGAGGAAACTATATTGCCGCAATTGACTATATATACTTATCCAAAGGTTTATATGAAGAACTCAGAGAAACACAAAATATTCAAACAAAAACCAGTGACCACCTCATAATGAAAAGAACTTGGTACACCGCGAAACCAACCAACGATAGAATGGAATCAATAGATCTGGAGGTAAACAACGGAAGAAACAGACAAAAAATTTGACAAAAAAAGATAGAACATAATGAGTAATTCAAGATTACCGGACAATGAAAAGATTAACTATGAATGCCTACTATTACCCTATAAATGCAAGAATAGACCCTCTATTGAAAGAAAAGCGATAAAAACTCATGCTCATGCCTTCAATGAGAAGATAAGAACCAAAATAAAGGAACTGAGAAAAAAAAATAAAAGCTATACTGAAGTATAATACAAATGAGAAAACAAAACATTAAAAGCGGTGAAACAAGAATACAGAAACTGGATAAAGAACAATAGAGATAAAATAATGCAAGATGACGCCGAGATGATGCTACAAAATATAAACAAAAGAAACACAAGACAAATATGGACGTTGCTACCAAATACCAAACACACTGATCGCCGACGCACCTGAGGCAAGCTGGACAACATTCTACAGAAATATATGGCCACAGAAAAAACAAGAAAAGAACAATCCAAGACACGGAAAACAAAACTTGGGAATGGGACTATGAAGACATACAAAAAGCAATCAGAGCCCTAAACATATCCAGAGCTCCGGGCATGGATGGTCTTATCAAATATGATAATAAAACAAAACCCAGAAGCATGGGGAGCAATATGCCAGAGCATATTTGAAATGATCCAGAGCACTAAATCAATCCCTAAAACAAGCGACAATAATACCCATATTTAAACATGGTTCCACAAAAGACCCACGAAATTACCGACCGCTAGCATTGCTGGATCCACTGGGAAAAATATTCACCAAACTCCTACTAGAGAATTTGAACAGATGGGCAAGAAAAGAAAAAAAATACGTAACCAGCCAAACGGGCTTCGTAAAAACAATCGGCACTAACATCAACCTCCTAATACTAAATATACTGAAGCACAAAGCCAGAAGTACGAAATCACAAATCTATGCTGCATTTGTAGACTTAAGACTAGCCTTCGACTCTGTGAACAGAGATGCACTATGGGAGAAACTGAATATGTGGAAGTGCCCAAACAACATCATAGAACCTATCAAACTCTTGTATGACAATACCAGTATAAGAGTCAGACTATCGAAAGAAGGCACTCTGACCGAACACATAAGAACATGGAACGGCCTGAAACAAGGATGTCCGCTCGCCGCCATGCTTTTCCATCTTTATAGGGCAGACCGCGAAGAAAACTTCTACACACCGCAAGTGAATCCGCCAAGAATACATAATACAGAAATACCTTGCATTCTATATGCTGACGATATAGTGCTGTTAGCAAAAACACCAAGAGGACTGCAGATAGCGTTGAAAAATCTAGAAGAATACATGGGAAAGAATCAGCTAGAAATTAACACACAGAAAACGAAAATAATGACATTAAAGAAAGAAACAAGGAAAACCGGAAAAACACCCTTCTTTCACATAGGAAAAGACAGAGTGGAGCAAGTAAAGACAATAAAATATCTCGGGGTATGGATATCACAATCCCCCACTGAAGAAGAATGGATGCAGCTACTCAAAGACAAGACCGCATCACTTGCAAGACAGGCCAAAATAATACACAGAAGATACAGAAAATTCTCCTTAACACCAGTAGTTACCTTCTATAAGCAAAAAGTAACAGCAATACTAACTTATTGAGCAGAGGCGATGATAAACATCGACAGATCCATCTGGAATAACTTAGAGGGAAAATTCTGGAAGAAAGTGCTAAACCTACCAATGTCTCTGCCTGTACCTTGCCTTACAATCACTTGAATCCATTGTGCTATGGAAACAACTCGACCTATATAGGAAGATCATGAATCAAAGCTATGCACTCCTGCTTGAAATACTCAGATCCGACAAAAACAACAACGCTGAAAACACACTCGCAATATGGAAAAGAGCGATATAAGACAAAAGAATACAACAAGACATATCTATGGAAATGCTGCTAGAAAAACCGCAAAAAGCTAAGATCAAAGGTAAAGAGAATGACTGGATGAAGACAACACAAGACAAATTCAAATACCGACATCATATGCAATGTGCACTCAATTCCAGAAGAGTTAATCAATTACCGGCGTACCTGACAATGTTTCCATCCTCAAAAATAAGAAATACATTTATGAGACTGCGCCTAAATATCCTCCCAACACGAGACATAATGGCAGCGAGGAAGCAAATCCCAAAAACGAAAAAATATTGTCGATTCTGTAAAGACAAAAAGATGATAGAGACACTCCATCAAATAATCATGATTTGCCCTGCTCTTGATGAAAAAAGGCAACTATCGAGAGAATGGTTCATGAAAACGGCAAAGGTACTCGACCTGGAAGATCGCTGGGCAACAATGATAGCAGGAAATGAAAAACAACTGATCTTCGCCATAATTTCGTTTTGGAACAACATAATGAATGTAAGTCAAACAGGATAAAGAAACAAGAAGATAAAGAAACTAACACCAAAAGTAAATCACAGAGGACAAAAGAGAGTTAATGACACGAGGAAAAAAAAACATTCAGCGCAGCACAGCTGATTTGCAAACAGAGGAGAAAGTAATAAGATGAGAGGTTTGAATGCAAACCAAAACATTTTAATAATAAAAAATAAAAAAAGGAAACAAGACCACAGCACGTGGCAACGAAGAAAAGAAAGATGAAACAATGGACAACGGCAGCCTCCAATTGGAAATGTAGTAGAAGTCAGTCAGGAGCGGAAGTAGCAAAGTGCTGAACTGACCTGTCTCTTGACATATGTAGAATGTTGCCGGAAGGTAGGTTAGGTGCCATTTTGGGAAAAACTAGACTATTATCTTGCAGTATAGACAGCATTTAAGAGATGCCATCTTGCAGTGAGTTTGAAACGGATCCGATTATATTTCTTCCAATTGGGCCACAAGGACTGTGGTGTTGGTTTCCTAACAGAATATTCCTTTGCCAGAAGAAACACATCTGAAGAACTGCAGTCCTGGGACACCATGCCTCACGCAGAGAAGAGATGGATACAAACTCTCTATGACGTGCCCTACACCCATGTCTGCATGATTTGTGGGGACTCTAAAGTCAGGACATTCTCAAACTCAGCCCAAGTGAGCATAATCAAAACTCAACCAAGTGCATGCTGGGTACAATTGGAATGTGAACCTGCTGTAGCAAGGCTCTACTACTACCAAATGGATCCTACATTTGCAGTTTAATGCCTCATGATGTGGTGTGTCTGTGGGGATTGCCAGATTGATCACAGTCTTAAATGTGGTGAACTGTTGCAGTTATGTTCTACATCCGCCAGTGCAGACTAAGCTAGTGCTATTGAACTGGCCTAAAGGGAAGCTATCACCACTGAAGTTCCTACAATGAACACTGAGACTGGCATATCTCCTGAATGTGGTGATGTACAGCACAGGCACCACAATGACTTTCATGGACTCATCCAACAGAGTACTGCAGCTGGCCAAAGATCTACTAGGGAGATTACCGGAATGGCCAATGGAGCTTTAAGCCCTGGTCGAAAGCCGTGTTCAAACAAATGGGAGCTCCAGCATAAGCTCCATCTACAGGCTGACGAATGCAGTTGCTTTTTTGAATCCATTCAGTGGTTTTTAGAGTGATTTGGAACTTCAGTCATGGGGATCACACCTGTGCTCTACATCCTTGTAGCTGAGTTCCACCTGATCCTGATCAACGTTTTACGTTGTCATGACAAGCAGAATTGAACTTGTCAATGCACCAAAATTGAATAACAGATGTAAACTCTTTAGAACTGTTTGTGTGGTAAAGATCCGCTCGTCCCTGATTCGTCAACGTTCATCAGCAGCTTAAGACTGTCTGCTAACAAGTACCTGCTGCGGCTGGATCATCTCAAGAATTAAATAAATGTTTGTTTTGACATTCAGTAAATAGTGAAGATTCTAAGTGAATATGTTTAGCAAATGAGTCTTCTGCTATGTTTTACAGCCCTTTGTCACTTCACTCTTATTCCTGTGTTACTTGTGAAGCATACATGGCCTGTTTCCCCCTTATGAGGGGTGACATGTATTTTGTAGGTCTGTCCATATTAGCCAAGTATCTGTGCCGCAAAACAGACCCTTCATGTTTACTGAAATACACAGTGCAATGAAAACACATTGAAATGCAGGTCGCGAGATTTGCTTTTCCATTTTAAGCAGGCCTTTTGCTAAAATGCAAGTACATTCGAGTTTTTTCCATTCATCCGAGCTTTGCGCCACCAACCTTGAGCTAAGTACATTCTGGGAAGGAAACCAATTTACTCGCAAAACACAAAACATAGGTTAAGCAAACATTGAACTATGGATTGCAGCCCTCCTGTAGTTCTATAACGTAGTTTTAAACGGGAAACTGTTCGCTGGCAAGTTCCTCAATATTTCCTAATTGCCATGACCTGGGCCATGTCCTATCTCCTGATTTGCACAGGAAGGGTGCTTTCAGCTAAACATACCGTTTTTGGCAAAATCCCTAAATGCAATTGAAAGGCAGAAAATTATCCTTGGCTGGTCAAGTGCACACGTATAGACAGATAAAAATACAATCTGGCAAAACCCCTGAATACCATTGAAGGATCAATAATTATCCTTGACTAGTCTGAGCCCAAATAAAGTAATGTCAGCTAAGAATCCATTATTGGCAACATTCCTAGCTGCCACTGAAGGACAGAAGCCAGGTCCTTTGCCATGCTGCATACATGGATAATGCCGTCAGCTAAAAACCCATTATTGGTGAAATTCCTAGTTGCCACTGAAGAATAGGGAGAGTAGGCGTGGAAAAGCTTGAAAATTATTGATTATTTTTATTATTATTATTATTATTATTATTATTATTATTATTAAAAGCTTGAAAATTGGGAGCCCAGGGGCTATGTAACAGGGTGAGTTCAACCCCTGAGGACCGCTATTCAGTACGACAGAGCTGTCAGGAAGACAGAGGCAGACGCAGATGGCTGGAAGAAAGCATTGAGACTTTCTTAGGATGCCACTCCTAATTCATTGTCTGGATTTTTTGAAGCCCTAAAATGGGTTCTGGATATTTTTATATGTTTTTAGCCGAATTTAAATTTCTTTTGAGCTGCTTGGGGAAGGAATTTTACTTTTCTCCAAGGCACCTTATCCAGCTAACAGCGTAAGGGCCTAAGAGCAGACACATAATTGTGGATTAACTATATTACGACCAACAGTGAGTCCAATGGACATTTCTTTCTTTTTAAAGCATTCTATCCTCATGTAATGCATTTTAATGCATTTTTGATGAAAAGCCTGTGGTGCTTTAATAGGTGACTTTTTGGAATTTTTCCAAATTTTCCTATTTTCCATTTTTCATTTTTATTTTGAATTGTGGATTCTTTTCCAGGCATCCAACCTTTTCCAGTCCACGTTAGTGAGTATAAGGGGCCTCTTCTACCCGGCATTTGATGTCACATTGAGAAAGGGATTGATATTGATATTTTATTTCTATTGCGCTCGTACACAAGTGTTTCAGAGCTCGACAAGGCAAGGGAGGGGAACAGGGGAGAACACAACAGCGATCTTACTAGACCCAGTGACATTGACAACGCAAAATTCCATGGGAGAGGGAGATGGGAAAAGTGCATGGAAGGGGGGAGAAGTGGAAAGTGCGAAGCAGAGGAGAAACAGATAAATAACAATAAATAAATAATAAAGGCAACAAACAGTGGTAGTACAGCCAGCAATTTCCAAGTGCTAGGTTTAAGGCAGCAGACAGGGTAGGTCTGATAAGTGCAGGAAGAAAAAGGGGGGGCTGTATGGGTACAGATACAGAACCCAGTGCAAGGGGTGGTCCGGAGGCAGTGCGGGAGGGTGGCAGGGTGAGCAGGTACCTGGGCCCGGAGGACAGAGGGTGGCCAGGTGCACGGTGCCAAGAGAGAACAGATCAGCAGTGGAGAGGGGAAGCGAAAGCAGAAGAAAAGAGGAAGGCCTTGAGGTGCTTACGGAACCAGAGATGGGTCTCCTCAGATTTTAGGGGGTCATTCCGAGTTTGGAGGTAGCCGGGTCCGGGTAGGCGGAATGGGGACTTTCTGGGTCTTCCAACCTTGGAGGACCCAGTAAGTCCCCATTCCGAAAACCATTCCCCATTCTCATTTGAGCCCCCATAGGGCTCAATGGGAATGGGGAAGTCGCTAATTACTAGTGCCCTGGTCCCTTAGCTGGACCCGCTAAGGACGTCTGGTCAGACGTCCTTTGCGGGTCCCGCAAAGGGACCTCGGAATAGGGCGGTAGGGGTTTAACGGCACCGGCATCCTTACCAGTGCCGTTGAACCCTGTTCCAGACGGAGGCCTCAGCCGAAGATAGAGATCCACCCCCAGCTCGCCCAGCTCGTTTCTTTGAGAAACGACTGACCCTGAGGGAGTTAGAGGTAGAGGAGCTTGAGAGAGGAGGTATTTGCGGAGGGATAGCTGAAGGTATTATGGACGCAGGCCCCAGAAAGCTTTGTGGACAATGCAGAGGATTTTGAATTTAATCCTTGCATCCACTACGAGCCAATAGAGAGATTTCAGAGCTGGAGAGATACGGTCCCTGGGCTTGAGGCCAATGACAAGTCTCGCAGTCCTTTTCTGGATTAGTTGCAGAGGGCGGAGAGTAGAGGCAGGTAGATTTAGAAAGAGGGTGTTACAATGCTCCAACCTAGAGAGAACCAGAGCTGGGGATTCCATGAGCTTCTGGGGGAAGGAGAGGAAAGGCAGAGTACCTCTGAGGAGGTGCAGTAGGAGGTTTGACTTTTTAGAGACCTCAGAGATGTGGGCGGAGAAGTAAAGGGTGGTGTCAAAGATGACCCTGAGGTTCTTGCCTCGCAGGTGGGGGTAGGAGGAGGGCCAAGGGAAGCCGGCCAGAGAGTGAGGGGAAAGGATGGTGAAGGTGTGCCAATGAGGAGGATCTCAGTCTTGCTGGCATTCAGACTAAGATCATTGGTGGCACACCAATCTTGAATGGCAGTTAGGCAATCAGAGAGGAGAGAGGGAGAGGAGGTAGCCGAGGGCAGCCTGAAAATGAGTTGAGTGTCGTCAGCGTAGCACTGGAAATTTGAGCAGAACATGGCAATGCAGTGGGCGAGAGTTGCCAGGTATTGGTTGAAAAGCCAGGGTGAGAGGTTAGACCTCTGAGGAACACCACAGGTAGAGAGGAAGATAAATAATAGGAAGGACCCAAGTTGGACCTGGGAGGGTCGATCAGAATTGGAATGAAGGTTAAGCTGAGAGATGGCCACCTTTTCCAGGATTTTGCCCAGAAAGGGAGTAATGGAAATTGGGCGATAGTTAGCTGGACAAGAAGGATCAGCTGTAGGTTTCTTGAGAAGAGGATGCACAATGGAGTGCTTCAGTGGGGAGGGGAAGGATCCTGAGGCAAATAATTGGTTGCAAAAGTTGGCAAGGGCTGGAGCGAGGGTGTCAATGTGGTTCTTGATGGTTTTAGAGGGACAGGGATGAACCTGTTTTGACGGGGCTATCATAGATCAGACTTGTCGAGCGACCTCGTTAGGGGAGAAAAGAGGAAAGGACGAGAAGGATGGTGGGGCGGTGGCTAAAGGAGGGTCAGCATGCACAGATGGAGAGGGGAGGGGAGGGGTGAGGGTGTTAATGTTAATGTTAAAGGATATTTGCATCACACACTATCACCACTGGAGTGGTGCCCTGGCAGAGAGGGTGGACAGGATGTCCTGGGTTTTTTTAAATGAAGTGAGAGGCAAGGGCATTGCAAAGAGCCTGGGAGGCAACAGGGGGGGTAGAGACTGCAGCAGGGTTGGCCAGCTCCTTGCAGATTTTAAAGAGTTTGGCCGAGTTGTTAGATGCCGCAGAGACACAAGCTTGAATGTGGACTCTCTTCTTGGTGAAGACAGAGAGTCGGTATTGCCTTTGTAGCAGGCAACAGGCCAGTTTGTCATAGGATGAACAGGAAGCCCTCCATTTCCTGTCTGCCGCCCTACACGTACGTTTAAGTGTAGCTAGGTCAGAGTCATACCAGGAAATGCACTTGGCTTTAGACTTCAAACTGATCCTCATGACAGGGGCAAGAGCATCAAGAGTATCAGAAATTGAAGAGCAGAGACAGGGCTGTGTCAGGATGTGAGACAGCCAGAGGTGCAGGGGGTGGGGGAGAAAAAGTGGCGGCAAAAGCCTCAACTGACACACGCTCCATGGGCCGGGTGTCCGAGAAGGTAGGTGGCAGTGTTGGCGTAGGCTTGGCTTGGGGGGAAGAGAGGGAGAGATGAGAGGATAGGAGGGAGTGATTGCTGCGGGAGAGAGGAGTGGTCAGAGGGATGGAGAGGGGGAGGTCAGACAAGACAAGACATCAGAGTGTGTGCCCTGCAGAGTGAGTCAGGCCAGAGGGGAGGATGGACAGGGAGAGGGAGTCACAGAGGTCATGGAAGAGTACAGAGGAGGAACAAGGAAAGTCTAAATGTATATTGAGGTCACCGAGGAGGAGGAGTTGAGTGGTAGAGGCCAGGAGGGAGGAGGAGAGGTCTGCCCACTCAGAGCGAAATTAGGTGATTTGACCAGGAGGCCGGTAGATGGTAGCCACAGTAAGAGGATGGGTAGGCGAGAGAGAAAGCCTACAGACAAGGCATTCAAAAGAGGAATAGGTCTGAGTGGGAATTATAGAGGCAGGAATCCACTCAGTAATGATCACGGCTACCCCCCCACCATACCGGGAGGATCTGGGTGCGGAGAGGATCTTGAAGCCATCAGGGAGGAGAGTGTCAAAGCTCATGACAGAGCTGGCCTGAACCATGTCTCAGTAAGACCAAGTACATCAAGGTCTAGTTCTTCAAGGAGGTGGCAGATGTCAGAGGAATGTTTGACAGCACAGCGAGAGTTGAGAGTGGCAATATGAAGAGGTTGCTAGTCTTAAACACCTTCCGGGGAGGGGTACAGATCAGAGGTATGCCCTGCGGAGGAGAAAGAGCCCTAGGAGGTGCAGAGGAGGAGGAGGAGAGAAAGGGTAAGGTAGCCAAGGGGGGAGAGGATGGGACAGCAGGAGATGAGAAGAAATTGATGAGGCGAGGGAAGCGCCTATCAAAGACGAGGAGATTGGCCTGAGGGTCTTGGACCATGACAGTGCCATTTAGATAGACATTAATGATGACTTTAGAGTAGTCGAAGGAAGCCATGAGAACTTCCCAGCGAGGCCACCATTAATGGGAGAGGAGGAGATAGGACAGAGCACAGAGATCATATGAGGAGTCCATAGATCTGACGAAGGAACGACAAAGGGGATGTCGGTGAAGGTCTGTCTGGAGGAAGCATTGGAGTAGGTGTCGGCGATAGGAAGACCAGGGTTAGAAGCCAGGATATCCTTTTTGAACTTCCTCCTACCAGACTTAGTGAGAAGGGAAGGATAGTCAATGGAGAAGCAGTTGGAGAAGATAGGAGAAACTTAAAGCGCCATGGGGGTGGAAATGAGGAGAGGGTGGAGAAACTGGGGGTCTAAGGCAGGTAGGTGTGGGACAAAAGATAGTGGTGAGGTCACTGGGATGGCAAGTTACAGAGAAGCATCAGTATACAAGCAAAATACAGAGATTTTCTCAATGGGCAGCAAGATTTGATTTTTTAGCACAAAGTAAAAACAGCAAGATTTGACTTTTGACTTTTTAGCACAAAGCAAACACAGCAAGATTTGACTTTTCAGCACAAAGCAAAAACAGCAAGATTTGACTTTTTAACACAAAGCAAACACATCAAGATTTGAATTTTCAATCTTGGATTCAGATGTTAGCAAAGGGTTTTAGGAAGCACTGCACATCAGGATGACAACATGGGAGTAACAAGCAGAAAGAACCGTGATAGTCAAAGGTGGTAGGAGTGAGTCCATAATGACGGAAGTAAGCCATAGTTCTGGAGGAGGCATAGTCAAGGCAGTCCGGATTTCTTAGAGGAGTGAGGTGGCAGCATCATTGTGGTATTGACATTGAGGTATTGACTATTGATTGAGGCAGAGGCCTCTATGACGTTGCCTAGCATAATTTGGTGAGGCAGGTGCTAGATTGCCTAGAATGATTTGGTGAGGCAGGTGCTAGATTGCCTATCATGATTTGGTGAGGCAGGTGCTAGATTGCCTAGCATATTCTGTAAGGTTGCCTATCATGATTTGGTGAGGCAGGTGCTAGATTGCCTATCATGATTTGGTGAGGCAGGTTCTAGATTGCCTAGCATATTCTGTAAGGTTGCCTATCATGATTTGGTGAGGCAGGTGCTAGACTGCCTATCATGATTTGGTGAGGCAGGTGCTAGATTGCCTAGCATATTCTGTAAGGTTGCCTATCATGATTTGGTGAGGCAGGTGCTAGATTGCCTAGCATATTCTGTAAGGTTGCCTATCATGATTTGGTGAGGCAGGTGCTAGATTGCCTAGCATATTCTGTAAGGTTGCCTATCATGATTTGGTGAGGCAGGTGCTAGATTGCCTAGCATGATTTGGTGAGGTAGGTGCTAGATTGCTTATCATGATTTGGTGAGGCAGGTGCTAGATTGCCTAGCATATTCTGTAAGGTTGCCTATCATGATTTGGTGAGGCAGGTGCTAGATTGCCTAGCATATTCTGTGAGGTTGCCTATCACGACCTGGTGACTGATTTCTTGGAGAGGGTTCATCAGTTTTAGGGGGTCCTTACGAGGTTGGAGATAACCATGCCGCTCTTTGCGGCATGGTTACCTCCTTACCGGTTACCGTGTCCGGTTGGAGGACCCGGTAATTCCTCATTCGAGGAACCCGGACCCGGTACATCCCCATTCCCATTCGAGCCCCCATAGGGCTCAATGGGAATGGGGAGGGAGCTAACAACGGGTGCGTTAATAACGGTGCCTGTTGTTAGCTCCCTGGTCTGCTAGCGGGACCCGCTAAGGGCGCCTGGTTTTACCAGGCGCACTTTGTGGGTCCCGCGAACAGGCTCGTAATAGGGCGGTAAGGGGTTAACGGTGCCGGCACCATTACCGGCGCCGTTAACACCTTACCGCCCAGCTCACAATGACCCCATTAGTCTTCATTTGAGGGAGAGGCAAATGACAAAGGTTAAGTGTGTTGTGTATAGTGATGATAATATGCTGTTTCCTTATTACAGATTTCTCATAAGTAAAAACAGAGTGTCAGACACATTCATTGAGTGTTCATTACCGAGTGATATATGATTTTGAGCATGCATATCATGTGTGGAGCATCTTTTTAAACTAATGTGTATTATACAAAGTACATGGGCCTCATTACCCGGTAGGAGGTAACCATGCCGCTATTAGCGGCATGGCTACCCCCTTACCGCATTCCGGGTCCGGGTAGGCGGTATGGGGACTTACCGGGTCATTCCGACCCTGGAGGACCCAGTAAGTCCCCATTCCAAATACCATTCCCCATTCCCATTTGAGCCCCCATAGGGCTCAATGGGAATGGGGAAGGAGCTAATAACGGTACCGCAATTTGCGGTACCGTTATTAGCTCTGAAGTCTCTGAAGTAAAACCAGGCGTTAAGGACGGTACCCGCTGAGGGTCCTCGTAGTAGGGCGCTAAGGGATTACCGGCACTGGTGACCTTACCGGTGCCGGTAATCCCTTGGCGCCTACCGTGTAATGAGGCCCCATGTCTTTTTAATACACACCAGGGGCTAATGGATGGTGTGAGCAGTGAACTATCAATATAAATACATGTGACGTTGGTAAACCGCTCCTGTCTCGGCAATTGTGAGCAGCCGCCTACTACAATTGTTGTTCCCTGATCTCATCTCCGTTGCACAGTGACAGGTACATGCCTTTCCTTACCCCTACACATACCACAGCCCCCATTGGGGTGTTTCAGGGCCACTCCACTTTCCTGAACATCTATTTAGATTAGAAGAGGGCCAGGGATTTCAAGTGGTGTTGCCACGGGTGAGCCAAAACCTTAGGCGCAATATATGATCACTATTATATATTTAGCAACATTATAGCCATATTGACCATGCGTGATACCTTTTGAACATGCCTAGAGAACTAAATCATTCTTAGTGACTGATTGTTCTGCCCAACCCAGGTGCTCTCTGCACAAGCAATCAGTTTAGTTGGAGCTGTGCTGAGGGTAAAGGGCACTAGCAGGATGGGGCAAGGGTGGACACGCACCTTGCAGAGGGCAATGCGCAGCCATGTAAAGAGAACAGGACTATGTGAATCTATGTCATCATAAAGAGAGACAAAGAAGGGAGACAAGTAGGTGGACGCATGCAGGATTGTAACCAGAGAGAGTCTGGGAGGGAGGATTGAAGAGAGTGGGGTAGGAATGTTGCCAGGGAATGGGGATATGGTGGAAATTAGGCAAAAGAGAGGCCCAAGACTGAAGTAGAGATCAATGGATGATAGAACGATTGATATACTGAAGCAACCTCCTTTCAGAAAATATCAAAATTAATAGATCCTGTCTATGTGCTAAGCAGAATGCTGTGCTGACCATTCTCTAACTTGGAACCAGTCAACGGAACATTACTAAGTTACAGGTTACACAAAGCAACGCTATTAGGGCAGCATTAAATATCCCAAGGAACCAGCATATCTCTGACACCAGACGTTGCCTTCACTGGTTTTCAGTCTCCCAAAGAATCTGACTTTAAACTCTAGCAAGCACGCACTAATGCCTGGCCAACCAGGCTCCAAAATACCTGGCCAACCGCTTCACACCTCACACCTCCATTCGCCCACTTAGAGGAGCCCAAGCCAACTGTCTTTCACTTCCAAGTTTCAAGCTTCAGAAAGCCGGGGTGCCACCTTCCCCGTCCTCGCCACCAAATTATGGAATTCGCTACCCAACTCCCACAGATCTGAATCCTCCTTCCACTCCTTCAAGAGAAAAGCCAAAATGTGGCTCTCAGAGCAGCACTCTTAGCATCATTTTTGCCACGCCATTCAACTGATTATAACAACTTACACTGCTCTTTCTGCTTGGCCTGGCTAGGCCTTGCTGTATCGTCTAATACTTTGTAAATATCCTGTAAATATCCTGTAATTATCCTGTTATTTTCTTCAAAATATTTTGATTTGTATATTGCCTTATGTTCGCTGTATTTCATGCTTCTGTACCTTTTAAGAAATGCGCCCAGATACCTACCGGCCAGGCGCGCTATACAAATAAATAAAATACAAAGAAAATACAAATACAAATTCACCAGTATTAAATAGAAAAGTCTTTCCAATGCCCCCACCTTACAGAAACAGCACTACATAGTCTAGATTGGGTTCCCTTGGCCCCCTATGTAAGATTGATCAGACACTTCTTTACTAACAACACATATAGTATCTCCTGGAGCACACAGAGTGGCTGTAAAATGCATCACCTCGAAAGACTTCGGCTCATTGAATACTACAAGGCGTCCCCTCCCAACAGATTCCATCTCCCACTGGCAACATCTGACCTTAATCTAACTTATTGAGACATTGCAACTGGGGTGGCTGCAGGGGACATAATGCCAAGTTGAGGTAATTCCAAACCACAAATCGGGGTTTATTCTTGAAGATTTAATAAAGTATCGGGCTGGACTAACTGGTGGTCACACTTCTGGGTGTGTCACCTTGACCCAACTGCAGCCTGTCCAGGGAACAGCATTATCTTACTGGTTCGGTCCTTTGATTGGTACTTAGCTGTGAAGGTTCAGTCGTTCAGTTCACAGAACCAGACGCCTTACTGCCATAAGTCTCTTCTGGGGCACAGGTACTTTGGCACTCCTGAGTCTTCTCGGATACTGAACAGCTTAGTGTTTAGGTAATCTTAGATTTCGTCAAACGCCATATTCCATTGTATATCCATTCAGCTGCCATCACGCTTTTTATCAAGTGTTGCATGGCTCCGCTGGTCAGTCTGCTCTGTTTCTGAAAACATGAACTTCTCTGATTTTCGATATTCATATTGTTTTTGAAGAGTTTGATGCTAGAGATAAGCCAGGTGGCTTTTTCCAAGCCACCCTTCTAATGTTTTCCCTTTATAAATACCCCAGGCTGCAAGCACACTGATTGCCCCATTGCACAACTGACTGCTACATCCCTTTCCTGTCATCGATGTAACTCTTCGATCTGTTGCTGAAGTCAGATGCCAGCCCCCTCGAAGCAATTCAGTAACTCTGTAGTAACCTGAAAGGCTGACAGAAGCAGAGTTAACAACATACTTTCTATATTACTAATTGTGTTGTACCAGAGAAACAGACAGGTAAGTGAAGCAAACCAGAAAAGACTTGCATGACTATATCACTGTGAAACCATGGCATAGTGGGGCTAGCAAACTCAGAGAAGCAAAGAGGAATCTCATGCTGGGATGCTTGGTACAACACTGCAACACCATGGCATAGTGGGGCTAGCAAACTCAGAGAAGCAAAGAGGAATCGCATGCTGGGATGCTTGGCTATAACACTGCAGAACCATGGCATAGTGTGCTAGCAAACTCAGAGAAGCAAAGAGGAATCGCATGCTGGGATGCTTGGCTGTAACACTGCAAAACCATGGCATAGAGGTGCTAGCAAAATCAGAGAAGTAAAGAGGAATCTCATGCTGGATGCTTGGCTGTAAAAGGTTGTTCAGCCTACTGGTCAGTATCCTTGTACAACATCTTTTTTTGCGGCAAAGTAAAAGGTTTGTGTTGAGAACAAAGTTAACGCACCTTTTCCCTACTTTAATTAGCTGTTCGGCAGCTAGAAGTTCCCTGCAGTGCTGTAGTTCATTAATTGTAGATTTCTTCAGTAACTGCTATTCAGTACCATTTATACTAAATGTACAAATGGAAAGGACATGTGGCTTCTATCCCAGAAAATCTGGTGTACAGTCAGAGGGTTTGTTTACAATAAGTTACCATTGTGTTCTAATAACAAGGTCACTTGGTGCTCATCCCAGACTATTAACCGAACACAAAGATGTAATATAATTTCAAGGTAGTGCTCGCATTTAATAAATATGACTTCCTACTTGCATCCAGGACTTGGGTCTACCGCTCAAATAACCTGCCCTTATAACAATGGCATAGACATGTCTACAATAAGTTACATGTCACTTCTGCTCATTAAATATTACCTCCACCGCTTTCCAGTGCTAAGCAATCTATATTCTCAAACCCTCTTTGAACTCACTTAGGCCATTCCTTAAACTCCACATGAATACTTACTGACTTCCTTTCTACTGCCGGCCAAAACACAGTCATCTACCTAATATCAGTATGTACTAAGAAGTGAAAGTCTGTCTCAGGTTTACCAACTAACAGGGTAATTCATAGAATCCAGCGCACAAGTAGCGCACGCGGCTGGCGCACAGCGTGCGCCTGCGATAGTCTGCGCCAGGCACGTGCGCTAAAACTGATTTCCGCGCACAGCGTATTCATGGATTTCATGCTCCCAAACCAGCCGTGGCGCAGAGAATCGCAGCGAGCCTGCAGCAGCGCCAGTAACGCCCCCAAGAACGCCCTCGCGCAAGGAAAAGCCATCAAAATCGCTAAATCATCGCTAAGGGCTGCGCTAACCCTGGACCACTTCACAGGGCAGGCAAACAAGGAAAGCAAAGCGGGCAATCTTCAAATCAGGAGTACGCGGGAAGTTCTACACGCGACTAGGCAGGGAACGTGAATTACAGGGGTATGCGGGAATTATCACACGCGAACAGCCAGGGAACGCGTATTACAGGGGTACGCGTGAAGTAGAACATGCGATAGGCCAGGGAACGTGTATTACAGGGGTACGCCTGAAGTAGAACACGCGATAGGCCAGGGAACGTGTATTACAGGGGTACGCGGGAATTATCACACGCGAACAGCCAGGGTGCGTGTATTACAGGGGTAGCGGGAAGTTCAACACGCGATTGGCCAGGGTACGTGTATTACAGGGGTACGCGTGAAGTAGAACACGCGATAGGCCAGGGAACGTGTATTACAGGGGTACGCGGGAATCATCACACGCGAACAGCCAGGGTGCGTGTATTACAGGGGTAGCGGGAAGTTCAACACGCGATTGGCCAGGGTACGTGTATTACAGGGGTACGCGTGAAGTAGAACACGCGATAGGCCAGGGAACGTGTATTACAGGGGTACGCGGGAATTATCACACGCGAACAGCCAGGGTGCGTGTATTACAGGGGTAGCGGGAAGTTCAACACGCGATTGGCCAGGGAACGTGTATTACAGGGGTACGCGTGAAGTAGAACACGCGATAGGCCAGGGAACGTGTATTACAGGGGTACGCGGGAATTATCACACGCGAATAGGCTGGGTGGGCCCTCACAGGTGTACCCTGTACACCCTCCACGGCCCCTGCAGGCAGCCCACAAAACAGGGGACTACCCTGCACACCTGATCATGTCCCCCTGCACCCCCATCCACCAGGGGCACCCTCCACCAGGCCCCCACCCATGTCTCCCACCACCCCCACCCCCCAGCAGTGCAGGGGCACCTGCCAGCAGGCCCCCACCCATGTCTCCCACCACCCCCACCCCCCATCCACCAGGGGCACCCTCCACCAGGCCCCCACCCATGTCTCCCACCAGCCCCACCCACCAGCACTGTGGGGCACGTGGCCAGCAGGCAGTCAGGCAGCAGCAGATGGCAGGTGGGAGCGTGCTCAGGGCTCTGGGGGACTGTAATTTGGCCTCCTGGCCAGGAGCGTGGTCTTTCGTGTTTGAACGCGTGGACAGCCTGATAGGGAGTGATTTTGCACGTGAAAATCCCACACTCAGCGAATCGCGCGAAAACCCGTCACCAGCATATGTGCGTCTATAGTTACCTGCACGTGCAGTGTCAAAGCGTGTGATTGGTGAAAATGGATCTACACGCAGGAGTGACAAAGCGTGTGATTGGTGAAAATGGATCTACACGCAGGAGTGACAAAGCGTGTGATTGGTGAAAAGTGAGCTACACGCAGGAGTGTCAAAGCGTGTGATTGGAGAAAAAGGATCCACACGCAGAAGTGACAAAGCGTGTGATTGGTGAACATGGGCCAAGCACGTACACGCCGTAAGTGACGCTGTACGTGTGGGCCTGTATATAAGGTAGTGTAGAACACCATTTCCTTGTACGTGCTTTTCGTGGAGAGCGAGTGGGTGAATTCTGTACTTCTTGTCGTTTCACACGCGATTTACTTCACGGCGTTTCCAGTTCGTACTCCCTGTTACCTCTGACAGCTTTTTCTCTTTTTCCTCTTGTACTGGTTTACCTGGGCCTGTTCCCTCAAACAGTGTCCCCTTCTACTGTTGTCCTGTCTCCTCAGACAGCGTACACATCTTCTTTTGGCGGGGGTGTTGCCAACCAAACGCGCTCATTTTTCACGCTCTTTTACCTGGCAGACGGTGAGTCACGCACGTATCTAACTTCTGTGCTTGCCCCGTGTGTAGCCTACCCCTTCAGAGGTCATTCTAGGCTGCGTGTGACACGCATACGTTCATTTAAGTGTTACTGGATGCCACAGCGTAGTGCAGGGTTTTCCATCAGCACACGTGGTCTAGGAGGGGTATTGTGCACGTTCCTTAACTTTTTTGGGGTGCCTGTGCGTTGCGTGACCCGTCATCTTTCCCCAGGGGTGTCATATAGCCTTGCCACTGCACTAGGGTACGAATACCATCTGGTACCCAACCCCTTTGACACCCAATTGCCCAGGACAATTGTGCACACCGACTCCCATACGCACAATAACATCAGTGCCATGGTTGGGAGGCGTGCAAGCCGTAAGGGTGGCAAAGGTGGCCGAGCCACACGTGGTGGCCGTGGAGGATCCACTAGGGGACGTGGTTGTGACTTGCAGGGTGCCCCTGTCCCCCCCAGTCTGGAGGACCAGTCAGGGACACCCATGCCCCCCCCCCCCAGTTGAGGGTCATGTGGCTGATACCAACCCTGATCAGCCCTTGTCGGACCAGCCCATTGTGGCACCAGACCTGTCCGAGGGTGATCCCATCGCTGACATCCAGGTCAGCAGGTCCACTGCACGTGCACCGGTGCACATTGGTGTCATCAGGGCACGCGCATCTATGCCAGATAGGTCATCTGCTGGCCCCCGTAGCCAGGGTGTGGCTCCATCCACCCCACCTCTCATACACCCTGCCAAGACTGTGTCGGTCCTAGTTCATGCACCTCAGATCAGGCCTGACCCCATCCCTCTACCCCCAATGCCTGCACCTACTCCCATGCTGAGTGTGCAATCCCACACACCCAGTACTGAGTCCACCACGGCTCCTGCCCCTAGTGTCCACAGCGGCGTAGGACACTCTGGATCCCCACCCCCTTCCAAGCGCAAGAGGAAGAGTGCACGTCCGGCACAGGCTGATGCCCCAGGCACGGCTGCACAGTCCGGCCCATCAAGGAAGCCAAGCTTCACAGACGCCGAACTGAATGCACTTGTTCAGTATGTGTCAGATCATGATAGGGAAATGGTCATCGTTGCAGGGTCCAAGACCACACATGCCAGACGCCAGGCACACTGGCAGACCATTGCTGACAGAATAAGTGCCCTTGGAGTAGTGAGGCGCACAGCTAGTGATTGCCAGAAGCGCTGGAATGACCTTAAGCGCAGGGCAAAGGATAAGCTGGCCTCAAGTCATGCCGCAACCTTGGTGACTGGAGGTGGGTCCCCAGCACAGGAAATAGAACTCACACCACACGAGTCCGTAGCTGGATCCTACGTCACCGAGGGACAACTCCAAGTTGTGGGAGATCTCCCTGATTACGAGGCATCATCCGGTGAGTGCACATGCATGTGTGTATTATCCATGTGCATGGTGTGTGTGTGAAGCATTCATGTTGGGTGCCTGTCAAGGGGGTGTGTGGCAGAGTTGATAGTGGCACCCATGTGCCTCATCCAGTATGTTCAGTGCAACACCATCTGCCCACAGCACTATCCCTACTGGCAACAGTGCACATATGGCCCTACACCATGGAAGTTGCCCTTGAATTGTCATTTTGTCACTACATTGTTGCTCATACTCCCCTGTCTATTCATCTGATGTCTTACATACCATTCCTATACTTTCCCCCAGCCATTCAAGTTTCATCTTCACATGCCTGACATGCAATGATACCACATGCTAATGCGTCCTCTGTATATAAATGCCAACCAACATGCTGTCATACTGTGGATGTTGCCTTGACATCCACCTCCTACCTGTGTGCTTTGGTACCGTCTGGTTTCGAGCCCCATTCCCTCACACTCCATGCTGCTCTTCATGGTCTATCTTCCCTGACTTCTACAGTTCAGACCATCGTGCCCTACTCACGACACCTGCTTGCTAACAGTCAAATGAGGGCACCCTGCCCTCCAATGCGACCCACCCTATTGCTGACAAGTGCATCTGAGCCTACTCAAAGCTAACTCTCACTGACATCTGCTCATACATGCCTTTGCCTGTCCCATAGACCCTTCACATGGTCCCTGTCCTCTCTCCTTGCTCCTCTTCCACCATCAATGGTGGGACCCGTTGGGGTGTACTCCTGGCCTCCTTCCAATCCTCAGAGGCCACAATTGATGTGCATGGTAATGGGAGCATCTCAGTCCAAGGCCCTTAGGCCAACCTCATTCTCCTTGAGAAATGCTACCCACATCTCATCAACTTCCTTTCCTCTCCTGCTGTCCCCCCTCCTCTCTCCTCATCAATCCTGCACTGCCTCCCTGCACCCTCCCATGATCCTTCTCCGCCTCCCACTCCAACTCCTACACATGCTGCACCTCTGATCTCTAGCACTCCCCGTAAGTCCTACAAGGCTGTCAACCTCCTCCACAATTACACTCCTTTCACTGCGGCTGCATCAGGCATTCCTCCGATATCTGTCACTTACATGAGGTTATGCACCTTGACATCCTTGGTCTCATGGAAACATGTCTGACGGCCAGCTCTGTCTGCATCCTTCACACACTCCTACCTGATGTTCAGGAGACCCTCTCCTTGGCCCGCCACTACTGTGCAGGGGGGGTGTGCCCTTGGCTTCCCTGAGGGTATTCCTGCCACTGTCACTCCTACTTAGACCTACTCCACTCTGGAATGGCTTGTGTGACGTCTCTCTCTACCACACCTTGACATTCACAAACTGTGCGTACTGTGTCTGGGAAAACTGGTCAAATGTACTACTTCCTTTCTGAGTGTCCTCACCTCTCCTCCTCACTCATGTCCCCAGACACAGAAATCCTCTTCCTTGGTGCTGTACGCATCCACCTGCATGCTTGTTGATCCCCCCACGTGACCTTTCTGTGACCTCAGCAACTCCCTCTCACCCTCTAGACTCCCGTCTGTCCCTACTCATTCTGCAGGGCACACTCTTGATGCTCTGATCTCATCTGACTTTCCCCTCTCCGTCCATCTCTGCACTCCTCTCTCCTGGAGTGATCACATTCTCCTCTCCTCCCAGCTCACCCTCACCACCCCACAGGCAAAGCCACCCTCACCACTGTCACACACCTTCTTGGTATTCCAACCCATGAAGTGTGTGTCAGTCGAGGCTTATGCTGCCAAAATCTCCCCCCCATCCAGCTCCCCCTTAGGCTCACTCCCATCCTGACAGGGCCCACTCCATGCTCCACTCTATGTCAGGTACACTGGATGTCATTGCCACGGTCATGACCACCTGTCTGAAGCCCCATGCCAATGCAGAGTCCTGGCATGACTCGTATCTTGTGAACCCAAACCACAGGTGCCGGGTGGCAGAGAGGGAATGTCCTGCATCATGCTCATCCTCTGGCAAACTGGCCTGCCACATGCTCCAAAGGCAATAGCGCCTCACCCTTTTCACCAAGATGAGATCCCCAATCCAAGGGCACATATCTGCGGCATGTGACAACTCTGCAGGACACATAGAAATCTGCAAGGACCTTGCCGAGCCAGATGCAGTGTGTACCTCCCCTGTCCCCTCCGAGCCCACAGCACTGCATGATTGTCTCTGTACCCCTATAGGCCACCCCCCCCAGCACTTGTCTGCGCCTAACACCATCTGCCCTTGACGTTAAGTCCTACTTACCTTGTACAGCACTTCCAGCCGCCACTTCCCCTTGCACTTCATTGTGCCACCCACCCCTGCACTTGCGTGACATGAATGACACCAGCACCAGTAGGATTGTTGACTGGCATCCCCTTCTGCCCCACCACCCCTCAGTGCTCCGCTGTACCTTCATACATTTCTGGACCGGTGCTTCACGAATGCTATATGATTCCTTTACAGGTGATGGGGAGGTGGAATATCATTGTTTACTGCATTTTGTTGATGTAGACAAGGCACTGTGCATCGTGGCCAATTTGGACTCGCAGATCCATGTACAACATGTTAACTTATTGATGTGATGATGCAATGTCAGGACCAGAGTGGTTGAAATCCAAAAAAGTTGCCCTCCTCTCCCTCTTCACTTGGTGGCTATGTCACATGCCATGTGTGTGATGGCATGTGCCTTTGACATGGCAATCACCGGCCAATGTGTGATGGCAGTGCTAGGCAGCATGGTGAGCAGGCGTTGCTCTCCAATCTGTACATTGTATGCCCTGAGCCTCCCCTACAGACCCAGTGATGGTGAATGCATAGGAGGTCTCCCAGTCATGTGGGACATGTGTCGTAGAACTACTGCCTCTGTTGTTCATCAGCCCTTGTTGCATGCCATGGTGCTAATGCCTGTTTCCATTTTTCTCTTTCATGTCTTTGCAGGGGACGAAGCACTTGTTGATGCTGGGGATGTGGTGGTTGAGCCGTCCCAGGAGGGCAACCCGGGCCGACCTTCCACAAGTGAGGGACGTGGTGTGTTTGTGGGTGAAAACCCACAAGTGCTGCAGGTCGTGCTGTCGAGGGGTGTCTCTGGGGGTTCCTCCCCCGAGCAGTATTCAGGTGTAGACTCGGAGGATGACACCTATGTGCAGTCGCAGGTGAGTGTTCTTGGGAGAGAATCTCCTCTGTCCGACCCACCTGCAGCCGGGCCATTGCCCTCAATGGGGATGTCAGTGTCGGCAGCTCAGCCTCCGGTGGTTACGGATGCAGGGCCACACCACACAATCTCTGATCCTGTTCCTGGGGCTGCAGATCAGAGAGGGAATGCAGTCCTGCAGCCTGAGGCCTTGCCGGCACAGCAAGGCGCAGTCCGCCTTGCCCCAGGCAGGTGTGGTGCCCGTCAACGTGGTGGCCGTATGCCACCTGGCAATACCGCTTGGGAGCAATCCATCTACGGTATGGCCACCCAACAGGCAGCATCATCCGAGATGATTGCACAGGCCATGGATAGGGTGGCCACTTCCATTGTCCCCCCAGAAAGGCTGATGGAGCGACTGGAGCAGGCTACAGAGTCCATCTGCCAGGCACACAGGGAGGACATGTTGGCGTCCAACATGGACAGGCGGGCGGCACTGGCGACTCTGCGGGAATCACTTTCCATGGAGTCCCAGCGCCACAGGGAAGGCCTGAGGGAAGAATTCCATCACCTCAGGTCGACCCTGTTAGAGCTTGAGGCTTCATCCCATAGAAGGACAGAGGAGCAGCTGGAGCATCTGACACGGACGCTCTCGGCCGAGATGCAGGCAACTCGTGCGGAGGTCAGGTCATCCCGGAAGTTACTGCATGGGGACCTCCGCATGATTATAACCCAGAACCAGAACTACCAGACCCGCCTGCTTGCAGCCATGGAGGAGCAAACTCGTGCTTTGCGTGGGCTGCCTCCCATTGTCACACCATCTTCTGAGGCAGCTCCCCCACCTCCTGAGTCAGCTGCAGGGTCTGGCCAGAGCGATAGCGACTCATCTCCCACAACAGAGTAGCCGTGTGGGCCACGAGCCTATGGGGTGTTTTAGTTTCCCATGATCCACACAGGTGGATTGTGGCGTGCATCCTGTCCTCGGACCTCATAGGTGCCCCCCCCCCCCCCCGCCGGCCCTTTCATGGCCATTTTTTCTCAATTTTTTTTTCTTTTTCAATAGTGTTGCCTTGTGTGGGTACCTGGGCATACACTGTATTGTGGCTGGGCACATGCAGGCTTGTCCTGAGTTTGGTTTCGATGCTTGGGTACCAGACATCCACACCCCTCCTGCTTCCGTTTCCATGGGCTTGCAAAGGGTGTGCCCAAGTGACAGCAAATTACACGGTGACATTGGACTCCCATGAGCTGTTGGCCAGTCCATAGTCAATACTGTGTAGACATTCATAGTGTACATTGTTGTTGCACCTAACTATGCATGATGGTTTGATATGTGCCTCTACTTACATATGTTGCTCATGTTTTGCAGGTATTTCACACAGTTATTCAAACGGGCATACTCTCTGGAGTCAGACTACATGTCGGTAGATGTGCACTGACACTTTTGCGTGGCGCCATCACTGTACATCTGGACGGTGAGGACATACTAGCAGAATCAGGTAATGAGACTACCATTGATTACATGCATTGTGTCTTGTTTGGGTGGGCTTCAGGGTGGGTTGGTGTGTAATTTGATTGAAATTACTCTTACACAGGTGTGTAGTAGTGGCTCCAGCGCGGTTAGCTGTTCAAGTGCGGCTATGTTCCATTTGGGGCACTGCTATTTGTGACACCGGTGTCATGTTGTGATGGCCAGTTTGTTTGCTCTCACATACCATGACATGGTGTCCTCAGTGGCGGGACTGTGAAGGGAATGGGTGACATGGCAATGTTGTCATGTAGTGAATCGCCTGTGGCAATGCATATTTGATTGATGGAGTTGTGTCTTTTCGTTGTGATGCATTGCTGGTGTATGTGTAGGTAGGGGTGCACACATAGTGACACTTCCATGTTAACAATCTCAGGCTGATGTGTATCTGACAGTTTATTGTCAAGTAATTTTGTGACATTGTCAGGTAGTGTCATCATTGATTGTCAGATGGTATGTGCCAGAGCAGTGTGCACTAGCCAGCACTGTGATTCCTAGGTGAAGAAGTTGGCCACCAGTTGCGTACGGGCTGCCTCCCCCCGTGCCCTTTCCCCTCCCATGCGCAGCGGGCGTGCATGTGGTTGTGGATGTGGGGGCACCACCATGTCCACGGGCAGGCCCCGGCGTGTTGCAACGTTGTGCAGGACACATGCTGCCACTATGATCCTGCACACTATTCGGGGAGCATATAACAGCTGCCCGCCAGAACGGTCAAGGGAGCGAAAGCGTGACTTCAGCACTCCGAATGTGCGCTCCACTATGCCCCGTGTTGCAATGTGGGCTGTGTTGTACCTTACCTTGGGTGGCGTGGTGGGGTTCCGGATTGGGGTCATCATGTGGGGGCTGATAGGGTAGGCACTGTCCCCTGCGGAGGTGGTGATGGGTATCATTAGTGGTGTTGTGTCATGACCCAGTATCTGACATGCATGCATGTGCAGTGGCATTCATGCTCACCAAGCAGCCATGTATCTCCATGCTGGCCAGCCTCTAGGTCCCGGCATAGGGTAGACATTCTGTAGATGAAGCTGTCGTGGGTGGACCCGGGATAGTTGGCATATACTGATGTGATTATTCCCTTGGCATTGCATACAACTTGCACGTTGATGGAATGCCAGTGCTTGCGGTTTCTATAGATGTGCTCTGTTGCCCTGGGTGGACGTAGAGCCACATGTGTGCAGTCAATTGCACCAAGCACTTTGGGGAATTGAGCCACACCATAGAATTCCTGGATGCACGTCCGCCTTTCTGCATGAGTCCTGGGGAGATATATGTGCCTGCGGACTGATGGCCGTGCAGTGATGATGTTCAAGACCTGGTGTAGGCAGCGTGACTGCGTGGCCTGTGACACACCACCCACTATGGCACTTGTCCGCTGAAAGGATCCAGTGGCCAAGAAGTGCAGTACATTCAGGACCTTCTGCAGGGGGCACAGGGTGGGTGATGTGAGGTCATCCTCCCACTCACTGACCAGGTCCAGTATGATGTGTGCTGGAAACCTGTACCTCCCATACACCTGGTCATCAGGCATCCCGAATAGGCTGGTTCTGGGTGTGAATATTCTGGCCCTGACTCTCCTCCTCCTCCTCCTTTGGTAGCCCACTGCCACTGCTGCTAGGAACGGTATGTTCATCCTGGCATCTGGCTTGTTTATTGATAAGTGCGCAAATTAATGCCTTGCGTGTGTTCTAGGCGAGCGTGTGACCCTCGCACCCCTGGAATCTAGTTCCCACTCCAATAGCGTGTGGAAATTCCCACGCAGCAGGCATACAGGTGCGCTGACGTACTTGCTTGTGTAAGTGCCCGCGCACCCCTGAAATACACGTACATAGGCCAATGGCATGTACGCGCACTTTTGGCCAATTACACGCGATGAAATACACGTACATAGGCCAATGGCGTGTACGCGCACTTTTGGCCAATTACACGCGATGAAATACACGTACATAGGCCAATCGCGTGTACGCGCACTTTTGGCCAATTACACGCGATGTAATACACGTACATAGGCCAATCGCGTGTACGCGCACTTTTGGCCAATTACACGCGATGAAATACACGTACATAGGCCAATCGCGTGTACGCGCACTTTTGGCCAATTACACGCGATGTAATACACGTACATAGGCCAATCGCGTGTACGCGCACTTTTGGCCAATTACACGCGATGTAATACACGTACATAGGCCAATCGCGTGTACGCGCACTTTTGGCCAATTACACGCGATGACACTCTGACGTGCAGTATTTCCACGTGTGCTCCTTCATCACGTGCTGAGTGGGGAACGCCCGTGCGGATCACGTCAGACGCGCTTACGCGGTGAGGGACTCTGGTCCAATAGAATTGCGTATGCGTGCTGACGCACTTACGCGCTAAGGGCCTTTCCTCGGATTTCACGCTGACGTGCAGGAATTTCACGTGCCAAATCACTCCGTATCAAGCTGGCCACCCGAAAACACACGGAACACCACGCTCCTGCCCAGAAGGCTGAGTTACTGCCCCCCCAGTGCCCTGAGCAGCCTCCCACGTGCTATCTGCTGCTGCCTGCCTGCCTGCCTGCCTGCTGCCACCGTGCCCTGCCATTTGGTGCCTGCACATCAGCCATCTGCAGGGGTCCAGTTGCTGTGTCCACCCCTGCTGGAACTGAAGACTCCCAACTGGGATTACATCGCTCCACAGCCCAGCCCCAGGACCCAGTTGCCCACCCACACCTGCCTCTGGGGTTGCCATGTCGGGCACTTCCACATCTGGCACCAGTGGCAACCCCAGGCCAGAGGGGCAGAGGGGCACCAGCTTCACTGCCACCGAAGTTGGTGTCCTGGTGGAGCATGTCCTGGGGAAGTATGATGCCCTCTTTGGATCGTCCCGCGCCAGCAAGGAAGGACGGGAGAGGATCTGGGCCGACTGTGTGGTTGCCATCAACGCGGAGGGGGTGGCAACCCGCAACGTCCAGAAGATCAAGAAGCGCTGGGAGGACTTGAGGTCCAGGACCCTTATGAAGGCCCGGCACCTCGTGGAGGGGGGCCGGGGCCGCATGAGTTCCATCCAGAAGAGGGTCCTGGAACGCGTACGCCCAGCGCTCCACGCCCATGTCCTTGAGAGGGAGGCCCGTCTGGAGTTGAGCGGTAAGTGTGCAAGCATTACTGTGTGAGACAGGGCATGTTGCGGTGTGCTGGTTCTATGATACTTGCCTGTATGTGTGCCATGGGCCATGTATGCATGTATGTGTGCAGGGACATCATGGTAATGCATGTGCGACCAGTGATGTGTGACCCACATGGTTGTTGCATGTGTTGAAATGCGGCATGGGGAGCCCTATGCAGATTTAGGACATGAGAGCATGCCAGTCTCTGTACCTGGACATGGATGGGGGTGAAGGATGGGTGCTGATGCCAGGTACATATATGGTAGCCATGTCTGTGTGCCTGACCTGCGTGTCTGTGACTTGTGCATGCCATGGATGCATGACACATGTGTGTGACAATGCACAGATTCAGTGACGCACCCAACTTACCCTTGTTTCGCCTGTGTTCGTTGTGTTTGGGGCCAGATGGATGTGACTGAGGTGAAGTGTGTGCATGTGATATGCATGAGCCATGATGCATGTGAGTTACATATCATTGAATGTTTCAAGAGTCAATTGGACATGCATGGAAATGTGCAAGGCATGCACCATGCCTGTTACTGTGTGTGTTTTGCCTGGACTGACCCATGTGTTGTGGAGGGACATGATGGAAGTGTACTTTGACAGGGGTGCTCATCTGCTATTGCTTCCTGTCTAGGGGACCATTTTACAGTAGCCTGATGCTTGTGTCCTTTGTCTCCCTCTACGCAGCGGCTAGTGAAGAAGAGGGCGGAGACGGCGCTGTGGAGCAAGGCGGCGGGGATGCCCCCACGGCTGCAGCGGAAGGGGTGGGTGAGCCCCCACAGGGGCCTGCTACGGCGGGAGACGGTGAGGAGCCATCCAGGTTGGTGGTTTGCACAGAGGAGGAGGAGGCCGACACTGGTGCACACATGGGGCCTGGTGGGAGCATCCCTGCTGGTGCAAGTGGTGCAGTCCAGGGCCAGGGGCAGGAGGCAGCACAGGTCACCGTGGAGGTGCCTGTGCATGTCGCTGTCCCTGACCCTGTGAGTGCACCACAATGCACCAGCAGGGATGCCCCGTCCCAGGCCCGTCCGCAGGTAGAGGGGATGTCCATGTCAACTGACTCCCCTCCACCTGCGGCCGTGGGAACCCCTGGCCGCGTGGAGCAGGTCCTGATTGGGGTCGCGATGCGCACGGCTGTGATTCGTGATGACGTGCGTGCTTCCCGGGAGGAGCACGCACGTCATCACGAAGTGCACCGTGCCGACGTGGCCCAATTGGGATCGGCCATGTTCGGGGGGTTCCTGCATGTGTTGGCCAATCTGACGGCCCTCTCCTCCTCTGTGCAGGCTATCCACCGGTCGTTCTCCTTGCCGTCTTCCGGCCCAAATGCCACCATGGCCCCCTGTGGACCTGCCCCGACCAATGCAGCCAGCTCGGTGGGGATCCCATCCCTGCCACAGTTGGGAGTCGGAGGTCCAGCAGGGGTGGACAACACAGCAAGTGGACCCCAGCAGATGGAAGATGTGCCGGCATCATCGGGCAGGGCACGTGCACGACGGCGTCGGTGGTTACCATCAGCCTGGATGCCGTCGTGCTGGCAGAGGCAGTGGCGTCGGAGGCAGCAGCGGGCTCGACGTGGGAGGCATCATGGCTCAGGGCCATCAAGATCAGAGGGGCAGGCATCGGCCGGAGGGCAGGGCAACCCTGGCATGGCGGTGTGTTCCGTGTGGGAGGAGTTTGGCCAGCGGATAGGTGCGGAGCGGCAGCGGGCGGAAGAGGAGCGGCTCGCCATGGCCAGGGCGGAGATCTCCATGCGTCGGGCATTGAGGCGGGCTGAGTGCCTCGAGGAGGCTCGCAGGGATTTTGGTGAGCACATGGGGTTGTCCCTGCGAGACCTCGGGGCCAGGACAGAGTCCCGCCTCCAGGACATTGACATGGAGTTCGAGGATGCCCTGGCCAGCATCACCAAGTGAGCCGCAGGACTAGCCCGCTGCCTTTGTATATAGTTTTTTAGTTAGTTAGTGCTAGGTTTCCTTTATTTATTTTTATTATTTTGGACCGCTCGGACAATGGCCACTTTTTTGTACATATTTTTTTTATTAGTTAGTATTAGGTTTCATTTGTGGTGTTGGGCTCATGGACCCTGGAACATTCCTGTATATATTGTTATTTTTTGGGAGATACATTTTTTTATTTTCTTATTGTTTACACCATGACGTAATGGTTTTTCTTAGATTTCCTACTACATGGTTTTGCTTTGGACAAATTCTATTGATTTTTTAATCCTTTGTTTTTTGGTTTATCATTTTTGTTCTCGGACATGGACCTTTTATTTACTTTGCCACATAGTTGTATGTTTTATTGGTTTACTTAATTTTTGTTTTTAATACATTTTTATATTATCTTACACTTGTGTTATTTTCTCTTTGGTTTCTTACATGTCATGATATGGGTTTTGACATTCACTTGCACCCATTGTGTATGTGTGTGTGACGGACATGTGTTCTTTTGCATACTTGCCTTTGGGGTTGTGTCATGTGATTGCATTCACTATGTGGGTGCATGCAATCCTTGCCTGGGTGTTTGTGCTGGGTATGCTGGCCATTACTGCCATGATTGTGTATCGTCAGGACCTGGGGCCAGGGGGACATGGGTGGGGGCCTGCTGGCAGGTTCCCCACAGTGCTGGGGGTGGTGGGAGACATGGGTGGGGGCCTGGTGGAGGGTGCCCCTGTGGGGTGGGGGGTGGGGGTGGTGGGAGACATGGGTGGGGGCCTGCTGGCAGGTTCCCCACAGTGCTGGGGGTGGGGGTGGTGGGAGACATGGGTGGGGGCCTGGTGGAGGGTGTCCCTGGGGGGTGGGGGGTGGGGGTGGTGGGAGACATGGGTGGGGGCCTGGTGGAGGGTGTCCCTGGTGGATGGGGGGTGGGGGTGGTGGGAGACATGGGTGGGGGCCTGGTGGAGGGTGTCCCTGGTGGATGGGGGGTGGGGGTGGTGGGAGACATGAGCAGGTGTGCTGGGTAGTTCCCTGTGGTGTGTGCTGCCTGCAGGGGCCGTGGAGGGTGTACAGGTAATGCCTGGGAGCACACAGCCAATTCGCGTGTGGAACTTCCCGCGCACCCCTGAAATCCACGTACCCTGACTATTCGCGTGTGGAACTTCCCGCGCACCCCTGAAATCCACGTACCCGGCCATATCGCGTGTGGAACTTCCCGCGCACCCCTGCAATCCACGTACCCTGCCATATCGCGTGTGGAACTTCCCGCGCACCCCTGAAATCCACGTACCCGGCCATATCGCGTGTGGAACTTCCCGCGCACCCCTGAAATCCACGTAGCCGGCCATATCGCGTGTGGAACTTCCCGCGCACCCCTAAAATCCACGTACCCTGCCATATCGCGTGTGGAACTTCCCGCGCACCCCTGCAATCCACGTACCCTGCCATATCGCGTGTGGAACTTCCCGCGCACCCCTGAAATCCATGTACCCGGCCATATCGCGTGTGGAACTTCCCGCGCACCCCTGAAATCCACGTAGCCGGCCATATCGCGTGTGGAACTTCCCGCGCACCCCTGAAATCCACGTACCCTGCCATATCGCGTGTGGAACTTCCCGCGCACCCCTGAAATCCACGTACCCGGCCATATCGCGTGTGGAACTTCCCGCGCACCCCTGAAATCCACGTACCCGGCCATATCGCGTGTGGAACTTCCCGCGCACCCCTGAAATCCACGTACCCGGCCATATCGCGTGTGCAACTTCCCGCGCACCCCTGAAATCCACGTACCCGGCCATATCGCGTGTGGAACTTCCCGCGCACCCCTGCAATCCACGTACCCTGCCATATCGCGTGTGGAACTTCCCGCGCACCCCTGAAATCCACGTACCCGGCCATATCGCGTGTGGAACTTCCCGCGCACCCCTGAAATCCACGTACCCGGCCATATCGCGTGTGCAACTTCCCGCGCACCCCTGAAATCCACGTACCCGGCCATATCGCGTGTGGAACTTCCCGCGCACCCCTGCAATCCACGTACCCTGCCATATCGCGTGTGGAACTTCCCGCGCACCCCTGAAATCCACGTACCCGGCCATATCGCGTGTGGAACTTCCCGCGCACCCCTGAAATCCACGTACCCGGCCATATCGCGTGTGGAACTTCCCGCGCACCCCTGAAATCCACGTACCCGGCCATATCGCGTGTGCAACTTCCCGCGCACCCCTGAAATCCACGTACCCAGCCATATCGCGTGTGGAACTTCCCGCGCACCCCTGGAATCCACGTACCCGGCCATATCGCGTGTGGAACTTCCCGCGCACCCCTGAAATCCACGTACCCGGCCATATCGCGTGTGCAACTTCCCGCACACCCCTGCAATCCACGTACCCTGACTAATCGCGTGTGGAACTTCCCGCGCACCCCTGAAATCCACGTACCCGGCCATATCGCGTGTGGAACTTCCCGCGCACCCCTGCAATCCACGTACCCTGACTAATCGCGTGTGGAACTTCCCGCGCACCCCTGTAATCCACGTACCCGGCCATATCGCGTGTGGAACTTCCCGCGCACCCCTGCAATCCACGTACCCTGACTAATCGCGTGTGGAACTTCCCGCGCACCCCTGAAATCCACGTACCCGGCCATATCGCGTGTGCAACTTCCCGCGCACCCCGGTATACACGCACACGTTTATTTTTTCTCTCAGCGCGTGTCTGTGTTTGTGGGTACCCCTTTGTACGTCATTTGTCCTGGAGGGCCACAGTATTGGACATTGATCATGTCTGTATATAGGTGCTATTTGTTGGCGCACCTTTTAGCGCACATTTCTTGCAGGCGCAGAGACGCTACCGCCTGCTTTCTTGTGGCGGTCGTGTTTGTGCCTGTTTGTGCCTGTGCGCTGCTTTGAGCGTGCGCTTTTTTGCCCTATTCTATTCCATGAATACGTGTTGTATGCGAGCGTGTGGGCGTTCCGCGCACTTGCCTCCTAAACTTTCCCCGTGCCGCCCACATTCTTCCCCATTCCGAGTGTTGTGCCCCATTTTATTCCCCATTCCGATTGTCCCGCCCTGTGTTCCGCCTACTTTAGAGCTGTGCGCTGCGCTCGGAGTGATAGCGCAGTGGCCGTGGCGCACGACGTTGGTTGACCTGTGCGCCGGCCTGCGCCGCGCGCTTTTTCAGCGCACGTCCTCTGCTTTTCTTGCGCACGGACTTCCATGAATCGACGTGCGCTGGTTTCCCTGCGCTTTTCGCTAATTTTCGGCGCAGCGCACGTATTGGCCCCTCTGCGCCGGGATTTTCGGCGCACATTTATTCCATGAATCGGCCTGTAACTCTGTATGTGTCCTTACCATGAAACAATCTTCTACCAGTTAAGATCAACACAAAGGCCCACCCCTCCCAAGATATTCAATCTCCCACTAGCAGGAAGCATTCAAGCAGTAGGAATTTGCAAAGGGGCTGGTTCCTTATAGAGCCTAAACTATCTTCCTGGATAGTGAAAATCATGGAAAAATATTGTCACCCTACAGCTACAGGATTACATCAAAGAGAATTACATTTTCAATCTGTTTTAGTCAGGCTTTCGACCCAAGCAAGGCACTGAGACCACTCTTCTTGTGATGTGGGATGACATTCTGGCTAAGGCAGATAAGGGTCAGCTGTCCTTACTAATTATGTTGGACATCAGTGCAGCCTTCGACACTGATGTCCTACTATTTTGACTCCGGATTCTTACAGGCAATGAATGACCTAACCTTTAACTGGTTCAAGAGTTTTCCTCTGATCGAGAACTAAGAGTCAATATTGGTCGCTATACTTCAGAAGCCATCGTTTTAGATTGTGGGGTTCCTCAGGGCTCTCCATTGTCACCTCCATTGTTTAATCTGTATTAGCAACCCTTGATGAAGATCATACAAAGGTTTCAGTTACAATATCATTCATATGCAGATGAATGGCAGTGACATTTTTGTTAAACTCGCCATCTCCTCTGATACATTCCCGGTTTAACCAACGTTCAGTAATGGCTGACTAGCAGCTTACAACGTAGCCCGAGTAAAACAGAGGTTCTACTCATTGGCCCTAGATCGTTGTTAACCTGCCTTCACTGTACACCCAGCCCAACTCACTCTTTGGCCTCCCTACCTCTTATGCTTTAAAGGGGAGAAATGTTGGGATCATGAGGGTCAGGATCCGCTTCTTCAGCTACTGAAAAGAACTTTGCCTTTCATTCCTAAAGATAAGTGGCGCTTGGTTACCGGGACCCTCATCAGCTCCTATACTGACTATGGAAACGCCTTATATGCAGGCTTACCTAAATATCAACTACTAAGGCTGCAAAAGATTCAAAATGCAACAATACGCCTAATTTTCCAGTTTCCTACAGCTTCATCTATAACACCTTTCCGGCAAGCGCTCCATTGGCTTCCAGTCCAGCAGAGGATACAGTTTAAAATCCTCCTCTGGGTTTTCATGTGTAAACCTGGCCTAGCCCCACCTTATCTGAGTGCACGGCTAACATGGCCTCAGCCTGTAAGAAGCATAAGATCAATGCACAGCGGTCCTTTGACCATTCCCCACTCACCTTGTTTATCCAGGGGGATAGACGTTTCTCAGTCATTGGCCCTACTTTCTGGAATAAGCTGCCTGAGGCTCTTCGTAGCATTGACACCCTACTATCATTCAGAAAAAACTCAAAACTTTTCTTTCCTGGTGATTTCTTTAAGGTCATGTAGTTGGAGTTCTGTATTAATATCTGCACCTAGATACAGGGTTTCCAGTCCACTCCTCATACAATTAGCGCACGATAAATGCAAAAATACCATTACAAACCAGCATGGATGCAGTGTCGGGAAGTTGGAGAATACTATCTGAGATCGTAGAGGGTGTGCGTGGCAACATTTATTATTTTGTCCATAGGTGCAAGAAGTTTAGGGAAAATGCCAAGGAGGGACTCGCATAGTAGTTAATGAAACTAGAGGTGGCTGAAATACAGTGGTGATGCTTGAGATCACTGTCAAAATGTAGAGTTTGCACACTGTGATGAATCAAGGGAACTCATCACTCTCCCCAGGGGGGCGTCCCTACCTGGGAGGCTAGGGAAGTGATCCCACTGCGCAACACCCTCTCTAGGTGTCAAGGCAAGTAGGACATCACCGGGAGTGACTCCCCCTTAGGGGACAAGGACTCCCACTTCTGTATAGAACTCCCAAAGCCAAGCCATATAATGGCATATATGGGACCGTCTCCTATATCCAATTCTTCCATTCATCAAGACTTAAAGAAGAAGCAAATACACTATCCACGAGAGAAAAGAGCAACTGGCTCTTAAAGCCTGTGCATTGTATGCTACTCCCCCGCCCCCTTGGTTGCCTGTGCGTTGTATGGTTCCCTCTCCCCACCTTGGTCGCCTGTGCATTGTATTGTCTCCTCTCCCCCCCTTGGTCACCTGTGCATTGTATGGTCCCCTGTGCATTGTATGGTTCCCTCTCCCCCCCTTGGTTGCCTGTGCATTGTATGGTCCCCTCTCCCCCCCTTGGTCCCCTGTGCATTGTATGGTCCCCTGTGCATTGTATGGTCCTCTCTACCCCCATGGTCGCCTGTGCGTTGTATGGTCCCCTTCCCCCCCATGGTCGCCTGTGCATTGTATGGTCCCCTCTCCCCCCCCTTGGTCACCTGTGCATTGTATGGTCCCCTGTGGACTGTATGGTCCCCTCTACCCCCCCATGGTCGCCTGTGCGCTGTACGGTCCCCTTCCCCCCATGGTTGCCTGTGCATTGTATGGTCCCCTCTCCTCCCCCGTGGTCGGTTGTGCGTTGTATGGTACCCTCCCCCCCATGGTCACCTGTGCATTGTATGGTCCCCTCTACCCCCCTCGGTCACATGTGCATTGTATGGTCCCCTCCCCCACACCTGGTCACCTGTGCGTTGTATGGTCCCGTCTCCCCCCCTTGGTCACCTGTGCATTGTATGCTCCCCTCTCCCCCCCCTTGGTCACCTGTGCATTGTATGGTCCCCTCTCCCCCCCCCTTGGTCACCTGTGCATTGTATGGTCCCCTTTCCCCCCCCCCATGGTTGCCTGTGCATTGTGTGGTCCCCTCTCCCCCCCTTGGTCACCTGTGCATTGTATGGTCCCCTCTCCCCCCCTTGGTCACCTGTGCGTTGTATGGTCCCTCCCCCCCTCTTGGTCGCCTGTGCGTTGTATGGTCCCCTCTCCCCCCCTTGGTCACCTGTGCATTGTATGCTCCCCTCCCCCCCTTAGTCGCCTGTGCGTTGTATGGTCCCCTCTCCCCCCCTTGGTCACCTGTGCATTGTATGCTCCCCCCCTTGGTCACCTGTGCGCTGTATGGTCCCCTCTCCCCCCCTGGGTCGCCTGTGCGTTGTATGGTCCCCCCCATGGTCGCTTGTGCATTGTGTGGTCCCCTCTCCCCCCCTTGGTCACCTGTGCGTTGTATGGTCCCTCCCCCCTATCTTGGTTGCCTGTGCGTTGTATGGTTCCCCTCTCCCCCCCTTGGTCACCTGTGCATTGTATGCTCCCCTCTCCCCCCCCTTTGGTCACCTGTGCGTTGTATGGTCCCCTCTCCCCCCCTTGGTAGCCTGTGCGTTGTATGGTCTCCTTTTCCCCCCCATGGTCGCCTGTGCATTGTGTGGTCCCCTCTCCCCCCTTGGTCACCTGTGGATTGTATGGTCCCCTCTCCCCCCTTGGTCACCTGTGCGTTGTATGGTCCCTTTCCCCCCCTCTTGGTCGCCTGTGCGTTGTATGGTCCCCTCTCCCTCCTTGGTTATACCCTCCTATCCCTCGCCCCTTGTCCCCCACCCACCTGAAACGTTCCCCTTGCTTCTGTATGCTGCTGCCGCCCTTCAAGATGGAGTTAGCCCTCATGTTTATGCCACCTATACTGACTTTATGCATTGCTTGCTGCTGCCGCCCTTCAAGATAGGGTTGGCCCTCATATTTATGCCACCTATACTAACTCTATGCATTGTATGCTGCTACCGCCCTTGCAACTTAGCGCTGGATTTCATGCTTATGCCACCTATACTGACTTTATGCATTGCTTGCTGTTGCCCCCCTTCAAGATGGGGTTGGCCCTCATGTTTTATGCCACCTATACTGACTCTATGGGCCTCATAACGACCCTGGCGCTCCCGTAATGAAGGGTGCCGGTACGGGACCGGCCCCCTTCATTACGGGAGTGCCTATTATGAGGTTCCCTCTGCGGGACCCGGAACAGACGTCTGGTAAAGCCAGACGTCCTTTCCGGGTCCCGCGAGGGGAAGAGGGAGCTAATAACGGGCCATTTGTAACGTGCCCGTTATTACCTCCCTCCCCATTCCCATTGAGCCCTATGGGGGCTCAAATGGGAATGGCGAATGGTTCCTTCAAGGAGGAATTACCGGGTCCTCCAATGTTGGAATGACCCGGTAATTCCCCATTGAAGGAACCCGGTATGGAGGCAGCCATGGCGCTAATAGCACCATGGCTGCCTCCATACTCGTAATGAGGCCCATATGCATTGTATGCTGCTGCCACCCTTGCAATTTAGGGCTGGCTTTTATGCTTATGCCACCTATACTGACTTTATGCATTGCTTGCTGTTGCCGCCCTTGAAGATGGGGTTGGCCCTCATGTTTATGCCACCTATACTGACTTTATTCAATTATGTAACTAAGTAAGCCTCCTTAGTAGCGCTGCGATGCCCGAGGGCAGTTATGCGCTTTCCAAATGCAAATAAATAAATGAAAATGATGCCTTATAGAGGAGTTCTGTGGATCTGGGGCCGTGACTTCAATTGCACCCTACACCCTTCCATCAATAGGTAAGCATAGGAAGCCTGCCCCACCAGCTAAAACCTTACAGGCACCTTACAGGCACAATTTGGGCACCTGGCATTAGTAGACATAATATCAGGGGTACTCGCAACACTCAGCCCCTCATGGTGTACACACACGCATAGATTATGTTTTCACTGGGAAAGAGACCCTGGGTGAATTCACCAACACAGAATGTAAATCCAAGGTCCTCTTGGAACATGCCTGACTAATGGTTACGTGGCAGAGGACATTGTGCAGCCCGCAGATTCCCACTTGGAGACTGCGGGCTGAAGCACCGCTGAATGACACATTTAGAGAACATGGCGGATAGTATACAGGGATATTTTGAGATTAATACGTGTTGTGTGGAAAGTGCATGCACCACGTGGGATGCATTTAAGGTTGTAATCAGAGGAGAGGTGATAGGCAAGGTAAAAAAACACCTACTTGGCACCCTATGTGGCTCCCGGCACCAAAGCAGAGATCGCAATGGTGGAAAGTAGCAATATTGGGGCAGAAGCAGAGGGCCTGGCCATATTGCTGCAAAAAAGTATAGCAGACCAGGCTTGGTAACTTTGACTACGCTAAATACATAGAGAGGCTGTACAATGAGGATGACAGACAGGGGAGATTGCTTCGCTGTGCCACAGGGTGGAAAAGGGAGAAGTGATTTACGCTCTATACTCCACAGGTGCGGAAGGGAGTGTGCCAAACATTCAGGAGGCCCTTCCCCAGAATAGGCTGCCGGGTCTTGATAGGGAGTAGATAGACATGCTTGATGCCCCAGTGTCTGTGGAGGAATTATGGACTATATCATGTCCCTGCCCCGACTTGGTCCCTGCCGTCAGGCAAAATCCTGGGTGCGGAGGAATTACCCAAAGAATTCTATAAGGAGTTTGAAGATTCCCTAGCATCCAGGCTATTAGTGATATTGGACGAAGCATGCAAATCAGGCAGATTACCTCTGAGCCTGAAGGAGTCCATTATAGTGCCGATCATAACACCGAAAAAGCCTCCGTTGAACTGTAGCTCTTACAGGCCCCTCTCCATGGTGAATGTGGGTGGCAAGATCCTTACAACCCGATTGGCAAATGGACTGAAAGGGGTAATATGGACCGTAATACACTCAGACCAGGCCAGTTATGTTCTGGGAACACCTCCTGGAATCTGAGAAGACTGCACCATGCCATAGACCGCAGCAAACACTTTCCCAAAGACTGTGTGGTTGACTCTTTGAATTGTCATTAAGGCGTTCGATTCTGTCAGATGGGACTGGCTGTACGAAAGCTTGAGGCACTTTGGAAACGGTCCTGGGTTCTTGAAGTAGGTATAGATGGTTTACACTAAACCAATGGCGAGGGTGAGGACAGGGAAGCAAATCTCCAGAAGCTGGGAACTGAGAAATGGTATTAAACAGGGATACCCGCTGTCCCCGATGCAGTTCATACTTGCCCTTGAACCGCTCGCCGTGTTCCTGAGGTTGGAATATGCTGATGCTGTCATTGCGATAGACGGGATAACGCACATCATCTCATTGTACGCAGATGACATGCTGCTTATGTAAGACACCCCGACCAAAACCAATTTGCCACACATACTTGATGTAATGTTCTGTTTTGCGGAGCTTTCGGGGATGAGCATTAGTCGAGATAAGTCTTGCCTGTTACGGCTTGAGGGTATGATGGCCTTGAGATCTGACCAGCTGCCAGATCTAGGATTAAAGTGGACCCTCACTACATTTAGATCCCTCAGAGTGAATGTATGGCATGACTTCAGAGCCTCGCAAGAGCATAACACGTCAGTGGATAGTGATGTCCGTAGACTTCTGGAAGAAGCTCCTGCTGTCAATCATAGCCTGAGCAGCCCTTCTGAAAATGGTGGTGCTCCCCCGCTTGCTCTACCATTTGTGAATATCCCTTATGACATACCCCAGAGGTTCTTCTGGAAGCTAGACATGACTTCTAGAGAATTCCTATGGGGAGGTCAGAGGAATAGAATTGCATTAAGCCTGTTACAGAGGGACTAAGCTGATGGGGGGGTTAGACTTCCCAACCCCGAGTTCTATTACAGGGTTCGAAATTGAGGGGAGCTATTTAGTGCCTGCCTGTTGCCTTCATTTTTGCTTGTGCTTTCTCTGTTCCTCTCCCCTGCTGGTGTCCCGACTGTCCCACGCACTGGTCACCTGGCTACCCTCGGAACCTGGGTCCAGGCTCCTGCAGGTCAATTTTCCCTCTCACTGCCTCTGGGGTCCCCCAGCACTTATGGTCTGTATCTGCAACCCTACTTCTCTCTGCACTTATGAGCCACCTGCTGGCTGCACTTATTGAGTTACATGCTCTTCTCCCCCCACCCTCTCGGCACTTCTTCCCTTCTACTTCCCTGCACTTTTTCGCGATCTGAATGACACAAGGCCGAGTAAGATTGTTGTTTTGTCCTCCGTCTGTTTTACTCCTCCTTGTCTTGTCACGCCTAGAAACACTTGTGTAGAGGCGTGTTATACATGCCATATCATATCAAGAGTCTGCTTAGTTTGATACCAACATCTTCCAGGAGCTTCTTTTGGCTCCCCGGGCCAATTGATGTCATACAAACACACCCATTTGGATTTAACTCTGCGCATTTGGGAAGATCTAGAAAGAAACATTAGGACACATCGATACAAATGTAAAGCACAATGGTCATAAATAATGGGTGAAATGATATGTTTGCATCTTATAAGGAAGTTAGATTTGAGTAACGCCCAGCACTAGCTCCTCGTTCCCTATTGGTAGCTCCTGGTCACTGGCTAATGCTGGATTCCCAGGAGTTACTTTTAGCTCCTGCTTATCCAATTGCAATTTAAATTCCTGTATTACTTTGCAGGGAAATTGTAGTTTATAGTGGGCTACTAGCTGATGAGGCCACATTGGACATGAAGCTCCTGCAACCATCGGTGGGACATTAGTACCTGAAAGAGGTGTTATGGGTGCACAAGGCTCAATTTACCCAAATGCCACACCCATTGGCCCTCGATAAGAAATTGTGACACAGAGCATGGTATTATCGGTACGGAAAACCCCTACTCGCATTCCCTTGACTGTGTTGACAGGGGGACGATTAGACTCTGGCAGGAATTTCAAGGAACATTGGGAAGGAAATGGGGTAGCCAATCTGGGAGACTTACTTCAGGAGTGGACGTTGATGGATTTCACGCTCTATTTCAGGGCATTGGCATACATGGGGGACCATTTTTAATATATATGGGATTAACTAAAGAAATTGATAGCAGAAGGCCGGAATTCCGATCGGTATGGAGAGTGACACAGTATTAGAGACTATGGGCCTCATTCAAAGTATGTTGCTAGTAATGGCGCTATTTGCACCATGACTACCTCCCATACCGGTACCGACTCCGACTTGGTTCAATGGGGACTTACCGGTGTAGTGCGACCTTTGCGGGACCGGGTAAGTCCCCATTGAAAAAGCCATCCCCATTCCCATTTGAGCCCCAATAGGGCTCAATGGGAATGGGGAAGGAGCTAATAACGGTACTGCAATTTGCTGTACCGTTATTAGCTCTGAAGTCCCTTAACGGGTCCCGTCCATAACGCCTGGTCAGATCAGGCGTTAAAGGAGGGACTCGCTAAGGGACCTCGTAGTAGGGCGGTAAGGGATTACCGGCACGCTCTCCTTAATGGTGCCCGGTATCCCTTACCGCCCTACTCGGAATGAGGCCCTATGTATGAAATGTCAGAAGGTGGTGTGAGGGTGTTCCCCCAAAGAGATCCCGGGAACCCTTTATTCAGGTGGCCACAGAAAACCGGGCACTCACCTATCCCAACACTAAAGGTGAACGAACAAGGGAGGATCACCTGCTTAAGGGAACCCGGGTTTATGCTCAGGGGAATGCCCCTTATGAGCCACGGTACTATGCCGAGGAAGCAGAAGGGGAGGGTGAAATCCCTGAGGCCTTTGTAGGCTACCATACATCTGCCTCGCCTTCTCCCATTAAATCTCTCCTACCCAAACCCAATAACCCCTCCATACAGAACCTATCCCCTAGGATCTCAAACCCTGTCACATTCAGAAACCTTCTTTTCCAAAAACCCTGTTTTCCTGTTCCCTATCCAAATATTGCCAATCATTCTTCTTCCCGTCCCTCTGATTATTATTTTCCGCACTCCCAACCTACTCAGGTAAAATACTACAGTTCCCACAATCCCCCTTGCTTATTTCACGATCCCAGCTATTCCCGTTTACCCCGCAAACCCTACCAATCCTGTCCCTCTGATTGTCACTTTCTGAACTCCCAGGCGAAAGTGACCAACAATTACAAATCCCACCATCCCCTATGTTCTGTTCACAAACCTTAACCATTTTGTACTTCTCAATCTACCAACCGAACCCCTTCTTATAATAGCACTGTTTCCCCATCCTATCCCGTAGGACATTCCGACACTCCAACCCCTTCCCTTTCCGACATGAATACTGGGTTACAACGGACTTGTAATGAAACTCTTTACCCGACATGTCCCGACACAAAGGTCGGGCAAGGTCAGGCAATTGACTTAAATTACACACACCTAACAGCCCTTCCTTTTCCCCACAGGGATAAACGGAAAAGCAAAAACGCACTAGGTGAGCACGGCAAGCATGGTGGACAGCACAACAAGACAGCTAACCAGGCGCGGCAGTTCAAGAGAAAGAGAAAAGCAGGAGGAATCAAGACGGTGGCAAGGAGAGAATGGACCTTGCCCTTTTCATCCCAGACGCGCTTAACCTTTGTGGAAGAGAGCCTAAGACTGCAAACAATAGCACAAGTGTCTTGCAGCAGATATCAACGGTACAAGGAGCAATCCTACGTCGATAAGCAGGAGCGAGGTAAGCTACCGTGCCCATGGTACAGTCCTTGACTCAAGAGAAAAGGAAAGCCAGGTGGCTCATCACAGCTGTTGAGTCAAGGGGAGAACTGATAAGAACCGGGCTGTGTTAATTGAGAATCGCAAATTGGCAAGTTTGAACCAAGTTCAATGAACTATGAAAGAACTGTAAAAGTGTTAATGGGAGGCCAGCTGCAGAGAGAAACCTGCACCACGAGGGTGCTAACTCAGAAGACTTTGGTCGATGTTCATCTGAGAGAAACACGAGATACCATCAGGCCATAGGAGAGCCAGCGGAATAGGTCAAAGTGGTTATACTGACGGTCAATTAAAATCCATGTACAATTGAAACACTTTGATCTATACATTATGTGAAAGAAAGGGAGGTGAATCCCACAAACAATGGTGAATGTGAAGTTGGCAAGAGTGAACCCGACCGAGGGATTCTGACGAGAGGGGCAAAGTCTAAAAGTCCCAAGAAACAGTATGTTGACAGACGTGAACCTGGCCAAGGTATGTCCATTATGAACTGTTTGAAAAGACATTGAGAAACCAAGTGAAGTGAATCCTGCTTAAGATTGAAGAGGGCTCCAAGCGCGACCGGGGTAGATCCAGGGGTGAAGCCTTCACTCAAGTACTGGCAGTCAAGAGGGATCCGAGCCTGAATGAGGGAGATCCAGGGGTAACGCTATCATCCAAAGCTCATTGAGAAAGGACTGATATATAAATTGTGGTTATTTGAATTGAGAGGGGTCAACGCCCAGAAGAGGGGGACCCAGGGGTGAACCATTATCACCCTACAGTACTTTCATTTGGTTAAAGGAACATTTTGGTTTGGTTATTTGAACACGTCAGGCCCTCGAAGGTAAGAGACTTTCAAAGGAAACAAGAGTTGGCCATCGCGGCCCTGACAGGTGGAACGGAACAATAAGCTCATGCTAAGACAGCTCGAGCGTGTACTGTACTAGCTGAAATGGAACTATTGGCTCGTGCTAAGAAAGCTCAAGCGTGTGCTGTGCTCCAAGCTCCCATCTTACCCCATGCACAAAACATGGGAAAGGGAGAGCCAAGCTACTGTATCCTGACATATTATTTGAGAACACTTATTTTGTTTTCTTAAAAGCTATCCCACACCCTTTTTGTATTAGTGTAAGGTTTGGCAATAGGTTTCTTAGTTTAGGCCCTTTTTATTTGACACAACGCCATAGGACTGCCTTATTTTCATTTGATGGTCGACGCTTGCTCCCATCTTAGATTCAGGTTTAGAATAGGCGTTTTTCCAACCTACATACAGCATTCATTGTTCAATAAACACCCTTGAACTGCGATCACTTGTGTCTGTCTTACTTGTTGCCACCATGAGTTCCCTACAGTGGTACATCATCTCTAGACTATATGAGTTGCTCCTGAGTAGGATCAGTGAAGTTGAACTGGTGGCACGTGTAAATTGGGAAGCTGACCTGGGTAGGACCTTCCGATGCTGAATGGGCAAGGGTATTGCTCTACACTATAAAAAGTCTTTAGAAACACCAGAATTAAACGTTTGCAACTGTACATCATGCCCCAGGATACATGAAGACCCACATGATTTCCCTGTTTAAAGGGGCATATACACAAGGACGCCCCTGATGTGCCGGAGACGGAGATGGTTCTGGACCTGCCCGCCGATTAAATGGTTCTGGGCATCAATTGCGTATAAAGGGCCAAGTGGTGCAGTGGAAATGCATGCATGGCCCCCCAAGGCGTGCCAATGGATATGTTTCTGTTGGGGGGCGGCGGAAGATATGGTGCATCACACTGAGATGAAGGACCTTATATGTATATTGGACAAATGTCGGATTGCCATGGTCTGGAACTCTGCGATTTGCAAAGATGGGCGATAGCTGAGACTTCAGTTTGACATAGGGCTGTCTAGAGAGACCTGAGAGAAGTAAGTGTGGCTGTGGTATCCTGGAACGTAGCGACCCAGGCATTGTTTGCCACCCCCCGGCAGGCAGCCATCACAGACTGGTGAACCGTGGGGGCCCAAATGTGGTTGGAGCGAGATTTGCCAGGGGCAGGAAGAGGGATTGCCTGTCATAGTTTGGGGCACGTGTGAATCAAATAACCAATCAGACGTTTTGCAACAGTTCATGCAGAATTCGCTAATGGTGTAAGAACCTTAGTTACGAGAAGGGGCTCGACGCGGAATGCGTCCAAAGAGAAACCGGTGTAACCATGGGAAATAAGAGGGCAGTTGAGGAAGATATGGAAACCACTTGGTGGGGCACGGACATGACCGGGACGGAACACCCACCTCGAAGAGCAGACAGCAACGTGTAACACTGCAAAGAACCGTAATCGCGGACAAGTTCGAGTAGAATGCGATGAATCACCGCCTGAATTGCTAGCAGGGAGGAATGGGGGACTACACATTATAGCCCCAGACTGAAATAGTGAACAGGTCTCGGTACGGCGAGCCGCCGAAAGCATGATAGTGAAACGGCCGGGATGCCGTCACAATAACCAGACTCAGTGAAGGGAGAGTACCCCATACGGATTAACATCAGAATGCCGTTCAACAAACAGATTGAAAACACGAACACTTGAATATAATGCAGCATGTAAAAATACTTATGGTGACTTACCCATAACGCCGGCACATGCAATTACAAAAGTCAGTCCCTTCGAATCACCAGTGCGGATTCCATCATGGTGGCCGACGTTCAGGAAAGAAGGGGGCAGGGGCTGGGGGGGCTTATCAAGCCTCCTCTGTGTAGTGGACCCTGATTGTTCTAGGGTACTCCAGCCCCTATTTAAGGCAAACAGCAAAGGGACTAAGGGACACTTCTCCCTTCTATTTCAGAATAGAGACGGAGGCGAAGAAGAAGCCGCAGCGTTCCATTGGGTTTATGAGGATTAGTTCCAGATTCATGCCCTATCCTCTAAGAAGCCCAATAACTAAATCATTTTGGACTACATTAAGGACAATCGATATCCTGTTTTTTTTTTCTTTCCTTCAAGTCAATAAAGACAACTTTTGTTTGAGAGCAACACCGGTCCAGAGTGTTCCTTCACAAATGGACATTATTTGTTTTCGTTAGTTATTCTAGGTGCTAACCATCTTGGTACATGAGACAGCTAATTTGCTTCTATAATGGTTGCACGGTAACAAAGCATTTACTTGTATTCATGTATGTGAAGTATAAAAAGAATGTTATGTTCCGGATGTCACCACAGTTTTGTTTCACACGTTCTAGTTTCTCCAGTCGTGCCTAATTCACTATATCCCTGTTGTCCTGATTTCACTTGCTCTCCCATCCCTGCTCCTTCCAATCATGTTTTCGTTGCTTCTTATGAACGAGCCTGGCCCCTGCCTTTTGTGCCTTCTCTTTGCCCTCCTCTTCCTTCTCTGGTCTTCTTTTACAAAGAGGCACTATGTTTGCCTGAATTTCCGGCTGGAAGTCCCTTTTTTAACATGTGGTAGAAGATCGCCACATTATTATCCCATGCTTCTCCCATCTCTCCCCTCCACATCTTCTGAAATAACGTTATATGTGCTGCAGGATCATCATCTAACTTCTTTGTTTTGGCTAAAATAGAGTTTATATCGGGCGTATCAGGGTACATGACCCGCACGGCCCGCTATACCTGTGCCCTAAGATTATGAAAAGCGTGCAATCTAACATGTATGAATTTAAAATGCAAGGTAACGTTACAAGTAACATATCCGATCCTCATTAACTACGCTGCATACATGTAAAATTGCAACACCACACCAACTTCACCCTTCTCTAAGTCACCAATGTGGCGTGTGCAACGTGAACCCCGTCTTTCTCATTGGGACCTTTCCTGAACATCCCAACACTTTCCAGATGTCACCCTAGTTTTTGTTTAACATCTTCCAGTTTCCCCAGTAACGTTGCGGCTCAATGCTTATTGTGTACTATGATTTGGACTTACTTCATATATACCTGGCCTCATTACGACCCAGGCGGTCCGGAAATAACGGTGGCGGTAAACCCGCCGCCACCGTTGTTTCCGGACCGCCTGAGTCCGACCCCTGCAGGCGGTAGGTGATGTTCCCACCAGGTCTAACCTGGCAGGTTTAACACCTCCCGCATGCAGGCGGACGAGGAAACACCGGCAGCATTACGAGATGCTGCCGGTGTTTCCATGATCCCCATTTCCATCGAGTCCCATAGGACTCAATGGGAATGGGGATTTACACCATTCCGCCTCAGTGATTCCCGGAAAACCGGGGTTGTAATGCCCCGGTAATTCCGGGAATCACGGAGGCGGAATGGTAATACGAGTCCGGCGTTAATCAGGCGGTTTTACCGCCTCGGTTAACGCCGGACTCGTAATGAGGCCCACCATCTATTAAACGCTTTAAACATTTTAGATGCTTGGACTTGATAATATGCTGGCCAAATGGAGATCTCAAGTGAGCCTGTACAGACCCCCACCCCCACACCTGAGAACAGATCAGGGGCGCGGGGGGGGTGTCTGCTAAGGATTGTCAACTCAGGACATGGCAGCGCTCACAAGAAAGGGCTGGTTTGGCGATCTTGTTGTACAGATATGTGGGTTCTATGTGATATTTCTGCATTTCGAAGGCCAAATAAAAAAAAGACATTTATTTTGTCTGATTTTGTGCAGCCTTCAAAATCTGGAATTATAAAACTTCTGGTGTGGGTTTCATCACCCTGCCAACTCCCCAGGAAGTCGATAACTCCCCCATCCCCACCTTCTAACACACTGGTGGGATTTCTTAGAAATTGGGGATTCACCCCCGTATCCCTCTCACCCCCACCACGTACACACTCACACAGACACACAAACATGCAATCGGATTTACCCCCTGCCTGCCCCACAACGAACATTCTCCCTCCTCACACACACACAAACCTAAACGGACAACAACAGACACACACACTTAACACACTTACCTGACGAGTCACCAACGGTTCTATGTTCATTCATCCCCATATTTTTTTTCAGTTTTTTACTGAAATATTTTGATGAAAAAACATTGCATTTTTGTATTTGTTTTTTATTTGGGGGTTACCCGCCTGAAACCCACACTTCCCCTGTATTTATTCTCAATCCTCCCAAAACCCCTACCACCTTATATACCCTTACTCACCCCCCACCCCCTTTTTGTTCGATGAGTTTTTTTCAGTCTAAATTCTTCGGCAAAAACGTTGTACCTCACCAACTTCTGTCTACCGGCTCGGTCGTGCCTGCCAGCCCCTGCACACACTCGTGTTAAATTTAAAAAGACCTCTCTGAGTGGTCTCCGAGCAGCCTTTTAAAGTTGCTGTTTTTTTATTTTCATTTGAAATCAAACGAAATATTAATTGAGGATTGAAATTTCACCTGTACCCTGTATAGAGGTTTAGCTCACTCTCAGTGCACGTATGCCCTGGATGGAGTGTTCAATGGCAGACAAGGCTCTGACTTCTTCACATGCACATGCATGCATGCACAAACACAAACACGCGCACACACACACATATATAGATATATATATTGATTGTATCGGGTCGCCTCAAACTGGTCTTTGACCCCCATACTGGAATTCTCATAGATTCTCGTATATTCTGTTGCACAATAAGTAATCTAGGACTGACTGTCTGATAGACAGGCGGACAGACGGTGGGTGGCCCGCGTATCCTGGGGTGACTATTCATACTATTCACACTACATACATCTTATTCCCAGCCCAATGCCATATGGGACACAAACAACTGGTGTGTGTAATCAGTAAATGGTGCTGATCCCTTCTTGGATATTAACAATGTTGGGGCTGCATTCCCATTGGTTACTGGAGATGTCATAAAAGTAATCCTTGCTCACAGTGCAGAGGGTGCAGGGGCTGCTCAGATTCAACCTAGGGTGCAATAATCAGAGTATACAAAAATGGGGGTCTGGACCGGGTTATACAAAACAGACCCATTTACACCCACTGAACAAAGAAACAGAGTGTGTTCCCCACCTCCTGAACACTACCCAGCGGTATATTGAAAAGGCAACAAAAGTGGTATCCCTTTGGCCAATAATCTTCAGTACATGGCAATAGGGCATATGTATAAAAAATTAGGAAGGCAAATGGGACGATGTTGGGGGGAGTCTCCTGTACACTTTGCCTTATTTCCAAAAATGTCATTCCATCAGTCTCTGTGTTTGGGTCAATATACATTTGCCTAAATGGAAGGAATTTCAGTGATCAGTGATTACAACAACGCTGGTCAAAAAGGTGTCGGATTTTTGGCAAACTACCTTTATCATTTGTATCTAGCAATGTGGAGCTTTCAAGCCAGTTTAGTCAATTTTGAAGAAATAAAATGGTAGAATGCATATGCACGGCCCTGATGATTAAAGTATCCACCTAAAGTGTTTGTTCACCCAGCCTGTGTTTTACTCTCATACTCTTGGATACTAAAACGGTCTTAGTAAAACTGAACCCCACTATTCCTGCTGGATATGGCCTCTATCCCATTATATGTTATCATCAGAGATCCACTGCTCTGCCCCCTAGAGTGCATGTCCCCAATAGATGGCACCCTGGTATTCAACGTCTTATGAGCTACTACGTGAGTAATTAACTAGTGCACATCATTACTACTGAGAACCAGTCTGCCTGTTACTTGTGATGCCTGCGATTGAGAATGTGTTGAAACCAATAACGTGCATCTCCTTTTATTTTAACAGGTGATTGATGCCCCAGAAATGCAACCGCAGTGATTGGTAGATTCTCTGGACTAATGCAGTGAAAAGTGTCATTATTAGAATGTGCAATTTCCAAGTGTCTTAGACGTGTGAAAGTTTGGGGTCCAGTTGTCTTTTCTGAGTATTCAGGAACTGAGCTTGAGAAGCCGATTGGCTACCAGATGGCTTCTGTCCATGCAACTCCTTCCTGATAACATCCAGTAACCAAGCTTGCTCCCTCTCAATCCTGGGGTTGACGGATGTCTGGCACAAAAACGACAATGTTTGGTTTGCAGTAAGAAAAGCATTTTGTTGTCACTATTATTCTTGATCGAACACATGTGAGTATTATTTTATACACATTCTGAATGTAAGATAGTTTCTTTAAACCATTTTGAGAAACACTTGTAAATGTGAATGTACACATCATCCTTGGACTGACTATTTTAAAAGCTTAAATCAGAGGCAAAATTATTTTAGTCACCAGCAATGCTTTTCACACGAGAAAGCTCATTTGTGCTCTGAATTTGGGAAAGGATTCAATGGGAGGTGTCCTCTTATTAAGGACCTGACACAATAAACTTTCGAGAAGAAGCATACACATGGATAGATTATGGGAAACGTTGCCATCCTAAGAACATACTTATTTCACATATGAGGACATGGGTGAAAAACCTTATCAGTGAATTTGACTATAGTGTCCATTTGTATGATACGACTATGACATTCAGTCTAGCTGGTCACATAACCGTTTTGCACTGAAACACCAGACTTGCCTCATCACCTCTGCCAATAGAATACAACGACAACCTATGACAAATTCGGTCTAGCTGGGCACATATCGAGTCTCCTGCACTGTCCTGGACTCCCTCAGCACCCTCCCACATGCCTGACTTCTTGGGTTGCTTACTGGATTTTAGCTAGCCCTCCTAAATCCTAATCTTGCCCAAATACACACACACGCATCTTAAGCCTCCTAAAATGTACCTGAACTTCGGCCTTCAAGGGCTTTCCTAACACAAAGCGCATTGAGGTCATACAAATGGGAAAAGGTGCTATATAAATGACTACTACAATGCAATACAATACACTTGTCTGCCCCCAAAAAGTGCATACAGGTGAGAAACGTCATGTGTGCACTGAATGTGGGAAAGGGTTTGCTGGGAAACAAGAGCTTACTTGCCACCAGAGAAAACATACAATTGGGAAACCTCATGAGTGCACTGAATGTGCGAAAGGGTTTGCTCAGAAGGGACATCTTACTAGCCACCAAAGAACACATACAGGTGAGAAACCTCATGTGTGCACTGAATGTGGGAAAGGGTTTGCTGATAAGCGAAATCTTATTAGCCACCAGAGAGCACATACAGGTGACAAACCTCATGTGTGCACTGAATGTGGGATAGGGTTTGCTCAGAAGACAAATCTTATTAGCCACCATAGAACACACACAGGTGAGAAACCTCATGTGTGCACTGAATGTGGGAAAGGGTTTGCTCATAACGGAAGTCTTAATAACCACCATAGAACACATACAGGTGAGAAACCTCACGAGTGCACTAAATGTGGGAAAAGGTTTGCTTCAAAGGGGCATTTTATTAGCCACCAAAGATCGCATACAGGCGAGAAATCTTATGTGTGCACTGAATGTGGTAAAGGGTTTGCTCGGAAGGAAGATCTTACTAGCCACCAGAGAACACATACAGGTGAGAAACCTCATGTGTGCACTGACTGTGGGAAAGGGTTTGCTCATAAGGGAGGTCTTATTCACCACCAGAGAACACAAACAGGTGAAAACCCACATGTGTGCACCGAATGTGGGAAAGGGTTTGCTTCAAAGGGACATTTCATTCACCATCAGAGAACACATACAGGTGTGAAACCTCATGTGTGCACTGAATGTGGGAAAGGATTTGCGCAGAAGGGAGATCTGACTAGCCATCACAGAACACATACAGGTGAGAAACCTCATGTGTGCACCGAATGTGGGAAAGGGTTTGCTCGTAAGGGAGGTCTTATTCACCATCTGAGAACACATCCAGGTGAAAACCCTCATGTGTGCACTGAATGTGGGAAAGGATTTGCTTGGAAGGAAGATCTTACTATCCACCAGAGAACACATACAGGTGAGAAACCTCATTGATTTGATTTAATGTTTCTAACATGCTAAATCGCCCATAGGACTCAGAGCGCACAATCAACCAAGACAGGACAAACAACACAAGCTAATGAGCACTCCAAGGAGGGAAATCTTTCAGGGTTGATGCAAACAGAGCTGGTGTGCCCCTCAAATAATTATTAATGAAGCAGATTAATCGGGGTCAAGATTAAACAGGTAGCTCTTAACTCCCTTCTTGAAATCTGCGATGGACTTAGCCTGTCTCATATGAGTGGGGCATTTATTCCAGGCCTGGGGGGTTTGGACATCCAATCCAGTTCTTCCAAAGCCTGAGAGTTTGAATCTAGGTCGTGTGAGTTTTGTAGGCTCATTGGAAGGTAAAGTACGAGTCACTCTATATGCAGATAGTCGATCAGAACGATACTGGGGGGCATCGGCGTGACAGCACTTGTAAGTAAGTGTAAGCATTTTGTGTGCAACACGCTGTTTCGCAGGGAGCCAGTGAAGTTCCTGTCTGGCCGCTGAGACAAGATCTCTGCGGGAGAGACCAAAAATGGCTCTGACTGCATTGTTTTGTGTAACCTGCAGAGTATGCAGGTCACCTATGGTGGTGCCTGCCAAGAGGCTATTGCCATAACCTGAGAAGAATCAGACCAGTGACACTGAGCAATATCCAGGTCGGCTATAGACACATGATGGGTCAAAACCCAATCCAACGTTTGACCAGCATTATGAGTGCACTGAATGTGGGAAAGGGTTTGCGAAGAGAAATCTTATTTTCCATCAGAGATCTCACACAAGTGAGAAACCTCAGATAGCACTGAATTTGGGAAAGGTTTGCCTCTTAAGTGAAATCTTATTCACCACCAGATAACACATACAGGTGAGAAACCTCATGTGTGCACTGAAACGGGGAAAGGGTTTGCTGGGAAACAAGAGCTCATTCGCCACCAGAGAACACATATAGGTGAGAAACTTCGGTGTACTTTATGTGGGAAAGAGTTGGCTGGGAACACATACAGGTGAGAAACCTTATGCGTGCACTGAATGTGGGAAAGTGGTTGCTCGGCATGGACATCTTATTAGCTACCAGAGAACACATACAGGTGGGAAACATCACGTTTGCTCGAATATGGAACACGCTTTATTTTGAACAGTAACCTTATTAGTCACCGGAAAAAACATTGGCATTCTCCACCGCATTGGTTTTCGTTCTAGATGAGGATGTCCTGTTTCAGAAGATACCCAGATGGCGTAGTTTTTTTGGTTTGAGCTCGCAATATCTGGAATGCCCTCTGTCTAAGATTGCACACCATCAGAGAGCGTGTGACCTTTGGGTGAATAAGTACCAATGCAGCTCTTAATTCCAGCCCTACAGATACAAGGTGTATTGATCACATTTACCCCTCAAAAATTGTCAGATATTCCCATCGTAAAAGTAGCAATTCTCCCAGCTATAACATTGGGAGCAGTGGACATAGCTGCAGGCTTTCCTGCTCTCACCCTTCAGCTCCATGGATATGTTCAGGCCAGTGATACCAGCCACGCTTCACCACTGGGAGGTGTTCTCCAGGTATTACTGACTCATATGTAGAGAAACTGCAAAGGAAAAATACATATTTTATGTTACATAAATTTCGAGATTCAAAAAAGTGTGAAAAACAAAGAGTAACATTCTTTTCTGCTTAAGTAAAAATGCCTCTACTGGGAATGAGAATGGATATTACTTTAGAGGTCAGTTTCCAAGAAATCTATGACTCGTCTTGAATGTCCTCCTGACTGAACTCTGCAACGTTTCAAAATGTTCCACACATTCTGCAGCATGTGGCTCCTCTTCTCAGGATCCCCTCTGTTGTATTACACTAGTGCCTATCTCTAGTGGAACACTCTTCTCCTCAGTATCCCCTCTGGTGTATTACACTATTGCCTGACTCTAGTGGAACACTCTTCTCCTCAGGATCCTCTCTAGTGTGATACACTGTTACCCATCTCTAGTGGAACACTCTCCTCTCCAGGAGCCCCTCTAGTGTATTAAACTATTGCCTGTCTCTAGTGGAACACTCTTCTCAGGACCCCCTCTAGTGTATTACACTATTGCCCATCTCTAGTGGAACTCTCTTCCCCTCAGGATCCCCTTTAGTGTATTACACTATTTCCTGTCTCTATTTGAGCACATAAGGTTAGTAGAAAGTTCCCTGGCCAGGGATCGGCATATGGAGGTGCAGTTACATAAGGGAGGGTGTATTCTGACTGTTAAATAACTATCTTATAAGAAACTGGCCTGGTGTGAAGGGCCTGGAGAAGATGGCAAGAGTTCCATTGAAGAATGTGGGTGTGCATTTTAGTAAGTTGACAGTTGATGGAGTAGAAAGGGCAAATGTGAGACAATAAAACCCCTGCAAATTTGGAAATTAAATGGTGCCTTGCTGTCTGAAATGAAAGTGTTGTGGTTGTAATGATATCATAGCCGTCGTCTCCGAATTCCAAGAAGGAATAGTGGACAAAAATGTTTACCAAATGAAAGTAATCCTGGAATGCTGTATTTAAATCTTACCCACATGTGTTCACAAATTGAATGAAACTCTGATTAAAAGAATATAGAGCCTCAGCCAATAGGTTGCTGTGTTATTTTCTATTGCATTTCCAATTTCTTCCAGGTCTTGCAAGGCAGCCTGTGTTGGCCAATGCATTAGGACAAGGGGAGTCCATCTTCAGGGCATCTAACTGCGAACAATTACAATATAAACAAATGAACTAATGATATGTCTCATCCATAGGATAAGAAGGTGGATGCTTGGGCCCGTAAAGTTTTTACTTCGGATAGCATAGCTCTTAAGTCAACTAATGTCACCTGTACGCTGGCCAGTTTCACCCATACCCTGTGGGACTGCATTTCGGCGGCGGCTGATCATATTCTGGAAGGCGAGGAACGGGAAGGCTTCCTGAATATTGTCAATGACGGAAAAGAGGCAATAGGGGAATGTCTCCAGTCTGGACTGGATACTGCTGATAGTGTCAATCTGGAAAAATGAATACCCTTCATTTGGATGATAGACGTATCTTGATGGCCGAAGGCCAACCGTTTTATGCACAGAATTATAGAAATATAGACTGTTATGCTTGACCAACAAGCGGCCATTTTAAATGTAGTAAGAATCGCCATTTTGCTTGTTAACCATTGCTCATTGCTTTCTGTCTAAAAACTGCTTTGCAGCTTGCAATTATTGCGGATTCTGCTTACTCTGCTCAACTGTTAACATTGTTGTCTGAATATGAAAGGACAAGGTCGCGGGACTGAAGAGTTTGCTGAACTCCTCATGAGTAGCCCAGAAAGAAATGCCCACGCTCCCTCTCTGTAGCCTTGGGAGGAAGCTGCAGGGCATTTAATCACTTCACAGCTGCCAGCCAGTCGCCTACGATGGTAGAATATGTTAGAATAATACAGTTAAAGGCTTGAATTATGCTTCTCTTACGGCCCCCCTTCGCAAAACCCTTTGGAACGTTTCGGCTCCCAGGACACGAATAGTAGCTCATAGATAGCAAAGCTTGGAATATGGCTCTTCCCCCGTGTACAGATTGCTTCCAAGAACAGAACCACCATGTTCTAAAAGATGCCTCCGCACTTTCTAAATTGCACATTGTTACTAGAAGAGACATCGAAAGCATTACGATCGTCATACTCGTCGGATATGTCCATTGTCATCCCGAGTTCAAAGGAACTTAATACAGAGGGGTGTTGAACATGACTTTGCTGATTGTATGATATGCTTTTTGTATATATGTAACTGATGTACGTAATTCGCTCTCTTGCGTCCCTCGAGGTCTAGGAAACTCACGTCGCGGGGCGTGAGATCAGAATTGGCCAATTGATCCTATCTTTTGCTTGCAATAAACCCTAGCATTGGGAATTTGATCCTCGTGTCTGGTGCATCTTTTCGTGTATGGTCATTGCCTTGTTTCCATAGCACGAGGGACCCCTAGGGGCCCCTTTCATCACATCCCATATGCTTCAGTTATGTTAATGGTAGACATCACGTTACATATGCTTCATATATGTTACTGGTGGAAGTCACACCACATATGCTTCAGGTATGTAAGTTGTAGACGTCACATCACATATGGTCAGGTATGTTGGCATCATGGGTATTGAATCCAATGAATGCAATAACCAGTGCTTTGGCTCCAGTATAGGTCCTTACGGAGCATGGGCTTCACACGACACTTCAGAAACCTTTGCCATCTCAATTGGGAAGCTTTGCCAGTCAATGGATAAGCATGCACAGTTAGGCTCAGTTATACATGACACTGACACATGGAGTTCATCCAGCGATTGAATTGCCATCACACAAATGGATACACACCTAGGGAAGTCTAGACGTAAGCGCTTCAGGGAACAAACTAAATCTTTACCTCCTGGCAGGATGCCGTCTCAGCTATACAGCTTCTAGAAAATCATACTGTAGCGAAATGGTTCTATGGCAGAGATAACAACTTCAATGCGCTACAACAAGGCATCTACTTCCTTAGTGATGCAATTGTGGATACGATTGCCACCCTACACCACAATCTATCCATTGTAAGAATTGACCAGCAGGCCACTGCACATCTTTTAGACGTGTCTGCCTTGAAGGGTATTGAAGATTGGAACTCACTGACTTTTCTCATCCAAATTGCGGGGTTTAATCTGTTTACACTGGCAAGAGGAAGGTCCTACCAGATGCCACTTTTGAGAGTAGCGAATAACAAAAAAATGTACATCTTGTTCAAATATGTGACAGACACAAGATTGAATTCAGTTCAAATTAAACAAACACGATGTTCTGTCCTTTAAAAGACTTCTGTATTCAGACAGTGGATGGAGTACCTAAAATGTGACCTATGCCTACAGCACTCTGAATCTTGTCTGGTACAGCTCGAGTCTGTGTCGCAAAGCTTGCCACACACCCAACTTGGCATTTGTACCAGCTTTGGGTGGAGGCTAGGCTCTGGCATGCAGAGTATTATGTAAATCATGTCACGGTGACCATTTCGTTTAGAATTCTGAGTCAATGACACAGTGGCATGGGCTTCAAAGAAAATAACTTTTTTTTAAATTTTTTTTATTTATTGTTTGGCTGTATGAAACAACCTTTCAATAATTACAAAAACGAATAAAAACATATCATAAACATATTACAATTCAATTCATCAAAATAACTTTTAAGAGTTAATGACTGAAAAGACTGTCACTAAGGGAAGACGCAGGGAGAGACTCGAAGATCTCGAAACATTGGGTGAAATGTAGAGCCAGAAGGCCACCTTTAAGATGAACCATTGGGTGTAAAGAAAATAATAGTCTTATTTCTATTTCTAAATTGAGTCTGAAGCAGTGGCTTACATGATGTTACAGGCCCTGAAAGGGCCTGCATTTTTGTTGAAAATTAGGGGAGGAGAGAGTGTCGTAAATGAAATAAAATATTTGGGACTGTTAATAGTAAATAAAGCTCGCAAGTCTGCTATAATACTGAAACCTAACACGAAAGGAGAGCGATTTGGAGCCCAGATGAAAGTTATTAATGAGAAACAGGGTCGATTCTACCTCATTCCATTAATAAAGTTATATCGTGCAAAGGTTATTCCCGCCATTATGTACGGTTTGGAGGTTTGTACCTTACAGAGGATATTGACTTTGCACGTGTGGGGGGAACATTTGCCATAAGGCATTATCATTGCCTAACTGTGTGCCCATGGCAATTCGAAGATATGAATGAAGGCTTCTTTTCTTGAGTGTGATTTACTTATGGAGGCGCTATCCTGCATTAGAATTAGTAGAACATCTAAAAAATACCATTTATTCTGATCAAAGGCATCGGATGGAGAATCACAACACAGGTATTAGAAACATTTTTAAAGAGAAGTGTTTCAAAATATTCAATTTTTTTCAAGTTGTCAAGAGGATATTATTACAAACCCAGCTGCTGTCAAAATGAAACTACGGGTCAGATTGGTGCAATACCTTTGATTTAAGGGGTCAAAATACTCTATGTAAGGATATAGGACAAGTAAACAAAAAATATGGCGTTCATCCGACTTACCTTCCCTGATGGGCACTATATGATTTTCTTTTTAAGATTTGGATTAAATATTATCTTGACTATGGAATTGAGTATTCTAGGAAGAGAGTGGATGGCAACTCTTGTACATTTTGGGCTACGAAGCAAGACATTGAGACACTCCCCCACATTATGACAACATATCCTGCACTAGAAATCCTGAGACAGAAAGCCTTCACAAGATTTTCCTACAAGGATAATTGGCTTAGCACTGATGAATTCTGGGAATGACTATTCAATGGGAGAAATACTGCTCTTACAATAGGTGTAGTAAAGTTTTAAAAAATCAAAATGATTTGAATGATTGATATTGAATGAAGGTTGTAAATAATGAATTATAATGATTATCATTTTAAAGTATGAATTATTAATGATATATCATAATTATGTATAGATTGCAATAAAAGGGATTTAGGTTCTGTTATTATAACCTTATGAAATGTTTAATATTTTCTTCTTTCTTTGTTTATAGTTGGTAATTTTGTATAAGGTTTAAAAAAAACAATACAATTTTAAAAAATGATGTTGCATTAGTTGGGATTGTGTTTTACAAAGAGGTGTGTGAGTAGTGTGACCTACTCTATCTAATTATTGATGTTCTTTCGTTACTGTCCCAATGTTTGATGTACCATAATGCCCCAATGTGGTGATGGCTTTAACACAAATAGGAGGTAGGTGGATAAAATGTATACTGCAACACCGATAGCAAAACCCCAGGATAGGTAGAACCTATGAAATTAACACGACAACTGCTGGTGCGCAGTATTCAACGACAGGGCTGAACACTCCTGCTCTCTATCCCGCAGAGAGGAAAAGATGAAACATAGCACAACTAAATGCTGTGTGGTGACCAACTATCTAACATAGGAGAATTCAACCAGCTGTTCGACTACACAAATAGTAAAAAAAGGTCAAAGCGAAAAATAACTCAATATTCATTGCATCTTCTGTTTGTTTAACAGACATTAGACAAAAAAGAATGCACATGGAAAAAAAAACAATTAAAGCATGTTTTCAGGCTTAACAAAACAGTAAGTCAAGCTAATAGGTCAACCGAGAGTTTCAATTGTTAACCGAAAGTGTATCAAAATCTCAAATATCCATTCATTACCATACCCCTCCATTCCCATTCAACCCAACATGTTTCATTCCTCACGCACTTCTCATACAATAAAATCAGGGGAAATTCTTCAGGGGCGCTAATTTGCCTGTGAACAATTTGCAATGTGTCTTGTGACAAAAAATAAACCACAATAATCTTCAAATTAAGACCCAAAGAAATGAGTCGATGAATGGGTCATCCAAAAATGCAGTCAGCTTATTCCTACTGCGACAACCCTCATCACTCGGTCGGCTAGAGAGACGGCGTGTTCCCACCTGTAAAAGAGACAGGACATGGGTAAATGTGAAGCCTCATGTCCTGAGGGGCTAATAAATCAGCCATTTTTAGGGGTTGATTGTAAATAACAATGTTTTAAATAGAGTAGTTAGTCCTCTACAACCACAAAGGTTTTCAAAGTGCTGTCTTAGGCAGAATCCTGTGCAGTGCCCTTAGGGATCACTACACACAATTAAGACTACAAGTGGTAATACAAGTTCACCTTTGGTACAAGCACTGTTAAGGTGGCAGCAGTAGCGGAGCAGCCAGGCTTATCTCAAGAGTATATGAGCAGTAGCAGAGATTACACAAAGGGACCACAATTACTGTGACTCAAGCAAACACTGACTCAAGGTTTCAGGTAAAAAATATAAGTACATTTATTTTTAAACCATCTGTTATAAAACACTTCACTTGTATAAATTCGAAACCACACGTAAAATACACTACATAACCAATTCCACTTGTTCCAGTAAATTCAAGGTAAGTACATTAGGATTTGACAGACCGGTGTTGCGATACTAACGCGTAACCGCAGATAGAAATGCTCACGAAGTTAAAACACACTTTGTACTTAAGAATTTCAAACAAGGAAAAAGTGAATAAAAATCAAAGGCAATACTTTTTCAGGGCAAGGAGACTCGAGGACTCAAAGATACAGATTAAAGTCAATAGGCCTGCGCCAGTGTCAATGGAGCAGATGCTCAGTTGCCGAGGATCACAAGTTGAACAGTTCAAGATTCAAGATGTCAAGAGTTTGTTTAGTTGTCAAATGGAAGGAAAAGTTATAAGAAGGAGGGAAGAAAGAACAAATCTTTGTGGTTGAAAAGGGTTCGCCCCAATTCCGGCTGGTCAAACTGAGAGAATGACCAAGTGTGCACAGTACCTTATTCAGTTGGAGAAAAGCTGGTGCCACGGCAGTTGTTCCTGGTAGTTCCTGCAGACTCACGGTTCCTGTGGCATCAGTCGTGGGGACATTAAGGAGGACGTCTGGAGCGATCTGCACTACCACGGGATGAGGCCAGCAGCAGCGAAAATAACAACGATGAATAAAAGAAGGTTTGCTCCTTTAAATCAGGAGAGGGCTCTTCTGGTGGCTAACCGGACCACTACAGCACAGCAGTGATTTTGACCCAGCAGAGGATTCTCTGACTGAAGAAAAGACGAGCTGGTAGATCCCACCAGGCTCAATGGAAGAAGACTCCGGACTGGATCTTTTCTTGTCGTTGAAGGGTAGATAGCTCAGGACTGCAGCAGAGCTTCACCGGGACTCGGGGTTGCAGAAGCTGTCCTCTTCTCTGCTTCTCTTCGGTTCCTTGTAATTCCAGAGGTGACTCTGCCTTCTAGCCCAAGAGTCCTGCCTTTTATGCCAAAATCCCCCATTCACACAGTCTGGCCGTCAATCACTAATCAGGGGAGTTGTCCAGCCCGGACAACCACCTCAGCCAATAAACACAAAGTGCGAGTTGGGTCTCCAAGGAGACCCTGTGCAGGGGGTGACTACACCCCTCCATCATATTCAGCCCACCTAGACACCCAGACGCCAAAGGAGGGCTTCTGGTCAGAAGCCCGCCAAAGGTCGGAGAACAAAGGAGGAAAACCTGGTTTGCCTCGCAAAGAAAGACCTAAGAAGGATGTTAACAAAAAGAAATGGTGATTAAACCCAACGAAAGCCGAAATAAAAAGTATTTGGGCTAGCGGGTTTAAAGTTCGAGGCTAATACAATAGCCTAAAACAGAACCACGTTATGTAATATAACCGCGGTAGGAAAATTAGGGTAGATACCACTGCCACCAGCCAAGTCTTAAGGTTAAGGAAGCGAAACAATGCTCCAGGAGGTACAGATAAAAAGGGCTAAGAATTAAACCTTTCTAATACCGGATCTGTGGTTAAATGACTATGTAAACGTAATGGCAACTTTACATGTTTCTGGGGGACAGTAGTCAGCCCAGAAAAATGGAGTCAGTGGGAAGTCTAAAAGACAACCCTGTGTCACTGCACTGAAGGTGCTGTGTGTCAATCAAAAGAAGGGGGCTACTGAAGTGGTGTACTCCAGAGTCCACAATCACAAAAACAGATGAGATACACATGGCAAAACACAGGTAAGAGTGGGGACAAAGAGGCACACTCTTACCAAGTGGAAAAAACAACCCCCAGAAATCCAGCAAAGCTGCTGGGGTTTGTTGTGGGAGGGACTCACTAGGTGAGGGAAATTAGCCATAGAAGGAGAATTCTCCCTAACATGCTGCATCTGATCTCAAACATAAAATCAGTACCTCATCTTTCCACACTACATTGGCACTAAAGCAGGACTAACAAGATGACAATACAGTGGACAGATCTGTTCCGTTTCAGAATCAATCCGTTGTGAACAATTTCAAATATGAAGCAAAGGGTTAAGAAGATCGGATCTTAAAAGGTCTCCTTATCCTAGTGACTGGCTCGGAGAAGAGAAATGCATATAAGTACGCTCACCAGCGATAAACTCTGTGAGGAGTAACATCAAGATGGGGCGGGTTGCTGTGCTTCAAGGCCTCGTGGCACTACACGCAAAGGGCGCCGCTAAAGCGTCTGTGGCTGAAGCTGGTTCTGTCCCTAATTCATAAATAGAAAGGTCAAGCAAAGCACAACACATTAGAGCAGTGGTATTCAAACTGTGGGTCGCGACCCCCTAGGGGTCCGCGGGTGCATCCCAGGGGGGCCCTGAGAGCTCAGCATGAAAAAAGATTTTTTTTTTTTTTTAGATTGGAAGAAATGGGCAGGGGTGGCCCCCTGTGTGCGGTCTCCTAATGGGCGTGTGAATGTGCGGTTCAGTGGCGTGAGCGCAAGTCCGTCCCAAGATCAAGGTGTGGCTCCAGGGGTCGGCGTTGTGTGGGTTATTTCAATCCTATTTCCAAACACCTGACACTCTGCTGCTAAGCAGCCAGTGTCATGCAAATCGGTAGCCATAATGCCAGGCAGCTGGCTTCTGCGGGCCTGCTGGTGTGTCTGGTTCAAAAGAAACACACCAACTATTAGCCATTGCTGAATGTAATCGCTCGTGGATAGTTTCCCGTCTATTGATGCATCTACCGCAAAGAGCGGTGAAACACGTACAGAAGTCAGTGGGCCTCATTACGACCCTGCGGTTAAGGGTTTAACAGCACCGTAAAAAGGTGTCGGCGCCGTTAAACCCTTAACGCCTGATTACGAGGTCCCTTTGCGGGACTCGACCTTAACAGCTGGTTTTACCAGCCGTTAAAGTAGGGTGCTGCAAAGGGACCTTGGTGCTAATTACGGTACCGCAATTTGCGATACCGTACTTAGTGCCTTCCCCAGTCCCATTGAGCCCAATGGGGTGAAAATGGGAATGGGGAAGGGCCATGGTGAAATGGGGAAATACCGCCCCACCAACCTTGGAATGGGGCGGTATTTCCCCATTCCACCATGGCGGACTCATTACAACACAGGCACCAACCATGGTGCTAATAGCGCCATGGTTTAGCGCCGGGGTTGTAATGAGGGTCTGCGCGATCTGTCTCAGAGACCGGTTCCAAAAATGACCAGAAATTGCAGAAGAACAATAAATAAATAAATAAATAAATAAGTAGATTAACCGCACGCCCAGCTGTTCAGGTCACATTCCTGAGCTCTGCTAATCACTGAGCCTTCATTAAGCTTCAGGATGTCCAGTCCAATTTTTCATTTAACCCGTTGGCCGAGCTTTTAGTCAAAAACCTCTGTTCTCTTTTCATCAGTGTAATTTTATTTCTGTTCCTATCACTGGCGGGGTTCAGTTTCCAAACGACTGTCCAATGTAGGCCCTCTACTCTGTGGTTCCACCAGTGGTCTACCAGGGAGGCATTCAGTGTTCTGTTGCAAAAGCAGCTTTTGTGCTCGCTGATACGGTTTTTAACTTTCCTTTCAGTTTTGCCTATATATAGCAAATTACACGGACACCAAATACCACACAACCATGGCTGAATTACATTTAGTAAAATTGTTTTGTCTCCACAGTGCTTAATCCTAGGTTGATTTCCTTACTTTTGAGGGTGGAATTACAACATGTACAGTGTCCACATGGAAAATGGCCGGTCAGCTTGGAAAAGACCCATTTTTCCGGGAGCGTGCTCTGTTTAACTGACCTTTGGCTGATGTTATTTCTCGAGATTTGTTCTTGTAAATTAGAACCCCTTTTGAATGCTATGATCGGTTTCTCGAGCGGGTTGTTGCCTTGTGCTAGAATATTGCAATTTTTAAGTAAGCTCTTTTTGATTGGATTTGACAAATGGCTACTGCTGTTCACGAAAACCAATTTGTCATTATCACCATTCTTGAGGTTTGCTTTGTATTCTCGTAAAGCCTCTCTGTTGTTATTGCTTGCTCATTTCATAGTAAAATATGTTAGTTTCTCAGGCTAGCCTCGCTCGTGGAGGCGTTCACTCAAAGCTGCCGCTTCCCTTTTGAAGTCATGTTTATGCGTGCTGTTTCGTTTTAGGCGCAAAAACTGTCCGAGTGGTAGGTTATCCCGAACATGCCGAGAATGGAAACTGGTGTAATGTAATAGAGAGTTTTTGTCCGTGTTTTTATGAAAGGGTTTAACACTCAACATTTTCGTCTGACCTTCTGCAGTGATGGTTATGTCGAGAAAGTTTAGTTCTTTGGTGCTACTTGTGAAAGTGAATTTCAGATACCAATCTTGTGTATTCAGCCATCTGAATTATTTTTCCATATCGTCCACACTCCCCTTCCAGATGACAAAAATGTCATCTATATACCTTTTCCATGTTCCAATGTGGTGATGGCCCATTGTTTTATATAACAATGAGTTTATCGCCATTGTTTCATGTATCGTTAGTGAGTTAAGACACAATTGTTTCATATTTTATGAGTGAGCTAAGGACCCCATTGGTTCATGTATCTCTAGGTGGATGCCCCATTGTTATATAATGTTAGCGGTCTGAGGTCCTGTTATTTTTCTTTCGACTGCCTGAAGTGCAAAGTCCTTATTAATGTGTCTGTATGGAGGGAAATTCATGCGTCTCATGTTTTGTGCTGTTGTCAGGTCGCAACGTCCTCTGGTGCAGGGTCCGTTCCTATATGCCTGTTGGCGTTTGCCATGGAAGATATGGCACGAGTACTTCAGTAGAAATTACAATTCCCATAGTGCCTCACAGTATGTGACCAGTCAATAAAGTCATGCACAGCAGTAAACTCCCGGTGCAACGCCATAGTCACGGATGGCCGTTCCGATTCATGGGAATGTCGTGCATCAGCATGTAATTATCACCATCCGTTACAGGTCATGCTTAGACTGGCCCTGGATGCACGTCTCGGTACGCCACTTTAAGTCTCCAACTTCACGTGATATTATGTACCAAGACATGCCACCAGTACCTGGATGATCACAGTGTTATGTACACTACCCCTTATGACACCACACCTCTACACATGTTGTTAACAGGTCGCTTAGGAGCTTTCCCTGGCAAAATAACCCTCCGCCCAGGCCATCACCAATGTACCGACCCACCGTCATCTCCTGGCAACTATGACCATAGGTCCTAGGCTCATTTCAACTCATAAAACCAGTAGGACCTTTCACAACCAAGCACCTTACCTTTATCAGCCAGCTGCCATTAATTCCTTGAAGATACAGGTTAATTTGTCTACTCTCCTTGCCCCACACATGCTTGACATCAACCGCCGAGTGGATTACCCACCTTAACATAGGGGCCTTCCCCTTCCTGATCTTGAGGCGTGTTACTAACCCTACCTAACCCATATTGGTAATCCTCTTCCATAATCCAGCAGCAGCCTATTTACCTGCTTCCCCAGAACTTGTATGTGATTGAACTTTATGAAACCGAAATAGGTACCATATACAGAGTGGTCTGGTGCCACGTGGGTGCTCACTCAAAGGTCTCTGTTTGGTATCCAACTGTTTCCCACTGGGAGCTCATAAGCATTACTTCCAAGCACTCTGTCGCCCTCTATGGTATTCCCCAACTTTCCCATATATCACTTTTCCACCTACCAACACATGTGCTAACACTCTCCTTCTGATTATGTGATGTGTGCTATGACTGCCTTTATGCACATAATTGGGATGATACCAACATGTGTGATCGAAATTGAATTTATTACATATGATGATTAGCCTTGAAAATTACCTCTATGGTAAAAACATGTGTAGGAGAATCCTAAAAAAAACCTATCTATGCTCAAACAAACAAAATCTCGCATGCTGTTTTGAGTGAACTCTCTCCTGAGATCCACACAGTGTCTAATGCGAATGTGACAGGCCTCAACACCGCAACTTTGTAACAAGGCTCTGGCTTGGCTATTCCTGAGTTCTGGTCCAGGTTCAATTAGAACACTGTTTTTGAGACTCCTTAGGAGGACTCAAATTAAGGAATATTGTACTGTTTGTGATACTGTATCAACAAAAGAAGATACTGTTACATGTGGGGTTGTATCATTTGAAAACTCCTTGGGTCAACCACTAATTTTGTCTAACACGTTAAATTAATGAGTTATTCTTATGCCAGAAAACCACATTAATAGACCAGAATAGAGTACGTTGTTGTTCAGCTGACATATATTCTTGAAAAAACAACACAAATGTACACATACATGAGTTTTAACAAAGCAACTTTCTTGAAGTAAATGATGTTGGATATACACATAACACGTGAAATTAAAGGAAAAACAAAGGTTTTGACAATTCAAATTTGAACTCAAATTCATACAAAGAAAATAAACTGTATAGCAACTTCACAAATGTATAACCATTAGCACATCTTGCGTGTGTAAATATACAAAACAGATTCTTCTGTCAACCTCGAGATGGGACCTACCTCTCGAGGTACGGTCTGCCTTGAGTGTATTTGTTACAATTAGAATTAAAAATACTAATCAAATTCAAACAAAGACAGACTGCATCTCAAATGCTTGGGTTGTGACCATTAACACATCTTGTGTATAAGAACAATGTTTCAAATCAAATGCTTCTGTCATCCTCGAGATGGAAATTGCCACTCGAGGTGGTCTCTGCCTGTTTGTGATACTGGGCCTCATTACAACTCAGGCGTTAAGGGTTAACACCACCGTTAACCCTTAACGCCTGATTCTGATTTTAACGCCTGCTTTTAGCAGGCGTTAAAATCCATGGCGCTAACCTGCCATGGTGCTAATTACGCCGCCGTAATTTACGGCGGCGTAATTAGCGCCTTCCCCACTCCCATTATGCCCTATGGGGCAAAAATGGGAATGGGGAAGGGAAAATGGGAAATGGGGATTTACCGCCCCACTCACCTTGGAATGGGGCGGTAAATCCGCCATCCACCATGGTGTAAACGGAGTTTACACCATGGTGGTAAAGTTGGTGCACTTAGCACCAAGGTTGTAATGAGGCCCACTGACTGTATTGAGATCGGCTGTGGCCGTAACAACCTTCCTCTGTTTTTAAGATGATATAAGATCTTAAGTAACACACATCTGTTACGTCAAATCTAAGGATAATATTGTAGTGATTTTATTTTGTTTTTCCACCTTGCCTATTTTCTCCTTGAGAACTGCTTGTATAAAACCAAAATCTGGTAACTGCACTACAAACAAGATTAGAGACCAACAGACACAGATATGAGTTTAAACAACAAAAGTAGGGCTGTACCGAATCGCATATTTAGCATTCGGCCGAATACCGAATAGTTTGTCAACTATTCGGCCGAAGCCGAATATGAAGCCAAATAGTTGCTTTATTTAATAAATCATGTTCCAAACTTCAAAAAACACACTTATTAAAAAAACAAATAAAGCACCATTTTAAATGCATTCTATACTTTCATTTCTCTTCATTGTAATTAATGTAGCATCTTTATTTAAAGTATAAAAGCCAGAAAAAAGCAGATTTAACCAAAATGAAGGGACCAATTGTACAGAAGATTGTTGCATATTCAGTGCCAGTTAAAGTAGGAGGCTTCACAAATGCAAAAGGACTTCCTTTGTGAATCAGATGCTTTGCATTCTCTATCCAGTTGCAAAGTCATTGCAGTCTAGTTTCGAACCTTCTTTGCAGCTCACAAAGAAATGTATTAGATGGTTCATGTCGGCTCATGCAGGACACAAGTCAAGAGGAAATCTGAAATGCGTGAACTCCTTATCACAACTATTCACCCCACCCAAACAAATGCTGCTCACTATTCACTTATTTTAGCCACTCCTTCTTGCCAATACACAAACATATGCAACTTAAAATGTCCTGATAAAATTCAGATGATGTTAAACTAAGGACTCAAGTCCTTAAAAAGAAAAGGGGGAACTCTGACGTACACAATGGGAAGTGACATGACAGGAACTGAAAGTATCTATGCACAGTTCTTTCAGTTTGTCTTTTCCAACTGAAAAAGTGCACATTGCATATAAACATTTGCCAAAAGAAAAGATTTTCCTGTATTGTTGCAGGCTAAGTATAAAAGATGAGCACCTTTTATGTCTAAGAATATGTAACAAAACGTGTCCTAAAGAGCAGATTACAATATAAGATATTTTTCAGCTGTGTGATAGCAATTTGTCTGGTCTAATTCTATTTAGTTTTGCTAATTGAAGTCTATATTTGCCTTTCTGAGTTCATGCTGCATTGTATTCAAATGAGAATGTCAAAGTATTCGGCAAGAGCCGAATAACAAGAAACTATTCGGCTGTAGCCGAATAGCTTTTTTTCAGCCAGAATTCAGCCGAATACTTACTCGAAGCCGAAGTTCGGTACACCCCTAAACAAAAGTATATTCGCTTCAAGCGGACTCATGTTCTATCCAGCAATAGCTGTGCAGAAGTGCGCAATTTACAGAAAGAAAATGACATTCTTTTATGGGTTCCAGTTTACATGAGTTCTGCTGTGAAATGCGATGTCTTAGATAGATGGTTTACAGCTCAATGCTATGTATAGGGTTTTCTGTGAAAACATACATTTCTGTGAGTGATTCCGTGCTCTGTATATTCTAACTTTCCGATCTTGCATGACAACAGACTGTTCATACTGAAAGGAAAGCATTCCTACCCACATTATTGGCATATTTTGACAGTTTGTTTAGGGTAAGCCTTTCCTGGTACAAACAGAACATCTCTGGTGTCAAACTATTCTCATTATCAGTACGTATATTTGTGAGACACATGCAATTAAAGAGCTGCAGACGAAAACAATGATCACGACTTGTGCAAGTTCCAAGGCTGTAATAACAGTGAACTCATGTATTTGTAACAGCAAACTCAGCACTCTTGCAGTGATTCCCTGCAGCTCCAAATAAGATAGTTTGCAAGATGGATTGAGTGCATGAAACAAAATAGGGGAGCTTAAGGCTAACCTGAACAAATGCATTTTCACAAACACTCCTTTTAGCCTAAGCAAAACCATTTTGTTAAACAATATCAAATGTGTGTATATCGATATTCATACATTTCTGAATTTCCATATCCTGCTCAATCAGAGCAAGGACAGAAAGTATTTTCCAACCCCATGCGGTAAACACATTTCAAGCCCAAGTACCAATGTCCCAGCTACCTTCAATAACATGAATTTTGGAACCCAATGTGTGGAACCTCTTAATAGCCTGAAACACAGTAGGGGAGGAATCTGCTATGTAAACATAGCAAGATGACCTGATCATTTTGCAAACCCCACCTCATTCGGGTAACATGGTGTCTAGTACCATTCTATTTTAAAGTGCAACCAGCCTAATAGCTCTCTGTTCTAATGTCATATTGAATAGCATATCGGTTGTCTCATTAATCATTCTTTCTAACACTCAGGCCAATCTTTTAATGTCTCTGGAGTTTATCACCGGGCCCCAAAAGGGAACTATCGCTTTTGACACATCCCCTAATATTTGGCCAGTTTTATCATCATCGATATCCCTCCTAGGACGTTGTTTCAATATTTCTACAGTTGATGTCAAGTAAACACCTGGTAACAGTATCCCTAAGTAACATGTTCATTTCCAATCTTTGGGTAACCATGGATTGTAATTGTAATTGTTTATTTATAAAGTGTTATACACCGTTCGAGTGCTTCAAATCGTTTCAAGGGGAAATACAGTAATCCTTCTTAGGGCTTGAAGTTTCTGAATGATCTAAATAGAAAAACTAGCATGCTAGGCCGAACACCATTTCTCCTAGAGCAAGTGCATGAGTGTTACAGTTTCAACCCGGTTGGGGAGGGGGGAGAAAATGTGGGGGGGACAAGACAGACAAACTTACTAGTCCTAATACATTTAGGTAATGCATGCATACAGACGGATGTGCAAGGAAGAAAGGGTGGGGGTAACAGACGCCTCCAGTCCAACAGGCCCCTGAGTTAAGTGCAGAGTGTTTGGCTTACTGATGGAGCATAAGCAGAAAATGCAGTAATACCAAAAAAAGGTAGCAGGCACCCTTATCTAGAAAGAACATGGCATGATAACCTGTTCTGTGTTTTCTTCCCCACTTTCAGAGTCCACAGCCATCGCTTTTTGCTCACTGTACTTTTCACAAAGGAGAAATATCCATTTGCATATCAGCCGTTGTCCCACCCACAGGGGCAGTAATGCTGAACATAGTACAGTGGCCTGGAGTTAAGTGCAAAGACTGGCAGGGGAGCCTGGGACTTTTAAGGCTCTGGAGCTGAACCAGGCAACCAGTCAGCAAAAACTGAAGCAGAGTTAGGGAGGAGAAGGAGGAAGGAGGGTGGAGAAAAATATGGAGCATAGCAGGGTAAGGGGAGAGAGAAGGAGGAAGAGAAGAGGAATGTCTTGAAGAGTTTCCAGAAACCTAAGGTGCTCAGGCTCAAGACCGAGAGAGGCAGGGAGGCTGTTCCAGAGGAAGGTATCTGCAGAGTATAAAGATCTTTGCCCAAATCCCTGTTTGTGAAAGCGGCTCACCCGCAGAGAGTTGGAGGAGGATGAGAGGAGGACTCTAGAGGGAGAGTATTTAGGTTGAGAGCGTTGTAGATAGTGCAGGCCCCAGCCCCAGAAAGCCTTATGGATTATGCAGAGGGTCTTGAACTTGATCCTTGCTGCCATGGGGGGGCCAGTGGAGGTATTTCAGCACCGGAGAGATGCGGTCCTTGGGCTTGAGGCCAAGGATAAGTCTTGCAGTTCTGTTCTGAATGAGCTGTAGAGGATGGAGCATAGAAGAAGGAAGGTTGTGAAAGAGGATATTGCAATATTCCAACCTAGAGAGAACCATGGCTCTCAAGGTGGTGAGCCTCTGGGGGAAAGTGAGAAAAGGTAGAATACCTCTGAGGAGGAGCAGTGGTTAGTGGAACTTTTTAGAGATGTCTGAGATGTGCGATGATAAAGAGAGAGTGGAGTCGATGATTACCCTAAGATTTTTCGCCTCATTGGTAGGTGAAGGCCCAGGGCCAAGGGAGGCCAGCCAGTGTGACAGTGGGAAAGTGGGAGCAGGGGTCCCAATGAGGACAATCTGTCTCTTACTGGCATTAAGGCAGAGATCATTAGACACACACCAGGACTGAATTACAGATAGACAGCCAGATATGAGTGAGGAGGAGGCTGAGAGTAGCCTGAAAGAGAGCGTGTCATCCGCATAACACTGAAAGTTAGAGCTAAAGGTAGAGATCCTGTGGGCCAAGGGAGCCATGTAGATATTGAAGAACCAGGGGGACAAATTAGATCCCTGGAGGACACCACAAGTAGAGAGAGGGATGGAGGAGAGAAAGGACCCAAGTTCCACCTGGGAGGGCCGGTGAGAGAAAAAGGAGGCGAGCCACACCAGGGCCTGATCTGTGATGCCCAGGGTATCACGGAAAAGAGGCGTGATCAGGATGTTGTGATTTGCCATATCGAAAGCAGAAGAGAGGTCAGGAAGAATGACGACAGAGGGAGCGTTAGAGCCACGATTTGAGAGCAGGTCTTCACAGGTTTTTTAGAAGAGCAGTTTCCACGTCCTCTGGATGCTCTAAAGCCAGAGTGATGGTCAAGGAAACAACCAACAGATTCAGTGTGGAGGGTAAGTTGGGTGATAGCCAGCTTCTCTAGGAGTTTTCCCAGGAAGGAGCGATGGCGAACAGGTGATACTGTGCCGGAATGGGCGGGATGGCGGAGGGTTTTTCAAGGAGAGGGGAAAACTCCAGTGGCAAAAGAGAGGTTGCAAAGGTCGGCCATGGCTGGATCAAGAGTGTCAATATTGTACTTGATGATTTTGGAGGGGCGGGGTCCACTTGTTTGGAAGAGGCTTTCATAGACCCGACTAATCTAGAGACCTCATCATGGGTGACAGGGGAGAGGGAGGAGAGAAGAGGGGGGAGTGTGGGGCAGCCGAAGGGGGCCCAAAATATGTTGGTGCAGGAGGGAGAGCAGACGATAGTGAGGACAGGATGTCCTGTGTTTTGCTGGTGAAATGTGCAGCCAGGGCGGAGCAAAGGGCCTGGGTTAGTGCAATAGGGGATGTGGCTGCAATGGGGTTTGCCAGCTCCTTTCAGACTTTAAAAAGTTTGCCCATGTTGTTAGATGCAGGATTGAATGTAGACTCTTTTCTTGGAGCGGATGCAGAGTCTATATTGCCTTTGAACAAAGCGGCAGGCCAGTTTGTCAGAGGGTGCACCTGAAGATCGCCATTTCCATTCCACTGCTCTGCACTTGTGTTTAAGGGCAGCCATATCAGAGTCGTACCAAGAGTTACACTTTTTGGCATGCTTCAGTCAGACACTCATGACACGGGCAAGAATGTCAAGAATGGGAAAATTAGAGAGGGCTGTATCAGGGTGGGAGTCAGCCGCAGAATAGAAGGAAGAAAGTAGATGGAGGCAAAGACAGCCACTGACACTCTTTTCATCGGTCGGATGACCTTGAAGGCAGGAGGTGGAGTAGGGTGTGCCATGGCTAAAAGAGAAGTGAGAAGAGAGAAGAGAATTATCAGTCCATGAGAGTGAGGTAGAGAGAGGAATAGAGAGTGGGATGCCTGTGGAAATTAGAGAATGCAAGGTGTGGCCAGCAGTGTGCGTTGGACCAGAGGGTAGAATAGAAAGAGAAAGGGAGTCACACAGGTTTCAGAAAGGTCCTGAAGAGTCTGGAGAGTCAAGCTGAATGTTAAGATCCCCCCAGCAGGAGGAGTTTGGAAGAGGAGGAGAGGAGAGGCCAGGTCAGCCCATTCCATGAGGAAGAGGGTGGACTGGCCCGGTGGCCAATAGAAGGTGGCAAGAATAAGAGAGGTGACAGGGAAGAGACGGAGCCTCCAGACCATGCATTCAAAGGAGTAGACCTGAGTGGGAACAGGGGAAACAGGGATCCACTCAGGATATGCTACTTCCCCCAACAAAGTAAATTGATCACCCAATGTGCAAGGGCCTTGTTTCGTTCACCAAAACTCGAGTATTCATACATTTGCCATATGTACCCATGTACCTAGAACCTTCCTTACTTAGACAAAATGGTACCGTGGCAGGATTATTGTTAATTCTGTATGTTGCAGGAGTCGCTTCCATATTCCCTACTGGTGCTATTTGAAACGATATCATTGGTATGGCCTAGAATTCCTGTCTGAGCGTTTGGTAGAGGCAGTGTTGATAGTGCTCCTGTTAGTAACCACTCAGCATCCCAAAGGTAGCAGCACCTGCCGATCAAACGTATTTCTATTTCCCCATCAAAGTGCCCCGCGCTACTGTCATTCCATCTACCAAACAACATGGCCCTAATGGATGCATAGCAAGCAGTGGACAATGGCAGAGGATATATGTACCTAACCCTTTCTCACTGTGTTGTGGAAGGTGGGAACATGCCCAACAATTGTTTTTGTACATTATTGCATGAGTATCATTAATTACTTTTATGAAGGTGTTATTGAGATATCCCTACTTGTATTCAAGATCAAGGGGACGAAGTGTGTATGTGTGAACATAGAAAGGAGACGTAGTAGTGAAGCTACAGAAGTATGAGCTCTCCAGAAACCATAACACAGGCATTAATATACGTATGATACATGCCACAATAGCTATAATCTCACATTCATCTCTAGTTGACGGCAATCCTTTGGACCTGGTCATTCCAGAGGCAAAACTTTCCATTTCATTGCTTCTGCGTACCCCAAACAGAGACATAGGGCCTCATTACGAGTCCGGCGGTAGCCGTGCCAGTAAAACTGGCAGGCTGCCGCCAGATTCTTGGGGATTTACCGGCTCTGGACTTGCCAGAATCACATTCCAGCCCCAGTCCGGTGGTCTGGTAATTCCAGAGCCGGCATTCCGTTACTCCCCATAATGGTGCCGGTGTTTACACATCTCTGTGTGACTGGTGGCGTTACGCCCGCCAGGTCCGATCTGGTGGGTGTAACACCACACGGCCACATAACTCGGAGTTAGCCGGTCTGGAAAACAGTGCTGGTACGGTTTTACCAGCACTGTCAAATGTTGACTGGCTAACTCGTAATGAGGGCCATAGTCTTTCAGTGTTTGTTAAGTAAAAGGCAAAAACAGTGAGGTCGAGGTGTGTTAGGTATTTGGAAGTGCTTGAGCATGAATCTTTAAACCAAATACTTCCTCAAATAACACATAAGACCAGCTGCAGCATCTAAGTAGAACAAGTAGGCACCTCTAACCCACATAACGTAACATAGAAAAACAGTAAGGGGGTAATTCATAGAATTCAGCGCACAAGTGCCGAACGCTGCTGGCGCACAGTGTGCACGTGCGAATCCCTGCGCCAGCCACGTGCGCTAAAATACATTTCCGCGCACAGCGTATTCATGGATTCCAGCCACCAAAACCAGCCGTGGCGCACAGTGGCGCAGCGACCCTGCAGCAGCACCAGTTACGCCCCCAAGAACGCCCCTTGCGCAGGGAAAAGCCATCAAAATCCCCAATCCAGCGCAAAGGGCTGCTCTAACCCTGTACCAGCACGGCAAGCGGGGTACGTGTATCACTGGGGTGCGCGGGAAGTTTCTCACGTGATTTCAGCTGGGTACGTGTATTACTGGGGTGCGCGGGAAGTTTCACACGCGATTGGCCCTGTGCGAGCGGGGTACGTATATTACTGGGGTGCGCGGGAATTTTCACATGTGATTGGCCCTGTGCAAGCGGGGTACGTGTATTACTGGGGTGCGCGAGACGTTTCACACGCGATTTCAGCTGGGTACGTGTATTACTGGGGTGCGTGGGAAGTTTCACACGCGATTTCAGCTGGGTACGTGTATTACTGGGGTGCGCGGGAAGTTTCACACGCGATTTGCCCTGTGCGAGTGGGGTACGTGTATTACTGGGGTGCACGGGAAGTTCCACACATGATTGGCCCTGAGCGAGCGGGGTACGTGTATTACTGGGGTGCGCAGGAAGTTTCACATGCAAATTCAGCAGGGTATGTGTATTTCGGGGGTGCGCGGGAAGTTTCACACGCAAATTCAGCAAGGTACGTGTATTTCAGGGGTGCGCGGGAAGTTTCACACGCGATTCCATCAGGGTACGTGTATTTCAGGGGTGTGCGGGAAGTTCCACACGCGAATGTCCTGTGTACGTGTATTTCGGGGTGCGCGGGAAGTTTCACACGCAAATTCAGCAGGGTACGTGTATTTCAGGGGTGCGTGGGAAGTTCCACACGCGATTGTCCTGGGTACGTGTATTCTTGTGGTGTTTGCGGGAAGTTTCACACGCGAATGTCATGTGTACGTGTATTTCGGGGTGTGCGGGAAGTTTCACACGTGAATTCAGCAGGGTATGTGTATTTCAGGGGTGCGCGGGAAGTTCCACACGCAATTCCATCAGGGTACGTGTATTTCAGGTGTGCGCGGGAAGTTCCACACGCGAATGTCCTGTGTACGTGTATTTCGGGGTGCGCGGAAAGTTTCACACGCGAATTCAGCAGGATATGTGTATTTCAGGGGTGCGCGGGAAGTTCCACACGCGAATGTCCTGGGTACGTATATTCCTGGGGTGTGCGGGAAGTTTCACACACAAATTCAGCAGGGTACGTGTATTTAAGGGGTGCGCGGGAAGTTCTACACGCAATTCCATCAGGGTACGTGTATTTCAGGGGTGCACAGGAAGTTCCACACGCGAATGTCCTGGGTACGTGTGTTCCTGGGGTGTGTGGGAAGTTTCACAAGCAAATTCAGCAGGGTACGTGTATTTCAGGGGTGCACGGGAAGTTCCACACGTGAATGTCCTGGGTACGTGTATTTCGGGGTGCGCGGGAAGTCTCACACGCGATTTCAGCAGGGTACGTGTATTTCAGGGGTTCCTGGGAGTACTACACGTGAATTGGCTGTGTGGGTCCTCCCAGGGGTTCGCTCTACAACCTCCACGGCCCCTGCAGGCAGCCCACACCACGGGGCACTACCCTGAACCCCTGCTCATGTCCCGCAGGCAGCCCATCCACCATGGGCATGCCCCCCAGCCAAGCCACATGTCACCTTGCACTACTGATCAACAACGCATGTCTCCCAGCATCCCCACCCCCCAGCAGTGCAGGGCACCCTCCACCATGCCCCCACACATGTCTCCCAGCACCCCCACTCCCCAGCATCCAGGGGCACCCTCCACCAGGCCCCCACTCATGTCCAATTCATGTCCCCATGCACCCCCACCCCCCAGCACTGTGGGGCACCTGCCAGCAGGCCCCCACTCATGTCCCCCTGCACCCCCACCCCCCAGAAGTCATGGGCACCCTCCACCAGGCCCCCACACATGTCTCCCAGCACCCCCAGCATCCAGGGGCACCCTCCACCAGGCCCACATTCATGTCTCCCAGCACCCCCACCCCCCAGCAGTGCAGGGCACCCTCCACCAGGCCCCCACTCATGTCTCCCTGCACCCCCACCCCCCACCAGTCAGGGGCACCCTCCACCAGGCCCCCACACATGTCTCCCAGCACCCCCACCCCCCACCAGTCAGGGGCACCCTCTACCAGGGCCCCACACATGTCTCCCAGCACCCCCATCCCCCACCAGTCAGGGGCACCATCCACCAGGCCCCCACACATGTCTCCCAGCACCCCCACCCCCCAGCAGTGCAGGGCACCCTCCACCAGGCCCCCACACATGTCTCCCAGCACCCCCACCGCCCAGCAGTGCAGGGCACCCTCCACCAGGCCCCCACTCCTTTCTTCCTGCACCGCCACCCCCCACCAGTCAGGGGCACTCTCCACCAGGCCCCCACACTTGTCTCCCAGCACCCCCACGCCCCAGCAGTGCAGGGCACCCCACCACCAGGCCCCCACACATGTCTCCCAGCACCCCCACCCCCAGCAGTGCAGGGCACCCTCCACCAGGGCCCCACTCATGTTCAACTCATGTCCCCCTGCACCCCCACCCCCCCAGCATTGCGAGGCACCTGGGCAGCCTCCACATGCCAAACACCCACCCAAGTATTGCATCCACCCAATCAGAATTGCCAATTACATGATACAACCCCAATGGCAAGTATGTAAATGAACACATGTCCCTCACATACACACAATGGGTGTAAGTGAATGTCAAAACCCATATCATGATATGCATGAAACCAATAATATGATACTACACATTGAAGTTTGATGAAAAAATATGTATTAAAAGCAACATAAATGGGTTTAAAAATAAACAAATGACAGTGGGAATTAAAAACCAAAAAGCAGCATGTCCGTAAAATAATGAAAAACCACAAATCATAATCCAAAGGAAAGGTGTCCAAAGTCACAGTTCAAAAAAGTACATCCAAGGGAAAAACAAAAGCAAAAACCATTGCTCCATGGGTAAATAAAAAAAAAAAAAACATAATCCAAAGGTCAACTATATACAGATAAACAATCCAGGGTCCATGATCCCAACTGAAGAAATTAAACCTATCTAAAAATACTACGTAATAAAAAAACTATATACAAAAATGTTGGCCAATGTCCAAAAGGTCCAAAATCAAGAAAAAAGCAAAGGAAACCTAACACTAACTACATAACCATTTACAAGGGCAGCAGGCTAGTCCAACGGCTCACTGGATGTTGTCATGGGCCAGGGCATCATCGAACTCCTGTTCAATGGCTTGGAGGCGGGCATGTTCCCTGGCCCGAGGTCTCGCAGGGATAATGCAGTGTCCAGCTCCAACTCCCTGCGAAGACCTTCGAGGCACTCAGCCCGCCTCAGCGCCCTCTGCATGGAGTTCTCCGTCCTGACCATTGTGAGCCATTCCTCCTCTGCCCACTGCCGCTCCGCACCTATCTGCTGGCCCAACCACTCCCCCACGGAAGCCACATTCCAGGGTTCTCCTGCCCTCCGGCCGATGCCTGCACCCCTGATGTTGATGGCCCCGAGCCATGATGCCTCCCACATCGAGTCTGCCGCTGCCTCCGACGCAACTGCCTGTGCCAGCATGACGGCATCCAGGCTGATGGAATCCACCGACGCCGTCGTGCACGTGCCCTGCCCGATGATGCCGTCACATCCTCCATCTGCTGGGGTCAAGTTGCTGGTTTGTCCATCCCTGCTGGACCTCCGAATCCCGGCTGTGGCAGGGATGGGATCCCCACCCAGTTGGCTGCATTGGTCGGGGCAGGTCCACAGGGGGCCCTGGTGGCATCTGGGCCGGAAGACGGCATGGAGAATGACTGGTGCATAGCCTCCACAGAGAAGGAGAGGGTCGCCAAAGTGCCTGACACATGTACGAGACCCCCGACCACGACCGCTCCCAACTGGGCCATGTTGGCACAGTGCTCTTCGTGATGACGTGCGTGCTCCCCCCGGGAAGCACGCACATCATCACGAATAACACCCGTGCGCAACGCGACACCAATCAGGACCTTCTCCATACGGCCAAGGATCCCCTCGTCCGCAGGTGGAGGGGAGTCAGATAACATGGACATCCCCCCTACCTGCGGACGGGCCTGGGATGGGGCATCCCTGCTGGTGCATGGTGGTGCAGTCACAGTGTCAGGGACAGTGACATGCACAGGCACCTCCACGGCGACCTGTGATGCCTCCTGCCCCTGCCCTGCACCACTTGCACCAGCAGGGATTCCCCCACCAGGCCCCATGTGCGGCTCAGTAGCGGCCTCCTCCTCCTCTGTGGAAACCACCAACCTGGATGGCTCCACACCGTCTTCCGCCGTTGCAAGCCCCTGTGGGGGCTCACCCACCCCTTCCGCTGCAGCCGAGGGGGCATCCCCGCCGCTTTGCTCCACAGCGCCGTCTCCGCCCTCTTCTTCACTTTACGCTGTGTAGAGGGAGACATAGAACACAAGCATCAGGGTACTGTACAATGGTCCCCTAGACAGGAAGCAATAGCAGATGAGTGGCACTGTCAAAGATCACTTCCATCATGTCTCCTCCACAACACATGGGTCAGTGCAGGCAAAACACATGCAGTAACAGGCATGGCACATGCTATCGACATAAGCAAACATGTCCAAGGGACTCTTGAAACATACAATGTTGTTTTTGAACTCACATGCATCAAGGGTCATACCTATCACATTCACACACTTCACCGTACTTTCATCCATCTGGACTCGTACACCCCAGACACAGTGGATGCAAGGATAGCTAGGCGGCATCAGTGAATCTGAACATTGTCACAGACATGTGTCATGCATCCATGGCATTCACAAGTCACAGACACGCATTTCAGACACACAGACATGGACACCATACATGTACATGGCATCAGCATCCATCCCTCACCCCCACCCATGTCCAGGAACAGAGACTGGCATGCTCTCATGTGTCCATTCCACATAGGGCTCCCCATGTAGCATTTAAACACATACACCAACCGTGTGCTTCACACATTACTGGTCTCACATACATGACCATGATGTCCCTGCACACACACACGCGTACATGGCCTATGTCACACATACAGGCAAGTATCAGACAACCAGCACACTGCAACATGCCCTGTCTCACACAGCAATGCCTGGCCACTTACCGCTCGACTCCAGACGGGTCTGCCTCTCAAGGACCTGGATGTGGAGCGCTGGGGATATGCGTTCCAGGACCCTCATCTGATCTTCCGACAAGTGGCCCCGGCGCCCCTTAGCATCCGCTGCCTTCAAGAGGTGCCGGGCCTTGTTGAGGGTCCTGGACCTGAAGTCCTCCCAGCGCTTCTTGACATGATGTAATAGTCAGACTGCCACCCCCTCCGCATTGATGGCAGTCACGATGTCCGTCCAGATCCTGTCCCGTCCATCCTTGTCGGCGCGTGATGATCCGAAGAGGGCATCATAATGCCCCAGGACATGCTCCACCAGGACACCAACTTCCTTCTGACTGAAGCTGGTGGCCCTCTGCCCCTCTGGCTGGGGGTCACCAGTGGTCTCGGATGGTGTTTGCCCCGACATGGCGACCCCCGAGGCAGGCGTGGGTGGGCAACTGGGTCCTGGGGCTGGGCTGTGGAGCGATGGTATCCCAGTCGGGAGTCTTCTGTTCCAGCAGGGGTGGACACAGCAACTGGACCCCTGCAGATGTGTTGGTGGACTGATGGCTGTTGATTGTAAGGTTGTCTGGGGCACCTGCAGGGGCAGTGGCGCATACCCTCCGGTACACCAAGGTCCATTGAGGCACTTGTATCAACCATGTAGCCTTCCGAGACATGGAAAGGGGCAGCTCACAGGGACATACAGCAAGGGACATACTCGGGTGCAGTGCATTTCATTTCCATGTACATTTTGAAACATGCATTGCCTACTTTGTTTTGGTCATCGTGGAACACGACTTGTTCTAAAGTCATGCCTTGCTATATGGGTCTGTCTGCTTACCCAGGGAACATTGCATGTTGTGTGAATTGTGACACATTGGTGTTCCATTTGCTACGCACCCACCGGCGGCTGACTTACTGCATTGACTGTGTATGACCCATCACAGGAGTAATGTTATATATGGGTACGAAGCATCTACACCAGATTGTCTGTTTGTAGAGTAGTTTGTTGCTATAGGGCATATTTGGTGGTGTGTTTTTGTGTTATGGGCATGGACAGATTATTAGCTGTGGCTCTCTTTGCAGCATTGAAGTGCTCCTGTAACCGGACCTGAGAATGCGCAGGCAGGAGGCCAGCGCTCAAAACCAGAGCTAAGCGTCTTGTTGTTTTTCTTTCAAACTGCTCTGCATAGGCTTGCTGGGGGGTGCACTAATGCATGGATGAATGTGTAATTCAATTTGGTATGTTTGTTTTCCCCTAATCACCCGGAGTCCTATCCAATTTTAAACTCTGTACCCTCTACCCGGTGTTCCTGCTTCCCATACCTATCCAAGCAACGTTCCCTAACCCTCTTTCCCCGCTGGGGTTGTGGATGCCTGTGTAAGCCCCAAACTTGCAGGTGCCAAAACCCTAGAGGGGGTGGTTGGTTCGTGCCACTCCTAAGCCTGGACTACAGAAGGCCATGACAATGATGTCCAAGTTTGTTTGGATTGTGTATGTGTTCATGCAGGTAGTACATTTTCGTGCATTCCCTACTTTCATGTGTCATTCCTCCTCCCCACTCCTGCCACTCATTCCAGTTATCCAGTGTGCCAACACCTGTCCCGACTGCATATCCCTGACCCTCCTTCCCCACCAGGGTCTCAGAGGCCTGTGTGAGTTCGACCTTGCAGGCACCCGGGCCACAGTGGGGGTGGTTGTTGCGTGCCACTCCTGCGCCTGTACACGGGAACTGTGACAGTACACATCCGTTCATGGTGCCTCATTTTATGTTATGTACCACACATGGTTCACATCCTGTTGTGACATTGTTTTACTGTGCTACCTTGGTTGTTACATCATTGTGGTAGTACTTGGCCTTTGTGAGGTACTGTTACGTCAAGTCATCTACTGGAGGGAGTTCTGGTTCGTTTTTCTGGCTTGGATTTTGTGATTTTGCAAATGAGGGTGGACTCTGAGGGTGCAGGCACCTTTTTACACACAAGGTGGGAGATGGTGACGAAGGGGAAGGGTGATCCTGTGGCCAGGTGAAATTGAGGGTTGAAGGCTCCATGACCCAGGTGCAGTTGTTCAGTGGGTCATGGTCATTTGTGAGGGATGGGGGGTGTTTTGTTGTTGATAGTTGCCTTGCCCTGCAGTGTGATGGGAACCCTGACATTGTAATTGTTGTATCCTATGTACATGTTGTGTTCTGCTGATCAATGCCTGTTCATGTGTTGTGTTTACCTTTCAGGTGCGAGGGGATAGTTGTGGTTTGACATGCTGGGGTGTACACATGGTGAATGTTCACATGTGATGTGTAGAGGACAATGATGGTCACTTGATTGCACATGCATATGTTGAGTGCATGTCCTTACTGACCCACACACTTGCACTATGATGCACTACATGTACAACCACCTTTGGATATCCACGTGTACACTCTGTTTGCCTTCTGGTGCCCACTGTGTCCCTGCAGCTCATGTTCTGTGACCAATTATGGATCCTGTACATGCCTAATTTGCTTTTTGTTGTGGTTTGTCACTTGGATGTGATGCTCAGGGTGTGCATCACACACAATAGCTGTTCACTGTGCTGTGCGCTGAGCAGTGTGCTGCAGGAGTTGGACACAGCACACAGAAGCTGCAGTGTTGGTTTTGCAATGCACAATGTGCATGTAGACAGGCATTCATTGTTATGTTACGTTTACAACTTTTGTAATACATTTGGGAATGACTTATTTTGGGTGGGAGGTTGTTGGTCAGTTATTTCATTTGATTCCATGTCAGGGATCATTGTCTGATGCCACTGTACATTTTTGACATGACAATGTGTACCTTATTGGTACTGTGTTGGTGTATGGCTATTGCTTGCCATGTCATGTTGTGGTTTGGGAGGGTTTGAGTGACATAACTGTGATGGTCATGGCCTGTTTTGCAGGTGTGTGTGATTCACACCTTGCATGTCAGGGTCATCCGCTTCTCAAAGCAACTAGCTGGGGGTAGATCTCTCTCTGGAACAGCCTTCCTGCCTCACTGGAACATGAGGAGAACCATCTCCGGTTCCGGAAGCACCTCAAGACCTTCCTCTTTGCTTCTGCTTTCTCTCTCCCTCTCCCTTGCTAAATTCTTCACTGGAACTGCACTGGATCTGCAACTGGGCCACTCTCACCGACCTTGGTCCCTGGCCCAGCCACTCTCCACTTGCACTGCCTCCCTGGCAACCCATGCACTGCGGGACTGTCTCTCTATCCCTACAGCCCCCCCTTCCCAGCACTTGTCTGCACTTACCTTTGCAGTTGCCACCAGCTGGCCTATTTATTTGTTTTTTATTCTACTTACCCTGTTACTGCACTCCCCCCTCCCCTTCCCCTTGCACTTTTCCCTTCCCCCTACCCCTGCACTTGCGCAATCAAATGACACCTGGCCTAGTAGTATCGTTGTTTGTCTTCCCTTGTCTCCCCTCCTGCCTCGTCGCACCTTGAAACACTTGTGTATAGGCACGTTACAAATGCCATATCATGTCATGTCATATGTCATATGTGTGCCTTTTGGTCACACAGGATAGCTTGTGTTTAAGTAGCTAGGGATGAAGACAATGTGGCACTTCCATGGCAACTATCGCAGGGTGGTAGGGTTGTGACAGTTGACTGTCTCTTTATCATCATCGATTGTCACCTGTTATGTGCCAGGCCTGTGTGCCCTCCGCAGGTGTGGGAGTTTAGGTGAAAAATGTGGCCACAAGCTGGGTCTGGGCTTCCTCGCCACGTGCCCTGTCCCTTCCCATGGGCAGCGCCTGTGCCTGTGGTTGGGGATGCGGGGGCACCACCATGTCCACCGGTACACCCTGCCGTGTTGCAACATTGTGCAGGACACATGCTGCCACAATGATCCTTCACACTACTGGGGGTGCATAGAGTAGCTGCCTGCCAGAGCGGTCAAGGGAGGGAAAACATGACTTGAGCACTCCGAATGTGCGCTCCACTATGGCCCTGGTTGCAATATGGGCGGCGTTGTATCTTACCTGGGGTGGTGTGTTGGGGTTCCGGATTGGCGTCATCATGTGGTTGCTCAGAGGGTAGGCACTGTCCACTGGGGAGGTGATAATAGTTGTGATTATTAGGGTTTTGGTATTTGTCTGTGTGTGACATGCATGCATGTGCAAGGGCATTTGTACTCACCTAGGAGCCAGGTGTCGCCATGCTGCCCAGCTTCCAGCTCCCGGCTCAGGGCGGACATTCTTTATATGAAACTGTCATGGGTGGAGCCAGGGTAGTTTGCATAGACAGAGGTGATGATTCCCTTTGCATCGCATACCACCTGTACATTGATGGAATGCCAGTGCTTGCGGTTTCGGTAGATGTGCTCAGTGGCCCTAGGTGGACGTAGGGCCTCATGGGTGCAATCTATGGCACCGAGCACTTTGGGGAAGTGTGCCACCCTGTAAAAATCCAGGACAACTGCCTGCCTTTCTGCGGGTGTTCTGAGCATGTATATGTGCCTGCGGACTGAGGGGCGCGCTGTCATGATTGCCAGTACCTGGTGTAGGCAGCGTGACTGCGTGGCCTGTGAGACCCCCCCCCACTATGGCAGTAGTCCGCTGAAATGACCCAGTGGCCAAGAAATGCAGGACATTGAGCACCTTCTCCAAGGGGCTCAATGCTTGGGAGCAAAGGGTGGGGAATGTAAGGTCATCTTCCCACTCCCTGACCAGGTCTAGGATGATATGGGGTGGAAACCTATACCTGCCGTAGACCTGGTCATCAGGCATCCCAAAAAGGCTTGTCCGTGGTGCGAAAATGCGTGCCCTGGCTATTCTCCTCCTCCTGCGGTGTCCCACAATCAGTGCTGCGACAAATGGGGCATTCATCGTAGCTGTATATATGTGTTTGTTGTTTGAGCGCACTTTTATACTGTGTGCGGGGACGCTTCCGCCTGCCTTCGTGTGGCGGACGCATTGACGCCTGTGTGCGTCTTTTGCCGTGCGCGGGTTTCCCGTATTAGAATCCATGAATACGGGTTGTTTGCGTGCGTGTGGGCGTTCCGTGTAGTACCCTGCAGTACTTCCCCAGTTACGCCTTTTTTTTCACGCGTTATTCCCCATTCCGCGTGTTACGCCCACTGTTCCGCCCACTTTGGTTGTGTGCGCCGCGCTATGTGCGCTTTTGCTGTGCGCGTAGCGCACGCCGTTTGTGGCTGCGTGCGCCATGGCAGGATTTGGCGCACGGACAGCGGGAAACACACGCAGCGTCTTCTTTGAATCGCACGTGCGTGCGCTGGGTTTCTCCCGCTTGCGCCACCTTGCTCCTTCTTGCACTGGGATTTTCGGTGCACGTTTGCTCCATGAATCGACCCCTATATGTTCCACAATCAGATGTGCTGCCAACTTATATACATAGAGCAAAAAATAGCTATTAGAATTCATAAAGAACGCCCATGATTCAACAAAAGATTATTATGTCTGGATGACACAGTCATATGTCATATTGACGTTTGTTTAATTGAATTGATTGTCCATATTTCCAAGATTTTTATGCCAAGATGACAGAGTCATATGCCAACACGTGTTTCGACCTCCACAGGTCTTTTTCAAGGCAAAACTCTGTTCCAAAAGAAAAAGGAAATTTCCAACATATACATAAACATGTGTATCATCATTTGGCGACAGGGTTAGAAAATACAGGAAACGACAAAACAAATGATAAAATAAAATATACGTTACCAAATACATGATGTCAGAAGTAACAACACAGCATCATGTTACCAACAGCACATAAAAAGAAATCAAAGTAAGTGTGGGCAACTTCAAGCTTGAATACACATTACTAAATCATCTGTTGTGCTTTCAAAAATTACATCTAAATGTAGCATGCATTGCCCTAACTCATGCAGTAAATTCATGCGTGCCACCGCCTAGAGCCCAGTGCCATCAGCAGGAGCACCTCTTCCCCGCACCCACAGAGCCAAATGTGTGCAAATGTAAAGCCTGTTAACTGGTGTGCAATTTACAAACTTGTCATAACTACTGTGTTGATACAGCATCCATAACCACAATGAACGCATTTCACCAAGTTGGTGTTTAATCTGCAATTACCCAATGTATGTTCTAGCAAATGCATGTCCCCTTAAAATTGCGCCGGAAGGTTTTTATTGTATTCTGGTCGATTTCCTATATATGGTCGGGAAGACCAAATAGAAATGCATACTCCATTGAAAACTGGGGTCTCAAAAACTTGAAATAAAGTGAATCTCAATGGTAAAACAACATGCCACATTTAGATGTCATTTTTGAAAGCACAACAGATGATTTAGTAATGTGTATTGCACAAACTACCACTAGAATGTATCTAACATTCTGACATCTTTCCATCTCAATCAACTCAAAGTGTATTACTTCAAAGGGCATGGAAGGTGTACCAAAGCTGCCCTTTGGTACTGGTGTTCCTATGTTATGCTGTAAACAGATCATGCCATTCTTGACCAGTCTGCTATTTTAGGTATATTGTAGTTCCTCCATATCGGGTCTAGGTGTTTACAAATACATTTTGCGCTTATGTGGGATGGGCCATGGGCCATGGTCACTATAGCTTGTACATATGCTTTAGGTAACATCCATCTCTGTTTGTCATGGTTGTCAAGAAAGTCCGGTGGGGGGTGTCTGTACTTCTGCTCTCTATATGGTAGAAGAGAGGCACAGAGGACCCCAGCCAAGATTCTCTAGTACGGTAGCAATGGACGAGCAATCAAGGCCTAGCTTCTCAGGAGGTGATGCAGGCTGGTTCTTAAGTACAGTGTACCCCAAGCCCCCACAAAGGAATGTCCACACACTGTATTGGTTAGAACACAGTCTTTATATAATCAATGTTCAAGGTTATGTACACTTATCATAATAACTCACTTTGTACTCAGGAAAATCAACAATGGAAAATATATGCAATTCTAAAGTGGTACCACCCTTTGTATTAGATCTCATTAAAGTGCATCAACAATACTGTAACAATGTCACACAGATCAATAGAGTGAAACCCGCAATAGAGAGAGGAGAGAAAATAAGATGGTTGAGCAATAGGCAGAATACTGGCCCCTACCACTAGACACAGTTCTGTGTGGAGATCCCCCCACCTGGGCAACCTGTAAAATAAAGATATAGCACAAGCCCAGTCCATATATTGTTCTGCAAGTCTCATTTCCTCCTATAATGTTTTTACCCCCCCAATGTACCTGGTGGAGTCGAGTTCTTCGAAGAGGCGTCGACAGATCCTTCTTGAGCGACCCCCTTTCAAGCGGGAGTCACGGATCGTCGAGAGGCGTCGAGGAGCGTCGAGGAACTCGGTGTTCGGCGACCGGGAATCGACGGCCCTTCTTGAATGCCTTCCCTTTCAAGCGGGAGACACGGGGCGTCGAACGTCCGTCGACAAACAAGGTAGAACGGCGTCGATGAGGCGGCAGCTTCGTCCGAGCGGTGCTCGTCGGCGTCGGAGCGTCGGCGTCCTGTGAGGCAGAGGCGTGCGGGGCACCTCGGTGACAATAGTTCTGGACCGCAAAGATTGTGGAGATGGAGGCCCAGCAAGGGCGTTGAGTCGTTCGGGTCTTTGTGGTCTTCGGGTGGCGGGAAACCCACCGGCAGATTTCTCCTCGACGCGTTGGTCGTCCTCGACTTTCTCCGGCAGGATAAAGCGGTCGACGGTGCGGACGAGGGAGACCTTCGATTCGAATGTTCTTAGGCAAAGGAGCGGACGGCTCCGGTCGTCGGCAGCACGGCGTCAAGTGGTTCCCACGGCTGGGCACCACAACTTCGACGGGCCTCCAGCGGTTACACAAACCTGCGAACCCTGGTCGACGGCAATGGACTTCGACGGCGTCGATGTCCGAGTGCTTCACTTCGATCTCCTCGGCGGTCCCGTCTCGGGTCGGCAGCCTTTCGAGGGTCTGTCTTCCAGGGCGCTTCGGCGAAGATGGAGCGGTGCTCGATGGTCCCTCGAAGCACGGGAAGAGGGCGCCTTACCAGGTCCTCTCTCGGGTCAGTCTTCGACGATTTCGGCAGCCTTCGGATCGGTCGAAGCAAATGCCACAGCAAGTCTTCTTCTTCCAGCTGGACGTCGAGGATCAGCAGTTCCAGTTACTCTTAGAGTGGAGAATCAGCCCCAGAACGCTTCTGAACGCTTCTGAACGTTCCCTGAACCCCCCTCCCAGTGGTGAGAGGTCCCCAGATATACTATTCTGTCTCTCATCCTCACTGCTGGCACACACTCAGCAGCCAATCAGACAGAAGAGCATTCATGCAGTCAGTCGGCCAATCAGGCACACAGTGCATTCAGGCCACACTCCTCCCTTTCAGACACTCACAACAAGGAATGTGGATTGGGACAAGTACCCAGCCATTCAACACTACACACTGCATTCAGGCCAGTTTCGGGCAGGGCTGTCTCAGTCTTTGTCTCTCATGCCAGAAACCAGACAACCACAACAAGGAGTGTATATTGGTCACACACTCCATTCAGCCAGGTCCCACCCACAGGAGGTACCCACAACATACAGTCACTGGGAAGGCTCCAGTCAGTCTAGCTGGGCCTTCACAACAACACCATATATGGAACTTCCACCCAACAGCCAGTCAGGGGGAAGGGACAGAGTCAGGGCTTCCCAGGACTTTGGGAAAACAAGGTAACAGGCAATAGAAAGCAAGAGGCCACAGGGGCCATCTTGTTTCCTATCAGGAATCAACTGATCCCCATGGCAGGGCCTGGGTATCCCAAAATGGAGGACACCCAGAGCACCTGTCAAATTCAGCATGGAGCTGCCACCAGCCCATACCCTGCTCTGTGGGCCACCCACAGGTGCCCAAAAACATACACTAGGGGCGCAGGGTTGTACCCCTACCCATGGGTGCCATAAGGGTATCCCATGGGTCTGTTCACCAAACCAAAAGAGAGAGCTGCACTGCCAGGAGTCCCACATGGACTCCTGGGCAGAAAACATGACAGATCACACGATAAAAAGCAGTAAAGGACAAGGATTCAGAGGCCCTGTCCCTCTGATGCATTTCCAGCATCACAGTCGCCCCCCCAGACTGAGGTGGAGGGTGTCTAATCTCCCACGGGATAGACACCCTCATCAAGACGGTCAACATACCTTCTGGAAAGGCCATCTGCATTATCGTGACTCTTCCCTGGTCTGTGCTCTATGGTGAAGTCTAGCCCTTGCAGGCTAGTGGACCACCTGAGCAATTTCGGATTCTCACCCTTCATTTGCATAAGCCACTTCAGGGGCTTATGATCTGTTTGGACCTTGAAGGTAGACCCCGTAAGGTAGGGCCTAAAACGCATAAGGCTCCAAACTATGCTAAAACACTCCTTTTCAACAGTAGCCCACCTAAGCTCTCTACCCTTGAGTTGTCTACTGTGAATATGATAGGATGCTCTCTCCCTTTGTCATCTAACTGGGACAAGACAGCTCCAATTCCGGTGTCGCAGGCATCCGTCTGGACGATAAAGGGTCGGCTGTAGTCAGGCGCACACAACACAGGTGCCCTACACAGACTTTCTTTCAAGCCATCAAAGGCCCGCTGACAGTCTTCGGTCCAATTAACCTTCCTAGGCTGTTTGGGTGAAGTTAGAGCTGTCAGGGGTGCAGCTATGGTTCCATAGTCTGCCATGAAATTGCGATAGTACCCAGTGAGGCCCAAAAAGGCTCTCACCTGGGTTTGAGTAGTGGGAGTCTCCCAGTTCTGTACATCCTGTACTTTACTGGAGAGAGGTTGGATTTGACCCCCTCCTACCCCATGACCAAGATAGTTAACTTTCCCCTGAGCTATCTGGCACTTGGTGGCCTTGATAGTGAGGTTAGCCCTTTTCAAGGCCTGCAACACCTTATCCAGATGTGTCAAATGCTCTTCCCAGGTGGAACTGTAGACGGCAATGTCGTCTAAGTAAGCCACACAAAAGGCTTCCAGCCCACTGAGCGCATGGTTGACCAATCTCTGGAAGGTGGCAGGGGCATACTTCAACCCAAAAGGCATGACCCTAAACTGGTAGAGTCCCTCAGGAGTTGAGAAGGCCGTCTTTTCCTTGGCATGGTTCGTCAGAGCTATTTGCCAATAGCCTGAGGTAAGGTCAAAGGTGCTCACAAATTTGGCAGCACCTATGGTGTCCACGAGCTCATCAGCCCTGGGCAATGGGTGCGCGTCAGTTTTGGTGACGGCATTGACTCCTCGGTAGTCCACACAGAACCTCCAATCCTTGGTACCCACCTGGGAACTTGCCTTGGGGACAAGGACCACTGGACTGGACCAGGGACTGGTTGAGGGTTCAATAACACCCAGATCCAACATCTTGGCGACCTCAGCCTGGATGTGGTTCTTGACGGTATCTGACATACGGTAGCACCTGCTTTTGACAGGCACACTGTCACCAGTGTCAATTTCATGCCTACACCACGGTGTAAGGCCTGGCGTCAGTGAAAACAGAGAGGCATACTGTTGGAGCAAAGCCCTGCAGGCCCTCTGTTGCTCTGTTGTCAAATCCGGAGAGAGATGTACTCCCTCCACTGAGTCATCCTGAGGGTTGCTATGCAGCAAATCAGGAAGGGGTTCACTCTCATCCTCTTCTTGCCCTGAAGCTAGCAAGAGACATGAGACTTCTGCTCGCCGGTGGAAAGGCCTGAGCCTGTTGACATGGAATATCTGAGGGGCTACCCCAGAGGCTCCCATGTCAACCAGATAATTGACTTCGCCCATCTTGGAGATGATCCTGAAGGGTCCAGTCCACTTGTCTGCCAGAGCTCTAGGCTTGGTACGCTCCATCACAAGGATTTCCTGTCCCGGAGTCCAATCCACTTGCAAGGCTTTAAGGTCATGCCAGTACTTATTCAATTCCTGGCTGGCCTTGAGATTTGCTGTTGCCTGACCCATCATCTGTGTCAACCTCCGTCTGAGGCCTAACACATAGTCCCCCACTTGCTTGGCGGGACCTGGAGGGGTGGCTTCCAAGCCTTCTCTGATCAAGGTGAGGGGCCCCCTCACGGGATGTCCAAAGAGTAACTCAAAGGGGCTGAAACCAACACCCTCTTGAGGTACCTCTCTGTAAGCAAACAGCAGGCATGGCAGGAGGAGATCCCATTTCCTCCTTAGGGGTTCTTCCAAAGCCCCTAGCATGCCCTTGAGAGTTTTATTAAATCTCTCAACCAGACCATTGGTCTGGGGTGGTAAGAGGTGGAAAACTTGTAGGTTACCCCGCACTCTTTCCACATGGTTTTCATGTAACTAGACATGAAGTTGGATCCTCTGTCAGAGACAACCTCCTTGGGGAATCCAACACGGGTGAAAATGCCCAGGAGAGCCCTAGCAACCACCTTGGCAGTAACAGTCCGAAGGGGTATTGCCTCAGGGTACCTGGTGGCATGATCTACCAAGACCAGGATGAACCGATGTCCACCTGAAGTGGGAGGGTCAAGGGGACCGACGATGTCGATGCCCACCCTCTCAAATGGTGTGCCAACCACTGGCAATGGCTGCAGTGGGGCAATGACCCTGCCTCCAGTCTTGCCAGACAACTGACAAGTTGGGCAGGTCCTGCAGTGGGACTCCACCTCTACTCCCATCCGTGGCCAGTAGAAATGGGCAGAGAGCCTCTGCTTAGTCTTCTTCGTCCCAAGATGACCAGCCAAGGGCACCTCATGCGCCAACTGCAGTAGGAAGGGCCTGTAAACCTGGGGTACCACCAACCTCTTGAGGGCACCAGGTTCAGGCTTAGTGGGCTCACTAACAAGGAGCTCACCCTCCCAATAAATCCGGAATGTCCTAGGCACTTCTCCTTGTGCCTGGGACAGGGCCTGTTTCCTCAGTCCCTCGAGAGAGTGGCACTCTCTCTGTCCCTTACAGAAGTCTGCCCGGGAGGGTCCCCCTTCAGCTAGCAAGCATTGAAGGTCGGGATGATCCTCCGGGTTGAGAACCTCTCCCACAGGAGAGTCTTCTGTCTCTTCTCCCACAGGAGTTGAGTTTGGGTTTTCCACTGGACCCAGCCCGTCCGGAGCATGGATCCCAATGGGTGCTGTCGGAACAGCAGGAAGAGAAGGTGTTCCCTCCACAGAGGTAGCCTTCTTGGTCTTCCTTCTTCTTGCCTTAGGCCTCGCCTTTGGCTCGGGTACCTGACCCACAGCCAGACCCGGTGTCACCTGTGACCTAGTGACTGCAGCAGCAGTCATGGGAAGACCATCCGAGATCAACCCCAACTCTACTAGATCATTTCCTAACAGAATGTTAGCAGGGACATTGTCCTGAACCAGGACAGGAAGCTTTGCTGTCTTGTCTCCAATCATGAGTGTGACTAAGGCTACAGGTGATAATTTGGGAGGCCCACCAGCTAACCTGGTGGTTTGCAGAGGAGCACCTACATAGTCCTCTGGCTTGAGCAGGGTCCTGTCCACCACTGTCATGCTTGCCCCAGTGTCCCTCAAACCAGTAGAAGGCTGGCCATTCAAGAGGACACTTCTCAAAAACCTACGGGTGTTCTGTGGGATAGTCGCCAGTACTTCTGCATACTGGACCCAGGCCCCAAGGGACGCTAAGGAAATCTCTACCGGAGCACCAAATGTGATCCCGGTAGAGGAGGGGAGGACAGCGGCCTCCACCTCAGACACGGGGTAAGGGTAGGTCAGGCTGACAGCCTGTACTCCAAGTGCCTAACCTTTACACTTGGAGTCACCCCTTTTGTGATCCAGAGCCCCACAGTCCCAACAAGCACCAGGAGTGCGGGTTACGGTACTGGAACTACCGGGAGCCTGCTTGCAGCAGGTGGACCACTACTCTTATTCCCACCCACAGATCACTTATCCCCACTAGATTTTTGGGTCTTGGGAGAGGAAGGTTTAGGCTTACCCGACTGTGACTGCTTGTGGGACTCCTCAGCTTTCTGAGAGGCCCCCTTTTCTTTGTCCTTGTCCTTCCCACTGGAGTCCTTAGGGGACACCCGGTGGGAGACCCACTTGTCAGTCAACCTAGCCAGCTTAAAGGGGTCCAAAATGTTCTGGTCAGCCACATACTGACGCAGCTCTGGTGAACAGGCTTCAGAAAAATGCTCAAAAAACAAGAGGTGGGACAATTCAACAAAAGTCTTAACCTTGTATCCATCGATCCACCCCATCATGTTCTTGTGCGCAGCACTCACCCAGTCAACCTAAGACACATTCTCACTTTTCTTAAAATCCCTGAACCTTCTAAGGTATTGGGTAGGTGTCTTGCCAAACTTGGCAATCAAAGCAGACTTCATACACTCATTCTGACCCCTTTCTTCCACACTCAGCTTCAGAATACAGTCATATCCAGTTTGAGGCACTCTGCTTAACAAACACTTAGCCCAAACTCTTTTATCAACATCATGAATCGCACAAGCCATTTCAAACACTTCAATCCATTGGAGGATATCTGAACCCTCCACAAATACACCAACCAAATCTTTCATAAACTTGGTGGCTGGGGACCTGACACTCTCACTGGTTTTAACTGAAGTCTCCACTCTAGCTTTCTCTAGCTGGATTCTCTGACATTCAGTGTCCTGGCTCTTGAGTTCAAGGTCCTTATTCTTGAGTTCAAGATCCCTATTCTTGAGCTCCACTTGTTGAGCCAACTCCTCTTTCTTAAGCTCAGCATCTATTTCCAACTTGCGGTATTCAAAGGCCAATTTCATCCTTAATAACTCAAGCTCCAAGGAATTGCTGGGGTTTGGAACAGAGGCAGCAGGAATGGCGGCATTCCCAGAAACAGATTCAGCAGAAACCCCAGGGGCAGAGTCCTCATTGGTTGCATTCCCCCCTCATCAAGAGTTTCACCATCAGTCTGGTAGTCCACCAGGGCAGCTATCAGCTCAGCCCTAGACTTATCCACAAAGTCTAACTCCCTGGCTTCACAAGCACTCTGGAGAGCCTCCAAGCTCATCCGAGTCAATTTGCCATTTGCAATAGACTCCATTGTTTGTAATGCAGTTACCTTGTACACAACTAAACCTTAATTTAATAAAGTGCGGATATCCTTTGTAAGTGGCACGGTTATACACTGATTCTTAAAACCATAAGCATCCCACCGCTGCCACCAGCTGTCAAGAAAGACCGGTGGGGGGTGTCTGTACTTCTGCTCTCTATATGGTAGAAGAGAGGCACAGAGGACCCCAGCCAAGATTCTCTAAAACGGTAGCAATGGACGAGCAATCAAGGCCTAGCTTCTCAGGAGGTGATGCAGGCTGGTTCTTAAGTACAGTGTATCCCAAGCCCCCACAAAGGAATGTCCACACACTGTATTGGTTAGAACACAGTCTTTATATAATCAATGTTCAAGGTTATGTACACTTATCATAATAACTCACTTTGTACTCAGGAAAATCAACGATGGCAAATATATACAATTCTAAAGTGGTACCACCCTTTGTATTAGATCTCATTAAAGTGCATCAACAATACTGTAACAATGTCACACAGATCAATAGAGTGAAACCCGCAATAGAGAGAGGAGAGAAAAAAAGATGGTTGAGCAATAGGCAGAATACCGGCCCCTACCACTAGACACAGTTCTGTTTGGAGATCCCCCCACCTGGGCAACCTGTAAAATAAAGATATAGCACAAGCCCAGTCCATATATTGTTCTGCAAGTCTTATTTCCTCCTATAATGTTTTTACCCCCCAATGTACCTGGTGGAGTCGAGTTCTTCGAAGAGGCGTCGACAGATCCTTCTTGAGCGACCCCCTTTCAAGCGGGAGTCATGGATCGTCGAGAGGCGTCGAGGAGCGTCGAGGAACCCGGTGTTCGGCGACGGGGAATCGACGGCCCTTCTTGAATGCCTTCCCTTTCAAGCGGGAGACACGGGGCGTCGAACGTCCGTTGACAAACAAGGTAGAACGGCGTCGATGAGGCGGCAGCTTCGTCCGAGCGGTGCTCGTCGGCGTCGGAGCGTCGGCGTCCTGCAAGGCAGAGGCGTGCGGGGCTCCTCGGTGACAATAGTTCTGGACCGCAAAGATTGTGGAGACGGAGGCCCAGCAAGGGCGTCGAGTCGTTCGGGTCTTTGTGGTCTTCGGGTGGCGGGAAACCCACCGGCAGGTTTCTCCTCGGCGCGTTGGTCGTCCTCGACTTTCTTCGGCAGGATAAAGCGGTCGACGGTGCGGACGAGGGAGTCCTTCGATTCGAATGTTCTTAGGCAAAGGAGCGGACGGCTCCGGTCGTCGGCGGCACGGCGTCAAGTGGTTCCCACGGCTGGGCAACACAACTTCGACGGGCCTCCAGCGGTTACACAAACCTGCGAACCCTGGTCGACGGCAATGGGCTTCGACAGCGTCGATGTCCGGGTGCTTCACTTCGATCTCCTTGGCGGTCCGGTCTCGGGTCAGCAGCCTTTCGAGGGTCGGTCTTCTAGGGTGCTTCGGCGAAGATGGAGCGGTGCTCGATGGTCCCTCGAAGCACGGGAAGAGGGCGCCTTACCAGGTCCTCTCTCGGGTCAGTCTTCGACGATTTCGGCAGCCTTCGGATCAGTCGAAGCAAATGCCACAGCAAGTCTTCTTCTTCCAGCTGGACGTCGAGGATCAGCAGTTCCAGTTACTCTTTGAGTGGAGACTCAGCCCCAGAACGCTTCTGAACGCTTCTGAACATTCCCTGAACCCCCCTACCAGTGGTGAGAGGTACCCAGATATACTATTCTGTCTCTCATCCACACTGCTGGCATACACTCAGCAGCCAATCAGACAGAAGGGCATTCATGCAGTCAGTCGGCCAATCAGGCACACAGTGCATTCAGGCCACACTCCTCCCTTTCAGACACTCACAACAAGGAATGTGGATTGGGACAAGTACCCAGCCATTCAACACTACACACTGCATTCAGGCCAGTATCGGGCAGGGCTGTCTCAGTCTTTGTCTCTCATGCCAGAAACCAGACAACCACAACAATGAGTGTATATTGGTCACGCACTCCATTCACCCAGGTCCCACCCACAGGAGGTACCCACAACATACAGTCACTGGGAAGGCTCCAGTCAGTCTAGCTGGGCCTTCACAACAACACCATATATGGAACTTCCACCCAACAGCCAGTCAGGGGGAAGGGACAGAGTCAGGGCTTCCCAGGACTTTGGGAAAACAAGGTAACAGGCAATAAAAAGCAAAAGGCCACAGGAGCCATTTTGTTTCCTATCAGGAATCAACTGATCCCCATGGCAGGGCCTGGGTATCCCAAAATGGAGGACACCCAGAGCACCTGTCAAATTCAGCATGGAGCTGCCACCAGCCCATACCCTGCTCTGTGGGCCACCCACAGGTGCCCAAAAACATACACTAGGGGCACAGGGTTGTACCCCTACCCATGGGTGCCATAAGGGTATACCATGGGTCTGTTCACCAAACCAAAAGAGAGAGCTGCACTGCCAGGAGTCCCACATGGACTCCTGGGCAGAAAACATGACAGATCACACGATAAAAAGCAGGAAAGGGCAAGGATTCAGAGGCCCTGTCCCTCTGATGCATTTCCAGCATCACAATGGTCAACCCAACAACCTTCCTCATCTACGCGGGCTGTTCCTGATCCCCACTCTTTGATTTCTTCGGCTGTGGCCTTGGCCTGAATCTCGTTTACACTGCTAATGCCCTCTTCCATCATTCCACTCTCAGCAACCCATCTAGCAGGACCTAATATGTACATTCCAGACTCTAAGGGCCTCATTACGACCCAGGCGGTAAGTTACCGCCTGGGCCGTGACTTTACCACCATGGCTTAAACTACGTTTACGCCATGGTGGTTGGCGGATTTACCGCCCCATTCCAACCTTGGCGGGGCGGTAAATCCCCATTTTCCCATTTTCCCTTCCCCATTCCCATTTTGCCCCATAGGGCATAATGAGAGTGGGGAAGGCGTTAATTACGCCATCGTAAATTACGGTGGCGTAATTAACTCCATGGTCCCTTAGCGCCATGGATTTTAACACCTGCTAAAAGCAGGTGTTAAAACCTCCATGGCGCTAAGGGACCTCGTACTCAGGCGGTAAGGGTCGGCGCTGTTTACGCCGCCGTAAAACCCTTACCGCCTGAGTCGTAATGAGGCCCTAAGTCTGTGGCTGTTTGTTTGGCAATTCAGTCAGCAAAAGCATTGCCTTTCCCAATACGGTCAGTGATTTTCTGGTGGCTGCGCATTTTATTATTGCTAGCTCTACAAGTAATGCTAGTGTTGGGATGGCTCCCTGGTATGCCAGAGGTCGTCTGGGGGTCTGTCCGACTCCAAAGGGCCCAACAGCCTTCGCCAGAATAAACGTAGGACTCAGCCAACTGGCAAATTACAACTGTGGTTTATTACAAAAAAACAACAGGGATCATACAAGACAATCAAAATTCTCCAGTACATCTAAATGTTACAATGCGTGCTCCCCAATTTTGATGTGGTTTGTTGTCATCACCTGGGCCCTTCCTCAAAAACCTAGCCCCATCACTGGTTGAGTGGTAGCCTATATAAACATCCCCTATAGAGGTTATTCTGCTGGTCCTCGCATGTCAGGTGTCGGACCTGGTTCTACGTTATTTCGCTGAATGATTTTACATCGTGGGACTTTTCATCGCCACCCTTTCATTGCCAAAAACTCCTTTTTTTTTTTAGTTTATGGGGGGCTTTGCCCACCCAAACCCCCCTTACTTAAATCATCATACCCCAAACCGCACCAAACACCCACCCCATAAAAAAGTTAAAAAAAAAAGTTTTTGGCGATGAAAGCGTTGGCAATGAAAAGTCCCACGATGTAAAATCATTCAACGAAATGCGTGTATACCGCGGACCTACACCGTCCCCGAGAGACTATCTATTACATTGTTGCAGAGTAGTGAGCTTACCATGGCTCTTGCCCCTTGCCATCTACTCCTGAACTTCTATCTCATGATTGGCTGCCCAGGCCTGAGACCGAGCTCGGTTCTCAGCACTCTGTGATATGATATGATATGATCTGCATTTATAACGCGCATGTACACAAGTGTTTCTAGGCGTGACAAGACATGGAGAGGGAATCAAGGGAGGGCAAAATAACGATCTTACTAGCCCTTGTGTCATTCAGATCGCACCAGTGCGGGGAAGATGGAAGGGGAGAAGTGCCAGAGGGAGGGGAAGGGGGAAGTGCAGTTAACTCACAAGTGCAGCCAGCGGGTGGCTCATAAGTGCAGAGAGAAGGGACTGTAGGGTGGCAGATACAGACCCTTAAGTGCTGGGAAGCCCAGAGGCAGTGCAAGAGCAACTGGACATGCAGGAGCCTGGACCCGAGTTCAGAGGATGACAAGGTGACCAGTGCGCGGAGCAGGCAGATGCATCAGCAGGGGAGAGGAAGAGAGAAAGTGGAAGTGAAAAGGAAGATTTTGAATTGCTTCCGGAACCAGAGGTAGTTCTGCTCACGTTTGAGAGAGGCAGGGAGGCTGTTCCAGAGGGAGGCCCCAGCTGATGAGATAGATCTGCCCCCAACTCTCTGCTTGCAGAAGCGTCTGACCCTCAGAGTGTTGGAGGTGGATGAGCAGAGAGCTCGAGAAGGAAGAGGTTTTGGAAGAGACTGTTGGAGGTAGAGTGGTCCCAGCCCCCAGAAAGCCTTGTAGACAATGCAGAGGAAATTAAAGTTGATCCTTGCAGCCACAGACAGCCAGTGAAGAGATATGAAAGCTGGAGAGATATGATCCCTGGGCTTGAGGACAAGACCAAGTTTTGCAGTCCTGTTCTGGATAAGTTGTAAAGGCCAAGAGTAAAGGCAGTAAGATTTAGAATGAGGCTATTGCAATAGTCCAGCGTAGCGAGCACCATAGCTATGGATACAGTGAGCTTCTGGGGGAAAGTGAGAAAAGGAATAATACATCTGAGGAGGTGCAGCTGATATTTTGACTTCTTAGAGTCATCGGAGATGTGAGGAGAGAGTGGAATTAAAGATGACTTCAAGGTTCTTAGCCTCACAGGAAGGAGCAGGAAGAGGGCCCAGAGAGGGCGGCCAGAGAGAGAGAGAGGAAAGGAGGGAGCGGGTGTACCAATGAGGAGGATCTCAGTCTTACTGGCATTAGGGCAGAGATGGCACACAATTCCTGAATATGGCCATACAGTCTGGTATGAGAGAAGAAGCAGAGGTGGCTGAGGGGAGCCTGAAAGAGCTGAGTGCCATCCCCATAACATTGAAAATTGGAGCAGAAGGTAGCGATGCAGTGGGCAAGAGGTGCCAAGTAGTGGTCAAAGTGCCAGGGAGAGAGGTTAGACCCCTGGGGAACACCACAAGTAGAGAGAGAGAAAGAAGAGAGGAAAGACCTCAGTTGGACCTAAGAGGTCCGGTCAGAGAGAAAGGTGGCGAGCCATGCCAGGGCCTGATCTGTGATGCCCAGGGTATCGCAGAGACAGGTGTTCTAGATGTTGTGATTTACTGTATCAAAGGCAGAAGGGATGTCAAGAAGAATGACGACAGAGGGGAGTTTAGAGTCAATATTGGAGAGCAAGTCTTCATGGGTGCTCAGGAGAGCAGGTCTCAGTGCTGGAGTCGGCTTGACCTTCGGGGAAGAGAGAGAGAGGTGGGAAGAAAGGAGAAAGTGATCACTCCAAGAGAGAGGTATTGTGAAATGAATATGTGTCTGAATTGTATCTGGTTGTACACCACCTTTGCCTATGTGAGTGCATTTCCATGTTGCAACACTCGTTTCACCTCTCGTCTGGGTTTGCTGAGAACGGCTAGTCTTCCCACCATGGGCGAATGCCTATTGTCTAGTTTGGCTGCATCATGTGGTTGTAGACCACGTAATCGAGCACTTGGATTTGCATTTATGAGGATTTATTCCATTTTTCTACAGCTGGTCTGTTTGTCATCTGGAGTTTTGAATGTGACTGTTTATCTCTGACTTTGGCTGTGTGCGCGATCTGTGCTTCATGCAGCCTGAACCAGCTCCTTTTGTCCCATGTTCTGTGGCTTGAGGCCTTCTGTAAATTTCCTTAGACTTATAATGTGATTTCTACATTCTCTGACTGTGCTATGTTACATATAAGGTAGACACACGTGTTCCATATACTCCTGTAGTCCAATAGGGTTTATTGCCATAAGCATCTGCAAGCTTGCTCAGCAGCTCTTGTTGCCTTGTGTTTCAGCATTACTCCATTTGGCTAATGAGAAAAACAATAAAAGTTTGGATAGTATGTATATGTATCCATCCTCTGCCTATAGAACTGTGCAAGCATGTTCTTCGTGTATGCAAATGAGTGTTTGTGTAATGCTGGGCAGGGCTGTGAGTGTGCTTCATGACTAAATCTGCTATGTTGTGGTGTCACTGATGGTGTCAGCTCTGCAACTTCTTCGATAGTGAATCGATGCTGTCCATTAGGGTATTCCCATCCACAATCTCCATTGAGTCCCCTGTTTTTGAAAGGATATGCACTGGATTAGGGTGAATGGCTGACTGAGGGGATACCTTTCTGCATACGTGTCAGCCAGTGGTGCACTTGGGATTTGTCCGATAAAGAATGAGTAGCTTTGAGCGTGTCTAGCCCTTCGGCCTGTCATGTTCATGATAAGAGCTGTACTATCAAGGAACCATGCTGAATCTTGTTGACATAGGATGTCAGAAATCCTCTTTCGGCTCATAGTTTCCCAAAATTGTGAGCTACACCAGAGGCGTACTGACTGTCCGTATAAATATTTACTTTCAACCCTTGAGATAATGCACAAGCTCGAGTTGGGGCAATTATTTCTACTGCATGGGAGGAGTTGTAAGGAATCCTCCTAGTTTCTACCACTGTTTCTAGTGTGGTGATTGCCTAGGCAGTAGAAGGGCCGTCCAGAAGTTTAAAGCAAGAACCATCACTAAATATTTCTCCATCTGAGGATGGCAGACGTGTGTCAGTCAAATCGATTCTTCCTTTTGTTTAATTTTCAGTGAAAATGCAGTCATGATTGGTATCAGGAATTCTAACCTCCTCTAGGGGAGGTAACAGTTCAGCTGGGTTTAACGTGTTACATCGTTTAATTTTGATGTGAGGTCCAAACAAATTAAGCTTGTATCTAGTGAGGCGAGCAGATGTGAGATGCTGTATTTGCATTCTGTTCAATAGGACATCTACTGAGTGAGGCACCATGACGGTTAAGGAGTGACCCAAATCCATGTCTTCGCTCTGTTTTGCTGATGCAGCGGCAGCAGCCACAGCTTTAAGGCATTTTGGCAAAGGTCCAACGAGACATGCAACAAGGTCCAACGTGGAGGAAAAATAGACGCACGGCCTGTTCTTTCCCCCATGTTCCAGCGTTTAAACAGCCAAAGCACAACCATCTTTTTCATGCACAAATAATACAAACTCCTTAGTGTAATTTGGTGTGCCCAATACTGACACAGAACACAGAGCAGTTTTCAGTAGATCAAAAGCATCTTGACAAGCTGCATCCCAAGGTAGAGGTAGAGCTACATCTTTTTTCGTTATTGCTAACAATGGCTTAATAAAAAGGGAAACATTCGGAATCCATTGCCTGCAATAGGAAGTCATCCCGAAAAAAGTTATAACCTCAGTTTGTGTGTTTGTGTGTTTCGAACTGCCATATCAGAGATAGACTGTGTTCTTTCTGGTGCAAGAAGCCTACCCTCCTTCGACAGGAGGTATACTAATTAGACACCCTCCTGTTGACAATATTGGAATTTCTTCAAAAAGCCTTGTGACCGTTGTTAGCCAAGTGTGTTAATAACAACACAGTGCACTCCTTGCAAGCTTCCTCACAATCCACGGCAATAAGTTGTTTGTCAATGTACTGTATCAATTTACAAGATGAAGGTCATTCTAAAGTGTCCAGTTGTTCCTTGATTGCTCTACTATAAATGCTTGGGCTTTCAGTGTATCCTTGGGGTATTCTAGTGAATGTACATGATAACCCTCCCAGAGTAAAAGCAAATAAGTACCGACTGTGCGCGTTTATCTGTACGCTGAAGAATGCGTTCCTTAAATCTACCACAGAAAAATGTGTGGCCTGGGCAGGAATCCTCATCAAAATAGTTGTGATGTCAGGTACAATGGGAAATTGTGGACACACTATTGTATTGATGGCCTCTATGTCAATTACAAAATGGTAAGGCAGTGAATTGTCACCCTTCTTGTATACAGGAAGTATGGGACTGTTAAAAGTGCTACCCGTAATCTGTTCATTGGCAGCTGCATGTACAAGATCTGAAATTATTATTTCCAGTGCAGCTTCTCCGACCACTGAAACTTTTAATTGTGGTATGCGTGGTAATGTGACATGTTGCTTTAACTAGATGTGTACTGGATCAACATCGAGCAGTCCCACGTCATTATCGCTAAGGACCCATAAATGAGTGGGTACACTTTGCAATTCACTGGGTAGTGGGAGTTCTAACAACTGAGATGTAGAAGTGTGCTGCGTTAAAATCGTCAAATATACACCATCGGGTGAGGAGTAAATAACAGCATATCATTTGTTCAGTAAATTCAAACCTAACATGTTTTGACCACAGCTAGTTGTCAATAGAAAAGGACATGCATCAGTGAATGTCCCAGAGTAATAGGTACGGGTTTGAAGACCGGACTTATTACAGGTATGCTAGCGAACCCTACAAAAACATTTTGTTGTCATGACAGAGGAATACCTGGAACCAATAGGTGATTAATGGGGCACTTCTGTGCACCAGTACTAACTAGAAATGTGTGTGGCCTACCCCCAACTTCCATTTTAACATAGGATGCTTTTTGTTTGACAGGAATAGTGGTAGGTTCCAACCGCTGTTTTGGGCTGTTCTAGCCAAAGAATATGTTTTTATATGTGTAGTCCTCCGAAATAAATGATTCTGTGAGGGAGTGTTAACGAAAATGTTGGCAGATTAGTCGGGTGTTGCGTGTATGTATTTGCCGTTTTATTGCTGAACTGTGGAGGCTGGTAAAACAGGCTTCTATTCGGTCCATGCCTGTTATTACTACATCCTCTTCCTCGTTTTGCGTACATATTGTTCCCTTCTGCTGGAGTATTGGGCACTGAGCCCTCCAGTAGCCTTCCTGCTTAGAGTAGGCACACTGGTTCCCATTCACTACCCAGTGTGTTGCATAACCTGTCCCCTATTTTGGGCATATTATCGCAGTCCCCTAGCTACCTGTGTAACATCATCCTAGTTTTCAGATCTACTTTCTTCTTGTCTATCCTTTCCTTCTCATTGTTAACTCTGTTCTCATAATACTGAGCCATTTCAGGAAAGAGAGCACGTACAAACTTGTCAACGAACAATCTCTTTCCCGATTCAGTACTCAAATCTTGTCCGCTGTAGTCAGCAAATCCCTTCTCAGATCTATTGAAATACTCTGTTGCCACCTCAGATTTCACTTGCATGCAGGCTGTTAATTTGTCCCATATCATTTTCTTCTCTGGTACTAAAGTCTTAAGTTTAGCAAGGATGGTCTTAGGTAATGCTAATATTTTCTGTTGGTTTCTCACCTGCTTTTCTCTTTATGTCAGCAGCCATGAGTTCTGGCCATGTTCCCCCCAATGCCCCGTTATCATCTATGTTCCTGATTTGCTTCCATAAATAGGAAGGTAAAATGACAGGAAATAACAAACCTATAACTTTTAAGGTAAAAACTGAAGAAGCCAAGAGCGACTGTACTTCCTTAAAGAGCAAAAAGGCGCAGGCTCTAGGTCGGAACCAACCTCACTGAGCTTCGGTAGAAATACCGCTGGGATACCGCCCACTTCGTGATGAGGCCCTATGTACGTTCAATCCTCTAGCAGCTCTAGGAGAATGCACTGTTCCCTAAATGGAGAAATGTATGTTCCATGCTGCCAGAGTGGAGTTCTTGGGTTTTGTCCTGACCTGGCAGGAGGTGCTGATGAGCACTGCCAAATTAAGAGCATTATAGGAATAGCCACAAGCAACCTCCGTGAAAGCTTTGCTATCCTTTATAGATTTTGACAAATTTTACAACTTTCCCATCTAGAAGGACCCCATGCTAACATAGTCAATCATAGTGTAGTCATATGGTGTGGCCCAAGGTGCAGGCAGCTATTTCTCCGTAGATATTAATAATCTTAGGTAGAAGGGAAGGCGTGTGCGGTAACGGCTGCATTACATGCACTAGGCCAAAATCCACAAGGTTACAGAGATCTCCAGTCATGCCTGAGTCCCCATGAGGACAGTTCGCTACCCCACCCACAGCACTGTTTATTCATTGTTCTTGAATGTGTTGCAAAGATGTGTCTTTCACCCAAAAGGAGTGTGCCTGACAAGGCCGCGATCAGAGACCGGCACCTGGTGTGCATGACTGCTCCATTCCTGAGTGACCACGAGTTGTAGCCCATATAACTTGCTGAACCCTAAGATCTCCGAATTCCATGACATCAGGTTCCCTTTGCCCACCAACCCCAAAGTAACGAGTCCTTAAATGTTCAAAGAGGATGGACAGGGTGTGTCGTTTGAAGCAACAATCATGTGATGGGTATTGCGAGGTGCTCCGAGGGATAAATTATAGTTCAAAACGAGGATGGAGACCTTGGAGCCGGATGGCATGGAGGGAGTGAGTGAAATATGTGTGTGAAGGTTAGAGTGCCCCAGAACCTCCTGTGTGTCCATCTTAAGGTCTGCCAAGGGCACGGTGTGAGTGATCAAAAAGCTGTATAGTCGGTGTATAATTAATTTGTCTGACCTCTGACGTGAGAAGAAGATGAGCCCTGCAGCGCCCACGTGATGGATGATGGACGGACTGGTCTGGGACCAATAAACTGCCATCCCATATGGATAATGGCAGCACCTGTATAGGGTCCATCCATCAGCCGTGTGGTTTCTCACTGTATGTATTGCATCATTTATGATGAAGAGTTGTGTTATCACCTAAAATAGTGTGTGGACATTCCATTGTGGGGGCTTGGGGATTCACTGTACCTAAGAACCAGCCTGCATTTCATCCCTTGAGTCTCAGCCTTGGTTGCTCATCCATTGCTACTACTGAAAGCCTTCGCTGGGCTGCTCTGTGCCTTTACCCCACCATATAGAGGGCAGATACTCCCCTCCAGTCTTTACAACAAGACTCTATTCCCACACCCAGCAGACACAATCCCCACCAGACCCAATCCCTGCATCTCACAACATGCCCAATCCCCAAAGCCCCCATCACACTCAATCCCCTCAGCCCTGTGAGAAACCAGAAGGTGTCTCACCGACTAGTCTCTGTGGATCTCTCTCTCAGGTGGCCAGGGCACGGCCATTGCCTTTGGATACAGAGTCTGTGGGTGGACCAGTGCGGGAGGATCACTTGGGTGAGGGATCTTCGGGGAATGGGGGTGGGACACCGGGTGGAGAGATGCGGTATCCCTCCCCCTGTAACACCTTTACCCCATCCTACCAGGTAGGATACATAGGAACTTTACCCCCATCCCCTCCTTTCCCTTCATAAAAACTTCCACACGGACAGTCCACTCTGGGAGAACACAGACTCACACCCAAGCAGTGTACCTGACATGTCCCAATACTACGGTCTGGCAAAGTTAGGCAATTACTGACAATCACTCACACTTGACTTCCATTAAACTGCCCCACACGGATAAAAGGCGGAGCACAAGAGCACACTCTGAGCGAGGCAAAGCACAGAAAAGGAACAGCTGAACGGGGAAGAAAAATGGCAATCCAAGAAAGGTTCGCAAGGAGGAAAATACCTTGGCCTTTTCGGCAAGAAACCGTTACTTTCAAGAAACCTTTGAGTCAGAAAGCATAAGGCCAGGAAACCAGGCTGAAGAATCCTGCATTGTGTGTTGGAGATACCAGAGGCCCTCCCTCATAACTGAGGAGGAGCAGCAGCCGACGTTGTATCATCCTTGGCTTCAAGAACAAAGAAGCACCAGAAAAATCAACACAGATTGAATTCAAGGTAGCAATCTGTCCTCACTGTTTGATACCATGCCTTCCTTACAGCTCCCACTAGACCCAATACCCACCACCTCTGCATACTGTATGGAAGGCATGGTATCAAACAGTGAAGACAGACACAAGTGACCACAGTTCAAGGGTGTTTATTGAACTTCAATGGGTTGGTAGAACACCTATGTAAACCTAACAGGTCTGACCTGGTGGGCGGAACGGCACCTGCTCGCAGACCATGTTGGATGCACCGGCACCGTTATAAGCGTTGCCGGTGCATCTGACCTCCCCATTCCCATTCAGCCATATGGGGCTCAAATGGGAATGGGGAGCATTTTTTTCCGGGGCCCGCGAAAGGGCAATTACTGTGTCCGGCGCGGCCTTAATGACCCGGTAATTGCCCATTTGCGGGTGCCGGAAATAAAATGATACCTGCAGCAGCCGTGCCAGTAATTACTGGCATGGCTCCCGCCAGGGTCATAATGACCCCTAATGTATGCAAATAAAAAGTGTTCAAGAAATGATATGTCAGGATAGTTGAGAAGCTGGTTTCCCTTCCCCACGTTTTCAGCAAAGTGGCACTTATGGGCTTCGCACACACTCTGGCTTTTTGGCATGAGGTAACAGTTCAACCCCGAGGCATCAGGGCCTTCCGCCAAAGTCTCTCTCGCAATGACAGTCTCTTATTGCAGAGGGCACGATGTAACAAACAAACACAAAAGTTTCTTTCCTTTGTCATGGTTTTCACTTTCACAAGTTCAAGACTGGTCTCCCTCCTTTGGGCTCAGACCACGGCCCCCCCTCGTCCGGGCTCAGATCCTCTTTTCCACAATGTTCACAATTTGGTCTCACTTGTTCGGGCTCAGACCAGGGATCTCCCTTGTCCAGGTTCAGATCCCTTTTGAAACCAGAATCGAATGTGCGGTCGGTTTTGCTTAAACCATTGCAGGACCACTTCGATTCACTTCACACAATTTACACTTCACATCTACTTTTGCTTCTTTTGTCAGGATATCGTACAGAGATTTTCGACCGAGCACCTTCACAGTGCCGGAGCACTCTGTCAATGGGATTATATCTTTCGGTCTAATGTTCAAATATTCACCACCAATTTAGCTTCACTCACGTCTTTCAACACACGCATTTAACAATGTTCATTCCAGCGCTCGTTTTACAATGTTGCTGCTCGCAACCTTGACTTCAAGTAAATGTTTGAAATAATACTTATTAAAAATCCAGACCTAATCACTATAGCACAGCTGGTGCAATTGTAGTAGCCCCCACTTCCAGACCCAATCACTATAGCACTCCAGACCTAATCACCTTACAACAGCAGTTGCAATGACTGTAGCCCCCACTTCCAGAGCCGGTCACCATAGCCTCCAGACCGAACCACCATAGAACTGCAAGTGCATTTAATGTAGCCCCCACTTGCCGACCCAACTACCATAGCCCTCCAGACACAATCACCATAGCACAGCAGGTGAAATCCCTGCAGCCCCCACTTCCAGACCCAATCACAATAGCCTCCAGACCTAATCACCATCGCACAGCAGGTGCAATCACTGTAGCCCCCACTTTCAGACCTAATCACCATAGACCTCCAGACCTAATCACCTTAGCACAGCAGGTGGAATCACTGTACCCCCCACTTCCAGACCCACTCACCATATCCCCCAGACCTAATCACCATAGCATATCAGGTGCAACCATTGTATCCAAATTAACAAGGGGGGTCCTGGGAGTCCCTCTGCCAGACATTAGTCCTGGTTGCGAGAGACTTACCCAGAGTCTTTAGCTCACTATCTTTCACAGAGAAGAAATATCCCAAACATATCAGTCTTTGTCCTGCCCTGGGGCAGTCAAGCACCGAAATGCTAGGCAATTCTCCTCTGAACAAGAGTACCAACAGCAACCCCAGACACGTGTTTCGGTCTGGCTGGACCTCATCAGTAGGGTGGAGCTGTGCCTCCGTAAGAATAGTGAGCAAGGGGTCCACGTCTGGATTCCCCTAGAAACTTTGGGTAAGACCAAACGTTACTTAAATATGCAAATGAACAATGGGGTCCTGGGAGTCCCTCTGTCAGACATTAGTCCTGGTTGTGAGAGACTTACCCAGAGTCGTTAGCTCACTATCTTTCACAGAGAAGAAATATCCCAAACATATCAGTCTTTGTCCTGCCTTGGGGCAGTCCAGCACCGAAATGCTAGGCAATTCTCCTCTGAACAAGAGTACCAACAGCAACCCCAGACACGTGTTTCGGTCTGATTGGACCTCATCAGCAGGGTGGAGCTGTGCCTCTCTAAGAATAGTGAGTAAGGGGTCCAAGTCTGGATTCCCCTAGTAACTTTGGGTGAGACCCAAAGTTACTTAAATATGAAAATTAACAAGGGGAGTCCTGGGAGTCCCTCTGCCAGACATTAGTCCTAGTTGCGAGAGACTTACCCAGAGTGTTTAGCTCACTATCTTTCACAGAGAACAAATATCCCAAACATATCAGTCTTTGTCCTGCCCTGGGGCAGTCCAGCACCGAAATGCTTGTCAGTCTAGAAAAAGTAGACACCCCTCGAACGGAAGGCAATGCGGGATAATTGGTTGGTCGAAGACCAACCGCCTCATTTTCAGTGTTAAGAATATATGGTCATTAGTCATTATATAGTTATTAGCTTAACTAGAGTGGGGCCATTTTAAGATGACCAGAATCGCCATTTTGTTTTCTCTCAGTTCTCTCTAACTCTGCCACTTTGCCACATGTAAAACTGCTTTGCTGAAGATATTATTCTGCTTCAATGGTCCAAGGTTACTAAAGACATGTTGAAACATTACGTCGAAAGTCAGACAGAAATGCCTGGTTCCCTCCCTCACATATCCTTGGAGGCAAGGAGCAAGGCATTCTAATCAGTACAGGGATGCCAGCGAGTCTCCCTAAAAGAATATCAATGTACAAAACTAATATTAAAAGGTTTGAATTATGTTCTTCTTTGCGGCCCCCCTTTCTTGAGCACTGTGAGGCCCAGAGAGCAAGCTGACCTCCAGAGCGTGAATAGAAACTAGGAGATAGTAAGGCCTGGAATGTGCCATTCCCCTACGCGCAGCTTGTCCATGAAAACAGAAGCGCTGTGTTCTTTAAAATAAAGAATGGTGTCTGTACGTCTGAGATTGCAAACTGTTGCTAAATATAATAGTCTAATGTGTCATACTCGTCACCATGGTCAATCATCGCCTCCAATTCCAAGGGAATGAATTAGGGGCGGCATCGAATGTGTCATTACTGATTGTAAGATGCTCATTTTGTATATATGTAACTGATGTACGATCCTCGCTCCCTTGCGTCCCCCGAGGTCTGTTAGACACACGTCGCGGGGCGTGGGACCATTTGGCCAACTGAGACTATTTGCTTTGCAATAAACCCTAGATTTTGGGAATACAACCTCGTGTCTGGTGTGTCAGTTTGGGTGTGGTGATTGTGCCTTGTTTCCACATTCGAGGGTCCCTCAGGGGCCCCTTTAAGATATTGCCCGAACAGGGACCCTCCCCCACTTGTTCCATCGCGTATGTTGCAAAATAAGGAAGGCAGTAAGAATGGTAAGGACGGGAACGATCGAGCCCGGATCAAGAGGTGTTCGGGGCGCCCTTGCGTAAGCGATGAGACTCCTTTGCAGATCTGCACACAGCTGATCCCTGATCGACGTGCCCAGCCAGTGAACAAGGAGGCGTGGGTCCCGAAACGAGGCAGAGCCAAGATACGCAGACACAACGTCATTGGTGGCGTCAGTATACAGACGAATTGTGTCTTGAAAAGACAAATTGACTAATCAGGTGAGTCGTGCATCGATTCGTAAGTAACCCTGATATTGGTTGAGAGTTGATTTTGCAAAATCAAACACCCAGAGTAAGTTTGATTAGCCAAGGGTAAGGTTAAAACATGCCTGGGGTATTGTCCACCCTAGCGGGTTTTTTCCGCTGAGGTGGACAATCTTTGGAAACTGGCCAGGTCGCACCTCCGGGGGGAACGCCGGCTTATGATATGTATGTGAAGTATGGTGTGGGAGCGAAAATGTTTTGTGAAATTTGGCATAAGCAAACCAGAAAGCAGGAAGATCTTCAGTGGCCGAGGAATGGGAGTTTTGAGATGGACCGAATAGATAACCTGGAAAAGGTTTTGATAAGTAAGAAAACACGCCCTGCGGCACTTGATATCTTTAGGGACTGGAGAAGGGAAGCAACGCTCCGATTTAGAAGTAGAGAGAAATATGCGTGCAGGCATAAGTCGAAAGTGGAGAAAGCGGAGGAAAAGGAGGAGGAGGAGTGGAGTAATAGTTTGAGGAAGGCAAATAGACGCGACCAGTTGAATATTGAAAAAATATATCCACTAAGAGAGCTGCACTCATCAGACGAATTGATTAATAAAATATTAACTGAAGCAAAACAAGGCCCAAGGGGAGAGACTAAGAAGACTACGTCAGTAGCTGCCACTCAACCCCCTCCTGTTGATCAGCCCCTCCCAACCCCAGCACAGCCACAGGCTGCATCAGTAACTGCACTGCCCACTAGTCAGCCCGCCCTGAGTGTTTCGCAATTACCAAAGCCCCAACAGACATCTCCCGCTCTCACTGCCCCCTCTGGACCTCCCGCACAAGAGGGTGTCTCTGTCCCGACTGCTCCCCCAATAAGCGAACTTGAACAAAGTGAATGTGTGAGAGTGACCCGCAGTGCGATCAGCAAGGAGAGAAAGCGAGAGCTGCAAGAGCAGGCGGAAATGTATATAGACGAGAATGATGGGGCGTCCATGCTAGCGTCAATGTATGACGTCAGGAGGTGCAAAGAAAGACAGGTATTGTTGGAATGCATGGGGGAATATTTGTCAGCACAGTGGAAAAAGTTAATTGGGAGGTTCCCGCCACAACGATTGTTGGATTTTAATGCATTGGCCCATTGTAGAGGGTGAGATGAAGAAATAGAAGAGCATGTGAGGCGACTGTTTGAACTTAAGAATGAACCTGATGAAGAATATTCTGAAATACCTGCCACACCGGGGTATAGGAGGAAGGATATTGAGAGGGGTAGAAAAGAAGCAATACCCAATAGACAGCAGCGATAATTGTCGCCAGCATGACAGACTGGTGGTGGACTAAAAGTATGCATACGAGAAGCGCTAAAATAGATTTCAGATCCTAGTATTCCCGCAATGGAAATACATGGAATATTTGATGAATATTCTTTACCGATGAAAAGGAAAGCACTACAGACAATGGTTGAATATCTGATAAACAGAGATATAAGCGAGGAGAAAGCCAGCCACCCGAAACAATGGCAGTATATAAGAGGGCAATGGAACGATGGACGGGAGAAACAGCCTTGTCCCTCGATCTGGGAATATTGTTTCATATGAGGGAAGGGGGAGGAACAGTGAGCGCGGCATTCCCAATGAGGGAAGTGCCCCCTACCTTTGTACCGAAGGTAGAGGCTCCTGCAGTAGGCACTAAGCCAGCTCAGATAACTCCAGTACATTGCACAGCCCAATATGTGTACGTCCCCTTCTCGAGGCAGGAAGTGAATTACATAAAACAAACGATCCCTGACATATGAAAAAATCCAGCGGGCTTCTATAAAGAAGTAGAGTAATTATTGTAATCCTCAGTGTTCACTATGAGTGATATATATCTAATATTCCCCGTAATTCTGCCAGCGGACATATGGAAACGAATAAGGAAGGTAGATGATGAGACAGCCTATGGCACCACTTGGGCAAATTTAATACAGGAGGATAAAAATAAAGAAGTAGGTGCAAAACCAGGGCCGAATATGATAGCATTGCCGGCACGAATAGTACAAAAATTTAAAGAATTTGTCCAAGAGAAAAGGATTCAATGGGATAAATTGACTGCGTGTGTTCAAGGTAAGGACGAGCTGGCTACAGATTATTTTAATAGATTTGAGGAAGTATTTACAGACTTCAGTGGACAGGATGTAAGCACAGAAGCAAAATACAACCTATTCTTACAGGCCATGAACAGTAAGGATGTGAAGTTAACTATGGTACTCAGCCTGACGACATTTTAGATAGTGCAAGACCTAAGACATAGATAAGGAAGAGAGGGGGAGAGTGGGAAGGAAATGGAAACAGACAGGCGACTACCGTACTAGGCCTGATGACATTCCTGGTATGAGGCTCTGATGAGGTCGCATCTGTGCGCCCGCGGCTCCGTAGCTGCACGCCCCCATGTCCGTGCAAGTGGCTGTCGGAGAACGTGAGGATGAACGGCCTCGAAGGGCCGTGACGTAAAACAAGAGGCCGCCTGTGCGCATGCCAAGCAAACATGAATGAGACGTAGCTAAACATGAAATGCGGCTAATGGGCTCCCCGCTGGCCTGGCCTGTCTCTCTGCCAAGGGGGATGGGGCTTGTTACGGCTCTGAGGGAAGGCTCCAGGCCAGTGCTGTAGCGCACACGCCAGGGAGAAGGCCAGCGCTGGCCTAAGATTGCTAAACCACAAAAGGGATGCACATTGCACACATGGCGCAAAATGCAGAGCCACCATGTGTGCATATTGCATCCTAATTTCAAGTGTAACGAACGTGTGCTGTTGGTTCCTGCTTGAATATCCGCCAGATTAGTCCTGTGGTGAACTCCTATGGGCATAGTGGTTGCTTACCCTCAGAAATATAGCTCCTCATGAAAAATACAGAACTGTATGTAAAAAGTACATGTAACCCAGAATAGACAGAAAACTCACATTAGCTTCCTCACAGAATGCAGACGTGCTCAAGCATGGATAGAGGCCACCAATTGGAAGGAAGGCGAACGCGACACATACCCTAGCATGGATAGTGGATGCAGATTAGAAGCTACCAGGAAGGTGTCGAAATCCAGACAGACTGACATTCATTTGGAACATTTCATTGATTTTACAAAGTGTCGTCAGTCAATATAACTATTATTTCCAAAGCGGATCTTCAACAAGGCTGAAGCATGTCAGCTTTCCCCACTACTTTTAGCTCGCGCTCAGGATCGGGCCCTCTGACTCTATGTAAAGAAAGGTGTGGAACAACGCTTTCTCACTTTACATGGAGCTCAGAGTCAGGCCCACCCTGATGTCATCCGGAATGAGGACAATATACATATATCTACAACGTCTGTTCTAAATGCCACCATTACCCGGGCAGTATTTTGATCAGGCCTCTAATCTCATTCACGGAATAAAAGATTCATAAAGCACACGCGACGCGGGCCCCGGAGAGGACATTATTGGCGCTCAGAGAGGCACAAAGCGCTTCCCGCGCCTGGCTGCCAGCAATTACTGATCAGCGTGTGATGCGCAGCTCTCCTCGCCTGCGTGATAGGTCAGAAATCACAGACTAGCCGCGGCAGCCCCCGTATAATGGCGGAGTTGCATATTGCATTCATTCTTTGCAAAATGCAACTCCGCCATTATACGGATTACGGGGGCTGCCGCGGCTAGTCTGTGATTTCTGATCTATCACGCAGGCGAGAGGCGCGTAGCACAAATTATTCTTTGCAAAATGCAACTCCGCCATTATACGGATTACGGGGTCTGCCGCGGCTAGTCTGTGATTTCTGATCTATCCCGCAGGCGAGAGGCGCGCAGCACACGTTACTGCTGGCAGGCTCTCGTACTTTGTAATCAGCGTGTGCTGCGCGCCTCTCGACTGCGTGATAGATCAGAAATCACAGACTAGCCGGCCCCCGGCCCGTATAATGGCAGAGTTGCATTTTGCAAAGAATAAAGTACGAGTGCGCATAAAACAGAATTCAATTACAGTTCTCCCCGGGGCGCGTTGAGTTACAGGACAGGGCACTAATTTGCCAAAAGCAGATGCAATAAAAGAGAGAAGCCCCAGGCCAGAGATTCAGAGAAGCTTCTTAAATGCGCCCCCCTGCAGATGTGACAATATGAGCACACTTGGGAACACCCCCTCGAGTGTTTGCCTTCTCTTTCTGAGTTCATGCCATGTCATTATTTTGAGTGCAAAGTGCCGCCAACAATTCAGAAATCCCTCTCCCAGTGCTAGATGTACATTTCAGTAGTGGAAGCACCCTAAAATATCTGCCAAAGACTGTTCTCTATCTGCTAGGCCCAGATTTAACTGTGCTGTGGAGCGCCCAGTCAGTGGCTTTACTACAAGTGTTGAGTTGAAAGGATGCTTGTACAGGAGAATTATATTTTAATTTTATTTTTTTACAGATTTCGAATGCTTTGATCACTTGTCCGTTCCCACAGTTGTATAAACCCCTTACTCTTTTCCACCTCGAGGTGCCCCTGCCTTTGAATCTGGGGCGAGGCTTGGGTTATTGTCACAGGGGAAACGACGTTACCTGAAATCTCTTGTTTATTTCAAATGTAAGACTTGTGATGGGGGCTCATCGTTGAGGAGCAACCTTTTCTTCAGATTCCAGTAAGGTTGTGCCCATATGTGTGCCTACAATTGCTTCACCGATTTGTCTTTTTGTTGTCCCTTGCACCATTTGGCCATCACTCTTCACGTGTGTGGAAAGTGCATATTTGTAGATGCCTCCTTTTAAAGAAATCTCAATTCAGAGTTGTGAATAAACGAGAGGTCATTGGCCCCACGCACAGTACGTCTGGTTGATTCCTTGGTATTTGATGGATGAGGTCAGATTGGATGGATGCAGTTTCGCGTTTGCATGTTACAGTGGCGCCACCAGACATTTTTCATAGGGGTGGCCTGATGATGTCACTGGGGTGGCACACCAAAACAAACACATAAGAGGCAGGCGGGCTGGGGGAGAGGCAGTGTTTTTATAAATGGTATTTCCCATTGTCTTTCTGCCGGTGATTGCATAGATTCCTGTCATCATTTTAATATGGAAGAAACAGTTGTTTTGATATGATATGATATGATATGGTATTTGTAACGCGCCTATACACAAGTGTTTCAAGGCGCGACGAGGCAGGGAGGGAGGGAAACAAGGGGAAGACGGACAAGCGATCCTACTAGGCCAGGTGTCATTCAGATCGCGCAAGTGCAGAGGTAAGGGGAAAAAGGAGAAAGTGCAGGGGGAGGAGGTGGGGGGGTAAGTGCAGTAAAAGGTAAGTGGCGTAATAAAATAATAAATAATAAATAATAAATAAAAAGGGCCAGCTGGTGGCAAGTGCGAGGTAAGTGCAGAGCAAGTGCTGGGAAGGGGGCTGTAGGGATACAGTGACAGTCCCACAGTGCAGGGGGAGCCAGGGAGGCAGTGCAAGTGGAGAGTGGCTGGGCCCTGGACCGAGGTCGCTGAGAGTGGCCCAGATGCAGGTTAGGTGCAGAATTCAGTGGGGAGTTAAGCAGGTTTAGCAGGGGAGAGGGAGAGAGAAGGCAGAAGCGAAGAGGAAGGTTTTGAGGTGCTTCCGGAACCGGAGATGGTTCTCCTCAAGTTTCAGGGAGGCAGGCAGGCTGTTCCAGAGGGAGGCCCCTGCTGCGGAGAGAGATCTACCCCCAGCTCGTTGCTTCGAGAAGCGGCTGACCCTGAGGGAGTTGGAGACGGATGAGCGAAGGGCTCGTGAAGGAAGATATTTAGGAAGAGAGAGTTGAAGGTATTTAGGCCCCAGGCCCCAGAAGGCCTTGTGGACAATGCAGAGGGTTTTGAACTTAATCCTCGCAGCCACTGGGAGCCAGTGAAGAGATTTCAGAGCTGGAGAGATACGGTCCCTGGGCTTGAGGCCAAGGACAAGTCTCGCAGTTCTGTTCTGGATAAGTTGCAGAGGGCGGAGAGTGGAGGCAGGGAGATTAAGATAGAGGCTGTTACAGTAGTCCAGCTTCGAGAGAACCAGGGCTCGGGAGACAGTGAGCTTCTGGGGGAAGGAGAGGAAGGGAAGAATACCTCTGAGGAGGTGCAGCTGGTAGTGTGATTTCTTAGAGACATCAGATATATGAGGAGAGAAGGAGAGTGTGGAGTCGAAGATGACCCCGAGGTTTTTACTTTCAGGCCTTCTGCATACAGCACAACATTGGGGAACAGTCCCTTTCCCCTGCGGCCCTTCCGCGTATGTCATAATGTCTGCCTCCCCTACCGTGGTAATGCCATCATCTGCCTCCCCTACCGTGGTAATGCCGTCCTCTGCCTCCCCTACCCCAGTAATGCCGTCCTCTGCCTCCCCTACCCCAGTAATGCCGTCCTCTGCCTCCCCTACCCCAGTAATGCCATCCTCTGCCTCCACTACCCTAGTAATGCCAGCATCTGCCTCCCCTACCATGGTAATGCCATCCTCTGCCTCCCCTACCCCAGTAATGCCATCCTCTGCCTTCCCTACCCCAGTAATGCCGTCCTCTGCCTCCCCTACCCCAGTAATGCCATCCTCTGCCTCCACTACCCTAGTAATGCCATCCTCTGCCTTCCCTACCCCAGTAATGCCGTCCTCTGCCTCCCCTACCCCAGTAATGCCATCCTCTGCCTTCCCTACCCCAGTAATGCCGTCCTCTGCCTCCCCTACCCCAGTAATGCCATCCTCTGCCTCCACTACCCTAGTAATGCCATCCTCTGCCTTCCCTACCCCAGTAATGCCGTCCGCAGATGGTAGGTATAGCTCTATGATGGGCCACATACGTTCAGCCTTTCCTCAAATTGTTTAAGTCTCGGAGAAAGGAAACATCACGTTCCATATTCGGAGAAAAAGAAACATCACAGTGCTCAGTTCAAACGGATAAGAAGAACGCACAGAGTCACCATGTTCTTAGGTTCGCTGACAACCCTTCGCGCTGTGCTACGTCATCATAATGACTATAGCTGGCAAGCTGTACGGGGCTCAGGCATGACAACTGTATTAACGGTCACCGCTGAGCGCTGTCATAGTTCTGGAGACACTGCAATAAACGGTGCAGTCATTTCACAACCATAGCAGTAAATCACACACTGTGATGAGCCCGCAGCACTTTCCATTTATACAGCACTTTTACTGAGTTGCCATATTTTGGCTTGTGTATATGTTTGAGGCATTTGCCAGGCACTGCTATTAGATGCCCCGGTACTCGCACCTTTTTGCGACATTTGTGACTGACATTGCAGAAATGACTATTTCATTAGAGCAAATTGTCTTGCTGTCCTTTAACTCTAATTTTCTTGCTTAAGTATTCTAGTGGCTGCTTTGGCACATGGACTAAATGCATCAAAGGTCTTTTGTCTAAACAAGCCAGCCACTGCCTAGCGCCACCAGATGGCAACTCAATGTCACTTGGCACCTTGATTAGGAAAGTAGAGTTCATTGTCTTTCACTGTGCAGACAGTAATCCATGGCAAATCAATGCTGTGATAACTTTGCAGCAATGATTTGTGCGCTGCACAAGTCACCACCCCACTGGTTAATGGCGCCTATGTGGTGCTCCTTATGTAACAGCACATATACCTGTTTTTGTCTAATCTGCCCAATGTCCATACAAGAGCAACCTGGAATGTTTTGTGCATATGATTCTGGCCATGGTCCTGCTTTTTTTGCTGAAATAACCCCTGAGGCCGGTGTAATAGTGAGGAGGTAGCAACTGAGCAACTGTGGACCCTTTACCATGCATTAGAAGCCAGTTATGTGTAAAACGCTTCATTAACTTATTACTGGTCAGGTTAAAGTTTGAAAAAGCTACAATCCTTTTTGTGTAGCCTTTCTGCGCATTGTTTATTGGGTCTCTCTTGTGCAGTGTCCTGTTTGTTTGTTTGTTTTATTATTTATAGCGCGCGCCAGACCCGATGGTATCAAGGTGCAGAAAGGGCAGGAAAATTCTCAGCTTGGTTACAGTGCTGTCTTGGTTACAATCCTGCCTTGTATGTAGATATTATTCCCTATAGATGTTTCTGTATTGGGTTGGGAATGCCCACACTGAGACATAGTCCTCCCTCCTCTAAAATTATTCAGAAACAATTCATCAGAAACAATAAGCAAAACAGCCCTTGTACCCCCTGCCATTTGCATCTCCGGAAAGAAGGTTTGTATTGAACTACAGTTGGATCCCATGCACTAAAATAGCTCATACATCTATTTTCTTAATATTCTTTAGGTGAGGAGGACAGAACAAGTGCTTGCAGCAGTCCTTCCGGCACCACTTTGTGCACTTTCAAGGACCTCCTTCTTAGAGATCAGGGCAGAGAGAGGAGACACAGGTAAGGCAGAAGCTGAGCTAAGTGAGATAAGAACAGCCCTGAGCCATAACCTGCTCTGTGTATCCTCTAGTGTATTCTTGGCTTGCAGATGCCCAGACCTCTACTCACAGTGTATTGATTTATAATCCTAAAATGTACTTGCTGAGCGTGTCTGCTTTTGATAGAACAGTGTATTTGACTAGTTAGCGATACAAATTATGTTACATATCTACATTTCAGAGCAATTCACTACATCCATCCAAACCAGAAAGCGTGCAGATGAAGCGCCAAAGGGAAGGCCAGCCTACCATTGAAGCCTTTTTCAAAAGACCGGGCGTTAACCCTGCAGATCGTACAAAAACGTCTTCAATCAGTGCTCCTCGTGAAGAAGAAATGCAGACTGAGTGCAACGAAGAGGATGAATCAGAAGCCCAAGTTGAATCACAGTCACAACCAACAAACTGTGCTGGTGATGACATCACTACAACAAGTTCTTTCACACCAAATAGCACACTGTGTCAGTCTCCAGGTGACCATGTAACCCAGACATCAATCCTTACTTTGCAAGAGCCCTTTCAACCACCTTCTGAGGAGATACCTCCACAAGTCTGTGGTCAAAGAAGCCTGCGATTTCAAAGTGCCTGGTACAAAGAATTTGAGTGGCTGCATTTTAGCCCTGATTTGAAGGCAGTGCTGTGTTTCACTTGTGCAAAAAGTGAAAAAATGGGCATGCTTGCCTTGTCAAAGAGACGTGAGCCAACATTTTCTTCAGTATAATTTTCCAACTGGAAGAAGGCACATAAAAGTTTGCAGCTCACCAGTCATCTGAAACTCACCAGCATGCATCTTGGAAAATGGTACATGCCCTACATGGATGAAGCATTGATGATACTCTGCAAGATCAGTCAAGGAAGTCACAAGAACTTTCAAGGAAGTGCTTATATAAGCATGTCATCGCTTTGCGCTATCTGGTCAGACAAGGACTGCCACTGCGGGGTCATCAACTGGATGAGGCAAATAACAGCGAGTTACTAAAAATGTTCAGCGGCTGTGAAGGGAATGAAACGTTCAAAATGTGGCTACAGCGGAAGCAAGACTACACTAGTCCAGCAATACAGAATGAAATCATCTGTTTAATGAGTCATGAAATAATCTGTTTCGTCATAGCCGACATGAACTGCAGCGCAATGTATTATTCCATTATTGTTGGTTGATGGAACTTAGGACTGCTCAGGAAAGGAACAAGAATGCATCTCTCTTCGTTATGTGGACTCTGACATGAATCCTCATGAAGAGTTTATTGGCTTCTATGAGTCCAAGGAGACGACGGGGGATTCTATTGCCAACCTAATTTTTGATGTGCTTGTTCGTCTTCCTCTTCCTGTTGCTCTCCTCCGAGGTATGGCATTTGATGCTGCTGCTAACATGTGTGGGGCGTATCGCGGAGCCCAAGCTTTCATTAAAGAGAAGCAGCCACTAGCCTTATTTGTGCACTGTGGTGCACATTGTGTGAACCTATTAGTGAAAGAAAGCTGGGGCGCGAGCCCCTTGCTACGAAATGCCCTAAACTGGGTACATGAGCTAGGGAAGTGATTTTGGTGAATCCCTGAAGTCCAGAACAATGTTTTCAGCTATTGCCCACATGGAAAATGTAGCAGTCAACAACATAAAAAAACTGCAACCTCTTTGCCCTGCCAGGTGGACAGTCCGACCATCTGCAATTGAAGCTGTCCTAGGACAGTATGAACCTGTCATACAAAGCCTACAAGGAATGGAGGAAAGTACTGGAGAAGCAGCTTCAAGGGCAAGTGGTCTCCTGGAGCACTTTCTGAAAGGAAGTACAATCATTAATGGAACCACTCATGATACTAACTAAAAGCTTATAAGAGCGGAATTGCACCGTATCAGGCATGCTCATACAAGAAAACCTAACCAGGCTCAGAGATGAGTCACGTCTTCTCGCGTCTTTTCAGCAGTCAGGGGCAATAGTTCAAAAACTGGATTTAGAACCAATCGCCCCTCCACGACCTAGAAGATTACCAGTACGTTTAGCTGGTAATGGAGAACAATACACTGCCAAGCCAGCTGAGCAGTTCTTCAAAATCGAGTATTTCAAAATCATCGATATGGCCCTTTCTCAGCTACAACACCGGTTCAGTCAAGCAGGATTGCAAGAATTTTCCCAAGTGGAAGAAATACATCTCAATGCAGCAAAGTGCAGTGCTGGCCTCACTGATGAAAGCATTAAACATTTAAAGTCACATCCAGACATCAATGTTAGATTGCTGAAAGAGCAGCTGGAAATGTTCTCACACCATTACACATACGCTTCCTTAAATGAGGCTGTGAGCCAGTTCCAGCAACTCGGGAGTGATGTTAGGAGACGTTTTGGTGAGCTGGAAAGATTTCCTAGGCTGCTGATGGTCATCCCTGTAAGCACATGTGAATCCCTGTAAGCACATGTGAATCCCTGTAAGCACATGTGAATCCCTGTAAGCACATGTGAATCCCTGTAAGCACATGTGAATCCCTGGAAGCACATGTGAATCCCTGTAAGCACATGTGAATCCCTGTAAGCACATGTGAATCCCTGTAAGCACATGTGAATCCCTGTAAGCACATGTGAATCGGAGAGGAGTTTCAGTGCTCTTCGTCCCCTAAAAACATGGCTGCGCTCCACAATGACACAGGGCCTCATTACAACTCAGGCGTTAAGGGTTAACGCCACCGTTAACCCTTAACGCCTGATTCCCACCTTAACGCCTGCTTTTTGCAGGCGTTAAGTTCCATGGTGCTAAGGCACCTTGGTGCTAATTACGGCACCGTAATTTACGGTGCCGTAATTAGCGCCTTCCCCACTCCCATTATGCCCTATGGGGCAAAAATGGGAATGGGGAAGGGAAAATGGGAAATGGGGCTTTACCGCCCCACTCACCTTGTAATGGGGCGGTAAATCCGCCATCCACCATGGTGTAAACGTAGTTTACACCATGGTGGTAAAGTTGGTGCACTTAGCACCTCAGTTGTAATGAGGGCCACAGACTCGTTTGAACAGTGTTGCTGTTTGCCATGTGCATCAAAGTCGCCTAGATCAGGTGTCTTTAGACAAGATCATACAGCAATTCATTCAGGGAAATGAACGCCGTCAAGCTACATTTGGACACTATTTCTGAAAATGGCATCTTCACCCAGGGTTCTGTCTTGGGTAAGCTTCTGTTTTCTCTCTTTACGATTCCTGCATGTCTTGCTTTTGCTCCTCTTCCTTACTGGCCCTTAAACATTGGAATGCACTACTCTCCTTCATTCTCGCTCCTCTTTTCAACACTTCCCTTCTCGTCTCAAAACACATTTGCTTGCTTGCTCATTTGGTTGTTTAATTTATTTCCAATTGAATTGAACAGTTTCTTTTACTTGTTAAACACTTGCGTTTGCTGCTCTGTACATAAAATAAAATGCAAATAATCAGGGATGCACTTTATTTGTGTAAACTGTCGTTACATCTAAAAAAATCAAATAAAAGATGTTGCAAGTAATTAATGAAATCAGAATAAGCAACCTAATGTGCTGTTCTTGCAGGCATCCATTTTATATTATGAGCCTCATCACGACTTGGGCGGTAACGCCGGCGCTATTAGCGCCGGCGCTATCTGTCCTACCGCCGAACTCCCCGGCGCTAATAGCGCCGGATCATGAGTTCGGCGGTAATGTTAATCCCCATTCCACATTGAGCCCATTCGGGAATGCCCCATTCCCCATTGGGCTCAATGGGAAAACTTTGCGCTAATACCGCTGGCGGATTTCCCGCCGGCGGTATGAGCGTGAATTTTCGGTGGATTTCCCCCCAGCTCAGAGCTGGGGCGAAATCCGCCGAAGTCCTGATTTGGCAGACCCTTAAATCCGGCGGTAATAGCGCTACCGCCGGATTTAAGGGTTACCGCCAAAGTCATGATGAGGCTGTCTATATGCTTGTTTGAGTCAGTGCCCTGGTGGCAATAATCAAACACCAGCTCCCTTCATGCCACTTGCAGGCCCTCTTTAGGTAGAGGGGGAGCAGGCTTTTTTACTGTTGTCAATGCAGTGAATTCTAAGGACCAACTTTAGTGTTATAAGTTTCAGAAGACTGGCGTGTCTTTAGAATTTAATTTTAAAGATACCCATCAGCCTTATGAAAGTTATAACAGAGCGTGTCGGCAGTGAACTCTTGTCGTGTAGTACTTTAGTCTTATCCCTCAGTGCAAAGGTCTGCCCACTCCACCTGCCCCTTTTTTTCAGTTGTCATGATGTCCCCCCAACATTTTCAGCAAAGTTACTCCACTGGGGGGCACAGAAATGCTCCATAGACCATGGGCCTCATTACGACCCTGGCGCTAAGGGATTACCAGTACTGGTAGGGGTACCGGTACCGGTAATCCCTTAGCGCCTAATTACGATGTCCCTTTGTGGGTGTCCAACCATAACGGCTGGTTTTACCAGCCGTTAAGGAAGGGACCTGCAAAAGGACCTTGGTGCTAATTACGGTACCGCAAATTGCGGTACTGTAATTACCGCCTTCCCCATTCCCATTGAGCCCTATGGGGCAAAAATGGGAAGGGGGAAGGACCATGGAGAAAGGGGGAATTACTGCCCCGCCAACACTGGAATGGGGTGGTAAGTCGCCCTTTCTCCATGGCGGAGTCGGTAAGTTACCGGCATGGACCATGGTGCTAATAGCACCATGGTTTTCCGCCTGGGTCGTAATGAGGCCCCATCACTTGGTTCCAGATATACCACTGTATGGGTGAAAGAATATTTCAGTAGGGATCACAGGTACCCCTGTAATAAATCCCGAGTCCAGACCAGTAGCAGTAACAACAGGCCCTTTTACTGAACATTGTCTATTCCTTCTAACAGAGAATTGTGGGGAAAATCTCTTGGGATTGAATCTATTGAAAACATTAAGTGCAGTTATCCACTGTACACCAGATGGGGTATTCTTGACCATTTCTCCTTAGAACGTGCCAATATCTGAATTTGTGTCTAAACCTTTAACAGGGGAATTGAGTGAGGTGCCAACTTGCATTTGGGCTATGAATGACAATGATGTACGATGTCTGAGAATAGAGCCAGTGAAAATTGTCTTAAAAGAAGGCGCAACACTGCCGCGCATTCCGCAGTATAACATTTCAGCAGAAGGAGAGAAAGGATTGAAGAGTATTGTTTCTGATATGGTGAAATTGGGAGTGATTGAAGAGATTACAGGCAGTACATGTAACAGTCCCATTCTTCCGGTGTATAAGAAAGGAGGTAATGAGGTACCATATCGTTTCATAATTGATTTACGTGCACTAAATAAGGTAGTAGATCCTCAATTCCCATTGGTTCCAGATGTTACCACAATTTTAAAAATGATTCCTGCCTCGGCAGAATACTTTAGTGTTATCGATCTGAAGAATGCTTTCTTCAGCATTCCAGTACACAAGGAAAGCAGATATTTGTTCGCCTTCACTTTAGGAGGACGATCATCCACATTAACACGCATTCTACAGGGCTACACAGAAAGTCCGAGTATATACAGTAGAGCATTAATACATGCTAGAACTACCGGCAGGTTGTGTATTGTTACAATACATTGATGACCTATTGATCGCTGCTGACACGGAAGAGATTTGTAAATTGACTCATCTAGCTGCGCATGGCCATAAAGCAAGCTTAAAGAATTTCCAGTATTGTCAGAAGGAAGTAGCCTATTTGGGTAACCTACTCTAAAAAGAAGGGAGAAGACTAACGCCAGAGAGAATAGAGAGCATTTCTGGTATGCCTATTCCAAAGACACAGAAAGGAGTCAGAGCTATAATCGGCATGGCTTCTTATTGCCGTCAGTGGATTGTGAATTTTGCATTAATTGTGAAGCCAATGGTGGAGTTGACAAAGAAGGATGGTGTGATGCCTTTGCGGTGGAATGAAGAGTGTCAGAAAGCATTTGATTTACTCAAAACTGTACTTTGTTCTGCTCCAGTTCTGGGCACGCCAAATTATGAAAAAGTTTTTAGGTTGATTGTGCATGAGAGTGAAGGCTGCACGTTATCTGTTTTAACACAGCAACAAGGTGGAAGAAATAGGCTGTGCGGCTATTTTTCTTCCGCGCTGGAACCTGTAGCGCGTGCATTACCACGATGTTTGCGATCTGTCGCAGCGGCTGCTGCGTCAGTGACACAAACGGAAGGAATGGTATTGGGGCACACTTTCATTCTGATGGTGCCACATGCCATAGACGTTCTACTCAATAGAACGCAGACGCAACACCTCACCTCTGCTAGATTGACTAGATATGAACTAGTGTTGTTTGCACCCCACTTCCAAATTATGAGGTGTAGCGCTTTGAATCCAGCAGAATTAATGCCAATGCCCGGGGAAAACCTTGGTGGAAATGAATCACCCCCCCAATGATGGCTTAATGGTTACTGAGGAAGAAACAAAATGGAGAATTGATTTAAAGGGATAGTCCAGTAAAAAAATGTATTTTAAAAATAGATAGGCAACATTGAAAAAATAATGCTAGCACTTTTTTTTTTAAACTTCCTATGTAAAATTTGGAGCTATTCAAGCTCAAAATTCGCAAAAGCAAGCACATGGGCGCATCCATTTTGTGAAATGGATGCCCGTCTGTGCTGGCTTTTGCTTTTGCGGCACTAATGAAGGAAAAGCCAGCCAGCTGTAGTAAACAAAAGCTTCCGCTGGGTGGCTTTTCCTTCATTGGTGCTGTACGCGGAGGACGGGGACCGGAGACCAGAGCAGGAAAGCTGCAGCTGAATCTCGGTAAGTGCTATTTATTTTTTTTTAAAAATAAGCACTAGCTGCGTTTTTTTTTCTACGTTTTCCGGGCTGGAGGAGCCCGGAAAACTTAGAAATAAAACCGCAGCTCTAAAAACGTTGTATTTATGTTTGCGGTCGCTTTTGAAGCAACCGCAAACATAAATGCAACGTTGTGTTTGAAAACGCTGCAGTTTTTCTTTCCATGTTTCTCAGGCTCCTCCGGCTCGGAGGAGCCTGAGAAACTCGGAAAGAAAAACTGCAGCGTTTTCAAACACAACCGCGTTGTGTTTCTGCCTGCTGTGGCTATCACTTTGGGTCTCCGGTGCTCCCCCGAGGTCACGTCGCAGGGCGTGGGACCATTTGGCCAACTGAGACTATTTGCTTTGCAATAAACCCTAGATTTTGGGAATACAACCTTGTGTCTAGTGTATCAGTTCGTGTGTGGTGATTATGCCTTGTTTCCACATTTTGAGGGTTCCTCAGGGGCCCCTTCATGCTAGGCAATTCTCCTCTGAACAAGAGTACCAACAGGAACCCCAGACACGTGTTTCGGTCTGGTTGGACCTCATCAGTAGGGTGGAGCGGTGCCTCCGTAAGAATAGTGAGCAAGGGGTCCACGTCTGGATTCCCCTAGTAACTTTGGGTGAGACCCAAAGTTACTTAAATATGCAGATTAACAAGGGGGGCCCTGGGAGTCCCTCTGCCAGACATTAGTCCTGTTTGCAAAAGACTTACCCAGAGTCTTTAGCTCACTATCTTTCACAGAGAGGAAATATCCCAAACATATCAGTCTTTGTCCTGCCCTGGTGCAGTCCAGCACCGAAATGCTAGGCAATTCTCCTCTGAACAAGAGTACCAAGAGTACCAACAGCAACTCCAGACACGTGGCCGAAACATGTTTGGGGATGCTTGTGGTCTTGTGCAGAAGGGATGTGGCCTAGCAGCAACGCCAGTGATTAATATTCAGTCTAAACCTTGTAGCCATCACCTCTTTGTTTTTGCTTTGTCACCCCGAGTGGGACGGGTATGGCCAGACGTGGGTCCCGTGCCTGCTGGGCCTAGAGACCCAAGCTACTCCTCACTGATGAGGCCCAACAAGGCCGAAACATGTTTGGAGATGCTTGTGGTCTCCTGCAGAAGGGATGTGACCTAGCAGTTTTGGGCTGGACTGCCCCTTTTGGGGTGGCACCAAGCGTGATTTGCATATGGTTTTTCCCTTTCTGTAATGGCTTGGCAGGCGAAGAACAATGGTCTGGAGGGTTGCCCAGAGCAACACCAGTGGTTAAGATTCATTCTAAACCTTCCAACCATCACCTCTTTGTTTTTGTAATCATTGTAACCCACACTTCCAGACCCAATCACCATATCCCTCCAGCCCTAATCACCATAGCTCAGCCAGTGCAATCACTGTAGTCCCTGCTTCCAGACCCAATCAGCAAAGCCTCCAGACCCAATCACCATATCCTTCCAGACCCAATCACCATATCCTTCCAGACCCAATCACCATATCCTTCCAGACCCAATCACCATAGCACAGCAGATGCATTCCCTGCAGACCCCAATTCCAGACCCTATCACCATAACCCTCCAGCCCTAATCACTGTAGCATAGCAGATGCAATCGCTGTAGCCCCCACTTCAAGACCCAGTCACCACATACCAGTCTCTATAGTCCCTGCCAGACCCCATCTCCAGGGACTGTACCAGACTCAAACCCTGCATCTCCCCTGACTGAATCACCGGAGCCCCGCCAAGTACTAAAGGCAGTCTCAGTGCCCCCAAAAGTTTCACTCTGGGCACAAAACTCCCCCAGCCCCTCCTGAAGATATGGAAGCAACCAGGCAAAGCAAGGGAGCCCACTATCTCCCAGCGGGTTCGAGGGGTTTCTTGGCCCACAATGTTTTTAAATGTGTCAAAACAGTGGCCCTCATTATGAGTTTGGCGGTATTTCCACTGAACTACCGCCAAAATCGATTCCCATTACAACCACTTGATCCCATGGGTTTACCATGGCGTTACATGTGATGGCATGGCAGCGCAAATCCCCATTTTCTGAGTCCATTGGACCCCATGTGGTTTTTGACAGAACTCCGACCAGCGATAGTTCTGCCAAGGTAATTCTGCCAAAAACTGTCAGTAGGTTGGTGAATTCATTTCCAGCTATGTGCTGAGGGTAGATCCTCTACCCCACTGCCAATTTCCTAGCCTGGGCGGCACGGGAATGCGGCAGTAACAGAATTACTGCCGCAGTCCCATCAACCTCGGCAGAGGTATTATAAGAAATCAATAGGATTTACAGGCTGTTCTCAGGACACAAGATCACAGCAATAGTCACACAACCGGCTGAGCTACCTTCCAAGATGTGTGCCACTGGACAGATTCAATACTATCCCCTGGTTAATATCACTGCATTACCAAGCATTCAATACGGGAAAATCCTATTTAATCAAAGTAATGTTTCTCTGATATTCACTTCAGCATAATCTTAGATTCAAAGTAAGAAAACAAACTGCTACATCTCTATGGGGGCACATTTAGGTGTATACCCCATTGCTAAAGTACAAAAGGCAGCTGCACCCTGTACTCAGAGCCTGTGCTAAACCAGGCCCCTGTTAAAGGCTCCAAAATCACTGTTACGCTGTCAAGCATTTCAGTGCTATAATCCGATTGACAAACCCAGGAAATCTGGCAGTACCTTGACCCCTAGGCCTTTCCTTGTTAGTGAGCCCGTGCATCAACAGTCCTCAGCAGGGAGCTCCAGAAGCAATGTGCTTGTCAGACATATCAAAATGAAGAAAATGGCGTGCCTCATGTGACATAAAAGTCACATGATGTAGAGGCAAGTGAGCCTGTGCATCAGCAGTCCTCAGCACGGAGCTCCCGAAGCATTCTGTCACTCCCCTCTCTTCCTTCTTCTGAGCAGTTCAACCACCGTGCTGCTCTCATTCGAGGTTGCAAGGGCTCCTGCACAGCCCTGAAACATGCTGTGTGTGTAAAAAGGCAAGCCCTGCTGGGACAGCATTTAAAAAAAGAATTACGAGCGTGGTGATTTGCACACCATAACACATCCTTGCCCTATTGGGCCTTGTGTTGCCGCTGCTTCATTGTTCTTGTGTCTACTGTGAGCCTGTTGTGTCTGCTGACTGGGTCCCTGCCATGAGGTGCATTCGAACTACACCTTCCAACATAGCCACCCTGGTCTCTTGCATTCTCTAGTGCTGGGCTGCCTGACTGCACCTACCTCCTGATTGGCCAGGGCCCTGCATTTGCAGGCCAATCGGGAGCCGGAAGGTGTAAGCCGGCCCCCAACCTGAAGGCCCTGTCTGTGCCTGTCTGGGTCCAGGGTGGCCTGTAGAGCCACAGTTTTACGTCTGTAACTATGATCCGTCTCCCAGACTAATTCCTGGACTGCTCCATTGCTACTTGCTCAAAGGCCACCCAGGATCCCTGCAGTCATGAAAGTGAGTTTGGTTGACCTCCATAACGAACTCTCCTGAGGCATTTTTAGTGCTTTTTGCCTCCTCCATCATCACCTTAACTAGCCTGATTCCTTTCACTGCATTTATTAAACTCATTTGTGTTTAGCATTACTTGGAAATCATCTGCATTGCATTGTTTGCTGCCTTCATTTAAAGTCGAATTCGGGGTGTGCTTTTAAAGTCGAATTTGGGTGTTTTTTGCATTACCTGTGCCCCACTTTGAGAGATTGGTAAGACTCTACTATGTGGTCTCTGACCTGTATTTTAATATTAGCTAATTGCTTGAAATGAATGCTGTTCCCAATTCAATTCTACTAATTGAATGATTTATTGTAGGTGATACACACCACACAACTGTTTGTGCCCCTGAAGAAGATCCTGTTAATTAGTTCTTGGGATCGAAACATGTAGGGCATAGATAAGGGTCTATGAACTTGAAGAGTAATATGCTACATCTTTTTTTCTGACCAGCTTTGCATTATTCTAAAATCGAAGATTGCTTGAATCTTGTGGTGTTTTGATGTATTATGCATTTTTTTTCGAAGGTAATGTATTTTGAATTGACTAGCTCACTTAGATATTTTGTCGCCTTTTAATGAATGTATTGTATGAATTGTAATGATATGTTTGTAGTGTGTTGTACTTCATATTGCACATGGTCGCTATAACGACCATGTGCAATATGAAGTAATGTAATCTGGTTTTAATGTTCTCTGAATAAGTTGAATTATTCTGCAGCAGTGAAAGAAGCTTTGTCTTTAGGAACATAAGGAACAATAGATTTTTCCTATAGTTTCTTTGGCCTGGCAATCTTTTTAAAAACAGGGTTCTCTGAAGTAAACTGTGTATGTTATTGCCCTACATAACTCTGTCAGGATAATGCGGGCAGCTCTCTCTCTTTGTCTCATGGGTTTGTATGGAAGTGGCCAGACTGCTCAAAGCTAACTACTTTACGTACATATTTACAGTTTAATCTCGAGTCTAGCGATCTCTGGTTACTGCAGAAGCGTGATCCACCTGAGCTACAGGGTATTTAAGCTAGGTGGGCTCAAAGCTGACCACTTTGCTTGCTCAGCCAACATTAATGCCAAGATTAAAGGGTGGGATGCTCTCCCCCTCTGTCTATGACAGGTCCTCACACTCCAGAATGGTAATTGTATTGTATTGTATTCGGTTATTTATATAGCGCTCTTTCCTAATTTGTATGGCCTCAATGCGCTTTGTGGTTGGAACTCCCTCTGTGACCATAGTCAATGTGTTGGAAGTTCTAAAAGTTTTAGATTAGGAGATGCATATCTTCATTTTTGCCGGTCTAGGTCCTAGCTGGCTGGCTTGTATTGTATTGTATTCGGTTATTTATATAGCGCTCTTTCCTAATTTGTATGGCCTCAATGCGCTTTGTGGTTGGAACTCCCTCTGTGACCATAGTCAATGTGTTGGAAGTTCTAAAAGATTTAGATTAGGAGATGCACGTCTTCATTTTTGCCGGTCTAGGTCCTAGGTAGCTGGCTAGGCTTGGCTAAGCAGCTCAGATAGGTAGGCACGTGAGTGGGCGCTTTTGGGGGTTAGCAATAGAGTGCTATTGTTGAAAAGAGTCGATGTGTGGCGCGCTGTACCAAAATTCTTTTTGTTGGTAGTCGCTGTATGCTAGTGGCAGAGGTGTTGAGGTACGTAAGGTGTTTCAGTGTGGACGGCTATGTGCGCTGCAAGACTGGATGAGCATAGCGATAGCTGCATTCTCTGGTGCATGGATGCTTGGCCGTGCCTGTGGCCTGTGTCCACAGACGTGGTGTGAGGTATACGTATTGTAGGCTTCTATGTTGTTCGGCTGCAGCGATATTTGTCCAGTGCAGATGGCATGGTCTCATTATTCGTGGTCTCTCTGGTTCGAGAGTCTGTCCCAAAATGCTTTTATTTTTCCCACAATATTCCGGCCCAGCTGGGTAGAAACTTAGATCCCTATTGATTCCCTTTTCCTGGCACTCAAAGCCCGCCCCAAAATCTTCTGGCAGAACCTTATTGCTGGGAAGAGGGAGGGAATCATGGCACACGACATGAACTGTATTACAACATTCTCTATACATACTTTGCGTATCGATGTTACTCATTGGGCCTCATTACAACTGTGGCCGCCACGGTATGAACGGTGCCGGTAAGGGACCGGCACCGTTCATAGCGGGCCGCCACATTACGAGTTCTGCAGCGGGTCCCGCTCTGTACATCTGGCCAGACGAGATGTGCAGATCGCAACTCGCTAGCAGAACAGGATGCTAACAACGGGCCCGTCATTAACGTTAGCATCCTCCCCATTCCCATTGAGCCCTATGGTGGCTGAAATGGGAATGGGGACGTACCGGGTCCAGGTCCCACGAAAGGCAATTACTGGGCCCTCCAAGGTCGGAATGGCCCGTAAGACCCCTTTTATGGGACCCGAGTTTGGGGGTAGCCATGCCGCTAACAACGGCATGGCTACCTCCAAACTCGTAATGAGGCCCATTCTGTTTTAACACCGCATTCACATTGGGCCTCATTACGAGGTTGGAGGTAGTCATGGCGCTATTAGGGGCATGACTACCTCCAATACCGGTACCGTGTCCGGTCCCGTTCAATGGGGACTTACTGGTCTATTCCGACCTTTGCGGGACCGGTAAGTCCCCACTGAAAAAGCCATTCCCCATTCCCATTTCAGCCCCCATAGGGCTCAATGGGAAGGTGCTAATAACGGAACCGCAAATTGCGGTACCGTTATTAGCTCTGAAGTCCCTTAACTGGTCCCTTCCATAACGCCTGGTAAAACCAGGCGTTAAGGAAGGGACCCGCTAAGGGACCTCGGAGTAGGGCGGTAAGGGATTATCTGCACCGGTGCCCTTTCCGGTGCCGGTAATCCCTTACCGCCCCCCTCGTAATGAGGCCCATTGTGTCCTCCTCTCCCCACCACTCTCACATGCCTCTCCTCTCTCCTCTCTCCTGTCTTACTGCCAAATTCGATGCCTGTATGCCCTGACTGTTTGCTCTGATTCATGAAGCCTCTATACTTCTGATGTTTCTGCTACTGAATCTTGCTCTGTCTTAAACCTGCGCAAAGATTTGTTTTTCTGTTGAATTTTACTGCTTTTCTAGAAATTCGAATTTAGCTGTGCCTTTAAACCTAAGCATTGATTTGTTTTTCTGCTGCATTTTAGTGCTTTACTAGAAAGTACTCTTGGCATTTGTCTGTGCTAAATGTCTATGATCTGACAGTGCTCATGTAGGTCTGTGTTAGGCAGAATCCTGTGCAGTTCCCTTAGGGAGCACTACAGAAGATTAAGGGCCTCATTACACGGAGGGCGGTAGGGGATTACCAGCACCGGTAAGGGCACCGGTGCTGGTAATCCCCTACCGCCATACTACGAAGTCCCTCAGTGGGACCCGTCCTTAACGTGTGGTCAGACCACACGTTAAGGAGGGGACCTGCTGAGGGACTTCAGGGCAAATAACAGTACCGCTGCTAGCGGTACCGTTATTTGCTCCTTCCCCATTCCCATTGAGCCCTATGGGGGCTCAAAAGGGAATGGGGAAGGGCCTTGGTGAATGGAGAATTACCGCCCTGCCAACCTTGGAATGGGGCGGTAATTCCCCCATTCACCAAGGCGGACTCGGTACGGTACCGGCGGCAACCATGGCGCTAATAGCGCCATGGTTACCGCCTACCTTGTAATGAGGCCCTAAGACTACAGGTATATGCAAGAAAATCCCCTTTGGTATCAGTCTGTACCACAAAGATTTAGTTAGTAGCTGTGGCTAAGCTGTCAGACTTATCTCAAGAGGGAGATGAGCAGTATTCAGGGTTTACACAATAGGACTACAATACTATGGAACAAGAAAACACTGACCAAAGCTTTGTATCAAAAAGAATATATATTTATTTTACACACTCTGATGTTCACACACAAATCACTATTCTTAAAGTATGTTAAAACAGTCTTGAAAAGTATACACAACTCCCTATTTAAATTGTAGACAAGTTTGAGCAAGAGTGAAAACTGAGAAAAACGGCACAGTGAAAACCAAGCAGAAATGGCACTCTAACAATTTCTCAAAAGGGAGGGAAAGGACAAGTTATACAGGGTTAGACTCTTTAACACACTAGCAACACTTCCCAAGTAGATTGTGAACAAGTTAGGCAAGGCAGTACTTTAGCATATGTAATACTGAGGTGAAAACGAGCACAAAGGCACTTCACAAGTTTAAAAAGAGGGAAGGAAAAGGTGGTTATAAGAGTTAGGTGCACCAACACATTTCTAGGTGAGAAGCAATCTAGAGAAGGCAGTTGTAACAGATTTAGCCAGAGTCAATAGGCCTGTGCCAGAGTCAATGGTACAAGGCAAAGTGCCTAGGAGCAAAATGTTCTAGTAGCTGCAGTCAAGTCTTTGTTTAACAATTCGAAAAGGCGGTTGCAGAAGGTGAAAGACAATGGGCCTCATTACGAGTCCAGCGTTAACCGAGGCGGTAAAACTGCCTAGTTAACGCCGGACTCCTATTACCATTCCGCCTCTGTGATTCCCGGAATTACCGGGGCATTACAACCCCGGTTTTCCAGGAATCACAGAGGCGGAATGGTGTAAATCCCCATTCCCATTGAGTCCTATTGGACTCGATGGAAATGGGGATCATGGAAACACCGGCAGCATCTCGTAATGCTGCCGGTGTTTCCTCTTCCGCCTGCACGCGGGAGGTGTTAAACCCGCCAGGTCAGACCTGGCGGGAACATCACCTCCCGCCTGCAGGGGTCGGACTCAGGCGGTCTGGAAATAACGGTGGCGGCGGGTTTACCGCCACCGTTATTTCTGGACCGCCTGGGTCGTAATGAGACCCAATGTTAGATGATAGGGGCGGCCAACCCAGTAGGTAAGTAAAGGATTTAAAACACCTTTAGCGATTGGGTATGATTTAAAACATACCCAACGAAACGGGAGGCCTGGCGGAACACTGTACCTTAAAAGTGGAAGAAGCTCCTGCGGTGGCGGTTGTTCCTGGCATTTCCTGCAGTTCGGGAGATCTAGCAGAGGAAGAGCGACTCTCGTTGTGGAGGAAGGTTCGAGTTACCTCACTGCCCAGGGATGAAAGCAGCCGCAGTGCTGCCAAAACGAATAAAAGGTACGCCCCTTTAAATCGCGGTCCTGGTAGACGGGTGCCTGGCTATCCGGTCTCCTAGTGCTTGGCACTGTCGATTTGACCAAGGGAGGTCCTGGAGGGCAATTGGCAAACTGGTTTGCCCCACCAGCTTAAGGGAAGAAGGCTCTTGCAGAGGAAGATCTTCTCAAGTCGTTCGAGAAAGTGGTGAGGATCTGCAGCAGGGCTTCACCGGTGGTTAAGTCATTGCAGATTTCTTCAGATTCTCTCCTCTTCGGTTTCTTAGTTCCAGTGGCAGTGTCTTGTCCTCCAGCCCTCAGGACCCTGCTTCTATGCAGCAAGACCCCCATTCATACAGCCTAACTGTGACTCACACAGTGGGGTGGCTCTCCTGGTGGGAGAATCCCCCAGCCTATCAGGGCAGAGTGCGACTTGGGTTGCGTAGGCAACCCTGTCCAGGGTGCCTATTCCCCCTTCCACACATCCTGTCTACCCCAGACCCAGTGGCACCGAGAGGAGGGCTTCTGGCAGAAACCTGCCAAAAGGACAAACGAAGGATCCCCGACCTGGGTTCGGATTATAGAGAAAGACACGAGAAAGAAATATTATCAAAGTTCTGGAAATAAAATCCTACCGGAGTTAAGTTAGTATAAAAATAAACCGGCGGTATGTTAGAGGCTGTCAGTAAACGTGGTAGCCTCGAACAATGGGAAAATCCCATAGGGAAATATTTGTAGTCGAATATTTATGGTAGTAATCACTGCCAGTCCAAAAAATGTTGAGAGAGGGGGCCTCATTACGAGTCCGGCGTTAACAATGGCGCTATTAGCGCCATTGTTGCCGCCGGAATCATAATGAGTCCGCCTTTGGTGAATGGGGAAATACCGCCCCATTCCGAGGTTGGCAGGGCGGTATTTCCCCATTCACCAAAGTCCCTTCCCCATTCCCATTTTTACCCCATAGGGCTCAATGGGAATGGGGAAGGCACTAAGTACGGTACCGCAAATTGCGGTACTGTACTTAGTACCAAGGTCCCTTTGCGGGACCCTACTAGACCAGCCGTTAATGTCGGGTCCCGCAAAGGGACCTCGTAGTAAGGCGTTAAGGGATTACCGGTCCGGTACCCTTACCGGTACCGTTAATCCCTTAGTGCCAGGGTCATAATGAGGCCCAGGGACTGTACGGTACCCCCTCGAAAATGAACGTTAGGGAAAAACTATTAACCCTTTCCAGTACTTCCATAGTAAGATGGGTTGTACTGGTTTTGTTCATAAGAATTGACTAGTAAACTCAATGGGGACTTTACATGCCCTGGGAGACAGTAGTCAGTCCCAGGGTATGGAGTCTATGTTTAGGGGTCGCTACGACACCCCTGTGGTACGGCACAGAGGGTGCTGTGTACCACACATGTTAAAAAGATGATTCCTATGAGGGTGAGAAAACCCCATAGACCAGAAGCACACAAAATAGCCTAAAACACACACTAGCAATCTGTCTAAGAGTGGGAAAAAAGGGTCTCACTCTTAGCAGGAGAAAAAATAAACCCTTCAAATCCAGCAAAGCTGCTGGGGACTCTATAGGTAAGGCAAATTAGCCTTTGAAGAGAATTCTCCCTAACAGTTTTAAGCACAATTCTTGTACCTTTAACTTTGCTGCCCTCACTGGGATCCTCTTATTAGTGCTGTTTTTCTGCTATGATTGGCTGCTAGGCCACCTGGTCAATTCTGTAGTGCACCGTGCAGTTCTGTCCCTCTCCCTCTACCGGGGACCCTCTGATTCCCTCCTCCCCCTCCATATCTACTATCTATTCTAACTGATTCTCCATCACCTATCCTCCCTCTCTCTTGAAGTCTGAAAGGAAGAAATGTAAGAAGGCTCCCCTGGCCTCCAACCCAGGTCTGCAAGTAGCAGACACCTACAGCAATGCCTCCTCCTGGCAGACTGTCACTGACATTCTCTTTATCGCTACTTCTCCTGACCTATGAACTCCCCATATGGTCTCTATCCTCTCCCCTTTCTCTTCCTCGCCCCTTAATAGTGGTACCAGTTGGGAAGTGCTCTTGGCACACTTATCATCCAGGTGCATCATTAATGCCTATCATAATGGCACTATCATGGCCCAGGGTTCTCAGCCTAACCTCCTCCTTCTTGACAGGCTTTTACCATCTCTTTTCAACCCCCTTCCCTCCTGCCCCTCCACTGTCTTCCTTCCCCCATCAATCCCCCATCCAGTGGTGGTACCCCGCCCCTGAACCCTCCCTCGGAAAACATTTAAATGAGGCAACCAGCTTCACTTAGCTACCCTCAATCCTTGCTCTGATGTGAAATACTCCTCTGAAATCTGTCTCCTCCCTGTAGACCTTGACCTTGACGTCCTTGCTCTCAGTGAGCGATGGTTTAAGGCCAGCTCTGTCACTTCCTTTGACACACTTCTCTAAGAGGGCTAGAAGATCGTATCCAATCCCAGGACTACCCGGTCTGGGGGTAGATTGGCCCTTTTCCCTGAGTGGGTTCCAGCTACCATCATTCTCACTGAATCCTACTCCTCCTTTGAATCCCTTGTCTGCAGGCTGTCTGTCTATCCTACCCTCTCCCTCACTCTTGAGGTAGATAGCTACAGGCCCCCCTGACACACACCCCTTTTCCTCTCGGAATGGGTGGACCTCTACTCTGCTCTCCTGGCCTCCTCCCCCAAAACCTCTCTTCCTTGGGGATTTTAATATCCATCTTGATTCTCAGGAGTTGGCCGCTGTACTCTTTTGTGATTTCTGTGACTCTCTTTCCCTCATAATTCTTCCCTCTGGTCAAACCCACTCTGCCGGACACACCTTGGATTCTCTCATCTACTCTGACATCCCTCTCTCCAACCCTCTAACTACTCCTCTCTCCTGGTCTGACCACTCTCTCCTCTCCTCCCATCTTGCGCTCCCTGGCCACCAGATGAGGCCTCCACCCGCACTGCCAGTCTCCTTCTCCGCCATTCGACCGATAAAGCGTGCTCCAGTAGCTGCATTTGCTTCCACCGTCATCCCCCCACCTATCCTCTAGCTTTGACTCTCCTACCGACTCTGCACTGGCTAACTTCCATCTTGCGATCTCTAACATGCTGGACACCCTTGCTCCTGCCATGAGGATCTGCATGAAGACTGCCTCCAAATGCAACTCTTGGTATGACTCTGACTTGACAGCCTTGTAACGCAAGCGCAATGCTCCGAGCGGAACTGGCAGGCCTCATGCACATCCTCTGACAAACTGGCCTGCCGCCTGCTTCAGAGGCAATACTGTCTCGCCATCTGCTCCAGGAAGTGGGCCCATATCCAAGGCCGCATCTCTAGAGCAAATAATAACATGACTTAACTTTTCAAAATCTGCAAGAAACTTGCCAATCCTGCTGCAGTCTCCTCCTCTCCTCTTCCATCCCAGGCCCTCTGCACTGCACTTGTCTCCCACTTCTCCAACAAAACTGAAGACATCCTACCCTCACTGTCATCTACTCCCTTCCCCAACCCCCCTCCTCTCTTGCCTCCCTTGGCTTCCCTCTCCCCCGTCCCATTCCCTCTTACCTCTCTCCATTGCACCGGATGAGGTCTCTAGTGTAGAACGCTCTATAAAAGTCTCCTCCAATCAGGAGCTCCCCTGCTCATCCAGAACTATCAAGGACAACATCTCCTCTCTTTCCCCTTCCCTGGCTGACCTCTGTAACCACTCCTTTGCCCCTGGCCCTTTCCCATGACCCCTCAAGCACTCTCTTTTGCACCCTTCAGGCCTGGCTAACTATCGTCCTATCTCTATCACCCCTTTCTTAGGAAAGCTCATGGAGAAGTTGGTCATCCCTGACTGACCAACCACACTGAATTGGCGGGCTGCCTCCACGACCACCAGTCTGGATTCAGAGCATCCAGAGGCACAGAAACTGCTCTCCTGAACACCCGTGAAGACCACTCTCAAGCCTACACTCTAATTCTCCCTCTGCTCTGATCCCTCTTGACCTACCTTCTGCCTTTGACATGGTCAAGCATGCCATCTTCATAAACCATCTCTGTGATACCCTAGGCATCACGGTCCAGGCACCAGCATGTCTGACCCCTTTCCTTTCGCCCTGACACTCCCAAGAAGTGTGACTGGGCCCTTTCCTTTCCTGCACCTCACTCTACCTGTGGTGCCCCTCAGGCATCTATCCTATAGTCATGGCTCTTCAACATCTACCTAGCCCCCCTGGCCCACTTGATCTCCACCTTCTCTCCTAATGACTTAAGCTTCCATCCTCTACCTCCTCCCCTGCCTCTCTCATTTCTGACTTCCTGATTGCTATTCAGGCGTGGCGCTCTGCTAACGATCTATCCCTTAATGCCAGTAAGAGAGAGATCATTCTCACTGGGACACCTGCTCCCTGTTACCCCCCCTCCCTCTGGCCAGTCCTCCCCTCACCCTCTCGTGAGGCTAAAGATCTTGGGGTCCACTTGGACTCCTCTTTCTCCTTCTCTCTGCACATCATGGACCTTCCCAAGAAGTCCACCTTTCAGCTCCACCTCCTCCGTGGCATTCTCCCTTTTCTCATCTTCCCTCAGAAGCTCACTGTCTCCAGAGATCCGGATCTCTCTAGGCTGGACTATTGCAACAGCCTCTACCTCAATCTGCCTCTCTCTTCCCTTCACCCTCTTCAACTAATCCAGCCTCTCTGCAGCCCTAAAATGTCTCCACTGGCTCCTGTTCGAGACGTTTTGCATCATCCATAAGGCTGTCTAGGGCCTGTGACCTCTATACATTCAGATTTACCTCCATAAATACCTCCCTGCTAGAGTTCTTCGGTTCTCTAGCCCCAACTCTCTGCAGGTCAGATGCTTCTGCAAGCAGAGAGTGGGAGGTAGATCCCTTTCCCCAGCAGAGGCCTACCTTTGGAATGGCCCCCCTAAGTCTTGAGCCGGCTCGCCTTAAGTTCCGGAAACTTTTCAGAACATTCCTTTTCTCCTCCTCCCCGAGCCCACTCCTGTGCTAATGGCCCTCTGCTGTGACTGGTGCTTGGTCCCTTATGAGTCTTACAGGGGTCAGGCCCTCCGCCAGCATCCCCTACCAGCACTTTCCCTCAGGCACCCTTCCCAGACTAGCCTGAATCTGGTCCAACCCTGCTTCACACGTCTCCCTTTCCCACCTCCCCTGCACTTGCCCTTCATAGCTCTCCTCTCCACTTCACCCCCTCCACTCCCCCCTGCCCCACAGCCCCCTATTTTCCTCCCTCCCCTGCACTCTGCAATTGTGCGATAAGAATGTCACAAAGCCTAGTACAACCGTTACTTTTGGTTTTTCCCTATGCCCCCCCTTTTTTGTTTTGTGGCGCCTGGAAACACATGTGTATAGGCACCAGACAAATGTCCAATAAATAATTGGTGGCACATATTCGTGAGGAGAATCCGCAGATCCAGCTCTGCTTCGTATTTCAGACACTGGAGAGCCTCAAACCTTGCATCTCAACGCTAATGTATTGCTGCTCCTTAGCCCTAGACTCCAAACTCTTCTTGCTCCTGCTGCCTGATTCCCATCCTTGTTCTATTCTCTCGACCCTCTCACGACTCTTCTCTTATCAACCCTTGCCTCCACGCTCCAGCTGTTGTTTTCATCCAGCCTCATCATTTCTTCTTTTGGATCCTGTTCCTGACATCAGCGACTATCAGCACCGCCTCCTTCCTCCTGCTCGTCAGTTATCTGTTCCCTGGAGCTTCCCATCCCACCTGCTATCAAGCCTTGGGAGTCCTTCATCATTCCAGAGGTTTATTCCTGTCTCCAGCAGTTTCAACAAAAAAAACTGTATTACTCCCCAGATGGGAAAACACATTTCTTTTCTTCTTTTTCCAGAATAACTACATTTCCCTTAGGTGCAGTCTATCCCTCGCCCCATGTGCCCTGAGCACGTGACCATAGTCCTTCCTGTTATCTCCTTCTTCTTTAAGGCTCTGAACTGCACTCCAACATGTAACCGAACTCCAAATGTGTCTCAATATGAGGTCTCCTCTCTTGACTGCACTGCTCTGTTTCATTTCCATAAACGCTTGTCGGGCCTCGCTGCTCAAACAGCCTGTGCTTCTCACTAGCCTGCCTCAGTTGTTCTTCTGGTCATCTCCTACCGGAAGACATAAAGAGCACATTAGGGAGGCGGATACACAACCCTATTCTGGGAGAAATCCATCAAAAGTACAAGCATATACATTGTCCTCAAAACTCTCCCGTGTATCTAGGGCGGGAAAGTAATGCTTGCCTCCTTGTCTTTAATAGAATCAAGACTCCCTGCGCTATTAGCAGGGGTAATTTTCATTCTATGTTAAGAGCTGGAGGCGAGCATTATGCTTGTTCAAAGCTTGACATTACTATTGCTGTTACTGACTACACAGGATTGGAATAGAATGTTCTAAACGTAGTTTCTGATGTCTGCTACCCTCCTACAGAATACTAGACACAAGAGCATTGCTAGTTTCCCTGACAGTTGTTTCAATGAGAGGTATTTGTTCGGTGGCCAGCCGGCCAATAGTTTTAGAACTACTGTTACGCTCCATAGAGCGCCGTATCTTGGTTCTGGCGGTCTCCTAAATCGTATTCCTCTAAGGAGTCGGACAACCGCTGAATTCTCTCCTACGGGCATGCCTTCGATGGGCAAGTGTCCCGCTGACATGGTGGATCTATACATTCCTATTGTTCTGTATGCCTTTCTGTCCTGCAGATGCTCTGCTAGGAAATTCAAGATCTCTACTAGAGGGGCTGAAACGGGATGAAGAATTCTCCCTTTGCACCATCGAGACTATCTGCTCCAAGCTGCGGCGTAGCTCTGTCTTGTGGACGGCACCCACGATTCCGCGATGAGACGAGCAGCCTGAGCAGAAATGCCTGGGAGATTCCAGAGTCTCATACTATCATGCACGCCATTAGCCGGAGAATCTCTCTGTCTCTCAGAGGATGATATGACCCCGCTGGGTCCGTGAGAAGGTTGTCTCCTGGTGTTAGCACTCTCGGATAATCAGTTACTAGTTCCATCATCGTCGGGAACCATACTTGCAACTTTCATATTGGAGCCGCCACTATCATCTACGCTTTTTCCCTGCAAACTTCCACTAGTACTCTGTTCATCATTATGAACGGTGGGAAAGCGTAGTGCGTGTCTCCCCTCCAATCTTTGAGGAAAGCGTCTACTCCTGCTGCTGTCGGATCTAACCTCTAGCTGAAATACCTGCTCTTCCGAGCATTCAGTCTGGATGCAAATAGGTCTGTGTGGATTGGTCCCCATAGTTCCTCTGTTAGTCAGAAGATGCTCTTGCGCAGCATCCAGTCGCTGGAGTCTGATAAGTGTCTGGAATTTCAGTCCGCTTCTACATTGAGTGAACCTGGGAGAGATCCGCTACCACTGAGGTCCCTGATTCAAAGCAGAAGTGGCAAAAATCCTTGGCTAACTCTGCTAGTAATCTGGATTTTGTCCCTCCTAAGTGATTGATATATCTGACTGCTGATATGTTGTCCATCTTCAGCAGGATACACAAGTTCACTCTGCCCTTCGTGAAGACTTTGCTTGCAAATGACCCGGCTAGAAGCTCCAGACAATTGATGTGCATCTTGAGCTCATTTGTGCTCCATTTTTCCCCTGTTTCTTGCTCCCGGCAGCGAGATCCGCAGCGTGATCTGCTGGCGTCCGACTCTATCACTATGTTGGGCCGGTCTCTGAATATGGCCTTCCTGTTCCAGGCGTCCATATTCTGTAGCCACCATTCCAGTTCTGTCTTGGATTCTACATCGAGGAGTACTGCTTGGTGGTACTTTAGCCCTTGTTGCAGGTGCTTTATTTTTAGTCGTTGCAGGGATCGATAATGTAGCGGCCCTGGGACTATAGCCTGAATGGATGCCGCTAGTAAACCCACTACTCTTGCTATCGTCCTTTGTGATACTACACTTTTGTCTAGGCAGCTCCTTATCTCTCTTTTATGTCTCTTATCATCCTGGCTTGTAGCTCTAGGGTAGCTGTGCTGGTGTCTATGACGAACCCTAGGAAGTCTATCCTGCGCGTCGGTATCTTGTCTGACTTTTCTCGATTCACTAGGAAAACTAGTGACGCTAGGAGCTCTTTCACCCAGCCTGTCTGGTAATGGAGCGTCTCTCTGCTGTTCCCCATCAGCAGGATATCGTCCAGATATATGATTATCCTGATTCCCTTCTCTCTGATCGCTGCTGCCATCGGCTTCATGAGCTTGGTAAAGGCCCATGGAGCTGAGGCTAGCCCAAACGGCATTGTCGTAAATTGCCAAAATTGTCTGTCTCCGTCGAACGCTAGGAATGGTCAGTATCTCCTTTGGACTGGTACCGTAAGGTAAGCATCTTTCAGGTCGATCCTCATGAGCCAGTCCCCCTGCCTGAAGATAACCATGAGCTGGTAAATCCCTTCCATCTTGAAATGGTGGTATGTCACCCAGCTGTTCAGCTCTTTCAAGTTTATTACGGGTCTTACTTTGTCTTTACTGTGCACCAGTAATATGTTGCTTATAAATCTCGGGGGGGTGCTGCAGGGCTCTATAGCCCTCTTCTCCACTAGGTTTCGCAGTTCTGTATACAAGGTCTCTTTCTCTACCTGAACTGTGTGCATTGGTCGGGAGGGTTGGGTCTGTATGGGTATCTGTATAAATTCTAGTTGCAGCCCTTTGGTTGTCTGCAAAACATAGGTGTCGCTGGAAAGTGTGTGCCAGTTCTCCCAGAAACGTAGTGTCCCCCTTCCCCACTGGTGGATATGGGGTATGTCTACGGGACAATTTGAGAGCCCCAGAATTCGAGGAGAGTAGGGGGGAGTAGATTGAAGAACCATCTGAAATCTCATTTCAAGTCTGCATTATGTTCGCAGTCGCGATGATTAACATTGCAAGGAAAATTAATTTATGATAATCAGGCTCCCTCGTCTGGGAATGTGAAACCATGGCTATTTCTACATCAAACCATATCTCCTCAACGCAAACACAGGTGATACATTCCGAAAAAAACATTGACTGCAATAACTTTAAAAAAAACATATCTGACTTTTTTCCAATTCGGAAAAGTCAGAACTGGAATGACGTTACCCAGATGGAAACAAGCAAATCAGTGGATCTATTGGTGCAAAGTCGTGGATTCGTTAGAGATCATCTAACTACCCCCAAGCCATGGAATGCAGGCGTACAAGAGCAAGTTTACTCACAAACGCCTCCGGAAATGTCTTTTGAGCTGAATGCAATCTCAGTCTCAGAGATGGACTTGCCAGATATTAACCAAAGTCCAAAAGAAGAGCAACAGAAAGACATTAAATCGATCCATGGCATTCAAGAGCCTGTGAAGTGTGTTCAAATGTCGACAGTGCTCCCACTCTCTCTGCACTCAATTTCGTACTAACCTTGCTAGTGAACGTTTTTGAACTATTGAGAGGCGAAGTGTGTTAGGCAGAATTACATGCGTTACCATTTGGGAACACTACAAACAATTAAGACTACAGGTGTAAGCACAATCTCACCTTTGGTACAAGCCCGTACTACACAGTTATGTGGTAGCAGTGGCTGAGCAGCCAGACTTATCTCAAGAGTAATGTGAGCAGTACAAGATGTTACACAAAGGACTTGCAATCACAGTAGTTCAAACAAACACTATTCAAGGTTTCTTGGTAAAAGAATATACATTTATTTACACAGTCATTTGGAAAACATTCCACTAGTAGGGAAGCAGCTCAATATCACAAACTAATATACTACAGTACACAATCAATGGGCCTCATTACGAGTTAGCACCATGGCTGCCTCGAAACTGGGCTCCATTACCGGGTTCCCTCAATGGGGACTTACCGGGTCATTCCAACATAGGAGGACCCGGTAATTCCTCCTTGCAGGAACCATTCCCCATAACCATTTGAGCCCCAATAGGGCTCAATGGGAATGGGGAGGGAGGTAACAACGGGCACATTACAACTGTCCCGTTGTTACCTCCCTCTTCCCCTCGCAGGACCCGGAAAAGACGTCTGGTTTTACCAGACGTCTGATCCGGGTTCTGCAAAGGGAAACTCGTAATAGGCGCTCCCGTAATGAAGGGGGCCAGACTTGTGCTGGCACCCTTCATTACGGGAGCGCCAGGGTCGTAATGAGGCCCAATAAGTCTCTGAACAAGTTAAGCTTCCCTGAAGTGGGAGCAAAATGGCACTTCCTTTACTTTCAAAAGGGGTAGAAAGACAAGGTTAAAAGAAGTTAAAGCACAATTACTTTCATAGGCAGGGCAAATAGTTTCAGTTCACTACAACCAGCAATTCAATTCAATAGGCCTGGGCCAAAATCAATGGTTCAGAGTCTTGGATAGGATAGCACAGTTCTGGTAGTAAACGGTTAAGTCTTTGCCAATGTTCCAGGAAGTAGTTTGCCCGAAAAAGAGTTATATGTTGGTTTAGGAGCGAACAAGGCCCCAAAGTTGGGAAAGTTTCACAAACTTACACCGCAGCAAAAATGATTTCCACACCGTGTTTGCACAGTACCTTAGTGATGAAGAAAAGCTGTAGCTGAGGCAGTTATTCCTGGCAGTTCCTGAAGATCTTGTGGTTCCTAAGCTTCAGTCATGGGAACAAGAAGGAGGACGTCGGGAGGTTCCTGCACTGCCCAGGGAAGAGGCCACAAGCTTGGCTAAGCGTTGGTTTAAGGTGTGAGTGCCTTAAAGCCCACAAACTGGTATCCTTCTCACTGGCTATCCAGTTTTCAACAGCACTCTGAAGAAAATTCAACCAGTATGGAGACGGTGTCCAGGCGGCTTACGAGTTGGTTGTTCCCACCAGCTCAAGGAAAGAAGTCCTCCTTGAAGGAGCTTCTCTGTCGATGGAGTTTCAGGCAATTCGGACCTGCAGCAGGGCTTCACCGGGCAAACCAACGGTCCAGGAGTTGCAGCAGTCGTCTTCCTTCAGCTCGTCTTCGGTTCTTTCGTCCCAGTGGTCGACTGTGCCTTCCAGTCCTGGAGACTAGCCTTTTAAACAGTTTTCTTTCATTCATCCTAGCCTAGCTGTCACTCACCCAGCACGTGGCTGTCCTTTCCGGACAGTCAGCAAGCCAATCATGCCAGAGTTCATTCAGGTCTCAAAGGAGACTAAGCACAGGGAGGTTCGGGCACCTCCCTCACATCCTGTCCACCGCAGACACTCAGGCACCAGAGGAGGGCTTCAGTAGTGAAGCCCGCCAAAGGGCATTGAACAAAGGGACCAAACCTGGTTTGGCGCACAGAGTTAAACACAAGAAGGACCTTTCCTAAAAGAAACAGTGAAAAAAGATGACCGGAGTCTGTTTTTACAGAGGGGTCATGGGCGCCATTTTGAAAAACATGGCTGACCCGATTGGGAAAAATCATGGTAGTTTGTTCTAAAACCACTGCCACCAGCCATTTCAAGAGGAAAGGGTAACATTTGACTGTTACATGAGTGTTTAGACACAGGGGATGCAAAGCAACCCCTCCAGCACTCTATAGGAAGATAGTGTGTGCTGGGTCTATGAATTTAAAAGGATTAGTAAAGTTAATTTAACTTCACATGCTCTGGGAGACGGTAGTCAGTCCCAGAGAAGGTATTTAAACTTTGGGGAGTTTGAAAGACACCCCTGTGCCACTGCACTGAAGGGGCTGTGTGACAAACAAGAAAAAGATGATGCCATGGAGTTTGTCTAAAAACACCATGGGCCTCATTACATGGATGGCGGTAAGGATTTACCGGTACCGGTAAAATACCGGTACCGGTAAATCCTTACCGCCTTACTACGAGGTCCCTTTGCGGGTTGGGGGATTTAACGCCTGCTTTTTGCAGGCGTTAAAATCCAACCCGCAAAGGGACCTCGGAGCTAATTACGGCACCGCAAAATTGCGGTGCCGTAATTAGCGCCTTCCCCATTCCCATAGAGCCCTATGGGGCAGAAATGGGAATGGGGAAGGGCAATGGTGGAAGGGGTATTTACCGCCCCTCCAACCTTGGAATGGGGCGGTAAATCCCCTTTCCACCAAGGCGGTGCCAGTATTTTACCGGCATGAGCCATGGCGCTAACAGCGCCATGGCTCACCGCCTACCGTTAATGAGGCCCAAAATCCAAAGAACACAAAAGTAAAACACACATCCAAATACATGAAAGAGTGGGAAAAAAGGCTGACACTCTGTCCAGGTAAAAATTCAGATCCTAGAAATCCAGCAAAGTTACTGGGGTGTCAAAAGGCAAGGGAAATTAGCACATTCTTGAGAATTCTCCCTAACACTGTCCATCAGCACACAGGAATACTGATGGAACTGACGAGAGATATGGCAGAAAGTGAAAACACCCAAGTGGGATTAAAAACTGAAATAAACTCACTAGGAGAAGATGCCTTGATAAATGTAAAGTCAGACACAAAGAGACAATCAGAATTGCTGACTGCCATGCAAGTAAATTGGGAGGGTGCAAACATGGAATTAAGAATATTGAATGAGAATGGGCCTCATTACGACCCAGGCGGAAAACCATGGTGCTATTAGCACCATGGTCCATGCCGGTAACTTACTAAGGGCCTCATTACAACTCAGGCGTTAAGGGTTAACGCCACCGTTAACCCTTAACGCCTGATTCTGATTTTAACGCCTGCTTTTAGCAGGCGTTAAAATCCATGGCGCTAACCTGCCATGGTGCTAATTACGCCGCCGTAATTTACGGCGGCGTAATTAGCGCCTTCCCCACTCTCATTATGCCCTATGGGGCAAAAATGGGAATGGGGAACGGAAAATGGGAAATGGGGATTTACCGCCCCACTCACCTTGGAATGGGGCGGTAAATCCGCCATCCACCATGGTGTAAACGGAGTTTACACCATGGTGGTAAAGTTGGTGCACTTAGCACCAAGGTTGTAATGAGGCCCTCTGCCATGGAGAAAGGGGGACATACCACCCCATTCCAAGGTTGGCAGGGTGGCAAATTCCCCCTTTCTCCATGGCCCTTCCCCATTCCCATTTTTGCTCCATAGGGCTCAATGTGAATGGGGAAGGCAGTAATTACGGCACTGCAATTTGCGGTACCGTAATTAGCACCAAGGTCCCTTTGCAGGTCCCTTCCTTAACGGCTGGTAAAACCTGGTAAAACCAGCCGTTATGGTTGGGAACCCGCAAAGGGACCTCGTAATCAGGCGCTAAGGGATTACCGGTACCGGTACCATTACCGGTACCGGTAATCCCTTAGCGCCAGGGTCGTAATGAGGCCCAATGTGAAAGATGTGAGGCAAGAGATGCACTGTTATCAGAATAAATGCTGATCCAGGGTGCACTCCCCTCTGAGAGTCAACTATGGAGGAATGTGTGTGTTTGGCACAGATATCAGAGGTTGCATACCTGCAAAATCAAATAATCGCACAACCCAGCTTGGCGAATAATCAGCTAATGCATGAAGAAGAGACTTAAAAAAAGCAGGGAATGCAAATAATAGAATCCATCAGAAAATAACAGCAGGTACAGAAAACAAAACATCAAAGAAGGAAAAAGACTTGTAAGTCTGAGACAACATTACAACCCTGGCGTTGGACCATGGTGCTATTAGCACCATGGTCCATGCCGGATTCCGCCATGGTGGATGGCGGATTTACCACCCCATTCCAAGATTGGCGGGGCGGTAAATCCCCATTCACCATGGCACCTTCCCCATTCCCATTTTTGGCCCATAGGGCTCAATGGGAATGGGGAAGGCGCTAATTACGGCACCGTAAATTACGGTGCCGTAATTAGCACCAAGGGCCCTTAGTGGGTCCTCTTCCTTCAGTCATGGAAATAAGGGGCTTTGGGGGAAAGCATCAGAGATAAAGGAAAGAAGTCAGAGGACGAGGCGCGTGTACAAAGGAAAGACCAAAGACCGCCTAATGCTGACCCCGGAACTAAACCTCATTAATGCACAGAGGACTGCTGGAGTGTGCACCCGGCCTGCACTGGTGACTTCCTGGCCCTAAGGAGCCATGGGAGGGTGCAGTGAACTCAGAGCCCGGCTGCTAGTGGTGAAGGAGAACGCTGCCGGCCTTCTCACGGTATCATCCCTGCAGGTCCGGGTGGTCCCGCAGGGCACCGAGGCAGCAAGCTCAGTACCCTGCATGTTTGGTCAAGCCATTACTCCAATGGATGTGTGCCTATTTTGAAAACGTATGATTGCACGGAGAGTTGGCTGCGGCAGCACGTGCATCTGTTCATTACTGTGCGTGTATTTACCAAGTTGTCTTCCTGGGAACAAGGGCGATGGCAAGGTGGGGCACAGAGAATCTTATGTTAAGCATTTCCCAGAACGTTATTAGGTCGGCAGACGTATGCCGAACACCCATGTCAGTTAATGCAATGACATAGAGATACTCATGGGACTGGGATAACTTATGATAGTAGGTTACAGGCCTGCTGTGTGTTGCTTTGCTTGCACAACAGGCCATGAGTTTGTTTATTCATACAGGGTCATTCCCTTGTTTGTTACATTTCTATTGCTTAATGTGAGTATGTGCATTTCATGTTCATCATGCTGTCTGCTACATAATACGTTGCTACATGTCAGAAGGGGTATAGGGAGGTTTTAGTAGGTGTCAGGTTCTATGGTAGGAGTCAGGAGTCAGGCAGGACAGGAGGTGGAGTACAAGGTGATTCTGCATATGTATGTTTTTCCCTATTTCCCCCTATCTATCCAAGTATGCTTAACCTTAACCTCTTTCCGGTTACCCTTATCTCGCCCTCCCTGTGCACAACCTCTCCCTGATCCGTCTTCCCTCCATTGGCTGCCACATGGCTTCCTGTTATTCCAGACATCAGGCGCCTGTGCCAACCACAGTGGGAGTGTCAAATCTATTCGGATTTTGTGGTTTGGGGGAGAGTGTTGATACTCTCTTCGCTTCTTAAGTCTTGACAATAGCCATCAACAGACGAGATCACACTGAAGGTTTGGATGAAACCTGTGGCTGTGACTAGGAAGAGGTGAAGGCCATTCAATCGTAGTACGATACTATCCATCTTCAAAGGAGTAGCAGACTTATTCTATTTGTCAACTGTAGACATTGAGGGGTCGATTCATGGAATTAATGTGTGCCGAAAATTCCCACGCAGAGGTGCCAAAACGTGCGAATCGCAGTGCAAGTGCGAAAATCGCAGTGCAAGTGCGAAAATCGCAGGGAAACCAGCGCACAGCGATTCATGGAAGTCCGTGCGCGAGAAAAACATTGGATGTGCCCTAAAAATGTGCGCCGCGCATGCTGGCGCACAGGTCATCCAACAGCGTGCGCCACGGCCACTGTGAAATCGCACATAGCGCGGCGCACATCACAAAAGTAGGCGGAACACGGGGCGTAACACTCGGAATGGGGAACAACGCGTGAAAATATGGGTGTCACGTGGGAAGTACAGGAGGCAAGTGCGCGGAACACCCACACGCTCGCCTACAACCTGTATTCATGGAATCGAGTAGGGCAAACCAGCGCACGGTCAAAGACGCACACAGGGCCAAACAAGTACGCCACAAGAAAGCAGGCGGTAGCGACCCTGCGACTTAAAAAAATGTGCACCAAAATGTGCGCTAACAAAAAGCACCCATATACAGCCATGATGAAAGGGCCAAACAGTGGCCCTCTAGGACAAATGAGGTGCAAAGGGGCACCGACAAACACGGACACCCGCTGTGTGAAAAATAGAGTGTGCGCGTGTTCCTGGGTGCGCGGGAAGTTCCACATGCGATTGGCCTGGGTACGTGTACTTCGGGGTGCGCGGGAAGTTCCACACGCGATTAGCCTGGGTACGTGTACTACGGGGTGCGCGGGAAGTTCCACACGCGATTGGCCTGGGTAGGTGGGGGTGCGCGGGAAGTCCCACACGCGATTGGCCTGGGTACGTGTACTTCGGGGTGTGCGGGAAGTTCCACACGCGATTGGCCTGGGTAGGTGGGGGTGCACGGGAAGTTCCACACGCGATTGGCCTGGGTACGTGTACTTCGGGGTGCGCAGGAAGTTCCACACGCGATTGGCCTGGGTAGGTGGGGGTGCGGGGGAAGTTCCACACGCGATTGGCCTGGGTACGTGTACTTCGGGGTGCGCGGGAAGTTCCACACGCGATTGGCCTGGGTACGTGTATTCCGAGGTGCGCGGGAAGATTCACACGCGATTTCAGCAGGGTACGTGTATTTCGGTGGTGCCTGGGAATGCTACACGTGATTTGGCCATGTGGGTCCTCCCAGGTGTTCCCTCTACACCCTCCACGGCACCTGCAGGCAGCCCACACCACAGGGTCCTACCCTGCACCCCTGCTCATGTCCCACAGGCAACCCATCCACCATGGCCATGCCCACCAGCCAACCCACATGTCACCTTGCACTAGTGATCACCAACACATGTCTCCCATCACCCCCACCCCCCAGCCACCAGGGGCAGCCTCCACCAGGCTCCCACATATGTCCCCCTGCACCCCCACCCCCCAGCCACCAGGGGCAGCCTCCACCAGGCCCCCACTCATGTCTACCACCACCCCCACCCCCCATGTCTACCACCACCCCCACCCCCCAGCAGTGCAGGGGCAGCCTCCACCAGGCCCCCACACATGTCTACCACCACCCCCACCCCCAGCAGTGCAGGGGCAGCCTCCACCAGGCCCCCATCCATCTCTACCACCACCCCCACCCCCCAGTAGTGCAGGGGCAGCCTCCACCAGGCCCCCACCCATGTCTACCACCACCCCCACCCACCAGCCACTAGGGGCAGCCTCCACCAGGCCCCCACCCATGTCTACCACCACCCCCAGCCACCAGGGGCAGCCTCCACCAGGTCCCCACCCATGTCTACCACCACCCCCACCCCCCAGCCACCAGGGGCAGCCTCCACCAGGCTCCCACACATGTCCCCCTGCACCCCCACCCCCCAGCCAACAGGGGCAGCCTCCACCAGGCCCCCACTCATGTCCCCTATCACCCCCACCCCCCAGCGGTGCAGGGGCAGCCTCCACCAGGCCCCCACTCATGTCCAACTCATGTCTCCCTGCACCCCCACCCCCCAGCCACCAGGGGCAGCCTCCACCAGGCCCCCACTCATGTCCCCTATCACCCCCACCCCCCAGCAGTGCAGGGGAAGCCTCCACCAGGCCCCCACCCATGTCTACCACCACCCCCACCCCCCAGCAGTGCAGGGCAGCCTCCACCAGGCCCCCACCCATGTCTACCCCCACCCCCCAGCAGTGCAGGGGAAGCCTCCACCAGGCCCCCACTCATGTCTCCCATCAACACCACCCCCCAGCAGTGCAGGGGCAGCCTCCACCAGGCCCCCACCCATGTCTACTACCACCCCCAGCCACCAGGGACAGCCTCCACCAGGCTCCCACACATGTCCCCCTGCACCCCCAGCCACCAGGGGCAGCCTCCACCAGGCTCCCACACATGTCCCCCTGCACCCCCACCCCCCAGCCAACAGGGGCAGCCTCCACCAGGCCCCCACTCATGTCCCCTATCACCCCCACCCCCCAGCGGTGCAGGGGCAGCCTCCACCAGGCCCCCACTCATGTCCAACTCATGTCTCCCTGCACCCCCACCCCCCAGCCACCAGGGGCAGCCTCCACCAGGCCCCCACTCATGTCCCCTATCACCCCCACCCCCCAGCAGTGCAGGGGAAGCCTCCACCAGGCCCCCACCCATGTCTACCACCACCCCCACCCCCCAGCAGTGCAGGGCAGCCTCCACCAGGCCCCCACCCATGTCTACCCCCACCCCCCAGCAGTGCAGGGCAGCCTCCACCAGGCCCCCACACATGTCTCCCATCACCCCCACCCTCCAGCAGTGCAGGAGCAGCCTCCACCAGGCCCCCACTCATGTCTACCACCACCCCCACCCCCCAGCAGTGCAGGGGCAGCCTCCACCAGGCCCCCATCCATGTCTACCACCACCCCCACCCACCAGCCACTAGGGGCAGCCTCCACCAGGTCCCCGCCCATGTCTACCATCACCCCCAGCCACCAGGGGCAGCCTCCACCAGGCCCCCACCCATGTCTACCACCACCCCCCAGCCACCAGGGGCAGCCTCCACCAGGCTCCCACACATGTCCCCCTGCACCCCCACCCCCCAGCCACCAGGGGCAGCCTCCACCAGGCCCCCACTCATGTCCCCCTATCACCCCCAACCCCCAGCAGTGCAGGGGCAGCCTCCACCAGGCCCCCACTCATGTCCAACTCATGTCTCCCTGCACCCCCACCCCCCATCCACCAGGGACAGTCTCCACCAGGCCCCCACTCATGTCCCCTATCACCCCCACCCCCCAGCAGTGCAGGGGAAGCCTCCACCAGGCCCCCACCCATGTCTACCACCACACCCACCCCCCAGCAGTGCAGGGGCAGCCTCCACCAGGCCCCCACCCATGTCTACCACCCCCCCACCCCCCAGCCACCAGGGGCAGCCTCCACCAGGCCCCCACTCATGTCCCCTATCACCCCCACCCCCCAGCAGTGCAGGGGCAGCCTCCACCAGGCCCCCACCCATGTCTACCACCACCCCCACCCCCCAGCCACCAGGGGCAGCCTCCACCAGGCTCCCACCCATGTCTACCACCACCCCCACCCCCCAGCCACCAGGGGCAGCCTCCACCAGGCTCCCACACATGTCCCCCTGCACCCCCACTCCCCAGCCGTGCGATTTGCCAGGGTACGTGTACTTTGGGGTGCGCGGGAAGTCCCACACGCGATTGGCCTGGGTATGTGTACTTCGGGGTGCGCGGGAAGTTCCACACGCGATTGGCCTGGGTACGTGTACTACGGGGTGTGCAGGAAGTCCCACACGCGATTGGCCTGGGTACGTGTACTTCGGGGTGCACGTGAACATCCACACGCGATTGGCCTGGGTACATGTACTTCGGGGTGCGCGGGATGTCCCAAGCGCGATTGGCCTGGGATACGTGTACTACGGGGTGCGCGTGAACTTCCACACGCGACTGGGCTTGTGAGAGTGGGGTACATGTATTCCAGGGGTGGGCGGGAATATTTACCCGCGACTGGGCCTGGGAGAGGGTGCTACGTGTATTCCTGGGGTGGGCGGGAAGATTCACACGTTCGCCTACGACGTGCCAAAAAATAAATGGTACAATCCTGAGACACATACGCCAGCCTGAAGCAGGCGTACGTCGACCCGCACAGCATAAAAGTGCGCGCAAACAACAAACAAGCTCATACGCCAGGATGAATATACCATTCCTAGCAGCAGTGGCCGTGTGTTACCAAAGGAGGAGGAGGAGGATAGTGAGGGCCCGAATTTTCACTCCCAGAACCAGCCTTTTTGGGATGCCTGATGACCAGGTGTATGGGAGGTACAGGTTTACCCCACACATAATACTGGACCTGGTCAGTGAGTGGGAGGATGACCTCACATCACCCACCCTGTGCTCCCAAGCACTCAGCCCCCTGGAGAAGGTCCTCAATGTACTGCACTTCTTGGCCACAGGAACATTTCAGCGGACAAGTGCCATAGTGGGTGGGGTGTCACAGGCCACGCAGTCACGCTGCCTACACCAGGTCTTGAACATCATCACTGCACGCCCATCAGTCGGTAGGCACATATACCTGCCCAGGACACCTGCAGAAAGGCAGGCTGCCACCCTCGATTTCTACGGTGTGGCACAATTCCCAAAAGTGCTAGGTGCCATTGACTGCACCCATGTGGCACTACGTCCCCCCAGGGCATCTGAGCACATCTATAGGAACCGCAAGCACTGGCATTCCATCAACGTGCAGGTAGTATGTGATGCCAAGGGAATCATCACCTCAGTATATGCCAACTATCCAGGGTCAACCCACGACAGCTTCATTTACCGAATGTCTACCCTAAGCCGGGACCTAGAAGCTGGGCGGCATGGCGATACATGGCTGCTTGGTGAGTATGAATGCCACTGCACATGCATGCATGTCAGATGCAGAGTTATGTCACTACCCCACTAATGCTACCCATCACCACCTCTACAGGGGACAGTGCCTACCCTCTGAGCACCCACATGATGACGCCAATTCGGAACCCCATCACGCCTCCAGAGGTAAGATACAACACAGCCCATATAGCAACCCGGGGCATAGTGGAGCGCACATTCGGAGTGCTCAAGTCACGCTTTCGCTCCCTTGACCGTTCTGGCGGACAGCTGTTATATGCGCCCCCAGTAGTGTGCAGGATCATAGTGGCAGCATGTGTCCTGCACAATGTTGCAACACGCCGTGGCCTGGCTGTGGACATGGTGGTGCCCCCACATCCCCAACCACATGCACGGCCGCTGCGCATGGGAGGGGAGAGGGCACGGGGTGAGGCAGCCCGTACGCAGCTGGTGGCTAATTACTTCACATAGAAATCACACCCCAGTGGAGTGCACACAGGCCTGGCACATACCATCTGATAAGCAATGATGACTCGACCTGACAATTAAGACGAACAAAGGGACTGTCAACTGTCAGAACCATAGCAGCCTGAGATTGTTCATGTGGAAGTGTCACAATGTGTGCATCCCTACCTACACAGACACCACCAATGCAGTGTCATGAAAAGACACTTCCATGCTGCAGAAATGAATACCCACTCGCAAAATACTACATGAAAACAGTGCCATGTCACCCACCCCCTCCCCGGCACGGCCACACAACACACCATGGCATGTCATGCAATGTGAGAGAAAAGAAATTAATCCCCACAACATGCCCCAAGTGTCACCAGCTACAGTGTCTCTAATGGAAAAATGCCCACACATGAAATGCTCACAGTAATGCAGGACCTACAACCCACATTACCAAATACTTACCAAGAATACCAATCACCTACACAACCTCCAACCTACCTTAAACATGACATTACAGACTTAAAAATTAGCTAGCCTCACCACCTGATGATGACAGCCCTCCGAACACTTCCAAGTATACAGTGTTAGCGCCACGCAAGAGTGTAGGTGCACTGCTTACAACATTCACTCCAGTTCCAAGGTGGACCGCATTGTGAAGACATGAGGAATGGACCTGCAAATATGGAGGATGAGATGGATGCAGAGGCACATATCAATACACCATGCAGTGTACAATACAACAACAATATGCACTATGAATGTATACACAGTATTGACTACAGACTGCCCACACAGCTCATGGGAGTCCAATGTCACCATGTACGTCAATGTTACTTGGGCACACCCTTTGCAAGCCCATGGAAACGGGAAGCAGGAGGGGTGTGTGTGACAAAAACCCAAGCATCTGAAGCAAATCCATGACAAGCCTGCATGTGCCCAGCCACAATGCAGCGTATGCCCACGGGAGCCACACAAGGCAACACACTGTCCCAAAAAAAAAAAAAAAAAAATCAAAAATGGCCATTAATGGGCCCGGGGGGGTTGGGGAGGCCACCCAGGAGGTCCGAGGACAGGGTGCCCACCAAAACCCACCTGTGTGGATCTTGCGAAAAAAAAACACCTCCATGGGCTCATGGCCTACACGGCTACCCTATTGTGGGAGTATCACTGCTGTCGCTATCCTCACCCTCTGCAGCTGCATCAGGAAGTGGTGGCACTATGGGAGGCAGCCCACACAAAGCCCTGGTCTGTTCCTCCATGGCCGCAAGCATGCGGGTGTGGTAGGTCTCGTTCAGGAGGATAAGTGTGCGGAGGTCCCCATGCAACAACTCACGGGATGCCCGGACCTCCGCCCTAGTGCCTGCATCTCAGCTGAGAGCGTACGAGTGAGACGCTCCAGCTGCTGTACTGTCCTTCGGTTTGTTGAAGCCTCAAGCTCAACAAGAGTTGTCCTGAGGTGAAGGAGTTGCAGCCTCAGGGCTTCCCTGTGGCCCTGGGACTCTATGGAGATGGCTTCCTGCAGAGTCGCCAGTGCCGCCCGCCTGCTCCCATGCAGTATTGCCAGGTGGCGTACGGCCACCACGTCGGCGGGCACCACACCTGTCTGGGGCAAGGCGAACTGCGCCTTGCTGTGCCGGCACTGCCTGAGGCTGCAGGACTGCATTCCCCCTCTGATCTGCTGGCCCAGGTACAGGATCAGATGTCGCGGAGTGTGACCCTGTGTCCGTAACCACCAAAGGCGTACCTGCCAACACTGACATCCCCATTGAGGGTTCTAACCCTGGTGCAGGTGGGTCGGACAGAACAGAATCCCTCCCAGGAACACTCACCTGCGACGGCACGTAGGTCTCATCATCTGAATCGACACCTGAATACAGCTCGGGGGAGGTGCAGCCAGAGACACCCCTTGAGAGCACGACCTGCAGCAGTTGTGGGTTCTCACCCACCACCACACCATGTCCCTCACTGGTGGTCGGTCAGCCCTCAGACCCCTCCTGGGTCTGCACCATCTCCACAACCTCAGCAGTATCAAGTGTGTCTTCCCCTGAAAAGACATAAAAGAAAACAAATGGAAACAGGCATTAGCACTATGGCACACAATTAGGGCTGAGAGGCTACAGAAACAGTACTTGATTGACACATGTCCCACATGACTAAAACACTCCCATGCATGCACCGTCACTGCATGTGATGGGGAGGCAGATGGCACACATTGATGACACCAAGATGGAAGAGGAACACATTTGCTGCATGATGCCTAGCAGTGGCATCACACATTGGCCAGTGATTGGCAGGTCAAATACACATGCCATCACACAGATGGCATGTACCCTAGCCATGAAGTGAAGAGGGAGAGGAGGTCACCAATTGTTCATTCAGTCCAGTTTGCTCATATAATTGATTATTTTCATTGTAATGGTTCAAATGTTTAACCTGCAGCTGCCAGTCAAAAATGGTCCTATAGCACAGGGACATGTCTAAACTAATCATGTCCACGAAACTGAGCCAGTCCACTGTACCATAGCCATGTCAGACATGTGACAATAGGACTGAGAAATCCAGAGTAAAAGTGGTGGTATGCAAACAATCTGCCTAAATAAACAGAGGTAAATAAGCAACAGTGTTGTGGCAAGATGACACTCCAAGGGCAACTGGCGTGGTGTTGGGCTGGATGTCTAATGTTGGCCGAAGGGATGCTGCTATACCCAAATGCTGTTGCCAAGAATGTATAGGAAGAGGCACATGGGTGAGCCGAACCACTCAGGCACACACACCCTCCCCTGGCACCCAAACAGAAGCCCTCCCACACACACCATGCACATGGATGACGCACACATGCATGTGCACTCACCGGACAATGCCTTGTAATCTGCCACTTCTCCCACGCCTTGGATCTGTCCCTCTGTGACGTAGGTCCCAGCAACCTGCTCATGTGGAGTGAGTTCTATGTCGTCTGCTGGAGACCCACCTCCAGTCACTAGAGTTGCGGCATGACTTGAGGCCAGCTTATTCTTTGCCCTGCGCTTCAGGTCATTCCAGCGCTTGTAGCATTCATTAGCTGTGCGCCTCACGGTTCCAAGGGCACTTATGATGTCCGCAATGGTCTGCCAGTGTGCCTGACGTTGTGCAGGTGTGGTCTTGGATCCTGCAACAATCACCATTTCGCGGTCATGTGTGGACACATACTCTACAAGTGCATTCAGTTCGGCCTCATTGAAGCTGGGCTTCCTTGACGGGCCGGACTGTGTAGCCGTGTCTGGGGCATCAGCCTCTACTGGACGAGCACTCTTTCTCTTCCGCTTGGAAGGTGGTGGGGATCCTGAGTGTCCTACGCCGCTCTGGACACTAGGGGCAGGAGCGTGGGATTGCACACCCAGCATGGGAGTTGGTGCAGGCATTGGCTCAAGTGTGATGGTGTCAGGGGGAATGTCAGCATGATGGACTTGGACCCACACTGTCCTGGCTGGGTGTGTGAGAGGTGGGGTGGATGGAGCCGCAGCTGCCCCTGCAGCCTCCCCAGCCTGCCTATGCGGGGCAGCAGATGACCTAGCTGCCCCTGATCCTCCTGGCCTGATGACACCAACGTTCACCGGCGCACGTGGCCTAGACCTGCTGACCTGGAAGTCAGCCATGGAGTCACCATGTGCCAGGACTGGTTCCACAATGGGCTGGTCCAACAAGGGCTGAGCATGGATGGTGTCAGCCACGGTAACCTCAACCAGGGGGGGTGCATGGGTGTCCCTGACTGCTCCTCCACACATGGGGGGCTAGGGACACCCTGCAAGTCACGGCCACGTCCCCTACTGCATCCACCACGGCCACCACTTGGGGCTCGGCAACCTTTGCCACCCTTACGGCTTGGTCGCCTCCCAGCCATGGCACTGATGTTATTGTGCGTATGGGAGTCGATGTGAACTATTGTCCTGGGCAATTGGGGGTCAAAGGGGTTGGGTACCAGATGGTAATCGTACCCTAGTGCTCTAGCAAGGCAGTATGTCACCCCTGGGGAAAGATGACGGGTCACGCAACGCACAGGCACCCAACAAAAGCGAAGTAAGGTGCACGCAACCCCTCCTAGACCACGTGCGTGGAAAAATAAACCTGCACTACGCTGTGGCACCCAGAAACACAAGAATGAACGTATGCATGTCACACGCAGCCTAGAATGACCTCTGAAGGGGTACGCAACACACGGGGCAAGCACAGATGTTAAATACGTGCGCGACTCACCGTCTGCCAGGAACAAAAGCGTGAAAAATATGCGCGTGTGCGCGTTGGCAACACCCCCGCCAAAAGAAGCATTGTGCGCTGTCTGAGGAGACAGGACAACAGTAGAAGGGAACGCTGTTTGAGGAAACAGGCCCAGGAAAAAGAGGAAAAGAGAAAAAGCTGTCAGCGGTAACAGGGAGTACGAACTGGAAACGCTGTGAAGTAAATCGCGTGTGAACCGACAAGAAATACAGAATTCACCCACTCGCTCTCCACGAAAAGCACGTACAAGGAAATGGCGTTCTACACGTACCTTTTATACCCACGTCACAGACGCGCATACGCGATGAGAACATTTCCACCAATTACGCGCTTTGACACTCAGACGTGTATCTCTTCATTTTTACACGTGCCATTCTCTAAGCCCATGCGCGTGACATTACAGCTGCGCATGGTGGCCTTTGGGCCAATGAAATCGCATATGCGAGCACACGTGGTAAAACTGCACGTCCGAGTGTCATCGCGTGTAATCGGAGGGAAGTGAGCGTACACGCGATTGGCCTGGGTAAGTGTATTTCTGGGGTGCGCAGGAAGTTCCACACCGAATTGGTGGAAATCCACATGTGCTCTGTCATCACGTGTAATGAGGGAAACACCCGCGCGCGTCACGTCACAGACACGCTTACGCGCTAAGGGCCTTTGGTCCAATGAAATCGCATATGCGTGCTGACGTGCATACGCGCTAAGGGCCTTTCCTCGATTCACATGCAGACGTGCAGGATTTTCACGTGCCAAATCACTCCGTATCAAGCTGGCCACGCGTAAGCACACGGAAGACCACGCTCCTGCCCAGAAGGCCGAATTACTGCCCCCCAGAGCCCCGAGCACGCTCCCACCTGCCATCTGCTGCTGCCTGACTGCCTGCTGCCCACGTGCCCTGCCATTTGCTGCCTGCACATCAGCCAGGGGTGCTGTTGCTGTGACCACCCCTGCTGGAACCAAAGACTGCCGACTGGGATTCCATTGCTCCACAGCCCAGCCCCAGGACCAAGTTGCCCACCCACTCCTACATCTGGGGTTGTCATGTCGGGCACTGCAACATCTGGCACCACTGACAACCCCCGGCCAGAGAGGCAGAGGGGCACCAGCTTCATTGCCAGGGAAGTTGGTGTCCTGGTGGAGCAAGTCCAGGGGCAGTATGATGCCCTCTACGGAAGTGTGCGCGCCGACAAGGAAGGACGGACTCGGATCTGGACGAACATCGTGACTGCCATCAACGCGGAGGGGGTGGCAGTCCTCGACTTCCAACATGTCAAGAAGCGCTGGGAGGACTTCAGGTCCAGGACCCTGAACAAGGCCCGGCGCCTCTTGAAGGCAGCGGATGCTAAGGGGCGCCGGGGCCACTTGTCGGAAGATCAGATGAGGGTCCTGGAACGCATATCCCCAGTGCTCCACGTCCAGGTCCTTGAGAGGCAGACCCGTCTGGAGTCGAGCGGTAGGTGTACATGCATCATGATTGTAAGCTGTGCGTGTGGTGATGTGCCAGTAGTGTGCCGGTTGCACATCTGTTTGTATGGGGCCGAGTATGGGTGGGGGTGTACAGGGCTGTGAGGCTAACACATGCGAGGGCAGTCATGTGTGAGACATGGATGGTGCTTGTGTGTGTAGGCTTGCATGCCAAATTCAGTTGTGTGGGCACACATGTTTGGATGAATGTGTATGTAAGTGGGCATGTTCGTGATGTCACGCATGTATGTTGTTTTCAGCTGCATGTATCAGCACTGTGTACATGTGCATGTGTGTGTATTTGACAAGGGTGCAACAGTGATGCAACATGGATGCATGTGACAGCGGGATGTGGAAGCCTGATTGGCAGATGTGACATGGATGCCCATCGGAACACTGCGACAGTTGGCTGAGGTGTACACATGCATGCAAGTGTGGTGGTGTGCGTGCATGTGTAGTGCACTCCCTGTGTTGCATGTGATGTCTGGCTCACCTTTGCCTGCTCATGCTGTTGTATGTGTATGGATGGTGCTGGCAGTTGGGATGTGGCTGTGGTCCGGGTTGAGCCTGTCGTGACTGGTTTGGCGTTGCGTCAACGGGCCATGCGAGGTGACCTGCAGTCTTTTCATGAGGAGACTGCACGTCATCTCGAATGGCTCATTGACCGCGTCGGCCTACTGGGACAGGTCAGCCAGGCCGGATTCCTCCGTTTGATGGGGCTTGCTACGACCCCCTCCTCAACTGAGCCCCCTATGCGCCAGTCGTCCTCCGTGCCATCTTCCCACCCATCAGTCACCTGGGTGCCCTGTGGAACTGCCTCTGACGGTGCGGCCAGGCTGGTGGAGGAGGCATCCCTGCCACAGTCGGGAGTCGGACGTCCAGCAGGGGTGGCCACATCAACGACTGCACCCCAGCCAGCGGAGGATGTGCAGGCAGCAGGAGGCAGTGCACGGGCAGAGGCGCAGCAGCAGCAGCAGTAATGTGGTGGGAGCCATGATGGCTCGGGGCCTTCCACATCGGAGGGGCAGGCATCGGCCGGAGGGCAGGAGGACCCAGGACGGGAAGTGTCTTCCGTGTGGCAGCGGTTGGGCCACGCCATAGATGCGGAGCGGCAGCGGGCGGAAGAGGCACGGCTCACGATGGTCAGGGCGGAGAACTCCATGCAGAAGGCCCTGAGGCGTGCCGAGTGCCTCGAGGCAATCCGCAGGGAGTTTGGGGGGAACATGTGGACGGCCCTGCGGACCCTCAGGGCCATGGAGGAGGAGCGCCTCCGGGACATTGAGCAGGAGTTCGATGATGCCCTGGCCCGGAACATCCCGAAGTGAGCCGTCGGACTAGCCCGCTGCCCTTGTAAATAGTTATATAGTTAGTGTTAGGTTTCCTTTGGTTTGGCTTTATTTTTGGACCTTTTGGACAATGGGCCACATTTTTGTATATAGTTATTTTTTTTAGGTAGTGTTATTAGATAGGTTTCATTTCTTCGGTTGGGATCATGGACCCTGGATTGTTTATCTGTACGTAGTCGACTTTTGGATTTTCAATTTTTATTATGATTTCGGAGCAATGGTTTTCGATTTTGATTTGTGACTTTGGACACCTTTCCTTTGCATTATGATTTGTGGTTTAGCATTTGTTCACGGGCCTGCTGTTTTTTTTGTTGTTAAATTTCTATTATTGTTTGTTTATTTTTGATTCAATTTATGTTGCTTTTAATACATCTTTTTTCTTCAAAGTTCAATGTGTAGTATCATCTCATTGGTTTCATGCATATCATGATATGGGTTTTGACATTCACTGACACCCATTGGGTGTATGTGAGGGACATGTGTTCATTTCAAAACTTGCAATTGGGCTTCTGTCATGTTTGTGCAATTTCTAAGTGGGTGGATGCAATACTCGGGTGGGTGTTTGCCATTTGGAGGCTGACCATAAGGGCCAGGGATCTACATTGTGCTGACATGTTGGCTGCGAGACGTGAGTGGGGGCCTGGTGGAGGCTGCCCCTGAACTGCCGGGGGGTGGGGGTGATGGGAGACATGAGTGGGGGCCTGGTGGAGGCTGCCCCTGGTGGCTGGGGGGTGGGGGTGCAGGGAGACATGAGTTGGACATGAGTGGGGGCCTGGTGGAGGCTGCCCCTGCACTGCTGGGGTGTGGGGGTAATAGGGGACATGAGTGGGGGCCTGGTGGAGGCTGCCCCTGGTGGCTGGGGGGTGGGGGTGGTGGTAGACATGGGTAGGGGCCTGGTGGAGGCTGCCCCGGGTGGCTGGGGGGTGGGGGTGGTGGTAGACATGAGTGGGGGCCTGGTGGAGGCTGCCCCTGCACTGCTGGGGGGTGGGGGTGATGGGAGACATGAGTGGGGGCCTGGTGGAGGCTGCCCCTGCACTGCTGGGGGGTGGGGGTGATGGGAGACATGAGTGGGGGCCTGGTGGAGGCTGCCCCTGGTGGCTGGGGGGTGGGGGTGATGGGAGACATGAGTGGGGGCCTGGTGGAGGCTGCCCCTGCACTGCTGGGGTGTGGGGGTGATGGGAGACATGGGTGGGGGCCTGGTGGAGGCTGCCCCTGCACTGCTGGGGGGTGGGGGTGGTGGTAGACATGAGTGGGGGCCTGGTGGAGGCTGCCTCTGCACTGCTGGGGGGTGGGGGTGGTGGTAGACATGAGTGGGGGCCTGGTGGAGGCTGCCCCTGGTGGCTGGGGGGTGGGGGTGATAGGGGACATGAGTGGGGGCCTGGTGGAGGCTGCCCCTGGTGGCTGGGGGGTGGAGGTGCAGGGAGACATGAGTTGGACATGAGTGGGGGCCTCGTGGAGGCTGCCCCTGCACTGCTGGGGGGTGGGGGTAATAGGGGATATGAGTGGGGGCCTGGTGGAGGCTGCCCCTGGTGGCTGGGGGGTGGGGGTGATGGGAGACATGGGTGGGGGCCTGGTGGAGGCTGCCCCTGTACTGCTGGAGGGTGGCGGTGGTGGTAGACATGAGTGGGGGCCTGGTGGAGGCTGCCCCTGGTGGCTGGGGGGTGGGGGTGATAGGGGACATGAGTGGGGGCCTGGTGGAGGCTGCCCCTGCACTGCTGGGGGGTGGGGGTGATGGGAGACATGAGTGGGGGCCTGGTGGAGGCTGCCCCTGCACTGCTGGGGGGTGGCGGTGGTGGTAGACATGAGTGGGGGCCTGGTGGAGGCTGCCCCTGCACTGCTGGGGGGTGGCGGTGGTGGTAGACATGAGTGGGGGCCTGGTGGAGGCTGCCCCTGCACTGCTGGGGGGTGGGGGTGATGGGAGACATGAGTGGGGGCCTGGTGGAGGCTGCCCCTGCACTGCTGGGGGGTGGCGGTGGTGGTAGACATGAGTGGGGGCCTGGTGGAGGCTGCCCCTGGTGGCTGGGGGGTGGGGGTGATGGGAGACATGAGTGGGGGCCTGGTGGAGGCTGCTGTCATGATGCCTACCTCCAAGGAGCCAGACCAGGCCCAGCTACCCAAGAGGCAGACATCATGTCCCAGAGGGAAGTCTCAGCAGCCCCAAGTAGGGGCCCTTTGGACTCAGTCCTTTCGTCTTTGGCGCCAGGCTCATATTGGACAACATTCCTGGCGCCATAGGCGCCAGGCTCATAAAAGATGACTTTGGCCCTCATTACGACCCTTGCAGAAATCGGAAAACGATGGCGGAAATGCAATACCGCCATCGAATAGCGCTCGGTGCGACTATGACCCGTCACCGCAAAGTACGAAGCCATTAGCGACACCGTAGTGAACGCCAACGCTAACTGCACCAAGCACGCGCGCGCGCGCCATGCGAAACCGCAAACACCACCATGGCGCAACGGTACGCCAATTCCGACCCTAGCGGACATGTACCTAACGCCATCAGGCATGGCGTAATGTACCATTCCGCCATGGTGAGAAGTACGGCATCGCGAATCAACCGTAAACGGCCCCACTGAGTGCCTGTACACCGCTCCCTGCCCACAAAGTACAACTCCCCGTAGGTGCAATGAAGCCACAATGCAACCATTGAAATGTACAAGTCACCCATGCATGGCAACGAACAAAAGAAACACAAGAGGGGCCAATGGGAGCTGCAGGGCACAGATGGCACGAATACAGAAGCCATCCCAATGGACATGACCACAGTCCCCCACCAAGAAACGCACGCAAACACAGGCACCTGTGACCAGCCATATCCCGAGAATCACATCATTCCACCAGTCCACCTGGCTGACCGGCATCTGTTACACAAAACCCAATCCCCCGCCCCTGAGCATGACAACATTCAAACTGTCATATTGGCAGCCCCCATCCCTGACCTCACGGGCTTAGTAGGCAAACGCGCCCAGTACAGTACCACGCAACTAAACTCCGAAGCTGGAACCCAATGCAGATCTCCTCACAATACATCGCCCCCCAAATAGGCATATGCCACATCACTTGCAAAGAAAAACGCTACACGGGCCAAATCAGAATAGAAATTTAATGCACATCAAAGTCACCAAGCCCATACAGCCATCAGGCCATGAACTCCTAAACACCAATCACCATTGTGGGCTGAATCCGCAAGAAATGACCAGCCACTACTTGTGTGTCGTCCTGTTCCCTCATGGTACACAGAGCCACATTCACGTACGAAAAGGCAACATGGAAGCGCACAGAACCGCAGGGCCGTCCCAATGGGGAGGCACTAGTCCAGCTGAAAGGCCGAAATGTTGCTCCGAGCCACCAGTACTGCGTAAGGGCATGTGGGCCATTGGCGATCGTCCCATATGATCGTAATGCTGCTCCACTGATTAACACGAAGCAGCAGGTGTCGGGAGTAAAACCCATCTGCAGGAGTGGCATACAGATGGCAGTGGCAAAAGGGGAGGAGATACCTGTCAACCAAAAGAAAAGAAAAAGAACAGAATGGCCATCAGAACTACATTCCAACAACTCACTTCAATGATCACACGAAATCCACAGCCATATGCATGCTAGCCCACTCCAAAGGATCATCACCACCCCAAAACCACTTGCGACTCCTAACCATCTATATCGAGGTGCAAACACCATCACAAACGAGTGTACCTGTGCATGCGTCTGTCAAAACAGAATCCATCAGATGGGAATGTTAATGTGCATGGACACAAGTGTCTGAGGGCGTGTCGAGACAGGGAGGGCTCAACAAGGCCAGATAGACGATGGTCCCACCATGGCAGCCCTGCATCACATAGCGTAGGGGAGGCGGATAGATCCCAAGAAGCCCTGTACATGGCAAACTCTGTATCAAATCACCTGCCCATGCATCCATTCATCATTCCCTCATCCCGGAATCAAAACGCCTGAATAATTACTCACATAACATTAGAAACATCCATTGAGTCTGTGCGTTATGCAGCCTGCAAAATCCACAGTGCCCCAGCCCGTAATTCCAGTGTTGTGAAGTAACATGTATGTGGGAACGGCCGGCCTCATCGCCCACGTAGCAATTGCACATCCCAAACTATTCATATCAATCATTGCTTCCTCGCCATGGGCCCTGTCTCAAGGACATTGAACAACAGAACGTTATATTTGCAGTCAGACCTGTGGGCATCTCCTCGCCGCTAGCTGGAAACCGAAAGCGCCGCCCTTGGAATTCCACATTTGCAACATCACGCCGAAAAGGCATCTGTGGCCGTTTGAAATCACTAATTATTCCATCGAGTGCGGCTGTGTGTGAAAATGGCAACTGCCTTCACCCACAAATGGGACGCCCCGCCCGTCATTGCAACTCGGTAAAGTGATGCATGAGGGCCCACCGTTACTCGAGTACTACGTTCCACTGACCCTTCACAAGTCTGTTCGCGACTGCACAGATAGTATGTGCAACAATGGGACCACAGCAGAATGAACATGTCAACCAATGTTACACGGCCATCGGGTACAAATACATGATTGCAATAGCAAGATGCCATTCCCAGATTTGCAGCGTTGTGCGCGGGACGTGCTCGGCCAAAGGGGAGAGCAGCTTGCACAGGTGGAATTAATCACCACAGGTGGAGGCCATACAGCCTGAAAACACATAAATTGCACAGCCAGTCTCCTCCCACAACCACACCGAAATGCTACCGGCAGGACTCGCGATGTTGGCCCTGGGGGACCTGATAGCACTGCAACTACTCCAACTCCAAGAAGAAGACGAACACCAACTGCTACCGGCCGCACGAAGGAGACGCAGGAGGAGGAGGAGGCCAAGGCAGGGCCAGCAAGGGCCGCCAGCACAGCCACTACCACCACGCAGGCAGCCCGCAATCCCACGCCTCCGAGCACATCCGTTCAACCTCACTGATGAGCAGATCCACACCCTCTACCGTCTGGACCGGGACACCATAGCCGCCATTGTGGACATGACACAGGCTGACCTTGTCAGCATGATAGATAGCCCAACCGCCATCCCACCCCTACTGAAGGTGGTGTCTGTACTCCACTTCCTGGCCACAGGCACCTACCAGCACACAGTCGGACAGTTGCATGGCATTTCTCAGCCACTGTTCTCACGGACACTATTGCAAGTGCTCGATGCCCTCCTGCAGCACGTAGACGACTACATCTCTCTACCACGCTCGGAGCAGGAAATTACCAACACAAAAGTGGGATTCCATGCACTTGCCGGCATACCGGGTTGCATTGGTGCCATCGACTGCACCCATGTGGAATTGGTCGTCCCACATGCCATGGAGGCCCAGTACCGCAACAGAAAACAATTTCATTCCCTGAATGTACAAATGGTGTGTGACTCCAACAGGATCATTACACATTGTTGTGTCCGATTCCCTGGATCAACCCATGATTCTATGGTCTTGAGGAACTCTACAATACCACGCTACATGGAGCGACACGCAGGGAACAGATCCTGGCTACTCGGTGAGTCTCATTACATGCATGATTATGTGGGGAATGTGATTTGGCAATGACCTGGCAGGAAGGGGGGGGTGTGCGTACGTAGCAATGGCATTCCACATCATACGTTTCTCGTCCACATACAGGTGATGCTGGATATCCACTGAAGAGATGGCTCCTCACACCAGTCCGGAACCCACGGGACCAGCATGAGGAGGACTACAACCATGCCCACTCACGTACCCGTGTAGTCATTGAACAGGCATTCGGCCTACTGAAGACTCGTTTCCGCTGCCTCAGCAGGTCTGGCGGGGCACTCCTGTACCGCCATGAGAAGGTTGCAAAGATGGTCATGGCATGTGTCATGCTCCACAACATGTGCGTACGTAGAAATGTGCCCATGCCCCCTGACGCAGAACTGCAAGCACATGATGATGGTCATGATGAGGGTGGGGATGTGGCAGCACCTCATGGAGTCTGCGAGGCACCGGAGGCCCGTGACATTCGTCAGCATCTCATTGATGTATGCTTCTAGCACTCACGCCTGGTGGCTGATACATGGACACGGGACTCGTGGCACTGTGCGTGTCTGGGACATGCACAATATGGACTGTACGCCTATGATGGCCTAGTACACAGAAATCAATGTCCACACATCTCATTGGTTGATCGTGCACTTTTTATGGCATATGTGATGTCATGTTGAACACCCTATCGACCCGCCACCCAAGTGAGCCCAACACACCCCCTCCACCCTCCTACCTCCCCCACGAACCCCAGTGTCCAAAGATGCTCATTGTCAGTGGGCTGTCGCTATTGCAAGCCCCCTCTGCGGGTATCAGGGGCACCCCTGCCTGTGGAGCGCAGGTTCCTTCCAGATCTACGTTGGGGGCTGCCCTGGACGGAACTTGCAACGGATGATGTGTCTGCCTGCTCACGTCCATGCATGTCCCTAAGGGTTTGCGAGAGCTCAGTGAGCACACGGCGCACTGCGGCAAGTTCGGCACATACGTCTTTGGACGTCGCATGCAGTTCCCCCCTCAGGCTCTCGGTGCTTCTCTCCATTTGGACTCTCAGGCTCTCGGTGCTACTCTCCATTTGTGCCCTCAGCGTCTCTGTGCCTCTCTCCATTTCTGCCCTAAGTGTCTCAGTTGATGTTTCTATGTCTGCCTTAGTGCCCCCACATTCATCGGCATGGTCCTTGAGGAGCGTGGCCATTTGCTGCTGTTGCACGATTAACTGGTCGAGGGACTGTAGCCTCTGCTGGGCCATGCCCAGTTGCGGGGGTGTCACAGAGGGGCTGTTGTCCTCATGTTGCCTTGCCACAGGGCTTGGGGGGGATGGCCAGTCGTTGTCTTGTGGGTGCCCCTGCGTGGTATCCTCATGTTGTACGGGATGGGACAGACAGGGGGATTGGGACAGGTCATGGATGGATCTGACTTCGACATCCCCGTTTTCTGTGTCGGAGCATGCTGCCATCAATGGGGTGTCACCTATGGTGCTGCTGCCACCAGAGGCAGTGCCTTCTGTGGCATCCATTGGGGGGACCTGTGGTGGTGGTGTTGTGGGCATGCTGGCTGCTGGGGTGCCTGTTGATGTTCCCTCCTCTGTGCTGCCACCTGATTTGTGCTGCTGCCGTGTCTTGATGCGTGCAGCTGAGGTGGAGGGTCTCTGGCCGTTGGTCTTGGCCCTCTTTGCAGGTGTGCTGGTAGGGGTGTCCTGTAGCTCGTCGTTTGGATCGGACCCTGTGGTGGAGTAAAGGAGGGCGAGGGTTAATGATGGGTCTGTGGGAATTGGAATGGCATTGTATCACATGCTCTGGGGTGGTACCTGAGGGTGATTTGGGTCGGGTCCTTGGAGGTGCTTTGATTTGTGTGTGGAGTGAGGGTGCAGTTGTTTGGCAGCCTGCAGTTAGGGTGTGCCTGCTGCACGTGTAGTGCGTGTATTAGGGGTTTTTAATTATTTATGTATTTATTGTGGGTTTTAACGTGCGCTATCAGGCCGATGTGTGTGGCCGTTCTCCTGGACATGTGTTTCTGTTGCACTATGTGGACGCATGGTACTTCACATGGATGGACTGTGTGGATTTGGCATTGTTTTATCTGGTACACCTACCTGAATCTTCGGATGTCTGCACTCCTTTCTCCATCCCTCCGACTCCCTCTATGCTCTCCATTCCGATGGTGGAGGCACAGATTTCTTCCCAGGGGGTCAACTTGATGGGTGATTCAGGACCTCCCCCGGTGGCTGTGGCAATGTTGCGGTTGGCAGAGAGTATGCTGCGGACGCGTATCCGCAGGTCGTCCCATCGCTTGCGGCATTGCTGTGGGGTGCGGGGTGCGGTCCCCACCGCACTTACCCGCTGTGCCACCAGAGCCCATATGGTCTTCTTGTTTGCAAGTGCCGTTCTGGTCATTTGCGTGGAGAAGACGACGGCAGCATTCTCCTGGAGGGTCTCTGTTAGCACGGTGAGTTCCTCGCGGGAGAAGTGGACCTGCCGCTTGCGGTCGCACGCTTTCTTCGCTACTTTTCCCATTTGTCTTGGTTTCGCTAGGGTGGGTGACGGGTTGGGGTGTGTTTCAGGGTAGTGATTTTAGTGGTTGTGTGGTTTTAGTGGTTTTATAGGTGTACGCCGGGATGTTTCCCGTTCCGGGCCCATGTTTTAACTTCCGTTTCCGTATATTTCCGGTCACCGTACTTTCCGGTAGGCGCACACTGCGGTGACCGCTAAGAGGGGTGGCGGTATTGCACCTAGGGCGCCGTACGGCGGCGGTGTGGGCCGTTTTGGGGTCATTTCCGCCATCGCGGACTTTGCACTTCCGCCGTGGCGTGGTGCTCGTGCCCGATGGGTCGGAATGGGCCGCACTTTGCTCCTTCGTGCAATGGCGGAAACGCTATTTACGCTGTGGCGCTCCGGTCAGTCGCTTTCCGCAAGGGTCGTAATGAGGGCCTTTGTGTTTAAAGGTGCTTGGTGTAAACTTACCTGATGCAGACCATGCTGCAACATCCGGGCCATCTAGAGGCCTGAATGGTACTACTTTATCTTTGGGGACTACTTAACCACACAGGTGTGGCCGGAGGAAGAATACATACCTGAGAAGAAGGATACATACCTGGAACTACTTTGAAGGCTATTTAAGCCACGCCCAAGCAGCAACTCACGCTTCGCGTTGTTCTGCATCTAGCAGCTGGACGCTCACCGTGTCTGCTCCTGCATCCTGACTTCTGCCACACCCGCCAGCATCCTGGAACACCTGCAAAGGGAGAAGAGAAGAGAATAGGAGAAAGAAGAGTCCTTACCTGCTAAATCCGCATTCCAGAGACATTTCGCCGACGATCCTGAAAAGGAAGACATTCATTTTAAAAGCACATCGCATCGATCGCTGCAGCGCCGCATTCCACTCACCTTTACTAGGCGCCTCCATGTTCATCAGCGACCATCTGGATCCGCAGCCACATTTCAGCGCCAAGGGAGAAAAAGACAAGAACAAAGGTGAGCTAGGGAAGAGAATAAGAAAACCTTAAGTTGCCATCATAAGACTTACCTGTTGGGTCTTTCCCACTTCATTTCGGGTCGGTGCCGCATCCTGGCATTTCCGGACCCCGGCCCCTAAGGGGAAAAAAGAGACATCAGCGTTAGTGAGCGAATGCTAAGACATTACCTGAACGCTCATTAAAGACTTACCTGATATCTACTGGAATTGCACCTCTCACTTCGGGTCGGTGCCATATCTCGGGCATTTCCGAACCCCCGCCCCTATGGGGAAAAAAGACACAAGAATTAGTGCATTAATGCAAGGACACTAAAGGAACCTCTCATCAAACAACTCACCTGTGTTTCCTTCGTCGGTTCCATTGCTCATCTCAGAATCTTTGTTCTGCACCTGAAATAGAGACAACAAACAATTATTATTTCGGGCTCATACTTATAAACAGAATTCTCACAGTACTTTACCGGAAGGTCAAGCAAACTTGAACTCTCTACAATCCATGATCCAGTGAAGTAACTGGATTACAACGCGCCCCTGCATCAGAAGCAGGATGGAGAGCTCGTCCTTTCAGACCCTAAGGTGAGACTTCACTGGGAATTGCAGAAGGGTTTCGTGGAGGGTGAGAAGGGAGTGGGAGGCTTACACATTATCCCGCAGATTGTTAATACTCCCTTTTCACACACAGAAGGATATTTCTGCGAGTCAGACAAGCCAGATTTGAGGGTCTGCTCCTGTCCATCTTCCGAGTCCTGCGCTTTACCATAGAAGAGGCAACAGCACTCCAAACCAGGCCTGCGTCTCCGTGGGAGTCAGGTGAGCGTTACAGCTGCCCCTGCACTGCTGGGGGGTGGGGGTGATGGGAGACATGAGTGGGGGCCTGGTGGAGGCTGCCCCTGCACTGCTGGGGGGTGGCGGTGGTGATAGACATGAGTGGGGGCCTGGTGGAGGCTGCCCCTGTTAGCTGGGGGGTGGGGGTGATGGGAGACATGTGTGGAGGCCTGGTGGAGGCTGCCCCTGCACTGCTGGGGGGTGGGGGTGATGGGAGACATGAGTGGGGGCCTGGTGGAGGCTGCCCCTGCACTGCTGGGGGGGTGGCAGTGGTGGTAGACATGAGTGGGGGCCTGGTGGAGGCTGCCCCTGCACTGCTGGGGGCTGGCGGTGGTGGTAGACATGAGTGGGGGCCTGGTGGAGGCTGGCTCTGCACTGCTGGGGGGTGGGGGTGATAGGGGACATGAGTGGGGGCATGGTGGAGGCTGCCCCTGGTGGCTGGGGGGTGGGGGTGATGGGAGACATGAGTGGGGGCCTGGTGGAGGCTGCCCCTGCACTGCTGGGGGGTGGCAGTGATAGGGGACATGAGTGGGGGCCGGTTGGAGGCTGCCCCTGGTGGCTGGGGGGTGGGGGTGATAGGGGACATGAGTGGGGGCCTGGTGGAGGCTGCCCCTGGTGGCTGGGGGTGGAGGTGCAGGGAGACATGAGTTGGACATGAGTGGGGCCTGGTGGAGGCTGCCCCTGCACTGCTGGGGGGTGGGGGTGATGGGAGACATGGGTGGGGGCCTGGTGGAGGCTGCCCCTGGTGGCTGGGGGTGCAGGGGGACATGCGTTGGTGGGCAGTAGTGCAAGGTGACATGTGGGTTGGCTGGGGGCATGGCCATGGTGGATGGGGTGCCTGCAGGAGATGTGCAGGGTAGGCCCCTGTGGTGTGGTCCACCTGCAGGGGGCGTGGAGGGTGTAGAGGGAACACCTGGGAGGACCCACACGTGCAATTCACGTGTGGTGCTCCCTGCGCACCCCTGTAATACACGTACCCTGATGGAATCGCGTGTGATACTTCCCGTGCACCCCTGGAATAAACGTACCCTGCTGTTTTTGCATGTGATACTTCCCGCGCACCCCTGCAATACACTTACCCTGATGGGATCGCGTGTGATACTTCCCGCGCACCCCTGAAATACACGTACCCTGCTGTTTTTGCGTGTGATACTTCCCGTGCACCCCTGAAATACATGTACCCTGCTGTTTTTGCATGTGATGCTTCCCGCGCACCCCTGGAATACACGTACCCTGATGGAATTGCATGTGATACTTCCCGCGCACCCCTGAGATACACGTACCCTGCTGCTTTTGCGTGTGATACTTCCCGTGCACCCCTGGAATACACGTAACCTGCTGTACTTGCGTGTGATACTTCCCGCGCACACCTGGAATACACGTACCCTGATGGAATCGTGTGTGTTACTTCCCGCGCACCCCTGAGATACACATACCCTGCTGCTTTTGCGTGTGATACTTCCCGCGCACCCCTGAAATACACGTACCCTGCTGCTTTTGCGTGTGATACTTCCTGCGCACCCCTGAAATACACGTACCCTGCTGCTTTTGCTTGTGATACTTCCCGCGCAACCCTGAAATACACGTACCCTGCTGCTTTTGCATGTGTTACGTCCCGCGAACCACTGAAATACACGTTCCCCGCTTGGCGTTTGCTGTTTGCAGCCCTGTGAACTGGTCCAGGGTTGGCACAGCCCTTTGCGATTATTTGGGGATTTTGAAGGCTTTTCCTTGGGCGAGGGTGTTCTTGGGGACGTAACTGGTGCTGCTGCAGGGTCACTGCGCCACGCTGGGCCATGGCTGGTTTTGGATGCGAAAATCTATGAATATGCTGTGCGCGGAAATCGATTTTAGCGCACGCAGCTGGCGCAGACATTTGCACGGGCACGCTGTGCGCCAGCCGCGTGCGCCACTTTTGTGCGAATTTCTATGAATTACCCTGTGAGTATCTCCGGTTTCCACACGCTAAATGCACTGATATAGTGGAAATGGGAATAAAGTCAAGGTTGGCAGTAATTGCCGTTCTAGCGGCAAGTGATGAATTATTAAGGAAGGGTGGTTCCATGTGTTAATATCCCAGCAGAAATATTGCCATACAAGAATGGTGCTGTATTTTTGCAGTGATATTATTTTAAATGGAGTGGTGGACACCCCCTGCAAACCCTGCTCCCATTTCCTCCCTTAAAATGATCCCCACTAATAATATTGCCTATGGACGTTCCCGACGACCATATATATATATATATATATGATTGGTGGGGATTACCTGATACCGGAAGGGCTTGGTGGTTTCCTCTGAATTGTTGCATGAAAGCAGCTCAATGGGAAGGAGAGCAAGTACCTTTGAACTGGAAGGGCGTGATGGGCATGAATGTATCAATGATGTTCACCGAGACAGAACCCTAAATCTGAATGAGGCTAAGCAACCTGATGCCAAAGCCACTGCCTGGGCGCTCATACCTGACATCTTGGGGCAGCTCGTTCAGAATATGTGGCTGCCTGACAAGTCCCTTTAGTAAAACAAGAAGTGAGACTGATACGCTGGAATACGTGGGGTTCCAGTTCCTTCAAAACAGGGTGACTAAGGAATATGTATTCAATCAGATACATGGTTATAGATATGTTTCAAGGTGGAGTATTTCCCAGAGTTTGAGCAGTTTGCTATGGCATGGGGGAGGGGCGACCATTGGGAGGACTCTTGATTGCATGTAGAAATTCAGCTTTTGAGAATTCCGTACTTTTTTGTAATAAACCTCCAGGAATTCTGGCTGTAAAAACTGTCATTAGGAGTGAAAAATCTTTTCAAGTATGGTTAGGGATTAATCTCCTCTTTTCCTCCATCTTGAATTTTCAGCAGTCGGTCTCAGATCTGTTCCTTAGATTCGGGGTACAACATCCCTCTGCTACTATTATCTTAATGGGAGATTAGAATTCCCAATGTATACGAACCAGTGTTCTGAGGGGGGGGAGTAAGTATTTTAGAGAACCATCGGTAAATGGAAACAGCTGGTATTGTTTTCTCATGGAGTGGAATTTATTGATGGCTATCGGGAGCATCTAGGGGGACATTCCCCCTTCATCAACATAGAAGAGGGGTGAGTGGTGTTCGTCCATGTATGACCTCTTCTTGTCCGAGGACTTGTTTGAGAAAAGTAGCCATTTCAGCGTTAAACACGGGGACTCAAAATGCTGGAAGGGACGTTTTCCCACCAAGTGTGAAGAATACTTTAGGGAGGAGATATAAATAAATTATGGGAGAAATAGAGCTGTGAAATTGAGGAGGGGGGGTGTGACCTAATTAATACGTTGCATAATATTGTAAGTATAAGGTGTGATAATAATTTAGTAGCAATCTGTAGTCCAAAGAATTTTGTAAACTTTTTATGGCATCTAAATCCTCCTGAAATAGTGTGAAATCAATCAACATGCCAGTACACACATATATTTGAGGACAGAACCTGGAAAAGGAAAAGAAAACAGAGAAGAACAGGGAATGCTTTAAAATGTAAGCATCTGGTGGAAGAGAGAACTGAAAACACTGAGAAATGAGAATAGAAACTGGTCTATATATAATAGGGTACGATGTCCTTTCATCGCAGGCTGTTTTTTCAGAGGATTTTTTTTACCGCAAATTTTTTTTCGAAAAAAACGCATCTAATTTTTGAGAAAATGATGGGCTTGGGGGGTAACCTCCCCAAAAATAATGAAAAAAAATTCAATGGGTTTTTTCCTTAAAAAAATCACAGTAAAATACCCAGCGAAAAAACATCCCGCGATGAAATGACATGGAACCATATAATAAATATGTGCACCTGCAACGGGATGCTGAAATGATGCTAAGGGTGGTGGGTCAGACCAATTCGAGAAACTTTTGGTCATTGATTAATTCAACCAAGGCATCCCAGAGTAATCTCCAAGATGGTATCATACAGGAAGATGTGTGGTGTGAGTATCTGATACATCTATATGGGAAAACGCTGGATTACATGTATGAATTCACGAAGCGAGTAAATTGGGAGTTGAACATCACACATGAGGCAATAGAAGATCCAATTAAAAAAATCATCATTCTCTCGAGCCACAGGGCCTAATGGATTGTCTAATCATTCATTAAAATCTGATACTAGCCTGTGGCCTTGTTTGTTATCAGTACTATTCAAGGATGTAGTGAGGACCAGACATCTTCCCGACTCATGAAAGCGATCCAATATTATGCCGGTTTATAAAAAGGGAGATTGGACGGATCCAACCAATTACCGCCCGAGCTCGCTCTTGGACACCTTCCAGGTCGCTCTTAAACGGAAATAGTAAAATGCGGGTGTTATATTGAAAGAACTTGAAACGTGGGCAGAGGAATCAGGAATCTTATCAAAACAGCAAATTAGCTTTCAAAGAGGTCTTTCAACATCGTTTAATGGTCTGGTAATGAGTCCTGTGTGCAGTAGGTCTTTCCAAAAGGGAGGACCCACGCTATATGGGGCCTGGATTGATTTATACCAAGCCTTTGACACAAAAAGTAGATGGCGTTTGTGCAAGTTGAAGAGCGGGGGGGTTTTATTAGCGATCATAGTGGAGCTGCATAAGGACTCACACCTACAGGTTAGGCTTGATAGAAAGGGCAGGTTATCCGGTGCTGTCAAGGCGCCCTTCCTTCCCAACCTCTTCCTCATCTGAGCCTTCTGATGAGCTGTCCTTGGTTTCCGTGGTGGGTCTTCTCCTGGATTTCTTGGATTCGGTAGGCAACTGCCTTTGGGAAGGCTTCTTCTTCTTTTCGTGTAAATAAGGACGGGCTCCCTCAGAGGCCACCTTGGCAGGAGGGGGCACCTGTCCAAGGGGAACCCCGAGGAGCCAGACCTCGAGTTGCAGGGAAAAAGCTTGATAGGCAGAAAAAACCCTGGTATTGCAGGCAATGGTAGTCCTCGAGATGGGGCTGTAGAAAGCTGTAGAAGGCTTGAAGTCTTAAGTGACGTCTGCCCACTTCGGAGAGGTATAGCCTGCAGGTGGTAGTAGACCGGAAGCTTGATCTTCAATAGTGTCCGGGGGAGGAGTTATAACAGGATAGCAGGTAAAGTAAATAGAAGATGTAAATAAAAGAGGACGTATGGGCTGAGACACCAAAGGAGAATAGGAATAAGATAGTTTGTCAGAAGAGTCCCACCTACCTAGAATACTGACAGAACCCGGGGAGTGAAGGCACCCGAGCCGCAGTCGCGGTATATGGAGAAAACAGCTCCGCGACTGCAAGCAGAAATGAAGAGCCGCGGTGCGGTGTAAGGAAAGGCTGAACTGCAACCGCGAACAAGAAAATAAATCAGAACAGCAAGCCAGCTGTGAAATATCACCAAGGTAAGTGCGATTAATGGTATAAGAGGAGAAGGCAGAATGACAAGAGCAAAGGCTGGGAGGCTAACAGAACACAGGCAGAAACGAAAGGGAAAGTTTACAGAAGCATACAAGGACAGAAAGACAGGGAACAACGAACAAGATGAGCAAATTGCAGCAGCAGCGAAATATCGGGAGCCAAAGCAGGAATCAAGGAAGGATCCGTAGAAGAGAGCTCCGCAAAGCGCAGTAGCGTTGAAATGGTCTGAGAGCAAAACAGATACAACGCACCGAAAAGGGGGCGTGGTTCTGTTTTATAGTAAAGGGCCACCATGTTGTGTGAGGACTAGACCTGAAGATGTACTGGATAGTCAGAGACGCCATGTGTTCCACAACTTCCATGGGCGAATCCTGACAGTATACCCCTTCCTCCTCGGGGACCCTCTGGGTTTCCCTGGATGAAGACGATGAAAACGTTGGATGAGTCTGGGGGCATGGAGATGACTTCTGGGTTCCCATGTTCTTTCTTCCAAAGAATAGCCCTTCCAGTGAACCAGATATTGAAGCCTACCCTTACGCTAGCCAGAGTCTACCAGATATGCCACTTCGTACTCCTCCTGGTCAGGTGGATGCGGTGGACATGGGTTAGATATCTTCCGTACATAAGGGTCTGTCTGGTATTCCTTGAGCAAAGAGGTATGGAAGACTGGGTGTATCCTTTGAAGTCTGTCCGGTAGCTTAAGTCTGTAGGCTACAGGGTTGATCTGTGAGACGATAGGAAAAGGCCCTATGAAACTTGGTGCAAATTTGCCGGCATGAACCCATCTTGGCAAAAACTTCATGGAGAACCAGACTAACTGGTTGGGCTTCCAGACAGGATTAATGGCTCTCTTCCGGTCAGCCCACCTTTTGTGTGTCTGTCGGCGGGTCTCCAGCGCCTTTTTGGCAGTCTTCTGAACCTCTAGAGGCTCCGCCAAAAGGCTATCAATGGCAGGTGCACTGGTAGAAGGTGTACCTATCCATGGCAAGGGATTAGGATAGTATCCGTAAGTACAGAGGAATGGACTCATCTGGATGGATGTATGTAGAGCATTGTTATAGGCAAATTCAGCCTGAGGGAGAAAGGATACCCATTCATCTTGCTTATTGCCGTAGAAACACCTGAGGTACTGTTTGAGGGTGGAGTTAACCCTCTCAGTCTGACCATTGCTCTGCGGATGGTAGCCCGATGATAACGCTCTGTCGATACGCAGCTGCTGGCATAAGGTTGCCCAGAACTTAGAGGTGTACTGAGACCCTCTGTCCGAGACTATTATTCTTGGTAAGCCGTGTAATCGGAATATGGGCCTCATTACATGGTAGGCAGTAAGGGTTTACCGGTACCGGTATTTTACTAGTACCAGTAAACCCTTACCGCATTACTATGAGGTCCCTTTGCGGGTTGGGGAATTTAACGCCTGCTTTTTGCAGGTGTTAAAAACCAACCCACAAAGGGACCAGGGAGCTAATTACGGTACCGCAATTTGCGGTGCCGTAATTAGCACCTTCCCCATTCCCATTATGCCCTATGGGGCAAAAATGGGAATGGGGAAGGGCAATGGGGGAAAGGGGAATTACCGCCTCACCAACCTTGGAATAGGGTGGTAATAACCCTTTCCACCAAGGCGGTGCCGGTATTTTACCGGCATGGAGCAACGTGCTAATAGCACCTTGGTCCACCGCCATCCATGTAATGAGGCCCTATATCCCTTTGAAAAATTGCTGCCATCTCTGGAGCAGAAGGTAGGTGGGATATGGCCAAAAAATTTACTAGTTTACTGAAGGAATCGATAGTTACCATGATGGTATTAATTCCCTGGGAGATAGGTACCTCCACTATAAAATCAATAGAGATATGTTCCCAAGCTCTTCCTGGTACCTTAGGCTGTTGTAGCAGGCTGATCGGCCTACAAGTAGAATTCTTTCTGCGTGCACAGATCGGACACAAAGAGACGTATCTGTCTACGTCTTGGAGGAGAGTGGGCAACCAAAATTGACGACGTATGAGATCCTGGCCCTCATTACAAGTTATGCCGGTAGCCATGCCGTAATTTGCGGCATGGCTGCCAGCAAAACCGCATCCGTGTCCGTGTCCTCGGAATGAGGACTTACCGGACCATTCCGAGTCCGGATGGCCCGGTAATTCCTCACTCGAGGACAGGACACGGTTCATCCCCATTCCCATTTCAGCCCCCATAGGGCTGAATGGGAATGGGAGAGGGAGTAAACAACGGGCCATTATGAGATGGCCCGTTGTTTGCTCCCTCTTCCCCTCGCGGGACCCGGTATGCACGCCTGGTTTTCCCAGGCGTGCTTAACGTGTCCCGCGAGGGGAACTTGTAATGTGGTGGAACGGGTTGAACGGCGCCGTTTAATCCGTTCCGCCAGGGTCGTAATGAGGCCCCCTGAGTCTTGCGTATGCCTGGATGACCCGACAATGGAGTATCATGGCACCATTTGAGAATGTGGATTTGCAGGGTCTTTGAAGGGATATAGAGAACTTTCTCTTGGTAGTATAGGCCATTCTGGTCTTGAGTGACTGAGCGGGAATGTGTTTCTTCCTTTTCATATTGTCCTAAATGGTCTTACAAGAAAGGAAGCACAGTAGCCACTCCTTGTACCTTAGGGAGCATTAATTCATGACCCTGGACCTTGGTTGATTCTTCTCTTTGACTCCGGGATAGTGCATCTGCAATATGATTCTCAGTACCTGGAATATAGGTAAGACAGAAATCGAACTGTAAGAAAAAATACACCCAACGGGCATGGCGGGCATTGGTGCATTCCATCTGTTGAAGAACCTTTAGATTTCTGTGGTCAGTGCGAATTAGGAACTTGAATGATTTGCCACTTGTAGCAGATGGCGCCATTCTTGGCATGCCAGTTTCATGGCCAATAGTTCCTTCTTGAGGACAGAGTAGTTCTGTTCACTACTAGTCAGAGTCTTTGAATAATACGTGACTGTCCCTTGCAACAGTACCGCTCCTACCACCCCAGTGGAGGCATCGGTCTCGAGGATAAATGGTTTGTTTTGATCTGGCTGGACTAGGATGGGAGCTGTAGATAAATGTTCCTTTAAACAACGAAATACTTCCCTTTCGTCTTGATCAAACAAAAATGTGATGCCCTTCTTGAGCAGATGAGTGATTGGTTAAACTAGCTTGGAGAAATTTGGGATACATTGGGCCTCATTACACGGACGGCGGTAAGGGTTAACGGTCACCGTTAATGGCAACGGTGACCGTTAACCCTTACCGCCGTACTACGAGGTCCCTTTGCGGGTTGGAGGAATTAACTCCTGCTTCTTGCAGGCGTTAAGTACCAACCCGCTAAGGGACCTCGGAGCTAATTACGGCACCGCAAAATTGCGGTGCCGTAATTAGCGCCTTCCCCATTCCCATAGAGCCCTATGGGGCAGAAATGGGAATGGGGAAGGGCAATGGCGGAAGGGGGATTTACCGCCCCTCCAACCTTGGAATGGGGCGGTAAATCCCCTTTCCGCCAAGGCGGTGCCGGTAATTTACCGGCATAGTCCAGGGTGCTAATAGCACCCTGGATTACCGCCTTCCGTGTAATGAGGCCCATTGTCTATAAAAGTTTGCTAAACCAAGGAACCTCTGAATCTCCTTGACGTTTTGGGGTTCCTTCCAGTCTTGGATAGCCCAGACCTTACTGGGGTCCATCTGTACACCCTAACCAGAGAGGATAAATCCCAGACAAGTCACTGAACTGGCTTCAAAAGTGCACTTCTCGGGTTTGACTAATAGATGGTTTGCCTGTAAGCGGAACAGCACTTCCTTGACCTGAGCTCTGTGTTCCGGAAGGCTATGAGAGTACACCAGGATGTCATCCAAATAGACAACTACCGACACAAATAATAATTCTGAAAATATCCTGTCCATAAATCGCTGAAATATGGTGGGGGCGTTAGCAAGCCCGAATGGCATCACCTTGTATTGAAAGAGAACCAGAGGGGTCTGAAAGGCTTTCTTCCACTCGTCACCCAGCGGATCCTCAGGAGATGATCAGTTCCCCTGAGGTCCAATTTGGTAAAAAACTGTGCTCCTTGAACAGCTTCCAGAATGTCCCTTATCAGGGGCATGGGATAATGGTCTCTGACTGTAACCTGGTTGAGCCACCGATAATCAATGCAGGGTCTGAGTTCTGCTGACTCCTTCTTTGGTATAAAGAACAGTGATGCTCTTCAAGACGACCTGGACTCTTGGATCAATCCATTCTGGAGGTGGGCATCTAGGTAGTCTCTCAATGCTTCCTTTTCTGGCAACGACAAAGGGTACATCCTACCAAAAGGAACTTGTGCTGAAGGGGTGATAGGCAGAAACCTGTGCAGTTCCCTTAGGGACCACTGCAAAAGGCTTAAGACTACAGGTGTTGGCAGTAAACCCAATTGGTAGCAGTCTGTACCACCCAGATTTACCTGGTAGCTGTGGCTGAACAGCCAGACTTCTCTCAAGAAGAGTTAGACAGTATATAGAGTATACAAGATAGGTACCAAAATACAGTAGCACAAGCAAACACTGACCAGAGCTTTGGTATCAAAGTATATAATTATTTATTTAAAGACACACTTATAGAAACACTCCAGCAGTATTATTGTAAGCAAGTTCAAAACACAGTCACTATTAATATATATACATCCCTTATTCCTTATTAGACAAGTCTTAGTTAACACCACTTATTTTCAGACAGAGGTGAGCGCTTAACTGAAGATGGCACTCCAATAAATTATCAAAGAAGGAAGGGAAAAGGCCGAAATTAGAAAAGCACACTACACTAATACTTTAGAAGCACCCAGCAAGGCAGGAAAGTGAAGGTCTACTTGTGAGCAAAAAGTTCAGAGGCCAGACTCCCTCTTAGAGAGAGCAGAGCACCAATGCGCCCAAGATCACACAGTTTAAGAGGCTCAAAAAAGTCTTGCAGGGAGTTCAAAAAGGAATTAGTTCAGCTCAGTAAAGTTAGACAGCCTAGGGTCAGCCCAGGTAGTAAGTCGAGGATTTAATAGACACCTCGTACAGACCGTTGCAAGGGAGGCTAGGCGGACACAGTACCTTTAAATTGGAGAGGTTCCTCCAGCGGGGGCAGTTGTTCCTGGCAACGGGTGCAAGTTGCGGCGTCGTCCAGAAGAAGAGAAGATCTCGACGTGGAGGAAAGCGGAAGGTCGTTGCACTGCCAGGGAAGAAACCAGCCGCGGAGTTCTCCGGTTAAAAGGTACTACCCTTTTATTCGCGGTAGTGGTAAATCGTGGTATCCCGGTTGCCAGGGTGCTTGGCACAGGCAAGGCGGCCTTGAGATGATCCGGGAAGGCGAAAAGGCGGGCAAACTGGTTATCCCCACCAGTCAAAGGAAGAAGACTCCTCGGAATGAAGATCTTCTCTGTCGTCGGGAAAAGTGGTGAGACGGTTCAGCAGGGCTCCACCGGTGGTGTCATCGTTGCAGGTCAGCTCAGCTTCTCCCTCCTTGGATTCTTTAGGTCCTGTGGCGACGTCTGAAGTTCGAGTCCCCAAAGCCCAGCTTTTATGCAGAAAACCCCCATTCATCAGTCCTAGCTGTCACTCAAACATGCTAAGTGGTGAGCCGCCCGGCCTGGGCCAATCATACAAGAGTGCGACTTGAGTTGCCGAGGCAACTCAGTCCAGGGTGCCTAAACCCCCTTCCCACACATTCTGTAGACCCAGACAGAGTGGCAGCACTTTTGGAGGCTTCTGTGTAGAAGCCTGCCAAAAAGTGGAACAAAGGGCTCGACTTGGGTTGGAGTTACAGAGGCGAACACAAACGCCATTTTAAAACCAAGTTCTGGCAACAAAAAAACAACCAGGGAATAAATATTAAATAAATAACCTGGCGGTATCTTTAACATTGCACCAAAAAGTGGTGCGTTTAAAATGAATGGGAAAATCCCCGAGAAAATATTCTGGTGGAATATTTTGCGTGGTAACCACTGCCACCAGCCAAAAACTCGACGAGGGGGGACTGGACAGTGCCCCCTTTGAAACAGACCCAGGGGTAATCTAATTACCCCTACCAGTACTTCCACAATATGATGGTTAGTACTGGTTCTGTTCACCATTTGAGACTAGTAAAGTCAATGGTGACTTCACATGCCCTGGGAGACAGTAGTCAGTCCCAGGGTATGGAGTCTATGTTGGGGGTCACTATGACACTCCTGTGTTACTGCACGGAGGGTGCTGTGTAACACACATAGGAAAAACACATGAGACCCTATGGAGTAAAAGACCCCATAGCCCATAAAACACATTACAAAGTCAAAGGATATCTCAAATCATGTCTAAGAGTGGGATACAAATGGTCTCACTCTTAGCAGGAGAAAAAAATAAACCCCAAAAATCCAGCAAACCTGCTGGGGGACTCACTAGGTTTAGGAAATTAGCCTTAACAGAGAATTCTCCCTAACAAGGGTGAGGTTGATGGCGCAATCTTCCGGCCTGTGAGGAGGAAGGCTTCTTGGCAATGTGTCTTTGAAAACTTCAGCGTATTCCTGGTACTGAAGTGGGATGGAAGACACTGGGCCTCATTACACGGTAGGCGGTAAGGGTTTACCGGTACCGGTATTTTACCGGTACCGGTAAACCCTTACCGCCTTACTACGAGGTCCCTTTGCGGGTTGGAGAATTTAACGCCTGCTTTTTGCAGGCATTAAAAACCAACCTGCAAAGGGACCAGGGAGCTAATTACGGTACCGCAATTTGCGGTGCCGTAATTAGCGCCTTCCCCATTCCCATTATGCCCCATGGGGCAAAAATGGGGAAGGGCAATGGGGGAGGGGGAATTACCGCTCCACCAACCTTGGAATAGGGCGGTAATTCCCCTTTCCACTAAGGCGGTGCCAGTATTTTACCGGCATGGACCAAGTTGCTAATAGCACCTTGGTCCACCGCCGTCCGTGTAATGAGGCCACTGTCTTCTTTACTGGAATATCCATCTCTTCCACTACAATCTTGAGGCTAGGGACCTCCATGCAATGTGTTTGACAAAAAGTTGAATCAAAGCTCGTCCTGTTTGAGACCCAGTCAATTGAAGGGTTATGCCTTCGAAGCCAGGGAATACCGATGACCAACGGAAAGTGGGGAGCCTTAATCATAGCAAATACCATGGGCCTCATTACACGGAAGGCGGTAAGGGTTAACGCCTTACTACGAGGTCCCTTTGCGGGTTGGTACTTTAACGCTTGCTTTTTAGCGGGCGTTAAAAACCAACCCGCAAAGGGACCAGGGTGTTAATTACGGTACCGCAATTTGCGGTACCGTAATTAGCACCTTCCCCATTCCCATTATGCCCTATGGGGCAAAAATGGGAATGGGGAAGGGCAATGGGGGAAGGGGAAATGACCGCCCCGCCAACCTTGGAATAGGGCGGTAATACCCTTTCCTCTAAGGCGGTGCCGGTATTTTACCGGCATGGACCAAGGTGCTAATAGCGTAAGGGAACATACTCCTTGACTATGGGACCTGAGGAAAGTGGAGTACTGTCCACTCCTTCCACCGGAATGGGCTTTAGTTGAAGGGGCTCGGGCACATTGTTCTTCCGGGCCCAATCTATGTCAAGAAAATTGTCTGCAGCCCCGCAGTCCAACATGGCCAACACCTCTATGGGCTCAGGACCAGAAACCCATATCTGCACCTTGAAAACCATGAGCCTGTTGTCTTCACCCTCTTCTATTGGTCTTGTGCTGTAGCAAGGGCTGTAGCTTGTTCCCCCGACACTTCCCTTGCATAGGTTCGGGGGCTGGCGTTTTCCTTCCGCCGAGGTGGCACCTCTGGGCAGTTGCGAAGTAGATGCTTGGAAGAGCCACAGTAAATACACAGTCCTGCTTCACGGCGTCTTCTTCGTTCCTCTGGAGTTAGTGGACCCCTGGTTGTTCCGATTTGCATGGGTTCATCACCTCCGGTGTTCTCTCGGGGAGGTTGAGAAAGGGGTGCTGCTGTGGTTAAAGGACAAGGTCTTCTCCATTCTTGCCTATGTTCATTTAGCCGAAATTCAATCTGTAATGCTATAGTTGTGAGTTCCAGAAAAGAGGAAGAGCGAGCAATCCGAGCCAGCTCGTCCTTGATATCTTCATGAAGGCCTCTCCTGAATATGGTCTGTTTAGCAGAGTCTGGCCAGTCTGCCTTGGTGGGGAGTCTGATGAACCGGGAGAAGTAGGTCTGTACGTCTGTAGTACCTTGCTTCACATCCAATATGGCTTGAAATGAGGTGTAAAGGACCTCAGGTCGATCAAATCTCTCCTTGAACAAGTGTGTGAAGCGGTCAAAATCTTGCAACGCAGGGTCATTGTTAGTTACTAACGGAGTGGCCCACGCCAAAGCATTCCCATTCAGGTTAGCTATGATAAATCCCACTCTGGACCGCGCCATCTAGTAGGCGTGAGGATGAAATGCGAAGTACACCTGACAGGCATCTAGAAACTCCTTTAGGCCCCCAGGATGCCCATCGTATTTCCCAAACGATAAGGCCATGGGGGGTAGGTCACCCCGGTCATCCGTATGCAGGACCACCTGCTGCCTTAAAGCTACATTCTCTGTTCTCAATGCTTGTACTTCAACCGTGAAATTCTGCATAGCCGCCACCAACTCCTGATACTGCTCCAAGGACGCCATGGGTATCTCTGGGTGTTGTGAGTGTTAGGGAGAATTCTCTGTTTAGGCTGAATTTCCTAACCTAGTGAGTCCCCCAGCAGCTTTGCTGGATTTCTGGAGTTTGTTTTTTTCCATCCTGCCAAGAATGAGACTCTTTTCTCCCACTCTTGGACATGAATGTGGTTAATTCCTGTGAATGTCAATCTGTTCTATGGGCTATGGGGTCTTTTACTCCATAGGGTCTCATGTGTTTTACTATGTGTGTTACACCGCACCCTCCGTACCGTAACACTGGGGCGTCCCAGAGAATCCCCACCATAGACTCCATACCCTGGGACTGACTACTGTCTCCCAGGGCATGTAAAGTCACCATTGGCTTTACTAGACCTAAATTTACTAACAGAACTAGTACAAACCATCCTATTGTGGACGTACTAGTAGTGGTAATTTGATTACCCCTGGGTCTGTTATTCGAGGGGGCACTGTCCCGTCCCCCCTCGTCGAGTTTTGGCTGGTGGCAGTGGAAACTACTTGTTATATTCGACCCCGAATATAACTCTATGGGATTCTTCCCATTGTTGTAGGCTAATACTTTTTCCCGTTAGTCTCTAACATACCCCCGGTTTGTTTATCTTAAATAAATCCACCGGTCGGTATTTTCTGCCAGAACTCGGTTTTTAAAATGGCTCTGTGTTCACATCTCTAACTCCGAAACAAAGGTTGAGCCCTTTGTTCCACTTTTGGCAGGCTTCTACACAGAAGCCCTCCAGAGTGGTGCAATTCTGTCTGGGTACCACAGGGCAGTGGGAGGGGGTTAGGCACCCTGGACTGAGTTGCCTTGCCAACTCAAGTCGCACTCTGGTGTGATTGGCCCAAGTGGTGAGCCACCCCGCTCACCACTTAGTGTGTTTTGATTGAAAGCTAGGGTGAATGAATGGGGGTTTGCTGCATAAAAGAAGGGCTTTTGGGACTGGATCTTCAGAAGTCGCCACAGGACCTAAGAATCCGGCAAGGGTAAAGCTGAGCCGACCTGCAACGACGACACCTCCGGTGGAGCCCTGCTGAACCCACTCACCACTTCCCAACGACAGAGGAGATCTCCCTGCTGGGGAGTCTTCTTCCCCTGACTGGTGGGAACAACCAGTCCCTTTGCTTTTTCTTCGCTTCCAGGGCGTAGTGGTCGAATTGCCTGTGCTGAGCACCCCGGCAACCGGATAGCCACTAGCCCATACCGCGACCAAAAGGTGGTGCCTTGTGACGGAGCACTCCGCGGCTGGTCTCTTCCCTGGTGGTGCAACGACCTTCAACTTTCCTTCGACGACGAGATCATCTCATCTCTTGGCAAAGCCCCAACTTGCATCCACCACCAGGAACAACTGCCCCCGCCGGAGCTGTCTCTTCACTTACAAGGTACCGTGTCCGCCTGGCTTCCCTTGTGACGGTTAGCGTGAGGTGTCTTAATCCTTACCTCTCCATTGGGTCGGCTCCAGACCTTTTTGACTTTTTGTTCTAAAGTGGTCCAACCTTTCTGTGACAATTTGATACAAAGACTCGAAGTGCATTTCCACTGTGATACTTTTTGGGACATATCGCCTTGCCTCTTTCCGAGTGGGCCTGGCCTCTGAACTTTGTGATTCACAGTAGACCCTGCCTTACGGGCCTTGCATTTGCTTCGTAAAAGTGTTGGTACCGAGTTGGTTTCATACCCTGCCTTTTCTCTCCCGTTCTAACGAATATTAGAGTGCCATCTAGGTTAAAGCATTCACCTCTGTCTGCAAATAAGTGGTGACGTTGAACCTAGACTTGTCGAAATATTGTTAGGGGATTGATACTTATAGTAATTGTAATTGAAGTTGTTTGCCGTATTAGTGCCAGTGTGTTTTTCATAGATGTGTTTTTATAAATAAACAACTATATATCTTTACACCCAAGCTCTGTTCCGTGTCTGCTTGTTCTACTGTGTGGATTTCCCTATTTTGTATACTCCACATACTGCCTAACTTTTCTTGAGAGAAGGCTGACTGCTCAGCCACAGCTACCAAGTGAATCTGTGTGGTACAGACTGCTACCAGGTGGGTTTACTGCCAAACACCTGTAGGCCTAAACCTTTTGCAGTGGTCCCAGAGGGAACTGCACAGGTTTCCGCTTAACACTGGTGTACAGCGGTGGGATTTGTATTGAGTATACAGTTTAGAGTGCTTTTCAACACTTTAGGATAACTAACCACAAAGCTTAGCACTAAAAAGCAACTTTCAAAAACATGTCTACTATGGAAGTTTACAGCCAAGAGTCCTTGTCAGGTGAAAATACTGAGAGTTTGAGAGCTCTCTGTAGACAAGAGAATCTTTCTGTAAGAGGCAAGAAAGTAGAACTGATAGCGAGATTGCTGGAAAACCAAAGTCTGGGTACAGGTTCAGAGGAACCAACTTCTCCAGCAAATGTAGATAACAGTAATGGTGTTGATCTAAATCAAAGTTCTGATGATAGTTATGAAGAGGCTGAAGAGGAAGGAGAGGCTAACGAAACTGTCTCCCCTGCTCTCCTGTCTGCCTTACCAGCTGTACCTACTGGGCCTATAACAGGTCCCACACTAAGTCCTCAAGTCCTTGAACTAGAAAAAATGAAAATAGACTTGGAATTCAAAAGGATTACTTCTCAAACTGAACAGAAACACCAAGAAATGCAACAAATTCTTAGGCTCAGAGAAATGGAGCTCAAGCATGAGTTAGAAATGAAAAAGTTGTCTGTCGAAACTGCTTCTGTCTCTGGCTCCTCTAGAAGTTCCAGTGCCAAAATACCCCGGATGCCTAAGGAATTAATTGGTATGTATGAACCTAGATTGGATGTATTGGATTGGTTAAAACTGTTTGAATATAATCATGGGCTCCAGGACATCACAGGGAATGAGTTACTTCCTTGGTTGTTCTCTAGGCTTCCCCCTGTTGCGACTGATGTAATGGAGTTGGGGGAGGTGGATAAGAAGGATTACAAAAGTGTGAAACTAGCTTTGATAGCTAGGTTCGGGAAGACCCCTTCCCAGTATCTTAAGAGGTTTAGAACCCTCAAAAAGCATGATGGTACCCCTTGGGCTACCTGGGTGAGTGATGGGTTGAAAAACCTAGAGGGATGGATTAAGGGTTACAAGGTGAACACTTTATGATGCCTGTTCTCCTGAGCTCAGACAGCACTTGGCTGATTCGAAGGAATTGGATTCCAGGAAGCTAGCTAAGGCTGCTGACTTGTGGGTTGCCAACAGGGCTACTCATAAGGATTCTGGGGCAACTCAGAAGAAGGATGAGGGAAAACAGCCTAAAAAAGACTCAAAAGAGAATTCTAATAACTCACATTCCAAAGAGGACCCCAAACAAAACCAGAAGGGTAAGCCACAAGGAAAACCACAGCAGAATAGTGTACCTTCCGGTGCCAAACTGGAGGGAGGCCAGAACAAGCCACCATTCCAGAAAGCATTCGGTAAATGCTTTGTTTGTGGCTCGACTGACCATGTGAAAGGAGATGCCAGATGCAAGGGTAAACCTTCAGGGGTCCAGCTTGTCTCCTTAGCCTTCGCTCCAGAGGAGGAAGTCCAAATGGCAAGTGGAAACTTTCTACTACTGGCTGATGAACCCACTGGAGTCTCAGCCAGTGTTTCTTTAGTGTCTCTGGGTTTGTGTTAACAACAGAATTTAGATGTCTATAATTCTATCCCAGATAATACTAAAGAGTATTATAAGGACAGTGTCCAGGTGAATGGTCAGGAGACTCCTGCCATTAGGAACACTGGGGCCAGCATAACTGTGGTGGATAAATCTTTTTTTCAGGCTGGGGATGTTGCTAAGGCACCCAAACGCCTCACCAAGTTAGCTGGAGGGCCTGTGCAGATGCTTCCCCAATTACCAGTTCTCATCCAGTGTAACGACATGACTGTGAAGATACCTGTCAGCATACAGAGTGAGGTACCAGGACGAGTTCTGTTGGGTAACGATTTAAAAACTCTCGGAGTTGTGTCTCATACCCCCAGACCTCCTAGTAAACGGTAACAGGAGCTAACCAGACCTGCAAGGGAGAGAACCATGAGAGGTACTCCCCAGGAGATGATGAAGAAAGATAATACTCCTGCTCCACTGGAATTGTCAGCTGCTGTCTCAAAGAAATCAGAAGCAAAAGGGAAACCTAAGACTTCTATACCAAAACCAGCAGCCAGCATTCCAGTGCAGCCAACAAGGACTTCCCTGCGGTTGTCCAAAGTTACACCCGTAACTCCCCATCCAGCTGAGGCTGAGAGGGTGGTACAACCCTGTGTGGTAGAATTAAACTCTGAGGAAGAGCTAATAGAAGGCCAGGAACTCATTGGAGATCTGGATCCTGTTGACCATCCTGAGCTGCAGTCTTTACTGGCAGAAGGTGGACCCAACAGGGCCGACTTCAGTAAGGGACAGAGGGAATGTCCAACTCTGGAAGGTCTTCGCCACCAGGCAGAAGCCCAGGCTGAAGGGCAAGAGCCTAGGAAATACAGGTTGCACTGGGAAAATGGCCTCTTCTACAGTGAACCGACCGAGTCTGCACCTGGAGACTACAAATGACTTGTAGTACCCCAAGAGAACAGACAACAGTTCTTGCAGTTAGCCCACGAGATTCCTTTGGCTGGTCACTTGAGTTTCAAGAAGACTAAGGAAAGGCTCTCTCTCTACTTTTATTGGCCGAAGATGGGGGCCGAAGTAGAAAAACACTGCAGGAGCTGCCACACCTGCCAGACCTCTGGTAAGGTTGGCTCCAAGAATGTGGCACCTTTAGTGCCTCTCCCAGTTGTGGGAGTCCCATTTGAGAGAGTAGAGATTGACATTGTTGGACCCCTTGATCCTCCAACCTCCTCAGGCAACAGGTTTATACTTGTTGTAGTAGACCATTCTACTAGGTATCCTGAGGCAATTCCTATGAGGACTGTTACAGATCCGGCTGTGGCTAAGGCCCTCTTTGGTATTTTTACCAGGGTCGGGTTTCCTAAGGAAGTAATCTCTGACAGGGGGTCAAACTTTATGTCCCACTACATGAAATCCATGTGGAAAACCTGTGGAGTTACTTACAAGTTCTCAACAGCTTATCACCCACAAACCAATGGGTTGGTAGAAAGAGTCAACCGAACCATGAAGAGCATGATAGGTGCTTTAGAAGATCCCCTTAAACAAATGTGGGACCTTCTACTGCCATGCCTTCTCTTTGCTTATAGAGAAGTCCCTCAGAAGGGAGTAGGTTATTCTCCCCTTGAGCTTCTCTATGGTCATCCCGTCAGAGGTCCATTGGCCCTGATTAAGGAAGGGTTGGAGAGTGCTCCTTCCCCCAAGCCAGTCAGAGTGACTGACTACGGGATAGGTCTCCGAAGGAGAATGTCGCACATGATGACAGAAGCAAGTAATAACTTGAAAGCTGGACAAGCATTGGTCAAGCACTGGCATGATCAAAAGGCTAACATGTTGAGTTCACTCAAGACCAGCTAGTTCTCATTATGATCCCAACAAGGCAGAGGGCCTTGCAGGACAAATGGATGGGACCCTTCAGAGTTGTGGGTAAACTCGGAGAGGTCAACTATCTGGTGGACTTGGGCAATCCCAAGGAGGCTCTGACAGTCTTCCACACCAACCGACTCAAAGCGTATGTCTCGAGACCTGATGTAGGAGCGTTGCTTCTAGCATCATCAGAGGAAGAAGAAGAGAGTGAAGCTCTTCCTGATCTCCTCAGAGGCTTACCTTTAGACGAAGAAATTGAAGGAGGGAATCTCTCTTCAAATCTGACACCTGAGCAACAAGAAGAGTGCAAATCTATGTTGAATCAGTTTGCCTCTCTGTTCTCACTTTCACCAGGCTTGACCCCTTGGGGCCAGCATGACATACTCACTGCCAGTCAAAAGCAGAGGATACAGAATGTCAGAAAATGTATGAACCCACATCAAAGGGGAGGTCAGCAAGATGCTTGATCTCAGGGTAATAGAGCCCTCTACTAGTCCATGGTCTAGCCCAGTTGTGTTAGTACCAAAAGCAGGATCTAAAGAACTTAGATTCTGCATGGATTATAGAGCTCTTAATGCAGTCACCAAGACTGATGCCCACCCTTTGCCAAGAACAGATGAGTTGGTGGATAAACTTGGTTCAGCCAAGTTCCTCAGCACATTTGACTTGACGTCAGGTTATTGGCAAATAGCCCTGACAGATCATGCCAAGGAGAAAACTGCATTTTCTACCCCCGTTGGCTTATACCAGTTTAAGGTGATGCCTTTTGGATTGAAAAATGCACCTGCTACATTTCAATGGATGGTAAACCAGGTTCTGAATGGGATGGAGGACTTCTGCATGGCATACTTGGATGGCATAGCAGTGTTCAGCCACTCCTGGGAGGAACATGTAACCCACCTAAGAGATGTTTTGCAGGCTCTTGGACGAGCCAATCTGACCATAAAGGCGAGTAAATGCCAAATTGGACAGAGTAAGGTAGTCTATCTTGGACATGAGGTAGGAGTTGGAGAAATAAGGCCTTTGCTCAGTAAGATTGAAGCTGTGCAAAATTGGATGACACCTACTACTCAGACCCAGGTGAGAGCCTTCTTAGGTCTCACTGGGTATTACAGGAATTTCATTGAGAACTATGGGGCCATAGCTTCTCCTTTGAATGTCATCGCCTCTTAAAAATTTCCTAAAAAGGTTAGATGGAACGAGGAGTGCAATCAGGCTTTTGAAAACCTGAAAAAGGCTCTTTGCCAAGCCCAAGTACTCAGAGCTCCTGATTACCACCAAACTTTCATTGTGCAGACAGATGCTTCTAATGTATGAATAGGTGCCATACTCAGTCAACTGGATGAGAAAGGTAGGGAGCACCCCGTTTGCTTCATCAGCCGCAAGCTGAAGGATCCTGAAACAAGGTGGGCAACAATCGAAAGAGAATGCTTTGCTATCGTGTGGGCTCTGAAGAAGTTTAGGCCATACTTGGATGGTTCTACTTTTGTCATTCAGACTGACCACCAAGCCTTGAGATGGTTAATGCAAATGAAAGGGGAAAACCCAAAACTACTGAGATGGTCAATCTGCCTGCAAGGGTTTGATTTCACCATTGAGCACAGGTCAGGGTGTCACCACCAAAATGCTGATGGTCTCTCTAGGATGTATGTCATCGACTAGAGGTATGAGATTCATCCAGGAGTGGATTAAATCCTCCTGTCCCTTAGTCTGGGGGGGTGCGAGTGTTAGGGAGAATTCTCTGTTTAGGCTGAATTTCCTAACCTAGTGAGTCCCCCAGCAGCTTTGCTGGATTTCTGGAATTTGTTTCTCCTGCCAAGAGTGAGTCTCTTTCTCTCCCACTCTTGGACATGATTTATGGTGTTCCTTTGACTGTTTATGTGTTTTATGGGCTATAGGGTCCTTTACCCCATAGGGTATCACGTGTTTTACTATGTGTGTTACACCGCACCCTCCGTACCGTAACACTGGCGTGTCCTAGAGGATCCCCACCATAGACTCCATACCCTGGGACTGACTACTGTCTCCCAGGGCATGTAAAGTCACCATTGGCTTTACTAGAGCTAAATTTACTAACAGAACTAGTACAAACCATCCTATTGTGGACGTACTAGTAGGGGTAATTTGATTATCCCTGGGTCTGTTATTCGAGGGGGCACTGTCCCGTCCCCACTCGTCGAGTTTTGGCTGGTGGCAGTGGAAACTACTTGTTATATTCGACCCCGAATATAACTCTATGGGATTCTTGCCATTGTTGGAGGCTAGTACTTTTTCCCTTTAGTCTCTAATATTCCGCCGGTTTATTTATCTTAAATAAATCCACCGGTCGGTATTTTCTGCCAGAACTCGGTTTTTAAAATGGCGTCTGTGTTCACCTCTGTAACTCCGAACCAAAGGTTGAGCCCTTTGTTCCACTTTTGGTGGGCTTCTACACAGAAGCCCTCCAGAGTGGTGCCATTCTGTCTGGGTACCACAGGGGGTGTGGGAGGGGGTTTAGGCACCCTGGACTGAGTTGCCTTGCCAACTCAAGTCGCACTCTGGTGTGATTGGCCCATGTGGTGAGCCACCCCGCTCACCACTTAGCGTGTTTTTGATTGACAGCTCGGGCTGATTGAATTGGGGTTTGCTGCATAAAAGCAGGGCTTTTGGGACTGGATCTTCAGAAGTCGCCACAGGACCTAAGAATCCGACGAGGGTAAAGCTGAGCCGACCTGCAACGATGACACCTCCGGTGGAGCCCTGTTGAACCGACTCACCACTTCCCAACGACAGAGGAGATCTCCCTGCTGGAGAGTCTTCTCCCCCTGACTGGTGGAACAACCAGTCCCCTTTGCTTTTTCTTCGCTTCCAGGGCGTAGTGGTCGAATTGCCCGTGCTGAGCACCCCGGCAACTGGATAGCCACTAGCCCATACCGCAACCAAAAGGTGGTGCCTTGTGATGGAGCACTCCGCGGCTGGTCTCTTCCCTGGTGGTGCAACGACCTTCAACTTTCCTTCGACGACGAGATCATCTCATCTCTTGGCAAAGCCCCAACTTGCATCCACCACCAGGAACAACTGCCCCTGCCGGAGCTGTCTCTTCACTTACAAGGTACCGTGTCCGCCTGGCTTCCCTTGTGACGGTTAGCGTGAGGTGTCTTAAATCCTTACCTTTCCATTGGGTCGCCTCCAGACGTTCTTAACTTTTTGTTCTAAACTGGTCCAACCTTTCTGTGACAATTTGCTACAAAGACTCGAAGTGCGTTTCCACTGTGATACTTTTCGGGACATATCGCCTTGCCTCTCTCCGAGTGGGCCTGGCCTCTGAACTTTGTGATCCACAGTAGACCCTGCCTTGCGGGCCTTGCATTTGCTTCGTAAAAGTGTTGGTACCGAGTTGGTTTCATACCCTGCCTTTTCTCTCCCGTTCTAACGAATATTATAGTGCCATCTAGGTTAAAGCATTCACCTCTGTCTGCAAATAAGTGGTGCCGTTGAACCTAGACTTGTCGAACTATTGTTAGGGGAGTGAGATACTTATAGTAATTGTAATTGAAGTTGTTTGCCGTATTAGTGCCAGAGTGTTTTCATAGATGTGTCCTTAAAATAAATAATTATATATCTTTACACCCAAGCTCTGTTCCGTTTCTACTTGTTCTACGGTGTAAATTGCCCTATCTTGTATACTCCACATACTGCCTAACTTTTCTTGAGAGTGGTCTGACTGCTCAGCCACAGCTACAAAGTGAATCTGTGTGGTACAGACTGCTACCAAGTGGGTTTACTGCCAAACACCTGTAAGCCTAAATCTTTTGCAGTGGTCCCAGAGGGTACTGCACAGGTTTCTGCTTAACAGTATACTGTCAAGGCTGCCAGGTAAACTCCTTTCCTTCCCAACCTCCTCCTCACCTGAGCCTTCTGATGAGCTGTCCTTGGTTTCCGTGGTGGGTCTTCTCCTGGATTTCTTAGATTCGGTAGGCAACTGCCTTTGGGAAGGCTTCTTCTTCTTTTCATGTAAATAAGGCCTGGCTCCCTCAGAGGCCACCTTGGCAGGAGGGGGCACCTGTCCAAGGGGAACCCCGAGGAGCCAGACCTCGAGTTGCAGGGAAAAAGCCTGATTGGCAGAAAAAAGAAAAAACCCTGGGATTGCAGGCAATGGTAGTCCTTGAGATGGGGCTGTAGAAAGCTGTAGAAGGCTTGAAGTTTTAAGGGAGGTCTGCCCACTTGGGAGAGGTATAGCCTGTAGGTGGTAGTAGACAAGAAGCTTGATCTTCAATAGTGTCCGGGAGAGGAGTTATAACAGGATAGCAGGTAAAGTAAATAGAAGATGTAAATAAAAGAGAATGTATGGGCTGAGACACCGAAGGAGAATAGGAATAAGATGGTTTGTCAGAAGAGTCCCACTTACCTAGAATACTGGCAGAACCCGGGGAGTGAAGGCACCCGAGCCGCGGTCGCGGTATATGGAGAAAACAGCACCGCGAGCAGAAACGAAGGACCGCGGTGCGGTGAAAGGAAAGGCTGAACAGCAAGCCAGCTGTGAAATATCACCAAGGTAAGTGTGATTAATGGTATAAGAGGAGAAGGCAGAATGAAAAGAGCGAAAGCTGGGAGGCTAACAGAATACAGGCGGAAACGAAAGAGAAAGTTTACAGAAGCGTACAAGGACAGAAAGACAGGGAACACCGAACAAGATGAGCAAATTGCAGCAGCATCAAAATATCGGGAGCCAAGGCAGGAATCAAGCAAGGATCCGTAGAAGAGAGCTCCGCAAAGAGCAGCAGCGTTGAAATGGTCTGAGAGCAAAACAGATACAACGCGCCGAAAAGGGGGCGTGGTTCTGTTTTATAGTAAAGGGCCACCATGTTGAGTGAGGAATAGACCTGAAGGTGTACTGGATAGTCAGAGACGCCATGTGTTCCTCAACTTCCATGGGCGAATCCTGACAGGTGCTATCAAGGCAGAAAGGGGGGTAAGGCAGGGTTGCTTAATTGCACCCTTCCTTTTCAACCTTTACTTGTCCGATCTAGCTTAGAGTCTGGAAGGATCCACGTTGGCAAGTCCTAGAGTGGGGAAGGAGAGGATTATTTGGATTACCTACGCGGACGATATCGGGCTTCTAGACTATACCCCGATAGGTCTCCAACGTCTGCTGGGTGCTCTAGAAGACTATACAAGGCTGAATGAACTAAAGATAAATCTGCAAAAGTCTAAAATCGTGAAATGCAAGCGTCCGCTAAAGATAGAGCATTCATTTGTATGGCGCTTAGAAGACCAGGTTATTCCAGTTGCTACCGAAGTCATGTAAAAGAGCTTCAAATTGCGGTCTTTCCCCACCAAGGCATATTTAACAACAATCCTGGAGGGGAAAATATTACAACTAAGCTCGCATATGAAAACATTCTCGTTAACACCAGTCATAAAGTTCTATATTGGTAAGGTCACTCCCTCTTTGCTATATGGACTAGAATCAAATCCAGTGTCTAGGTTACTTGATTGGGAATGGCTGGAAGCAAAACTGCTGAAACAAATATTGGATCAGCCTAAAAGTGTACCAATTGCCAGTCTGAGGTATGAATTGGGCCTTCAGTCAATGAGATCTCTGATGGAGTGGAGGTTAGTGTCATTATATTGGCTGATCTTGACTCCACCTAGGTGCTTATTGTATGAAGATTTTTGATATGTGCTGGAGGAAAACACTAAAAGTTTCCTGATTGATTTGAAAGTACAAGTGTTAGCAATTCTAAGGGGATGTGACCGCTCAAAACTGATCTCATCCAAAACCCCATGAATATGCAAGAGTGCTTGAAAAGGGTGGAATGGACTAACATGATCACATTGAAGCATAGATTGTCTTTGTCGCAGTCATTGGGCCTCATTACAGGTCGGGCGGTCCGGAATTAACAGTGGCGGTAAACCCGCCGCCACTGTTAATTCCAGACCGCCTGATCCCGAGTCCTGCAGGCGGGAGGTGATCTTCCCGCCAGGTCTGACCTGGCGGGTTGAACACCTCCCGTCTACAGGTGGACGTGGAAACACCAGCACCATCACGAGATGGTTCCGGTGTTTCCACTTCCCCATTCCTATTGAGTCCTATGGGACTCAATGGGAATGGGGATTTACACCATTCCACCTCCGGGATTCCCAGGAGACCAGGGTCGTAATGCCCTGTTATTTCCGGGAGTCACGGAGGCGGAATGGTAATATGAGTCCAGGGGTAACAAGGCAGTTTTACCGCCGCGGTTACCGCCAGATTCGTAATGAGGCCCATTGTCATGTTTGGACAAACGAGGGCCTGGTGGCCCATGTATCTAAGGCGATTTCCGGATCTTCAGGGGAGATCAGACTTCTTGAGATTTCATCTCAATCTGTTACCGACAAGAGAAGTCCTACATATTAGGTATAAGAAACAGTCTAGGTACAATATATGTCCCATTTGGAGTGGAACTGATTCACAGACTCTGAGACATATCCTAATAGCCTGTGTTGGTACTTGGTGTCTGAGAGTCAAGAAACTGTCAAGATTTGTTCATAAGGTCTGGTGGCTAACAACGCCTTCCTTCTCAGAAAGAATGTGTTGTGTCATGAAGTATTGCTGACAATGGAAATCAGGAAATTGTTGAAGGAGTTGCATTTTATTACTGTATTGTTTTAATTGTATCTTCATGTGAAAAGTCGTAATTCATGACTAAGACACAATAATGAAAAAATAATGCCTTTGAGTACAAATATTAATGGTAGAAACCCTGATGAACATCATCCTGGGGACTTGATGGCGTTGATCGACTTGCAGGATGCCGACTATCATGTCACCATATTCAGTTGCCATCAAAGATTCCTGCGGTTGGCCATGGGCAGTGAGATTATAACTTCCGGGTTCTCCCCTTCGGACTCAAATCTGCTCTGAGGGTGTTCACAAAGCTCCTGGCCCCCCTTGTGGCATTGCTGCACTTGGCTGGGATTCAGGTGTATCCATACTTGGATGATTGGTTGGTCAAGGTCCATTCTCTGGTGCTCGTCCATCTTCGGGAGGTGTGTCAGGTTCTGGCCTGGTGGGGATTCTTGATCAATCTCCTGAAGTCTCATCTGTTTCCTTCTCAGATGTTGCAGTTCATTGGTGCCCAGTTCTGCACTCTGGAGAGGAAGGTTCGGGTCCCACAGGACAGGGCTTCCCGGCTCCAGAAACTGTTGTGTGGCATTTTGTGCAAGAACTGAGCTACAGCCAGGGAACTGTTGTGTCTCCAGGGCTACATGGCTTCCCTCGTCTTTGTCGTCCCTTGGAGATGGCTGCATCTGGGACCATTGGTTTGGCACATACTGTCCCATTCGAGCCCTGCGTCAAAGGCTTACAACTCCTTGCTACTGATCACGCCAACCCTACGGATGGCTCTCCATTGGGGGACCTTCAGGTCTCATCTCTGGAAAGGGGTGGCTTTGTTCCCAGAGGTGATGACCATACTTACTACTGATGCCAGCAGCCTGGGTTAGGGACCTCTCTCTGGGGCCTGTCTCATCAGGCCCAGTGGACTCTGGAGGACAAAATATGGCTCTCCAATTGGAAGGAACTTGCAACTATGCAGAAGCTTTTGTTGTTCTTTTGGAAATCGATCAAGAGCAGGGCTGTTCTGGTTCGGATGGACAATACCACTGCCCTGTCCTATGTGAATCATCAGGGGGGAACGGGATCCCGGATCCTGGAGGACCAGGTGTTGTCCATGGGAGTCACACTTGGTCACTGAGCAGGTGGTCCATAAACGGAGGGTGGACAATACTGCTGCAGTCTAAGCAAGGTGTTTCCAGTGTCATGGAAGATTTCCATTCCCCTTGAAATCTTTCAGGAGATTTGGGCGAGGTTTGGTTACCCCTAGATAAACTTTTTTGCTTCTGCCAGCACTACTCAGCTTCCCCGGTTTTGCTCCTGGCCTCTCTCCCCTGGGGCCTGGGAAGGGGATGCTCTCACCTTGACCTGGCCTCCGGCTCTTCTTTATGCCTTTACCCAGAACCCCTTGATTCCAAGGATCCTTGGGAAGATCCGGGAGAGTCCTGAAGTGTTTATTCTGGCGGTTCCTTACTGGCTCAGGGGGTGGGGGTGGTTCCCAAGCCTTTTGGAGATGCAATTGGCTCTCCCTTGGGTGTGGCCCCAGTGGTCATTGCCGCTGCAGGAGGTGCTCCTCCTCCTCCCTCCTCTCATTCTTTGGGGGTCTGGAAACTGAACAGAGGGGCTTACAGTTGTTATGTCTTTCTGCTGCTGTGTCTAGGTTAAGAAGTCCCACCGGTCCTCTATTCTTAAGAGGTATCACTGCCAGTGGGCACATTTTCTGGCATGGTATTCCCAGAGGGATCTCCAGGCCCTGCTGTGTGGTCTTACAAGTATTTTACATTCCACCATGAAGGGGTTGTGAAGGGTTTGGCCGTTTCTACTCTCCGCTCTCAATGGTCAGCCATTTGGGCTTTTCAGGTGTCCTGTCTCCTCCGCTTAGGGGGGCTGTTGGACTTGAGGCTTTTGAAGGGGAAGTTAGGGTCTTAACGTCGGGGTCCTGTGGGGATCCTCCTGGACCTCCCGCTGGTCCTGTCCAGGTTGCAGATGCCTCCGTTTGAGCCCCTTGAGAGTATCGAAGTGAAGTGGTTGGCTCTGAATATGACTTTTCTGATTGCCATCACTTCGGCCTGGCACTTGAGCATACATGCCAACATTCAGACACAGCTGGGAGGGAGTTTTCCAAAGGGAAATCGGGAGACCAACATTTCCCCATAGGAATGCATTGGGGCTACAGCTATTTCAGGCGGGAGACAGTGAAAAATAGCTCAATTTTTTGCTGAAAAATCGGGTGTCTCCCGCCTAAATCGGGAGGGTTGGCATGTATGCTTGAGTGAAATGGGGTACTTTTGTGCAGGCCCCCCTGTCTGGTGGTCACAAAGTATGTGCCCGCTTTTTGTTTGAGTGCATTAAACAGAAATAAAAGGCTCTATGATCTCTACAGAAAGTATGGGTCATTCCATCACCAGAAATTCATTGTGCGAGAAGAAACTGGCGAGGGCGCCCTTATTCGTGAAGAGGAGTCTCGTATGTGAAGCTCAAAGGAAAGCTGCTCCGACTACATTGACAGAAATGGACACTGAAGTTAGCAGTTGCAATGAGGTGGTAGAAGTGTTAGTAGAACAAAACCCTTCCAGGAGACTGATCAAGAGGACACCCTGAAGTGGGAGGCGTAGTGTCCTGTCCTGTTTCTCTGTCCTCTGGTCTGGGACAGAGATACCGGTGAGAGGAAGAGGAGATGGAGTGTGTAGTTGGAGAGAAACAAGGAATAAAAGAGATTGTTAACACAGCTCCTAGTGTGTCGTGCATTTGTGCCTGTTTTCTGTCTCCTACATTTATAGTTGTGCATCTAAGGTAGAACATAACACTAGTCCTACTGTTTCTCATCCCAGTATGGACAACCCTCCTCTTCTGACCTGGGGATGAAGGTGCCCATGTCTCTGCTTTGGATCTACTGAGGAGTTGTGGGTAAGTGGGAGGTTATACTTCCTGGGAGGGGGGAGCCAGACGAAGAAAGCTTGGAAAAAGAGTGTCTCATCATTGTGCATTACCTCCACGTCCCTCTTCCCCGCCCCAGTATACTAACCTTTGAATATGGCCATGCACACAGGAACTCTTTTTTACAAGCTAGCCTCTTATGGCCCCTCCCATCCCAGGAGGTATAATCTCCACTTACCCAATCCATGGCAGTTTGTTTGTTCCTGCCGGAACTGATGGATCCTCTCCCTGCGGGGCTCGGTGGGGAAAGGCTGGCGACCCTCATTCTGCTGCTCTGCTGCGGGGCTTGGAGTGATGCTGAGCGCACTGATGTGGGGTAATGCGGAGGTCTCCATTAGCCGCCGCTTGCCAGTGTGTAGCTGTGTGACTCTTGGTTGTTCTTTCTATATGGAATGAGGCTGAGGGGTTCCGTGCTCCGCCTTGGGTCGCTGGTAAGTGTGGGAAGGGAGGGTGGGGTAGTTGTGGGGTATCCGGCCCCTCCCTTGTTTTATCCCTGTGCCAGGCCGCCTCCTGGGAGTTGGTGTGGCATCTCAAACGCTTTTGTGCCCACTGCCTGCAGCCGCCAACGGAGCAGCTCCTCAACATAGTTGGACTCATCGGTGTGGCCTGGACCTCGTGTTGACTGGGCCCTGCCTTTTCCTGACGTGACGGCTCCCGTGCTTTGGCCTGCCTGGGTCTCATTGGGATTGGTCTCCCCCGTCACCCAGGCAACGCGTCTCTCCTGGAACACTAATTTCTGTAGGTTTTTAGATTTAAATGAAGATCCTGGCCTCTGGAAGTGTTTTCTACTTTCGTACCTATTCTCTGCAAAAGGTAAACACACGTCTAAGTGGCACCATGCTGAGGAGTCTGCTTCTTCCTCCTCCAGGCCTGTTAAAAAGAGGAATGTGTGTGCCCCTGGTGTTTCCAGGGGTGAATTCAAAACTCTCTACAAGGAGTTGCCGTCCAGCCATGATGCAGGTCTGAGGGGTCTAAGCCTGTCCCTGATTCTTCAGCTTTCTGCTTCTCTGGTCTACTGCCTCAGGTCCTCCCTTTCCTTTGAGGACGAGGAGGCCACCAGGAAATTCTTTGACTGGGATGAGGACCAGCTGGTGATGGATTAGATCTATATCTCTATGGGGTTTCAGGAACCGTCTGTTGTAGAGCGGAGTTAATTTCGGACCTGTTTTTTGATGGCGTTCAGGGTACTGGTATGGCCATGGGCGCTACTATCTCTGGCAGGCGACATTTGTGTCTTCAGGATTGGAAGGCAGAGGGGTTCCAGAAGCCTGCATCGTTGAAGCATCCCATTGAGAGTCGGATGTTGTTTGACGATGCCCTGGAGTCAAAGGTTTACCGGGTCTTTAAGGATGATAAAAACACAGAAAAATTGAGGAAGATGGTGCCTCCTCCCTCTTCTGGTTCTTTTCCGCCTCCTCTGAACTCTTATATCCCTCAACCCCGGATGGATCGTAAGAAGCAAGGTTTCTGGGGTTCTTTTCATCATCCCAGTTCACTCACTAAGCCTCAGAAGTTCTGACGCCCAGCCTTGGCCGGTGGGGAGTTGTTTGTTTCGCTTTTCTCAGATCTGGGACTGGTTGGCCTCTGACTCCTTGGCCATGTCTGCGGTTTGACTGGGGTACCAGTTGGCCTTTGTTTCTCCTCCTCCGGAGTCCAGTCTCCAGGTGGGTCCTCTGCCCAAAGACGTCTGTCGCCGGATGGCCTTGCGCTCTGCCCTCCAGGACCTTCTTCGGAAGCAGGCCATCGTCCCGGTGCCATTGGGGCAGCGCAGAATGGGATTCTATTACTGGGTGTTTCTGGTCCCCAAGCCAGGGGGGCTCTCCTTTCACCTCATCATCAACCTTCGGAACCTCAATGCCCTGGTGCAGACTCAATGCTACAAGATGGAAACCCTGCAGTCTGTCATCCTGGCGGTGTCACAGGGGGATAATTTGGTTTGCCTTAACCTACAGGATGTTTATTACCATGTCCCGATCTTCCAGAGTCATCAACATTTCCTGTGGTTTACTGTGGGACAGGATCACTTCCAATTCTGGGTTCTGTCTTTCGTTTTCAAGCCTGCACCACGGGTCTTGACTCCCCTAGTGGCATCTTTACATCTGGCCAGGATTCAGGTGTCCCCCCTACTTGGACGATTGGTTGATCCAAGCCGAGGCCCAGCTCCGAGCGGTGACCCATCTTTGTCAGGTCTGTCGTGGCCCGATCTGGTGTGGGCTTTTGCTCAATCTTCCAAAGTCCCACGTGTCACCATCTCAGACTCTTCAATTCATCGGGGCCCAGTTCTGCACCTGGGAGGTGTTGGATCAGCTCCTGCTGGACAGAACTCCCTGGCTCAAGACTCTCCATTGGCAAATCTGCCACCGGCCCTGGGCTTCGGCGAGGGAACATTTGTGTCTGCAGGGTCACATGGCTTCCTGCGTCTTTGTGGTGGCATGGGCATGGCTGCATTTAAGACCTTTGCTGCGTCACCTGATGTTGCTTTGGCTGCCGGCGTCTATTCGCCATGACACCTTGATCCTGATCTCCTCTGTCCTCAGAGCCTCTCTTCGCTGGTGGCTGGTCACGTCATACCTTCAGAGGGGTGTGTCTTTAACCCCAGTCTTTCTGATCATTCTTACCACCGACGCCAGTGGCCTGGACTGGGGGGCAACTCTCATGGAATTGACTCATCAGGCAGTGTTCTCTTCTGAATGTGGGGAGTTCCTCCAATGGGAAGGCTTTGGCTGCTATGCAACGGGCCTTTGCAGTCTTCACGTCTTCAGTTCAGAAGAAGGATGTTCTAGTTCGGACGGACAATACCGCTGCTCTGGCTTATAGCAACCATCAGGGGGGCACAGGATCTTGCTCCCTGCAGAATCTGGCCTTGTCCATCTGGACCTCGGCAGAAGGTCAACTGGTCTCCTTACGTGCTGTACAAATCTGGGGGTGGACATTGTGACTGTGGACCATCGCAGCAGGGTGTTTCTGGTCTCGGAAGAGTTGTCCCTTTGCCCTGAGGTGTTCCTGGAGGTGTGTAGGAGGTTGGGCATGCCTGGTAGTACCTTTTTGCCTTCCCCTGCAACTATTTTGTTCCCAGTCTCATTCCCCAGGGGCTAACTTGCGGGGGTGCCCCTGATGGCCATTTGCCAGATGGCCACCTGGGCTACACCTAAGACCTTCATTTGTCATTAACTGCTCAACGTGGAGGGTCCCCGCTCCATTTCCTTTGGTGTGGGGGTTCTAAGGGATGTGTCTGGTTGAGGTGGTGACATGGGTCTTCATCGTTCTGCTTATTTCTTCCTTGAATAAATTGGTGTTGGGTTGGTTTTGCATTAACGTTGGTGTCCTTGGGCCTCATTATAACCTAGGCGCTCCCGTAATGAAGGGTGCCGGTACGGGACCGGCACCCTTCATTATGGGAGCCCTATTATGAGGTTCCCTTTGCGGGACCCGGTAAGGACGCCTGGTAAAACCAGGCGTCCTTACCGGGTCCCGCGAGGGGAACAGGGAGCTAATAACGGCCCGTTATTAAAGGCACTGTTATTAGCTCCCTCCCCATTGAGCCCTATGGGGGCTCAAATGGGAATGGGGATGGGTTCTTTCGAGTCTGAATGACCCGGTTATTCCTCATTGAAGGAACCCGGTACTCGTAATGAGGCCCCTTGTCTTTTGTGGTGTGCATAGGCATCCCTCCTGTTTTTGCTTTGGTAGAACTCCAAGGTAAGTACTGGGACGAGAAAGAGGGATGTGGAAGTAATGCCCAGATTACTTGCTAGTAATCTTCATTACTCCTAATCTACTCTTCCTTGACCCAGTACTCCCACCCGTCAGAGGAAGTTGCCCATGTCTTAGCTTTGGATTATTGCCATGAATTGGGTAAGTGGGAGGTTATACCTCTTGAGAGGGGCCAGAGGAGGCCAGCTAGAAAAAAGAGTTCCAGTAAGCATGAACATACTCAAAGGTAAATACTGGGACGAGGAAGAATGGGACTAGGAGTAATGTATTTTGCCGGTAAGTAATCCAGGAATTTCTGTTGATCAGCTCTTCAACAGGCACTC